>NC_057845.1:23575000-24825000 GCF_910594005.1 Cervus elaphus | reverse complement strand
TATATGAAAAATTCATAAAGCTCAATAGCAAAAATAAAAGAATCAGATTAACATAGGGACAGAAGGTCTAAATAGACATTTTTCCAAAGAAGAAGTATAGATGGCCAACAGGTACATGACAAGATCCTCAGCAACAGTAATCATCAGAGAAATGCAAATCAAACCTTCAATGAGACATCACCTCATACCTGTTAGAAAGGTTATTATCAAGAGATAAGACATAGCAAACGGTGAAAATGTGGAGAAAATGAACCTTCATACACTGTTAGTGTGAGTGAAACTGTTGTAGCTACTGCGGAAAACATTATGGAGGTTCCCTCCAAATTAAAAGCAGAGCTATAATATAATTCATCAAATTCACTTCTGGGTATTGATCTGAAATAAATAAAGACACTGGCTCAAGAGGATGTATTGTTAATAATGCTGCTATGTTCACTGCAGCATTATTTATAATAGCCATGATGTGGAAACAGCTTAAGTGTACACTGGTGAATGAATGTTTAAAGAAGATGTGGTGTGTGTGTGTATGCGTGTGTATATGTACACACATGGAATGTTATTCAGACATAAAAAGGATAGAAATCTTGCCATTTGTGACAACAGGAATGGAGAGAGGACATCATGCTAAGTGAAATAAGTTGACAAGGACAAAATCCATGTTCTCTCCCTTATATGTTATATCTCAGAAGAAAAAAAAAAAAAACTCAGCAACTCAAGCTCATAGATAGAGAACAGATTGGTGGTTGCCATAAGCCTAGTATGATGGGGAGTGGGGAAAACGAGCAAAGAGATTGAAAGGTACAAACTTCCAGTGACTACACTTAAAAATACTGCATTGCATATTTGAAAGTTGCTGAGAGAAGAGATCTTACATGTTCTCATCACAAGAAAACAAAAATTTTCTTTGTATGGTGATGAAAGTTAGCTACTTATTGTGATGATTATTTCACAATATACACAAGCATCAAATTATTATGTGTATACCTGTGACCAATATAATGTTATATGTCAATTTTTCCTCAATTATAAAAGGTAGAGGTTAAAATCTACAACAAAAATGTTGCAAAATATTTAACATAAGATAAATTGGACAGCTTAGAAAAAAAAAAATCCTTTGAATAATATCTTGATCTCCCAACCAAAAAGCAATGAAGCACAAGAAACTGGACAAAAAGCCAGGCAAACAATCTGGAGAACAGATATCGTGACAAAGTTTTGATATTGCAGCACAATCTTCCTCTCGCTCCTTTCTTGATGTGACAAACATTGGCATTTGATAGGAAAAATCTGGATCTTGGAGCTGAAAGTGTCTATAAGGTAACAATTCCCCAAAACTTGCAATGAGGGCAAGTCACAAGGAATCTAGATGAGATGTAAACTAAGCACTATTTGTAATAGGATGCTCACATCCAAATTCAATTTTCCAGACCTGTTCTGACAAGCAAAGAAAATGGCTGAAGGATTACTTTCCTAGAGCTCTTTGATTTTATCTCAACATTCCAGAATCTCATCAGTTTTAAAATCTTACACAAAGCAGTATCACTTCATTGGTAAGAAAATGGAGCAAGAACAAAGACAAAAGAAAAATTTCTCTGTGACTATTCTTTTTACTTAAGCAATAACATTATTTTCCCCAGGCTCTTATACTTGGAGAAGCTGCACCCTTTCCAATGACTAGGTACATCTCAGAAACATCTGCTCACAAATGCTGGGCTCTTGAAACCACTGGACTATGTTAACCTAAGGGTGGTCTTTCCCCCAAACTTTGAATATTATAGAATTCATGTTAATGAAAAGCATTTTGAAAAAAAAAAAAAAATGATGTCTACTTATTAGTCATGCAACACTATGGGTTTGTCCACCTGATCACGAAGTCCTTATTTAGTAATGAAGCGCTGATTAACACTGATTAACTGATAGATCACTGATTAAAATGGTTCATTAGGGAAGTAACTTGCATCTTATTAATAAACAACCAAATTATCTTCATCTCACAAACTGTCATTAAATAGTTTAGTCTTAGAAGGAATTGCTCTGTCTTCTTCAAACAGTAATGCTTTATTTCTTAGTATCTCCTTTAACTTCAGAATGCTAGTCTTTTAACAAACTTATGAAATAAAATTCTAAAAAAGCTAAATTAGGTTATTTTTGTCCTCAGGCAAAGTTTTCACCCTTCTGGGGTAAAATTCCATTAAACACTGTACTTAAAAACTCCATGTTAAATGTCCAGGTGATATGCAATAGTCTTTTGTTGTAATGTTAGTGGCTCAGGCATGTCCGACTTTTTTTTTTTTTAATTTATTTTTTATTAGTTGGAGGCTAATTGCTTTACAATATTGTGGTGGTTTTTGTCATACATTGACATGAATCAGCCATGGAGTTACATGTATTCCCCATCCCGATCCCCCTCCCACCTCCCTCTCTACCCGATCCCTCTGGCTCTTCCCAGCGCACCAGGCCCGAGCACTCGTCTCATGCATCCCACCTGGGCTGGTGACCTGTTTCACCCTAGAGAATATACATGTTTCGATGCTGTTCTCTCAAAACATCCCACCCTCGCCTTCTCCCACAGAGTCCAAAAGTCTGTTCTGTATTTCTGTGTCTCTTTTTCTGTTTTGCATATAGGGTTATCATTACCATCTTTCTAAATTCCATATATTTGTGTTAGTATACTGTAATGGTCAAGGAAGCTGTGGTACATATACACCATGGAATATTACTCAGCCATTAAAAAGAATTCATTTGAATCAGTTCTAATGAGATGGATGAAACTGGAGCCCATCATACAGAGTGAAGTAAGCCAGAAAGATAAAGACCATGTCCGACTTTTTGTCACTCCATGGACTGTAGACCACCAGGCTCTTCTTTCTGTCCATGGGATTCTCCAAGCAAGAATACTGGAGTGGGTTGCCATTTCCTTCTCCAGAGAATCTTCCTGACCCAGGGACCAAACCCCATCTCCTGCCTTGCAGGCTGGGTCTCCTGCATTGAAGGCAGATTCTTTACCATCTGAGCTACAGGGAAGTCCCTATAGGCAACAGTCTTTAGCCTCTTTAAATTGTGGTTGTGATTGTTATTCTTCCTCCTTCTACCTCTGAAATATGAATATTTCCTCTGGTTCATCTTAAGCTCCTTATTGTTTTCCCTTGGAGATCCCATTTGATACATGCTTAATCTCTACCTAACAACACCCAAATCTTTTCATAGTGCAGTTTCCTTCCCAAATGTCTTCTGTTATCTCTATATATTCATTATTTATTACATTTATTAGATATTCTTCTTTTTCCTATGTATTTTTTTTTCTTCTTTCACCCCAAATTCAATATTGGATAGTAACTGTGGCCTGATAAAAGTTCATTATAGAAAATATATAATTTAAAATATTGGACTGGGGTCTTGAATGTGCCCTGACTGTTTGTGTGACCTTCCTTAGGGTCACTGAATACCTCCCTTATCTCTTGTTGTTCTGTTGTTCAGTCGTGTCTGATCTTTATGGCCCCATGGACTGCTGGACACCAGGCTTCCCTGTTCTTCACTATCCCCTGGAGTTTGCTCAAACTCAGATCCATTGAGTCAATGATGCCATCCAAGCAATTAATCCTCTGTTGCCCCCTTCTCCTCCTGCCCTCAATCTTTCCCAATCTTTCTCTTAACTTTAAAGGAATGCTATTTGGATAAAATTTTGTACATCCCTTTACTCTCCAATGTAATGTCACATGATGATTAAAGCTAGCCATCTATCCCCCGTCCCTTTTGTTTAGATAAATCCTTAATTTAGACCGTAAAGAATCTGCCTGCAATGCAGGAGACCAAGGTTCAATCCTTGCTTCAGGAAGGTCCTCTACAAAAGGAAATAGCAACCCACTACAGTATCCTTGCCTGGAGAATTCCATGGACAGATCAGCCTGATGGGCTACAGTCCATGGGGTCACAAAGAATTGGACATGACTTAACAACTGAACAACAATATCCTCATTCTTCCATTCACCCAGGTTTTTGGAGTCACCTTAAAAATGTCCTAATATTTCAAACTCTAAATCCTGCCAGTCAAAATGCATTGGCAATTTGCACTTTATTTTGATTCTTGCACAATAATATTCCTCAAATACATATCTCCTTATTTTCATTCTATTCTCCATGATCTAGATGTTACTTCCCCAATGACATAATATCAAGAACCAGCCCAACTACTACTGATGTCTATTTTCTATCCTCCCATTCCTTTCCTCTTCTTTATTTAATTGAATTTTTTTTCTCCTATTTTCTTTATTTTTTCCCTTTATCCTTACTCTGTTCCAAAAAGGAGATAAGGTGATGTAAAAAGAATTTTTTTCCCTCCACAAATGTTAAGAAACCAGCAAGAATAACAATCAAAAGTAGAGTCCAAAAACGTGGTCACAAATGAGGTTCAAGATAATAAACAGATACTGCTTTAAGCTACTAAATATATGGTCCTTTAATAAGCACATGGCAAACAAACAATGCATTCCATTCATTCATTAACACATTGGAACAAATGTTTTACTCTCTGTAAACAAATAATTCTTTAAAGGGGTTAGTGTGTCTACACTTACAAGGTGATAATTGGGAAAACCAGAATTCCACTTGGGTAATATGACTGAGATGAGTGCTCTTTCTCCAAAACACAGCTGCCTCCCTGTACCAGCACTTTCATATTAACGTCTTCCCAACACACTCTTCACTATTTTGTTCATTCCCTGATCACTCACAACACAAAGACCATACAAGGCCCCTTTGGCTCTACAGTCTGTAGCCAGCCTCATTACTCATTCCTTTCTAACACAAATGTCTCCCATCACTGTCACCTATTTACTGTCCGCTGTATCTGCTAGTCTAATACCCACATGCAAGTCATTTTTCACGGCCCCCCTTAGGCATTCTTAATCATTCATATTAGAATTATTCTCTTCATTCTTAAAAATTCTGATTAAATTTTTGTGTTAGTTTAAAGCTTAGCAATTTTTTTCTCCCATGAAATCAGGAATTTGCCACCATCAAACAAATGCATAGTTTACATGTTTACCTTTTTCATTGTTTTTCTTCTCCTCATAAGGCTCATAAAGAGAGGGATGTTTACGTTTGATTCACTAGGGCATCCTTATCACTTAGAATAGTTTCTGGCACAGAGGAGGAGCTCAGAAAGTATTTGCTGAATAAATACTTACTATCAGTGTCACTTATTTAGTATTGAATTTATGAAGATATAATTAATCTCATGCTAACTTACAGTTATTTAAATTATGAACATGCATATTATGATCTCATCTGGAGTGAAGACCAAGAACCAGAGCTCATTGCAGTGCATTCTCGGATTGAGGCCAGTGTTGACCAAGTAATACAACAAAAATCCTTGGACTGAATAGAAAGAAAAAATTGGATATTGCTTTTTTGTATGATAACTGTAGGTAGTGTTATATATCCAGCATGTCATATCCTTAAAAGTTGTATTCAAATAAATTATATTTCTAATGATTTAGATTATCATTTTGAATGTAATTCTTTGCATTTTATTCATTTTCTATGTGCAGTAGCTTTTAACATTTTGACTTTGGTGGCTTAACCACCTAGTTCTCATTTTTGGTTAGGTAATTAAACAGTCTGCAAAATAAAAATTAAACTCTTTCAATATTAATTGTGGTAAATTTTTGCAAGAGAATAATTTTGTAAAAGCATGTTTTTAGTGATCAGAAACTCATCATAACTTATCTGCTCAGATATTTAGATATTTTTCGTGTATTCATGTGCTTTAAAACAAGCAACACCTCTTTGGAATACATATAATTAGTGCTCTTTCATTATGTCACTTCAAAACATGTCAGATTTAAAAAAAATAATGCATACATCTTTACAAGACTGAAAATACACTACTTGTTTGTTATTAACATTCTTCATTGTGATGTTATTTAAAAGAGGGTAAATACACATAGAACTCACTCTAACTTCTCTATAAAAATTATTACCAGGAGCTAAATAAATGGTTAGAGCCAAAGATGATGAAGGAATTTTTGATTTCTAATTAGTTAATAGATTTCAAAGTAGGTGGCAAATAAAATCCATTAGTAGGTGTTCTTATCAGTGAACATATCTGTAGGGTATCTTCCACATCATAGTCTGTCAATAAATGAAGAGAGCTGAAAATTTTCGTTAAATAGAAAATAAGCACTTTAAAAAGGATGCTTATATAAGTTATTTTCAAGGATGAACACAGTAGGAAAGAAAAATACCAAAGCTGAGACTAATTTGTTGCAAGAACCTCAACTATATCTTCTATTACAAGCAAAAATCTGCAAGTTCAATTTGATATAAAGGATTCCATTCTTGGCATCCCAAGGGGAAAAAATAGTTTACTAAATAATCTCTTGCAAAGAACTCAGATATGTTGTTCTATAATAAATATGAATGACAATATAAATGTAACATATATACAATGAACACCATATACAACACTAATATTTTAAAATTCAGTAATTAAATTAGTGCAGTTCCTTCGTACCAGAAGTTTAAAAGCCTTCTCCCACAATTTTAATGTAGAGAGATGTAGCTTCATTGTATTGATTCAGATTTCTCATAAATTCATCATAAAAGTTCATCCACAAATCATGTCAATAATTATTCAATTTTAAGTGTGATTACAGAGCTCACAATTTGAATCCAAAGTGTGATACTGAGACAAGAGAGCTAATAATATGTTTTCTCATCATCTGCACAAATCACGACTTTATTACCTGAAATAGGTAGTTCAGTTCAGTCATTTGGTTGTGTCTGATTCTTTGCAACCCCATGGTTTGCAGCATGCCAGGCTTCCCTGTCCATCACCAACTCCCAGAGCTTGCTCAAACTCATGTCAGTCAAGTCAGTGATGCAATCCAAACACATATGTGTTTATTATGTAAATGTTATGTTAATATACAGCTATACAAAATATATAATAATATAGGAGGTATGGCAAATATATAAAATTCACGTACGTAACTTTTACATATGTGTGTATATATACACATGCTGTTGCTCAGTTGCTCAGTTATATCTGACTCTTTGTGACCCTTTGGGCTGTAGTCCACCAGGCTCCTCTGTCCATGGGAGTTTTCAGCAATAAATGCTGGAGTGGGTGGCCTTTTACTCCTCCAGGGGACCTTCCCAACTCAGGAATCAAGCTTCACATCTCCTGTGCCACCTGCCTTGCAGGTGGATTCTTTACCCAGAGAGCTATACATACACATAAAAGAAAAGTCTATTATTTAGTATCAGAAGTTTATCTTTCAGGTACCAAATGGGATATCTTAACCATAACTTTCTTTATGGTAGTCTGAAACTCTTCTTTTATGATGTGCATTTAAAAATTTTTTTAATTTTATATTGGAGTATATTTAATTTACAATGCTGTGTTAGTTTCAGCATAACATACTAAATCACAGCAAAGTTATTTATACATGTTCATGCTATCTATTCTTTTTCAGATTCTTTTCCCATATAGGATATTAGAGTATTGAGTATAGCTCCCTATGCTATAAAACTCTTCTAATGAGCACTAAATGGTACCAGGAAATCTAGCATATGATTTTGTTCATTTACATTTTCCTATTGTGTACCTTTAAAGGGTGAATATGGCAACCCATTTTAGCTGGCATCTCTGAGAGGTTGAGGTGCATTCTTTTGGAGGATGTAGCTGCTTTTTAATTAGTTTCTAAAATATTTCATTTTTAATCCATGTTTTCTGACAAAGTCCTATTCTGTTTTAAAGCAAAATCCAAGAAATCTGATTTTCAAAAACTTGAAAGGGAAGAGTCGGCTAAAATATACTTCTCTTATGGATCTCCATGACACAGAATTTACCTGACTGTTTAGAGAATATTTTTTTGCTCATCTAGACATCTTGAATCCTAGTGCAAGAATAGGGACTCATTTCTGTTCCGCCTGGTGTTCAAGAGGAAGAGGAGAATTTTCATAGGGGAAAATATATTTGTGTGTGTTTGTGTGTACCTACACACACATGCACACATACACAAGTACCCACATGTGTGGGCACACAGAAAATAAGCAGACCAGTACCCTGATAATTGGAATTAAAATTCCAGAAGAAATAATAATATAGAGGAATTTAACAGAGAATTGAGATAAGGGAAATTATAGACAGTAAATAATCAAAAGGAAAAGAGAAGGATTTCAAAAGAAACTTCAAAGACTAATTAAAATCACCCAGATACAGATAAACCAGACCTTCAAGCAGAACCATGTAATGCATTAAGGATACAGACAGTTAGAGGAAGAAGACTAGATGTAATCTTAGCACAAAAGAAACAAGCCTCAATATACAGAAGGAAATTGATTTCACATCAAGGGAGGGACTAGGGTTCTTTCTTTGGCCTGTAAATGGAAAAGATGCACAGAGAGGAGCTTCAATTTAGAACAACAGTGGCTATGTTTGGAGATGTGCAAGACGCAAGTTTGAAGATGTTTGACCAAGAAATGAATTGAGAAAATATTAGACTTTAGGAAGTAAAACATCCCGCCGTCTCTAAAGACATATGAAAGAGAAAAACCATTTAACCTGCTTACACATTCCAGCATACCAAAATCTGTTAGGGCAGATTTTCCACTATGTCTTAGAAAACAAAGACAGAATTGCAGAGAACAGAAAATGACCCCACAGGCCAAATATTTAGATTCAGTCCGGAAGGCCTGAAGGATGCTTATTTAGATATAACTGCCAACAGCTTGGAACACACTTCCACACACACACAGACACACACATGAAAGTAGGCCAGTAGAATTAAGTTTCATGAGCAAGAAATAATAGAGGTTTATATTGTTTTGATCATGTTATAATAGTAACTAAAATTACTATCTCCAAAGCTATGAAACATATATATATATCAAGAAGAAATCAAAGTAAAGCAATGGTTGGGAAAAAAGATGCTTAGCTCTCCTTTCAAGATGTCCTGGTGGCAGGATATACTTAAAATCATATGAAGAAGGCAGTCAAGGGAAGAAGTAAAACCAGAGGCTTTAAAAAGAAAGGTAGATATTCCCAGCTGTAGAAGTGTTCAGTGAAACATGTAGTTGGAAAAAATAATCAAAGGTGAAGTGAAGCAGAAACAACAGAAATGAAAGTACAAAGTAAAGACGTTTATATTGACAGAGATAAGAAAAGAAGAAAGAAGTCAGTTAAACTCAAGCTTCTAAATTCTAAAGTTTATTTTCTCATTCAACGATCACTTATTACAAGCCTACTGTGTGTTGCATACTATAATATGAAGTTTTGAACATGAATAGACTACTGTTCCAGTTCTCAAAATGTTCACAATATTTTGGGATTATCTTCCCAAAGACTATAACCAGAATGCAGTATTTATCATCATTGATCCTCATTGGAGGGAATCAGGTCTTATAATATTTTAATGTTCTTCCCCTGTAGTACTATGCTAGTGAGCACATATTAAGAATTCATATAGGCTTTATAGTCTGTTTATTAAAAAGAGCATATGCTCTGACAATAGACAAATGATTATTCCTGGCAGAGTTAAATGAATTCTTATTAAAGTGTGAGCTCATAATAAGTTTTCAGAAAATGCTAGCTATTTTTATGTTTCTTTAATTCTCAGACAACCATAGGAGGTGGGCAGTATTATTATCCCCATCCTAAAGAAAGGATAGAAAATATGAAGAGAGATTAAGAAATCTAATCATCATTACAAAGCAAAGCCAATAATTGGCAGAACCAGTACTCCAATCCAAGGGCTGTCTGCCCTCAAAACCTGAACTTTAACATCATACTGTAATTGTTTTTCAAAGTAGTTTACACAAAAAGTTTGACCTCAAGGCACAAAGTCCTCAACAGATATTAGCTGCTACTACTGTTAATATGAAATTCGGTCAAGTCATTGATGACATCATTTCTCAGTTTGAGTACCTCTAATTGTTAAACAGTGTGGGAGATCTGGGTTCCATCCCTGTGTCAGTAAGATCCCCTGGAGAAGGAAATGTCAACCCACTCCAGTATTCTTGCCTGGAGAATCCCATGGACGGAGGAGCCTAGCAGGCTACAGTCCATGGGGTCACAAAGAGTCGGACACGACTGAGCGACTTCCCTTCACTTCACTTCACTTCATTGTTAGACACAGCCTGCTGTCAGGACTGGCCTTCTTTTGATACCATAAACACACCATGTCCAGTTCTATCTGAAGCCCTTTGTGCTTACAGTTCCCACTGATGCTTCTTTTAAATACTGATCTTCCATGGGTGAATCTCTCCTGAGATTTAGGTCTAAACTCCCTTCTGAAATGCTTCTCCTGAGCACCCACCCTGGTTCCACACAAGCCCGCCTCATGTGCAGTCCCTTGACATTAGCCACATAGCTCTGAGTGCTCATCACTCTCTCATTTGTTTGTTTTTAATGTCTTCCCAAGAATATGTCACCACCACTTGTGTTTACCTCTGCATCCATACAAGATAGGACCTTAGTAAATATTTCCTGAATGAATAAAGTGACTAGGACATTTCCTTAGCCCCAGAATGTGTCCCCCATATGTTAGTTCATCACTCTGCTTGACCACCCATATAAATTTAATGTAAAATCCACAGTTCAAGTGAATACATAATTTTTCTAGAGCTTCCTATCTAGCTCCCTTAAATCTGTCCTTTGTCAATATTAAGGATGATTCTGTTATATAACTTAGCTGAAATGACTGTATCCTCTCTACTTAACATAGTCCTTCTAGTCATTAACTTCTGAAAGTTCTTAAAAGCACTTATAAATTTGTTTTAGGTGTTCGGGTTAAAGAAAAATCTATAAAGGTAAATATGTATTTACCTTTAGGTAAATAGGTAAAATCTATAAATATTGTACTGGGCAAATACATATTTAATATTTGAGAACACACACACAACATTTAATAATTAAGCAAACCTAGAATACAAAGCAAAACCACAATAATTTATGAAAAGTATAAAAGGATAAGGCTTATTGTTTGTTTTGTATGTGATTTCTCCTCCCTCCTCTCTTCTCTACCTCCAACCACCCTTCCTTTTCTCCTTCTCTTTCTTTGTCTTGGTTAGGTAGAAAGAAAAAGAAGAGATATTTTCCTATCTGGTGGAATCTCCTTACTCCAGAAAATGTGCTCAACTTAATCAGATGAAAGCTAACAGCCTCCTATTAGCTTTCCTATTAATAGCTCCTATTAGCTCCTAATATCTCCTATTCACCATTGAGAATTCTTCCAAAATAAACAGAACTCAACTGTTACTACTCAACTGTTATCAAGTAGGTAAAAATTTATACAAATATTACTAATGTTTATTATTGTTTAGCTATATCTTTCAAGATATTTTCCCATGCCTGATGGCTCAGTTGGTAAAGAATCTGCCTGCAATAAAGAAGACCCAAGTTTGATCCCTGGGTTGGGAAGATCCCCTGGAGGAGGAAATGGCAATCCACTCCAGTATTCTTGCCTGGAGAATTCCATGGATGGGCTACAGTCTGCGGGGTTGCAAAGAGTCGGACACCAATGAGTGACAGACACTTTCGCTTCTTTCACTTTCAAGATATTATAAAATTATCTTTAGTAGGATACTCTATGCCCTTATTTGTGAAATGAGATTAAAAAAAAAGACCTCTACATTTGAATATTTTTCCATGGTCTTGAAGATATTCTCTGTAAAGAGCGCAGAAAACCGTTGCCCAGATACATGTCCATAAATCGTAGACATCTGTGTTCTGCTTCTCAACTCTCCTCAGATATAATTTGTCCTTGTCCTTCATGCATGTGGCACATGCCTAAATATTTACTAAGCTGAGATAAATAGCGTCCAAATCACTATTAAGGGCATTTGCTTTACCATCAGCACTCGTCATCCCCAAGAAAAAATACTATTAAAGTCAAAAGCAACAATTCTGAAGGTAGTATCTGTTGTGGTTTTAACCACACCTTTATGAGCCCCAATATTCTGGAAGGTCAGGTATTTTAAGAATGGTAGATTTTAACACAGAGATTGGCAAAACAAAGTAGTATATATTCAGAATAATTTTTCCTATCATATATTTGTATTAGACTATTGGAAAAATGCTTGCAAATAATCCTGAGAGCTAGTTTTTTTTTTTTTTTATTTTACAAATAAGGAAATTGTGTCTTGGAAAAATGATTAGCTTTGCCAGAGCTGATTAGTTAGCCAGAATAGAAATCCTAGTGAAAATAAATTCACTAGAAAGTCTGGTAAGTTAGCATAAGGACATTAGTTTTATTTTAAGTAGATTAGCATTGGACTGCCATGAGTGATTTAGTCTGGATATATTTTATATTGCTACTCATATTTAATAAAGCTGTAATAAATTTTAATGAAACTCATTTGCTGTAGGGTCAAAAAATGGCTTAAAACACAATCAGAACATGATATATAGAAATGAATAATATAGATCGTTCAGATATAGAAAACCATTTTAATGATAATAACCCATCTATAGTTTTATCCTAAATTTCAAAGTACTGAATATATAATCTTATGACAGTATATTTATAGGAATTTACCTTATACTTAGAAATCCTAGAAAAGTTCAATAGCCTTTATTGTTGTCATTTACAAAACTAACTGAAGAGTGATTATTACCAAAATGCAAGTGTTTTAAATTTAACATAAACTTTAAGTTGAAAAATATGACTTTAAAGTCTACTCTGACTAGTTTGTTTAGAATAAAATCTATTACTGTTAAATTATAAGGTGAAAGTTACTAGAATTTATATAAATAAAATATGACCTATAAAATTCTACAGTTATTTAATATTTTTCTATTTGCCTCAATTGTAAGGGAAGACAGATTGGCAAAAGATAAAAGTTTAATGCTAAAGGGCTGTTTAAAAATTGTATGTACAATTTTAATTAATAAATATGTCACAGTAGCATAATTTACAATAGTGAAAAACAAGAAGCAATACAGATATCCACCAACAGAAAAAAACTAGATAAGTAAAATATAGTATATTCATACAATGGAAAAAAGACAATCTTTTCAACAATGGTTCTTGGGAAACTGAATAGCCACTTGTAAAACAATAAGATTGAAAAGTTCCTCACATCATATACAAATATACATAATACAAATGCAAAATGGGATAAATACCTAAATGTAAGAACTGAAAATATAAAACTTGTGAAAGATAACATAGGCAGAACACCCTTTGACCTAAATTGTAGCAATATTTTCCTGGATCAGTCTCCTATGGCAAAAGAAATAAAAGCAAAAACAAACAAATGGAACCTAATTAAACTTAAAAGCTTTTGTACAGTAAAGGAAACCATTGATGAAATGAAAATACAACTTGTGGAATGGGAGAAAATATTTGCAAATTTGGACTTCTTCGGCGGAATAATGAAAAAGAATTTTCCTGTTAATTCAGGAGACACAGAAGACGCATGTTCATTCCCTGGGTTGGGAAGATCCCCTGGAGTAGGAAATGGCAACTCATTCCAGTATCTTTGCCTGGAAAATTCCATAACTGAGGAGCCTTGAGGGCTACAGCCCATGGGGTCACAAAGAGTCAGATATGATTGAGCACACGTGCATGTATCCAAAATACATAAAGAATTCTAACAACTCAGTTTAGAAAAATTCCAATCAAATAGTGGGAAGAAGACTTGAATAGATATTTTTTCCAAAGAAGACATACAGATTCCTAACAGGCACATGAGATGAGCTCAGCATCACTATTAGAGAAATGCAAATCAACCACTATGAGGTTTCATTTCGCACCTGCCATAATTGATATCATCATGTATCTACAAATAACAAATGTTGAGCAGGATGTGGGGAAAAAGGAACCCTGGTACACTGTTGATGGGAATGTAAATTGGTGTAGCCACTTTGAAAAACAGTATGGAGATTCATTAAAAAATTATAAAGAGTTATTATATGACCCAGAAATACCACTCCTGTGCATATGTATATGGAAGAAACAAAAACAAAAATATTAATTTGAAAAGATACATGCACTTTAATACCAGCATTATGTATAATAGCAAAGACATGGAAGCAACCCAAGTGCCCATCAACAGAGGAATAAAGTAGACGAGATATACGTGTATATACACATATATACAGTGGAATACTACTCAGCCATAAGATAGAATGAAATAATGACATTTGTAACAACATGGATTGACCTAGAAGATATTATGCTTAGTGAAATATGTCAGAGAAAGACAAAGATTATATATCACTTATATGTGGAATGTAAAAAGTAATACCAATGAATGTATACACAAAATAGAAACAGCTTCACTGATAGAGAAAGCAAACATGTTACCAAAGGAAAGAGGAGAAGCAGGAGAGACAAGTGTGTGGTATGGAATTAACAGATACAAGCTATTATATATAAAATAGATAAGCAACAAAGACATACTATATATCACAGGGAATTACACCCTTGTAATGGCCTGTAATAGAACATAATCTGCAAAAATACTGAATCACTAAGGTGTACGCCAAAACTGACACAATATTGTAAATCAACTATACTTCAATAAAACTATAATACATTCATACATACAATGGAAATTCATATAGCAAGGAGAATAAATGAACTACAATATGCAACAACATGAATGAATCTCACACATACTATTAATCAAGCAAAAGAAGCTAAATATTGAAAACTATATACAGCATGATTTTTCAAATATGAAATACAAAAGAATGTAGAACTAATCTACGGATTAGATGTCATGATAGTGTGAACTTTTAGGGGTTTGCAATGACCGGAAGGGTCGATGATTAGTGCTTCAGGGATACAAGTAATACTTCATCTCTATGCTAATGATACAGACATGTTTTATAAAAAATTATCAAATTGCACAGATATGACTTGTGCACATTTGTCTATAATGTATTTTAATTAAAAATGTTTTCTTTTTAAACTCTCATCCTGTTTAAACCTCAGTACAAGATTTCAAGGTCATTTAAGTTATTAGAGCTAAAAAGGAGACCTAACCCAGGGGGAGACAGAACCAGAAGAAAGAAGTATCTCTGAAGCAAATAAAGAGAATAAGTTAAAGAACAAAGATAATAATAGGTGTAATGATATAAAACTTTTGCAAAGAGATCAGGTAGAATACAAATTAGAAAAGCAAAATATGGGCTTCAGGTGGTGCTAGTGGTCAAGAATCTGCCTGCCAATGCAAAAGTCTCAAGAGATGTGGGTTCAATCCTTAGATCAGGAAGATGCCCTGAGGTACGAAATGTCAAGCTGCTCTAGTATTCTTGCCTGGAAAATTCCATGGCAAGAGGAGCCGGGCAGGCTACAGTCCATGGTGTGGCAAGAGTCAGCCACAACTTAGCAACTAAAACAAGAACAATAACAACATCGTTGGACAGAGTTTGGACATTGTGTATTCCTTGGACCGTTTCTGTGGCTCCTCAAAAGATAAAGGTAGATTAGAAAGAGATGAAAAAATGGAGGCAAGATTTGGTGGTAAACATGAAGAAGAGTGATCTTGTGGAAGCTGGGGAAGTAGTAGAATGGAGGCATTGTCGAGAATGTACTACCATGATATCACTCACACGGAGTACTCACTATATTAGGCAGCAGCTATGTTTTCAACTTCCTAGAACACTTTCCTTTGGAAGCAGTTCCTTCCACACTCCCTTAGTCATTTTAAACATTTTTCTGGAATGTTCTCATCTATTTTCTATCTCTTCCCCTCCAAACCCCATACCTAAATGATAGCATGTGACCCAAGCTAATACCATTGATGTTCTTCCTATTGGAAATGTGGATCTTGAGATTGGGTATTCCTTATTGCCATCATCCTATTTATGGGATGCAATGATAAAGAAACTGGAAAGATAAATAACAAAATATTAATAGTGGTTACTGTTGAGTTAGTATTTCTAGAAATTTTATATCTAGTTACATTTTATGTGTTACTTATAATTTAAAAATTAAAAGAAATTAGAATATATATAAATTTATACTTATTGGAATGTACATTTTTACATATGGGCATATTTTGGACATAATTTGATAAACATCAGAAATTTGAGAGATAGGAAAATGAGATTATGTTTTTGTCTCTAGTTTTATATTTATTTAGTGTTATGTTGCCTTTATATATTTAAATTTTTGATGGGAAAATGAAAATATTCAAAAGAATGGAATTTAAGAAAATTTAATTATATAAGTAAACAATCTCAAGTACCTCTTAACATTTTAAAAGATTTTATGACACGTGGTGACTGCAGCCATGAAATTGAAAGATGCTTACTCCTTGGAAGAAAAGTTATGACCAACCTAGATAGCATATTAAAAAGCAGAGACATTACTTTGCCAACAAAGGTCCATCTAGTCAAGGCTATGGTTTCTCCAGTAGTCATGTATGGATGTGAGAGTTGGACTATAAAGAAAGCTGAGTGCTGAAGAATTGATGCTTTTGAACTGTGGTGTTGGAGAAGACTCTTGAGAGTCCCTTGGACTGTGAGGAGATCCAACCAGTCCATCCTAGAGGAGATCAGTCCTGGGTGCTCATTGGAAGGACTGATGTTGAAGCTGAAGCTCCAACACTTTTGGCCACCTGATGAGAAGAAATGACTCATTTGAAAATATCCTGATGCTGGGAAAGATTGAAGGCAGGAGGAGAAGGGGACGACAGAGGATGAGATGGTTGGATGGCATCACCAACCTAATGGACATGGGTTTGGGTGGACTCTGGGAGTTGGTGATGGACAGGGAGGCCTGGTGTGCTATAGTCCATGGGGTCGCAAAGACTGGGACGTGACTGAGTGCCTGAATTGAACTGAACTGATGACACATCAGAGTTCTGAACACTTATGTTACTTTCATTATTGAGTCTTATTTTAAAAACTAGTTCTAATTCAGTTACTCACCTTTTACAATTTTTTTTTGAACATTTTGTTTGAAAAACTAATTTTTACCAGGTAGTTTTTTTTTTTTTTCCTTTAAGGAGAACAATACAATCCCTGATTTCAAACACTTTAATTATATTTTAAACATAAACAGTTACAGTACTAGTTCTTTGGTGTAATCCACATCTCTCATCATTTAAACTACTCTGCAAAGTACATTTCTGGAAAATTTTTTTAATCACACTATGGAAAGGTGGGCTGTTGCCCTTTACTCCTCAAATAATAATAATGGTAATGAGAGATTATGATGCTAGTAAGAGACCTACCATTTGATGAGCATTTTTTGTACATTTACATGGTTTATCTCAAGTAATACTATAACAATTCTTTTAGGTAGGCAATATTGCTATTATTCCCATTTAACTAAAAAAGGAACTAAATAAATATGACTTGTCCGATGTTACTCAAGTAGTAACTGTTAGGACTAGAAAGAACCTGGTACTATTTTCCATGAGATTACATACTTTTTTTTCCATATGTTATGTATTTTAATATATTACTTAAAGCTACCATTAAGAAATAGCTTGAATTCAGTAATGAATATTTTGGCTTTGATTTTAATATCTACATATCTATTTACAATGTTATTATTTTTAAATAGTGATATATTTAATTTGGGAATAATATATATAGTATTATATTATACACATTATGTTTTTAGCTTAGTATATAATATATAATAGTTTTAGCGTGAAAGGCTTAATTGCACTAATAGCCTTATAAACAAAGGGTATTTTAAAGAAAGGTTAAAAACAGGATGTTTGCAAATTTGATTTGACTTAAATTTGACGTATATTTTAAACGAGTGTATTTATTTATCTATTCTTACGTATTTAATTACCAATTTATTCCTTATTTTATCTTCTTTTAACAAAATAATACTGAAAAATAATATTTTCAGGGTATGGCCATGATCGACAGCTTGATTACAATATCTTTTAGCCAGAATCACCCAACTAAGCTACTCCCATATTCATCGCCCTCAAAAAGTATGTAAAATTATGTTCCTACATTTTTAATATTTATCTCTAGTATTTTTCTTGTGTGTATGTCACAGCATAGAAAATTCATAATAAACCACAACTCACCATGCAAGTACAGATTTGTTTTAGAACCGTAAATGAAAATCACCTTTCATTTCTGCTAGTTAACTAATCAGTCTTTGACTACATCTGCTGCTGCTGCTAAGTCACTTTAGTCATGTCCGACTCCGTCCGACCCCATAGACGGCAGCCCACCAGTCTCTGCCGTCCCTGGGATTCTCCAGGCAAGAACACTGGAGTGGGTTGCCATTTCCTTCTCCAATGCATGAAAGTGAAAAGTGAAAGTGAAGTCGCTCAGTCGTGTCCGACTCTTAGCAACCCCATGGACCGCGGCCTACCAGGCTCCTCCATCCGTGGGATTTTCCAGGCAAGAGTACTGGAGTGGGGTGCCATTGCCTTCTCCGTGACTACATCTACATATATTCAAATATCACCATGACTTCTACTTAGAAAGTCCTCATCGATGATGAAATTTTACTTTACATATAGAGATAACCAGATTGACTAGAAAAAAGATTGAATAAGGAGCTCTTTCTAAATATACAACATATACAAGTCAGCTTATCAAGATCCAGCTCTCTTAACTATGTTCTATTCAAAAATGATGCCATCAAGATATGTAACCCAAGTGTATTGAGGACCAACAGATTCAGAGTAGGAACAGGAAAGTGAGGAGGAATTTGTTGAGAATTGATGTTTTTACTACTTTTGGAAACACTTCACTCAAACATTAGAAATAAATGTTGCTAAATTAGCACTGCTGTTTCCTCATAGCTCAGTTGGCAAAGAATCTGCCTGTAATGCAGGAAACCTGCGTTCGAATCCTGGGTGGGGAAGATCCCCTGGAGAAGGAAACGGCAACCCACTCCAGTATTCTTGCCTGGAGAATCCCATGGACAGAGGAACCTGGCAGGCTGTAGTCCATGGGGTTGCGAGAGTTAGACATGACTTAGCGACTAAACCACACCACCAAAAAGTCAACGTCATAGCAGTAGTGTCTGGGACAGCACTGCACATTATTAGGACCTAAAAATGTACATTGCAACCCCCTCATTAATATTTTGGCTTTGTAGCAAATTCCTGTGCTAGTCTTAAAACTTAATATTGGCCATTTCCCATCTTATTGGAAATCTTAGTTACCAAGAACAGCTGCAGGATACAGAAGAGATTTAGGGAAAACTATCTCTTAAGGAGCCATCATCATCTTTATACACCAAGCTATATTAATCTTCAGAATGGGTGGATATTTTGATTCTGCAGTATGAGGTCAATTCCTAATTCTAGTTGAATTTGTACATCAATATATTTTTTTTAAACCATGAGTTATATAACTCATGGAGTTAATAAAGTAAAGATTCCATCTTAGTTTTAACTTTTTTATAGTCATAGAAAATACAGAAATATCAATAGTTTATATGCAGCTAGATGAGTTATTTACTATTTAGGCTGTGTTCTGAATTACCTTTTCAATGTATATAGCTAGGAGAGTTGTGTTACATGGGAGCTACGGTGGAATCAAAAGATTCTCCACGGACTTGCTATTTTTTGTGTGTGGGCCCGCCCTTGACTTAATACATGGCATTCCTTTTTCTTGACATTCTATTTCTTAAATCACATTTGCTGTCCTCTAAATTGGATGGAAAAATCAAGTTTCATTCTGTGTTATGCTCTTTGTCCTTTTTCACTTATACACTCTACATTGATTTTAGTAAGGTACTCGCCACAGCTTATGAACTCGGGCAGCTTCTTTGTAAAAAAGAAAATGAGTTCACTTGTAAGTCTGTTTTTCCCCCAAGCCCTTTGCAAACTAATTACTGCATGTGCAGTACAATAGCAAGGGGAACAGAGCTGAGCAGAAGGTTAGGGAAGGCAATCAGACAGCATGCCACTGTCTGCACAACATCCTGTGAGCCAGAGATGCTGCCTTATCTTGTGTTGAT
Organism: Cervus elaphus; assembly: GCF_910594005.1. Lineage (NCBI taxonomy): Eukaryota > Metazoa > Chordata > Mammalia > Artiodactyla > Cervidae > Cervus > Cervus elaphus. The sequence continues at coordinate 24,805,087 of NC_057845.1, read as the reverse complement.
TACCCCTGTAGACAGCATGTAGCCACCAGCCATTAGCTCCTTGAGGGACTCCAAGTGTAATTTGGAGTTGCCAGTGCAGTCTGCTCCTTCATATAATGGCATCCTAGATCATTAAACGGTAATTTATATTGTCCTGCTTGCAAAAAAAAAAAAAAAAAAATGAAGCCATTGCCATGTTCTTTCTAAAGAGAAAAGAGTAATTTATAGACATATAGACAATAGAGGACCTGGGCTATTCAAAACTCCCGCAAGCTGAGTGCATAGAGAAATGAATGTCTTGCATTTAAGGGTCCATGACTCTTTGTGCCTTTTGATGCCAAGCGAACTCTAACCATGCTCTAATGAGGAGCTTTCCTCCTAACCTATGTGAAGCCACTGACATTTGGCATATTGGGCAGATAGATCAAAAGTGGCCTACAAGCATGTATAAATGTTTAACACCCAGGTGTTCGACTTGACATTTTCTTGCTATCTAGCAGCTGCCTGATTATTTAAGGATTACCAACAGTCATTGAACATGGAGAAAGGTCCACCTGTACTAATCATGTGCTATAAAAGGATCAGTGTTCACCTCAGTTTCTTTTGATTATCGTCGTTAAACTTTCTTTTAGGTCCCCCAGCTTGCTAGAGGAAAAAGACTCACTGAACTGTGCTGTATAAAGCTCCTGCTATGGAGATATTAATGGATGCTTTTGTGTCCCCAATAATAGATGTTTTTCTCCCTAAGAAGCTCAGATAAAGAATACTAAAGCATATTTCACTTTAGATTTCACTCTATGATTTCTATTGTTATAAAATTATACCTGAAGTGGATTTCATATAAAGAAATAACTGGGAAGTCAAGTTGCTGCAACTTCATATTTTAATTTTTTGTCATCAAAGTAATACTAAATTGGTATTAGAAGACAAGGGCTCCGTTCTAGCCCAAGCCCTATCTCTGACGCTATTAAATATATGGTATTGGACAAATTAACTTCCCTGAGTCTCAGTTTCCCCCATTGGTGGATGCATGCTGTGCTGCGCTTTGCCGATCAGTCGTGTCCGACTCTTTGCGACCCCATGGACTGTAGCCCACCAGGCTCCTCTGTCCATGAGATTCTCCAGTCAAGAATACTGGAGTGGGTTGCTGTGTCCTCCTCCAGGGGATCTTCCCAACTCAGGGATTGAACCTGAATCTCTTCTGTCTCCTGCATTGGCAGGTGGGTTCTTGACCACTAGCGCCATCTGGGAAGCCCCACTGGTGAACAGTTATGATAGATTTGTTAAGAGCAATAAAAATAACTTTAACTAATACTCTTGTTATAATAAGGGTAAAGGAGGGCACGCTCAGCTCACACTCTATACCATTTCCAGTGGAATTAGGAGGGGTGGTATTTATGAGTATACTTTGTGTCAAATGGAGTCGAGGTGCTGAAAACATCCTTTCCTTTACTCTCAAGTATTCTGTCCTAAGTCTATTTTTATTGTTAGTATTATTACTTGCTTGGCATCCTCTAGGCACTCAATAGATATGAGTTCCTTTATTGTTTTTCACCAACACTTCCCTTTTTTATTCTTTCCCTTTTGTTTTAATGACAATAGAATGGGAATCTTCTGTAAATAAGGAGGGAAGGTTGGTGAGATGAAAGGAAATCCTCTTCCTTTAATTCTGGCCTCCATTTGGACCAGTTTAACACAGAAGCCTGATAATCACTTTGTCAAGTTTGTTCTAAGTTGTTGTCAACATTAGGTTTATTTTTATTGCAACTGAGACTTGCTATCTGGGTGCTTACTTACGTTCCTGCTATATATATGCAATACTAATATCAAGATGGCTTGCTGTGGAAAGCAAATGGCATATGGTTTGTGAAAATACTTTGCTGACAACATAAACAACCAAATATATGCCAGTTGTTCTTGTTATCTGACACGTGCTGTGGACCTAAATACTTTGGGATTTGGGGACATTTTTGGACTTTTAAAATATATTTGTTTCATACATTAACTAAACCTCTGGCTTAATCCCTGTTGGCTGGTATGTGAGTCACTAGATTTATCATTTCTGAGAGTGGAAATGTGTATCCCATTTACCATTTTTGAACATACAGTTGAGCTTGAACAATGTGGGAGTTGGAAGTACCAAGAAAAATCAGAGTATAAGTTACTGTCAGAGCTCCATATATACAGCTCCTCCGTATCTGTGGTTCTGCATCTGAGGATTCAACCAACAGCAGATCAGGTAGTATTAAAGAATTTACTATTGAAAAATATCCATGTATTATGAGTGGACACACACAGTTCAAACCCCTGTTGTTCAAGGGCCAACTCTATATTGAATGAAATATATTTAAAATATTTGTGGATATCAAAAGATAAAATTGCAATCAGACTGCAGGAAATGACATTCACTTTATCATTTCAGGTTGTGCAGTGTCTCTTTCTGATGAGGTTTTGGTGGCTGATGAAACAAACTTAAACCTTACACTCTGGAAAAAATAACCAATGATGCTACAGTAGCTTTTGGCCAACTACAGCCCATAGGCTGAACCCAGACAGCTGTCTGTTTTTGTGTTGTCTACAGGCTAAAAAGCTTATTTTAAATTTAAAATGGCTGCAAAAATTCAAACCAGAATGCTGTTTTGTGATGTGTGAAAATTACAGAAAATTCAAATTTTAGCATCCATAAGTAAAATTTCACTAGGACACTGTTACATCCATTTATTTATCTGTTGTCTGTGACTGCTGTCATGCCACAATAGTAGAGTCTAGTAATTGTGACAGAGACCATATGGCCCACAAAACCTAAATAATTACAATCTGGCCCTTTACAGAAAAAGTTTGTCTACTCTTGGTCTAAGGCATCATTAAAACTTTAGGACAATTTAGTATTTTCCTATTCAAATAGGGTAGACTAGATCTCAGTCCTTATGTATACATTGATCAGAGACAAAGTGGAAAAATGTACATTAGATGGGAGACTAAAATCTTGAAAGCTTTGTTTCCTGGAAAACTATGAAAAATAAATGGACAGAGTTAAGTTGTAAAAGAACATAATTAAGATAAAACATATGGGGTTTCCCGCTCTGATATAGATTTAGTTACACATATATACATTTTATCTATCTATCTATCTATCTGTCTATATGTATACAAGGTTAAAAAGGTAAATGTTAGAGCAGAAACTTGAACAAGACTCATTGATTGTAATTCAACTGGGTGGCTTCCTCATTCTTCATACATTTTCTAAACCTGACTCTCATGAAAGTAAAATCTTAGCGCAAAAATTATTTATGAAGCTTCTTGTAAGAGATCCATATTTATTTAGACATAAAGACCAACAACCTTATCAGATTAGGCATAATGCTTCCACATATAGCTTTTATCAATATGTAGCACCAGTCTATTTGTGGTCACTTAAAATGCATAATTACACTTCATCAAAAGATTCTGCCCAATTAACATTATGTTCTGACACTCATCAAATGCCCAGGTCTTATCATCTTGAAATATCCACTTTGTAGCAGCCATTTTGGCCATCTATTTCCATTAAAGCCAATTGTTCAGACTAACAGGAAACATCTAGAAACAATGGGATAGTAGTGTCCTATAGATGAGAAGACATACATAGGAGAAGAGTGATAGCAACATCTCAGTAAATATCAAATATTTATGTTTCCTGAGCACTTCTTTAGTCATAGACTCTGGGCTAAGTGCTTTATTTCTACCATGTCCATTAACCCTTGCAACAGTCTTATGACAGAGGTACAAATATCATTATTGCTATAGAAAGAGGAATTAAGAAACAGTTACAGATTTTGTTGATCTCACAACAGGATCTGAAGTCCAGAAATTTGTGTGTGTGTTTAAGTCTTTGTGAGAGGGATTCTACCCTACTCTTAATCAGTAGGCAAGTAGGACTGGTTTACTTGTCACCAGGGGACATTTTTGGTGGTGAGAGGGTATGGTATTTTTGAGAGAAGATACAATGCTTTGTGCAGATAGACTGCTAAAATACAATTTTTCTTTCTCTCCCAAATAGTTGGCTCTGAGTTTAGGTTATTTCAACTACTAGAAAAATATGCAATATGAATTGAGTATTGATTTATGCCAATTTAATTGTATTCATATTTCTTTTTAAAAACAATCACCATCAAGCTGTTTATTGCCATGTCAGGAACACCAGACATGTGTGATTTAATAGATAAATAAAATATATTTACCTTTCGTATGTGTACTATTCAATGAGTTATTAGCATAATACTGTGCTTTGGGAGAACATGCCCATGGATATACTTGACCCAAGTTTTCTTAATAGTTTAACAAGACAGTCCTAGTTGAGTGAAGCCTCTAGCTGATAGGTTTTCAGATTCTGAGATTTCCCAGCACGTAAACAGTGAAAATACAGGCCACTTAGTACACAACGCCATGCCAAATTTGAAGCTGGGTTTTAATTTCCTGTTGAGATTAAAATAGTAATAAAAGACAGGAGCTTTAAAAGGAATTGAAACTAAAATTAACCAAAAATAAAGAGGATAAAGAAGAGAATATGTGCCGGTGATGAAAACTTCTCTATGGTGCCACAGACTAACACTGTGGGGCCTTTCCTTTAGGACTCAGCATGGAATGATAGAAAGGGCAGGGATTATGGAGCCAGTCAGACCTGGGTTCAAATCTTTCACGAAGGAATTAAGAGCCTTATGCTATGCTTTCCTGCATGCTAAGTCACTTCAGTCATGTCTGTCTTTTTGTGACCATGTGGATTGTACACCACCAGGCTCCTCTGTCCATGGGGTTCTGCCATGCCCTCCTCCAGGGGATCTCTCTAAATCCTATTTGCTAAATTGGGGAAATTACCTATGCAACAGGATAAATGTTAAAAAGATATTTTGTGAAGTTTCAAATGCAGTTCTTGAGAATTAGGAAAAATGACAAATGCTAATCTATTGCATTTTCTAGTGCAGTCTTGTGTGTGTGTGTTCTCTGCATTTTTCAGTCCCCTTTCTTCCCTTACTTGCTAATATTTTCATTTTCACACCCTCAAATGTCCCTATGTCTAATTACCAAAACCTAGCCACTATAAGAGCTAAGAAGAAAAGTCATGCATAGTCAAGCACTCATTAACACTGACCTAATAATAACCATTAGTTGGGTATAAGTAATTCCTAAATGACATGAACATTTGGGCAATGTAACTCATAAGGTTCCTTTCCCAGCTAAAAATACTTGACTCTTAGAATTCCTAGTTAGCCAAGATAAGAGGGGTGGAGTGGGATGTGAGGTGGGAGGGAGGGTTAAGAGGGAAGGGGGCGTGTGTATATTTATTACTGATGCATTTGGTGTATGGTAGAAACCAACACAATATTGCAAAGTAATTATGCTCTAACTGAAAATAAATTTTTAAAAGTATTTTGGAGAGAAGGTAATATTGCCTCCGTGTACATTAACTTTTGAAAATCAACACAATTTACTGAGCATCTACTTTGCATATTAGATATGAAACTTGCCACAAATAAACCTAAGCAGAGTGGCTAAGACAGGCATTCATGAAATGATTATTTTATTAAGTGTTAAATTGTAACTGCATTATAAAATAACAATTGCAAACGAAAGGGTAAGTAAAAATTCTAAGTGAAACTATAAAAGAGAAGGGGTTGACATAGACACATCCAGAAATCTTCATTGAGCAAGAGACCCCAGCTGCTATCTGAAAGCGAACAGGGGTAAGCAGGTAGACAGAGAGATACAAAAGCATAGGCAGGAGCATGTAGGGAAAAGATGTATGCATTGTGAGGAGATGAAAAGAGGACATGATGTCTAGAGCAGAGAAATATTACAAGATGGAAGAGGTAAATGGGAGCTATGTTTATCATTTATAGAATGCTAGCCTGAAGTTGGAGTAGATGGTTGACTTCAGGATGATTTAAGACATACTTAAAAATGGTACCAGTGACATTCTCTTCCAGATATTTTGCCATTCATTTACCTATTTAAGGTAATAAACTATCATTAATCAGATACAGGCAATCTTCACTTTGCATGTTAGTGCAGGACTGTGCATGCTAAAACCATGTAAAGCAATTGTGATATTAATGAGAAAAATTATGACATTTCTGTAGCTACCAAATTTCAGTGAACTGTTAAAACTTCTTACTCTCAGTTACAAATATATAGGTAAATAAAAATAAAAGTAAATTTTATTTAAAACTGATTTGAAATTTTGGAAACATCAAGAATGGAAATACATTATTTGTTAAAAAATATGTATCACAGGAGCAGTTTGAGCAGTAGGTGCCTTTTTCTCATCATATAATATATATATGGAGTATCTTTGCTGTGTCTTAGTGAATTGTCATCCTCCTTACTAAGCTAATATAGGCTTCCAACATTTTATCTTTCACAAATTCAGTGTCGTGAAATATCTCTGAGAATTCCTTTAATGTCAAGTCTTTTGTCAGAGCACTCCCTCTGGGACATTGTCATCCTTTTCATCACCACCTTTTTCCTAATTTATGTTGATAAGTTCACCTTCTAAGTTCCTCCAGTGGTATATCTTGTATCTCTTGAATGGTGACAGTGTAACCAGTCCCAGGGTGAACTATTTCTTCTATAACTTCATTTCCATTTAATTTGTTTCACTTCCAGTGTGATCACCTTTCATTCTTCTGCGGTGGTTTCATCTCTGTCAGTCAATTCCCTCTTTCAATTATCCATTTTTGCAAGTGCCATAGGATATCAGGGAGATAAGATGTCAGCGCAAATACAGGCTGCTGTGGGATATCACTGGGAGATAAGATGTCAGCGCAAATACAGGCTGCTGTTGGCTCTCTGCGCAGACCGAATCCCAGGTATGCGGTAAACAATCACTAACAGGCTTTCAAAGAAGTAATTGGTTGGTCACTGATCATGATGTGCATCTGTATTCTGTAACAAGTTTTTCAAGTATTTATAATGATCATGCATGATTGCGGCACACTGTTACAGAAAATCACATTAATGGGAAAGAAGTACTAGGGGGCAAATACACAAAAACCTTTTAGAATCTTTACTTATATTTACATGATCTTTTCCTCTGGATAGCTAAACTACCACCAATTATCACTAAGTAAGATTGACTGTTTATATAAGAATAAGGGGCATGGACATTCTCTACACTCTATTAGTATAAAATAAATCTAGGATAACACATATACATGTACTTTCAGGAAGAAATAAAATCAAGAAACATCACTAACACTCTGGGATATATAACCATTGAACAGGCAAAGGTTTTATTTTATACTTCACTTTCAGTGTCCACTACGTTTTAAACCCAGTTTTGATAATTCTGCTCAATTCAGCAGAAATCTCTTATGCACTAACTAGTATTTTAAAATTAAACTCATTTATTCAGCAGATGAGATATTAGAGTTGTTACTTATCTCATACATAATTCTACCAGTCATCCTAGTAGCAATCATTTCTCTCCATAATATCTCCTTAAAAAAGTCAATAATCTTTTCACAGTGGATAATAACTTACACAGTGAATGTGAAAAGAGTGTTCAAGTCCTTTGTGAAATCAACCCAATGTCTTTTGTTAAGTATGTATGGCTTCAAATCAGTGTAAAATGGCAGGCTAAAAGTTAAATAGTGCGCATTGCTGGATCTAATTAATTCTACTATTTTATGCCAAAAATTCCATTAGTTTCCATTAAAGGTCTGATGTAGTGCAGGCTCCTTTATGTTTTGGAGTTAAAACAATCAAACTTCATTTCGAATTAAGGACTATATTGCAGAGCTAAAGGAATGCTAGTGCGGTTTTCTAGCATTGAGGAAGCTACTCACTTTTAACAGGATATTCAAAACAAGAGTTGCTATGTAATGTATTAACAGAGAACTTAAATCCATAGGGAAAGGTAGCTAGTAAAAGGCAGTTAAGGAGTTTGCCCTATGGGTTATAATTTTATGATAATATTATAATCTGCCATTGAAAATGAAAGTTTCACTAGGGTCACTGGAAATGTTAGAAGTAGCAGTATAGACAAATTTAATATTATTGTGCTTGAGATTTATGCCTCTGCTGTACCTGCTCCTTCACAGATCCCATATACTAATAATTCATTGTTTACTTTCATAGCCCCTTGTATCATCAGTAAGTAATACTTATTATATACCCACTAGATGTAAAGCATCACCATCACTATTTGATGACAAATAGACCATTTACTCACATGGAGAATGAACCATGAAAATGGGAAATGGCATATTTTTATCTGCTCCCAAAGGGCATGAGTATTCTGGACTCTTTCTAGTGGGTATCACTGGATTTGCTTAGTTAATTTATTTATTTTAGATGGTTAGAACCAATTTTAGCTTCGCTTGTCAATTAAAAAATAATGCTTTGCTTGATAATGAAAAACAATACATATATATTTAAGATAATCACAATTATAATCTATTACAAGTAAATTTTAGTTTGTGAGAGGTTTTTAAGTAAAAACATGGATAAAGTGATTGCTTCACATGTATATTTTACTGCCACAGGCTTACTTTTTATTAATCAATCCGTCATCAAGCATCGTCTGAAAAAACACTGTTATGTTAGGCTTTATATTAGTAGTTGAGACTAACATTAGTGTACAACTATTATGGCTTCAATCAAGAGAAGTTTCTTCAAGATAATTTATAATTGTAGAGAGTTCAAAATTGTGAATATTTGTGTTAGTGTCCATCCATGCTTTTCTTTGGAGGCGAAGATCCATAGCTTTAGTCATTCTTGAAATGTATGTTTTGTTAAGGCTGAGAGATATCCTTCTGGATAAAGGGATATAAAAATGAGCTTACACTAAATATTAAATTGAATTTCGTAAGTTATACAACAATGGAGGGTAAACGCTCATGAAAGGCAGAGATAATATGGATTGGGATAGTAGAGAAGAGCTACGTTATAAGACAATCTTAAATGCATAAGTAGATAATATATACTATATCCTTGTTTTCTAGGTGTTTAGGAGATAAATACATTTATCTGTTTGATACATCATAGTGATAACTAGAAATTCTATTTCATTCTTATATTTCATTTAGCTTACATTCTTAAGCTACATAAAATAATTCAAAGATCTAGTTAATATGACTGAACAATTAAATAGCATCAATGAACTCCATGAAATGGATTTTGTCAAAAGATCAATATTTTCATCAATATGTCTTTCTGAAAAGATGTTAATTTTATGGATGGAATTAAGTTCAATTGATTCTAAAAATAGATCTAGGATATGAATGTTTCATATTTATTATTTTCTGTGCAGGTCTTTTAAAACCAACTTATCTACCACTAAGTACAGTAAGTCACTCACAATAAACAACAAAAGACTGACATATATAAAAAATTAATTTTAAATTTCGCTTCACATTTTCTTCTGTATACCAAAGTTTTGTCAGTTACTTAAATTTCTTATAAGTTTAATATCTAATAGTTACTTCAAAAATTGAAGCTACAAGCTTACCTATAATTTATATACCATATTCTGCAAATTTAGGGGGAAATATTTTGAAGGGCTTAAAAATAAATGTTTCTCGAAGATTTTATGAACAGATAATTATATGTAAGTTTCACAAGAAGCAGAACATTAATAAACCTGGATAAGACAATAAAGACTATTCTGTTTTCATATATGCAAGTTTAGGTAGTAGATAGCAAGCAGAATTACATAGTTACCTATGGAAAGCTGAAAATTTGTTTCCTAATTTAATAACCATAAGAAGATTTAGATTATTTTTTCATTTTAGAGAAAGATGTTTTTAAAAAACTTTGGATCTTTTTATATTTTATTTTAGATATTTAATATCAATTCCATTTTTCCATAAATTTAACCTTGATTATGAAGCAAGACCAAAGTGAATCCAATTTGTCTCAGAACTCCTTTGGATGAATTACATCCTATCTTGCATTTTGAATCTACATGCCAGCTTTGTATCAACATCTCTTTCACTTGTTTCATAAAGTTTTTGATTCATGTGAAAAGAGATATTCATTTTTACAATTACTGCTTCTCAGAAAAAAATGATATTCTAATTTCCAAATTCCTTAATTTTGCATTGAAAGCAAAAAAAAAAAAAAAAAAGAAGAAGAAGAAGCTTAAGCAGCCACTGAAAATACTGTTTTTTGAGGCTATTCCTTTCCAATCAAAACCAAAAATAAAACCTACTTTCTATTCATCATTGAGCTTGACTGTCCATCTCCTCTTCCTTACTCCTACTCACTGAAGGTATATGGCACTCTTATGGCCTGCTTGTTAAAGTGGTTACAATCACAAATTAAAGGAATTAATAAGAATCATGATCTATACCATATCTTCTCTCTTAATAATGTTATTTATTCCAAAATAGAAAGATTTAAACTAAGATATACTGTGAATTAAAGCAGGATATAAAATTATTTATGTGTAGAACAATTTGTCTTTCAAACAAATAAGGAGGTTACTAGATGGAATCTTTCTCCCACCTCTTATAATCTATAATTATAAAGTCATTTTTATAGTTAAAAGTGGAAGAAACCATCATTTAGTTGTTATGCCAGGACCCAGGAATCAGATCTTGCGAATTAGAGCATTAGTGTTAGATTAATATTTTAATTGGTTATTAACAAATGCCTTGAAGATACAACATTGACTCATGAATTCCAGAATTACAAAATAAGTTATTCTGTATATCCGTTGGATGAAGGTTCATTCATTTCAAAGAAAATATAAAAATCTGAATCGTGTTTCTCTTTTAGCATCTGAAAATATTTACAGCTCTCTCAATTATTCCATGCTGCAAAGTCCCACGGAAAGAACAGCTACATCAGTCGCATATTTCTAAAAATGAGCACATTTGTATGAGCCAAGAAAAAGCAATCAATATTTGTTCATACTTTTCATTTAAAATATCCAATGGAGAAAACCTCACACATTCAATGTCTCAATTGATAATTCATTACTCATGTTATTACTATCCCCATCTTTGACTTGTTTTAAGACAAAATAAATCCAGCATCTTTGTATTCTGCCCAAGATTATTTTGTGAGCTTTTTTCACCTATTCTTTATTAAGTGCTCTTAATATATCTTTGTTTACTTAGACAGTTAAAATCTAATCTCAGTAAGCTAAAAATACCCTACTAAGACTTCATATACAATACATATAAGAACATCATGCTAGACCAATATGGATATATAGGTATGTGTATTTACCTAGCAATGCTTGTTTCAAAGATAAGTTTGATGTGTTACAGGATTAAAGAAAAACATTAATCTTAAAAAAGACCTTAAATTTTAAGCCCTTCGCATATAATAAGATCAAAATAATGACTCAAGAATGGCTTATGTTGATGAAAAAGCATTGAAGACTAAAGCAGAAATCTAAGGCATATACATATGGAAATCTCATCATTAAGTTCAGATAAAAGCTAATGCATGTGAAGAAAGAATAAAATACATCTGTCTATCTGTCTAATATGGCTGATTGACCTGGTCTTGGAAGTTTCTAAAAACAAAGTAGTTTCTGAAGTCACAATTTCATTTCTAAAACAAAAAAAAAAAAAAGTAACATTTCAATAATCTAATCAGAGGTACAATTTTAAAAGAAAGAATAAAAGCTTGCTTTACAGTAAAATAAATTTTAAAGACAGATATAATCATGGTATGAATAATGTTGCACTGTACTATTGATTAAAAGAGTTTGACCATGATGTTTCATTCATCAGATTCCATTTCTCATTACATGAAAACAATGCGGTTATCAAGAATATGTGCGATTTCTCATATGTGTGTTGCCTCTGAAAATTTTTTGCCTCAATTTTCAATGATTAAAGAATTTATTATGATTTTTATCAGAATTGAAGGCTTTCATCATCACAGTCCTTCCGAATTTCAGCCTATTCTAAAGACTTTAGAACTGTTATGGAACAGACTGTACACACAGAAATTTTAGCTTCATCCCATAACTGCATGAATTCAGATTTCTTTAGGTCAGTTGCTTTTTTTAAATAATATAACTCATTTAAATTATTCATTGATTAGTACATGGATATTTGGATTGTTTCCATTTTTAGCTATGATAAATAAAGCTGCTGTGAATATTTGTGTAAACGTTTTTGTGTAGATACAAGTTTTCATTTCCCTCTGGTGATACCTAGGTGTAGAATTGCTGAATAGTGTGGCAACTCTACCTCTTTTTTTGGCACCCCACAACATGTGAGAACTTAATCAGTTGTTGATGTAAGTACATATGACTGACTCTTAAGGGCAGTCTCACTGATGAAAATGGAAACCAATTGAATCTTCTGGAACTGGTACTGATCATTGAGATGATTCAATAATAGTCCACTCTGGCAAATCACCATGATATGATGATTATAGTACCCCTTAAAAGCACCACTTCACTTCTCTGCTAGATCAGTAGTTCACTAACAAAATGAACCTAAGACAAAACTTAACAAAAACTGGAAAAATGCAGATCTACATCCTTAATGTGAATCCTGCAAGAGAACGTAAAAGTGATGGGGTGTGGTATTGGTGGTGGGTGTGCTATACTAATGATGGAAAAATTTACCGAGAGGTTTTTAAAATGTGTGTGTGCCTGTGTGTGTATATATATATTTATGTTTGTCTTACTTGTCATGATTGTTTCAGTTCAGTTCAGTTCAGTTGCTCAGTCGTGTCTGACTCTTTCTGACCCCATGGACTGCAGTATGCAAAGCCTCCTTGTCCATCACCAACTCCCAGAGTTTACTTAAACTCAGCCCACTGAGTCAGTGATGCCATCCAACCATCTCATCCTCTGTCATCCCCTTCACCTCTCACCTTCAGTCTTTCCCAGCATCAGGGTCTTTTCAAATGAGTCAATTCTTCGTATCAGGTGGCCAGAGTATTGGAGTTTCAGCACTAGCCCTTCCAATGAATATTCAGGACTGATTTCCTCTTGGATGAACTGGTTGGATCTCCTTGCAGTCCAAAGGACTCTCAAGAGTCTTCTCCAACACCACAGTTCAAAGGCATCAATTCTTTGGCGCTCAGCTTCCTTTGTGGTCCAACTCTCATATTCATACATGACTACTGGAAAACCATAGGTTTGACTAGATGGACCTTTGTTGGCAAAGTAATGTCTGCTTTTAATAAGCTATCTAGGTTGGTCATAGCTTTTTTTCCCATGGAGCAAGGGTCTTTTAATTTCATGGCTGTAGTCACCATCTGCAGTGATTTTGTGTTGGTCACTCAGTCCTGTCCAACTCTTTGCAACCCCATGGACTGTAGCCCACCAGGCTCCTCTGTCCATGGGATTCTCCAGGCAAGAAAACTGGAGTGGGTTGCCATTTCCTTCTCCACAGTGATTTTGGAGCCCCCCAAATAATGTGTCTCACTGTTTCCTCTGTTTCCTGATCTATTTGCCATGAAGTGATGGGACCAGATGCTATGATCTTAGTTTTCTGAATGTTGAGTTTTAAGCCAACTTTTTCACTCTCTTCTCTCACATTCATCAAGAGGCTCTTTAGTTCTTCGTTTTCTGCCATAAGTGTAGTGTCATCTACATATCCGAGGTTATTGCTATCTCTCCCAGAAATCTATATTCTACCTTGTGCTTCCTCCAGCCCAGCGTTTCTCATGATGTACTCTGCATATAAGTTAAATAAGCAGGGTTGCAATATATAGCCTTGATGTACTCCTTTCCCAATTTGGAACCAGTCTGTTGTTCCATGTCCAGTTCTAATTGTTGCTTCTTGACCTGCATACAGATTTCTCAGGAGGCAGGTCAGGTGGTTTGGTCTTTCTATTTCTTGAAGAATTTTCCACAACTTGTTTTGATCCATACAGTCAAAGGCATCAGTGTAGTCAATAAAGCAGAAATACATGTTTTTCCTGAACTCTCTTGCCTTTTTGTTGATCCAGTGGATGTTGACAATTTGATCTTTGGTTCCTCTGCCTTTTCTAAATCCAGCTTGAACGTTTGGAAGTTCACGGCTCATGTACTGTTGAAGCCTGTCCTGGAGAATTTTGAGCATTACTTTGCTAGTCTGTGAGATCAGTGGAAATGTGCAGTAAATTGTTTAGTGACTAATAAAAAAAAAATAATCTTGAGAAAGCGCCCTGCCCTTGTCAAAGTACCTCCTTAAATATGACTCTTATGGATCCTGGAAAGAAACACTTTACTTTCAATACAAAGATGTATTAAAATTATGGAATAAGACTACTTTATAAAGAAAGCACACGTTATATGAAGCAATTTTGCTGTCTCACTGTATACCCTTGGAGAGGGCCCAGAGCAGATTTGCCTTATGCTGATTTCTGTTGTTTACTAAATCATGTTGGAATAGCTCTTCACTCTGCTATGATTAGGGCATGTATTACTATGCTGTATTTTCAACATTTCTACTGTAATGTAAAAATCAGGGTTTAAATAGTTTTTCAAAGTAAAAGAGTAAGAACTAGTGTTATACTAAGCATTTTAAAGGTAATGATAAAATACTTAGCTATAAAATAAATTAGAAAATGCCTTGCTTAAAAATAGCAAATTTAGTATTTTTTTCCATAATACATTTCCCTCTCAGTTGTAAACTTATTTTCAAAATGTATAGTCATTTTACACAATGTTCTTGATTACTGTTTAGGCCTAGAATGAAAATTCACTTTTCTAAATTTGAATACTTTGTGATAGTTAAATGCTACCAAAAAAAAAAAAAAAGTTAACTTTGAGTTTGACCTAAATATATAGTTTGGAGGAAATGATCTTTATTGTGAGTTTTTTATCATGTTGAAGAGATTTTTTAGGATTCAGATTGATTGGGGATGACATTACCAAAATGAGATAATAATATTGTGCAGTGCAGAATAAAAGAATAAAACCTTATATCAGTACTCTCCAAAAGAAATACCACATGAGACACAAATGTAGTTTTAGTTTCTAGTATCATACTAAAAACAGTAAAAAGAAACAGGTGAAACTAATGTTAACAGTATATCTTACTTAACCCAATATACCCAAAATATCATTTCAACATGCAATCAGTCTGAAAAATTGTTAACATATTTCTCTTTCTTCCATGTGTTCTAAATCCTTAAAATCTGGTTGCGTTTTATAAAAACAGCACATCTCAATTTGGACATGTGATTAGTAGCTATTCTGCTGAACACAAAGACTTGTAGGACTGGGTAGCAATGCTCTTGGACTTTACCTTTTAAAAAAGTTTGCATTTAAGGCAAAAGATTTAAAGATATATAGAATGTATTCAAACGAAGAAAACATCACAGTATCATAAATTTAACATTTTCCCCCTTGGATGTGAAAACTACCAGTCGAATTTTCTAGAGAAGTATAGTTAAGGGCAAGAAAGAAGGTTTCAAAGAGCAGGTGAAGGAGATATTGCAGTATACTTATTTCATTGATGCCCTGTATCCAACACAGGTTGCCATAATTTGTAAGACAAAATCAGCTGAGGTGGAGGCATTAAGCTGTCTCGTTTCTTACTTGTATCATATCTTTTTCTATTTTCTCTGGCTCATACTTATGGTTATTTGAAAAAAAAAAATACAGTTTTAGAAAGATGACTTTGTCAAAACTGTTAAAAAAATTTTTTTTATCTTATATTGGAATATAACTGATTAACAATGATAGTTTCAGATGGACAGCAGAGGGGCTCCTCCATACATATCCATGTATCTATTCACCCCCATACGCCCCTCCCATCCAGGCTGCCAGATAACCCTGAGCAGAGTTCCCTGCGCTGTATAGTAGGCCCTTGTTGGTTATCCATTTTAAATGTAGCAGTGTGTACCCTTGTGTTTTAATCCTTCCCCTCTCTCCTTTACTTTCTTTGTTCCTCCGCAGTGCTTCCCACATGTGCCTGCTAAATAAATAAATACTTGTGCGTTGCATGTAAGGGTGCATATTTATGAGAATCAGGCTTGTGGGGAAGTCAAACTGTGAAGACAGCGTTACTCAGAGAGGCTCCTGACCCTTAGAAATACCCTCAGCTGCTCTGAAAACCACAGGAAATCTATTTGTTTATGGAAGTGTGCCAGGTGTTTCTTTTTTCATAAACTCGTAATTGATTAATCATCATCATCATCTAGGAAAAAAAAAGGGCAACATTATGATGAGAGGTTGTATTTTCCATCTGTATAATAAATAGAATATTTCAAGTGACAAGAGAAAAAGAGGGAGCAAGATAGAGGGGAAATATGAGCACAAAGTTAGGCAAGTAGATATATAATGTAATCATTGTTTATACTCCCAAGCTATTTGAATTTTACATCTACTTAATCAAAAACTATGAATTGGCAATATCAGTTAATATTTTATTCTAGAATTATAACTGTTTTAGTTTCTGGAATAACATTCAGTCAAAAGTAATGAAGTAAAGCACAGTATGATCATCATTTTAAAAATCTGCTACACTTAGATAATATCTTATTAAAATTAGTTGTGAATAAAATAGAAAGCTGACAGTAAGTGAAAAATATATTTTTAAAAAAGACAATCATCTTGCTTGGAAGCTTCCAGTATTTATTAAAAAAATGGAAAGTGGTCACTTAATAGAGACGGTAGAAGTGGAGAGAAGAACGTTAGGTATCTGCTGCTGTTGCTGCTGCTAAGTCACTTCAGTCGTGTCTGACTCTGTGAGACCCCATAGACGGCAGCCCACCAGGCTCCCCCATCCCTGGGGATTCTCCAGGCAAGAACACTGGAGTGCGTTGCCATTTCCTTCTCCAATGCATGAAAGTGAAAAGTGAAAGTGAAGTCGCCCAGTTGTGTCCGACTCTCAGCGACCCCATGGACTGCAGCCTACCAGGCCCCTCCGTCCATGGGATTTTCCAGGCAAGAGTATTGGAGTGGGGTGCCATTACCTTCTACATGTTAGGTATCTAGACACTAAATTAAGCCATGCAAACATGACAAGTAATCAAGCAGATCTTTTCTAAAGCCAGATTACTTTAAATAAAAGAATATGTCCCTGTGTGAGAGAATAATTTACCTACCTGGGTGTACAGTGAAGCATCAGGGGTGAACTTTAGCAGGGCCTGGACTACATAGTAAAAGAATGTACACAAGATTTACAGATTAAGAGCTCACCGTGAGCACTACAATTGGAAAAATGCAACGTTGAATATTAAAAATAGATTTCAAGCATAAGAATAAATGATTGCTAATTAATAAGAGATAGCCATTGTCTTTTTGCCTCTCATTGTAGTTTTATTGAGTCTTTGTTCTGAACTATGATTTACAGGTAAACAATAAATGTTCACATACAATAAATGAGAACATGCACTAGTTCCCTGATCTGGGATTGAACCCGGGACCCCAGCAATGGGAACACAGAGTCTTAGCCACTAGGGAACTAGACCCCACATGCCATAACTGAGTTTAGATGTTGCAACTTAAAAAGATCTGGCATGTTGCAATGAAGATAAAAGATACTACATGCCACAACTAAGATTCAGTGTCGCCAGATAAATAAATAAATATTTAAAACAAACAAAAGAAACAAAACAGAAAATAATAAATGATAAACCACATTTACAGAATAAGTCAATGTAGGTCATTGATAGAGCCTTGAGTTGTACAGTTGACCAACCAGATTGTCATCATCATCATCGGCATCATTTGGACTTAAGTTAGAAATCTAGCCTCCCAGGTCCTACTCCAGATCTACTGAATCAGATTTGACCAAATTCCCAAGTGATTCGTACGTGTATGAAATGGGAAAAAAAATGCTACATATATTGGCTTTTCACTTACATTTCACCAAATATAACTAGATCTAGCTAGACTTTGACCATCACATGTACCAAACCAAGGTGAACAACTGGGCCAGTCAACGTAAGTTTAATTTTTACTTGTAGTGTTGCTATGAGTTTTGCTGAGTTTCTATGGCAATGGTGGAAAGTCAGTTAGGGGGAAAAATGCTATGATGTGCTCTTCAATTAAATATGTTTCTGCTGATACTTTTCCACTGAATCTAAAAAATTTTGAACAACTGATGAATTTGATATAAATGAACATACTGTATTATTTTATAATCTTCAAATACATGAAGAGTTACTATGTAGGAAACTTCTTTAATCTGATCTATATGTATAGATTTGTTTAGTCATCAAAAACAAATGACTATCTATGGGTGTGTGTGTGTGTGTGTATGTGTGTGTGTGTTGCTAAATATTGAAATAAAAATCATTTCATAGATGCTTTTAAAAAAGGAAGATAAATTATTATATTTAAAACAATTACTTAGATTTATGAGAGACAATTGTATTAACTGTCTGTTGTTGTCCAGTTGCTAAGTAGCATCCAGCTCTTTGCAATTACAAGGACTGTAGCATGTCAGGCTCCTCTGTCCTGCACTACTTCCCAGAGTTTGTGCCAATTCATGTCCATTGAGTAGGTGATGCTATCCAACCATCTCAATATCTGGCACCCCCTTATCCTTTTGTCTTCAATCTCTTCCAGCATCAGGGTCTTTTCCAATGAGTTGGCTCTTCACATTAGGTGGTCAAAGTATTGGAGTTGCAGCTTCAGCATCAGTCCTTCCAATGAATATTCAGGACTGATTTCCTTTAGGATGGACTGGTTTGATCTCCTTGCAGCCCAAGGGACTCTCAAGGGCCTTGTACAGCACCACAGTTCAAAAGCATCAGGTATTTGGTACTCAGCCATCTTTATGGTCCCACTCCCACATCCATACATTTGGAAAAACCCATAATTTTGACTATACGGGCTCTGTTGGCAAGTGCCATCTCAGCTTTTTAATACACTGTCTATGTTTGTCATGGCTTTCCTTCCAAGGAGAAAGTGTCTTTGAATTTCATGGTTGCAGTCACATTCCAGAGTGATTTTGGAAGCCAAGAAAAGAAAATCTGTCACCACTTCCACTTTTCCCCCTTCTATTTGTCATGAAGTGATGGGACCAGATGCCATGGTCTTAGCTTTTTAAATGTTGAATTTTAAGCCAGTTTTTTCACTCTCCTCTTTTACCTTCATCAAAAGGTTCTTTAGTCCTTTTCACTTTCTGCCATAAGGGTGTTTTCATCTGTATATCTGTGATTGTTGATGCTTCTCCCAGCAATCTTGATTCCAGTTTGTGAGTCATCCAGCCTGGCATTTTGCATGATGTACTCTGCATGGAAGTTAAGTAAGCAGGGTAACAATATTCAGCCTTGACATACTCCTTTCCCAGTTTTGAACCTGTTAGTTTTTCTATGTCCAGTTCTAACTGTTGCTTCTCGACCTGCATACAGGTTTCTTAGGAGACAGGTAAGGTGATCTAGTACTATTATCTCTTTAAGAATTTTCCACAGTTCGTTGTGATCCCCATGGTCAAAGCCTTCTATATAGTCAATGAAGCAGAAGTTGATATTTTTCTGGAATTCCCTTGCTCTCTTCATGAGGCAATGAATGTTACTAATTTGATCTTTGGTTCCTCTGCCTTTTCTAAACCCAGCATATACATCTGGAAGTTCTCAGTTGACCTACTTCAGCTACTGCTGAAGCCTAGCTTGAAGAATTTTGAGCATAACCTTGCTGGCATGTGAAATAAACAAACTAGCCTATACTTTAACAAGATTATTAATTTCAATTAAAAATTCATTTTATTAAATTTTGACAGGTCACTTATTTAGATAACTTTTCACCTCAAATATAAAGTGATTTTTTTTTTTACTACATACTGCATAGTCTATAGTTTCCTAATATATTTCTCTGTGATTTACCAATGAAACATACTAAAGTTTCAGGTAACTTTATCTAATAAATACTTGTAGAACAAAGAAAAGATTAAAAGTCAACTTCAACTTGATTTAAATCAAGAAAGGAAAACAAGACAGTGAAACTCGAGACACTGAAAAAAAGTGATATCCATTTGTTAGTGACAGAATGAGAGAATAAGATCGTTTGAGCTAGAAAATGCTTCATAAAGCAGATTTTTCCAAATTGTGCTTTGCAGAACTCTGAGTTCACAAAGGTGAGAGAAAAAGAGTTCACTGAACAAAATAAGTTTGGGGCAGTCTGAAAAACTCACAGTGCAGATTAATATATCACATTTCAGAGGTCTGCAATTTAAAAGAAATATAGACATTACTTTATCTGCATTTTTCAAGCTTACTCCATCTATGTGTTCCTTTCTAACTTACTATAGAATACTGATAGACTGATAAATGTACTGATACTTATAGAACACTTTTTGGGTTGCTATAAGAAGTTATCATTATCTACTGTATCAATTCTGATGGGATAAAAGCAAATTTAATATTCTATTAGTATACCAGTTTAAATATTTCTTTATTTGCTACCATAAATACTGTCCCTTTTGCCTTTCTTCAGTTAAAAAGATCCAAAAATAGATTCCCCATTCATCTATAACTAATGTGCACAAAGTAATAATTGAGGATTAATATTTGATAACTAATATCTGATAATGTGAACACTTCAGTAGCATTCTGTATATATCAGTGGACATATGTATATATAGAAGTGGAGGCTAAAATACCTATGAGATGTACTTTTCTTATGCTCATCATACATAGATGCCAATATGATACATTCGTCAATACTAGATCAATAACAATTTAAATTCAGAAAGAACCACCAACAGAGAAAAATCAGAAATGTCAAACAAAACCCAACAATATAGCCTGAAAAATGTTTTCTAAAAGTCAACTTTACATGCAGTTTTTTTTGGAGGTTTTTCAAGACTAAACTGGTCTAAAGTAGTACATGGGAAAATAAAATACAGGACAAGTTTATTCTTTGTGTCTTTAAAACAAACTTTCATTTCCATTCTATTTACTTATAATGTTTAATGTTATTAATCTATTCACCCATATGTTATAAATTACAAAGTTCATGATGACTACTTTAAATCATTCTTGGAAGAAGATATATGATTAGATAAATTAATTGCTTACTAATTATTTTATGGATCTTCAGTGGCTAATCCCACTAATCTATAAATTATAATAAATATTATATAGGATTTACATATTTCAGGTTTTTTTTAAATAACAAAGGCAATAAAGTATAAAAGTCATCCATTCTTAGAAGATAACTGAAAACATCATTCTTAATGCATGAATATTCTGAACTTCAATCATTTAACTATAAGGTTTTTGTCATACTTGTGGATTGATAAGAGTTAACATAAAATAAGCTGAAAGTAGACTTCTAATGATGCCAACTATTTTAGGTGCCTTTAGGTCACTTTTCTTTTGAGTTTCAGTTAATTAGATTAATTGTTCTATATCTATCATATAGGTAAATCATCTCTTTTCTGTGTATTGATTCATCAATCTCTTAATAAATTTTATAGACAATGTGAATGGTATGTTCCCCTTGTAGGCATTCTTCATTTCTCAAGTTATGTAAGCTCATTCACTCTCCTATTGTCATTCAGCAAGTCGATATTAGAGCTGAGATACATTGTCTACAGTTCTGTTGTCCTATCTCTGTCCTCACGGTGTTCAATTACCCACCAGAGAGCGATGGCAAATATGAACAATGATTTATGGTAAATCATTAGCTATTGTTCCATTATCCATTTATCCCAATGAGAGCTTAGCCTATTTAGAAATTACTGCACCTCCACGCCCGCTTTATTTTTAAGGAAGCTATCTATTGAGGATACCGGTAAAATCATGATTGTTCAGGATTTTTGGCAAGCACATTGTTCAAAGTAGGAGACTATGGGTCATGTTTCTCATTATAAAAATAACAACTGGGCAAAATGCCACCCCTTTGCCTTGCTCACTTATCTGCAATGATGTTTTTAAATCATTGCTTGTATTTTTATTCCTTAAGAGAGTCATTGCTTCCATTTTCCTCTGGTGGTTTTTCTTCCCCATCTTTACAACAATACTCCATTTTTTAAAGAAGCTATACTCCATGCTCACAATGCTACTTCTTACTTGAAATTCATAGATTAAAATGGAAAGATATTATTATTAGAAGATTGTAGAATCTCAGAATCATAGAGCTAGATCAGACTTTGGAGATCATCTATTGAACTAGTAATTCTCACATATCGGTGAAATGAATTAGAGACATGGGTATATGAGACTTCCCTGATGGTTCAGTGGTTAAAACGCCATACTTTCAATGCAGGGAATGTGGGTTCCATCCCTGGTCATGGAACTAAGATCCCACCTGCTGTGCAGCGCAGCCAATAAATAAAATAAAACAAAATAAAATTATTAAAAAAAACAAAAGCAGTGACTGAGTCATAAAAAAAAAAAAAAAAAAAAGATGTAGGGTGTATGCAAATAGGTAGGTCAGAATTTCCTTTGGCTAAACAGAAGCTGAAGTAGGGTTTGTTTCTGTTCAAATTCTTCTATGGCAAAACCCTACCCCGGATACTCTTGGCCACAGTTGAAAAGATAATAATGATAGCCATTTTATCTGTGAAGTTAGAAACATGATAATGTAGGAAAAGGTTTTTGAAAATATGTTATCAGTTGATAACGACCATCTGTTGATAATTAACACCTAAAGAGGAAGAGTGACTTTTCTGGAGGCATACAGGCAAAGAAGGGTCCCGGGCCCTGGGTGTGAGTCTCGTTGGTTCAATTTACAGTTGTCATGCAACAAATTACTGAAAATTGAGTGACTTAAAACAATTTTGTTTTGCTCCGTATTTTGTGGGTCAGGAATTGGAGAAGAACTTGGCTGGGTCATTTGCTCTTGGAATCTCTTGGGCTGTTGCAATCTGATGTCAGTGGTGGATGGCTGCAGTCATCTGAATTTTACGAAGATGACTCTGAGGAGGCCCATTCACGTGGAGGGCAGGTGATGCTGGCTCTTGCCTAGAACTTGAAGCCCGGGAAAATCCCATGGACGGAGGAGCCTGGTGGGCTGCAGTCCATGGAGTCGCTACGAGTTGGACATGACTGAGCGACTTCACGTTCACTTTTCACTTTCATGCATTGGAGAAGGAAATGGCAATCCACTCCAGTGTTCTTGCCTGGAGAATCCCAGGGACGGGGGAGCCTGGTGGGCTGCCGTCTATGGGGTCGCACAGAGTCGGACACGACTGAAGCGACTTAGTAGCAGCAGCAGCAGGGGCTTTTGACTGGAGACCTATACCATGAAGGTGTAGGGTAACTGGATTTCTTAATTTCAAAGGTAGGAATGTCAAAGAAGTTACAATCATTCAAAAAACAAAACAACCATTTACACGCACACACACACACACACTATAGTCTGCATTCAGTCTGGCTCTGGCATACCCAGAATTACATCCTGTCATTCCTTCTGAGAAACTTTAAACATTTCCCTATGGTTTCAGAGACAGCCAGATATATAATTTTCATGCTGGAACTACACTGGACTTGGAAATAAGAAAACTATCATATATTAAATATTTAAAATTTAGCTACATATCATTCATATAAAAATCAGCAAAATATAACTGAGTACTGCTATGTGAGAGTCCCAAACCTAGGTACTGGAAGTACAACTATTAAAGAAAATTACTGCCTTCAAGTCTATTAGGAAAGGCAAATAGTAATAACAGAGTTGAAGAAAATGTTGCTAGGTTGCTAAAACAGAATTCTGTACAGGGTTGGCTATGGGAGGACTTTCTCGAACAGAAGGTTAAAGAAATGGTTGCAGAAAACTGAGGTTAGAGGAGTATCTGGAGCAGTCCTTGACCCACAAGGTGGCCAGGCCTCTCCCTGACGAAAGACATGGTGCTCCAGCACATATATTAGAGAAAAGTTAAATTTAAAAAGTCTAGTTACATTTATAAGGCTATCATATAAGATATATATGTGGTTAAAGAAGATAAGTCTGGAAAATTAAGTAAGAGCCAGATGTTGAAGCCTTTTCTATCAGGATCAGGAGTCTGTCTATAAACATTTATATGATTAATATATACTAATCATTCAGCATTAATGATGTAACTGAAACAACTGAAAAGCAGAAGTTATTGTTATAAAATTTTTGTGGCGATACTTTCAAGCAGTGGAAACAGTGCAATTAAAATATTTCAAAGCAGTCAAAATTGCATAAAGTTACACATAGAATTTGGAGCAGAGAGGAAGCACATTGAAATAAACCATGGATGCTTAAGATAAAGGCCAGCAGAAATGGAACTAGATGGAAATCAGGTATTGACTTTAACTTTGCATGGCATGTGTTGGGTTAGGTTGGGGTTGTCCAGTATTTGCATTACATATAGTAATCAAGACAGAGCAAGCCACAGGGAGAACGGGGTTGCACATTTTAATTCCCCAGAGACAAAACACATGGAACTCAAGTCACCTGGCTCCTGAGATTTTACTGCATGTGAACTAGCTAATTAAAGTGAGTGTGCATTTCCCAGATCAGGTATAAAACAAAGATCCTTTGTGGTTAACATTTTCTGCACATGGCAAGTGTTAAAGTGGGATAAATATGCAGGATGTTGTTTACAGCTCACAGATTTAATTATTTATAAGAAGAGTGTCGAAAATAAATGGGATGCAGGAAAATAATTTCACAGGCCAAGAGGGGAACCAATCTTCAGTCTCAACCCGATGGAAGTTTGTTCCCCAAAGTGTGATCTTTAGAGCAAAGCGTGAGCATCAGATGAGAACTTTTTAGTAATGCAGAATCTCACGTCCCACTGAAGCAGAATCCACCATTTAATCAGATTCTTAGGTGATTCCTATGGACATTAAAATCTGGGAAGCACAGATTGTGGAGACGGGGCACTGCAAGCTAAGGATAACTGAAAACTGTGGCAAAGGACTTTGCATTTATTTCTTTGTTTTTAAAGAGTTTATTGATGTGGACCACTTTTACAATGTTTATTGAATTTGTTACAATATTGTTTCTGTTTGTTTTTTTTTCTCATGTTTTGATTTATTGACTGTGAGGCATGTGAGATCTTAGTTCCCTGACCAGGGATCAAACTCACACCCTCTGTGTTGGAAGGCAAAGTCTTAACCACTGGACCAGTGGGGAAGTCCCTGCATTTGTGTTCATTAGTTGTTTCAAAGAGCATGAATCAAACCTTGAGCAGGAGGAAAACACATCAAGGAATAAAGGTGAGAAATATTTCAAATGGAGGGGATTGAATAAGTAGTCAAGAAGGAGTGGCAATTCTTGTATATAAAAGCTACCTATATCCATATCTTTACAGTTGAATTTGAATTAAATACTGGATAGTTAGAAGTTGTTGCAGACTTCTGTTAAGTGCCTAAGACAGTGGCTGGCACATGGTAGGCATTCAATATTAATATTAATTGAGTGGATAAGCTTTACATATATCACTTTATCATACAAAGTAATTTTCCACACATTATTTCACTTTGAGTCTCACAACATCTCTGTAAAGCAGACAGAATGAATAGTTGGCATCATTAGACAAATGCTTTCAACTTGTCAACTTTGTAATAACTTAAAATCAACAGGTATGACAAAACCTTTTAGTGTATAATTGATGTTAAGAATATTCATGCATTAAAGATAGCATTTTCGATTGTCTTTGAAGGAGAATAATTTTTACCTGTTACTGCCTTTGTTTAAGAAAGACTAGGATAGTTAACTGCTATGTGAATGTTAACTCACTTTGAATAGTTGAATTTACTCATTTTAATGAATTTACCAAATTATCTTACTTTCTTACATCTAGAACTTAAAGCAGGCATCACAGACAATGCAATTTAAAAATACACGAGGGAGTGAGGTTGAGAGAACACCACACTTTGTCATTATTGGAATAGAAATCAAAATAGCATGATTCTGTGGGTGACTGTGGGAACACATTTTGCATCATTTTTTCCTTGATGCCGAACATTGCAATTAAGTCCAGTACAACCTCCAGAAAGAAGTGTGTGCTTTAATGTAAGAGGCAATAAAAAACAGGATATTGAGGATGCTGAAATGCAGAGAAGTATCAAATTTTCAAAATCACAGGGGAGGCAAGGATTTGAAGTCACACTTTCTGATTAAAAATTGAAAAAAATGTTCCTCCATGGTGACCCCCGTTTTCAATTCAAACTTGGGACACATTGTGTAATGTGTGATTTGACCAAAAGATGGCTCTTTGCAGTTCATACTGAGCATCCATGTAAATCTGGAACATATTTTCAACATAAGTTGCTGCTCAAAACAGCTTGGTTATGTTAAAGGCACAAATAAAAGTCGGAATTGTTGTAGAGAAAGAAGTAATTAAAGAACATATGATTGCTTTATTTTATGAGATAAATGTTTAATTTATAAAAGATATTTTGAATTATATATTTATTAAATAAACAATTCTTTCTCAAAATATTGGGATTTTTTCCTATCATTGAGGACAAAAATTCGTTATTCGACAGATCAAAGATATATTTTTCAATTATTTTACAAGCTGATTCTTCCAGTGTACTATTCATTTTAAATTTGCTCAAATTCATCATAAGGAAAGTAATTATGTAAAGGATAATCGCTTTAAAAGATAATTGAGGTTTTTTGTTCCATCATTAGTTCTAATTGCTTAAGTGCTTAAAATCCATATTTTTAAACATTTGAACTGAATACTAATCTCTGGAATCAAACAGAGTCAACCATATTACAAAGTTCAACTTGTATTGAACTCCACCGAACTACAAGGTTTGGAGTATTTTTTCTTGAAGATGAAAAAGAAACTCTTTTACTCCATTAATACCCATAAGTGTCCAGTGATCTTATCCAATAAAAAAATGATAATTATAGTTGCCATCATGTTTTCTGGGGGCTTCCTAGGTGGCTCAGGGGTATAGAACCTGCCTGTCAATGCAAGAGACAAAGGAGACGTGGGTTCGATACCTGAGTTGGGAAGATCCTCTGGAGGAGAAATGGCAACTTACTCCACTTGCTTGAAAAATCGCAGGGACATAGGAGCCAGGAGAGCTACAGAGCTACAGTCCATGAGGTCACAAAGAGTTGCACACAGCTGAGATCACACACACACACACACAAGCATGTACCATTTTCTACATTGGTTATGAACAAGGCATGGTTCTGAACACTTAATGCATAATGCCTCAACTCTTAACAATCATCATTCAAGAAAACATCACCCTAAAATTATAAGAAGAAAGATGGAGGCTTAAAGAAGTTAAGTTTGCCCAAGATTAGAACTCAATCAGACTATATTCTAGCTATGTTCTATCTTGCTCTGCTTATTGCATTATAAAAAGTCCAACTTTAATAAGAATGTGCTTGCATTTTCAGAAAGTCACCAGGCTTTGCATTTCTGTAAATCTCTTAAGAATTCCCCTTTCAATAAGGAGATGTGATAATACAATATTACACCTTATTACTCAATGGTTACACAATCACATCATAAGATCTAGTTCAGAGGGTAAAAGCAACATATTCTGAAATATTCACATTTGAAGAGAATGGTAGAGAATTTCCCCATTTTAAAGTTAGCTAAGGATAACTTTGCAGAAGGTCTATAGAGTATATGCCTGGTGATAAAAGGACCACATAATTTACTTTCCAAACCAGGACACTTTTGAGAGTGAAAGGGAATAATTGTCAGGCAGACAGTAGAGCAGCAGGCTGAAACAGGGACTGTCCTGGGAAAATCTGAATGTATGGTCATCCTGTACTCAGAGGAGTGATGGATGCAGATAAAATTGAATTGGTGAAGCAGAGGAACAGAACTGAGACTAACCTGAATGCACTTAGGAGTGCTTTTGTTAAAGCTTAATTTGAGGTCTTCCCAGGCAGTGCTAGTGGTAAAGAACCTGCCTGCAATGCAGGAGGCATAAGAAATGCAGATTCGATCCCCTGGAGGAGGGCATGACAGCCCACTCCAGTATCCTTGCTTGGAGAATCCCATGGACAGAGGAGCCTGGCGGGCTATAGACTGTGATGTTGAAGAGAGTCAGAGACGACTAAAGCGACTTAGCATGCACACAGACACGCATGTGTGCACCTTAGAGGTTTTTTTTTTTTTCTTTTTTTTCTGGAAGAAGCATGCCAAATAAAGATTAGGAAGTTTTGTCCAATGCTATTTGTGTTTAACAAATTGTTCTCTAGTTAGAGTGACCCATTATAATGAGTTAACTTGGAAAAGAATACTCTTAAAAGGGTCATAGACTGTCCCAGGTTAGGGAAAAGGGGAAAGGAAAAATATAGGAATCCTTCATCATTTTATGTCTTTCTGATTCACTAGCTATATCATTTCCTTCTTAATCAAACTGCACCATTTTTCAATCAGATATTTAGAACATTCCATAAAGAGAAAAACAAAATACAAACAGCTGTAAAACAATAAACAAACCACATGAAAAATAAATCTACAAATGCTAAATATTTCTGCATTGTGTTAAAATGATTTATATAATTCTAAAACTAATAAAATTGAGTTGACTATCCAATAAATGGAATTTTATATCATGTTTGTTATCAGCTAAATAATTCATTATTTCATTTTATATACACACTCTTTAATTAACTTACTGACTCAGAGGTAAGACGCTGCTAATCCATTCATTTCCCCAAGCCCATAAAGAAAAAAAAAAGTACAAAACATATGAGAATATAAGAGCAAAAGGTTAAGAGTTTAATATGAAGGAATTTTTAATCAGAGGAGAAAGCAGCTGGTTGAGGTTCTTTCCACCTCAGACTGGAGACCCCAGATTGCATGGTGATTAGTGACACCTGTTTTTTACTAGTCTTTTCCTGAAGCAGGCAAAGCATGAAGTTGGCTATAGAAGTGTTCTTGGCATTTTGTTGTTCTTTCTTTTAAAACCACATTTCTTTTAAAGCCAGATATTTATTTTTAGCCACGGTGTGCCTATTAAAAAAATTTTAGAGGCTAAATTTGCCTGCAGGGACTAAAAAAATATTTTTACAAGGGGAAAGAGCAGATAATATTTTCAGTAATTTGGAAACAGTCTATTTCAGTATACTCATAAGTGTTTAAAAATTTTTTAAGAGTCATTTAAAACCTACAGCTTCAATAATGGTTTATTGTTAGAATCATGTTCTCCAGCTCAAATTATTAAAGGAATTGATATCTTGGTTTGAATACCACAAGTTAGCTTTATTTTATTCTACTATGGGCTTTTTACCATTTTGCTTTATCTATCACTTCCTTGGAACCTGTATTCATTTATTTTCTTTCTTCCACATGTCAGAGTTGGATTGGATTTGAAAGGTAATCTGGTTCCATTTGACCATGCTATGGATTAGAATTCAGAGGCCTAAAGAGAGGAACTGACATATTCAAGATCACACAGCTTGAAGGTAGAAAAGCTGAAACTTAAGATGCAGTACTTCATTATGCACACCTATAGAAAACTAACACAAGGGGCTAGGAAAGGAGAATTATGCAACCGTTGTTGAAAAAAGAATTTCTTTTCACAACATTAATCACATTGATTCCAAATTCTTTATTTATATTTTACAAAGTTATGGCCCAAGAAAGAGAGGCAACCTCTCCAGGTAGTTATAACAAAAACAGACTGAAATCCAAGTATCTAACTCCCAAGCAGGCTAATCACTTTTCAGTACTTCATGCTGTGTGTCATACACAAAAATCCCAAATATAAAAATATTCTGTAGAAATCCTTGGTCTCAGGAGACAGGCATTTCAGAAACTCCACTTCCTGCTCATGGTTTGGGTTTGAATACATGATTGTTTTTCATGTTTCTGCACCCACTTAATGAATACATTCATTTAACAGTGTTACAGAGCTTCAACTATGTGCTAGATACTGTATCATATGTAGATGTTTTTATAGACAAACTCACAACTGCATCTATCATTTTATTGTATATTAAATTGCCAACCTCAAATATGTATTAAAGTGTTCTTAAGTCTAGCCTGGGCTTCCCTGCTGGCTCAGTCACTATAGAATCCGCCTGCAATGTGGGAGACCTGGGTTTGATCCCTGGGTTGGGAAAATCCCCCTGAGGAGGGCATGGCAACCCACTCCAGTATTCTTGCCTGGAGAATCACCATAGACAGAAGAGCCTGGTGTGACGCAATCCACAGGGTCACAAAGAATTGGACATGATTGAGTGACTAAGCACAGCAGAAGCTTCGCACTCTTAAATTTTACAGGCACACTTCAAAAATAATCCACATCATAGTAGTAATTCATAAGTAAAGAGAAACAAAGGGACAAAGGATTAAAATTGTAAAAAAGCTTGAGTTCTTTATTCTTTAAATTTTGATATTTAATCAAATTAGGTCGCTGAATAAAGAGCTATATACTTGATTAGATTTTAGAGACTGGGTAATGTTTAGTATAGACTGGAGGGGGAAAAAGGCATCAATAGAAAAAACATAGGACCAAAAATCTAGAAGATGACTCCTAGTATTCACTTTTCTATTTATGAACTTTGACTTTGGCAAATCACTTGGCCTATTTGTCCTTCAATTTCTTTATTTGCAGGATGGGGAAATTTGACTCATTTTTAAAGATTTCTTCTAGTTTTAACATGATTAAGATCAGAAACAATAAATATTGATATAGTTTCAAGTTATAATTTCTTTAGTTGATAATTTCCTTACAAAAAGGATAGATCAAGGGATACCAAGCTACTGTGGCATCCATTTTAGAGCAATAGATGTGTTTTGTCCTTTTTTTTTTTTTTTTGGTGAGGGATGATCTTGAATATTTGTTAGTATCCTATGGCTACTGGCATTCCTTGGCTTGTGGCCATATCACTCTTATATATGCCTTCATTTTCACATTTTCTTTCCCCCTTCTGTCTGTCCTTAATACATACTGCAAAATGCAGGGACAGAAGTCGTGTGTGTGTGTGTGTGTGTATGTGTGTGTGTGTTTTAAAGAGGACAGATATATATATATATATATAATCTTGAAAGTCACACACACTACTAACTTTCACTAGTGTCCTTTGTTTAACAGAAACAAAGAACATGTATCCTTATGTTCAAAGCCTTTCCAAGGATAATTTCTTAATGTATGATCTTCATTTATTAAAAGCTGAATATAGACATCAATGAACAATAAAGCAAACTGCCAACAGAAGTGATGGTGTATTGTGTTAAGACAGGTATCAATCAAATATCTGTATATCAGCTTTCATCAGGGTGGTTTCATTTTCTGAATGGAGAGTACAACTAATGAGAAGGTGGTAGTTTGTGTAATCCTCAAGAAATAGGTAGGAAAGTTTCAGCTTCTTAGAGAATTTTTGGAGGATCAAGAACATTGCTTGATCTTTCAAATCGCTAGAGATTGTCAAGGCACTTCCTCAAAGAGAATTATAAAGGTGAGAGATTCGATGGTCAAGAAAAAAACCTGAGTGTATTTTTTGCAGGCTTCACATTCTGTCCATGAAGTTAAGTGGAACCAGAGCTTTCACCTTAATAGTCCATTTCCTTAACCCCAAGGAAAACTCCTTTGTTTCAGCACAGGGCAAGTCTTGTTCATATAGTCATAAATGACTCTTCCCAACATCTTTGTTCAACAGGAAACATCCTTGATAATCACTTTCAGGTAGAGGCATTAATGGAGTAGGAAATGGCAACCCACTCCAATATTCTTGCCTGGGAAATCTCACGGGCTGAGGAGCCTTGCAGGTTACAGTGGGGTCTACATGGGGTCTCAAAAAGAGTCTGACACGCTTTAGTGACTAACAGAGGCATTAAATGATAAGAGTATTGCAGGGATGGATATTACTTTTTTTCCCATTGAAAAACATATGTACTTTTCTTTGTTAATATTAAGCCTCTTGACAATGGTGAATTCAAATATTCATTAATTTGCTTTTGTAACAAATTAAGTTTTAGGGCTCTGTTTCTAGTCTGCCTTCAGAAAAATACTAGAATATTATATCATTATTATTTTAACAATTATCGATTGAACAGTTAATCTAGGTCACACAAAATAACAAATGCTGAAGACACAATGCCCTCTACAAAACTTACAAGAGACAAACAGGGAAGTAAATAGAAGACAATTAAGTTTGACAGAAATGGCTTAATTGGGTGGCCAAGGGTAGTATTGTTAGATGAGTGATTCTAGTGAATGCGACAAGATAATACTGGAGAAATGAGAAGTTAGGCTAATTTGTCAGGAAAAGTAGATGGAAGAAGGGGATAAATGGACAAAGAGAATTCAAGTATTAGTGTAGGAGAGATCATCCTTCTCTAAGTCTGCCTTTTTACTTCTGGTTCTCCCTTAAAAGTAGCGTTAATAAAAAACAACAACACATTGTGTCTTTAGGAAAAAATTTTGTTCCTGTGTATAGGACTCACAACTTCCCTAGAGATATTGGTTAATCACATCTATTTTAAACCCTTCCTATCCTGGCCTGTTGAGTGAAATCTCTGTATGGCTTAGAAACCTGATCATCTCTCTTTGGATGAGAATTAAAAACTTATTTGTGTAAGTATGTGTCATTTATTGTGTTTATTTTCTTGTTCCCTCTCCCAACAATTGACTCACTCCTTTTACTGTTTCAGAAAAATAAAAAGAAAGTGATTTATTTTATAAACAAAGAAATATGCTACATGGTGTTAGATAACATAGACTGCTTTTCTAAAAGTAATCAACTCTTCATCTGCCAGAGGTGCTGTAGTTATAAGGTCAAGATGGATGATTCTCATTACATTGTGACAGTTCCCAAAAGTTCAAATAAGGCCGTTGCATGGCTGCGTGCTAAGCCTCTTCAGCTGTGTCCAGCTCTGTGCCACCCAATGGACCACACCCTGACAGGCTCCTGTGTCCATGGGCAAGAATGTCTTTCTCTAGGCAAGAAGGCAAGAATACTGGAGGGGGTTGCCATGCCCTCCTCCAGGGGATCTTCCCGATCCAGGGATTGAACCTGTGTCTATTAGGTCTCCTGCATTAGCAGGCAGATTCTCCACCACTAGCGCCACCTAGCAAGTCCCTCAAGTAAGGCCAGGGTGACTAAACCCTACCTACAAGCAGCAGACATATCAACCCAATCCCCTCTTTCTTTTCTTTGGTGACCACACAAATTCTACATAACTCAAACGTGAAAGAGGACTAATGTGATTAAGGATCTAAAGTCATATGTAATCTTCTCTCCCTTCCACTTACAGTGTTCCTAGCTTTATTTCTGGTGAACAAGCCAAGAGTTCTATAACTTTGGATCTCATGATATTGCTTTTTACAGACTATGAGCCCATGGACACAGGATTTGGACTGTAAGACCTAATATCTTCTTTGTGAACTTGAATTAAATTTAACATCTCCATCTCTACTCCATTTTCTTACCTATTTTCCTCACTGGGCTGTTGTGCACAGCATGGAAAGAAAAAGAAAAAGTGATCTTAAAATGTCTGGCAACATTCAAAGTGCCATGAAAATATAAATAATTGCAATAACCTGAAGGTGTAGTGTAGTAACCATAATCTTGAAGGTCTCTGGAAATCAATGTGATCAGATTCAAATGTCTTTAGTCTCCCCTTGTACTGATCATTTGTCCAACAAAAGGGATAGAATGGTTGAATTAGGGAGTCTTTATATTAGCAAGGGCTTCCCTCATAGCTCAATTGGTAAAGAACCTGCCTGTGATGCAGGAGACCCCAGTTCAATTCCTGGGTCAGGAAGATCTGCTAGAGAAGGGATAGGCTACCCACTCCAGTATTCTGGCCTAGATAATTCCATGGACTGTACAGTCCATAGGGTCACAAAGAGTTGGATATGACTGAGCGACTTTCACTTTCACTATATTAGCAAATTTAGAGATCTTCAGATCTAATTCAAGGAAATTCAAAGAGGAAAAACTGACTTTCCCTCAGATACTGTAGAGATAAAGTAGAAATAGTAACCCAGATGGACAAAATGGAATCAAAATCATTGATTTACTCAACCACTCTTTGAAGACAGTTATGTACAAATCATTATTCTAAAAGTGTCACTTAGAGTTGAAAAGAGATATAATCCATAAACTGGCTTATAACAAAGAAGTTGGGTAGGGGCATGAGAAAGAGTAATATTTGGCTCTAGAGAAGATGAGATGAGAGAAGAATCAGGGCAGGACCCAGTGTGGAGGTAATGCTACATCTTGAAGTCTAGCTAGTTTTTTAACACCGTTTTACTGATGCTTCAAATATCTCTGTCTTTCCATTAATCTGAATATTGTTAGCACAAATCTTCATACATGCCCTTTTCTCAGGATAAAGTTTTAAAATGAGCTTATGACATAAATCCCCAAGGACCTATGGTTATTAACTTTTATTCTAGGGTGGTTGTCTCTTAGCTGGACACCACTATTACATACTTACTGAGTCCAGAATAACACAAGAACTGATAAACTCCTCAAAGGTAAAGAACGAGTCTTTTTTGAATGAGCACTTCTAGGACCTAAAAAGTGTCTGTGCCATGGAAACTGTTTAGTAAGTACACAGTGAATAATGAATAGATACTTGACACCAAAATAAATAGATTTTGATATTTCTTAGA
This sequence comes from Cervus elaphus, assembly GCF_910594005.1. Lineage (NCBI taxonomy): Eukaryota > Metazoa > Chordata > Mammalia > Artiodactyla > Cervidae > Cervus > Cervus elaphus. Next base: position 24,770,734 of record NC_057845.1, on the reverse strand, counting down.
ATTTATTTTATTGAACGATTCATGTAATCAATAATCTTAATATAAAAGGAAAAGACCAATTGTCAATTTCCAAGAAACATAAAACTAATCATAAAATTTGTTTAATTTCCTCATAAAATTTGACTATAAAAAGTTTATAATGTACAGAGAGACTACAGATAAATTTTATGTAATATGAATACTTGAAAGCATTTGTGGTTTTTCATCTAAAGGTACTTACTCATGTAGAATTCAGATTGTATACATCCATGCTCAAAATTTTCTCCATTAGATTTTAAAACCCCTAAACTTCCTTTGTAATTCTTCCCCATCACTTCTCACCTAATCACACAAGAGTGTCCCAAGATATACCCAAATGCACATGTGTAATGACAAAGTACCAAGTTCCCTAATTAATGCTGAGTCTCAAATTTGACAATCTCAGACATGCTATTAGCAATAACCTTGAGATGTCTATGAGTGAGTTATTAGAAGGGAGGTCTTATCCAAAAATATGATTTGGGCACTTGGAGAGTCTTAATAGCATCTGATCAGCAGTATGTTTCTTAATTGGAAATAATAAAAGCAGCAGCATTATCACTAGTAATCAGATTTCCTTAGTTATGATACTTAGACATCATAAGACAAATGATTTATTCAACTATTTGGAGCTTCTCCAAGAAAGCTAGGACATAAATAAAACACAGAAGAGCCGCAAGACTGGGGAACCACAGTGCAATTTAGAAATTGTGAAAGAGTAACACTCCCCCTACCTGCAGTGTAGCAGTTTTAATGAATATGGTGCAGTTACCCTTTGACAAATAATACTGTTTCTGTCCAAATACTAATACACAGAGATAATGTCTCGCCAAGTACACATTCAAAAGCCATTTGAGGGAACCATCATATTATAATTTCTCCAGTGACCTGGAAACAAAAAAAAACCAAAACGGCAAGACTAAATTTGCTTTGTGTATTGTTGTGGACTGGCTTCCTAGGTGGAGCAGTGGTAAAGAAGTTGCCTCACAATGCAGGGGACACAGAAGGTGTGGGTTCAATATCTGGGTTGGGAAGATTCCCTGGAGGAGGAAATAGCAACCCACTGCAGTATTCTTGCCTGGAAAATTCCCATGGACAGAGGAGCCCAGAGGTCTACAGTCCGTGGGATCGCGAAGAGTTGGACATGACTTGGAGACTCAGCTCACACACTCACCCTAAGTAAAGCCAGCTTCTATTGGAAATCACAACTATTAGTAGAAACATATTTTTGTTCTCCTTCCTGCTATTTTATTAAAAATCTATAGTTTATCTTTTGAACACATCTTCCCTAATTAGTCTTTAATTTTATATATATATAGCAATTAAAAAATTACAAAGATTTATAAGAAGTGGTACTATTTTTATTAATTTTTATGGCCCTCATTTAGAGGAAGCTTAAAAACAAAGCATAATGACAAAGAAACAAAAAAAAATTGTCCAGAAAAGAATAGGCCAGTAGTCTTACTATAAAATGTTCAAGGAGCTAAATGTGTTTCAGTTATATTCAAAAAAAGCACTAAAAATAATTTGAGTACAGAGAAAATTAGTTTGCCTGTAATGCTAAGAGCAGCCCCTGCTGGTTACTGTCATATAATTGAGACATGGAAAATTTTAATGAGAAAAGAAGCTGCAGTGAGAATAAAGATACTGGAGAGTTCTTTGTTTTTCAACAACACATGATCTCTTCTTTGACACTTTATCAATACGTGGCCTGCAGTGTTTGCTATAAATCATATATAAATTACAAAATATCTAAATCTGAAAGGCTTTTTCTTTTCCCTTTGAAGCAATCTTTTTTTTTTCTTTTTTAAATTAATTAATTTATTTTAACTGGAGGCTAATTACAATATTGTAATGGTTTTTGCCATACATTGACATGAATCAGCCATGGGTGTACATGTATCCCCCATCCTGAACTCCCCTCCAACATTCCCTCCCAATCCCATCCCTCAGGGTCATCCCAAATGACCACTCAGATTTTGCCCTCAGCAGCACCCCTGAATCCCCCAAACTCACAGATAATAAAAGGAAAACTAAAGAAGCATTATTGTGGGTATACATTTGTAGTTTGAACTGAAAGTATAACTTGACTAGATTCACACTTCACTAGATCACTATTTTTAAATGCATAATAAAGTCATATTAAAAAATAGAATAAAACATAAGCTTTTAATTATGGCTTTATAAATGAAACAAGATATATACAAGTTAATTTAAAATATTTAAAAACTATATTCCTTCCTTCTCTCACTACCATTTTTTCTTGGAGGTAATGGGGAAAATAATATAAAAAAGGATTATAACAAACTGAAATAATTCTGAAATTTATATTTTTCTTCTCTTCCTTTGATTTGTCCTCCAGAATATGTTGCACCTGACTCCAGAATAGTAATTCTCCATCCACTGAAGTCCCTGACTTATATTCCAATAAAAATCAAGATGATTTATGTGTAAATACCTGTCACATCCACATTTTTAAAAGATTATAGATGTTTGCTTAACTCTTTTGAATTAATAACCAAACCATAAACACAAGTGTATTTGTTTAATTTGATGCCATTATGAAGTCTTCATTGACTAACACTCGATTGTCAAATTTTCTTTGTTTCTGCATTCAAAGTGTTTTGCAATGTGTATTCCATGGTATCATATTTCTAAGCTATAAAAAAGAGGTAATTTGTAGATTGCAGTTGGAAATGCAAAATGCTTTGAACCCTATGGAAGGAATATCTAACAAATGATAATTTCTAAAGTTCCAAAAAACAAAACAAAACAAAAACAAATAAACAGGCTCTATAGTGTTAGAGGGCTTCCCAGGTAGCACAATGGTAAAAGAATTTGCCTGCCAATGCAGGAGATGCAAGAGCAGCGGGTTCGATCCCTGTGTCAGGAAGATCCCCTGGAGAAGGAAATGGCAACCCACTCCAGTGTTCTTCTGCACTGGCAGGCAGGTTCTTTATGACTAGTGCCACCTGGGAAGCCTTCAATCTTTAAGGTGTATTTTTAAATTTAGAAAAAGGCACACAATTTTGTATATAAAATGCTATAGTTTTAATGTGCGAGAGACAGAGAAAAGAGAGTCTATTTTTCCTGTCTGGGAAATCCCAAGGACAGAGGAGCCTGGCAGGCTGTAGTCCGTGGGGCTGCAAAGAGTCGGACACTGCTCAACACACAAGCAACACAACACAACGACTTAGAGGGCTAAAAAGTATTCTACATACCATGTTCTCTGCAAGTTTCAGGATGCAAATTAGTATATTAAACTCTTTGATATATCCTTTTATACGGAAATATATTTAACTCCTCCTAATTCATCAAAATTTTCAGTGACATGGAAACTGAAACTTTTCACCTCAAACCTAGTGAGATCTGGTGAATTTATCTTGGAGGAACACTCTGTGTAACACACTTCTAATTCTTTAAAGGTTGAGCAGTAAGTGTACCTTCATCCCTAACACCTAACACCTCTTCACCCTTAGGTATTTCAGGACATTCAAGAGTGATCCAGAGGAAAACATGTATCACAGGTGACCTGTGGCTCCATCCCCAGGGCTGTGCCATCTTGAGGCTTCCCCACCAAGCTCTTATCAAGAGACCATCAATCACCCACAGAATAAAGTTCAGTCATCTTTTCAAAACACATGGTTTGGCCTATGCCTGGCTATCAAAATTTGAACACCTAACAGTATGTGTCCTTTTATTTTATTTCAATCTTCACGACTTTGCTCATACTGGTCTTACTGCCAAGGATATCCATATTCTCCATCCTTTCTTCATAAATTCTACTCAAGTAAGAATTTGTGATGGTATGATTAACTCACCCAATAAACTCTGAGCAACTGAGGACAGGAATAGCAAGAAAAGTACTCCAATATTTTTAATCTATTCTTATTCTATTCCGTTTAGTTCTAAAAGAAATTAATTTCATGACTCAGCAGTAAAATGCACACTGCTAGTTAAGAATACTGTAATCACATTTATTTTTTAGGGGAGGGCATCCAGGGAGGGTTGGATTGGGAGTTTGGGATGAGCAGATGTAAACATATATAGAATGGATAAATACAAGATTCTACTTCTTAGAATAGAGAACTATATCTATCTATCTACAACTACATCCTTTTGCTGTAAACCAGAAACTCACACAATATTATAAATCAACTATACTTCTATTTTAAAAAAAGAATAATCACATTAAGTTTCATCTATTTAGGCTGTAAGTTGAACTGACTCTAGGGTATGATTGTATTGTAGCTGTGTGTACCCAATTAGAAAAGAAAATAAACATTTCTATTTTTCTTTCTCTTAAAGTAGATTATCTTTAAAAAAGAGTTTTAGAGTCTCAGCAAAATTGAACAGATTACCCATATATTCCTGCACCCTGCTGTATGCATGTGTGTATGTGTTCAGTTGCTAAGTCGTATCTGATTCTTTCCAAACCCATGAAATGTAGGCCACGAGGCTCCTCTGTCCATGGAATTTCCCAGGCAGGAACCTGGAGTGGATTGCCATTTCTTTTTCCAGGGGATCTTCCCTGACTAAGAGGTTGAACATGCGTCCCCTGCTTGGCAAGCAGATTCTTTACCACTGTGCCACTTGGGAAGCCCTGCTATATGCATGAAAAAAGTGAAAGTGAAAGTCGCTCAGTCGTGGCCAACTCTTTGCGACCCCATGGATTACAGAGTCCATGGGATTCTCTAGGCCAGAATACTAGAGTGGGTAGCCTTTCCCTTCTCCAAGGGATCTTCCCAATCCAGGGATCAAACCCAGGTCTCCTGCATTGCAGGTGGATTCTTTACCAACTGAGGTATCAGGGAAGCTATTTGCATAGCCTCCTCCATTATCAACATCCCTCATCAGAGTGGTACACATGTTAACAATTGATGAACCCACACTAACAACACATCATAATCACTCAGAGTCTATAGCTTATGCCTGGGGGTATACATAATAAGAGTTTAGACAAATTTATGCTAACCTGCATCCACCATTAAAGTATCACAATATCACAGAATAGCTTCACTGACTTTTTTAAATTACCATTTCAAATAATGCAAGATTATTTTAGAATATTTAAGAAATAAAAATACACAATTGAAACATGTAAAGTTTACACATATTAATAGAGTTTGCAATTTTTCAGTCTTTGAATCTCTCTGTATATACACATAATTTTGAAAAATTGTACCATACTATATGTTTTGCATATGGTTTTTATTTAATAATATTGTACAGTATACATCATTAAATATTCTAAACTATAATTTTATTATAATTACTTTCTGTTATATTTATTACTTTGCTTTTTTTAGATTCCACATATATGTGATATCATACAGTATTTGTAAAACAATACTTATACTAGCTTAAAGGAACATAAATATTTTACTGTGAGAACGATAAGTTAAAGTGTATTTAACCTGAATTATGCAATTGAACTTTAGATTTTTAAAATTTTTCCCCCCAAGGTTATAAATCACAATGTGATGAACATCTTAAAGATATATATAGGTTTATCTGTGATTGCAAAAAAAGTGAGTGTTAGTTGCTGAGTCGTGTCTGCCTCTTTGCGACTCCATGATCTGTAGCCCACCAGGTTCCTCTGTTCATTCACAGGCAAGAACACAGGAGTGGGTTCCATTCCCTTCTTCAGGGGAATTTCCTGACCTAGGGATCTAACCCAGGTCTCCTGCATTGCAGGAGGATTCTATACCCTCTGAGTCATTATGGAATTATGCTTCTTAAATAAATCACTATAATTAGAATTACTGGGTGAAAAGAAATTTTAAACACATTTATGTATATTTTAAAATTATCCTTTAAAATTGTAATAATTTACATTCTTACTGTATGATTCCCCATACTTTATTAACACTGAGTGAAGTATTTAAAAATAACAAATTTAAATAGATATCATAATAAATTTAAAAATAGCTGGAAGTATACGTACTTGTTTTGATTTAATTATTTTTGATTCCTAGTGAGATTGAATTATTTCCATATTACCAATTATATTTATGGTTAGCATTTTGGTGTTACTTTAAACATTTTATTCATATTTTAATTGATCTTTAAAACTTTTTATACATCAAGCATGTTATATGTATTACAAATAAATATATAGTCTTAAAATTTTTTTCAGATGCTTTCTTATGCAGGAGACATAGTAATATTTTCCTTTGTGATTCTTTAATTTTAGAAATAACTTTTATCAATATAATATTAACTAGCATTTATATTTTCTTCTATCATTTTCAGCTTCTTTATTTTTATACAAATAATATTTTAATGCACATTATTTATCAGCCAAGCCACTAAAGTGCGGAGGAAACAACAAACCAATATCCTGACCTTTAACTTTGGGATCTTCTGTTAGTTTACTAACAAATATTTAGGGTAAATACGCTGCTACGTTAAATTTATATGGATTGAAATGTATCATCAGGTTTAGGAAATTTTAAATATGTGATAAATAGGAGATTGATATGCTATTTTATGGTCCCATAGCAACTTGTTTAGACAGAATTTAGGACATCTTATAGACATTGATGGGCTTCCCTGGTAGTTCAGAGGTAAAGAATGTACTTATGATGTAAGAGACTGCCTACAATTCAGAAGACATGGGTTCGATCCCTGGATTGGGAGGATCCCCTGGAGAATTGAATGGCAGCCCATGCCAGCATTCTTGCCTGGGAAATCCCATGGACAACGGATCCTGACAGGTTGTTGTCTGTGGGGTTACAAAGAGTCAGACACAACTTAGGTACTGAATTAGAACAACAACAATAGACATTAGTTCTCTCCTGTTATCATGGGGGTAGAATTTTCAAAGTAAACCTCTAAATCCATAAAATTGCTTTTTGTTCTTCCCTCCTGGTAGCTCAGCTGGTAAAGAATCTGCCTGCAATGCTGGAGACCTGGGTTCAATCCCTGGGTTGGGAAGATCCACTGGAGAAGGGAAAGGCCTGGAGAATTCCATGGAGTGTACAGTCCATGGGGTCACAAAGAGTCAGACATGCCTGAGTGACTTTCACTTTCACTTCCAAAAACCAAATATTAAAGTAAATTTACACCTGGGTTAAATTAAACCCACAAATAAATTTCAGAGGGAAAATACATGTTTAAATTATTCAAAGTAGATACAAAGATGTTTGAGCATTCTACTTGTGTGAAATCAACTATTATAAAAATGCATATTGACAAGCTTTGTACACAGGATATTGACAAGGACTGAAATTTCTTTCTATTGTGCTTAAATATGTGTTAGGTTTTAGTCATGTTTTAGAAAAGCTCCTTGATAGTAAAATTATAATAGCAGAGATCAATTATAAAGAGATATATTCAAAGCAATAAAATCCCAGATTCCTTTATTTAAAAATAACTATATTTTAATTTTTGAATGTAATCAACCACCATTCAAATGTAGTTTTATTCACTTATTCATAACAAAGCATAAAAGTAGATGTCTCCAAATCATAACATTAACACAAATTCCCTCCATTTTCTTAGGCCAAACGTTAGTCTTCATATATTACAATTAAAAAGATACTTCGAAAATTCTATAAATGACAGAGATGTTGGCTTTTAAAGATTACACATATTCAAACAATGCCATTATTATGAACAATAGCATGTGTGCATGCTCAGTCATGTCCTACTGTATGTGACCCTGTGGACCGTAACCACCTGCCCCCCCCAACCAGAGTCCTCTATCCATGAAGTTTTCTAGGTAAGAATACTGGAGTGGGTTGCCATTTTCTACTCCAGGGGATTTTCCTGACCCAGGGATCAAACCCACATCTCTTGTGTCTTCCACATTAGCAGAAGGATTCTTTACCACTGAGCCACCTGGGAAGCTCAAGGAACAATAGACTTAATAAGAAAATTGCCATAAATTCCTTCAGAGTCACTTATTTCTACCAAATGAAATTATCTCTTACACTGTTTTGTAAATTATCTCATTGTTCAAATAAATGGAACAGGTAGTGTCTATTTTTACACATATTCCTAGATTTTCTTAAAAAAGCACATGCTCTAAGCAGGTCCTAACACAGATTTCAGTGTGGCTATAGGAGAGTTCCTCAGAAATGAGGGAATCTGCAGAAAATGCAATGAAGGGCTAAAGAAAATGTAATAGTTGTACTCACACATATGAAATAACTGCCATGGACAATCTCCTGGCTCCAGCACAAAAATAAAGTTACTTCAGGAGTTGAGGTAAGAAAGAGTCTAAGTGAAAATGGGACCACTTTGATTTTTAGTGCATTTTTTGTTTTTTACCAAATCTAAGAAAATACACCCACATACACATTGCTCCTTTTCCTTCCCTCTAGGAAGGAAAAACATGGCAAAATTCATAACAATGCATTTCTAGAATGACCTAGAATAAAACTCTAGCTTTGAATCTTATTACAATGTGTCTTTTATTATTAAATTTTTTTCTATCTATCTCACAATGTGTCTTTTATAGCTCATATATAATAGCTGAAGAAGTGTAATACTGAAGAGTATGCTAACTACTGATATCAAAGAACTTGGGATAAAGTTAGTCCTAGGACACCTGGGGAGAAAAAGATAGAGAGATAATAACCTTTGATTTTCAGTGACTAATTTTTATAATGTTTATCTGTCTGTATCAACTGATGGATCCTTCTATGTATTCATAAAGAAGAATCTATATCCAGAGAAGAGGGAGAGAGAGGGAGAGAATGGAATGGTATATACTAATTTCTCCTCTTATTAGAATATAAATAAGATTAATAACAAAGAGATACATCCTGAAATAATTTAATTAAGGAAAAGTAAGTCCTTTCAAAGTTACTGTGGACTTTTAATTTTTAGTGTAATTTGAAAAGCAAGGGACTATTTTACAGAACACTCATAAAATTAGAAAAGGTCACTACTCTGAGTCCCTTGTCTTCTGCAGGGAAAACTAAAAGTAAGTTCACAATAAATCATGTATAAACCTGAATACTTTGAGGGAAAGAAAAAAGTAGCACTCTCTGATTAGGCCAAAATGAACACATGCATTTTTTTTTCACAGCACAAATTTTATTCAAGCTAAAAAATCATCCTTCTTTGAGGGAAAAAAAGTAGGACAACCAATTATTCTCTTTTAAAATATTTATTTGAGTTTGAATTTTTAATTTAATTTTTAAAAGGTTATATTAAAACTCAACTTGTTACTATATAGGCTTTCTGCCATCAATTTATATTTAATAATTCAGAATTTATTGAATTTCTATGATGGTTCAAGCAATATAGGTACTAGACTTACATAACATATGAGAAAAAATGGATCATGAAAGAGAATAAAAGTCTCAAAATGACAATATTTCTTTAAAAATCTAATCAAATTCTTTTCTGTTCACCACCAAATTCTTTTGTTTCATTACATTGTTTTATGTTTACATGATTCTCATAAAGTTGAATAAAAGTTCTTTTGTCAGAGGAAAACTTTTTTATTTTCAAATACTATTTGTAGTTGTTCACCAGCAAAATACACATAATACTTTTAATTGATCTGATGTATTTTCCCATTTATGAGCATCTACTCAATTTTTGCTTCCTTAAAATTTTATTTCACTACTGATTTGGGTCTAAACTAATTAGTGGGCTACCCTGGGGCCTCAGGTGGTAAAGAATATGCCTGTGATGCAGGAGACTTGAGTTCTATACCTGGGTTTGGAAGATCCCCTGGAGAAGGGAATGACTGTCTACTCCAGTATTCTTGCCTGAAAAATCCCATGGTCAGAGGACTCTCATGGGCTGCAGTCCATGGGGTCATAAAGAGTCAGACATGACTGAGCAACTAAGCGCGCGCGTGCATGCACACACACACAGTACCATGAAATTCTTCGTTATAGCTCAAGTGATTGGCTGGAAGACTGGTACTTAATTCAAGATTATCCAATCAAGAGAAGTATAGGACTTTTGTTCTAAGTTTGAGGGGAAAATTGTTTGGCCTTAAACATGACCTAGATTATATTGTTCCGATTGGTCCTGGCAGCCATCTGGTGATGCCAAGGAGAGTCTGTCAGAAAATACTTACCTGGCACCTAAAATAGTGTGTAATAAATGTGCATCAGTCAGTCAGTCAGTTCAGTCGCTCAGTCATATCTGACTCTTTGCAACCCCATGAATCGTAGCACGGGCCTCCCTGTCCATCACCATCTCCCAGTGTTTACCCAAACCCATGTCCATCGAGTCCGTGATGCCATCCAGTCATCTCATCCTCTGTCCTCCCCTTCTCCTCCTGCCCCCAATCCTTCCCAGCAACAGGGTCTTTTCCAATGAGTCAACTCTTCACATGAGGTACTATAATTTGCTAATATCTCATCATAATATTTCCGGCCAGAGAGCTTATTTTATTAATATTTAATCAGTATATAGCCCTATCCTTTGGAAATCATCACAAGGCTATTTAAGGAGTTAAAATACTTTTGTTATACAATGAATAAGGAAATTGATTTTCTGTGTGCATATGTGTGTGTGTGTTCCAAAACAAATTCTTTTTCAATAAATAAAAATTGCTGAACTTAAGTTCTTATTCAGCCTTAAACATGGAATAATAATAAAATCAAGTAACCCTAATGTGGTGTAATGTTCTTATAAAAAAGCTAACTGGTCTCCAAAGGCTTACACGAAAATCAGTCTTAGAGTTACAACTAGTCATCCCAGCACAAACACAGACAGCATATAAAAATGAGGAGATATCACTTTGCTGACAAAGGTTCTTATAGTCAAGGCTATGGTTTTTCCGGTAGTCATGCATGGATGTTTGAGTTGGACCATAAAGAAGGCTGAGTGCTGAAGAATTGATGTGTTTGAACTGCGGTGTTGGAGAAGACTCTTGAACTGCAAGGAGAGCAAACCAGTCAATCCTAAAGGAAATCAACCATGAATACTCATGAAAGGGCTGATGCTGAAGCTGAACTTCCAGTAGTACTTTGGCCACCTGATGCAAAGACCCAACCCATTGGAAAAGACCCTGATGCTGGGAAAGACTGAAGGCAGGAGGAAAAGGGGACGACAGAGGATGAGTTGGTTGGATGGCATCATTGACTCAATGGACATGAGTTTGATCAAACTCCTCTGGGAAATAGTGAAGGACAGAGAAGCCTGGTGTTCTGCAGCCCATAGGGTCACAAAGAGTCAGACACAACTGAGCAACTGAACAACAACAACAACCCTAGCACAAACATTTTCACTCATCTTTTTAATCTTTTGGGCTTCCTAGGTAGTGCTAGTGGTAAAGAACCCACCAGCTAAAGCAGGAGAGACATAAGAGTTGCAGGTTCCATCCCTGGGTGGGGAAGATCCCCTGGAGGAGGGCATGGTAATCTTTATTTGGGGTGAGGTAAGAGAAATAGCAGCCATGAAATTAAAAGACGCTTACTCCTTGGAAGGAAAGTTATGATCAACCTAGATAGCATATTAAAAAGCAGAGACACTACTTTGCCAACAAAGGTCCCTCTGGTCAAGGCTATGGTTTTTCCAGTGGTCATGTATGGATGTGAGAGTTGGACTGTGAAGAAAGCTGAGCACTGAAAAATTGATGCTTTTGAACTGTGGTGAAGAGTCTTGGAGAAGACTCTTGAGAGTCCCTTGGACTGCAAGGAGATCCAACCAGTCCATCCTAAAGGAAATCAGTCCTGGGTGTTCATTGGAAGGACTGATGCTGAAGCTGAAACTCCAGTACTTGGGCCACCTCATGCGAAGAGCTGACTCGGGAAAGACCCTGATGCTGGGAGGGATTGGGGGCAGGAGGAGAAGGGGACGACAGAGGATGAGAAGGCTGGATGGCATCACCGACTCGATGGGCATGAGTTTGAGTAAACTCCGGGAGCTGGTGATTGACAGGGATGCCTGGCGTGCTGCGATTCACGGGGTCGCAAAGAGTCGGACATGACTGAGCAACTGAACTGAACTGAACTCAACTGAAGAGAAATATGGCCTCTTCTATGCACTAAATATAATATTAGTTCATAGGAACCCTGAGAACATTTCTTTACATCATCCTTTCAGCCTTTATTTTTTCATTGTGTGTGTGTTTATAAATTTCCTTGCCCTGTATTTTCAGGTAGCTTTTTTTTTTTTAATGACTCTATTTTATTATGGTAGAACAAAGATAGTTTTTACCTATGAAACATCCACTTGCCTAAATTTTAAGAATTCAAAATTTAATTGACTGACATCTGACCATCAATTAGCCCTTCATTTTGTATAGAGAACTGTACAAAAATTAAGTGTATAATGGAGTTCTGTGGAGAATCTTTCTTGGGTAAAAGACACTGAACATCTACATCTCTGTACACAGCATCTCTGTTGATATATTTTTGCCTGAAGAATTTGATCATTGTCAGGAATCTAAAAAGATTGACCTGCATCTACAGTCATAAAAGCATTAAATTTCCATATGTAATGAAATTAGTTATTCACTTAAACTCTATCTGGTGCCTGACCCAAGAATAAACTGATAAAAATAAATATTTTACCAAAAATAAACTACATCACTTATGAAAGATGACATCAAATTCTGATACATCATCCACCATTCACAGATAACTGTGTTTGTGACTCTTATATAGACCTTATCCTACTATACTGATGCATTAAAAGAATGCTATTTACCTCTCAGTGCCCTGAAGAATGAAATCTGGACATTCAGAAGAAAAGAACAAGAAACACAATGTCATTCTAACTTGGAATTCTTAAATTCCCAACCGCTTCCTTTAAAATTCGCTACAAAGTTTTTTATTTTAATCTTGATACTTGACAGTCATGCTATGAATTAAATTTTTAAAAACTTTAGAGAAAAGTTTATGCTCTTATAAATCAATAAAATGTGATTCTTGATTAGCTCTGTTGTAGAAAATATTAGGCAATTTACTAGGAAGGAAATCTTTACTTATTGTCAAAGACATTTATCTGGCAATAAACTGAAGATTTCGCAGATCAACATTTAAAATCTGGATATACAAAATTAAAAATTTTGGAAGTCCCACTAGCTGCTTTTCACTAATTATTAATCATCTAGTTGAACAGGCTTTATTTATCTTATTTTTAAAATAACTTTAAAAATTGAACGTTTCTCCCTGAAGTTGAGCTAAACACATTTGAAAGCAGTAGGTAAACAAGATGTTTCTGGTAGAGACCAAAGAGCAGTTTAGGTGTTTCCTTTAAACTGAGTCCCCACCTAAGTAATGAAATTAAGAATGGCCTATAGAGCAGAATGGGCTAAATGGAACCAGTTAGAAGGGATTATAGTAAAACACCAGAGCATTTATAATATGTTATCAGAAGGAAGCCACTGGTTTTTCAATATTTCTTTAGAATGGCCAAAATAAGCAAGAATATTGGTAAAGTAATGATTCTATAAACACCCCAAATGGGATAACCATTTTTTTGTGCCTGTAGCTACTTAATTACCTTTTTTAAAAAGCCAAATTTATTAAAGTAAAATGTATTTCAAAGAAATTTATAAAAAGGTCTTAGAATTTCCTGTGATTTATATGAAGCTTTATGTTAGCAATAATTTAGTATTTTTACAAAGCAGTGTGTTTTAGGTTTTCTAAAAACCCTGGTAATTTAGTTCTCAAAGATTTTCCTGTTAAAAGTAACACAGAAATATGGGTAAGATACAAAATGTCACTGTCATATCAATTAACATCCATTAGTCATGAAAGTCAGAACTTTCTATAAATGTAAATATGTTTCACTCTTCCAGGTCAGAAAATAAACCAACTAAAGAAGAAATCAAAGCATCGGTCAAGCTTTTAAAATGAAGGTCAAAGTCAACATTTCCTCAATTTATGTTCATTTCTCTGGGGTGAGTTACTACTTTCTAAAGAATAAGCCTCTGGTATACATCTTATGTAGAATATCTAGGTCAGAAAAGAGGATAAGATCGCAAATAGACAACAGGTTTCTTCTAAGTTTTTGATAGAATAGGAAATAATTTACTTTGTTCCCAAATTCCTGTAGTCATCTACATGTTAAGTTTGAGTTTTTCTCATGGAGAAATTTTCTCCTTTTTATGTTATTGAACTTGTACAAATGTATCCTCTTTTGTATCTTTTATGATTCAAATCAATAAAGCCATTTAAAACTCTAAGCCAATTGATTTCAAGTCAGGGACTATATTGATTTAATGATAAAGTTGTTCCTTAACAATAATTTTCCTTATATTATTGCTACTTGGAATGCAGTGTTGTAAATGCAAAAAGATTTACAAAAATTTATTTCCCTTAATTTTGAAGTGGAAGATTTATTTTTTTATTTGCTATAAAAACATAACTAATAAAATTAGAAAAACATTTAATGGGAATTGTAATTAATTTTACAGAAAGTATATTTTTCTAGCAATAAAACTTAGAATTAGGAGTATGTTTTATTTAAGATACTAGTTCAAGATCAATGTCAGAAAGTGAGAGAGAATTTCTGGACCTTATCCATTTTTGATGCATATAAAGTTGAACTCTGCTTTTATTAATTCCACAACCTACACTCATCTTTTTTTTTTTTTCTTTTCAGTGGATGATTTTGCTCTCTACTTCAATAAGAAAATGCATCACCAATGCTATGTGTGCGTGCTAAGTCACTTAAGTTGTGTCTGATTCTTTGCAACCCTATGGACTATAGCCCGCCAGGCTCCTCTGTCCATGGGATTCTCCAGGCAAGCATACTGGGTGGGTTGCCATTCCCTTCTCCAGGGATCTCCCTCACCCAGTGATTGAACTCGGGCCTCCGGTGGTTCCTGCATTGCAGGCTGTTTCTTTACTGCTGAGCCACCCAGGAACCCCACCAATGCTATACTTCTGCTAAATCTCTATGCTCTGTTATAAAAGTATCAACATCTTATCAAGTCAATCCTTCTACTTTCAGGCTGAATTCTCCTCTTCAGGGATTGTTACCTTCTTCTGTTCCAACTTTTCCCACCATACTGAATTTCACCAAAATACTTACAAATGTGTGTATTTGGGTGAAATAAATGTAGTAGCACCTCTCATTTATTAAAAAGAGAAAACAATCAAGAAATAAACAGAAATAACCAAAAGAGCCTAGTTTTATGTGACACCCACTACTAGCTTCTGTATCACTTTTTTCTTCCTCTTCACAGATAAAGCTTCTCTCCAGAGTTATCTCCATTTTTCCCCCCTTCTCATTCACTCTTCCCCATCATTCTAAAATTTATTTTCAGCACTCCTATTCAAATTGTGTTTATCAAGGCCATCAGTGACTTCTATATAACTATATACAAAGACCGATTTTCTCTCCTCATCTAGCCTGGTGGCTCCTATGGGGGACAGTTTTGCTTACCTTCCCCAGGGGACTGCTGGCAAGGTCTGGAGGCATTTTTGGTTGTCAAATCTGGAGGGTGTGTGCTACTATTTTCATCGAGTGGACAGAGATCAGGGATGCTGCTAAACATTCCTGCAATGCTGCTAACGATTCCAGCCTCCCACCACAAAAACATTATCTGATCCCAAGGATCTATACTGTTGATGTTGAGAAGCTCTGAAAATCTCAGACTTTCAACAACATCCCACAGCTGTAAACACTTATTTGTGTCTCTCACAAAGAACATAAGCCTAATGAGTCCTTATCTTTCTCATTTTTTATTATTTTCATTGTTGGTAGATTACTGACTTGCCCTAGATTAGGCAGGATATTTCTACATTTCATCAGTAAGCATCTCTCACATGACTATTGCTTTATTTAGCAGTCTATTTATATCTTGAATTAATGGTAAAATAGACTGGTTTCACCCTTGCAGAACTGTTTATCTAACTTCCACAGGACAACCTCTCCAAAGTGGTTCAAGGTGAAGTTCTTGTTGCTTCCCACACTTTCTTCCACCTTGCTGGGAGATAAGATGAGAAAACTTGAAGACTTATAGCTAAGGAAAAATAGAGTTCAAGGTAGCTTGGATTCAAGTCAATTATTATTGATATTTATGAATATTTAGGTGATTATATGGGCTTCCTCAATGGCTCAACGGGTAAAGAATTCACCTGCAATGCAGGAGACACAGGTTTGATCCCTGGGTAAGGAAGATTCCTTGGAGGAAAAAATGACAACCCATTCCACTATTTTCCCTGGATAATCCCATGGACAGAGGAACCTTGCAGGCTACAGTCCAAAGGGTCACAGAGTCAGACATGGCTGAGCAATTAAGCATGAACACAGATTATTATAGCATTTTAGGCTAAATACACCTTTTTGAACAGGTCAGAAATCTCAGTCACCACTTAACATGTGAATTGTTTGCTTCATTGTTTCATATAAAGTAATGGATTCAAGTCTCAGAAAATAACTTGCAAATGGATTTGAGAAAAAGCCTTTTGAACATTGAGAAATGTCTACAATAGAAACCACAACAGGAATTATCAGAAAAAAAAACAGTGAATAATGAAAAGGTCAACATTGATATCTCTATTCTAGATGATAAAAATAATGTGAACTTCCTTCTACTAGAAAATAATACAGATATAAATAATACCTGATAAATTTTATCTTGAAATGAATTAACTATATTTCAAAGAGAATATAAGCCACTGTATCAATTTCTAATATGCAAAATATGGTCATAATTATTGCATGTAAAAACATTTAATTCTTAACATCAAATTTTTTATTCTATATTAGGCTTCATCCTCTGTCATTGTCAACAACCTTTCAGAGCTTGCTTCTATGAAAGAGTTTGTGTATGCACATCTTGGGAATGCACATAAAAACAGGATGGAGTATGCTATAACAATGAAATATTACCATTCCTTTCTGCTTCACATATTTTAGATTACCATTTACTCTTGGCAGCATAGAAAGGTACTTTCTTTAAACAGTAAGTTTTAAATTCTTACTGAGAACAATAGTAAACAATAATGATTTTATTTTAGACTTTACAAAAATAATTCATGGATTCAATATGCAAACTGTATTCTTTAAGTTCAAAATAAACTAGATTAAATCATGTGTGTGCATGCTCAGTTGTTGACCATAGCCTGTCAGACTCCACTGTCCATTGGATTTCCTAGGCAAGAATACTGGAGTGGGTTGCTATTTCCTCCTCCAGGGCATCTTCCCAAACCAGACATCAAACCTGAGTCTCTTGTGCCTTCTGCATTGGCAGGCAGATTCTTTACCACTGACCACCTGGGAAGTCCCATCTGGAAGTGGTGAGGGGTGACAAAGACACAACTCCCCATGGAGTTGGTTAGCTGGCAAGGTGTCATTTTGAGGGGGACTCCTGAAAAAGTTCTTGACTAGGTTCTTTGAACTAGATCTTAGCCCTGTGAAGACAGAAAAATGAATCTTCTGCAAAAAGTTTCATCTAATGATCAGTTTTCCAAAGGAACATCACCATATTTATGAATTGCTGGTTTACACCTTTAAAAGCTCTGATGGTAAAATGTAAGAGTTTCAATGTAATAGGTTAAATAGTTTTTATAACATGTGGACCAAACAACCCAATTTGCTTCATAGGGTCCAGGTTTAAACCTGTTTTCTTTGGACAAGGGCTTCCCTGATAGTTCAGTTTCAAAGAATGCACGTGCAATACAGTAAACCAGGATTCACTTCCAGGGTCAGGAAGATCCCCTGCAGAAGGGATAGGCTACCAATTCCGGTATTCTTAGGCTTCCCTTGTGGCTCAGCTGGTAAAGAATCCACCCACAATGCGGGAGACCTGGGTTCGATCCCTGGGCTGGGAAGATCCCCTGATGAAGGGAAAGGCTACCCATTCCAGTATTCTGGCCTGGAGAATTCCATGGACTGAATAGTACATGGGGTCACAAACAGTCAGACACGACTGAGCAACTTTCACTTTCTTTTTCTTTGGACAAGTGTTAATGGTGTCCCTTTTTATTTAAAAAAGAAAAAAAATGTTCCTAGCTTGGAAGATAAGTTATATGACTATCCTTTTTAATGCAAATATTTGATTTTTGTTACTGTGGATCACAATAAACTGTGAAAATTCTGAAAGAGATGGGAATACCAGACCACCTGACCTGCTTCTTGAGAAACCTGTATGCAGGTCAGGAAGCAACAGTTAGAACTGGACATGGAACAACAGACTGGTTCCAAAAGGAAAAGGAGTACGTCAAGGCTGTATATTGTCACCCTACTTATTTAACTTATATGCAGAGTACATCATGAGAAACGCTGGGCTGGATGAAGCACAATCTGGAATCAAGATTGCTGGGAGAAATATCAATAACCTCCGACATGCAGATGACACCACCCTATGGCAGAAAGTGAAGAAGAATGAAAGAGTCTCTTGATGGAAGTGAAAAAAGAGAGTGAAAAAGTTGGCTTAAAGCTCAACATTCAGAAAACTAAGATCATGGCATCTGGTCCCATCACTTCATGGCAAATAGATGGGAAAACAGTGGAAACAGTGTCAGACATTAATTCTGGGGGCCCAAAATCACTGCAGATGGTGATTGCAGCCATGAAATTAAAAGATGCTTACTGCTTGGAAGGAAAGTTATGACCAACCTAGATAGCATATTTAAAAGCAGAAACATTACTTCACCAGCAAAGGTCCATCTAGTCAAGGCTATGGTTTTTCCAGTAGTCATGTATGGATGTGAGAGTTGGACTATAAAGAAAGCTGAACACTGAAGAATTGATGCTTTTGAACTGTGGTGTTGGAGAAGACTCTTGAGAGTCCCTTGGACTGCAAGGAGATCCAACCAGTCCATCCTGAAGGAGATCAGTCCTGGGTGTTCATCGGAAGGACTGATACAGAAGCTGAAACTCTATTACTTTGGCCACCTGATGCGAAGAGCTAACTCATATGAAAAGACCCTGATGCTGGGAAAGATTGAGGGCAGGAGAAGAAGGGGACAACAGAGGATGAAATGGCTGGATGGCATCATCGACTCAATGGACATGGTTTTGGGTGGACTCAGGGAGTTGGTATGGACAACAGGGAGGCCTGGTGTGCTGTGGTTCACGGGGTCACCAAGAGTCAGACATGACTGAACAACTGAACTGAACTGAATTGATGAAAAGAATTCCAAGTGTTAACAGGTTACTTGAGAAATTTGCAAAATAATCCTAAAAATTATAAAATGTGAGCAAACAGAGTATAAATGCAAAAGTTCTTCAATGAAATATTGATTTTTTACATTTGTGGTGGTTTAATCTCTCAATCATGTCCAATTCTTTTGTGACCCCATGCACTGTAGCCCACAGGCTCCTATGTCCTTGGGATTTCCCAGGTAAGAATACTAGATTGGGTGCCATTTCCTTCTCCAGGGAATCTTCCCTACCCAGGGATTGAACCCACGTCTTCTGCTTGGCAGGCGGATTCTTTACTACTGAGCCTCCTGGGAAGGCCCCCCACACCCGCTTTTTTTTTTTTTTTACTGATATTGATAAATATTAAATATTCTGAGACTTGAAAACCAGTTACAATATAGCTGAGTGCCTTGGATATGTTACCAGTGCTTGTTTGTTAAACAGTGATAGAAGTAGCGTTATGAAGATAAAATGGGTTAGCTTACATAGACTGATTCTAACATACCTGTCATAATTGCTTTATTTGATTTAAAATGATTGTTAATGATAAATTGGAAAATTTGGAAATATTAGTGAACTAGTTTTTCTATTGAATTGGCTTTAAGAAAAGTGTCTTTTGGCAAATCTACTTGTTAATAGTTAACATACAGCGTGTACAATGTATCTCTAGGAATTCATAGAAAAACATGAACAGATGTCAAGGAAAAGGCAGTTATATGGACTAGCACATTTGAATTTATACAGTTAATGTAACTTCATTTGTTTATATCCACAGAGCTTTGAGATCGAGGGAAATTTGAATTTCTCTACTGCTCTTCCCTCTGGGTAGGCACATAAGCCAAGATTTAACCAGTCTTCATAGAACTTCTTCCAGGTCAAAATAGATATTTTATATATTATCACCTCTTAAGCCAGCAACTACCTGTCTTTCCCTTGTACAAATGAGCCTTCTCGGTATTTTCTTATAGATTTTAATATTGGCAACAGAGTCATAATATGCCTCTAGTTCTCAGGAAAACTTTTTCTCCTCACTTATCTATGACATCATCAATGTGCCTGGCATCAAAACTGTCTTCAAAGCCATGAGGAAAAAATATACAATTTATATGATCTACTTTGCAAAATCAGCTTTGTGCATACTTGCCATAAATCTCAGAGATCATGTGCCAGTGTGATTAGGAAATAAAGCAAAAGATATTCATTGGCCATATGTACAGAAATAAAATCTGTTTGCTAAATTAAATTGCCAGTCCATTTCCAATCTGTCTTTTCTGGCCATCTTACAGCTAATATGTCATTTCAGTCCACATCATCACTTGTCATACCACTTCATCACTTACTAAAGACTTTCTTTCTTCCTTCCTTCCTTCCTGTCTTCCTTCCATAACTATGAAAAATAAGGCCTTCATATAGCAAGCATTATTTAGGGACTAAAAACTTCAATAAAATAGGGTTCCTTCCCTGAAGAATATAAAAAATCTATTGGAAAGCAGGTATGTCAAGAATTGATCAATTTCCCAGTTAGTCTGTCAGCTCTAGTTCCCATCTCCTGCTCCCATCACCAACTGTTATTTTTATAAAACTCATTTCCGTTCTTTCCTAGTTATAAATCTGCAGTGATTCCCCCAGAGACTTCAGAATAAATCCATGGTCCTTATCACAGTATAAGGAGACTTTGCAATCTGCTTTAAGTTATCTTTCCAGCCCTAACTTAGGCCACATCAAACTATGTATCAATCTTCAGTTTTCTAAGACTTGCACATATTCTTTCTTTTTTCTGCTAAACTGTTCCTCCATTAGTTGTAAAATTACTACTCATTCTCCAAAAATATTTTTATACATCTCTCATTGAAGCTGTTTCAGATTCTCCCCATTAAAGTAAACCATTTCTTTCTTCCAGTTTCCACTGAGCATATACTTTTATCACAGTATTTATTTTTTTATTTTTTTAGTTTTTTTAATATTTAGTTTTTGTTTTTTTTTTTTATTAGTTGGAGGCTAATTACTTCACAACATTTCAGTGGGTTTTGTCATACATTGATATGAACCAGCCATAGATTTACACGTATTCCCCATCCCGATCCCCCCTCCTACCTCCCTCTCCACCCGATTCCTCTGATAAAGAACATTACAGCATACTAACACATATATATGGAATTTAGAAAGATGGTAACGATAACCCTATACGCAAAACAGAAAAAGAGACACAGAAATACAGAACAGACTTTTGAACTCTGTGGGAGAATGTGAGGGTGGGATATTTCAAAAGAACAGCATGTATACTATCTATGGTGAAACAGATCACCAGCCCAGGTGGGATGCATGAGACAAGTGCTCGGGCCTGGTGCACTGGGAAGACCCAGAGGTATCACAGTATTTAAAATGACATATTATGATTTCCAGGTAACATAATCTTATCTGATAGATAGGACTCTGAAAATAAGGAATCATGCTTTTCTGTGGGGCAATTTGTTGCATTTCCTCATTTCTGCTGTAATATTAGTTAATAGCAGATGATCAATACATATTTGTCAAATAAATGAATAAATTATACTTAAGCTTCAAACACTATCCATATGTTACATTATCCATGGAGTCTCTACCTAACCCCACATGCTCTCCTTGATACCAAATCCCCATGAACTCATAAGACATCACCTATTCCTCTCTCCTAACAGTTGTCCATAAAGGATTAGAGGGAACTGTATGAATATCAGAAAGTGGTGTCTTGTTTAATGTTCTCTGCCTAGTCAATAGTGAGGTGGCACTAGATTTCAGGGCTCTTCCTATACTCCTGCGCTTGCCAAACCTGAAGAAGCAGAACTAAATATAGAGCAAGGAAGTTACTATTCTCTTCAATAGAAAAATTCCCCCAACCTGATCATGCAATGCTAGGCAACAGTGAACACTTATATTAATTAACACTGTATTACTCTGAGTTATCACAGAGAAAGAACTTAAAAAAAAATTGTGTTGTGGCCTAGAACTAAGGGTTTGAAGTAGAAAATCAGAGTAAGGTCACAATGATAATCATGATTTTTGGGGAAAGAAGCATATTTTCCTCTGAGAAAACTTGTCTTTCAAGGATTCTTAGAATCATGCAACAAAGAAAGAAGTTCCCTGGCACTCAATGACTTTCCTTGGTGTTCATGAATTAAGAAAATCTTCCAGTAAACTGGACACGGAATCCCAAATATATAGTAACAGAATACCTATTACTCATTGTTGAGGACTCATGCCCCCAGGGCCGGTGTTGACTTCTGTCTACCTGCCCAGATCATTGCCGTTTCAACATCACTCCTACTTCTTACTCTTCAGTGTCCTACATTCCATTTCATTCCCTCCTCCTGCCCACTTTTCCATGCCTAAGAAACTCATATCACATTGTATTCTTCAGGGATCCCCTAACTTTCACTGAAATATTAACAGCAGAGGAAATCTAGGTGTTTTCATTAAATTACATTCAAGAATATCCAAACTGACATGACAATATTTCGACTTTAATATCTCAATTTATTCACATTTAGTGATTTTTGTTTTTACTAAGGACTAACTGTGATGCCTTTCAAATATTTGTTTTATATACCCAGACTATGGAAATAATCAGATACTAGACTATAAACCTCTCAAGAATATACTAATGTCTTAGAAATACTTGTGCACTCAGAATAGTACCTTTAGAGCATTTAAACATAAATATGAACACTGAAAATAAATCTCAATGTACACCAAACATTCTTGTTCTTTTCAATATTTCATTATTTCTTAGTATAATCTTATGATAATCATAAAAATACATATATTAAACCTCAGCTGCCATATGTTTACAGGACAATTTTGTTTTAATAAACTATAACTATTAGACCAATGAGTTATCAAAAAAGGGAAGAAAGTGCTCCCATTTTGATTTCATAGTGAATTCCTAGGATAATTTTTATTACTACACCCTAGAATTTGGCTTCATCTGAGAACAATCAGGAAACCTTGGTAAGTGTTTTGCTTATTTTAGTAGAAAAGGATAGCTACTCAGGTATAATAGTCAGAATCCATTTATAGAGTTCAATCTGTTTATTTGGAACTGAAAACACCTCTGGATAATAAAGAAAGTAATAAACAAATCCCTGAGAGGGAATGTAATGATTTTAGCAGAGCAGGGTCAAAACTGATGAGAAAACTGACAGAAATCATCACTGAATCGCTAGCAAAGTCAACATTTACTAAGAGTGATAAGAAAATGTTCTGAGTGCCAAAGATAAAAAGGAAAAGAGCGAAAGAAAAAAATAAAGGAAACTAAAAAAGGAAATGTTATCATGTAGTGAATGGGATACTTTTAACAATGCTACCCTACAGGCAAAAATGATTTCCATTTTTTAATGCAAGGGAAAATGTTTTTGCTAAAATGCCTTCTGGCACCCTTTTTACAAGTAAATAATGAATTTTGTATAAGCATATTTTACTGCTGAGTTATCAATTCTACTTTGCATTCACATTTTAAAGATAGTGAGAAGCTATTGTGGGTCATAGGGATGCACTTCCAGACAAAGGTTGACCATAAAACCAGTTAACTGTTTTTCCAATAATTACTGGCCTGCAGGGAGACATAATTGAAATATATGAATTTCTAGGATTATGGTTTCCAGTGAAAACTGTGCTTTATGGAACTGACAGCACTAAATAAAAAAGGTACAGCAAAATAAAACCTCAACTTTATGATTCTGAAACTAATAAATAAGCAAGGCTCTACAAAAGAGAGTTTGCAATCACATCCAGTATTATAAGGATTAACTTTAGTAAAAGATATGATTAATGTTCAGGAAATTTAATACACTTATTACTCAGTTTTTAAATTAACCATAAACCAAAGTATTGCTTATTTTCCAAAACATGAAATGCAACAATCATTGGGAATACTAAATTTGGTGCAGTAATAGAATACAATTACTTGCTAGTAGGGGAAAAGAAAGATAACTATATGCTATATATATACCCTGTTTTTCATATTATGTATTTTTATACATAAAACTGATTATCTTGTATAATATATCTTGGATATTAACAGCACATGTCCACAATTAGGCAGATTTGCTTTAGTATTGGTCTCCAGCAGTAGGTTCTTTGCCCTTCATTTTTTTATTCTTCACACACTAAGAGCCCAATATATGTTAGGGATCAATAAATATTTGTTGAATGAATGAAAATTAATGAAAGCACATTGATTAAAATAAATTAGCCAAATAAAGATGAATAATTGGAATTTATAGCAGATGAAAAATCAATACATTTTTAATATTTTTACAGTTTTCTTTCCTTGTTTTTTTCTCATCCTTTTGTGTCCCTTATATTTTCTTACTTAAAGTCATTTTAATATTAAGTTGTAGCTTCAGGAGTGACCAGATCAGAACTCAGATCTTCTGATTTCAATAACTTTTTTTCAGAGTCTAGCAGCTAAAACATCAGAAATGTAGAAATATATAGCATAGCTTTTTCAATGATAAAAATACAGCCATTTCATATTCTTTGAGACTATGAATACATGTACATGTAATATTTAAAAAATCCAGTTCTGACATTTCAGCTTTTAAATTTAACATAGACCAAAGAAACACTCAAAGAATGAAATGACTCAGTTATTGGGAATATCTGTTCCAGTTTACACATGCCAATAATAAATAATTCATTTTGTAATAACCCATATCTGAACATCTTTTACTACCCTCAAAATCAAAGGGCCTAAAAATTACATAAGCCTCTTTTCTGCTTCTGCAAGAGACATCCTTTGCCTATGAACTGGAAAACATTTTTCTTTGGATCTGGAATTCATTCATTTATTCATTCATTCATTCACTCTTTTATTTATTTGTCAGATATGTATGGATAGCCAACGAGAATGAGTCCCCTGCATTTGAAACAGAGGTGGAAACCACTCTCAGGAAGCCTACACACATACTGGGGGTAGCAGAGATTTATAAATACCTAAAATGCAGTATCGACAAAATTATAAGGTGTAGAGTGTTTAGGTAACTAGTCCATGGTAGTGGCCAAGTGTCCTGCAGAGAACGTAAACTGACACCAGACCCCTCATGCAAGAGTACTTCTTAAATAAAAGCTACAGAAAGTGAAAGTGAAAGTCACTCAGTCGTGTCTGACTCTTTGCGAACCCATGGACTATGGAGTCCATGGAATTCTCCAGGCCAGAATACTGGAGTGAGTAGCCTTTCCCTTCTCCAGGGGATCTTCCCAACCCAGGGATCAAACCCAGATCTCCCCCATTGCAGATGGATTCTTTACCAGCTGAGTAACTGGAGTTACTGGAGTGGGTAGCCTATCCCTTCTGCAGCATATCTTCCCAAGCCAGGAATCCAACTGGGGTCGTCTGCACTGCAGGAAGATTCTTTATCAACTGAGCCATCAGGGAAGCCCAAAAGCTAGAGAGTGACAGGCAAATGCAGGAACCTGATAGGACTTCCCCAACAGCCCTTGTGATCAACATTCCCTCTTCCCTCCCATCACCTGTATGCCTTACACAGCCCTTGGATAAGACTCCCAAGGGACTTGACAACATCTTGCTCTTTTGTTTTGGATTGACCAATCTGACCCTAGCCCAGGAACCCCACACACTCTACCTGCAGATGCTAATAAAAGCAAGTACACCAGATCCTGTCATTCTGACTGCCCCATGCCTTGACATCTGAAAGGAGCCCTTTGAGGTGTGCCAAGTACTTCCTTAGGACCTTCTCTATTTCAATTCCTCTCTTGTTGAATAAATTTACCATCCAGTGCCCTATATTCTAGTTAATAAATTTTAATAAAGTTGTAAGATAAGACTATAGATTCAGAAAAGTGAAGACAGGGGAAAGAGGAATTTAAGGTACAGAGAAAATACAGTGACTCTACAGAGGATCTATTTTTTTTACCACATATGATAGAATGATAAAAAGACAATTTGCAGGGAGCAAGTTGGAGACAGAGAAGAGGCAGTCATATATCAAGAAAATACACACACATTCCACATCTTCTTTATCCATTTATCTGGCAATGAATATTTAGGTTGCTTCCATGTCTTTGCTATTGTAAATAGTGCTGCTAAGAACATTGGGTGCATATATCTTTTCAAAGGTTTTCTTTGGATATATGACCAGGAATGGGGTTGCAGGATCATACGGTATTTTTAATTTTTAAAGGAATCTCCATATTTTTCTCCATAATGGCTGTACCAATTTACATTCTCAATAATAGTGTAGGAGGGTTCCTCTTACTCCACACTCTCTCTAGCATTTGTTATTTGCAGACTTTTGATAATGTCAGAATAGCCATCTACTTGGTATCTCTGTGGGAGAAGGTGAGGGTGGGATGTTTCGAAAGAAGAGCATGTGTATTATCTATGGTGAAACAGATCACCAGCCCAGGTGGGATGCATGAGACAAGTGCTCGGGCCTGGTGCACTGGGAAGACCCAGAGGAATCGGGTGGAAAGGGAGGAGGGAGGGGGGATCGGGATGGGGAATGCGTGTAACTCTATGGCTGATTCATATCAATGTATGACAAAACCCACTGAAATGCTGTGAAGTAATTAGCCTCCAACTAATAAAAAAATAAAAAAATAAATAAAAAATAAATAAACTAAAAAAAAAAAAAGAATCTACCTGAAATGCAGGAGAGCAAGGTTCAATCCCTGGGTTGGGAAGATCCCCTGGAAATGGAAATGTAAGCCCATTCCAGTATACTTGCCTGGAGAATTCCATGGATTGAGGAGCCTGGTGGACAACAGTCCATGGGATTTCAAAGTGTTGGATATGACTGAGCAACTAACCCTAACATACAAGACAGTGATACCTCATTGTAGTTTTGATTTGTACCTAATAATTAGTGGGAATCTGCCTGCAATGCAGGAGACTCAGGTTGAATCCCTGGGTTGGGAAGATCCCCTGGAGAAGGAAATGGCAACTCACTCCTGCAATTCTTGCCTGGATAATCCTATGGACAGAGGATCTTGGCAGGCTACAATCCTTGGGTCACAAAGAGTTGGACATGACTGCAGTGACTTGTCAATAATCAGTGATGTTGAGCAACTTTTCATGTAACTTTTGGTCATCTGTATGTCTTCTTCAGAGAAATGTCTATTTAGACTTTCTGCCTATTTTTCAAATCAGATTCTTTGTTTTCTGATATTTAGCTGTATGCATGTGTGCTCAGTGGGTTAGTCATGTCTGACTGACTCTTTGCAACTCAATGGACTGTAGCCCGCCGGGCTCCTCAGTACATAGAATTTCCCAGGCAAGAATACTTGAGTGGGTGGCCTTTTCCTCCTCAAGGGGATCTTCCCAACCCAGGGACTGAACTGCATTTCCTGCATTGGAAGGCGAATTCTTTACCACCAAGCTACATGGGAAGTCCTGAGTCAGGAGCTCTTTGTACATTTGGGGGGTTAATCCTTTGTTGGTTGCATTTTCTGCCATTCTGTACATTGTCCTTTTGCTTAGCTTATGGTTTCCTTTGGTATACAGAAGATTTTAAGTTTAATTCGTTCCCATTTGTTTATTTTTATCCTTACTTATTACTCCAGGAGACAGATCCAAAAGATATTGCTACAATTTATATCAAAGAGTGTTCTGCCTGTGTTTTCCCCTAGGAGTTTGATAGTATCCAGTCTTACAATTATGTCTTTAATCCAATCGGAGTTTATTTTTCTGTATGGTGTTAAAGACTGTTCTAATTTCATTCTTTTCACATAGCTGCCCAAGTTTCCTAGCACCACTTATTGAAGAGACTGTCTTGTCTCCATTGTATATTCTTGCTTCCTTTGTCACAGATTAGTTGACCATAGGTGTGTTGGTTTATTTCTGGGCTTTCTGTCTTGTTCCATTCATCTATATTCCTGCTTTATGTGCCAGCACCGATGTGTTTTGATTGCTCTAGCTTTGTAGTATAGTCTGAAGTCAGGAAGCCTGATTCTTACAGCTCTGTTTTTCTTTCTCAAGATTGCTTTAGCTATTTTGTAGTCTTTTGTATATCCATACAAATTTAAGAGTTTTTTGTCCTAGTTCTGTGAAAAATGCCATTGGTAATTTGATAGGGATTTCACTGAATTTGTAGATTGCGTTGGGTTGTATAGTCATTTTGACTAAATTGATTCTTTTAATCCAAAAACGTGGTTTATCTTTCCATCAGTTTGTGTCATCTTAAATATCTATGCAATGTTTTCAGTGGAATAGTAAGATAGTTACAAATATGACAACGGAGGTAATCTGATGTGTTGGAGAAACGCTTCCCAGTCATCTTCAGATGATTGGATGTAGCACTCAGGATGACAAGAGTTGGATTAATCAGAGGTTTGAGTTTGTTGAGCTTATGTGGTTGAAAAATAAGTAAACAATCGGGGTCAAGAATACTGTTTAAATTTGTTAAAATGCTGGGTAATGGGATCTAGGCTGGATGAAGAAGCAAGTAAAGTCAGGAGAATGCTGAATTCATACTTGCCATACTTGAGGGAGGAAAATTAAAATGTGATGCATAGGAAATAAAAGATAAAAGTTTATATTCAAAAGAGATTTATTATTTCAAAGGTAGAATACTTTATAGCAGTGTCCAATGGTCATGAGTGACTCAACAGTGTGGATGTTGAGTGTTATTGTTGAATAGTACAAGGAAGTGAGAGGGTAAGGACTGTTGTTCTCAAACTTCATTCTGTCTAAGCACTGTCTGGAGAGTTTTTGAAAAATGCAGATTCCCTGATTCTACTTTTGAGAATTCTGATTCAATAAGTCTGCTGTGGGATTCATGAGTTTGACTCTTTAATGAAGACAATTTGGATGCAGAGAGCAGGCATATCATACTTTGAGAAATTGCCACAGGATGTTAGAATTATAAGTTATGTAAATGTTGGTGAGATAATATGGAAGCAAGATTTTCGATGAGCAAGGAGTGTCTAACCAGTCAAATCAGGTGAGTGATAAAGAAGTCAATAAATACAAGAATAAATAATATTGGGGATGAAAAATATTGGATGTGCTGTTCTGGCTCAGTTGCTCAGTCGTGTCTAACTGTGACCCCGTGAACTAGAGCCTGCCTGGATCCTCTGTCCGTGGGATTTTCCAGGCAAGAATACTGGAGTGGGCTGCCATTTCCTACTCCAGGGGAATCTTCCCCACCCAGGGACTGAACCTGCATTTGTTGCACCTCCTGCATTGGCAGGCAGAGTCTTCAATGTTGCACCACCTGGGAACCCTATAAAAGCTGAATAGGCTGAGATTTACAGTAAAGGGCAAGGGGAATGCCAACTCCATCCCTGGGATGTGTTGTCTGCACACAAGGGCTTGTTGAGAAAAGTTTGTCTTTAAGAAAGAATCAAGGATGAAGTAATCTAGAGGAATAATTTTGTCATGTGTGTGTATGGATTTATCACTCATAGATAGCATATTACTAGTATTTTATTTACTACCTTCTCTTTGCATATAAGCAAAACTCAATGAACATTATGCTTTAAAAATAGTATTTATAAAAATAAAAATTTGGCCAGAAAACTGGCTATAGAAACTTATCTTCATGGCATATTTCATTTCAAAAAATAATGCTATTATATGAATGTACATTATTATAATAAATACTTCAAAAGAATAATTCTGATGATTAAAACATAATTTGTTTTTCTATTCAAATACCTAAAAAAATAATACATGGTCATTCACATATATCTTCTCACTTTTAAAACTAATCATATTCTAATTTTAGTCTACATACTTAAAAGCAATGTACTTCTTTTTTATTTTACCATTTTATTGAGATATAATCAACATGTATTTCTCTAATATAATGTTCATATTTCAGTCATAAGGCAACAACAAAAATAATATACAAGCAAAAATTTAACTTAAATTGAGAAAGTTTATCTAATGTTCATGGCAGCATTATTGCTAATAGACAAAACATAGAAGTAATCCAAATTTCCATTAAATTCCATTGAATGGATAGCCAAAATTCATGGAATGGAATGCTAGTCAGCAGTTTAAAAGGAATAGAGTACTCATATATGCCACAATATGGATAAACTTTGCAAAATTATGCTAAGTGGATGAAGCTACTCACAAAAGATTGTGTAACTCCATTTACTTGAAATGTCTAGAATAGACAACTCTAGAAAAAAAGAAAGTAGATTGACCAGTTCCTAAGTTGAGTGCAGCAAGAAGGAATTTGTAAGTCAGTTCACTTCTCCCTGCCTTCAATTTCTATAGAACATTTCCAGTGGCATTGTTCCTAACAGAGAGCTGCCCTGGCCAAAGTCACACAAGTCCCCCCTAAGTCTTTATTTTTCAGATCACTTAAACTTGATTTTTTCATGGCTGTCAATAGAATGACTTCATATCCTTTCTTTGCCGTTTGCTAATGAATATAAAACACATTCTGGAACACAACTGCAAGTTTCTTGTAAAATAAACCTCCAAAGCCAATTGTAACACTCTGGGTGTCCCAGATCTTCTTCTCAAAGATCAAAGCATGATTTCCCATAATTGTTAGCACGATTGAAATGAAAGCAGCCTGCTTCTAGCCTTCGGTCTTATGATGGTGACAATAAAAAGAATAAATATGGTAGAAACAGCTGTACATTTTCAGGAATGATAAACTTCAGCTGGATTTTTTTTAAAACCTAAGCTCTGCATTTGAAGTTTACACCAGCAACTAACTTTAGACAGAAATGGGACTTTGAAGATGAAAGACGAAAAGCAGCACAACAGAATAAGGGTTGGTCAAAAGAAGATGAAATAAATGAGTAAATAATGCAGGAAGTAATCAGTTTCAGAGAAATGTGGCATAAAGAACTTAATAAATTGAAAACCATTTCTGAAGAAAAATATAGCATAATGACAGTTTTTTGCATTATATTATGACGGTAATAAAACTGAAGACTCAAAAGACTCATCAGAAATATGCTACTTTATAATTAATGAGAAACAATAGATGAAAGGCAAATTGAAATGTGTTTATTTCTCTTATTACAGAAGCCCAGGTGATGTATTAAATATGAATACTTCAAAAGTGAAGGAAACTGTTTTATGTAGAAGTTGGGAAACTTTGCAAAAAAATGATATTTTTAACTTTGCTTTTGAAATATAGAGATTTTTGATTTGATATAGCAAGTCAACTTGAGAATCTAGGTTGATTATTATTTTGAAAGGTGATAATTTGCACAAAATGGAAGCTGTGAGCTCTCCTGGCTAATTGCAAATAAGCATCTTGACTTATGTTGAAGGATTCAAAATGTTCTATGATTTATGCCAGAGTTTTGAAAATCCTGGGCTTTGTCAAATTAAATATACTTAAAAATTTTTTTTTGATACACAACTTGGAATATTTTTGTGACATAATGGAGAAAAGTAAATTAGTAACTAACTTCCATATTAGAATTTGATTATTGTGCTAAGAAAATATTGTTGCTGAACAAATGTCTCTGAATAAAATTATAAATTTCAATATTTTTAACATTAACCTTTGTTGGCAGAGTTTATGAGAGCTGCAATTCACATCTCCTAAACCATCCTTAATTAAAAGGGTGAATTACTCTAACCGTATTCTTTAGCCTCAGTGACTAGTTTTGACCCTAAAAATGGATTTTATTTTTATGTTACCTAAATTGATAGCCTCTTTTTTAAAAAAAAAAAAAGAGTAAAATATTAAACACAGGCATATTGTTTTGCTTTAGTCCTCCTATGACAAACTTGAGAGGTATGGAAGAACTGTAGCAATTTCTAACGATCTGTAGCAAAAGTAAGACTTCTTCCAGCTCTACTTTTTATCATTTTGTTTCCTTCAGGGAAATAGATGCCTCTGAAACTTCAGGCAGATGCAGAAGCCGCTCAGACTTTTCTACATGAGCTAAGGAAGGCAAACGTTTCTCTACTAACTCTGCTAAAGTTATTTGTTGGTGCCCTATTCTCTTATGTGGAGACCTTTTTGATAAGATCTCGGTTAAAGTGATTAAGTTTTCAAGAAATCATTTTTTCGAGCAGAACTTTTACATTTTTATTGGCAGATTTTTAGCAAGAAAATTGTTCTAATGATGCAATTCAGGATGAATTCATTAACTATACTTCATGAGGATTATTTTTACTTTAAAATATACAGATATTAATCCAAAAAACTTTTTTTGAAACAGGAAAGTTTAATTACAATTAAGTAAGTTAAAATTTGAATTAATTTAAAATTTAAATTTAATTAAAAATTAATTAAAATTCAAATAGATATCAAACACTTTGCTGCTGCTGCTGCTAAGTTGCTTCAGTCGTGTCCGACTCTGGGCGACCCCATAGATGGCAGCCCACCAGGCTCCTCTGTCCCTGGGATTCTCCAGGCAAGAGATACCATTTCCTTCTCCAATCAAACACTTTATGTAACTAATATTTTAAGATTCTCATATAAAGTGGTATAATATCATTATGATGTCTAAATGATAAAAATAGCTAAGTCGATATGTTTAAATAAATCATTCCTTCTATGTCAGATTATATTTATCTATGTTAGCAATGAATTCGCATTTTCCATTAAGTTTTAAAGTTCAGTTTTCATTGCAAATAAATGGAATATACGCTAAACAAAACCTTAGCAACTTTTACAAAACTCTACTTTAATGTTACTTCCCTAAAATTTAAAAAGTATGGACCACATTAAAATATCCTCTGTGATGCATGTAGAGAATGCATAAATGATTTTTAAAAAGCCAAAGGAGTAATGGATAATGTAGTGAAGCAAAAGACCCAAAGCCTGGAAAATTTGTTCATGCTTTGTTGAATGTTTCTGTATTGAGTATTGTATTTGTAGGGACTTGTAGGGACACATGTCCAGGAAAACTCCCAATAAATGTTTTATAATAAAATTGACTAAAATGTTCTAAGCAGTGATTTTGAATTTTCAGGTGAATAAAGTCCTTCTTATGTGACCTTTGTCCTGCAAGTACATTCTTTCTATCTACAATTATCTAACAGTAAATGCGGAGGCTCAATACCTCTACCCGTGAAATAGCATTGCTCACAAATTAAAGCCTCAAAGGAAATATTCCTGTGATACTTCCTGAATGATGAGAGCTCTTCAGACCTACATCTTTAATGCCCATGACTATTTATAATCACAAAGAGGCCTTCTTAATTTAATGACTTTTAGGCTTAAGTCTAAGACCTTTAAGCCCATTCATGGTAAGTTTTCCCTTAGTAAATTGTTCCAAGGTGAAAATTCAGAAAAAAATGCTGTGTCTTTCAACCAAAGGAAGGGTGATTACAGTTATTTGGGGAAAGTATCAAAATAACACTGGCAAAAGGAACAGGATTTGATGAAGCTATTGCTATCCTGAATACTGAGATTTAAGTTCAAGCTGGTGTATGCATAAAATTTATGAAGCAGGATGGCAATAATTCTAGCCTATTAACTGTTTTAGCATTATATAACCTGAGCTATACTGGTAAGGATAAAAGTTCTTATATAACTCTTAGGCTTAAGCTTATATCTGTTCTGTGAAAATTAGATGGATGTCATAAAAATTCTTTAGCAGAGCTCTGTTGTCAATGAATGTTTCCAAATAAAATTGTTACAGAGATAATCCTGTCTGTCATAGACATTTACAAACACCATTAATTCACACATTTCTTTAGGGAATGGGCAGGTTATGTAATGATAGTAAAACCAATAGGATAAGATTACAACCATGTTACTAATGGATTTTAAGCTTTTATCAGTTGAAATTTATTTATTGTGGTTAGAAACAAATAAATAAATATATATATGGATTATCAAATGTTTTTTATTAACAGTATCTAAATTTCCATTTTAAAATCATTTAGGGGATTAAAAGTGGTTTTGTAATCCTCTGAGTTACTTTCAAAGACTGTTAATTGTGGCCAAATAAGGTTTGCACACCCAGTAAAGCTCTCTACATCAGAAGGTTTTGATTCCTCTGGCTGCCAGTTATAAAGATTCTTTTTGAAAGCTTGCTTTAGAATCAGTTCATGGTTTACAGAAGAATATCAAAGCTCTTACCTTTTCATTTCCTTTTCTAAAATAAAATTGATGTATCTAGTTTAATCACCTACCTAATGCACCAAATTCATTGATGCTTCATGATAAAATATATGAATCATTTTTACATTATCTATTACAACTTAGATCAATTGTGGGTGTTTTAGTCAAGCTACCTTTCATGAAGAAATGGTGGACAGGTTCTTTGTACAAGTTTTATAAAGTTAGAAATGAAAAAAAAATACACTATATCATGTTCATCAATCTTCTCTCTAGCTATAAAACTTATGTCAGACATCACCTTCATAGCAACAAAGTTGAATGACTTTACACCCAACTTTTAAACTTTTAAGCAAAAATGCAATAGAAAATGGATGGATATGATGCCAAATGTAGCAGTAACTTCATGCATGTTGCTGTTGCTTAGCCACTAAGTCATCTCTGGTCCTTTCTGATGCCGTGGACTGCAGCACTCCAGGCTTCCCTGTCCTTTATTACCTCCTGGAGTTTGTTCAAATTCATGTCCACTGAGTCAGTGATGCTATCTAACCATCTCATCCTCTGCTGCCCTCTTCACCTCCTGCCTTCAGTTCTTCCCAGCATCAGGGTCTTTTCCAATGAGTCAGCTCATCACATGAGGTGCCCAAAGTTTTGGAACTTCAGCTTCAGCATCAGTCCTTCCAAAAAATATTCAGGGTTGATTTCCTTTAGGATTGACTAATTTGGCCTCCTTGCTGTCCAAGGGACTCTCAAGAGTCTTCTCCAGCACCAGAGTTCAAGAGCATCAATTTTTGGCACTCATTCTTCCTTATGGCCCAACTCTTGCATCCATACATGACTACAGGAAAAATCATGGCTTTGACTAGATGGACCTTTGTTGGCAAAATGTGTTTTCTTTTTAATATATTGTGTAGGTTTGTCATAGCTTTCCTTCCAAGGGGTAAGCGTCTGAATTTCATTGCTGCAGTTACTATCTGCAGTGATTTTGGAGCCACTAAAAATAAAATCTGTCACTGCTTGCACTTTTTCTCCTTTTATTTTCCATGAAGTGATGGGACTGCATGCCATGTAGGCCAATCAAGATGGACAGGTCATACTGAAGAGTTCTGAAAAAACATGGTCCACTGAAGGAGGGAGTAGCAAACCATTCCAGTATTCTTGCTGTGAGAACCCAATGAATATGAACAGTATGAAAAAGCAAAAAGATGTGACATTGGAAGATGAATCCCTACTGAAGTTGGAAGGTGTCCAATAAGCTACTGGGAAAGAGCAGAAGGCATTACTAACAGCTCCAGAAAAAATGAAACGATTGGGCCAAAGCAGGAACAACACTCAGTTGTAGATGTTTCTGGTGGTGAAAGCAAAATCTGATGCTGTAAAGAACAATATTGCATAGGAACTTAGAATATTAGGTCCATGAATCAAGGTAAATTGGAAGTGGTCAAGTGGGAGATGGCAAGAGTGAATATCAACATTTTAGGAGTCAGTGAACTAAAATGGACAGGAATGGGCCAATTTAATTCAGATGACCATTTTATCTACTATGTGGGCAAGAATCCCTTAGAAGAAATGAAGTAGCCAACAAAAGAGTTCAAAATGCAGTCCTTGGGTGCAATCTCAAAAATGGCAAGAAATTTCCATGTATAACATCCTTGAAATAAATTACAGTGTGATGATACATTTTCGTGAGAGTAGACATGACTTACAACTGGAAGATGCTAGTTACTCACAACAACTTGTTATGGTCAGTTAATGTGGGACAGTTAATGTGAAGCTTATATTCCATTAAGCAATTCAAAGATAACCTATAGACAAATTTAAGCACAAGCAACATCTGAACTCAGTCATGGAAGTCAGGAAGAAAAACAAATTCCACACCATTGCTCAACTGTGTCATGTTTAATGGTCACTAGTGGCTTGTAGACAAGACTCAACCTGCTAGGTAAACAACCAGTTTGTTTGTTTGAAGTGTAAACAAGGGATGATTTATTCATTTGTTAATTTTGTTTCTTGCTTTAACACTTTAGGTTATATTTCTTCTCTGACTTAAGCAACTTTTATCTAGACTCATTTAAGCTACCATTTTCTTCAAAATCTATAGCAAGATACTTTTGAATAACCTCATGTAGAATATCTCCAATTTCTATAATAGAGCCTTTAAAAAAATAAATAAATGGTATTTGGAACTGTATTTATCTGTAAAAAACTATTAAAAATAAAAATAATAAACAGATGGATGAATAGCCTGAGCTATACATTTTTTTCTTTTTGAGGAGTAAAGTTCAAGTATTCACTAAGGCAATAATGCCAGTTTTCTTGTAGTTAATAAACTAGATTTAAATACAATTTCAAAGAAAGAGACATCACAAAGTACCTAAAACAAGGTCGCTTGAATGAAGGTATCATTAATGCATCTACATTGACAATACACCAAAGTCAATAAAATAAATAAACTGCATTTCTTTATGGCCATATTTCATATGTAAAATTAAATATTTTTTACTTTACTCTGGTTTAATAAACCAGATTTATTATTTATTATCTGGGGGTTTAATAAAGCCCCCAGATGCATAATTTGAGTATGACAAATTCTGTCATTAAAATATTATTTACAAACTATAAAGGAACAAGTTTATAAACTTATTCCTTTATAACAACATAATTCTGATAAAATATTTTAAAACAAAGCTTCTAAGCAAGAGTCAACATACAACTGTTTTGCAGACAAAGCCAACCCTAAACTTCTTTTAAAGACAGAACTTGACAATGTCTTTGTGAACATCTATGTCGCCTCTGCTGTATGTTGAAATAAGATTTATATATGAGATAAGTCATAGATTTGGTTTATATTCTCTAATAAGAGGGAATAAAAGGGGGCTGTAGATTAGAGCCCTCTGCATATATTCTTTTTTTGTTAAGAACCATAAAGAAAGAAAATGGACTAAAATGACTAAATGTTATTGGAACAATTCCCACAAATGCCAATAATTATAGATCTTGGTTTCTTCGGTTCTCACGGTTCTGTCTTTAGTAGCTTATTACAACGCACAACACAGCATAGAGTGCTTTCCAAACAACACACGTTTAACATCCTCACATTACCGACCATGGCCAAGATTCTGGTTCAAATGCAAAAGGTCTAAGTGATGCAATAGAAACCACAGGAAAAGTGAGATCTGTCAAATACTAAACTGTCCATGTTACTGAGCAAGTACCAGAAAGAGGTCCTCCTTTGAGACTTCCATCTTTCATCTCCTACAATTCTACTAAGTCCATCTTTATTGCCTGTGTATTTAATGATAAGCTTAAAAGGGTTTTTGTTGTTGCTGTTGGTGGTGTTTTTAACAAAAGCATAGCATATGCTGCCTGGAAGATTAGTGACTTTCTTCTTAGAATTTCTGCTCAGTTGCTTGCAGGAATTCAAATAAGATCCTGTGGGAACACTTACTAATCTGGGCCTGGGTTTGCAATCATTTAGTAGATGGAAAAGAACCTTCTCTTTCTCTATGCCTTAGTATACATTGGAAAATCTATGTTATGCCTAACAATTGTATAAGTGCAAAATGACATTGCATTCCATCATTTAAAATAAATAGATCAAAA
Source organism: Cervus elaphus (assembly GCF_910594005.1). NCBI lineage: Eukaryota > Metazoa > Chordata > Mammalia > Artiodactyla > Cervidae > Cervus > Cervus elaphus. The sequence goes on along the minus strand of NC_057845.1, from coordinate 24,733,091 downwards.
TCTTAAAATATTTCTATACTAGTATCAGAAAGAAAGACATAATATTTACAAATTTGGGGTCACCTACTGCAAGGTCTACAAGATGAAGAGTTAATTTCTCACTCTCTCTCTCTTTTCTTTCTTTTTGCCCAATAAACACTCATTGGACACTGAAAAGAACAGGCTAAAGGCTTGAATACAGTTAATAGACTCTTTGGCAGAACCATCAATCTCTATATTTCATATCAGATGCTGGTTTGTTGCATGAAAAATCTGTATTAAAAAGTTCCCAAAGTCAGTGTCCTGTCAATAGAATTGAGTACTATTTTAATGTATATTTATATCCCACTTCAGTCTAGTGCTAAATTTGGAAAACTGTACCGTGCTGACTCTATCAGAAACTACTCTAAACTTTGAGTGACGCGGGTCTCCAGCAAGGGCCTGTCCTGCACTGTCCTGTTATAGTCTGCTAAGCTTGTGTTATAGTCTGCTAAGAGACTTTCACAAGTCTCTGCCTTGTGAAAAAGGAGCATGAGCTGGATACACACAATTCCACACGTATATATTCTGGTTGGCTTCCTCTGCCACACACTCTCAGAATTCCTCTCACCAAATGGAATCCGTTTAAATCTTCCTCTTTAGTTCAAATATCAAAAGTTTGCTTGTTGCTTAATGGGTTCAGGCCAATTTTCATAATGCTACTTTTACACAGAATCCATCATTCCATGTCTGAATTGTGACTAAGTCTAGTTTTCCACATGCTTTGAAAAATTATCTCCAGAAGCAAAGACTGTATCTCATTCCCTCACAATGAGCAGCAGCAGCAGCAACAACACTTTTGAAAGCTCATTATATTCAAGGCCTATTTAGTTACTAAAAAAGAAAAGATATAAATAGCTCATGGGCAAAATTTCCTATCTAATTTGGGAATACTGTTGAGTTATACAGGAGGTAATTTTCCATATTCTGAAACAAAAACAAAAGTCAATACCGAAAGACTCCACTCCTTTAAGCAGACTACTCCTTTTTTTAATATACTATCTGTACAGTTTCTCATAATTTTTTTCAATTAATTAATTTTAATTGGAGGATAATTATTTTACAGTATTGTGATGGTTTTTTTGCCATACATCAACATGAATCAGTCAAAATTTTTTAGTTCTCCATTTTTTTTCTGAAGTCTTAGATTTTTACTTTAAAAATTCACTGTTCTAAACATATTACTTAGGAAATATCCTGATTTAATTCAATTAAATGAACCTAGTCTCTTAACTTTTAATTTGTGTTATCTTTGTCATCGTTATGCATTGTATGGGAATTCCTCTATTCCCCTTAGGTATGACTGAGAACTCAGTCAACTTACCTCCAATTTTGAAGGACATTTTAAAACATGAGCTTAATTTTTAATAAAGATGGCAACTAAAGCCTAACAATTGGTTGGAAGTAGAAAAAAGAAAAGGAAAAATGGTAATTTTCTTTGTTCAAACAGGTAACACAATGAAAACTTACCAGCTTTTCTTAGGAAATATTGACACTTAATAGTCACTGGACTAATCCCCAGATAACTAATTGGTCAAAAGCAAATGTTTTTGTTTTGTTTGTTTTGTTTAATGAATTATTCATTTTTGACCAAACCACATTTAGCATTCATTTGAATGTTAAAGCACATGCAAACAATTTGTTGGGAATATCTCATTAATATAGACATGGAATCTCTGCTGGTAGAGGAAGACATAACTAAATAATCAAGTTGAAATCTTAGGAAAACAACAAAAAATCTTTTTAAATGCACAGAGGGATTATTGTATGGGAATCACTGATTAAAACTAGAATAAAAGTGTTTGATTTAAATCAAAGAAGTATAATTAAATCATTATCTGATTATCAGAAGCAACCTTAAAATAAGCAAGCTTAAAAAGGCATAAAGATTTGAACCTCTTCATTAGGAAGTCAAAATTGCAGGAAAGTTTTTCTCTGTGCATTGTAAAAGAACACTTTCCCAAGGCTTATTAGACAGATCACTCATCACATAAGATGTTTACAGATGTGATGCTAACAAATAGCTCCAAGGAAATGAATTTTGGAAAATCTATGTTTTTAAAAGATTACTTATCACATTTATTTTTTGAATAGCTTATTAAGTTTCATTATTCCAGCATTGTCAGAACTTTTAATAAGCTTATCTTCCTTTTAAATCTGAGAATAAGTAACAGTGTTAGGAACATCCTCTGGACAAGTTTCCAAATATCACTTTTTAAAAACAAGTTGCTGTGATAGATTTTAATGTGAAAGTTACCTTAAAAACTGCTAATCTTAACTAAAATATCTTCATTCAAATATAAGAAAGGAAGGTACATTAGGTAAAGAAAGAAAGGAAGAAAGAAAAAGAGTTATGTGATGACTAAACTATTTGACAGCTATTTCTATGAAGTTTTACTCTCCTTTAAAAATAGAGTGAATGTCATTATTTAAATGTAGGATCAGGTTCTGGGCCACAGCGCTTGAGAAGATAAAGACGCTATCCATTTCCTTAACTAAAAAAATCCCTGGTGAGGAGAGCAGCTAGAAGTACAGTGAACCACTCATCTCGTTCCTGTCTGTTGATTTGCTCTCTGTAAGGGTCTTCTGAGAACTTCAGACTGGAAAGGGAGTGAAGCCATGATCAGAACCCAGAAACTCGGGCTCCTTTATTCATGATGGCTATCACTCCCCTCTCCTGGCTTTTCTACTGCTCCTTACATTTTCTTCTCTCCTGTCTCCTTTTGAACCTCACAATTTTCCTTCAACGATAATCATGATTCAGAATAATAGGATAATTACTCTAAATTTTACTTTTATCCTAGACGTTCTAGCAAAAATAATAAAATGGTAAAATATTTTACTGTAATGCATATTGACTTTAAAATTTTGTACCTAATGTTATGGGGACAAACATCTTGATTTGGACTTACATTTACTATTTTTTCTATAAATCATTATCATGCAGCAATCAAAACCTTATTAGAATGAATGGGCTCTAAGAGGCAAAAATAAAAGTGTTTTTTATCCATTCATATAGTCAATCAGCAAATATTAGTTAAGGTCTATTTTATTTCAAAGAGTGTGGTAAGTGCTGTAAGTTAATAGAGCAAAATCCCGCTCTCTAGAAGTGTCCATTCCTTGCAGGAAACATAGAAATTAAGAAATACTTAATGTAATTAATGTAGTGATGGAAATATGAACAAGATACTATGCCAGAAAAAGAGAAAAAGACCTATGTATTGCTTGGAGAAATGAAATCTGGAAGACGTGACATCTAAATAAAATCTAGTAATCACTGAAAGGTCATGTCTGACTCTCTGCGACCCCATGGACTGTAGCCTACCAGGCTCCCCCGTCCGTGGGATTTTCCAGGCAAGAGTACTGGAGTGGGTTGCCATTTCCTTCTCCAGGGGATCTTTCCAACCCTGGGATCGAACCCAGTTCTCCCGCATTGCGGGCAGATGCTTCACCGTCTAAGCCACCAGCGAAGCCCACTAGCAGTTTCCAAAGTGTCCAAGAGTGAGGCAGAAAAAGCCTTCAGAGAAAGAAAAGTGGTTTCAAGATAGGTGAGAGAAAGCGTGGTGCAGGCTGAAATCTGACTCTTCCCCAGGACCTGTAGTTGATGTTTGACCTGCCCGGCTTCCTGCTCTGTGATACTTTCACCTTCCTTGCACTCCACCTGCTGTGAAATAGATGCTGAATTTTGATGTGTAAGAAATGATGCCTCATTGTTTTAAATTTTATATTTCCAGCTAGTGAGCCTAATCACCTTTTCTATGTTTATCTGCTAAATGTGTGTATTTTTAAGCAACAGGTAATCTGAAATACAGAGAAAGTCATCAAACTTGAAGAAGTCATGAGAGTAGTAATATAAATATTCAGTTTCCTGTGGTCCATTCAACCATTTAAAGACCCAAGCCATAAATATCTTTTAATTTCTGTAATTTTGAAAGCCTAATAAAGCCTAATAAGAGATTATCGATAAATGACAGAATAAATGACCTAAAAGTACTTAAAGTTTGTGTAACATATATTTGTGTTCTTATATTTATTTTCTATCTCGCTCTTGATTCTCCCTAGAAAAATGCATATCTAATTTTAATGTAACCTTTATATACTCTCTCTCTCACATACACACATCACACATATATTTTGGCCACACCCCATGGAATGCTGGATCTTAGTTCCCCAACCAGGGGTCGAACCATCCCCTGCTTTGAAAGTGTGGAATCTGGGTGGAGAGGGAGGTGGGAGGGGGAATCGGAATGGGGAATACATATAAATCCATGGCTGATTCATGTCAATATATGGCAAAAACCACTACAATATTGTAAAGTAATTAGCCTCCAACTAATAAAAATAAATGGAAAAAAATTTAAAAATATAAAACAATGTATAAGGAAAAAAAAAAAAGTATGGAATCTTAACCACTGGACCACCAAGGAAGTCCCTGCTGCTGCTGCTGCTGCTAAGTCACTTCAGTCGTGTCCGACTCTGTGTGACCCCATAGATGGCAGCCCACCAGGCTCCCCCGTCCCTGGGATTCTCCAGGCAAAAGGCAAAAACACTGGAGTGTGTAGGAAGTCCCTATGCATATCTAATTCTAAATGACTCTTTTATGCCTATCTTTTCAAGGTATTAGTAAACATTTCTACAAAGATATTTCATAGAAATTTCAAATTTAGGATATAAAAATAAATCCATTATCCTTACCTCTCAAAATAAAAACCAAAATGTATGTATTTCCCTTTTGAACTCATGGCACCATCATCCACCCAGCTACCCAAATGAGAAATCTAGTAGTCATCCCAGTTCTCACTGGCCCTATAGTTCTCATAACCCATCACTCAGAAAGCCCAGTGATCCAATCTAGCTAGTCTCCCTCCATTCCTTCTGCTACCCTCTGAAACCTCTGGCTGACTTCTGAAACTCCAGATTTGTCCCTTGTTTCACGTCTCCTTATCTTCATACATTAAAACCTATTATGTCATAGTACCCTTTCAAAAACTTGAATAAAATCCCTGCATCCCCTTTTTGAAAACTCTAAGGGGAAATCTCTGTACCTATAGAATGAAGTTCAAATTACCAGGTATGCAAATTCTTACTAGAGTGACTAGGCCTGCAAATTCCTGTGATCCATGGTTGGTTTTTTGTTCTGCAATGTTTTCACCAAACAGCTGATTGAATGACATGCTTCCTAAACGACATTTTGCTGAATTTCCTTACTTGAAGCTTATAAAGATAGTTTATGAAGGTATTTTTGACATGACTAATTCAACTAAATAGAATAAATTTGGCACAATATCCTTAAACACTGAATTCCTCTTCACCTTTCATTTCTTAGAAATAATAGCTATCAAACACTGGATGTGAATTTCATCATGCTCTGTCTTATCTCCCAATAATTGTCTTCTCTTCCCTCTGCCAGGAAGGCTTTTCCCTTTTGTGTAGTGAACTCATAGATCCAACAGTCTGGACTCTTGTGTCATCTGTAGAAGAGATGCCTGCTTGCATGCTAAGTCATTTCAGTCGTGACCTACTTTTTGTGACCCATGGACTGCAGCCCTCTAGGTTCCTCTGTCCATGGGATTCTCCAAGCAAGAATACTAGAGTGAGTTGCTATGCCCTCCTCCAGGGATCTTCCTGATCCAGGGATTGAACCCATATCTCTACAGGAGAACATTTCCTCAACTGTGTGAAACTATAGAGAAAATTTTTGTGTGTTTCTCTCTGCTTAGGGTATTTTGAGCAGGTAAACTGGGACCTCAGTTAAAGTACATGCCTTTGAAAGTTAATGGATGATTGGATAGATAGACATGTTTAGAGATACATAAAAATGTATCTCCCTAGGGCTATGTGTTTCCATTTCAAAGAGGAATGAAACCGAGAAGATATACACTTATATTTCAAAGTCAAGTTTATATTACATTTAAAACCTGTAAAATTTTGAAGAAATAGGTTTCTTGCCCTCTCTCAAGAGAGGAGGGTGGGAGCTAGGTAGCAGTTCCCATTTCAACTTCAAGATTCATAATTTTGGAGTTCTTCTCTCGTGGTATAAATCCCTTCCCTTTGTATACACAGGCATAACCAAATGACTCTCATTTCTTTGCCTCAGATCGGGGACTGGGATTTAGTCTGTGTTTGATACAGAAACATCATTTTGCATTCAGGCTAATATAGATAAACCTAGATATTAGAAAATTATTAAATTGAGCAAATTAAAGCTCCCTCTATTCTTCCATAGCTAAGTATTCATACCTCTAACAATAAATTTATCACATTGGTTTATTTGTTGCCCCATAAATGTGAGTTACAAGATAATAGAAGCTGTCATCTATCAATCTTTGAGTCACAAGTTACTTGTGTGTTTCCTACGATATTGACACAACAAAAGGATACAAATAACAAATATTCAGGGGCAATTTAATTCTTTGGAACTATTCTACAATGTCTCCAAATAAAAATAAAATAGGCACCATATATCTTTATAGCCTATCATATCTTTTCCCATAGAAAACTAAAGTCTATATTAAATTTACTATGGAAACATACTGAATTTATATTAAATTTCTTTATAAAACTCAGAAAACAGGAATCCATCAAACATGTGACATTCTAGTTTTTGAGCTAAAATGGAGATTTAGAGAGTTGGAGAGCAATCAAAGATGAGCAGGAAGAGGCAAAGACATAATAATTCTTACTCCACCTCAAAAGTCAAAATCAGATATTTTTACTTTTGAATTTTGGGTGGCAGAAATAAGAAGACTACCTCCTAGACAAAGTAGTTAAATTGGCTTCAATAACACCAAAGACAAAAAATCACAAACAATAGAATTATAAACAATATTAAAACAACCCATATTTCTTTCTTTATAATTATTTATAGTCCCATATTCAAGCTACAAATTCTATTCTGTTTTCATGTAAAGTAGAAATCAAGTAGAAACCAGGGTAATATAATTTATTTATCTATCTTGAGGTGGTTTTCATGACACTCAAAATCATATGCCAAGTGTCATGAAAACAAAAATTTGCCATATATTTACATCCGTGACTAGAAAATGAAGTGGTTTAAGAAAGTATGTCAGTGGGAGTCTGTTTTTTTGTTTGGTTGTTTGTTGCTGTTTTAAAATAATTGATTCTCTCTTTGGGAAAAAAGAGTCATTGACTTTACTACAGAGATTATCAGTAAATTTGTGCGGCTCACCCACCACTCTAATCATTATTGTCAGGAAGTCAATTTGAGATCACAGGTCATAGCTTTAAATTCAAGTGTGGCATAGGGAATTTAATCAGCATGTGTATGCACACAAAAAATAGCATGCTGCAAGCAAACCTACTTTGATGATACATTTATTTAAACTGGTTTAAAATTATTCTGGAAATGTGTTTAAATAAAGATAATATTGGGGTTGTGTGCATTTTAAACTGTTTATTATGAACTACATCTCATTATTATAAGGTGTAAATATTTTGCGTTTTAGTTTCTGCCTCAACAATTCTATCAAAACTGCTTTCTTAAAGGTTACCAATGGCCTCCTAGTTGCCAAATCCAATGGCCTTTTAAAATTCCTCATCTTCTTTGACACTGTTGTATTATTTGATACTACTCACTTCCCCTTCTTCCTTGAATGTGTGCTCTATGTTACAGCATAAGGCAAATTTAAGATGTGTACCCCCTAAGTACACCTCACTTTGGGTACTCTTTCTGTCTTTTGGAACCTATTTGTTTTTTTCTTTTTTTTCGGCACGAAATGTAAGCATAAACTAGGTGGAGTTCATGAGTTGTTTATAGTTCATTAGTTTATTAGCTATTGTAGTATTCAGGCATTCAGGGTATCTCCTTTTCAAATATGAGCAATTAGGGAGGCTTTATCACAGAATTAAAAGAGAACCTACACAAATGTAATGGGTTAGATCAGGAGTAGGCAAACCATGCCTATGTGCCAAATTCAGCCTTATCTGGTAAGTTTTACTTGAACACAACCACATTCATTTACTTCCATACTGTCTATGGCTGCTTTTTTTTTTGCTACAAGGGCAAAGTTGAGCAGCTGCCATAAAGGCCACATTTCATGCAAAACCTCAAATATTTACTGTCTGCCCTCATGCAGAAAAAGTTCACAGGCCCCTTGGTTAGAGGATTAACTAAATGACCTAAGAAGGAACTACTCACATTTTTCAAACTTTTAATTTTGTATTGGGGTGTAGCTGATTATCAATGTTGTGGTAGTTTCAGGTGAATAGTGAAGTGACTCAGCCATATATCCACATGTATCCATTCTCCCCCAAACTCATCCTCCCATCCAGGCTGCCACATAACAGGGAGCAGAGTTCCATCTGCTAAACACAAGGTTCTTGATGAGAACCATCCATATTTGATGCAAAGAAAAAGCCTCGTTATTGTAAAGCTTTATGCCAATATAGGATTATGGCGTGGAACTAGATGTAGGCACAAGATTCTTCCAGTGCCTGCCTAGATATGACTTTCCTTTTTGGCATTTTCCCTGATGGCTCAGACAGTAAAGAATCTGCCTGCAATGTGGGAGTCCTGGGTTTGATCCCTGGTTTGGGAAGATCCCCTGGAGGAGTGCATGGCAACTCACTCCAGTATCCTTGCCTGGAGAATCCCCATGGACAGGGGATCCTGGCAGACTATAGTCCATGGGGTCACAAACAGTTGGACATGACTGAGCAACTTCACACAGCACAGCTCAGCACTCAAGAATAAAAGGGAGAATCCAGAATAGTTAGTTATCTATATAGATTCTAGAAGACCTCATACCAACTTATCCACTGTTCTGGCTTCCAGAGTGCACATAAGCATGCAGAGCTCCACCATGGGAAGGTGTCTTATCACCAAACCTGTGTCAGGAGGAAGGAAAGGAAGGGGCAGTGATATATGGTCCCTTCTCTTATAACTATTGCATCTCAATAAATTAGTCTCCCTTTGAGACTCTCTATGTTGTGAGTAAAATTGATCTACTTTATTACAAGCAAGAAGGATGCTAGAAATGTTGCCACAGTGAAGTTTCCTGCAAGCTTGTTGAACTTAATTTCTTTCTTTTTTTTTAAGTAGATTGAATATGTCAAATTTATTTTTTTTTTTAAAAAAGAGACACAGATGTACAGAACAGAATTTTGGACTCTGTGGGAGAAGGCGAGGGTGGGATGTTTCGAGAGAACAGCATCAAAACATGTATATATCTAGGGTGAAACAGATCACCAGCCCAGGCTGGATGCATGAGACAAGTGCTCGGGCCTGGTGCACTGGGAGGACCCAGAGGAATCGGGTGGAGAGGGAGGTGGGAGGGGGGATCGGGATGGGGAATACATGTAAATCCATGGCTGATTCATGTCAATGTATGACAAAAACCACTACGATATTGTGAAGTAATTAGCCTCTAACTAATAAAAATAAATTAAGGATTCTATCACACCTGCAACATTCTTACAATAATCAATCCTTCCTCCCAACCATGATTTCAGGTAGCCTAAGTGAGTTGTCTCCCTTGTCACCAAAAGATAGTTGACGTAAATGGACTTGGGCTGTCACAAAAAGGAAACTGAAGAATCATAGCAGGCTCTTATGTGGTCCACTTTATATATAAGGATATCAGAAAAATATTTAGATAATGCAAATAGAAGTTTAGTACTTTCACACTGGTCTTAGCTCAAGCTACTATGACAAAGTGCCACAGACTAGGTAGTTTAAACAATAGTTAATGGAGGTCAGAAGCTACAAAATCAAGGTGCCAATAGAATAGGTTCTTAGTGAGGGCCCCAGTCCTGGCTTGTAGATAGCTACTGTCAATGGTTATTGTTTAGTCACTAAGTTGTGTCTGACTCTTGTGATCCCATGGACCTTAGGCTGCTGGGCTTCTCTGTCCATGGAATTCTTCAGGCAAGAATACTGGAATGGGTTGCCATTTCCTTCTCCAGGGTATCTTCCTGACCCAGGAATTGAACGCAGGTCTCCTGCATTGCAGGCAGATTCTTTACCAACTGGGCTACAAAGGCTACCATTGACTTATTCAGAATTATATTAGTCCAGTTGCTGTTATCCAAAAAAATACTTTTTTCAGTGGAATTTTTATGGTACCCATGTAAAACCCCATTACATATTTTCAGAGGGCTTGATTTTGTGCTGAATGTCTACTTTTGTGTTCATTGTTGTTGAGTCGCTAAGTCATGTCTGTCTCTTTTGTGACCCCATGGACTGTAGCCTGCCAGGCTCCTCTGTCCATGGGATTTTTTCAGGCAAAAAACAAATCTAAAAGAAAAAAAGAATATTGGAATGGGTTGCCATTTCCTTCTCCAGGGATCATCCTGACCCAGGGATTGAACCCACATTTCCCACATTACAGGTGAATATTTTACCACTGAACCACCTGGGAAGCCTTTGTGTTCATGTGTGTGTGTGTGTGTGTGTGTGTGTGTGTGTATAATTTTAAAATTGAGATGCATTAATTATTTGAGATTTTTAGACCTCATATTATAAAATAAAAGCACCTATATCTATAGAAGTCTGGTAGAAATAATATTTTAAAAACAATGCAATGCAATTATTCACTTTACTCTCTGACACTACATTCTCTTATTCCTGAAAATATATTTGAAGATTTTTCTTTAGTAATTGACATCCAAGCTTGTGAAAAATAGGCTGGAGAGGTCAAATGTGTTCCTGTTGTACATCTAACTAGCTTATAACCACGGACAATACTCAGAATCCTTCAAGAAAGAGGCTTACTCAGCTGTTAAGTGAAATGAGATTATTTCAAAGGTCTTTTCAAGCTGTAAAATTTCATGATTGATAGAAAACTCTCATTAATGATCTGAACAGAAGAATTACTGTTTTCTGAAGCTTGTTATACAGTTTCTCAATTGACATCATCAACAAAAGACAAATAAGTTACCATACATTAGTCAATTGTCTCATAGTAGCTCAAGTCATCAACATTGGAAAATCCAATATTTTATGGCCCCTGATTAATAAAAAGATAAAGAGTTTTACTAGAACTCTATAGCTAACATTTCAAGTGGTTTTCTACGTACAGGCAGTCCTTATTGTACATATTTCTGAAATGAAGTGATTTATCACAGTTTAATTAAATACATACAGTCCCCCCAACAAAACAGCTCAAATTCCAGTTTACATGATATATTAACTGTAACTTCATGAAGTGCAAGTTTCACTATTAGCTCTGCTCACAAGTCACTACATAAACAAAAGATGTGCACCACGATATATAACAATTTATGTCACTTCCTCCAAAGTCTGTCAACGATTGGTCATTGTGCATTTGTTATTTTATTCATATATAGCTAGCTTGCTGTGTTGACTACTTGTCTCCCAGTGATAAATCCAGGAGCCATTTTACAAAAAATGGATAATTGGCAGAGAAACTTAGTCAACAAAAATCACCTCACACCTGTCAGGATGTTTATTATCAAGAAAACAAAAGGTAACAAATGTTTCGACAAGGATATGGAAAAATTGGACCCTTGCTCACTGTTGGTGGAAACCCCAAATAGTGTGACTGCAATAGAAAAAAGTATGAAAATCCCTAAAAAAATTAAAGGTAAAACTATTATAGGATCCAGCAGTCTCACCTCTAAGTATTTACTTGAAAGAATTGAAATCAGGCTCTCAAAGAGCTGTTAAGACTTCTGTGTCCATAGGTGAATTGTTCACAATAGCCAAAAGGTAGAAACAACCTAAAGGTTCTTTGACAGGTGAATACACAAAAAAATGTGGCATATAAACAAAACATGAAATACTATCCAGCCCTTAAAAATGAAGGAAATTCTGCAATATGCAATAACATAGATGAATCTTGAGGAAATTATACTGAGTGTAACAAGCCAATCACAGAAACACTGCATGATTCCATTTATTTTTTTTATATTTGTTATTTTTTATTCCACTTATATGATGTATTTAAAATAGTGAAAGTCATAAAGGAAGCAAAAAAAATGGTGTTTACCAGGTGATATGAAGAGGGAAAAAAGGGAAATTGTTCAATGAGTATGAAGTTTCAATTTGTTCAAGATAGAACAAATTCTAGAGCTCTGCTCTATAACACTGTACAATAATATACACTAAAAACTTAAATCTCATGCTGTATTTTTACCACAGTAAAATTAAATTAGAAATTCAATGTACAGTGAAGAACTGGAAAGTGATGATGCTGGAAGTGAAACTCAAATCAAGCATTAATGGAATTTTAGAAGGAAAAGCTATCTGTGTGATTTGTCAACACAGTTACCCTTCACAATATACAGCCAAAGGTACCTAGTGAAAGCAAACTTGCTGACATAAATAAGAAACATGGTTATGAAGAAAATGTCGAAGATGTCCCAGAGGAAGTGATGTTGGCAAAATATTCCACATTAAAGGAACTCTCACAGATATTTCATTACACTGAAAGCACAAAAAATAAATAGTCAGAAGCTGATCCAAACTTAGAAAGGAGTATGATCATTTAAAAGGCATAGAAAAAATGCCCATTTCATAGCATAACTTATGTAACAGGAAGGCAAGACCTGTATTAATGTTTTCATAAATAAATAAAACACTTTAATTCTCAATGTTTTTTGTTGTCTTAAGTTACAGTATGCTAAATATATGCATTTCATTTATTTTTTTAAATATCCCTATTGGTTTATAACAGACTGAAAGGGAAATTACCAACAGGTAATAGGATCTTTAATGTTTTGACTCCAAAATTTAAAGGTCATGGAGCAATCTTAATTTTTCTCATCGATTATTAAGATTTCTGCCCAATTTCAGTTTGCTTGATCAATTTTACAGTTCTATACCATCTAGCAAAGTAAGGATTGCCTATATTAATTTCAGTAAATCTTTCAGAATATATCTTGTAAGAATTTTCAACACAAACACTAGCCGAATGTTATTTATAATTTATTTGGGATGTAGAAAGTGTTGAAGAAGAACTCTGACTAGAGTTGTTCCTTTATCTGATTTTCACGTGAACTTAAACTTGTCTTTGCTCTGTTCAGTGCATAAGAAACTATCCCTTTTATAGGCATGTGTGTGTGTGCTCATGAGCTCAGACATGTCTGACTCTTTTTGAGACCAGACCTCATGGACTAAAGTCTGCCAGGCTCCTCTGTTAAAGGGATTTCCCAGACAAGAATAATGGAGTGGGTTGCCATTTTCTACTTCAGGGGATCTTACCAAACCAAGGATTGGACCCCTGTCTCTTGCTTCTCGTGGTGGCAGGCAGGTTCTTTACCAGCTGATCCACCAGGGAAGTTGAAAAGAGCAAGTGAGGAGTTCTAAGTATTGAATAAACTAATTCAGTTCAGTTCAGTTCAGTTCAGTCACTCAGTCATGTCAAACTCTTTGCGACTGATTAGACTGCAGCACTCCAGGCCTCCCTGTCCATCATCAACTCCCAGAGTTTACTCAAATTCATGTCCATTGAGTCGGTGATGCCATCCAACCATCTCATCCTCTGTCATCCCCTTCTTCTCCCACCTTCAATCTTTCCCAGTAGCAACAGGATCTTTGCCAATGAGTCAGCTCTTCACATCAGTGGCCAAAATATTGGAGTTGCAGCTTCAACTTCAGTCCTTCCAATGAATATTCAGGACTGATTTCCTTTAGGATGGACTGGTTGGATCTCCTTCAGTCCAAGGGGCTCTCAAGAGTCTACTCCAACACCACAGTTCAAAAGCATCAATTCTTCAGTGCTCAGCTTTCTTTATAGTCCAACTCTCACATCCATCCATGACTACTGGAAAAACTATAGCCTTGACTAGACGGACCTTTGTCGGCAAAGTAATGTCTCTGCTTTTTAATATGCTATTTAGGTTGTTCATAACTTTTCTTCCAAGGAGTAAATGTCTTTTTATTTCATGGCTGCAGTCACAATCTACAGTGATTTTGGAGCCCAAAAAAATAATGTCTGCCACTGTTTCCACTGTTTCTCCATCTATTTGCCATGAAGGGATGAGACTGGATGCCATGATCTTTGTTTTCTGAATGTTGAGCTTTCAGCCAACTTTTCCACTCTCCTCTTTCACTTTCATCAAGAGGCTCTTTAGTTCTTCACTTTCTGCCATAAGGGTGGTGTTATCTGCATATCTGAGGTTATTGATATTTCTCCAGGCAATCTTGATTCCAGCTTGTGCTTCTTCCAGCCCAGCGTTTCTCATGATATACTTTGTATATAAGTTAAATAAGCATGGTGACAATATACAGTCTTGATGTACTCCCTTTCCTATTTGGAACCAGTCTGTTGTCCCATGTCCAGTTCTAACTGTTGCTTCCTGACCTGCATACAGGTTTCTCAAGAGGCAGGTCAGGTGGTCTGGTATGGCCATCTCTTTCAGAATTTTCCACAGTTTATTGTGATCCACACAGTCGAAGGCTTTGGCATAGTCAATATAGCAGAAATAGATAATTGGCTGGAACTATCTTGCTTTTTCGATGATTCAGCAGATGTTGGCAATTTGATCTCTAGTTCCTCTGCCTTTTCTAAATCCAGCTTGAACATCTGGAATTTCACAGTTGATATATTGTTGAAGCCTGGCTTGGAAAATTTTGAGCATTACTTTACTAGCATGTGAGATGAGTGAAATTTTGCAGTAGTTTGAGCATTCTTTGGCATTGCCTTTCTTAGGAACTGGAATGAAAACTGACCTTTTCCAGTCCTGTGGCCACTGTTGAGTTTTCCAAATTTGATGGCATAAGTGTAGCACTTTCACAGCATCATCTTTTAGGATTTGAAATAGCTCAACTGGAATTCCATCACCTCCACTAGCTTTGTTTGTAGTGATCCTTCCTGAGGCCCACTTGACTTCATATTCCAGGATGTCTGGCTCTAGGTGAGTGATCATACCATCATGATTATCTGGGTCATGAAGATCCTTCTTGTACAGTTGTTCTGTGTGTTCTAGTCACCTCTTCTTAATATCTTCTGCTTCTGTTAGGTCCCTACCATTTCTGTCCTTTATTGAGCCCATCTTTGCATGAAATGTTCCCTTGGTATCTCTAATTTTCTTGAAGAGATCTCGTCTTTCCCATTCTATTGTTTTCTTTTATTTCTCTGCACTGATCACTGAGGAAGGCTTTCTTATCTCTCCTTGCTATTCTTTGGAACTCTACATTCAAATGGGAATATCTTTCCTTTTCTCCTTTGCTTTTTTCTTCTCTTCTTTTCACAGCTATTTTTAAGGCCTCCTCAGACAGCCATTTTGCTTTTTTGCATTTCTTTTTTTGGGGATGGTCTTGCTCACAGTCTCCTGTATAATGTCCCAAACCTCCGTCCACAGTTCATCAGGCACTCTGTCTATCAGATCTAGTCCCTTAAATCTTTTCTCACTTCCACTGTATAATCATTAGGGATTTAATTTAGGTCATACCTGAATGGTCTACTGGCTTTCCCAGTTTCTTCAATTTAAGTCTGAATTTGGCAATAAGGAGTTCATGATCTGAGCCACAGTCAGTGCCTGGTCTTGTTTTTGCTGACTGTATAGAGCTTCTCCATCTTTGGCTGCAAAGAATATAATCAATCTGATTTTGGTGTTGACCATCTGGTGATGTTCATGTGTAGAGTCTTCTCTTGTGTTGTTGGAAGAGGGTGTTTGCTATGACCAGTGCGTTCTCTTGGCAATCTATTAACCTTTGCCCTGCTTCATTCTGTACTCCAAGGCCAAATTGGCCTGTTACTTCAGGTGTTTCTTGACTTCCTCCTTTTGCATTTCAGTCCCCTATAATGAAAAAGACATCTTTTTGGGGTGTTGGTTCTAGAAAGTCTTATAGGTGTTCATAGAACCATTCAGCTCCAGCTTCTTCAGCATTACTGGTTGGGGCATAGACTTGGATTGCCGTGATATTGAATGGTTTGCCTTGGAAATGAACACAGATTATTCTGTCATTTTTGAGATTGCATCCAAGTACTGCATTTCAGACTGTTTTGTTGACTATTTTGGATAATCCATTTCTTCTAAGGGATTCTTGCCCACAGTAGTAGATATAATGGCCATCTGAGTTAAATTCACCCATTCCAGTCCATTTTAGTTTGCTGATTCCTAAAATGACAAAGTTCACTCTTGCCATCTCCTGTTTGACCACTTTCAACTTGCCTTCATTCACGGACCTAACATTCCAGGTTCCCATGCAATATTGCTCTTTATAGCATCAGACCTTGCTTCCATCACCAGTCACATCCACAACTGGGTGTTGTTTTTGCTTTGGCTCCATCCCTTCATTCTTTCTGGAGTTATTTCTCCACTGATCTCCAGTCACATATTGGGCACCTTCGGACCTGGGGAGTTCATCTTTAGGAAGTGTCCTATCTTTCTGCCTTTTCATACTATTCATGGGGTTCTCAAGGCAAGAATACTGAGGTGGTATAAACTGAATAATCTAATTATCATTTCAATAATACTAACATCCTGAAGCTTTGTGTTCAAATATCTAAAATCCTAGTATTTGATCCTCCAGCTCATCTTCTCTACTCTAGTAGTTTTTGAGCCTCACATTCATTTCTCAGTTTTTCCTCCTCTCTCTTCCCTTATTCCTTCCCTTGACTCTTTTTCACCTAACCAATCTTGCAATAGACCCACATCTTTATTATTATTCTTTTTGATTTTATTTAACATGCATTGTGTTTTTTGACAAAACTTTAATTCAATATCTATCAGCATGTACGTCATACCTCTGTTCAGAATAGATAATTTCTAATTCTCCTCCTCTCTCTCTCACAAATCAACAAAATAAACATTTCAGAATAAGTGTTTTTTTCTTGTTTTAGATGATTAGTTGATTTCCACCCCTGTGTTTCCAAGGCACTGGAATTATGTGCATTAAATGAAACTCATTTCCCAGCATTAACTCTTCAATACTTAAACAATTCTCTTGACACAAAGGTTAGAAAGAATTTAACTGCATACATCAATCTGAGTCCAGTTCATCACAATCTCCAAATCCTACAAACATAATTGGCTTCTGGGTACATGCACAATATTAACCCTCCAAAGCAATTCACTGTGCATTTTGGCAAACAATTATGTTTCTAATTTGTTAACTGGATGGACAAAGACATGAAAAGTACAAGCATTGAAAAGCTAACTATAAGTTTCCATTTAAATATATAAAATATTGCAATATGTGGTCATACATTCCAGAAAAAAAAAATATATATATATATATATATATTCATTTACTAGTACAATGTTAAGCTGAGGTACTCTGTATGATAAATCAATAAGATATATAGAGATTGTCCCAGAAAAAATTGCCTTTCATACTCTGGTCCATATGACTTTGATCTTTTGTCTGAGAAATGGAGACTAACTTTATTGGTGTCTAAAATATTTTCAATTTCTAAATACACATGGTTCTCTGAACAAATTCTCTAATTAATCATGAAAATAATCTTTTTTCCCCCTAGAGTTCCACACACTATCCTAAGTCTTGATTATTTTGATAGTAAACCTCAAATATCATCTAAACCAAAATTATAAGGCAAAATGCCTCTAGTTCATTTCCCCCTTTTAATATGTCTTATGAAAGAAACTGCTTTTAATCTGATGGTCTTTAGGTTGAATTCTATTAGAGGAAATTGGACCAAAATTGACCCGGGTAGTGAAATTTATCATTACCCACAGAAAACGGACAATGAAATGTGATTAGGCTACATGTGCCCATCACTGACTTTTTCAAGAGCAAGCCTTGAATAGAAAATCCTGGATTCAATGAATCAATAACTGTAAAAGCAAAATTGGAGAGCTGTCAAATCAACTTAATTCCTCTTTCCTGATCAAGCAGCATCCAATCACCTAAAACACAATGTTAATAATCAAATTAGATTGCTTTTGACTCCTTTTACGGGAGTCAAAACACACATCTGACTGTAACTTTTCATATACTTAACTTTGAAAAGCCAATAATATACCAACGTATACTAGAATTAAATGCTTGTTGCATTCTCAGGATAAGACAGATGACAAAATTACTTTTGATTATTCTCAGAAACTAAATGGAACAATTAATAGGTTGCATTCATCGATTCACAAATATCTCAAACCTAAGGAACTTTGCAAGCATCAGCATATTAATATGGTTTATCCCTAGCTATGGCATTTCTTTTGCAAAAAGCAGCCATTTTTTAGTCTTTGCTGTTATGGGAGACCTAAATATAACATTCATTCTATTGGATCATATGCCTTGACACCTGGCCTCTAGCTATCTTTCTTACGGGTTTCCTTTACAATGTATAACATGGCTCTTTTTATACTATATAATACTTTCCTATGCATAATAATTGAAAGAAATGACACAATATTATTTCAAATGTAAATGTCCAGCATAGTGCTATTCATGGAGTGAATGAATAACTATGGAAAGATAATATGATGGATAGGGCACAGTCTAAAATTGTGAGAGTGTTTTGGCAGAGATAAGATTGGCCTTTCATCACATCACATCGCCAAAGGCAACATTTCATTCAAGAAGATGGTCAAGATTGCCCTTGAAGGAACCAGTTTCCCATGTGCCTGCCAGGGGGACATGGGTGTCTTAGGGAATGCTACACTGTGTATCTTTACATCGTCAAAATGAGCTCATCAGGAGTGCTGAAGCCCAGGCTGCCTGCGGAGAGTTTTCCTGAGGTTAGGAGAAGAAGCAGATGAGTACACTGTTAAAATTTTTCTTTCCCAACAGATATATTTATAACTCTCTGGACAGTTTTTCAGCTGGTGATTGCATAAAGTAGAAGAAGAAAGGAAGTCTGTGGTTAAAGAGTAAAGTTAAAGGAAGAGGAGAAAGAGGTGAGTTAACAAATCTTAAGAGAAGACAGTTTTCTTCACTTGGATAATAAAAAATTAAATTATATAACAACAATAATTTCAAATAGAGTCGAAAGTGTACATTAAAGCCTGGAAAACAATATTAATGAAGATAAGAAAAGGGAAAGAATTTGTAATGGACAAAGTGAAATGAGGGCTTCTCTGGTGGTTCAGATGGCAAAGGATCCCCCTGAAATGCAGGAGACCTGGGTTTGATCACTGAGTTGGGAAGATCCCCTAGAGTAGGAAATGGCAACCCAGTCTAGTATTCTTTCCTGGAAGAGTCTATGGACAGAGGAGCCTGGCAGGCTACATTCTATGGGGTCACAGAGAGTCAGACATGACTGAGCAACTAACACTTTCACTTTTTCAAAGTAAAATGACAAAAAGAATAGGGAGAAAGGAAAGTTAGGGGAAAAGAATAGAATAGCGACGTTGGAAAAGGGAGTGGGCATTGTTATATTCTTTTCTCAAGAATAACTTCTTTGTTGAAAGCATTTATAGACCTAGCTTTGACAGTGCTCAAGGTGTACATACTTTTCGCTTTTTCTCTTCTTATTCTCTAAAATATGATTAATCCAAAAGGAACAGGAAACCCAAAGTGACATATACTGAGGTCTGTGTCTCAATAAGAAGCATTGACTTGGGAGCAATATCCACTGTGTTGGCTGTCCCACAGCCCAATAGGCTTTCATGTGGAGAAATCCGTGGCAGAGCTCAGCACATCTTCAAGCACAGAGTTAGATATAAAACAATCAAAGTGGAAACAGAGGGAAGAGGTGGGTGTTTGCTACAAAGATACAGAAAATGAGCTCTGGCCTTAGTAAGTGATCAGCACCACCTTGCAAAGACTTGTGTTGAAAAGGCTTCAGTGGTTCAGGCTATAAAATAATGTGCATTGTGTTAATGGTTATGTGCTTTTAAAAGGAAGCTGGAACTTAAAAGCTTTTGCACAACAAAGGAAACTATAAGTAAGGTGAAAAGACAGCCCTCAGATTGGGAGAAAATAATAGCAAATGAAGAAACAGACAAAGGATTAATCTCAAAAATATACAAGCAACTCCTGCAGCTCAATTCCAGAAAAATAAATGACCCAATCAAAAAATGGGCCAGAGAACTAAACAGACATTTCTCCAAAGAAGACATACAGATGGCTAACAAACACATGAAAAGGTGCTCAACATCACTCATTATTAGAGAAATGCAAATCAAAACCACAATGAGGTACCATTACACGCCAGTCAGGATGGCTGCTATCCAAAAGTCTACAAGCAATAAATGCTGGAGAGGGTGTGGAGAAAAGGGAACCCTCTTACACTGTTGGTGGGAATGCAAACTAGTACAGCCGCTATGGAAAACAGTGTGGAGATTTCTTAAAAAACTGGAAATAGAACTGCCATATGACCCAGCAATCCCACTTCTGGGCATACACACTGAGGAAACCAGATCTGAAAGAGACACGTGCACCCCAATGTTCATCGCAGCACTGTTTATAATAGCCAGGACATGGAAGCAACCTAGATGCCCATCAGCAGACGAATGGATAAGGAAGCTGTGGTACATATACACCATGGAATATTACTCAGCCATTAAAAAGAATTCATTTGAACCAGTCCTAATGAGATGGATGAAGCTGGAGCCCATTATACAGAGTGAAGTAAGCCAGAAAGATAAAGAACATTACAGCATACTAACACATATATATGGAATTTAGAAAGGTGATAACGATAACCCTATATACAAAACAGAAAAAGAGACACAGAAATACAGAACAGACTTTTGAACTATGTGGGAGAAGGTGAGGGTGGGATATTTCAAAAGAACAGCATGTATACTATCTATGGTGAAACAGATCACCAGCCCAGGTGGGATGCATGAGACAAGTGCTCGGGCCTGGTGCACTGGGAAGACCCAGAGGAATCGGGTGGAGAGGGAGGTGGGAGGGGGGATCGGGATTGGGAATACATGTAAATCCATGGCTGATTCACATCAATGTATGACAAAACCCACTGGAAAAAAAAATAATAATAATTAAAAAAATTAAAAAAAAAATAAAAGGAAGCTGGAAGCACATTTAAACAGATGGAACAGATGGGATAAAAAAAGAAAACTACATTATTCAGATTACACTGCCTTGGTCTGGGTGCTGATCTAAAACAAAGGCAAAGGCTAGAGAGAGATTTAATATCAATATGAGGTCTTTAGTACAGACACACACACACACACACACACACACACAGAGGCACATCTGCTTTGATGGGGACTAAAAGGAATCTGGATATCAGAAAGTCCAAATAAAGAGAAAAAAATCTTGTTATGGCAAAGGCCTGGAGAAGTCTGATAGGAGTTTATGAGACTTCCCTTGCCATAAACTCACCCCTTAGCAAAAGATAACAGAAGTTTAAAGCACTCTTCTCAGATTTGCCATGCAAATTTTGTTTATTCAACAAGACCTGGATAAATTGTAGATCTGACTAGTAGCTAGATAAATGAATTACCATAGCTGCTACTGCTGAAAGGTTTGAAAAGATCTTAATACACAAAATTAAGATTAACCTGACATCTGATAATACCAACTGTTAAAGTCTTTGCATTTCTTTTCAGTGTGGCTCAAATCCAGGGTCCAGGAAATAAATGTTTAGCAAATATAAATTACAACTGCATTCATGGTTAAATTTCTGTTGATGTCTCCTGTGTTTTATGAGAACTCAAAAAGATGTCCTGAGGACCTTATTTCTTTAATTTTCACTAAAGAAATAAAATCTGTTCATTTTTGGGAAAGTTGACAATTACTTTCTAAAATGGAGCAAACGCTGAACATAAAATAGTTATGAAAGTATAGAATAAACTGTATTTAACTTTAAATACAAAATATAAACCATTTTTTTTAAAACGCATCCATTGATTATAAAAAAAAAAGTAGTGTTATTTGGTTGATTGGTTTGGTTTTGTTTTTATCTCAGAGGGAGCAAGAAAGAGGCATAAAATCTGTAGCATACTGAGAGGTAATAAATGGTTTTCTACCAGGGTTAAAAATAGTTTTGGAGTGGTCTTCACATAAGTACTCCAGATAGATCTTGGAAACATCATAAATCTGTCAAGGCTTATAGGACAGATTTAATGGTATCAGTGCACTTCAACACACTACTCTCAACCAGGGTTCATTATGGTTACTTCATTTTGGGGAATAGACACCACTAGAACCAGCTCACGAGGTGAGAATGTGCACCTTTCCCAGCTCTACATCTTGCGCCATCAGTTTGGAAGCTTGAAATTGGCCTTGGAAATAGGCAAAAACTACAAATTACAGTGTGTTCCTGGCTACAAATTAGCAGGCTTCCCTTACAAATTAGCGAGCTTCGCTGGTGGCTCAGACAGTAAAGAATCCGCCTGCAATGCGGGAGACCTGGGTTTGCTCCCTGGGTTGGGAGGATCGCCTGGAGAAGTGAACAGCTACCCACTCCAGTATTCTGGCCTGGAGAATTCCATGGACAGAGGAGCCTGGCAGGCTACCGTCCATGGGGTCGCAAAGACTCAGACACAACTGAGCAACTTTCACACTAAGGAAGAGTGTCTCCAACTTCCTGATAGCCAGTTACCAACATGGGACTCACTCTCCTCATTCTGCTTTTTATCATTTATCTGAACAGTGCCGCAGTAACTCATTAACACTTTGCCAGGGAACTTGTCAATAAGACACCTTGTCAATGGTCAATGTTGATTTTCATTTTCAGCCCATAGCCCAATAGTGCCTCAGGATTCCTGTTCCATTCTCACCATTCATAGAACTGACTCGATCAAAATGCCAAACACTTTGCTGTTCTTCTATTGCTCTCTTAGGCATTTGAACATATTTGATAGGTCTGGCAAGGACAATGCTAACAATGCACTCTGTCTATGACATTTATATGGATAAGTGTGAATTTGAAAGTGAAAGTGAAGTCACTCAGGCATGTCCAACTCTTTGCGACCCCATGGACTGTAGCCTGCCAGGCTCCTCCGTCCATAGGATTGTCCAGGCAAGAATACTGGAGTGAGTTGCCATTTCCTTCTCCAAGGGATCTTCCCAACGCAGAGATCAAACCCAGGTCTCCCTCATTGCAGACAGACTCTTTACCATTTGAGCTACCAGGGAATCCTAAGGGTGAATTTACAGTGCATTTACTCTGTCTAATAAACACATAGCCCTTTATAGATTGCATGACATTCTAGTCATAGCTGGGTTGTTCCGTTTCTAAGCCGTGTCTGACTCTGCAATCCCATGGGCTGCTGCACACAGATTCCTCTGCTCTCCACTATTGCCCAGAGTTTGCTCAAATTCATGTCCAAGTCCATGGTACGCTATACCTTACCATCTACATAAAAATGGTTACATGAGAAGTTTTAACAATATAATTGCATTTATTTTCTTGAAATAAGCTTATCATTAACAGATAATTTATTCCATATCTCAGTCTAGTACTACTGTCCTAAAATTAGCAAAACTTTACATATAATTGGTAGTTTGCTGTTTACTATCTTTAACACCAATCTACTTTTTCCAGCTACAGTTGCTTTATCAACGTAAAGAAAAATCAGAACACAACGCCTAGAAGAAAATAGAAAAACATTACTTCACACATCTAGATATAAAATGTGTAGCAGCCCTGTGGAAGAAGAGATGAATAAAACAGGAGACAGGCAATTAAGAATTGTGCTTTCTCCCTTGTGACAATTGAAATTGTGGCTTAAAGTGGAAATTGACAGGCAATGCTCTTGAGTTAGCTGTTACCATGTCGATAGGTGTAAATTACAACAGTCAATGTTGACTTTAATTGGAAGATCCGTAGCACTGCTCTGATTTTAGCTTTGAGATACACAAACAAGTAGTCATTTTATTCTGTCACTTCACATCAGAGTAGAGACACAGGTAAGGGCAACAGGTTCAACCCAGACAAATAGACTATAAAGCTTCCTTTTATCAAAAACTCCGGAAGGTGGCTAGGTACAGTGACTCAGTTAAGGTGTTAATGATTCCTAAAGACTCATTAAAGACAGCGATCCATTTCAAAGGGTGTTTAGTTTGACAGAAAATGTGTTGGAGTAACTAGGATGAACAAAGGGGAAAGCAGGAATAAACAGATATTGGATCTTCGCTGCTTACTATTAATAATTTAAAATCTCTAAAATATAAGTGTCTAGAAAAAAAGGTCCCCACGACAATTTGTGGAAAGTAAGACAGGTTACTATTTTTCTACCAAAGCCATTAATAGCTGAGTCATAGATATAAGTCAAGACGTTGGATCAGAGTTAAAGATGTGAGAAGCCATTAGAAAGTAATTTAATAAGACATTCTAAGGGGCATCTATCTGTTTCGTGTGTGCAAGTTGCTCAGTCATGTCCAGCTCTTTGCCACCCCATGGACTATACAGTCTATGGAATTCTCCAGGCCAGAATACTGGAGTGGGTAATCGCTCCCTTCTTCAGGGCATTTTCCCAGCCCAGGAATCAAACAGGGGTCTCCTACATTGCAGGCGGATCGTTTACTAGCTGAGCTACCACTGAATTACATAACTACAGCTCTCGAACTCTGGACTGGGGACTACCTAGGCAGGAAGGAGTTGTTAGCATGTAGAAAGCATGAAATTACTGAAAAAAAAAAAAAAAGCAAATATAAGTAAGTTTGAAAATGGCCAACAAATAAGCAGACAACCAAAAAAATTGTGATCTATTTACCTGACAGAGATGACAGACAAGTATTAAAAAACAGGTCTAGGGTTCTGAGTCTCGGAGCATCATTACCTCCTCAATACATAACTTCCCCACGAACATCAGAACACTGGGTTCTCCACAGAGATAAGCAATTCATTGCTTCAGAGGTTTGGTGGTTTATAACTTGTGCCAGAATAAAAACTCAAGGCAAAGGGTCTTGATATGTATTTGGCTTGCCCACATTTAAAAAAATAATTATTAAGAAAAGATAAAAATCAAAGAATTCTCATGCTAATTGTAAAAGGCCAACCCTGGCAATGTTCCTAATAAGAAAGGAGGAAATTATAAATTATTCTGCTTCATTAAAGGGCAATTTCCCCAAGCGCTGTGTGCCTTACACAGATTAGAAGCTCACTTACATTTACCAAGTTGATGAAAGCAAATTTTTAAATGAAATAGCTAGCCAATGCCCTTTTCTTTACAGAGTAGGAATACTTATGATGTTCCTGAATAAAACAAATGATAAAATTCCTTTGATAAAAAACTGTGAAGTATCTACATGAAGATAATATATAGAGTTTAGTTGTTAGGAAACTTTATGCCACTTTCTGATTGGCGAGAAAAGTGATAAAGTTGTACTTGAGTATGAAGGGGGTGACCTCTTTGGGCTTATTTGGACTCTTAATATAACAGTCACTGAACTAGCTAATTAGCTTGGCACAGTTTCAAGTTATCGGATCGTAGAACGTGATAGAGTACAACAGAATGTATCTGTTGGCGAGAATAACTATAATTCATCCTTTTCTGGGAGGCACTCTTGTGGAAAGGATTTTTAGCAGCTTTTTGATCTCTGGCACTGATTTAGAATAAAGAAAAACACCCATTTAATTCATCATGGTAATATTCAGTGGTGAGCAAGCATAGTAGAAGGATAGCAATGTGTAATCCACAGAAATGAGGCCTTAGGAAAAAGCACTATTATCCAGGCAATAATAAGCCTTTCTCTTCAGATAAATATTTTGGAAAATATCCAGACAAATTGCATTAACATACAGAATTTGTTGGCAAGTTGAAAACCCTCCATAATCTTTCTCCGAGAGAATGTATATGAAATGTATATGTACATCTCTCTCTCAGAGAGAATGTATATGAAAATACCTGGTCAATGACTCAAATCACAGATTCCAGAAAATTCCACTTGTTTATCCTCAACATTAGGAGCATTGGCCTGACAGGCTTCCTTCTGAAAACACGGATTCCCAAATGCCTAACCACTGGAAGAGATGGTCTTTGTCAAGCTCACTCAGATGGCTGATCTGCCTGAAAGATGCAATTATGACAAAAACTAGTAAACTGATCAGTCAGAAGTTCTGGAAGTGTTGTGAAGTGTGTCATGTCGAACCATGGCCTCACCTGTGAGAACAGGCAAGTATTTATAGTGAGTAGAAAGCATGATTCTTCAGGCTGTTTTGACTTCTGTCCTTGACAGCAATAGACCATGCCTTGGAGGGTCAGTCTGATTCAGCATACATATGCCAGACCTGTGACCACACTGCAGAAGTTTTGTGCTAGGAGTTGCTAGAGTTTACCCAATCCACCCAAATTCTTCCAGAAGGACCAGTAATAATCCTAGGACTATTTTGGAAGTGACTATGGCCAGGGTAAGCAATGTTCTGTGAGATGGAATCACCTGCTGCACTTCCTATCCTCATTATTCAGTTGGAGTAGCCAGCTAACTCCATGTTTCTCAACGCTGCTATTTCTGGTCAATGCCCAAATCGTCAGGCTTCTTATTTGCTCTTCTTCTCTCTTCTTCCTCTGCTGATTGCACTCTTTCCTTCTTCCCCAACTTTTTAATTATATCTATCGAGACAAAGCTCAACAAACTCTCCCATCATCTCAGCTACTTCTTTGAACTTCATCATCTCCTTGACTTACATGTAACTATTCTCCTGCCTGAAGGTATCAATTTTACAGTCTTCTCCTCCACTGTTTGTCTCTAGAATCCTTACACCTCAGGTGTAGAAGTTGGCCAGTTTTTTCCTGCTGTTGTTACTTCCACACTATAGTCTTGCTCTGTTTCCCTTTAGCTGCCTGCTCATTTTCCTGTAAGGACCTCCTTGGTGTATAACTCACATCCTCTTTCACCCAGATCCTGCTATCAACCTGATGTCACTGTGTTCTCTCTTCATGGACCTCAGGATCTCCAAAGACATCCAGTTCACATTAGCTGTCCAAGCCTACATCTAGGCCTTAGATTTTATCAACATCATCCAGAGCTGCTTCAATATGAATCACTGTTTTTACATCCATCCATGCATCCATCCATCCATCCATCCTCTCGTCAAAGCCTCTTTTCTCTCTAGCTCTATTTCTCTTCTTTTCTCAATATTCTTCTCCTTAAAACTTACTAAGGACTTCAATTGCTTTGTCAGTTTATTTTATTTTCAGCCTCCACATATTCTTTATCCTGTTCTAATGTAAATTATCTAATTATTTTATGCATTTTCCTCACAATGAACTAGACTCCCTTGTCCAATTCTGACATCTACCTGGAATGTCTCAAAGCTGGATAAATTTACTCTTTTCACAACTATATTGAGAGCTCAAATCTACTATTAACTCTTCATTTACCACATCAATATTTATTGAGCAATTCTGGGTTTCAGATGCCATTAGGTACTAGGGGCATAATCATGAAAAAACTAGTCAAGGGTTCTGTTGCATAGCTACTTCCATCTAGATTGGAATATAGGTCAGGATTAAATAATAACATAAATAAATTTGAAAATGCAAACATGATAAGGTCAAACTTCTTAATATGGTTCAGTAGGTACTTCATGACTGAGCATCTTCTTACCATTCTATGTCCACATTGAGTCATGGTCTCTTTCTCTGTTATTCTTATAAGATGCTTCATTTGATTAGAAAATGTTCCTGATAATTCCTACCTATTCTTTTTGTATCCTTCAAGTTTCAGGTATGTGCTTGGTCCTAAACAATGTATTCTTATGACACTTAATATTTTGCCCACCTTAAGGTGGTAAGAGATTTCACTAACCAGGTTAACTCTCAAGGGATAGGTGGTAAAATGGAAGATGAAATATTCTTCCAAAAGAAAGTTATGTTATCTGTTGGGAAACAAGAGAAAACTGGAAAGGAAGTACGGGAATTGGAAGAAGATTGTATTAGGGAACTGATTAAACACAAAGGGAGGAGAAGGCTGGTTATCTAAAAAGGAGGAGAGAATATTAATAACGGCTAAAAGTGAGAAAAAATCTGAAGGAAGGGAGAAATGCCTAGACAAAACTATTGGGAAGCTATCTGTATAATACCTGTATAACCTCCACTTATTTGTTCTTTTAAGGAATGCTTCAGTAAAGAGTTATGTTATTCTTTTAGTCTCCTGGCTGTTGAATTGTGTTTCTTACTTTTTTGTGTGTGCAGACAAGAGAAGGGGAAGTTTGCATGCAGAAGAAGGCTGGAGAAATCCAAGCTATATTTTAATTACTTGATCCCTCATGCATTGCATTGCAATTGTCTGTTTTTCCTGATAAATTTTAAGCTCCATGAAAGCAGGCATCAAGATTAATTGACTGGTACAGTGCTGATTACAGAGTAAGTGGTTAAAAAATATTTATTATGTGAATCTAAAAATGAATGTATAAATGCATGAATGAATATATTGTTGTATATTTTATAATATAATTAAATTTGTTAATAAGATATTAGAGATTAGCAATTCAAAGCTGTATATAGCTAGTATGGGAATAGTAATTACAACTAATTATAATTCTTTAGGAAGAAATACAAACATTTCACATTATGCATTAGTTTATAATTATTTGATTTTACAAAAGATACATCATAGGAAAGCTGCTGTTGTTCAGTTGCTAAGTGATGTCCTACTCTTTGCAACGCCATGGACTGCAGCTCACCAGGCTTCCCTGTTCTTCATTATCTCCCAGAGTTTGCCCAAATTTATGTCCATTGAGTCAGTGATTCTATCTAACCACTTCATCTTCTGTCACCCACTTCTCTCCCTGCCTTCAGTCTTTCCCAGCATAAGGGTCTTTTCCAATAAGTCAGTTCTTTGCATCAGGTGGCCAAAATATTGCAGCTTCAGCTTCAGCATCATTGGGATATCTGAACTTAAAACCATGTTATTATTTAAATATCATGTTATTACATTTTATGTTTGAAGGTCGAAAAGCACATGTATGTGCAACAGACAAAAAGACATATATATAGTTAATACACTGACAGTTTTTCTGCATGCCATTTTTTAAAAGGAGAGGGGGAAAGGGAAAGAAAGAAATGGAGAGAGACAGATATTGGAGAGAGGGAGAATATGAAATCTGTTACAATTCCAAATTGTGTAAAGAGCATGTGAATTTGTTCAAGAAAAAATGAGAAAGATGATTACAAAGTGTTAAATAACTCATTCATGTGAAAATGATGACTTGGATTTGTCTTCAAATTATTTTATTTGAAAAATAACTTCAAAGGACTAGGGTTGTCGTGTTTTTGGCTTATTGTGTACACATGTGTGTATACAAGGACACACACACACACACACGCAAAGAGCTCTGCTTCTAATCTGTGACAGACACTATTGCACTTTCCTGGCTTTTTCCCCCCCTACTAATAGTTATTTCAAAATTTGATGCTGATTACTAAATATTTTCAATAGTTAACTTGATGTCCAGACCCTTCCTAAACACCAAATATAATACCACGCTTTCTTGGTTAGTTTCTTAACTCCTTATTTTTACCATCTCCTGATTCAGGTCTGATATCCTTTGTATGACCCGTGTGACTTACCAAAATCTTTTCTAAGGACAGCCTCAGCCATGGTGCATTTATAATTAATTCTCCCCTATAATTCTGCCACAGTGAACTTTCTGTCATTTCCTGGAGCCTACCCTGCCTTTTCCTTAATGGGTGCTGTGGGAGACACTTGTTTGCCAAGCAAGAAAATGTGGACCCACATGCACAAGTGAAAGAGCAGATACACCACAAACTGCTCCACAGTATGCTCCCTTCATACGATTAATACTCTTCTGGGGGGTTATTTGATTTTCAGAGCCATTGGTACGGTTCTCCTGTAACCTTCTTCAGGAAATATTTAAATGTTACAAAGGATAAAACGAACTATAATCTTAACATTTTAGCATTCATTTAGTAGAGATTAAATAAATATCTTCATGGAAGATGGCATATATCAAATATATATATATAAGCCCATAGTAAAAAATATCCCTTTTAAAACTGTAGCGTTTAAGGAAATTTAGAATATCCCACTTTAAAGAACACCTGACTCTCCTTTGCCTTAAATATTGGCGATAAGAATACAACCCTTCATCTTTCTGGAACTGATTTTTGGCATTTCATGGTGCTTCTTTTCAGAAAACTAAACTTTTAAAAAATGACTAATTTTAATAAATTACAAGTAATACAGTCAAAAATTATCTTGTTATAATTTCCTGCTTTTTAAAGGTGATCAAGAGGAATATGAGTCAACATATTCTAGATGATTTTGTATTATTATGAATATATTATTGATTTATTTCGCTAAGTAATGATAACTTTTTTGAGGCTTTTAGACCTATTTTCCAGAGTCTATTTGTTGAGTTTTTTAAATGTCCATTTTGGTAAATTTATCCTTTTTTTCTTTTGTGATGCACGACTCTCCCTAAAACCTAGGGAATGTTTAGTTATTTTTTATTGGTGCTGAGGCTGGCAAATCATAATAATAATACATATTTATTGAATATAAACTATATATGAGATATTATTCCAAGCTTTCTGTATGAATTAACTCATTTACTCCTCACATGAGGTTATATTCATTTTGTGTATGAGGAAATAGGGGCATAGTAAAGTTAAAATATTTGCCCAATATCACATGACTAGAAGGAATTTGACCCCAGTTAGTCTGGCTGTAGAGCCTATGGTTTTAATCTTTGTGCTATGATGCCCATGTAAATGTATACTGAAAATTTCAGATTATATTATGAATGTATACAAAAAATACTGCCATTAAAAGATGCTTGCTCCTTGGAAGAAAAGCTGTGAACAACCTAGACAGCATATTAAAAAGCAGAGACCTTACTTTACCAAAAAAGGTCCGTATAATCAAAACTATGGTTTTGCCAGCAGTCCTGTATAGATGCGAGAGTTGAACCATAAAGAAAGCTGAGTGCCAAAGAATTGATGCTTTTGAACTGTGGTGCTGGAGAAGACTCTTGAGAGTCCCTTGGACCACAAGGAGATCAAACCAGTCAATTCTAAAGAAAATCAGTCCTAAGGACTGATGCTGAAGCTAAAACTCCAATACTTTGGCCACCTGATACAAAGAACTGATTCATTTCAAAACACCCTGATGCTGGGAAAAATTAAAGGTGGGAGGAGAAGGGGATGACAGAGAAAGAGATGATGGGATGGCATCACTGACTTGATGGATATGAGCTTGAGAAAGTTCTGGGAGTTTTTGATGGACAGGGAAGCCTGGTGTGCTGCAGTCCATGGGGTCACAAAGAGTCGGACATGAATGAATGACTGAATGACGGAACTGAATTCTGAAAATAAGCTAAATAGCAAGGTGACAATGTGCAGCTTTGATACATTCTTTCCCAATTTGGAACCAGTTCATTGTTCCATGTCGGGTTCTAACTGTTGCTTCTTGGCCTGCATACAGGTTTCTCAGGAGGCAGGTAAGGTGGCCTGGTATTCCCATCTCTTTAAGAATTTCCTACAGTTTGTTGTGATCCACACAGACAAAGGCTTAAGAGTAGTCAATGAAGCAGAAGTAGATATTTTTCTAGAATTCTCTTGCTTTTTTCTATGATCCAACAGATGTTGGCAATTTGATCTCTGGTTCCTCTGCCTTTTCTAAATTCAACTTGAACATCTCGAGGTTCTCAGTCATGTACTGTTCAAGCCTTGCTTGGAGAATTTTGTGCGTTACTTCGCTAGCATGTGAGATGAGTGCAATTGTATGGTAGTTTGAGCATTCTTTGGCATTTGCCTTTCTTTGGGATTGGCATGAAAGCTGACCCTTTCCAGCCCTGTGGCCACTATTGAATTTTCCAAATTTGCTGGCATATTGAGTGCAGCACTTTCACAGCATGATCTTTTAGGATTTCAGGATTTGAAATAGTTCAGCTGGAATTCCATCACCTCCATCAGCTTTGTAATGATGCTTCCTAAGGCCCACTTGACTTTGCACTCCAAGATGTCTGGCTCTAGGTGAGTGATCACACCACCATGGTTATCTGGATCTTTAAGATCTTTTTTGCGTAGTTCTTTTGTGTATTCTTGCCACTTCTTCTTAATATCTTCTGCTTTTGTTAGGTCCATACCATTTCTGTCCTTTACTGAGCCCATCTTTGCATGAGATGTTCCCGTGGTATCTCTCATTTTCTTGAAGAGATCTCTAGTCTTCCCCATTCTACTGTTTTCCTTTATTTCTTTTCACTGATCATTGAGGAAGGTTTCCTTATCTCTCCTTGCTATTCTTAGGAACTCTGCTTTCAGATGGGTATATGTTTCCTTTTCTCCTTTGTCTTTCTCTTCTCTTCTTTTCTCAGCTATTTGTAAGGCCACCTCAGACAAACATTTTGAATTTTTGCATTTCTTATTCTTGGGGATGATTTTGATTACCATCTCCTGTACAGTGTTAGAAAGCTCCATCCAAAGTTTTCAGGCACTCTGTCTATCAGATCTTATCCCTTGAATCTATTTCTCACTTCCACTGTATAATTGTAAGGGTTTTAATTTAGGTCATACCTGAATGGACTAGTGGTTTTCCCTGCTTTCCTCAATTTAAGTCTGAATTTTGCTATAAGAAGTTCATGATCTGAGTCACGGTCAGCTCCTGGTCTTGTTTTTGCTGACTTATAGAGCTTCTCCATCTTTGGCTGCACAGATATAAACAATCTGATGTCGGTGTTGACCATCTGGTGATGTCCATGTGTAGAGTCTTCTCTTGTGTTGTTGGAAGAGGGTGTTTGCTATGACCAGTGTGTTCTCTTGGCAAAACTCTGTTAACCTTTGCCCCGCTTCATTCTGTATTTCTAGGCCAAATTTGCCTGTTACTCCAGGTATCTCTTGACTTCCTACTTCTGCATTCCAGCCACCTGTCATTACAGTATTTATTGTAAAATAATTTTTGGTATATTTCTTTCCTTTTTAAATAATAAGTGTCAAATATCAGTCATATCTGACTCTTTGTAGCCCCAGTGACTGTAGCTTGTCAAGCTCCTCTGTCCATGGGAATTCTCCAGGCAAGAGTACTGGACTGGGTAGCTATTTCCTTCTCCAGAGAATCTTCCCAACCCAGGGGTTGAACCCAAGTCTCCTACATTGCTGGCAGATTCTTTACAATCTGAGCTACCAGGAAGCCCTATTCAAATACCAGTATGATTTCTAGAATAAATGGTGTTTTGGAAGTTTCCTTATAAATTTCATGAAATTTAGGAAGACCTTGAAAATGTAAGCACATTTTTGGTAGAAGGAGAGGATATATAGCGTATGTAAAATTCTTAGAGCAGGATCTGGAGCTAGGAACTATTAGGACCATCAGTCCTGGGAGCTCTAGATATATTGTATTTTACTTTTTCATGAATTGTTTTAAGTAATATTACCTGATTAAGTTTATCCAGTAAGCAAGCTTACTTTTCTTTATGGATAAAATAGACTAGAAATTTTAAGACTAACAGCAAACCTTGAGTTTTCTAAGACCCAAAATTAAATCAAAGATTATTTTATTGAAAAAGTATGTTGGAGTAGTGGTGGGCTTTAAAGTCACTGTAAGCCCTTAACTGTTCTGTTAATTCCTTCCCCCCGCCCCAAGCTGATTGATTCAACCAGAAATCTAATAGGAAATCTTTTATTGATTCAAATAGGATACAACTATATATTCTCACTTAACTGAAGATCAAAGGGATGGTTTTTCCTCCCACAACTGGATCGCTATCACATGCTTTTAGAGATAAGGAAATGAAAACCCAGACTTCTGTAGAGGATGGGGGGAGGTTCATTGTAGTTCTAGTTTTTCATTAATCTTCAGCTTACTCATTCAAGGCCATTTGTCTACCCTTTGTTCAGAGTTAAGCAATGCTGCTGCTAAGTCACTTCAGTCGTGTCCGACTCTGTGCGACCCCATAGACGGCAGCCCACCAGGCTCCCCAGTCCCTGGGCTTCTCCAGGCAAGAACACTGGAGTGGGTTGCCATTTCCTTCTCCAATGCATGAAAGTGAAAAGTGAAAGTGAAGTTGCTCAGTCGTGTCCGACTCTTCACGACCCCATGGACTTCAGCCCACCAGGCTCCTCCATCCATGGGGTTTTCCAGGCAAGAGTACTGGAGTGGGGTGCCATTGTCTACTCTGAGAGTTAAGCAATACCCATCAACAAAAGGATGGGTATTCCCTGTTAAAACTTGCAAACCAGGAAAGAAAATACTAAGTTACAAATTATGTCTGTTTAAGTCATTTAAATAAAATAATGCTTCTTTCATGATTCATTAGTAATTTACATGAGTATTTATTTACCTTGTCCAAGGATTTATCGTAAAAGAAATATCCAGGTTCCAGCTACAAGTTAAAACAGTAAAAACTTTCTATTTTTTAGGATAAGCTTGAGTGACTTGTTTTATGAAAAACAACTAGCTTTATTTACCTAAATTTTTTTTACCAAATGAATGCCTAAACATTAACTAAAAAGAGTTTTTAAAAAACAGAAGAAAAAATAAAATCCACCAAATAAAACTATAAAAGAGGAAGATATAACCAAATCATCAGAAGCCAACGATGTGTTTGCACTTTTTAAAATTAGAAATCTGATTCATTACCATGTTTTTCTTACTTTGAAAACTTCTGTTTCTCTTATTTTATCAGAGAGAAAATTTCCAATAATTCTCAACTTCTATGTTTTACTAAGAATATTTGTATCTTAAATTTTGAGCTTATAATAATTTGAAACACATCAAAATTCCTTTTTCTTGGGTACCCATTGTGTTTCAAAACCTCTTCGGGACATGTCTTCCTTTGTCAGATACTTTTTGGTACTCATTAAGCTGAAATTACTGGCAAAAACCAAAACAAAAAACCATGAATATTTTTGTGGCTGGGTGGTCTCTGGTTTCAAAAATTAGTTATGGTTTTACCAATTAACTCTTTTGATTGTTCTATACAAATTTTATTGGAAAAATGTCCTATGTGGAGACTTTTCCTTCTGGGAGTGTGGGAACATTTTCTCCTTTCCATGTGCGGGTGGGGAGCCTGCATTTGTAGTGCAAATGTTACAATTTATTTAAAATACTATAACAAAATTTGGCCTGAGGTTTTTAATTCTCTTTTAATCAAGTTGTATTTAAAATAAATACACATACAAGTAATTTCCTTTACCTGAAAACATGGCAAGGATAAAGAAAGATAGATGTGTGTGTCACTGATTAAAAGCAACAGGCTTTTAAAAGGACTGAAAACTTTGTAAATTGATGCCATCAGTTCTGTCAATGTGAGAAAACAGCTTTAAGAAAGCATTTCTATTTTATTTCTTTTTGGATAGTAGAATAATGGAATATATAGAGTAAGTCAAGAATATTCCTGGAATTACAATGGAGTTCTATGCTTTGCTTCATGACAGAACCTTTATATATTGCTTATGTAAACCCTTACTTTAATGCAAAGTTAATATGGAATTAAAGCAGAGTTCAAATACAGTAAGGACTTAAGTAGTGTACAACTTTTGTCTCTCCCACTAATACTAACCAATTACAAAACAGTTTTTATGACCCATTCTCTCCTTTCAACATCCCCTATTCCCTTTTGGGCTTTTAGTAAGTTAATGTATTCTGTATATTTAGCTGAATCAGATTGCTATAGATTACTCTCAGCTTTGAACACTGAAGATGTTTTCTTGTCAAAGATCTTTATGTTTTCTTCACTTAACAGTTTTTCTTGAATCTCTGACAATGTCCTGTAACTTCCAAACCAGAGGTGGCAGGGAATCAAAGGAATAAGGGAGAAAGAAGGCAGAAAATGGGCTGAGTATGTTTATAGCATGAAACTCCACAATATAATGTTTGTTTGTTTGTTAATCAATAGATTCATTTTTCCTTCTGCTAATTCTCTTTCTAGAACCAGATCTAGTGATATTCTAAAATACATTCCTTCTCAATCACTTCAAGTAAACACATAAGTTCTAAACAGTCTTTTGAAGAAGAATTCTGATTTTCTTGGATTTTTAGAAAGTAAATTCTTGAAACACTAGAATCAATGTTTATTTTTTTAATGAAAAAATCCTTAAAAATTAATTTTTTTCATATTCATTTATTGCCTAATTCTATATTCAGAGTGCCATATAATTTCACTGTTTAATGGAAGTACCCTAAGGAACAGATCAAATCTTAGAATATTTGAGAAAAGAGGCTCTCAAAACAACTAGAGACGTTAGCCCACATTTAATCTTTTTTTCCCTTATTTCAAACTCAAATAAATGCATAAGAACTTAAAAACCTATTTCAAAAGTATGTCTCAGAAATCTCAGTCACATGAAATTATAGAATATGTACATAAATGAAGCATTTGTAATCAACTAGAGAAACACAAAGTAATGAATTTGGAGAAATAATTGTAACCTAATGCTTGATAGACACCAGATGATATGTGTATGTGTGTTTTCCAGTTTTGGGGGGTAATTCTTAAAAATAACTTTATCATCAAAATCTATATTAAACAGAATCATATTATACCAAAGCAATTGGAATTTTAAACAGCTTGCCATCTATAGAAAAAAATCAACAAGCTATAAAAACCAAGGAGTTATTTGTAATATTAAACTGAAATTTTTTTGATTAAGTATGGTTTGATTCCAATTTTTCAATATGTGTCTTAGGTTTTTTAAAGCTAATTAAATTATAGAAATATTATTTTACCCTAATTCAATTGTCCCTGGTAATCATGTTTTCTTGTTTAAGATTTTTAAATATGCCTCAGGATACCACAATCTTTCTGTTGCTCATTTTCCTTGTAAAATATATAAGACTTAACCTAATTTGTATGAAATATTTGTTTGGATGATTTATCTAAAATCATCATGTAGGAGGTTCTTCAGGACTCAGATGGGCCTTCCTCTGTTCTTTATCAGATTAATCTGCCTCACTAATCTCACATCTTATCATTTAAAACCCTCCTTTATGATAACAAGTCCCAAATTTAGATCCTCAGTTCGGATCCTTCTTCTGAGCCCCTTGTCTACCTATGCAATTGCTTGTTTGACGTGTTCTCCTGCATGTCCAATGGATAGCTCCAATCTAACTTGACAATAATGGAGCACTTCTTTTTTTTTTCCCCTTGTTATGATTCTTATCCTCTCCAACTTTCCTCATCTCAGCTAATGACATCATTTTCAACTGAGTTACTCAAGCCAAAATTTTTTCATTCTTTCTTATTTAAAAACACTTTAATAGGCTGTAAGTTTTAGAGGAGTTTTAGGTTCACAGAAAAACTGAGTGAAAGATACTGAGTTTTTATGGCTCTCACACAGGTCCAGGCTCCCCCAAAATCAACAACCCTATCCAGAGCGGTACTTCACTAACAATTGATTAACCTACTTTGGAATATATCTGTCACCCCAAATCCAGAGTTTACATTAGAGTTCACTCTCGAGTGAACCCTAATGTAAACTCTGGATTTGGGGTGACAATGATGTTTCAATGTAGGTTCATTAATCGTATAATTGTCATTCTTGATTTCTCCCTTTTCTTCTCCACTTTCGTCCTCCTTCAAATTCATCTACAACTTATGTAAATTTCACCTACAAAATATTTCCTGAATTTGTCCTTTATCACTGGTACTATCTCTTTTTTCACATGTGGAATTGGGGCTTCCCTGGTAGCTCAGACTGTAAAGAATCTGCCTGCATTGTGGCAGACCAGGGTTTGATCCCTGGGTCGGGAAGATCCCCTGGAGGAGGGACTAGCTACCCACTCCAGTGTTCTTGCCTTGAGAATTGCATGGGCAGAGGAGCCTGGTGGGCTAGAGTCCATGAGATCACAAAGAGTCGGACATGACTGAGTGACTAACACTTTCACTTTTCCTAAATTGCCATCCCATCTTTACCCTTAGCAAATGTATTCTTTAAATGTCAATCAAATCATTTCACTCAAGGCTGCATGACTTTTGACTGTACTTCAAAAAGTATCCATTCTCAACCTCCATTATTTAGACCTCAGGTTCTAAATAATCTAGCCTTTGCATATATCTCTAAGCTCTACTTAACACCATTCTCTCCCAAACTCAGGTCCTTCCAGCTACAGGCAACCTCCTCCCATTATTCAGACCTCCACACTCTTGCCTGCTCCAGTGTTCTTGCACAAGCTATTTCTCTTGGGTGTTCTTTCACTCCCCACATCCTTGATGTGGCTGGTTCCCTCTTTTCCTTTAGGTCTCAGTTTAAATGTTCATTCTGGTGAATAGTTTTCATTGATCACCTGACCCCAAACAGGGTTATTAAGTCAAACTCAGCTAACTGTTAACTAAACTTGGGCAAGCTCAAAAACATCTCTGAGCCTCAATTTTCTAATATGTAAAATGAATAGAATAATAACTATGTACTTTATAAGGTTGTTGAGAGGATGTAAGCAGCTGATATGTGAAAAGTATGTAATAGATGTATGATAAGCACCCTGGCATTATGATTATCTTGCTGCTATTTCTCTTTATCTTTCATCAACATATTTGTTTTCTTCTCTCAAATGTACTCAACCAACAGTGCTGGGTTTATAGTGTTGGGTTTTCTAATTTTCCAATAACAAATCACCTTTTATTAAAATTTGACTTTAATTATCTTTTCTGATATCAATATTATCACTTGAAGAGTTTTAGATAATAATAATCCAGTTTACTTAAAGCATAATATCTATTGTTTTAAATGATGATGAGTTACTTACATTATGTATATTTTAAAATTTATAACTTTGACAGCCATATTTCTAACATTCTTAGGATTTTAAAAGCAAAATTACTAAGAAAATACAAACATAAACTATATCACACAAAAGAATCAGAATATTTTATGTGGAAAGATGAAAAGAAGCCAGAAGCAACCCAAATTACCGTTTACACCAAGTATGTTAGCTTTTGGCATTAACTTACTTTCTCCTACATTTTATCAACATTCATATCACTAATAAAATGGTGATGTCACCATTAAAAAAAAGGTAAATTTTAAGTGCATAGCTTTAGAAAAAAAGAAAAAATAACAAATAGGTAATTAAGTCTGTCACTTTCTGTTTGTTTTTTAAATATATCCCTATCAAAAGTATATAAGACTGTTCTATAACTAAAGTAAGAATATGAAATGAACAAATAAGGTTCTAAAATATTCAGAGAGTGCTTAGACTGTCAGGGGTAAGAATCATACATTTTACAGAAAATAATTCAGTATTTGAGTTGATTTTGAAATCAGCACGAAGAATTTTCTATAAGTTCTGTAAGTGTAAGTTTTTTGTGTTTTTTTTTTTTTTTAAACAGAAAGAATGTGAGGTTTTAGGTGTCAAAGCAAAGCTGGATTTCTTTGTGAATCGAAGATTTCTAATCATCTTTCTCTGCACAATGTTTAGCTTTAATTACCTTCGAAAACATACCAACTGCACACAGCAATAATTTTATACTTATGTTGACAAGAGCTTAACTATACTCAGAGCACCACAAAATCCATCATTTCTAATCCCAGTGGCTCTAGAAAAATAACACTAAAGAAACCTCAGCTTAATTTAAACCTGTAATAAGCCAAAGAAGGAATAAAGATAACTATCCCCAGATTAGCACACATTCTGACAATTTTAAGAAAATAATTACCACAACTTTCTTATGTGGAAATGCTAATTTTGCAAGGCACAAGTTAGGATAAAATGAAAGGACAAAAAGCCTTTCACCACATAATTACATTGTATCTAAAGCAGCAAATCTCTAACTGGATTTCAGTGTCTCCTACCCCACCAAGTGGACTAATGTGTTATTTTTGTTAACAGCTTTTAAAATAAAGTATTCAAACTGCAGGCTAAAAGAGTAGAATAAGCTTCCATAGTAAAATAGCTGTATCCTTCCAAATTTAGGTTTATAGATTTTAGCAAGAAGCATAAAGTATTTTATATGCAGCTTCAAATTTATGTAACTATTCAAAAACATAGATCCAGCTTTCTCTACAGTTTAAGATTTTAGTATAAAAAATAGTTCAATGTAACTCAGATTAGAGATTTAAAAAAGGAGAGCTAATTATAAACAAGGTATAGAAATTAATATAAATATATAGTATTATAAAATAAGATAAAAAATAAATACCTTAGGAAATTTTAACAAAGTTTTATTGGTCAGAGGTAATTTACAATGAGTTTTTATTTCTTTACAGATAATTTAATTGACCAATAACAAATAACATTTCTTCAAAACAAAATGGAAAGATTCAATAATTTAAAAATGATAGTTCTATTTAAGAAAACAGTAAAGCTGAAAGTACCATGCAGAGGAAAAGTCAAAGTTTTGGAGTTAAAAAGATTTCTTTTAAAGTTTTGAATCACCGTATACAATCCTGATGACTCCTGGCCGTCCTTGTCCCATCTGCCAAATGGAGTTAATTAGACTTAATAAGTAGAGGTGTTGAAAAAATTCCATAATATTTGACTAGAGCTAGCCTGATTATGCGCAGAAGGCAATGGCAAGCCACTCCAGTACTCTTGCCTGGAGAATCCCAGGGACAGGGGAGCATGGTGGGCTGCCATCCATGGGGTCGCACAGAGTCAGACACGACTAAAGCGACTTAGCAGCAGCAGCCTGATTATGAGAACAATAATCATTCTGGTAAGAAAAACAAATGGCGAGTAATCAGAGCTTACTTCATGCTGGGTACATGATTTATACCATTAAACAAAAAAAAACCCTCATATTCATTATTCCATTTAACTCCACTTACTATTCCCATTTTACAGAAATGGAAACTGAATCACTTTTTCTAAGACCCGGAGAATATTAGGGGTCTGAATTTCCCCTGTGTACACTATCATGGTACATGATCAATGACATCCATTAAGGAATGTTAAGCTATATCCTGTAAACACTGAAAAAACAAACTCTGAGGGAGAAAGCATCTAATAACCCTAGGAATAGTTGCATACAGTTTTAAATTTTCTTTTCAATATTATAGTTTCTTTCTGCTAGTTCAGGTCACTCACATTTTGTTTAATAATACAGTAAAATTAATCTGTGGTATGATGAAGTCAGGAAGATCTTCTCTATTTAGTCTGGGTAAAGTGGTACCAATCTTGATATGGGGTGATGGGCATAAACCCAAAAAAGAAGGCCCAGATGATAGGAAAAGTGACCCAGAACAAGCTGAAAGTGGCCCTGAGCCAGAGATTGGCGGAGATGAAAAAAGGCCACCAAAATGCAACATGTCAGCCATCTTCAGAGCTTCTCAAAATACAGGGTAAGCAGAACCCTGGAAGCATGAGATAAGTCAGGATGTTGCTATATGGGTATTAAACGAAAGAGTAATGACCAAGGTTGAAATCTTGAGAGTATGAACATATCTAGGTTGCTTTAGTTCATCTTAGAAACACACACACACACACACGAGGCAGAAAGAGAAAAAGACAAATATCTGCAATTCAACCTGCCAAGATAGATTTTGTTCTGTACATAATATTTTATTTAAAGAAAAAAAAAACAAAACGGAGCATCCCTGGTGGTTCAGCAGTAAAGAATCTGCCTGCCAATACAGGAGACGCAGGTTCAATCCATAAGTCAGGAAAATCCTCTCAAGGAGGAAATGGCAACCCACTCCAGTATTCCTGTCAGAGAAATTCCATGGACAGAGGAACCTAGCAGGTTACATACAGTTTATAAGGTTGCAAAAAATTCGGACATGACTTAACAACTAGAACAACTTAATTACAATCTATGTTTTTGCTTTCTAAATTTCCCTTTTAAAAACTTAACAGCATACTTCATGTTGCAAATGTATTACTCTGTAAACAAATTTACTATATCCATCCATTTGATGGCAAAGTTACCTTTGAAAGCAATAATTTTGAAACAAGTAAAAACAAATCTTACCATACTTTCAAGCTGTAAGTCAATGGACTTACAATCCTTCAACAAGAATTGTAGAAAATTGCCTCCAGTAAAGTAGAAACAAGCATGAATTTATGTCTCCCCCAAGATTTTTGTACTTTACAATATTAAGAAAACATTTCTCTTAAGGTGTTTTAATTCTGAGACTTTGATAAGAAAGAGGTCTCTTTTTACTTGAAGCTAGATTGTATCTTTCACAAATCTTTCTTCTCAGCATTTTTGTAGAATATGGCCTGAGTAAGTCCTGGACTTGATCCAAACTCTGTAGGACACACTCTAATAATGAGATCTGTCCAAGTTTGTCAAAGCTAACCCCCAGTCCAGGTAGGCTTGGAGTATAGAAGACTCTAAACTAGAGTTAATTTGGAAGCCCTTGTACAATCTGGACTCCAGAGTGTACATTAATTACCTGCAGTTAAATACAAAACTCTCTGTTCGTGTGAATTTTTTCTTGCAGCAAAATCATTGTTCTCAAAGGGAGACACAATTTTAGAAAAATATAAGGAGGTGTGTTCTATAGTATAAGGAGGTTGCTCTCTGATTTCTACATGAGAATTACGATGAGAACAAAACTCACAATTGAGTCTCTACTTCCGAGGCTAATCTTTGGAAAATCAGGTGGAAAGGGTTTTATTAAGCTTTCATGTTATTCAGGAAATGTGTCCACCAGAAGAAGCTCATGAACATTTGCAGAGGCGTGTAAAATGGACCCTGAAAAAAACTAGAGATTTTGACTGAAGATGGCCAATGATATGCCTTTATATTTTGAAAAATAGTCTGTGACTCTAGGCCACGTTAAGCCTTTTTCTACATTTATTCTCAAGGAATAAACACAATACATATTTTACAGCACTCTCAAAAGGGTTGATTTTTTTTTTTTTCACTCACTCTCTAAGCAAGAGATTTAAGCCTCAACACATTTTGATTTAAAGAAATAGTCAGGCTTCCTCAAAAACTAAGCTCAGGAGTCAAGGCCACTCTACTTAGAGTGTGTTTCCATGACCTGGAGCAGCCCTTGGAGTCCTTGGGGATGTAGAATCCCAGGTCCCACTCCAGTCCTACTAAGTCAGAGTCAATATTTTAAACAAGATACTTAGTAATTTGCATGCACATTAAAATTTGAAAAGCACTATTTTATGCTATTTAATTTGTGCTTTGCATAGATCTCTGTGTGTGCATGTGTGTGTGTGTCCTTGGAAGGCAGAATATGGTTAGGAAGCACAGTCAGTCTCTACTAGAGTTTCGTACTTTTTATGTTTGTAAAGCTTTGACATTTTCTTACAAAGACTTGAGTGATAGCTATCAGTTTATAACTGAGATCTATCTATAACCTTAAATTAAAAGCCATTTTGAAACTCTACCTTTACTGGTTTTCATTTATATTGTGCTCAGTCAAGTCTGACTTTCTGTGACTCCATGGACTGTAGCCCACCAGGCTCCTCTGTCCATGGGATTTTTCAGGCAAGAATACTGGAGTGGGTTGACATTTTTTCCTCCAGGGGATCTTTCTGACCCAAGGATCAAACTTGCATCTCCTGTGTCTCCTGCACTGCAGGCAGATTCTTTACCCAGAGCCATCAGGAAAGCAGCTTCTTCCAGATTTTTATAAAGAAATTTAAATTAAATTTAAACTTTTTTAGGAAGTTTGAACTATTCAAAATTTTGTTCTATTTGGTTTTCATAGTTCACAGAAAATTATTTTTAATATCTGTGAATGTCTTTTAATATCTATACAAAATTTCATGCATCAATTACCATTTAAAATATTTTCCCAAATATCTATTTCTAAATAAAATTTTTACATATTTATGCTTATAAATATCAGATTCTTATAAATCTTGTATGCTTTCTAATTTTCTTCAGAATTTCCTCTTCACATCTCAATATTGTAGTGCTAAGTAAAGAAATTTCATTTGTAATTTTAGAGGACTTATTGGTTTCACTCAAGAAAGAATAGGTTGTTTTATATTTTTAACCAGTTTAATGAAATAGCCAAAAAGCAAGACACAAACAAAACAAATATATAAAAGTCAAGAAAAAAAAATTGAAAAATCAATTAAGAAAAACAGTGACAAAAAAAGTGTTGCAGGAAACAGGGATCTTATAATATTTCCTATAGCAATTCCCTGTGAAAAACTGAAGAGTTAAATAGAACATCTGATTAATATTGTCTGAAGCAGGTCATGTATTCTGAAGACAGCTGATAAACATTTATGTTTATATGGCTCTTCAGCTTTTAGGTTTATAAAAATAAAGACATTTCTTTCCCTCCTTTCCTTTTGAAAACCACTCCAAAAAACAAAGAACCCACAGACAGAGAGGAGGAGCTTTTATGAATGAAAATATGTGGAGTTGAAAGACTGAGAAGAAAGATGAATGACTTCAAATAAAGGAGGGATATGGAATCTCAGTGTCTAGAGAAGAAGAAATATTGCTTAGAAGCAAACTGGCTTGCCCAGCAGATCTTAGATATTTTCAAGAATTATAATCACTGAAGCAAATTTAAATAGATATGATTTGCAAATATATTTTTAAAAAGCAATTAGACACAGATTTAGAGAATGGACTTATGGCTGCAAGAGGGAAGGCTGGGGGTTGGGATAGTTAGGGATGGACATGTACACACTGTTCTATTTTAAATGGATAAACAAGGCCCTGCTGTATAGTTCAGGGAACTCTGCTCAATGTTATGTGGCAGCCTGGATGGGAGGGGAGTTTGGAGGAGAAGAGACACCCGTATGTATATGGCTGGGTCCCTTTGCTGCCCACCTGAAACTATCACAACACTATTAATAGGCTATATCCAATATAAAATAAAAAGTTTTTAAAAAATAAAAAAAGCAACAAGATCCTCAGGTACCCAACCTTACTCTTTCTCTGATTTGCAGTTTA
Source organism: Cervus elaphus (assembly GCF_910594005.1). Classification (NCBI taxonomy): domain Eukaryota; kingdom Metazoa; phylum Chordata; class Mammalia; order Artiodactyla; family Cervidae; genus Cervus; species Cervus elaphus. The sequence goes on along the minus strand of NC_057845.1, from coordinate 24,688,548 downwards.
TTCTCTGACAAAACTTCATCAGAGAGATTGTAGGTGCAAAGTAGAGGAGTGAGATGAACTATGTGATTAACTGAGAGACGACAATATCCCAATACTTTTTCTAGAGAGCTTTCAAAGGCTAAAATCCAATCTTGAAGCCCTTAGAGAGATCAGACGGCTCTTCTGAGAGAATCTGTGAACCTTTCCTTAGAAAAGACAAATCAACACTAACAGTTACGGAGCTTGAGCCATATACATGAAGGAGGGAGGCCCACACCGGCATAGATCAGATTCACTTGTTCAATGAGTTGATGAAGCCTCAATTGATTTTCTTTCTTGAAAGAAAATTTCAAGGACAGAGTAATTTTAAAATTACAAGAAAGCAATTTATGAGAATAAATGTCTAGAATTTCCAGATTTATGCTTTGAAATCACAAGTGGGTTTCCTGAGAAGTATTGTGTGAGGCATGCTGTTCAAATGACAATGTAAATGTTAAAACACATCCCAGTGAAGTGAAGAGCTTTTCAAATCAGCAGGCATTTTGACTCCTGCTTCAATATCCAATAAGAAGTGAGTTTCAGTTTAAATTTTATATTCCACAGGGAAGAAGGCAAACAATGTTCTCTTTGATAGCACCAGCTATTAAATGCCCTGGATGCTATGAAGTGGAAAAAAAAAAGTCCTAAATGGAAATGTGCATAAACTAACATTTTCTACTTACTTTTCAGGAGATTGCTATAGTGCAGTAATCTTACACCTAAATCTCTTCAATTAGAGTTTTCCACTTATTATTCCTGATTTACTTGACTATTGTAAGATTCTTCCTGCAATGCAGGAGACCTGGGTTTGATCCCTAGGTTGGGAAGATCCCCCGGAGAAGGGAAAGGCTAGCCACTCCAGTATTCAGGCCTGGGGAATTTCATGGACTGTATAGTTTATGGGGTCGCAAAGAGTTGGACATGACTGAGCAACTTTCACTTTTAACAAGATAGATCAACTACATAATTATTTAATGCATTAGAGCATTTCTTTAGTTTTAAATTATATTTAAAGGACAGGGATGGTATGGACCTAACAGAAGTAGAATATAAGAAGAGGTGGCAAGAATACACAGAAGAATTATACAAAAAAAGATCTTTATGACCCAGATGATCATGATTGTGTGATCACTCACCTAGACCCAGACATCCTGGAATGTGAAGTCAAGTGGGCCTTAGGAAGCATCACTATTAACAAAGCTAGTGGAGGTGATGGAATTCCAATTGAGCCATTTCAAATCCTAAGAGATGATGCTGTGAAAGTGCTGCACTCAATATGCCACCAACTTTGGAAAACTCAGCAGGGGCCACAGGACTGGAAAAGGGCAGTTTTCATTCCAATCCCAAAGAAAGACAATGCTAAAGAATGCAAAGACTACCACAAAACTGCATTCATCTCACACACTAGTAAAGTAATGCTCAAAGTTCTCCAAGCCAGGCTTCAACAGTATGTGAACCATGAACTTCCAGATGTTCAAGAAGGATTTAGAAAAGGCAGAGGAACCAGAGATCAAATTGCCAACATCCGCTGGATCATTGAAAAAGTGAGAGAGTTCCAGAAAAACATCTATTTCTGCTTTATTGACTATGCCAAACTGAGTATGTGACTGTGTGGACCAAAACAAACTGTGGAAAATTCTTAAAAGAGAAGGGAATACCAGACCACACGACCTGCCTCCTGAGAAATCTATATGCAGGTCAAGAAGCAGCAGTTAGAACTGGACATGGAACAACAGACTGGTTCCAAATAGGAAAAGGAGTACGTCAAGGCTGTATATTGTCACCTTGCTTGTTTAACTTATATGCAGAGTATATCATGAGAAACACTGGGCTGGAAAAAGCACAAGCTGGAATCAAGATTGCCAGGAGAAATATCAATAACCTCAGATATGCAGATGACACCAACCTTATGGCAGAAAGCAAAGAAGAACTAAAGAACCTCTCAATGAAAGTGAAAGAGGAGAGTAAAAATGTTGGCTTAAAATTCAACATTCAGAAAACTAAGACCATGGCATCTGGTCCCATCACTTCATGGAAAATAGATGGTGAAACAATGGAAACAGTGACAGACTTTATTTTTTTGGGGCTCCAAAATCACTGCAGATGGTGACTGCAGCCATGAAATTAAAAGATGCTTGCTTCTTGGAAGAAAGGTTATGAATAACCTAGACAGCATAGTAAAAGGCAGAAACATTACTCTGCCAACAAAGGTTTGTATATTCAAAGCTATAGTTTTTCCAGTAGTCATGTATGGATATGAGAGTTGGGCCATAAATAAACCCGAGCACCAAAGAATTGATGCTTTTGAACTGTGGTGTTGGAGAAGACTCTTGAGAGTCCCTTGGACTGCAAGGAGATCCAACCAGTCCATCCTCAAGGAAATCAGTCCTGAATATTCATTGGAAGGACTGATGTTGAAGTTGAAGCTCCAATACTTTGGCCACCTGTTGCGAGTAACTGACTCGTTGGAAAAGACCCTGATGCTGGGAAAGACTGAAGGAGGAAGAATAAGGGGACAACAGAGGATGAGATGGTTGGATGGCATCACTGACTCAATGAACATGGGTTTGAGTAAGCTCCAGGAGTGGTGATGGACAGGGAGGCCTGATGTGCTGCAGCCCATGGGGTCTCAAAGAGTAGGACACACCTGAGCAAGTGAACTGAACTGAACTGATTTTCTCCAACAAGTGTGTAAACTGAGGACTAGAAAAATGTGCTGTTTTCTGTGACTTTATCCCAGCATCTAGAATACAGCTAAACAGTAGACTAAAAAAAAAAAAAAAAAAGATCTAAAACAAATCATTCCACTTCAGCAAAGTCAAGCATATAAAATGGCCAATTTTTAACAGCCATAGCACAACAACAACAAAACCATCTCTACGGACTGAATACAAGAATTTAAGAATAAAATTAATTTTTAAGTAGGAGTGTAAAACAGCCATTTTCTAAATACTATAAACATATATCCTCTTTAAAGTGAAGTATTTCATTCATTCATTGTGATACTGTTAACAGTTACCAGTTACGCAGTGGTGAGCAAGACAGGACTAGTCACTTCTACATACCCCTTACAGTATATAATACATCAATATGAATTAAAGATATAGATTTGCCTAAGGGGTAGAAAGCAGAGTGAATGGAGCCTGAGAGCATTGGGTTTAAGCCCTGCTTTAACACTTGCTGACTGACCCTTATGTCATATATTAAATATAGGTAACATTTCTGTCAGCCATACAAAAGCTGGTTTGATCCCTCATTCTTCATAAGCTCATGAGAGGTCAAACGTCAAATAATTTGATGTTTTTTGTGGCAAAAACTACTGTAGAAATATTTTTAAAGAACTACTAGAGGAATCATGTGCTCTTTCCTAAATAAAAACATAATAAAAATATAGAAATTTATGAAATGTATGAAAGCGAAAATGCATAGCAAATTTAAATGAAAATATTAATTAAAACTAACTTACATGCAAGTTTTATGAAGACCTTGATAAACGATTTCTTTAGGTACATATGTTTTTCTTAAAACTATAAAAGATGTTTTGTACAAATGCAGACAAATGACAATTATTGAATACATATAAGAATCATAAAATATGTAACTTCCACATTTTAGTTCACATAAGACAGCTTATTCATTATATTCAACCTTAATTATACTAATAGAAATTAGTATATGCACAATCATGGGAAAAATACGATTATAAGAAGCAAATCTCAGAGATTATTATTATATATTGAGTAGTGTGAGAGAGCAAATCTCTTTTAATTAAAGGCTCTATTTCAAATTAGGATCCATAGGATATGATAATAAAAACGTGTGCTGAGAAGAAAACTTGAGAAGTTAATGTACTGATAAAAATAAAGATTTAATTAAATTCATAAATATTGCGAACAGTGATAGTAAGGGTAATTCAGCTCCTAACAGTAGTGGTTATAACATTCAGCATACATCACATTGCTGTACAGTCCTAAGGAGAACTATGGGACCCTGCTGCTGAGGGCCATCAATTTCTTAAAACTAAGCTGAAATGGTACTTTGGAGAAGAAAGTTTTTATCACTTCTCATGGCGAGAGGAGGGAGACGTAATTGGAGCAGCAGTGGAACAATTCAGCCCAGATCTGTGTCCAAGTTGCCTCCTGAAGTTCCTTACACTCTATTTAACAGGGTAGGATATCCAGGTTTCTTCTTCCTGGCCAGTCTCTACCCCCAGAGAAGAAAGGGAAAGACCCTCCCAACATCAGCTACCTGCTTTTTCACTTTGTTCTCCAACTACCACTTTAAAGTCCTCAGAAATAAACCACAGATGGTCAGACAAGGCTAATTATTACTACCATAACAATGCTAACTGCTTACTGGTTTTGTTTTTCTTTGATTTTGGAAGCTCCAAGCTAGTTAGAATCTAATTTGTTTTAACAAGCAAACCCCATCCTAATCGTGGGAGTACTTTGAAATCTATGCCCCTGTCTACCTAGGAGATTTTCCTTGGTAGAGCAAATAAATCTTCATTAAAATTTGGGTTACTTGGGGCTAGACTGAGGCATAGTGCTTACTGCACGGAATCACAAAATCTCAGCTTTGCGCTCAGATAGTTGCACAGGGATTTTCTTTGGCTCACCTCCTGCCTTTTCAAATTTTATATTGAATGTCTCTAGTTGGCACCTAAATTCTCCACATCCATCAGATTTTATTGCTCAGGTCATCTTCTACCAGGAGCTTTGCATATTTAAGTTTCCTGCTTGGCCTCTTCAGGTATTTGAGTCTGCAGTTCCCACACTGATTAACAATATTGTTTGGTCCATAGGAGAGAAGAGTTTTTGGCCCATGTCAGAAGTTTCAAATTCTTAACAGCCCAAGAAATAGAGTTGTACAATTTATTTTTAAATTTCTTTTTTTAAAAAATGGAAATAAAATGCTTTGGGGGATTACAAAATTTTGAGAGATGTATTGGACAAAATCCATATATAAAGATTTTACAGGATATTTTTTCAGACTTGCTGTGCCTTGTTCAGTAATCTGTAAAAGCCTATTTTTATCAAATTGTGTTACAAAATCAGTGATAATTATAGAGCTTTTTATTTTACCTCATGACATGTTTAATATTTTATATTTTTATAAGGTATAAAAATTCATTTTATGTATCATATAATAAGGAATACGCAGTTGAAAAAAAATAAAACTGTGTGGAGTATATATGAGCAAAACTGTCAGATCACAGCAAAACATACTACTAAAGTAAGAAAAATAATAATAGCAAGCAAACATTTACAAAAGTGCTTATTATCATTTATGCCTGATTACTCCGAAGCATCCTAATCATTACATGTTCAATCAAATGTATCCAATTAATTTTGTTTTGCCTAATATTAACATTGACCTTCTTATTTAAAATTTTAGTTTCACCTCTGTTGAACACATGTTTTTTTTTGTTTGTTTGTTTCTTTTTAACATTATTGCTTATGGAGTTAGGAAGGAACAGAAATTAATGAAGAAACCCAAGTCTCCTCTCTATTTCAGGCAAATATTATTTAATTTCATTTCACTTTCAATACTGTTTTTTACAGTAAGAGAAAAGGCAGCTAATTGCTTTTGGAAATCTAGTATATATGTGTTTAATATTTCAGTTAAATTGTATTCCAAGATGATTGGCAATTTGTCATCAGTTCTTAGGCTTTCCGTAGTCATCTATCAATAACTAATCTGAAAAGTCATTTTGAGTTAGAGCTGTTCTCTTCACACCACTCTAAATTCTAATTGCACTTACCTGCAACTGCTCCCCTGGGACATTTTATGCTACAAAACCAGCATACTTTTCAACACCTTTTCTGTTTCTCAATAAAATCATGTTACCATAATAAACATCCTTGTGAAAGTTTGCTCTGTCCATCATATGCAAATATGTGTCATTTCATTTGAGTTAATTGCATTCTGAAATATTATATATGCCATGTTCACAAAATAGAAATATTATCAGAGAAAGATCAATAAACTATTGATGAAATTCTGTCACTTCTGCAAATAAAGACTTTCTAAATCATTAATAGTTATTTTTTGAACACATCAACAAGATTCAAAAGTAAAAATCAATAACAATTAATTTTCAAAAAGTGTGTTTATGTGTTGATAATAAAACAAATAAGAAGCAAACAGGATTGATTTAATTTTTCAGGCAAAAAAATAATTGAAATATGTTTAAAAGCCAATTTGGCTTCAATAGTAGGAAGAGATGTTAGATATCAAATAATTAGTTTGACTAATTTTTTCACTTTTCAATACACACTTTGAACCTTGGGAAACACAGGATTAGAATTAATTAAAAACATTCCACTGTTAGTGCTTTCATTTAACTTGTATTCAGGACATCTCCCTCCATACTAGGAATTTCATGTTTTTGCTCAGACAATCCAGGTTCACTGTTTTTTGTTTTTTTTTTTCCTGCAGTATAACTACACATGAACCCATGCTAAGTTATTTTGATAATATTTTGAAAGTTATACTTGAAATGAATATCATCAGCCAGGACATTTGGTATTAGTGAACTAATCTCTCTTAATAATAATTTCTAAACTGCTTGATTAAAATTTGACCATCAACGAAAACTCCAGTTCATAATCAAATTACATAACCAGATATACAAAAGCATTGTATCTCTTATGTACTAAACATATGAACAATTAACTCAGATACTTTAAAGTTTAACATATATATATATATATATATATATATACTGATATTCTAGAATAAAAATCTTAATAGTTTATTCATTTTCCTAACAGTTTAAAAAATATTTAAGATAGCTATATTTATGCTATTTACCTGCTGATGCAATGGGTCAGCAGGTAGAGAAACTGCCTTCAGTGCAGTAGACACAGGAGATGGGGGTTTAATCCCTGGGTTGGGAAGATCCCTTGGAGGAGGAAATGGCAACCCACTCCAGTGTTCTTGCTTGGAAAATCCCATGGACAGAGGAGCCTGGCGGGCTACAGTCCATGGGCTTGCAAGGAGTCAGACATAACTGCATGACTAAACACTCACATAGTATTTATAGCAGTAGGAAAGGAAAACAGAATTGGATTCATTTTTGTGAAATGAGTATATCTATCTGCATATACTTATTTGATAAATGAAATGTAATTAGTTTTAAAATGTACTAGTTAAGTGTTTTGGTGTCTGGGGATAAAGATGAGTTATAAATGATATCACTGATTGATGTGCTATGAAAAAATTTTATGGCTTAAGTTCATAGTCTTTGTCATTGTAACATCAAGATCCAAAGGCATTGAGTAACTTTCTCACCAGAGGATGGGATATGAAGTTAAGGTCTATTCTTAAACCTTGAAAACAGTGTACATGGAATATATTTACTGGTATTGTTTCACTATTGCTCCAACACATCCGTGCTATTGGGATTTGGGTAGGGTGAGGCGGAATCTGTGAGACAAAAAGAGAATCAGCAATGTAGGAATAAGAAAGGAGAAGAAAATAGGGGGAAAGTGTGGAGTTTATATATAATTTCTATTTCCTTTTCACATACTGCTCAGCTGGGATTCAGTTTTGGCTCTCATAAGCACACAAAAAATGACTTTATCAGATGTCGTTTGTAAACTTCTAATCAATAGATCCACAGCAATACCTCTTTCTGGTCCTCATTCAACTCATTGCTGCAGCATTTGGCTCTCTTCATCACTTTTCTTTTAAGAACTCTCTCCTGATTCTCCTCACCTGGCTACATCTGAGTGCAATGTTGGCTCTGACTTCTTCAATGGTGCCTTAAATGTCACTATTTATTCACCAGATATTTCGTCCTTGAGTACTAAGTCGCTCCAAATGTGTCTGACTCTTTGCAACCCTATAAACTGTGGCCTGCCAGGCTCCTCTATCCATGGGATTTCCCAGCCAAGAACACTGGAGTGGGTTGCCATTTCCTTCTCCAGTTTTGTCCTTGTGTGTGTATATGCCTAGTCATTCAGTTGTGTCTGACTCTTGCAACCCCATAGACTGTAACCTGCCAAGCTCCTCTATCCATGGAGTTCTCCAGGCAAGAATACTGGGGTGGGTTGCCATTTCCTTCTCCAGGGGATTTTCTCAGCACAGGAATTGAACCCAGGTCTCCAGCATTGCATGAAGATTCTTTACCAACTGAGCTACAAGGGAAGCCCATTTTGTTTTTGCCTATCTTTAATTATAAATATATTTCATTTTATTTCATGTTTAACTCAACTAATTAAACATTCATTGAGCTTATTGATATCCAGCATGAAAAGAAGCATGATTGGTGAGAAAGGGTAAGTTCACAGATACATAAGACTCATTCTTTGCCCTCAGTTCAGTTCAATTGCTCAGTCATGTCCGATTCTGAGACTCCATGAACCACAGCATGCCAGGCTTCCCTGTGCATCACTGACTGCTGGAGTCCACCCAAATTCATGTCCATTGTGTTGGTGATGTCATCCAGCCATCTCATCCTCTGTTGTCCCCTTCTCCTCCTGCCCTCAATCTTTCCCAGCATCAAGGTCTTTTCATATGAGTCAGCTCTTCTCATCAGGTGGCCAAAGTATTGGAGTTTCAGCTTCAACATCAGTCCTTCCAATGAACACCCAGGACTGATCTCCTTTAGGATGGACTGGTTGGATCTCCTTGCAGTCCAAGGGACTCTCAAGAGTCTTCTCCAACACCACAGTTCAAAAGCATCAATTCTTCAGTGATCAGCTTTCTTCACAGTCCAACTCTCACATCCATACATGACTACTGGAAAAACCATAGCCTTGACTAGATGGACCTTTGTTGACAAAGTAATGTCTCTGTTTTTTAATATGCTGTCTCGGTTGGTCATAACTTTCTTTCCAAAGAGTAAGTGCCTTTTAATTTCATGGCTGCAATCACCATCTACAGTGATTGTGGAGCCCAATGTCTGTCACTTGTTCCACTGTTTCCCCATCTATTTACCATGAAATGATGGGACCAGATGCCTTGATCTTAGTTTTCTGAATGTTGAGTTTTAAGTCAACTTTTTCACTCTCCTCTTTCACTTTCATCAAGAGGCTCTTTAGTTCTTCTTTACTTTCTGCCATAACGATGGTGTCATCTGCATATCTGAGGTTATTGATATTTTTCCCGGCCATCTTGATTCCGGCTTGTGCTTCTTCTAGCCCAGCGTTTCTCATGATGTACTCTGCATATAAGTTAAATAAGCAAGGTGACAATATAATGCCTTGATATGCTCCTTTTCCTATTTGGAACAGGTCTGTTGTTCCATGTCCAGTTCTAACTGTTGCTTCCCGACCTGCATACAGGTTTCTCAAGAGGCAGGTCAGATGGTCTGGTATGCCCATCTCTTTCAGAATTTTCCATGGTTTATTGTGATCCACACAGTCAAAGGCTTTGGCATAGTCAATAAAGCAGAAACAGATGTTTTTCTGGAACTCTCTTGCTTTTTCAATGATCCAGCGGATGTTGGCAATTTGATCTCTGGTTCCTCTGCCTTTTCTAAAACCAGCTTGAACATCTGGAATTTCATGGTTCACGTACTGCTGAAGCCTGGCTTGGAGAATTTTGAGCATTACTTTACTAGCGTGTGAGATGAGTACAATCTTGTGGTAGTTTGAGCATTCTTTGGCATTTCCTTTCTTTGGGGTTGGAATGAAAACTGACCTTTTCCAGTCCTGTGGCCACTGCTGAGTTTTCCCAATTTGCTGGCATATTGAGTGCAGCACTTTCACAGCATCATCTTTTAGGATTTGAAATAGCTCAACTGGAATTCCATCACCTCCACTAGCTTTGTTCGTAGTGAATCTTCCGAAGGCCCACTTGACTTCACATTCCAGGATAGGAAAGTTTTATTTAGTGGAGGATACAGAAAATTAATGTATCTCTCCCCCACCCCATCTACTCATAAGTGATCTGAAGGCTTTTACAAAGCACCTAGTTAAGATAAGCTTCACAGATTTATCTATACCCTCAACCTTTAACTCAGCCTCCAGATTCAAATTCTAAATACCCTCTAGACATGTCCCCATGGATGTCCCATCCTCTTTTCATATAAGTATTTTCAAATGTGACATCATTATAGCTTCTCATCAACAGGGTTTCTTGTTTTTACCCATGAGCTCAGTGAGTGGTCACATGATCATTCCTGTTCTCAAGGCCAGAAACCTATTTTTGCTTCCCTTACCTTGAATCTGTACAAACACTTTCAAGTTCTTCTTCCAAAAAGTCTTTCATCTTAACTCTCCAGTCCATTTCCCCTAGTCTTTGTCCAATATCAGACCTTCATCATTTCTCAAGTCAGACAGAATGGACATGATAGCTTTTCTGATTTTTGCCAATCCCCTTTATACAAGGTTGCCTGTTTAATTTTTGCAAGGTACAGTTCTGGTCATGCCCCACACTGTTCAAAAATTTCCCCATGAAACATGGCTTACGAAATAAAATCTTGTCTCTCTTACATGGAAATAAAATGTTCTGTCATTTGGTACAGCTCTCTCAGTTTTTTCTTACCTTCTTCAGTGCTATCTCAGCAATAATTTTCAGTTCCAGGCCTTTAACAGCTAAATGTATTTGCTTTCAAACTCTCTCACCTCAACATCTAAAGTCTTTGGCTTACTCTGTAATTAAGTCATAGGTATTCTTCAAGTCTTAGCTCAAATTTCAGTTCTTCTTGGAGAATCTGCCCTCACTTCTTCTTCCAACTAGTCAGAATTAATGGCAGTTTTCTTTCTGCATCCATGAAGATTTTTTCTCGTGTTTATTTATTCAGCTATGGGCTATGATCAGTCAATTATCTGTCTTTATTTCTAGCCACTCAGGTGAAGCTGGGAGCCCTTTGTATAGATTCATCACAGACATTTGTTGGTTAAGATAAAACCAGTAAAGGAGGACTTGAAATGGTAAATAATCTTTGGAAAGACCTGCTGAAGACTATGATGCACCTCACTTCTCCCTTTTACTGCTCCCCAGGCAGCCTCTTCTACTATCATGACTTTAATTAGCAGCTACCTGCCCTGGTGGTTCAGACGGTAAAGTGTCTGCCTACAATGCGGGAGACCTGGATTCGATTCTTGGGTCAGGAAGAAACCCTGGAGAAGGAAATGGCAACCCATTCCAGTACTCTTGCCTGGAAAATTCCATGGATGGAGGAACCTGGTAGGCTGTAGTCCATGGGATCTCACAGAGTCAGACATGACTGAGCGACTTCTTTTCACTTCACTTGCTAAAGACAACAAAATCAATCCCACAGCCCAGAGCTCTTTCCTAAACTACACATTCCACCTGGATATTACACAGGCTCTGCCAGCTCAACCTGCCTAAATGTGAGCTCAGGTTCTTCTTCCCTAAACCTTACTTCTCTCCCTGAATGTTTTCTCTGTTGGTGATGCCAATACTCAACCAGTTGCCCAAGGCAAAAATTTGGAGCCATCCATAAACCCTTCTTTTTTCTTACTTCCCACATTCTACACATTTTATGTCTTAAATATTTTTTAGGCATTGCACTTCACTTCATCACTGTTATGAATTAAATGCTTGTGCCCTTTCGAAAATTCACACAGTCAGATTCTAACTCTCAATGTGATGGTAGTAGGAAGTAGGGTCTTAGGGAGGTGTTTAGGTCATCAGTGTAGATCTCTCATGAATAGGATTACTGCAGTTATAAAAGAGCCCAGGGAGTTCTCTTGCCCCTTCCACTGTATGCAAACACAACAAAAAGATAGCAAGAACCTGGCTATGAACCAGGAATTGGACCCTCACCAGGCACTGAATCTGCTGGCAACTTGATCTTGGACTTTTCAGCCTCCACAACTGTGAGAAGTAAGTTTTTGTTGTTTATAAGCCACTCAGTCTTCACTGTTCTGTTATAGGAGTCCAATCTACAACAGCAACTGATGCACATTCATGGCTCAGGTCTTGATCATTCTGTACATAATCTACAAACCACAGTCCCCTGACTCATTTCCTCTAAAATCTCCATGGCTGCTATAATGCTTTACATAAAACGCAAATCTGAACCCTCCACCCAGTTGCTTTAAATTCTGTAGTTTCCTCTTCATCTGTGGGATTGAGCCCAGTCTCTTCAACCCAATGTAAAACATTTCATGTCCTTCCTCCCTGACCTCTCTGGACTCACTTCTGCTCACTCCATGCCTCATACTTGATGATTCAACTATATAAGCAGCAGACTTCTCTTTATTGCCTCATTGACTCCGTTCACAGTGTTCCTTCTTCCTGGTATGACTTTTCTTCCATCCACTGCATTTCTCTTTTTCCCTGGATCTTTTTACTTTGCTAATGCTTGACCTAAGTCTAGACAGACCATTATATTCACAGGGAAAATCTCTGCAGCTTTTTGAAACTGGGTTGAGAGTTCTGACTTACTTCCATTAGCAACACCCTATCATTCCCCTTAGACTGAGTTTATTTTTATATTCTGGAAAAACCTGAGTTTCTTAAGAGTGAGGATATATCCCAGCTATCTCTGAAACCACAGTGCCTCCAAAAGTGGGTGGTCAATAGAGGTTTATGGAATAAAAAAGAAGAGAACAAACGAGTCAGTCTGTGGTGACATGGTTAGTTGGCTTGTTAGCAAAATTACTCTGGTTCTAAGCAGAGTTGTCCAGATGTGTACTTTGTGGACATTATGCTGTGTCTGGAGCTGTCTAGTGAATTTGGATTACTTCTTGGTTTCCTACTGAAGATTTTTCAGATGACCTAATATTTCACACACTAAGTTTCTAATTTGGCTCCTTCAGAGCCAAAAATTTCCAGAAACTGTATGAAACACTGTAGCCACTTTAGAGAATTTTCTCCAAGTCAGTTTACACTAACCAGACAGGTTCAATTAACCTGTGAGTAAAATTAATAGTCTGTATGGCAAAGTTAATACAATGGAAAGAAATCTACCTATCCATTTAAAAGTGGTTGTTTCTATGGCTAATCAATCATTACTTTCTCATTACTTTAATTGACAAAATTTTCTACAGCTTAGATCTTATAGAGGTGCTTCTATACCCTTTTCATATTTTAGTATTTTTTAAGAAAAGAAATTATACATCCTCATTTGTCACTAAGATATCTATGCAAGAGAAAGCTTTAATTGATGAGAAAAATTAAGTGCTTAAAATGAATATGCCCATAAAGATTCAATATTCAATAGCTGTAGATTCTTTCTAAGCATCAAAATGTCAAAATAGCTTTGGTTTACATAATTAAATTTGCCAAATCATTAGCCTATAATGTAATGGCTCAGTATTATTCAGGGTGAATTCAACAACTAAACTCTTAATGTTTTAAAATTGACTACAACACTGGAAATGATTTCCACATAATCAGTAGAAAGAGCTAAATAAAAATGATTTATTGACAATACATTTGAGCAGGTAACAGCTTCTTTAGGTCTTGCTTTAAAACATTTAATTAATGTTTCTGTTTGGTACATCAATTATAGCAGTGCCCCTTGGAAAGTGGCTCTAAATGAGGGCATAGACCATTCCTTGGTTATGTGACCAGGAGCATATTTTTATATATCTTTTCATGCACCATTTCATAGCAAGAGTGAGCTTGATTTCTGCTCTTAACTCTCGAGAAATCTGAGTGTTCACTTGATAGTTATAGTTTTGATCTTAATCGTTTAATTCACTGTAGTTTATGCATATTTCCCCTGGGTCATCTCTAGTACTTCTTATAATATCAGTGGTGAAGGAATAGATGCTTTATTTTTTAAAACAATTTCTAATCATTTTCAGATGATTTTAATAAAATACACTGAAAGCAATTGCTCTAAAACAAAATTAAAAATTCAAAGACAAAGCACCTATCCATTTTTAAAGTGTATTTATTGATTCTACAAACAGAAAATAACTGTGAAACTGCTATAAGCTTTTCTTAGGGTTACTCAGTCTTTGTATTTATTTCATTGTTGACTAGTAACAAAGTTCTCCAACACTGGTCTTTAGACTATACTTGAAGACTGAATCCATGCCCAGGTCTTCAATTCACAAAGGCAGGTTTAGAAATAAGACTATAACTGCTACTCAGTTTTCTGGAGGGTCTTCAAAGCATAAAGACAGAGGAAAATTGTCTAGCACTGTATATTAACAATGGCTCCTCCATTCTCCTTAAATCCTCTAAAGACAGGATATACCCCTGGCCATAGTTTCCCCTCCCCCTCCCCCGGCTCCCACTCTTAAACATTTGTTGATTAACCCTCAATGGTGGCAATATTGTTTATAGATTTATTTTGACCTCTTAATGTCAAATTACTCCATTAGTCCCAACAAGCTATTGTTTCATCAGCCAAATCTCAAAAGAAGCGTTTCCTGAATATTCTTAAACTTGCACTTTAACATCTACATATCAGGCTTCCTTTTAAAATATATATTGGTTTCCACTCTAGGACTCATCCATCCTAATTAGTCATTATGTGGAAAAACTGATTGTCACAACACAGAGAAAATGGCAAGAGACGCTACAGCCTAGTGAGAATGTAAAGGATGGTGATTCAAGACAATGCTACCAAATGCCATTAGCCAAAAACATTTACAGTGTGAATGTAATGAGACAATTTTCACTGACCAACAGTTTACAGAGCAATATGGCACCCTGAACATATTATATATATACATATATGTATATACGCAGAGTTCTGTGGTGGATTATGTCTTCATATTATACATGGATTATGTATCTAATATATGCATATGTAAAATATAAATGTATATATATATATACACAAACATGTGTTCACACACGTGTTGCTCACATACACACACTCCCTGGAAAATTTATCAGAGGCAAATAGCATTTTAATAAAATAGCTTGACATAGATTATCTGAAATGTATACCTTAAAACTAAATCATTTCTCTGAGCCCCATACTGGAATATTCAAGTGGAATTCTATACTTGATGCCATCCTTAAATTTATCTAAAAGAACTAAAGAGGCACTAAAAAAAAAAGAAAGAAAGTGAAGTCGCTCAGTCGTGTCCGACTCTTTGTGACCCCATGGACTGTAGCCTACCAGGGTCTTGACAGAAGACCATGGACAGCATGGGATTTTCCAGGCTTGGAAATACTGAATACTGATTGCCATTTCCTTCTCCAGGGGATCTTCCCAACCCAGGGATTGATCCCGGGTCTCCTGCATTGCTGGCAGACGCTTTACCATCTGAGCCACCACGGAAGCCCTAAAGTGGCACTAGGGTGTCCCAAGTGGAGCTTTTGACTGGCTCCTCAAATCTAGTTTTTTCTACTGATACCTAGCTCAGATGCACCACCTATAAATTTATCTTATGGAAATTTGTAGTCAGGGCAACTTTCCTTTTGAGAGCATAATAACTATTGACAAAGGATTGATTAAAATAAATAACAGTTATTCAATCATACATTATTCAACTTTTAAATGAATGAGATAAATTTTTATATTCTGACTTGGAAAAATATAATTCAAGGTACACTGTTAAGTTGAAAAGACAAGTTTCAACACTAAGTATGATTAATTATTATATGACAATAGCAATATAGCCTGTTATTATAGTCATAGATTAAAAACATTTGGAAGAACACATGCAAAAGAGTTCACAGTGTCTCTTTCTGGGTACTGGGATTACAGGAAATGTGCACTTTTTAAAAGGCTTTCTATAATGATGAATTTTAATAAGCATTTTTATTATTTTAAAAATCAGGAAAATAAAACAGTTTACAAAAGGTAAAGAAAGACACATAGAAGTGACCTGGTGAAAAGTACAGTGAAGAAAAGAGGAATCTAAAATAGGACATACAAAGAGAAGAAAAAGGAAAATTAAGCAAGGTGATGCTTAGAGATTTAATTAGCATTTGAATTGTGGCTCTCCCAAAGAAAGAGCCAAGTAAAAACCAAGCAGAGAGCTCACAATGCTTCTGGGTTTTAATTTTACATAAAATCAGAGTCAAAAAATTATTTAACATGATAAAATAAGAAGGGTTTAAATGATAATCCCTGTGCACTACAGACATTGGTGATTTCATGGTGCCCTCAGGCATAAGAGCAGCCTCTGCAAGTTCAAGACTGCCAAAATGTCTGAGAAGTCTGAAGTTTTCAGTGAGAGAAATGATGAGTAATAAACCTTTGTTGAAGTCTCTAAAAACTTTTTGTTAAGTGGGTAATAATCCTTACAATTGCCTATGAAGCAGGCAACTCTTTTGATTTGATTCTGTACAATCATTTGCTGTCACCAGTGGCTGCTTGTGGTCAATTTTGGAAAGATGGCTTCATTTTTTAGCCAATTTTAACTGATCTTTACTAAGTGATGTCTTCAAAATAAGTGAAGGTAACCTGCGTGTTGAGAGAAGAGATTAGCAGTGTTATGTGCAGTATTTTTTGACCTGTAGAATCTAAGAATTCTGAGTGCACTTTAGAGAATAAAGAATGATGGGAAGATAAAATATCAAATGTTTTTATGTCAGTTTTAACCAACTTTGACCCTTAAAAACAAACATGGAATTTTTATCTACTGACAGCTATTATGGAATTTTGGCTACTGCCAGTTCACCCAGTGAGGTGATCCCAGAACACAGAGCTAGGATTTGAACTTAAGAGTCACAAACATTTCTTGATAAAACTGCCACAGTCAGGGCATTACACCAATTCTATTAGATTGCATTGCTTGTTGCTAGCTGCTTTTATTTTAAACATTTGAAATGGAGCTGAGGGCATGATACATTTAATAAAAATCACCATATATTAAAAGAAACACATAAAAAAATCTAAAGCAAAAACAGTATGCTGACATTAAAATGAAAATAAGAAATTATTTTGCTCAATCTTAAAACAAGTCTTTTGTGTAAAATTGCAATGGTGTCGTACAAGAAAAGCTTTTTCATAATTTAAAAGAAATGTTGCTCAAATAATTATTTTAAGCATAATTTTTAGTTCATGATTCATTGTCATTGATTGATGACCCTGTTCCTACCTTCCCTCCCTCCCTCCCTTCCTTCTTTCATTCTTTTTGTCACTATTAAAACACATTGTCAATTCCTGGGAAATAAAAAGAGAATCTGGGTAATAAAGTCTAATCTTCTCTTTGGTGCTGAATCTAGCCTCCCTTGCTCACAGAGGGCTGTGTGCGGACACCTCGCACCAGGCCCTTCAAACCAGAGTTCCACAAGGGCAAAGGCTGTGCTGACTTGTGCTTGACATACTGCAAACTCGGGTGGAGGCTGTGAGCAGAAGCCACACACAAATCGGCCGCTCACGATGGTGGTGGTGGGCCACAGGCAGAGATGCTGCGTGTGCCCTGCGTTGAGAACTGCATTGCTGCCTGAGCATCATGGCCACGCTTGCCCGGTAAGAGCTCCAGCCCCACCTTTCCCCACGGATGATCAAGTTTTCCCTGGTTTTTACAAAACGAGTATGTGCTCTAGAGCACAAATTCAAGCCTCTCCAATCTTGATCAGAGAACAAAGCTTTCCTTTGCTTCTGAACCAAACTTGGTCTCATTTTATTGGCCAGGGTGAAACTAGGGGAACTCTTGGGGACCAACTCAGGAGGGTCCGTGACCCTTGCTTCCTCCCCTCTTACTCTTTCTTTTTTTCCTCTCTTTTTTTTCTTTAACCAACTTAAAAAATATATATATAATGAATAGCAATGAGCCCATTTCCTAAGTCAAAAGCTGGATAACCAAAAACTTACATAGATCTATGCACTCTCTCCTCATTTGTTTCCTCCAACTGAAGTAACTAAAGTTCTGAATTTTAAAATTATTATTTTTTTCTTGAAGGAAAAAAAAAAATCTACATTTATTGCATATATAGGTATTCCAACATACTCTGTTGTTTTCTAAAAAATACGTATATATTTATGAAAACTCACTTGTAGTTTTATAGCTCCTGATTTTTCCATTCAATATTGCATTAAGATGACATCATTGATTATTTGTGATTTATAATTTACATATTTTCATGTGTCAACTTGAAAAAATAGTCACAACCTAAAAGTTGAAAGTTATATTTTGTTCAGTGGGAATTTTTAGGACTTCAAGCCGAGGAGGGCGTGCATGCTAAGTCACTTCAGTCATGTCCGACTCTGTGACCCTACGGACTGTGGCCTGCCAGGCTCCTCTGTTCACGGGGGTTCTCCAGGCAAGAATACTAGAGTGAGTTGTCATGCCTTCCTCCAGGGAACCTTCCTGACCCAGGGATTGAGCCCGTGTCTCCTCTGGCTCCTGCATTGTACTCAGATTCTCACCACTGAGCCAACAGGGAACTCCCAAGTCCAGGAGACAGTATCTCAAATGACCCCAAGAGACTGCTCTGAGGAGGTCAGGGGAGGAGCCAGGTTATATAGAAGTTTTGCAACAAAGGGCAGGTAGCCTGAACATCAAAAGATTATTGTTAATTAAAGAAAATCAGATATCTCAAGTTAAGAAATTTAGCTATTTTCTTCATATGGGAAGATGCAAGCGTCTAGGGTCACTGAAATCATTCTTTTCCATATGCACCTCAGCTATCCTGGGCCAGTATCTTGTGTTTTTCTCACATCCTACACTCCCTCAGGGTTCACTCCAGGGAGTGGCTGCAGTCCTGATGGCTGCTAGATAGCAAGTATTCTTCTCCTTCCTGAGTGCCCTTAAGACTTAGGAACTCACATTGGAGGGCTGGAATCTCTGATGTCTGTGATACACTATTTTACTGGGATATGGCTGGAAATATTCCAGTTCATATATGGCTGTATAATATTTCATAGTGGACTATACTGTAATTGATTGCCTCACTCTCCTGTTGAATTTTTGAGTATTCCCTGTGGTAAAACTTAGCAATTCCAGTCCTGGAAATATTAACATAAGACATTTTTGCATGTGTGTATCAGGAATGTTCATAACCATACTAATCATAATTTAAAAAGTAAAAAACTATCAAAAATCTTTAACCAAAGGAATTATCTATCAAAACTGTCCAACATTCTCATTCATGCATCTTTTGTGAAATTCATTGAATATTAAGGTAAATTTACTTATATTTTAACTTTAAATTTATTTTTATTAAAAAACCACCTATTTTCAAGACAAAACCTTTTCTGTATATGTACACTTATCTCCATATATACTACTAACACTATTTTGCAACTATCCAAAATGGATCGATGGTAATTATTTTGCTATATTTTAATCCTTGGCATAGTACTTATTAACTGACACTTCCCTTATTATTTGGGCTTCCCTGATAGCTCAGTTGGTAAAGAATCTGCCTGCAATGCAGGAGACCCCAGTTCAATTCCTGGGCCAGGAAGATCCCTTGGAGAAGGGATAGGCTACGCATTCTAGTATTCTTGGGCTTCTTTTGTGGCTCAACTGGTAAAGAATCCGCCTGCAATGTGGGAGATCTGGGTTCGACCCCTGGGTTGGGAAGATCTCCTGGAGAAGGGAAAGGCTACCCACTCCAGCATTTTGGCCTAGAGAATTTCATGGACTATAGTCCATGGGGTCGCAAAGAGTTCCTTAATATTTGATTTTCTATCTCCTTAAAATAGAGAAGGATAATTACTTGACAATATTGTGGAATCTTGTCATGCTTGGTCGTCACTGTACCCCTACCACCCTCAACACTGTCTCATACACAGTAGGTGTACAGTAGATATTTGTTGAATGAAGAAGCAGTGACTAGCACAGTGCAGATGTATGGCCCTGGCTGATCACCATGTTTTGGCAAGTCTAAAGAGTATTTGTTATTTTATGATTGTGGATACAGCGATTAAAACATGTTCTGCTATATGTGTATATGTGTGTGTGTGTGTGTGTGTGTGTGTGTGTATGCCCTCCCTTTTGGACCTCCCTCTCACACCCCCCCATCCCACCCATCTAGGTCAATGCAGAGTTGATTCACTTACTTGTATGGCAGAAACTAACACAACATTGTAAAGCAATTATATGCCAATTTTAAAAAAAGAAAAGAAAAAAAATGTTAGAAGAGTATATTTTAACTTCATCGAATACAAGATTCTCAGGTTTAAGCCTGCACTAATGCAAATAGAATTTTTTTCATCATTTATTAAGTACTTCTGTAATTAACTCACAGCACTTCTTTTATATTTTGCCAAGAAAATATTAACTATTTTTTTTTTTCTGCTGGAAAATGCAAAGCTAAACCGAAAATGGGGCATCTATTTCAGAGGCTCCCTGGTGGTGACTGTGGCCCTAATTAAGGAAGGCGTTCTAAAGTGAGAGGTATTTGCTGACACACAGAATGCAGAGTTCAATGAGAAAAATGAGCAGTGATGAATATTCACTTTGAAGCTTGCCTGACAGAGTGCTTAGATTACAGAAAGTTGGAGAACTATCCTGAATATGACTGATCAATGAGATTCCTTTCTTGACCCTCACTTCCATCAGTACTTAAGCTATATCAGTTTTAATGCTTCAGTTTGGGAGCCTGCCTCTAAAAGTCAAAGATTTATGGTGAGTGAAAAATGTCCATATTAAAAAGGTAAGAGGGGAGCCAGATGATATCCACTTTTGACCATTATAATTAATAGCTGAATCTTCGCTGGTAACTAATTGAATGGAGGTCAGTGGGTTGTCATGGTAATGTCCTAGCCAAGCAATTTTACCCATTTTCCAGTCTGGTGCCCCTTTGCACAACTGAAGTTGTAAAACGCTTTAATTGCAAGATTTGCAAATGATGCAACATCTGGGCTCGAATTTACATATAAAGGGAGAAGTTTAATGGAGTTATTAGCATATCTGTGTGAACTCCTCAGTTTTTATAGTTAATTATGAAACCTGCAGTTTTGCCAATGAACTCTGTATACAATAGAAGAAAAGCAGTAAGGAAAGCTATAAGAATCAGCAATTTAAGTTTACACCATTCATCTTAGGAAGTAAAAATTTATAAATGGCCAGTCATATTCATTGCGTTTGTTGTGAGTGATTAAAAAAACAGGCTAACAGAAGAATTGTTCACCCATGTTTAAACAAAAAAAAGTTTTTATGTTTAAAAATATAACTCCATCATTCTCATGACTCTAGGCAGTAAAATAAAAATTAAAAAAAATATGCCCAGAATTATGTTTTCAAAAATTTAGCAAAAAGAAAACAGCAACTGAAAAATAATGTTGGTATTTCACCCTTGCAATAAGAATATAATAAAATTATTATTTAATTATAGGCATGTGAGAATTCCCATAACACTATTACCATAAGAAAAGAGAATAGAATACATATGTTTTATGAATTACCTAATTCAGATATAGTATATATATAATTCAGAAATAAGTGATGTTCTATAATAATACTGTCCTAAGACATGGGACTAGGGTATGTAGCAAAACAAAAACAAAAAATGTGTCATTAGAATCATTGTTTATTCTGGCTATTGGCTTCTGAAATGAAGTCTCTCAAGGCACCCCACAAAACTTATAATAACATGTAAAATCAGAATAGCCTTTTAATCGATGTTATTACAAAGATGGAGCTACTTTATAGGTCTAATATGCAGAATAAAAAAAAAAAAAAACAGGAGGAACAGTGATAGAATTTAAAAGGAAACAAAAGTCCAGAACCCCTCACTATTCTGGGAGTGGCACTACAAGCATCACTGAGTATTTTAGTAGAATTTTATGTCTAGGGCCTGTTTTCCTACCAAAACCATTACTTTAAGCTATATTTTCCAGAACGCTGACACAGCTAATTATCTTAGATCTGTACCTCTAAATTTTAAAGTTTGCAGAAAAGTTCGCTTCTTAAAAGTCACACACACAAAAAAACACTAAAACCATAAAGGTTTAAAAGTAAAGATATAATTATAGGCATAAGTATCTTATACGACAGGGCTTCCCTGGTGGTTCAGTGGTAAAGAATCTGCCTGCCAAGCAGGAGATGTGGGTTCAGTCCTGGGAAGATCCCCTGGAGAAGGGAATGGCAGCCCACTCCAGTATTTTGCCTGGAGAATTCCATGGACAGAGGAGCCTGGTGAGCTATAGACCATGGGGTTGCAAAAGAGTTGAACATAACTTAGAGCTAAACAACAACAATAACAACAAAAACATTTTATATCACTCAATTGAATTTAACACATCTTTTGTAAGTATAAAATATTACATTCAAAAAAAATGACAGAGATGTTGAGCTGACAGATGGAGAGAGATGGTTTCCCAGTGTTTTCAGTACCTGACTATGCATTTATGGTTGAAACCATCATACTTCTAGACTGTTAATTATGTGAACATTCAATTCTTCCTCTTCCTTAAACACTTAAGCCATGCAAGATGGATTTCTGACTCTTACAAGTGAATTAAGAGTTCTGACTAATAAAATTGATTTAGAATTTGTAAGGGTGGAAATATACAGACAAGTACAAATTAATTTTGTTTAACAAAAGGCTTTTAACAGCTAAATTTATGATCAAGTTAATGCATATTTTTTACTACTCTTTAGGCACTATTAAAGTCTTAAGGCTTAATCTTTTCCTGTATTTTCTTGAAATTCAAAATAATCTAAATGCTCCAAAAACAATATTACTCCAATTGATCATGCCATGCTATTTCTTAGCATCTGTAGAGCCTGAAAAAAATGCTTGCAATTTTGGTGGTTATTTCTATTCCAGAATTCTGCTTAGACACAGTTTGAAACCACCACTCTGAACCCCATGCCTGTATGTTTGTGGTAAAAATAGAATTTTTGTGAGCAAAATGTGATGGCTTGGAAATAACTGCTACCTGCTTGTACCTTCATGTTGCAAAACTATCAGGTACTTCAACCTGTTAATTATCTGCCAACAGAGCTTGGGATCACTTCAATAGGAACAGAACATCTTCCCTTTAAAACAGAAAGCAGAAAAGAAAATGTAGTTCTTGCTCAACACTCAATTCTAAAAAGCCTCAGTTTGTAGGAGTACAAACACATATTGTAAAATTATAAATCAAAGAGAGAGAGTCATGAACAGAAAATAGTTCAGGAGTTCGGTCTGAGGAGAAGTAAGGGAGTGAGTCAAGAGTAGGTATACTAATGGTTCAAAAATGATGCATGTTCTCTTTAAACTGAGCGAAGCAAAAACAGGTGGTCATTGTGCCAGTAAACTTCATAGTTAACATGTATTTTTAATAAGATTTTTTGGCCCCAGTTTTTCACGGACTTTTGCATTCCTTTTTCAAGTTCTTACTTTCCTAGCATGCTTTACAAAAAACAAAACTCATTTTCCTTTTGAGCATGTTTACAATTCTCTAGGAATGAGGCTATGTGGAAAGGGATGGACGGATGAGGACAGTGAAATATAATGGAAAATGTACATTTGTGTGCATGTTAAATGAAATATAATACAACCACCTAAAGGATGTTTTATTCTCTCAAAGGAAGATTAGTGTTTTAAATTATAAATACTTGAAAGGGAACAAAGGCATAATATATAATCTGACAAGTTCAGTTCAGTGGCTCAGTCGTGTCTGACTCTTTGTGACTCCATGGACTGCAGCATGCCAGGCCTCCCTGTCCACCACCAATTCCCAGAGTTTACACAAACCCACATCCACTGAGTCGGTGATGCCATCCAACCATCTCATCCTCTGTCGTCCCCTTCTCCTCCTGTCCCCAATCCCTTCCAGCATCAGGGTCTTTTCAAGTGAGGCAGCTCTTTGCATCAGGTAGCCAAAGTATTGGAGTTTCAGTTTCAGCATCAGCCCTTCCAATGATATTCAGGACTGATTTCCTTTAGGATGGACTGGTTGGATCTCCTTGCAGGCCAAGGGACTCTAAAGAGTCTTTTCCACAACCACAGTTCAAAGGTATCAATTCCTCGGTGCTCAGCTTTCTTTATAGTCCAACTCTCACATCCATACACGACTACTGGAAAAACCATAGCTTTGACTTGATGTACCTTTGTTGGCAAAATAATGTCTTTGCTTTTTAATATGCTGTCTAGGTTGGTCACAGCTTTTCTTCCAAGGAACAAGCGTCTTTTAATTTCATGGCTACAGTCACCATCTGCAGTGATTTTGGAGCCCCCAAAAATAAAGTCTGTCACTTTTTCCACTGTTACCCTATCTATTTGCCATGAAGTGATGGGACCAGATGCCATGATCTTAGTTTTCTGAATGTTGAGCTTTAAGCGAACTTTTTCACTCTCCTCTTTCACTTTCATCAGGAAGTTCTTCAGTTCTTCACTTTCTGCCATAAGGGTGGTGTCATCTGCATATCTAAGGTTACTGATATTTCTCCTGGCAATCTTGATTCCAGCTTGTGCTTCATCCAGCCCAGCATTTCTCATGATGCACTCTTCATATAAGTTAAACAAGCAGGGTGACAATGTACAGCCTTGACGTACTCCTTTCCCGATTTGGAACCAGTCTGTTGTTCCATGTCCAGTTCTAACTGTTGCTTCCTGACCTGCATACAGGTTTCTCAAGAGGCAGGTCAGGTGGTCAGGTATCCCCATCTCTTTAACAATTTTCAACAGTTTGTTGTGGTTCACACAGTCAAAGGCTTTGGCATAGTCAATAAAGCAGAAATAGATGTTTTTCTGGAACTCTCTTGCTTTTTCAATGATCCAGCGGATGTTGGCAATTTGATCTCTGGTTTCTCTGCCTTTTCTAAACCCAGCTTGAACAATGGAAGTCCGCGGTTCACATATTGTTGAAGCCTGGCTTAGAGAATTTTGAGCATTACTTTGCTAGCATGTGAGCTGAGTGCAATTGTGGGGTAGTTTGAACATTCTTTGGCATTGCCTTTCTTTGGGATTAGAATGAAAAGTGACTTTTTCCAGTTCTGTGGCCACTGCTGAGTTTTCCAAATTTGCTGCTATATTGAGTGCAGCAGTTTCACAGCATCATCTTTTAGGATTTGAAATAGCTCAACTGAAATCCATCACCTCCACTAGCTTCGTTTGTTGTGATGCTTCCTAAGGCCCACTTTACTTCACTTTCCAGGATATCTGGCTCTAGGTGAGTGATCACACCATCGTGATTATCTGGGTTGTGAAGATGTTTTTTGCATAGTTCTTCTGTGTATTCTTCCCACCTCTTCTTAATGTCTTCAGCTTCTGTTAGGTCCTTACCATTTCTGTCCTTTATTGTGCCCATCTTTGCATGAAATATTCCTTTGGTATCTCTAATTTTCTTGAAGAGATCTCTATTCTTTCCCATTCCATTTTTTCCCCTCTATTTCTTTGCACTGATCACTGAGGAAGGCTTTCTTATCTCTCCTTGCTATTCTTTGGAGCTCTGCATTCAAATGGGTATATCTTTCCTTTTCTTCTTTGCCTTTTGCTTTCTTCTATTCACAGCTATTTGTAAGGCCTCCTCAGACAACCATTTTGCCTTTTTGAATTTCTTTTTCTTGGGGATGCTCTTGATCTTTGCCTCCTGTATAATTTCATGAACCTCCTCCCATAATTCTTCAGGAACTCTGTCTAACAGATTTAATCCCTTGAATCTATTTGTCACTTCCACTGTATAATCGTAAGGGATTTGATTTAGGTCATACCTGAATGGTCTAGTGGTTTTCCCAGTTTCTTCAATTTAAGTCTGAATTTGGCAATAAGGAGTTCATGATCTGTGCCACAATCAGCTCCTTGACTGGGAGTTTTCAATCTGACAAGTAGAAAACTTGCAATCCGTTTTCATTCTTGATATTATTTGAATGGATTTTAAAGATTTTGTTAATGTGACATTGAGCAATATTTTCCTTATTTTTAATATTATTTTCGTCTTTCTTTTCCCACTAAAAAATGAGGCTCCTGACTCTGAGACCTACACACTACCAAGAGATTTATTTTCATATAAGTATTTCAAAAATAATTTTCAAATGATGGTCATTGATTTAACATTAGACAACATAATAGTACTTCTCAAGTAACTTATATTTCAAACATATCTTTATATAAATATTTCAACAATTAGTGAAATATTAGATAAAATTGTCACTCCCTTCAAAACTAAATTATTTTTGTTGTTTTTTGCACAAAGAATACATTTCAACTTTCTAACTTTGGTAGGAATTTATACCACTTTTGCCATTATTATTATTATTTTAGAAAAGATTGAGTAAAACTTAAGTTAAATTATAAATCAGATAATTGTTTTAGCAGTGCAAAATATTGCACTTAGATTCTTCTAACAGGAACATCACCTTCTTTTGTGTTTATGTTTAGAGCGGCATTTTTCCATATAATTCTCTAGATGATAGAAAAAAATCAGTTTTATTCTTAAACCACTGGAGTAGAGATCTGTGAGTATGAAAGCATAGAAAAAAATGGCATTCTAGTGGCCAAAGAAGATGTAGTTTCTCAGTTTGACCAGTTTACAGTGGAATAATTGAAAAATTTTTAAAAATTGTTTAAATTGTCCCAAAACCAATCAACAAAATAAACAAGCTCCCTAAAATATATTTTCTCAATTTATCCACATTGCTGTGCTTCCAAAATTACTTCCTGGTTAAAACAGTGAGAATACTAGACATCTGCATCACCTACCTACTAGGTTGGATTTAAAATCAAGTCAAGATTTGGAAGAGATCTGATTTCCTGATGCATTACATTGTAAGTTAACAGAAGATGTCAGAACATTGGCTAGAATCAGCATAAAAGATTTTGTATACCAACATCCTTATTTTACAACTAAGATGAAATTAATGAGAATATAAACCTTAATTTTACAAATAAAAATTTTAACTTTTAACATATGATTTTATAAAACCCAATAATAAATGATAATGAGAATGGTTCTATTTGCCTTTTCTTTAATGCCTTTAACTAATCTTTAACTGTAGTGTATGTGTGTGTGTGTGAGTCACTCGGTCCTGTCCTACTCTTTGCAATTTCATGGAGCGTAGCCCTCCAGGCTCCTCTGTCCATGGAATTCTTCAGGCAAGAATACTGAGCGAGTTGCCATTCCCTTCTTTAGGGGATATTCAGGACCCAGGGATCGAAGCTGGGTCTTGCATTACAGGCAAATTCTTTATCATCTACTCTTTAAGTATAGTTTTTTTTTTTTTTCATTTATTCCTTAACTTTTTATTTGGAAAAATTTCAGACCCACAGGAAAGTTGTAATGACTACACAAATATAATGAATATCCATAAGTATTTCACCAATTTGTTTACATTTGTTATTCATCTATTAATATTTGTTCTTTTTACCCTAAACCCTTTTCCTATATAACTATAATGTAATTATCACACTCAGAATATTTAGTATTGGATTACAGTATTATTTAATACACCACCCACATTCAGGTTTTGCTAAATATCCTCACAATATTTAGTCTTCTGTGTCTGATTCAACATTGAACCAGGAATCATGCATTCTATTTAGTTATTTATCTCTGATCTCCTAAAATGTAATGTAATTTTCTATATTTCATTCTATTTTAAGTATTAAAAATATCTACCCCTTAATATTTGATTTTGATTTTTAAAATTTTATTTGATAATTGACTCAAAATAATATTGAATGAAATGAAATGAAGTTGCTCAGTCGTGTCTGACTCTTTGCGACCCCATGGACAGTAGCCTACCAGGCTTCTTCGTTCATGGGATTTTCCAGGCAAGATACTGGAATGGGCTGCCATGATATTAGAGGCTTCTAAAACTTTGTTTTCAGTGTTTAACATGGTTCAAAATTTTCATCTAATTTGAATTGCATATGTTTATTTTGCTTTTCACTTTTTAAGTAAAAATGTCAATTTAAGAGATAACAATGTTCATAGACATGAACATGGAATTACACCAGTATCCCCAATACCCCAAAATCATACTAACATAATAAAAATTTGAAAATCCATTAACCTCATGAACATTATACTTTTAACATAAATGTATTTAATTCTAACATAACTTTACCTTTTCTGGCTGACTTTGCTAGAACCTGGAGACCTCCTTGATGCTAAGTAAGTACATACATAAATACATATTCAGAAAGGTAATTCTGAAAATCTCTCTGATCATTTTTCTTTTTGCTCTACACTTGTTTCATACTTCACAGAAAAGTCCCTAATTATAACCTTTTTCTGAACTTTCTTTACCCGAGTTGTCACCCTATAACAACTGCCATGCCTCTCCCAATATTACCTGCCTCATCCCCTCCCCTACCCCCTCCCTCCCCACACAGGATTCCCCACATTCCCCAATTCCTCAAATCACTTGCCTATCTCACCCATCAAACAAAAATACAGTGAAGTCCACCATCATGTTCAACTCCACCATCATAGCCTTAGTCATATTAAAATCCATTCCAAACCATGTGCTTAGTGAGAAGGTGATTTTGATATATTTTAAAATATTATTCATTTTCAAAAATGTTTTATTCCACTGTGTAAGCTATTGCCCCTCAACTTTTTTTTGTACTCTGCTGTGAGATGTTGGAATTACAACTCCGTTAGCTTCATTTCTGCTTTGCCCACAGCTCTCTGTTAAGTTCTGCCAATAAGTGGCACTAGTGGGAAACTAGAAAGCTTGAGGAAAAAGGGCTTTGTGACTTACAGTTCTTGGGGACTTAACCTGAGCAGTGGCCATTCCCTGCTGTTGCAGCAACTGAGTCCAGTTTGCATTTTTCTGCTTCTCTTGCAGAGCTAACTACATCATGGTCCCCCCCTCAGAAATGCTGTCAGCAGGCTTGTAGGTTACCCTTCTCAGAAGTCTGGGTCCCAGTCCCATAAGACTGTCCAGAGACGCCAGAAAAAGGCAAGCAGCACACCTTCTCCAAATTTTCCAGTCTTCTAAGTGTTAATAAACTTTGGCCTCTTCTCTTTCTTCCCCCAGCCATAGCGGTGGTAACGACTTGCTGAATTGCTAACTCCACAGTAACAGAATTCTTCCCTATCTTTTAAGTTACCAGGTCTACAACTTTATATCTAGTGAACAGGTATTTATATCAAAGTCCCTCTGTTCAAATAATTGCTGAGATTATTGTATCCTAATTGGACCCTGACCTGTACAACCATCTCTGCAGTCAATGCATAACTTTTTTTTTTTTTTTAATGCATAACTTTTAGAATGGCCCCTTGGCAGTAATGAAGAAATCAACAAAACTACTGAGCTCACATGGCTATGTCTGCATGTTTACTATGGAGCATGTATGCATGCTAAGTTTCTTCGATCATGTCTGACTCTTTATGACCTTATGGACTGTAGCCCACCAGGCTCCTCTGTCCATGGGATTCTCTAGGCAAGAATACAGGAATGGGTTGCCATGCCCTCTTCCAATGGAATCTTCCTGACCCAGGGATCAAACGTGAGTCTTTAAGTCTTCTGCATTGGCAGCGGGTTCTTTACCAATAGGACAACCTGGGAAGCATATCATGAAACACTTGACCTGACTCAGCATTTACTCTATGCTAGGAATTGTGGTAAATTCTTTACTTGCATAATCATCTTTAATCCTTGAACTATTACCAAGAGGTAGATGGTATTGGCTATGCACATTTTGTAAGTGACAGAACTGAGGCTTACAAAAATTAAGTAATTCATTAATCTACAGTCCTCAACCTAGTAAATAAGAGGTGATAAGACTCTTAACCCGATTGTTTGACTCATAGCCTGTGCTTTAATCATAAGCTATACCAACCAGTGAACCATACTATAACCTCAGAAAATCTGAAATTTCTACAAACCTTCACTTCAGTCAGTCAATTCAGTCACTCAGTCGTGTCTGACTCTCTGTGACCCCATGGACTGCAGCTCACCAGGCCTCCCTGTCCATCACCAGCTCCCGGAGTTTACTCTAACTCATGTCCATTGAGTCGGTGATGCCATCCAACCATCTCACCCTCTGTGGTCCCCTTATCCTCTTGCCTGCAATCTTTCCCAGCATCAGGGTCTTTTCTAATAAGTCAGCTCTTCACATCAGATGACCAAAGTATTGGAGTCTCAGCTTTGGCGTCAGTCCTTCCAATGAATATTCAGGACTGATTTCCTTTAAGATGGACTGGTTGGATCTCCTTGCAGTCCAAAGTACTCTCAAGAGTCTTCTCCAGCACACCCTCAGTAACCTTCATTTTAGCATCTTCTTTCCTTATTAATATTGACCTCCTTTCTATTTGCTATTCCAGAGATAAGAAATCCTATCCACTTAGACTTTTCATTTCTGGCTCAGCAATGCAGGTTTCCCCAGGATTGTAAGGGCAACTCTCTATCCATAAAAACTTCCTGTTTTATAGCTCCTCCTTAATGTCATATACAAATCTAGGCAAACTGACTTTAACTAGGCCATACCACTCTTCTCCTTAAAGTATTCAAAGGATCCCAGTTGCTATTAAGTCCAAAGCCCTTAGCCCAGCATTCTAGATCATCTGTGACTCAGACTGAACTTACTTTGTCCACTCCTGACCATTGAATCCTCTTCACATCAAACTACTGTAAATGCAGTCAGTACATGGTGATTTTTCTTGTTCTTCTTCTCCCTATGTCATTTACAGTTCTGGGCACAAAATACATGATCTGTGACTAAATGCACGGTGTTTTTTTCTGTTCATTTTTTCCCCATACCATGTAGTTCTGAGTATAAAACACATGATTTGTGACTAAATGCAGGAATGAATAAAAATCAATACTGTTGTCATTACTGAATGAAATTCTAAATCTTTCTCTGTTTCTATGAACTTCTTTAAGTTCTTCTCCATCCTGAATTGCTCTCTCTTTACCTCCTCTAGTTAAATTTCTTCATCCTGTTGCTCATTTGTTTAATATGCAAATGTACTGAATGCCTTTAACTGTCCTTATTCTTCAGCATCTGTCTGAAATTCTCTAGTGCTGCTTCTTCCATGAAGCTTCTCCTGAAATTCCCAGATGATAGATATTTTTCCCCCTCCCTTCCCTGCTCCTCACCCCTCATCATGCTTATTAGACTGGGAGTTATTATATTATCTTACTTAAAACACTTATATCCATTTTCACGTTGAGTGAAAAAATTCATAAAGGTAAGGACTGTCTCACTCATGCTGAAGTCCTAAAAGTGCCTTTTCTTTTTTTTTTAATTGTTGGCATCTTTTGAATCTTTTGAGTTACCTGAAGAAAAGACTCTTAGGAGGGGGCTGCAATTTAAACTGGGCCTAAGACACTGAAGTTTCTGCATTCTATGTCTTTTGGAAGATAATGTTTTTACCTCCATCTCCAACTCACCTATGATAAAAAAGGTTAGGATTCTGAGGGGAAGTATGAGAAATATGAACGCTTTGAAATCCCTCACATTCTTTAATAAAAGGGGCAGATTTTATATTTTAAAATAGCAGCAGACATCTTTCATGATCATACAACTATTGGATTTTTAAAATAAATTACCAACTCATTACAGGGATTTCAGAATAAGAATTGCCTGTGGTCTTTGATTTTTATTTTCACTTGTTCAGTGACAAGCAATCATGCAGAGAGACTGGAACATAGATTTTGAAGTCAGACATATTTGATTATTGAATTGCTGCTGCTATTTTCTGGGACTGCGACCTTGGGATATTATGAAATCTCTTTAATCTGCAGTTTCCTCATAAATAAAATAAGAAAATACTGAGTACCCATTTCATAGGGTTGTCATAATAATTAACTAAAATCCCTTTATGTAAAATGTTTAGCATAATGCCTGACGTATAGTAAGCACACAATTAAAGTAAGCTTTTAATATTATTAACTACCCCAGCATCTCCCAGTCCATGTAAAACTCAGTAAAGCTACGGATGTGGTTAATGGGATATAGGATATAAGAATTCAGTTCCAAAATAATGTCAGCTCTTGAATGGAAAGTGTAGAGAAACAAGAATCCATTGTATTTGTGGGGTGGGAGAGGGTGAAGATGGATTATGTGGCTACCAAAAGTATTAATTATGTTGAAGTCTTCAAGTTAGTCCTAGGAGAAAGTCAGTTCACGTGGGAATACAGGTTAGTAATCAGGGGGATGCAGAAATGCATTTCTGCAGCTGGTGACTCTTTGTGGGTGGCATTAGTTGATATAACAGGAGGGCCAGGCAAACTTAGAAAAACCCAAAGTGCTCAGGGCAACAGAGGGCTGCAGCAGAGATTTCAGGGACAAATAAAAAATGATCAAGATGGGTGGAGCTGGTAAAATGCAAATCTAATTTTAGTATGTCCACCATATTTTGTGTATAGGTAATTTCCCCTTTATCCTCACTATTCAGGTTGTCTTGAATGGTTCTTGTGTCACCTGTGCTTGGTATGTGGATAACTTTGGTCATGCCAAGCTAAAGGAATGTGCTCATGGCCTCTGTAGCCTTGATCAGCATGGACTACAAGCTTTGGTAGTAGGGATCATGGCTGCCACTATTGACCTTAATGGGAAAGAACAGAGGAAATGTGTTGTTAGCCAAAGATAAGGTGAGTAGTGTCACATGTAGTTTTTAATATTTAATGAATCTATATGAGCACAATCCATTATGTGACAATTTAATTATATGACAAAAAAGTTTGATAAATAATATTGTGGTAGGACATCTAATTCATTATTTAACAAAGAAATCAATACTTTCATAAATCATAGTTCTCCACAGACGTACTTTTTTTTTCTCCAAGTGTGTAAAAACCCTTATTCAGAATCCATAGGCAATTTATTTTCTGGTCAGGACAAGTCTGAATGGAAGTTTAATTGGGCCCAGGACAGACATAAATTCTATTTACTTTTTTTTAACCATTAAATGGAAAAGCTTTCGATACAAGTATTTTTCAGGAAGCCTTAACTGTGTCCAGACAGTATTTTCCTACAGTGTGTTTCAAGAAAAAAAAAGTAGTGGGAGCCATAAATTATGTATCATGCTATAACAAAACAAAATAATAATACAAAAATATTTTTATATATCCATTTTCTTCCTGGTTTGACTTCAATATGTATTATGGACACTTTTTTTACTTCAATGTTTTTCAACAGTCAAATTTATAAATATCACAGAAAATTAAATATTTATTAAATATATGCTTCCAGAATGAGACTACTCTTAATTTTTTGAACCTCATTATATAAAAAAATATTTATTTCATTCCAGTTTAAATATTTGTTACATGGGAGATATTCCTGCCTCATTTAACATAAATCCCATTTTATTTTGTAACTATCATAGTGCCCTTGCACATAATTCACATTTATACAGTTTATAATTTAATAAAGTGTTATGCTTCTTTTGGCTGAATTTTTATACACTATCAACTTTGCATTCTAATTACAAACAATACTGAACAGAAGCAAAATCACATAATACTTTTTTTTTCCCACTTAGGCGGTTTCTGACTGTTGATCATATGTGACTGAAGTATTTCAGTTTCTTGCATTCCTCAAAAGAATTAGCAGCTTAAAAAACTATTTGCCAATAATAAAAATGACCTCTTTCATACAGAGTCCCAAACACCTAATTCTCTATAACATATTCAGAACCGGAGTACAGCCACCTAAAGCCTTCTTTGACTGTAATAAAATACATTATTTGCAATTTTTCATCTCACTTTAGCAACTTTATTGCATTAGTAACTGTCTGTCATTATATATTTTACTCTTAATGATTATTTAAAGTAATGAAGCATAAAAGCCTTATGGATGCATTTTCATCTTTGAATGCCAATATTCCCATTTAGTTATTCTGCAAGATTCCACCTAATAGTTCACTGTTTGACATTTGGTTGAAAATGAAAATCACCGCAAGAGAATAAAGTTTTCCTACATCACTTACCACTCAGCATTGTAAAATAGGATTTCTTTTTCCAGGGTTATGTTTTATATAATATTGTAGCACCCTAGGGCTTTCCAGGTGGTGCTAGTGGTAAAGAACCTGCCTGCCAATGCAGGAGATGTAAGATAAGTGAGTTCAATCCGTGGGTCAGGAAGACCCCCTGGAGGAGGTCATGGTGACCCGCTCCAGTAGTCTTGCCTGGAGAATCCCATTGACAGAGGAGCTTTGTGGGCTACAGGGTCTCAAGGAATCAGACAGAGCTGAAGCAACTCAACACATAGGACCTTGAAAGTGAAAGTGAAAAGTGAAAGTGAAGTCGCTAAGTCGTATCTGACTCTGTGCAACCCCGTGGACTGTAGCCCACCAAGCTACAGATATCAAAGCAAAATTAAGAGCAAGTATAAATATTTCCGAATTAGCTGAGCCTCAGACCACATAAAATCATAGTGGTTAAGATCTCAAACTTATTTGGCTATGTAGTTTTCTAACTTGGGGATTTGGGGGCAAGTTTATTAATCTCTCTGATATACAGTCCCCTCCTTTGTAAACTGAGGATAGTATTAATATGTTTCTCATAGTGTGGTTAGAGGAATAAAACAATTTTTAAAACTTTTTATTGGAAATAAGTTTAGACTGAAGAGAAAATTACAAAAATGTTCAAAGAGTTCATGTAACCTTATATCAGCTTCCTATAAAGTTAAAAACTTACACAACCATAGCATAGTTTTCAAAGTCAGAAAGTTAAAATTACTATAATACTATTAACTAGAGATCTTATTAGATGATCACTAGAACTGATTCAAATGAGATGGGTGAAACAAGCCCATTATACAGAGTGAAGTAAGCCAGAAGGATAAAGACCAATACAGTATACTAATGCCTATATATGGAATTTAAAAAGATGGTAATGATAACCCTATATGCAAAGCAGAAAAAGAGACACAGATGTACAGAACAGACTTTTAGACTCTGTGGGAGAAGGCAAGGGTGGGATGTTCTGAGAGAACAGCATTGAAACAAGTATACTATCAAGGGTGAAATAGATCACCAGCCCAGGTTGGATGCATGAGATGGGTGCTCAGGGCTGGTGCCCTGGGAAGACCCAGAGGGATGGGATGGGGAGGGAGGCGGGAGGGGGGATCAGGATGGGGAACACATGTAAATCCATGGCTGATTCATGTCAATGTATGGCAAAAACCACTACAATATTGTAAAGTAATTAGCCTCCAACTAATAAAAATAAATGGAAAAAAAATTAGATGATCACTTATTTTTCCCCAGTTTTTTGTTCTACTCTAGGCTCAAACTCAGGATCCTACATTGTATATTTTTCTTATATCTCTTTAGTCTTCCTCCAAACTGAGAGAGCTCCTCAGTCTTCCCTTGTCTTTCATAACCTCGGCCCTTCTGATGAGAGTTGAGAAATTAGTCCAAGGTTTATGTTTAAATGTGACTTTACCTGATATTCACTAATGATTATATTGAACTTATGCATTTTTATAAGAACACTACAGAAGCGATATTGTGTCCTTCTCCATGCACCGTGCATATGGCATTATGTCTTAGTAGTACTCATGTTAACCTTGTTATTCAGTCATTCAGTCATGTCTGACCCCATGGGCTGCAGCACACCAGGCTTCCCTGTCCTTCACCATCTCCCGGAGCTTGCTCACACTCATGCCCATTGGGTCGGTGATGCCATCCAACCATCTCATCCTCTGTCGTCCCCTGCTCTTCCCACCTTCAATCTTTCCCAGCATCAGGGTCTTTTCTAAAAGGGACCACTTAGTTATGGTGGTAACTATTGGTTTTCCTTACTGTAAAGCTCCTATTATTCACTTTGTAATAGATAAATACCTTGGGGGATATTTTGAAACTATGCAACTGTTTCTCTCTGATATTTCACTTTACTGATTTTATCATTTATCAGTGAATTTTGTCTGCAATGATCATGACTGTGGTTTTTACCTAAGGGTGATTTTGAATCTTTGTCTTCTGTGTGTCTGGGCTTAGTTGCTCAGTTGTGTCTGACTCTTTGTAACCCTAGGGACTGTAGCCCGCCAGGGGGATTCTCCAGGCAAGAATACTGGAGTGGGTTGCCTTGCCCTCCTCCAGGGGAACCTTCCCAATCCAGGGATGGAACCCAGGTCTCCCACATTGCAGGTGGATTCTTTTACCATCTGAGCCACCAGGAAGCCCAAGAATACTGGAGTGGGTAGCCGATCTCTTCTCCAGGGGAACTTCCCAGGCAGGAATTGAACTGGGGTCTCTGCATTACAGGCGGATTCCTTACCAGCTGAGCTACGCTGAAGCCCTGTCTTCTATATTTATTAATTGGAATATTTTATAGGGGAGAGTTGCATATTGTATGTTTGCATATTTTTAATTATTAATTTATATTAGACTTGTAGATATTTATAGTATTACCATTTATTTTGCTGCTCAAATTCCCTTGGCTTTAGCCACTGGGGTTCATTCATCTTTGTTCTTCTGTCTTTTGACATGATTTTTTATTTTTGAACATTTAAAAATTTTCTGGTACGACTCAAGTGTTCCAAGCTTATTTTGCATTTTTCTGCCCCAGTCCTGGACTCAGTCATTAATCTAAGGAGCTCTGGTTCCTTTTACTAGGGAATAATATTTAGAAACCAAGATCTGGGTGTTAGGTATGTTTGTTCACTGCTGTGTGCTAAGTGGCTTCATCCGTGTCCAACTCTTTGCACCCTATGCAGTGTAGCCCGCCCAGGCTCCCCTGTCCGTGGGATTCTCCAGGTAAGAATACTGGAGGGGATAGCTATTCCCTTCTCCGGGGGATCTTCCCAACCCAGGGATCCAACCTGCGTCTCTCTCATCGCATGCAGATTCTTTACCGTCTGAGTCAACAGAAAATCCCGATTAAAAACATTTCATATTAATAATTTGCTTTCTAAATTTGCATGTAGGTGTGTTAGTTTTGTTTAAAGTGGGATACTTTAGCAAATCCAATGTGGAATAAATGAACAACACTTTCTTCAGCCTCCATGGGAATCCATGAGGAATACACAGATAGTTAGAATCTTTTAAATAGTAGAAGTGTTGATGTATTCACTATGAAGACAAGAAGAAAATGTAGGGACCCTATGTACTATATTATTGGAACCGTTCTGGGGTGCTTAATAATTTGGGGAGAGAATGTGAGAAACAAATACTGTTGCTTAGAATCTATTTTCAAGTCTAAAGAAAAGAAACCAAAGAGTTAGCCAAATCCTGAAGCTGAAATACAAAAATTAACAAAACTGATCATGTTATTCTTGTTTACATAGTAAGAATAAAAACCAAACCTAACCAATTTAAAGGTGATAATAGAAAAGTTCTTTAGGGTGATAATAAACTAATGAAGAGCTTGTATTTGTCATTTTGGATTTTCTTAAAGATGGGGACACTGTAACTGTTCTGAGTGATTTTGGATTCTATGTTGTTTCCTATAAAACATCAACAAACACTTTTTAACAAATGATTTAAAATTTTCTAACAAATAATAATCTTATCTCATAATTAGAAATAAAATTGAGGCAAATCTGATCTAAATATTTTTATTCAATGGTAAATATTTTTCATTACTTTCCTTACTGTGCTGCAAAGAGAAAAAAGCATAATTGGTATTTCAGAGCTAGAGTTAACAGGAATTGTGAAGTAACATATTCTTTTGAAATACTGACCAATTCTTTTTTGAAATTATTTTGCCCTTCTAATATTTTAAATATTAATATCAAAAAATGGAATGAGCAACAGCATCAGCATGTAATCGAATTACCATCTTATCAAGGCTAATGATAGGACTGTCTCATGAATCATTAGCAATTCATTTCACACAGTCACAAAAGCATTCAAATGCATTTATGTCAGGCCTCCTATGATGGGGTAAAAATATCAGAAGATTATTTAGGCAAGATTCATTGAGCAAAGTTGAAAACTTAAGACTGAATCATTTACATGACAATGTCATCCAACTTCCAAACACTCCTGAAAATAAATGGCAAGTTTTTAAACAAAAGGTATTTGGTTATGACACTTCATATTTTAAGAAGATGTAAACTGTCAGTACTCTCCAGTTAAACTATATATTTTCCAGTTATTCACCATATCTCCATAACATTATCCAAATACTCAATAGCGCATCCAGCAACCCTATTAATTCTACATAAACCTGCTTGATTACAAATCATGTGTTTCTTTTTTTTTTATTTTAGCGGCTTTCACGTTTAGGTTAAACACATAGCCTTTTCTAGGTTAGTCTTAAGCTGAAGCAAAATATAGAAGTTTTCTGAAATCATATTAATACGTGGTATGTGTGCATGTTAGTTGCTCAGTCATGTCCAACTCTTTGTGACCCCATGGCCTGTAGCCTGGCAGGCTCCTTCATCCATGGAATTCTCCAGGCAAGAATACTGGAATGGGTAGCCATTCCCTTCTCCAGGGGATCTTCTAGTTTGTATGACAACCAAATATCTCTTACCTATGACTCAATGACTCTCTTCTAGCATTGAAAATCTCATGTTTTATTGCATTATATAAGATAGTGTTTGTGCACAGAAGAGTAGACTGTATAAATACATATATGTGGGGAAAATTATACAGAAATATAAAATTTAAAGTAAAAGTATATCTCCCCAATTTTCTTCCTCCCCCCTCCCCATAGGCTACCTCATCTCTTCCAGTGCCTTGGTGACAATGTAAGCAGGTGTTTCCCCAAGCATGTTGTTTTGTGGTTTTATTTCTAGGACTCTATTAAAAAAAAAAAAAGAAAGAAACACAAGTTTACAAAGCCTTTGAAAGGTTTTGATTTTCATAGAGTATAAGCATCCAAAGTCCTTTGTCCTCCTCTAAATTCAGGTCAGGTTAGTTTAGGTTTGAAACTTGCAGGGCTCCTCAAAGCCCCAGGGTTTATCTCTTGCTAGAGGCTGCCTCCTGCTGGTCACCTTTGGGCTTGCAGTCGCTTGGGGCTCCTCCCTGTGCCAGCCCTGCTGCTGTCGTGAACACAGCATATAGAACTTCTGCCTGGTTCCAAAAACTTTTTTTGCAGGCTGAAATAGTCATGCACAGCCTAAAACTCCCCACTCATCTCACACTACTGCAAAGGCATTTTGTCTACGTCTTGGCATGCATGCATGCCTGCTAAGTCACTTTAGTCCTGTTTGACTCTTTGTGACCCTATGGACTGTAGCCCACCAGGCTCCTCTGTCCATCAGATTCTCCAGGCAAGAAATACCAGAGTGGGTTGCCATGCCTTCCTCCTGGGGATCTTCCCAACCCAGGGACTGAACCCTCATCTCTTATGTCTCCTGCATTGGTAGGTGAGTTCAACAACAAAACATTTTAGCAAGAGGAAACGAGGATAAATGATACAAATAAATACAGGAAACTATATATAGTAATTTTATCCTAAAGTATCAAATGAATATTAATTTTATAAAATATGTTCAAATAATTGAGTGGCTAATTGTCTAAAGTACTTCTCCTCTGAATTATCAAGATAAAACCATAACTGTGTAAAATAGCTAGTGAGAAGTTGCTGTATTAACAGAAAGTTCAACCTGGTCCTCTGTGATGACCTAGAGGGGTGGGATGGGGGGGGTGAAAGGGAGGCTCAAGAGAGAGGGCATAAATGGCAGATATGGTTGGTTCATGCTGTTGTGTAGCAGAAACCAACACAATATTATAAAGCAATTATATTCCAATAAAAAATAAATAAATTACCCCCCCCAAAATAAAACAAACAAACAAACAAAATTATGTTCGCTTTCAGCAGAATCAGACGATCAGCAGACAGATATTTTGCTCACTGAACACCTTTGTGTGATCCAGGAAGGCTCTGAGCCTTTGCCTCTGCAGCTCTCTGTTAAGAGAATTTTTCCAACCCAGAGTCAGTGGCCTATGCAAACTTGGAGGTCTAATACAACAGACAATTCTGTTAAATCTTGAAATTTTAGGAGGTCGAACATCAAGGTGAATCATGTATCCCTTTGCTTATGCACTTGTGAGGAAATGTCTCCATGCACTTAGATCTGAATTTTTAAAAACTTCAATCCCACCGCAGACAGATGTCAATCTATGTGACTTCTACGATCATTGATCAAGAATGCATGAGACACATAATGGAGGTAGAGTTGGGAAGGTCAAAGGCAAGGGAAAAGTAAGCATGAAAACTGATTGGGCTGAAGGCTAAGAAAAAGGTGAACATTTCTTAAATAACTGCTACTTCACAGACACTATGCATTTTATATTCTCAAGGTAGCCATATAACATAGTCATTATTAGCTGCATTTTAAGACTAGACAGACCAGAGTATGTCAAAGGCCTAGCTAAGCCATGAACAAAAGGAAACATCCTATTTAGAAGTCTTGAGTTGTGTTCAACAAATTGCTAGCTAATTTAGATCAGAAAACAATAACAACAACCACCAACTCACCCAACTTATACGATGTGTGAAGGTGATAAGGCGGTTTACAGAAGTAGAGAAGCTGAAGAAAGACATGCTCAGAAAATCAAGAACCTGGCACCTAGAGCATTGAGCAGACAGGAAGTGACCTTCCTACGGTCACACAATGGCAAAACTAGAATGAGAACTCCAATCACAGCCTTAAGTTTGGGGTTTTGCTACAGGCCAAAGTGTGTTCCCCCCAAATTTGTGTGTTGAAGCCCTAATACCCAGTGTGTCTGAAGATGACTGTATATGGAGGCAAGGCCTTCAAAGAAGTGATCAAGTTCAAAGGAGGCTGTTAGGGTGGGTTCTCACCGATTTAGCTGGTGTGCTTATAAGAAGAGGAGGCTTGGACCCAGAGAGACACCAGGGACGAATGCAGATGGAGGAAAGACCATGTGAGGATACAGCAAGGACACAGTGCAAGCTAAGGAGAGAGGCCTCAGCAGAACTCCAACCTGCCAAACATATAGATTTTGGACTTCTAGCCTCTAGAAAAAGTGAGAAAAAAAAAAAAGTTATGTTGATGAAGTAACCCAGTCTGTGATATTTGTTATGGCAGCCCTAGCAAGCCAATACCAAGCACTTTTTACATGATCACTTTAATGAATGAATCTTATGTGAAGGTGATTTTGTAAGGCCAATATTCTGCACAAATGCATGTAATTGCAGGCACTGTGCAAACCTGCATGCCAATGCAGAAGACGTAGGCGAAGAGGGTTCAAACCCTAAGTTGGGAAGATCCCCCTGGAGGAGGGTATGGCATCCCACTCCAATATTCTTGTCCAGAGAATCCCATGGGGAACTTGGAGGGCTACAGCCCACGGGGTCAAAAAGGGTTAGACCCAACTGAAGCAACGTCGCATGATGCATGCCATCTGTGTTGATTCTTACTCACTGATGCTTGTTAGGGGTCCGTGTAGCATCGTGGATAAGAGCAACCCCCGGTGACATAAATCTCAGCTCTGCTATTGACCGGTTGGTTGTCTTTGATCCAATTTCTTAACCATTCCCTGCCTCCTTCCTCAACTATAAAGTATAGATAATAATTGTATCTAATTCATGAAGTTGTTGTGAACGTTAAAGAAATTAACCCATGTAAAGCACTGAGGGAATGATGTGGTCCAGATCATTTCTGCAGTTACATCTCAAGCTTGGTAAATCATCTCCAGACATGCAGTCAGGCCATGTCCCCCCATCACATTTACCTTGCTTGATTAGTGGTCTCAAAAGGGATCCTTCAAAACTATCTAAGATCCATCATGTTCCTCATCTGCTTTTCCCCTTCTCTTTATTCCTGCTGTTGACTTTGTCTTCTTGTGAATGTCAGACATTCCTAATGGCCATTTCATTTCGGCTCCACTTTTTGCCCCAAACAAAAACTGACTCTTTTGGCCCTGACTCACAACTCATAAAAATTTCACTATCTGACGGTCTTCTGAACCTACCAGTTGTGGCTTTTAAAGCACCTGTAGGTCTGGTTTCACATAGAGAGGCAGGGTGATAAATAAACAAGTAAGGATTTATTTGTTTTCATTATCATGTATTTTATAGCCTGTTCTAAAAATCATCTTTCTTTTGCTATGATAAATACTTTTAAAACTGGTAACTGGAATTGACACATTTAAAACACTTTGTTCTGACTAGTTTTAAGAAATATTCCCATTGCAATTCCCATCTTGAGAAGTACTGTTGTTGTTTAGTCCCTCAGTTTTGTCTGATACTTTGCGACCTGATGGACTGCAGCACACCAGGCTTCCCTGTCCATCACCATATTCCTGAGTTTTCTCAAATTCATGTCAATTGAGTCAGTGATGCCATCCAATTATCTCATCCTCTGTCATCCCCATGTCCTCCTTCCTGTCCTCAATCTTTCCCAGCATCAGGGTCTTTTCCAGCGAGTTGGTTCTTCGCATCAGGTGGCCAAAGTGTTGGAACTTCAGCTTCAGCATCAGTCCTTCCAATGAATATTCAGGACTCATTTCCTTTAGGATGGTCTGGTTTGATTTCCTTGCAGTCCAAGGGACTCTCAAGAGTCTTCCCCAACACCACAGTTCAAAAGTATCAATTTTTCAGCGCTCAGCCTTCTTTATGGCCCAACTCTCACCGCCATACATGACTACTGGAAAAACCATAGCTTTGACTAGATGAACCTTTGTCGCCAAAGTAATGTCTCTGCTTTACGCTAGCTAGGTTTGTCATAGCTTTTCTTCCAAGGAGCATCTTTTAATTTCATGGCTGCAGTCACCATCTGCAGTGATTTTGGAGTCCCCCAAAATAAAGTCTGTCACTCTTTCCATTGTTTCCACATCTATTTGCCATGAAGTGATGGGACTGGGTGCCTGATCTTTGTTTTTTTAAATGTTGAGTTTTAAGCCAGCTTTTTCACTCTTCTTGTTCACCTTCATCAAGAGTCTCTTTAGTTCCTCTTTGCTTTCTGCCATAAGGGTGGTGTCATCTGCATATCTGAGGTTATTGATATTTCTCCTGGCAATCTTGATTCCAGTTTGTGCTTCATCCAGCCTGGCATTTTGCATGACGTACTCTGCATATACGTTAAATAAGCAGGGTGACAACATACAGCCTTAAACATACAAACAGTTCCTTTCCCAATTTGGAACCAGTCTGTTGTTTCATGTTTGAATCTAACTGTTTGACCTGCAAACAGATTTCTCAGGAGGCAAGAAAGGTGGTCTGGTATACCCATCTCTTTAAGAATTTTCCACAGTTTGTTGTGATCCACACAGTCAAAGGCTTTAGGGTAATTAATGAAGCAGAAGTAGATGCTTTCTGGAACTCTCTGGCTTTTTCTATGATCCAACAGATGGGGCAATTTCATCTCTTGTTCCTCTGCCTTTTCTGAATCCAGCTTGAACATCTGGAAGTTCTCCTGGGCTTAATTAAAATTACAGCAATCTTATAAACACCTTGCAGCATCATACCCCATGGCCTTAAGCAAGTGATATTTGTCTGAAAGGCACAGTGTCATAATGCATATTGCTTTGTCCTTTCAGCAAGCTGAATAAAAATGCCTTTCCACAGTCTATTCAACTAGAGATTTGATTAACACATTTTTCACTGCATTGTTATGAGGACAGCAATGGCTCTTCCTGCAAGTTAGCATAACAGATGAAAAGACGGGTCATCCAAATATGTTGGTTAGTTTTTACCTCCCAAAATTAGACATCCATGTATTATGACTTTATTGGACACATTTTTAGTACATATTACAGGTACGTTGCTGAAATGTATTCCTGAAAAATCTACCCTCATGATTTCATTTCTGGTTAATGCACTATTTAAGCTAAAATGGTCTCTGAGTGATGTGAATCTCATAGCGACACGATTCACGTGAGAGTATGGCTCTGTTCTTGGTATATTATTTCCAACTTCTAATTTTCATTTATTTTGAAGGTGCACTATTATTTTTCAAATTTAGTTTCGTGTCTCTATGGCATTTGGTACGGATTCTGCTCTTACTTCTCTCACAGTGATGCAATCCTCTTTAGTCACCATTCATTAAAGCTGTAGAATGCCAAAGAAATGAATGAACAGGTAAGGCCCCAGGCATTTCCTAGATGTACTTGAACAGGTTCATGCACAAAAGCAAACACAGTATGTGATGGCTTGGAGGTGACAAAGGAACTGAATCTGTCATTTCCTTCCCAGGATTTATTTGTCGAGTGCTCGACCAGGACTTATGTATAATCTTATTTACAGATGAGGACATTATAGAATTTTACTGAGTTTGAGTGACTCCTCCAATGCCACACTGCAGCTTAGTGACAATTCATGTTTATAGCTCACAGTCTAACTTTTCTTTGCTAAGCATGTTGAAAGATTCCAGTTTCTAGGACAGATAAAGGGGGTGTGTCAACATGGCACAGAGACGGTCACAATTAGAAATGTGTCAAACGAATGAATGAAT
Organism: Cervus elaphus; assembly: GCF_910594005.1. Taxonomy (NCBI): domain Eukaryota; kingdom Metazoa; phylum Chordata; class Mammalia; order Artiodactyla; family Cervidae; genus Cervus; species Cervus elaphus. The sequence continues at coordinate 24,644,532 of NC_057845.1, read as the reverse complement.
GAATAAATCTGTCAGTGAAGGAATTTTTTGTGTGGTAATTTGTGGAAGTATTTCTGTGTAATTATATCACTTCACAAATGCCTTAATGTTTTAGCCCAAATCTTAATAATACAGGGTGAACATTCTTTCTGTTGTAACTGGCTGACTAGCTAACAGTTATTTCTCAACTCTAACATCTTGACACAAGCACACACTCACAAAATAGAAAGAAGAACATATAACTCATGATCTGACAGTACAGTTGACTCATTTACTCCCCTTGGGTGGACCCAGGGAGGTGAATTCAGTTCAGTTCAGTTGCTCAGTCGAGTCCGACTCTTTGCGACTCCATGAGCTGCAGCACGCCAGGCCTCCCTGTCCATCACCAACTCCCGAGTCCACCCAAACCCGTGTCCATTGAGTCGGTGATGCCATCCAGCCATCTCGTCCTCTGTCGTCCCCTTCTCGTCCTGCCCTCTACTTACCAATTGTCCCAGTCCACTAGGGCTGCTCTGACAAAAATACCAGAAACTGGGTATCTTATGAAGAACAAATATTTATTTCTCACAGCACTGGAGGTGGGAAGTCAAGATCATGGAGCCTGCTGATTCAATGTCTGATGAGGACCCAGTTCTCCTAGATGGCTGTCTTCTTGCTGTATCTCCTATGGCAGGAGGGGCTGGTGAGCTCTATGTATTCTCTTATATAAGTGCACTAATCTTACTCATGAGGGCTCCATCCTCATGACCTAATCATCTTCCAAAGGCCCCACCTCCTAATATTTTCACATTGGGCATTAGGTTTTAACATATGAATTTTGAGGGGACAAAACATTCAGTCCTTAGCACAAATTGGATGAGAAGTCAACATTAGTGATAATTGGTTTTTCCCAATACCATGTAGCCAGCAGCCAATAAGAAGGGATCCTTGACATCCCACTCACATTCCAAATAAATGCACAGGACTGATTCCTTTCTTTCTTTATAACACTCTTTACAACATCCTCCTGAATTCGGTGAGATTTGTTTTTATGATCTTGCCTTATGTTTACAATGGGGGTTTATTTCCTGCTTCTCTAGTACTCACATTCAGACCTTGGAGAGCATCCCTTTGGTCCTATCTCAAACACCAAATCCCTGTCTTGTCTTATGCCCGTGGGATTCAGCATACTTGATCTTTTTCCTCATAAACTAGAGAATGGGCACTCTGTTGCTACTGTCAAAACAAGCAAAACTTTACCAGTGGCTTGTGCATTTTAAGGGCTTCCCTGGTGGCTCAGATGGTAGAGTCTGCCTGCAATGCAAAAGACCAGGTTAGATCTTTGTGTTGGGAAGATCCCCTGGAGAAGGAAATGGCAACCCACTCCAGTATTCTTGAATGGAGAATTCCATGGACAGAGGAGTCTGACAAACTATAGTTCATGGGGTTGCAAACAGTTGGACATAAGTGAGTGACTAACACTTTCACTTTCACATTTGCGCATTTCAATGCTAAAAAAATATGACAAGATTTTGTTTTCCAAAATTTGTGGTTTGTTTCTGTCCTAAGCTGAGCACCAATATAAAAACTATTATTTTGGTACTTGGATTCTGAAAGATATTCATTTTAATAATGAATAGTATTCCATTGAATAGAATTGAAATAAGACGTGCCATCTCCTTCAAGAATAATAAAATGTATTAGAGCACATCTTTTAATCAATTATATTTATCATTTCACCTAATTTTCTAGAAATTCTGGAAATTAAAAAAATGTTTAGATATTAAAAACAGACGAGAACCCACTAACTGCTGAAAGATCCTGCAAAATTTATGCATTTACACACACATTCCCTGGATTGTAGTCTCTGTGTTTAAACTCAGTATTTAAATTCAGCATAATATCTTAAAAACTGTGCTTTAGATTTACAAGTTTCTCATTTGTCTCTTGATGTAAGAAGTCACTAAATTTAATTTTAGGATAGAGTTTTAGAGTAGACATGGTTTAAGGAATCTGTAGTAGAGATGCAGATCTAGCTACCAATAGTCTACCTGCTCTCAGCTTCTGTGTTTTTCTAAAGTTACTTATTTTTTAAAATATATTTATCCTATAACTGAAGTAATTTTTTATCAATTTTTTATCATTTTTGTCAATTTCTCTGTTTACTATTCAGGTGACTTGGATCAAAGTCTCTCTCCAGTACTGGAGGAAGGAAGGATGTAGAGAAAAGAGACAAAAGAGGAAGCAGTAACAGAAGCAACTGTTCAAGTGCTCAGTGAATTGGCGCCACCTGACTCTGTCCAAAAAAAAAGAAAAATTGGAGAAAGATGAGAAAACACAAAATGGGGACACATCAAGCATGCTAATATGACAATGTCAACTTTCAGAATTTTCAGATCAGGCACATAACCTTGGAAGAGGTCTTATATAATTTGTATTGAAGGTATATTTGTATAGAAGTTTGTTGATAATGTATGTATTCTGGGAAGATGTATCTATTCACATTTTACCAAAGACTACTGCAGATGGTGATTGCAGCCATGAAATTAAAAGATGCTTACTCCTTGGAAGGAAAGTTATGACCAACCTAGATAGCATATTAAAAAGCAGAGACATTACTTTGCCAACAAAAGTCCGTCTAGTCAAGGCTATGGTTTTTCCAGTGGTCATGTATGGATGTGAGAGTTGGACTATAAAGAAAGCTGAGTGCCGAAGAATTGATGCTTTTGAACTGTGGTGTTGGAGAAGACTCTTGAGAGTCCCTTGGACTGCAAGGAGATCCAACCAGTCCATCCTGAAGGAGATCAGTCCTGGGTGTTCATTGGAAGGACTGATGCTGAAGCTGAAACTCCAATACTTTGGCCACCTGATGCGAAGAGTTGACTCATTGGAAAAGACCCTGATGCTGGGAGGGACTGGGGGCAGGAGGAGAAGGGGACGACAGAGGATGAGATGGCTGGATGGCATCACTGACTTGATGGACATGAGTTTGAGTAAACTCCGGGAGTTGGTGATGGACAGGGAGGCCTGGCATGCTGCGATTCATGGGGTCGCAAAGAGTCAGACACGACTGAGCAACTGAACTGAACTGAACTGAAAGAGAACATCAGCTGTGTATAGTACAAAAATTTTATCACTATATTTAAAGAAAGATAATGTGGATTTTGGGTGGAGTTAACCTCAAATCCTCCTCTATCCAAGTGATTTTTTTGGTAACCACCTATGTTATAGGGCACAGTCTGATATGCTAGTTATTAGGAATTAGTTTCATCTAGTTCCAACTCTTCCAAATGGGTGATATTCATTTCAGGGGACTTCTGATGAGGTAATTATAATCAGCACTGTTACATAACCAATTCTGCAAAATCCACTTTCCTTTGTACACATTCAGCAAATCTGGCGTGATGAGTACCAGTACATACATTCTTGAATGAAAGATTCTCCTACTTTAGTAGCTTATATCGGGATTGTTGATTTTGTAACTAACTGCATTTCAAAAACTCCTGAAATATACATTCCCCTGTTTTTGTTTATATAGGGAATGCTGTGAATTACACATTGGAAAACTAAAATGAAAACATTAGGTATTTCTGGATGTGAGCAAATAAAATATAAGCATTCCATCTGAAAAGGCAATAACTTTTGACTAGATTTTCACATTTGTTTAAATAGTAAAACATCTCAGATAAAAGTAATAAAACTTTTTAGATCAGTTGGGAAAAAAGTATTTTCTTTTCAAAGAGGTATAAAATGACATAGTTGATAAGACCTTGATTTGCTTTTAAGAACTGAATTGAAAAAAGTGAATATTTTCATCTTAACTATCAGCAAGGACTAGCAGGGGACTAGAAAAGCACAAAAAGATAACCCTAGTGAATAAAAGGATTACATATCAAATAGAATAGGCACACTTATTTTATCTGACTCATTTAATGTTTGGAAATCATTTCAGGTTAAGTATAAAACAGAAATCTTTATTTCTTCTAACTTACATTAACTCGCATACTGTATAGTATCTTTCTTTCTATCCCAAAGGACTTAAAACTACCACTGACATAATATATTCAAAGAAACTAATTAATTTGTAGTCATCAATCATTTCTGTCATTTTTTGGTATCCATTTATGTTTCTAGACTTAGTTTCAGGATTACAGCCAAAACTCACACACATCAGAAAAGAATATTAAACAAGGAAAAATATCCCTTAAACCACACAAGGATTAATTTCACGTTCAGAGACACCATTTGCCTCACTCCCACTGCAGAAATAATTAATACAAGTAAACAGGAAAGCATTCCCTGAGAGGTACTTCATTTACACACCACACTCCTCTTACATTTCTCTTCCCTCCAAATAGAGTCCTTCAGTGTTTATGACACCTTAACATAGGTCTTTCCTATCATTTTTTTTAAATCAAATAAAACAATCCTTGAAGGAAATTGAAGCTTAGACAATGTAAATTTTATTAGTTATGCACAAGGATTCTTAGCTATGTATTAGCAGTTTAAGGGATTAGAGAGTTGTTTCATCTTCTTATAAATTTGAACTGCTAGGATATGACAGTTGATGTGAGAAATTTCTGAGCAGCCGTCATCTGCATGCTAAAGCCAGTAGCTTTCATACTTGAATAATACGCCTATCTGGGGGCATAGCTAAGCAGTTCTCTTTATCCTTTGCATCCTGAATATGTGGGACTCTCTCTGGAAACATTAGACACAATCCATTTAGATTTGCTCTTTGAGGTGAGCTACAGATCCCAAGTGAAGATTTTGTATTTCAATAACTGGCACCTAAATGCATTGAGGGTTAGGTTACAGTGTAGAGGAGCTCAAGTTAAACCCCTTAGTCAGTAGGTTCAAGAGAGGAATGCAAACTAAGGAAGATGAAAGAGGTAACAAGCAAGCTGTGCTTACTTAGGCGTTTTTAAAGTTGGACAGGGTAATAACCTGTAGACGGATAAAATGAGAAATACACCAACTACCTCTAAAAGTTTTTTGAGACCTTTCCAACTCCTTGCAATAGAAGTATATTAGGAGTCTAGGTGAAAATAAGTTATGAAAGAGAATGCACTATCTTCTGAGCTAGATGATGGGTAAATATGTTGACTTTATTATTATCCTTACTTAAACCATACATGCTATGTGTTTGTGCCATTTGACCTTGTAGTTGCCTTGGACATGTTTTTCCACTCTCTCCATGAAATGTTTTCTCCTGTCTCCTATTTCTTTCTTTCTTTTTTTTTTGTACTTTTTTGCTTCCTTCTTTGTTGATACCACTTTCTTTTCTTAATCCAGAACTCATCTCTTGGGCTCTATGCTTTGCTGTCTACCCTCACTCACTAGGTGATTGCATCCAGGCTCAGCTTCTAGACATGCCCTTTACACTTGAGACTCCCCAAGTCATATTTCTAGCCCAGGTCTCTCCCCAGATTTCCAAATTTTTACATCCAACTTTCCTCTCACATCTTCACTTCAAACTTAACACATGTAATACTGACCCTTGACTTTCTTCCTCAGAACTGCTCTTCTGACAGTGTTCTCCATTTCAGTAAATGATGACTCCATCCTTATAGTTACTAAAAACAGAAACCTTGGAATCCCATCCTTCTTCTTCTTCTTTTGTATAATTGCTTTATAATGTTGTGCTAGTTTCTACTGTGTAACAATGTGAATCTGCCTCATATATACATATATCTCCTCCCTCTTAAATCTCCCTCCAACTGCCCCATTCCACCCCTCTAGGTCACCACAGGGCACCAAGCTGAGCTCCCTGTTCATTCCATTCTTACATTTTTCTTTTTCTTTTTTTAAATTTCCAGACCTACCATCAAGCTATGCAGGCTGTATGTGAAAATACATGTGATTTGAGGTATTTCTCACCAACTCCATCTTTCAACTGGATCATTTCACTGGATCAATAGCTTGCCTTGATATTTGCCCTTTCCTCTCGTTTTTTTTTTTTTTTTTAATATAGAAAAGACAGATGGATCCTTCCAAAAGAACCATATTTTTCCTCTACTCAAAACCCTCTAGTGACTTCCCATTGCACTCTAAGTAAGGACCAAGGTTTTTATACCAGCTAACAAAGTCCTATATTATCTCAACCACACCTCCTTACATTAGCACAGATCCTATACAGAATATCTCCTTTATTTATTCTGTCATCCTGACTTCCTTGCTGCTCCTCAGATGTGTCAAGCATATACTTTGGAGCTTTTGCTCTGCCAGGAGAGCCTTTTCCTTAGTTATCCACAAACTCCCTCCTTTACCACTTCCAGCTGCTGCTCAAATGTCACCTCGTTAATGAGGCTTTCCCTTACCACTCGATTTACAGCTTCTTCTGTTACTGAACCTGACTCAGGTTTGCTAGCCCGATGCACACACAGAAAAGCCAGTCCACGGATGCAGGCTTGTGGTGCATGAAAGTACAGTACTCTGCATGGCGCCAACGAGCCAGTGGGAGACCAGCCTCAGACCCATTCTGACTTGATCTTTGAGTTTTAAAGGGAAAAAGCAAAGAGCTTGAGAATAACCACTGTCTTGTGACATTTCTTAATCATACTTTCAGAAGTCAGGAGGCCTCTCATTTACATTATCAGGCCAGGCGAACCATGGCTGGGGGTCTGTTAGCTTATCTTTCCCTGGAAAAACCAGCTGAGTTTGTAAACGAATGATAATATCTATAACAGCAATTTTAGTACGTTAATGATATTATCCACAGCAGCAATTTCAGTCATCTGACTCTGGTTGATGAGTGGTCATTTAGCACTGGATTGAGGTCAGAGGGTATAAGAAAGGGAATGATTTTTTTATAGAGAGATTAATCATAAACTCAGTAAAGGAACTCGATTTTGAAAAGTGAAAGTGTTAGTTGCTCAGTTGTATGTCTCTTTGCCACTCCATGGACTGTAGCCCACCAGGCTCCTATGTCCATGGGATTCTCCAGGCAAGAATGCTGGAGGGAGTTGTCATTCCTTTCTTCAGGGGATCTTCCCGACCCAAGGATCCAACCCAGGTCTTCTGCACTGCGGATGGATTCTCTACCGTCTGAGCCCCCAATAAGGAGTAAGGGAACTCGATTTTGGGAGGACTCAATTCGCATCTCCCTCTTACTGCATTTTCATAATTTCTTTACACTTAATTTTTTCCTCATTGCACTTACTGCCATTTGACTCAAGTTGCTTTTCTCTATTATTTGCTTATTTCTTGTCTCCCATATTCTGTGAATGTTCCATGAGAAGAGGGATTTCCGGCTCTGCTTACCACAGAAACTCCCTGGCTTAGAACAGAATCACACTCAATATCTTAACAAGCTATCAAATGAGTACATTTCGTATACTGTTTATATAAATATTTCACAATACAGATTTCCAAAAAGGAAGGCAGTATAAAAATAAATATAAAATAAGGGACTCGGCAGTTTCTACACAAAGGCCCATTTGAAAGCATTCTTACTTCTCTTAATAAAAATAAAATTTCATTATATAATGAGGAGTTTGATTAAAATTAGTGTTTTACAACCAGCTGTTTTTCTATCATGTAGACAAATTAGGATATCCAAAATTAATAGATCAAGTTATGTAATTTTACTTGAAAAGAAATGAGGCACGGAGATGGATTAAGGCAACTTCATTAAGTGGATTATGATGAGAGAAGATAAATAAAAACTGGTGATTAGAAGCTATAGTATTAGAAATGATTTAGTATTGCATTAATAAACTTGAAAAATGTTCCACTTTATTTATTTTTCTTGGTGATTGGACTAGTAAACAAATATCTTTTAAAATTTATCTTTCAGACACTACGGTTTTATGTCTAGTGGATATTTGTGATGGCTTCTGGGTAGTCAGCACTTTTGAAATACTCTATCTATGGTTGGGGAAATTCTAGGTTTATGAGTTAAGAAGGAAGAAGAAAACCTGGTTTTCCTGACACCTTGGAGGCTGAGGTTCAGTCATGTACTACCAAGGAGACACCTGTATATGGCTTTGACCTGGAAGGGAGCCAGTTGAGAAAACAAGCAACCCTTGCCCAATTCTGCAATTCTGTTCTTACTCTAAAGTGAAATTAATAAATGCAGGTTGTATATAAGCAATCTCTATATCTTATATTGCTTATTAAAGTTTATAACACGTACAATCAAATCTTATAAAACAGTTTCAGATAATGGTTTAAATGAATAAATTAGCAACTTTTTTTTCTACAACTACATCTATAGTCCTTTTCAGGTGAGAATTTTGTGGTGTTCAGTTGCTCAATCATGTCTGACTCTTTGTGACCCCATGGACTGCAGCACAAGGAGGACTGTCCTTCACCATCGTCTGGAGTTTGCTCAAACCCATGTCCATTGAGTTGGTGATGCCATCCAACCATCTTGTCCTCTGTCGTCCCCTTCTTCTGCCTTCAATCTTTCCCAGTATCAGGGTCTTTTCCAATGAGTCAGCTCTTCGCATCAGATGGCCAAAGTATTGGAGCTTCAGCATCAGTCCTTTCAATGAATATTCAGGGTTGATTTCCTTTAGGGTTGACTGTTTTGATCTCCTTGCAATCAGGTGAGAATACATCATTTTTTTATTTAATGGAGAAAACCCAAGTCATATGATTTTTGTAGAGTCAACAGCTCATTACACACTCCTGGGTAAATGTTCAATAGATAATTGCTGAGATTAAATAAAAATATTAGCTGTAGTAAATGTACATGTACTAGAAATTAAGTGAGAAGCTCTGTCATCGTGGACAGAGGAAGAATTTCAGAATCATCCAGCCCTCTTGTATGATCTTGAAAGTTCCCTTAACTGCTTTTACTTCACTTTCCCCTTCCATAAAATGGGGATAATTATGTCTTCTTTTCAGAACTGAGATAATTAAATCAAACAATACATTTTAAAGCAGCTGGCATCTAATAGGTACAAGATGGTATCTTGTACTTGTATAGTTATAGATTTCAGAATAACCTTTGGTCTAGATATACACAAATAATCCTTTTTGTTTGAGGCTGAAAAGCATGCCATATATAATTACCTAGAAAGATACTTCAGAGCATAGATTGGACAAAATATGTCAGGCAGGCAAAATGTGTAAATCCTTGAAAAGTGTTAGTCATTCATTGAATATGACTGTTTGCAACCCCATGGACTGTGGCCCACCAGGCTCCTCTATCCATGGGATCTCCCTGGCAAGAATATTGGAGTGGGTAGCCATTCCATTCTCCAGGATATTTTCCCGACTCAGGGGTCGAACCCAGGTCTCCTGCATTGCAGGTAGATTCTTTACCATCTGAGATACCAGGGAAGTTCATGTAAATCTTTATGAGAGTCTGAAATTATTGGTGTATATTAATAAATACTTGAGACTCGGACCTAAATGTTTTTGTCTGTACCATGGCATAAGCAATGTAACAGAATGCAAATTATTTAACAGCAATTTAGCCATGATTTGCAGAGTAATAATATCTATTTCTACCAAGGTTACTCTAATTAGAACCAATGAGACTCATTAAAACTCTAAACCTCATCTAGTGCACCAATACCTTGCAGGCAAAAACAAAATCAAGCATATTGTAAGATCTCTCTTTTGTTCTCACCTCAAAGTAAGATGTTTCTATAGTTTCTCTTTAGTAATTTGCATCCCTCTGCATGCTCAACTATATGTATAAAAATGTTCTAATCAATACCCATATTGAAAAAATGTTTAAGCCAGAATTTTTGTTATTCAATTGCAAGTGTAAGAATCAGTACAGTAGAAAAGGCTATAACTCTATTTTATGCCTGAAGGATCTCAGACAGTACATGGATTGATGCTTCACTGGTTTTTCAGTGAAGAGAGTGAACAGTATCAGAGGAATGGGAAAGGAACGGTGAGATGACAAGGTCTGTGGAGCTTGGCAGCATGTCACAGTGGGGCTGAATGGGGGAAGGAGGGGGGTGGGCTTTCAGCTTCAGAGGAGCCTGTCACAGGGTATCAGGACCCGAGCACCTGCCTGGGCATTGATGGGAGGATTGCCTTTACTGACAGGTGCCCGGAACACATGCAGTCTCCTAGCGCAGTCTTCTGGTAATAGGAACCATATGGCTCACATAGAAGCTTGGCAGGTAGAAAAGATAGAGATTCTAGGCAAAGGAACATTACACGCAAAGTTCTCAGAGTTTTCAAAGAGACACATTTTGGGAATGGTTAGCGGTCAATGGCCAGAGCTGAGGTGGCATTAAGGAAAGGATGGGGAATGAATCCAGAAAGATAGACTTGGGTCAGATAGTGAAGAATCTTGAGTGCTATGCTGTCTGGATCCTTGACTTTTTGAGTGATGTGTGACAGGGGACAGGAAGGTTGATGGATCTCATTAAAGGATCTCTCTTTTCTCCATGGAGAAAGATGCAAGATCAGAGGATAAAGGAAACAATCAGTAGCAGCTCTTTAAAGATGAATGGTTTGACAAATTATGGAGTTATTTCTCTATGCACATTCTGAATTAACAAAACAATTTATAAAGTATATTTATAATGATCTTACTTTGAAAACCCCCCAGAATGAAAACTAGTAACTGTCATGATACTTGCATGGCACCTATTTTAGGCACTAACTGCTTTGCAAATACTGAATATTTAAACTTCATAGCAAGTCATACAAGGTCATAGAGATGAGGCACCTGGGGCTCAGAAAGGTTCAAAAAATTGTCCAACATTCCATATTTACTCAGTGGTGAAGTTAGGATGTGAATTCAAGCCATCTATCCATTAGTGCTTAGCCACTGAAAAGCCCTTAATGTGTAATAGGGTTTAAAAAAATCCACAGCTACTTGGAACCACCTGAACTAGACGCCATTCTTCATCCTGTGGTCTGTTGCGCTTAGCTGTGCTGTCGTGTCTGACTCTTTGTGACCCCATGGACTGTAGCCCACCAGGCTTCTCTGTCCACGGGGATTCTCTAGGCAAGAATACTGGAGTGGGTTGCCACGCCCTCCTCTAGGGGATCTTCCCAGCCCAGGGGTCGAACCCAAGTCTCCTTCATTGCAGGTGGGTTCTTTACCATCTGAGGCACCAGGGAAGCCCAAGAATACTGGAGTGGGTAGCCTATCCCTTCTCCAGGGGAGCTTCCAGACCCAGAAATTGAACCAGGGTCTCCTGATTTGCTGGCAGATTCTTCACCAGGTGAGCTACGAAGACTATTATATTCTTAAACTTAGTACACACTCAGGACCAGTATTTTGTTATTTTCTATGTATAATATAGGATTAGAACTGGTCTCTAAGCTTTGGTATTTATAGGCTAATTGACAAGCCATAAATTTGCCATAAATCATAACATATATAAGTATTTATACAAATATATAATATAAATAGATATGTTTTATTTCACAACTTTGTATCTACTGATGCAACTATCAGTAGTCATTAAAAAATGGTTAGTATGGAACAAATAAAAATTTGTATTAGAGACTTAAATGATGCTTTTGGTCAGCTTTATTCTCACTTTTATATTCCTACACTAACTTAGGAGCTGAAATATCCTCAGCCAAGTAAATCACAACAACTACAAACCCCCAGACTAGGGTTCAAATGAGAGTTTTATCTTCAAACACACTCTTTTTTGCTTTGCAATAAGCCTTTTATTTACAAATGGGTTTTCATTATCCATAGAAAATGCAAATGATGCAAGTTAAACTCATTCAAGATTAATTTTCATTTGAGAAGAGCAAGATTTGTCGCTCTTCCTTTTCACAGGCAAATATCCAGAGCATACATTAATGTTTCATGAGAATAAACAGCATATTAAACGAATCTTCCTGGACAAATGGCATTTAGTCATATCATATACAAATAATTCTGACATTTGGTAGGACAAAGAAACATCACTTTGACATTACCCTCGGTTAAGATTTTAAAATAAAACATGGTGTTGTTATCTCTTTAGCTTCATTTAGATAAGTTGCTCAGCTTCACTGATAATCCCCCCTATGTATTGGTGGAAACGTTATGCACAAAAGTATCCAAATGTTCAATTTCTGCAGCTCCAAATGGTTTATATCTGGACATCTTAAGTTGAGTATCACTGAAAATTAAAATTATTTTTATTATTATTTAATTTGTATGAGTTTTGCCTGAGCTGAAGTAAGATAAAATTCCTTGGGAGTTTTATTAGGACTTCAATCTGAATCAGAAAAGAGAACTGTTTCTCACAGAGTAAATATAAGCACGCAGAGCTCAAAGTGCTGTTGGGTGCCAATCACGGGGTCTGAGTTCACCTCAGCTGAACGATTTAACAATTTTGAGTTATGTTACCCAGGAGGGCCAGGATGTTATGAATATATCCTCCCCAGTAGGATCTGCAGTTGAAGCTGCTGTCTAATGGTGTGTGCTAATACATAATGATAATGTCCTTCACTGAGCCTCTCTCTAATGGTGTGTGTTACTTTATAACAATAATATGCTGGAATGAGACAATAACTTTAATATCCCTTCTCCATCGAGAATATACTCCAAATAGTATAGCACTCAAGAATAAGCTCAACTCGTGGCTCCTTCAAGTTGGAAAACAGTGAACAACACACACACCCAATATCTCTTTTTAAATTCAAAACACAAGGAGAAGAGAAATCACCCCATGGCAATTCATTAGGGTACATAGTAGTCTGAAAGGTTAGAGGTGGATTTTTATTTTGTCTTTTCTCTCACTTTCTCTTTTAACATAGATGCTTGGGGGTGTATGATCACTGACTCTCCAAGTGGCCTTTGAAAATGTTTCTTTTTCAGTGGAACAGAAGTTAAGGGAATGACTGTGCTGAATCACTCCTGGGGGTGAACATGCTATAGTTTTTCTCGTAAGTTCTCCCATCACCCTCTTCAATTAATATAGTAGCATAGTAGAGGTAAAAACAAATTAATGCTATTTTTATGCCAAAGTATTTAGAACTTTATTTACACTGGAGAAGTCATCTAATGAAAGCATTTATATCTTTACTTTTTATTGTGGTGGTGGTTTGGTTGCTAAGTTGTGTCTGACATTTGTGACCACTTGGAATGTAGCCCACCAATTCTCTGTCAATAGAATTTTCCAGGCAAGAATACTGGAGTGGGTTGCCATTTCCTTTTTATTAGGGTCAGTCAATTTAAATATAATATTAATATGAGTGCCAGGACCCAATACATAAAGATAAATACTTAGGTTAAGTGATGGTAGTTATTTTAAAGGAACATATATATATATATATATGTATGTATGTATATAAAGCAATACACTTATTTTATCCCCATTGGAGCATTATGTCACAGGAGTTATCAAGTGAGCATGGAGAATCAGATACTAAAATATTAAAAGCTGTCAGAAATGTTAGCAGCCATACATTTTTAGGTAAATATATCCAAGTCTTTATTTCCTGATTTTTTAGTTTCCATTTTCTTTATATAACGGTGTCACAATTCCTCAATTAATAAAAGTGTTTGTGAAAATCACTGTGAATAATTAAGTTTTATTATAATGTGTAATAATAGTAAAAAAATAGCAGCTACTTCCTGAGAATTTATGAAGGGCTTCCCTGATTGCTCAGTCGGTAAAGAAGCTGTCTGCAATGCAGGAGACCCCGATTCAATTCCTGGGTTGGAAAGATCTGCTGGAGAAGGGATAGGCTACCTATTCCAGTATTTTGGCCTGGAGAATTCCATGGACTGTATAGTCCATGGGGTTGCAGAGTCGGACACAACTGAGTGACTTTTAATTCAATTCAAACATAGGTAGTACTTTTATATTTATTATTTCACTTAATTCTTAAAAAAATTATGCTATCAAAAAAAATTATGCTATCAATACTATTGCTGCTCTTACTTTAGGTTAGTATCATGCTCAAGGTCAAACTGTTAGTGTAAGTGAAACAGGGGTGACAAACAGCTTATCCTTACAGTCTCTGGGTTGTGAGTCCTGTATGGCAAAAACCACTACAATATTGTAAAGTAATTAGCCTCCTTTTAAAATAAATAAATTATAAAAAATAGAGAATGAAACCAATATAAAATCATTTCTCCAGGAAGTTTTTTAAGGTGTCTTTTAGGCTCAATTTGCCACACCTCTTATGTGTCTACATATCTATCCATCAATCTTTAATCTTTATAGAGTTGACCAATGGGTTCTGTGTGAATCAAAACTATTTGGAAGAAAGCTTTCCAGAAAGTTCTAAAAATCAAAACTTAAATATTCTGTGCACCGGTAACTATTTCTATAGAGTTTGCAATGACTCATGATAAAGCATGTTAAGATGTTTCTCCTTGTAGGACAGAAAAGAAGCATTATAAAGCAGACTATCCACACCTGACTTTCTATAGCTTCTAAACTGGTTTGACTTTAGTAATTTCCCAAGTTGCAGATAGTAAGTATGACTGCAGAGCAAGAAGAAAGCTTACATTTTGGGAAAATCAGTAAAGTAGTGCATTGTTTGGTACTGTTTTAAAAAATATATTAGAATGTCAATTTCCAATTTTCTTTTGAAAAGTTAATTTTTATGAGATTTTGAGCTACAGTTGTTGAATATAAGGTTTATTAAATGTTTATGTTTCATAGTATATCTGAAGAAAGGGACTCAGTGTTAACATATCTGGCATCTAGGCTAAGCTCAGCAACTTCTTTTTTTTATTTATTTTTTTCCATTTATTTTTATTAGTTGGAGGCTAATTACTTTACAATATCGTAGTGGGTTTTGCCATACATTGACATGAATCAGCCATGGATTTACATGTGTTCCCCATCCCGATCCCCCCTCCCGCCTCCTCCCCACCCCATCCCTCTGGATCTTCCCAGTGCACCAGCCCTGGGCACTTGTCTCATGCATCCAACCTGGGCTGGTGATCTGTTTCACCCTTGATAGTATACTTGTTTCAATGCTGTTCTCTCAGAACATCCCACCCTCGCCTTCTCCCACAGAGTCTAAAAGTCTGTTCTGTACATCTATGTCTCTTTTTCTGTTTTGTATATAGGGTTATCATTACCATCTTTTTAAATTCCATATATATGCGTTAGTATACTGTATCAGCAACTTCTTAACTTCAAATGGAGGTTGACTCAGGAGGATTCATCTGAGACCTAACAATCCCAATTGTTAGTTTTGTAAATTGTGCAACTGATTTACAATCTGAGTCTGTCTCCTTATCCAAAAATAAGAAAACTGAATTGTATAGCCCATATGTTGTAAGTCTCAAAAATGACAACATATACAAACCTGCTTCCACACTACAAAGAAAAGTGCAAATACATTAGATTGCTTTTACTGTTAGTAAAGTAAAAATGTTTGGTTTAGTTAATTATTAGAAGATTATGAGATATCAAAGGCAATAACAGGTTAAAGCATGCATCCACATTTATTGACAAGGTTGATTACAATCTACCTACTCCAAAAATTTTTTTTTTGGTTCTTGTCCATCACAGACAAGATCTCACAAAGCCTTTGTTTACACCTCTCTTGCAACAATATCTTACTTTGCCTTTCTATATTGTCATTTGGACTCCCTTATGTAAATTCATTGAGAACAAAGGCTATCTTGGATATTCCCTGGGCACCTAGAACTGCAAGTTCAAAAGGCAGTACCATGTTGAGGTATGTTCCTTCTATTCCTGCTTTCTGGAGAGTTTTAATCATAAATGAGTGTTGAATTTTGTCAAAGGCTTTCTCTGCATCTATTGAGATAATCATATGGTTTTTATCTTTCAATTTGTTAATGTGGTGTATTACATTGATTGATTTGCAGATATTGAAGAATCCTTGCATTCCTGGGATAAAGCCCACTTGGTCGTGGTGTATGATTTTTTTAATATGTTGTTGGATTCTGTTTGCTAGAATTTTGTTAAGGATTTTTGCATCTATGTTCATCAGTGATATTGGCCTGTAGTTTTCTTTTTTTGTGGCATCTTTGTCTGATTTTGGAATTACGGTGATGGTGGCCTCATAGAATGAGTTTGGAAGTTTACCTTCTTCTGCAATTTTCTGGAAGAGTTTGAGTAAGGTAGGTGTTAGCTCTTCTCTAAATTTTTGGTAGAATTCAGCTGTGAAGCCATCTGGTCCTGGGCTTTTGTTTGCTGGAAGATTTTTGATTACAGTTTCGATTTCCTTGCCTGTGATGGGTCTGTTAAGATCTTCTATTTCTTCCTGGTTCAGTTTCGGAAAGTTATACTTTTCTAAGAATTTGTCCATTTCATCCAAGTTGTCCATTTTATTGGCATAGAGTTGCTGGTAGTAGTCTCTTATGATCCTTTGTATTTCAGTGTTGTCTGTTGTGATCTCTCCATTTTCATTTCTAATTTTGTTAATTTGGTTCTTCTCTCTTTGTTTCTTAATGAGTCTTGCTAATGGTTTGTCAATTTTGTTTATTTTTTCAAAAAACCAGCTTGAAAAGCTATATATGACAAACCCACAGCAAGCATCACCCTCAATGGTGAAAAATTGAAAGCATTTCCCCTGAAATCAGGAACAAGACAAGGGTGCCCACTCTCACCACTACTGTTCAACATAGTGTTGGAAGTTTTGGCCACAGCAATCAGAGCAGAAAAAGAAGTAAAAGGAATCCAGATAGGAAAAGAAGAAGTGAAACTCTCGCTGTTTGCAGATGACATGATCCTCTATATAGAAAACCCTAAAGACTCTACCAGAAAATTACTAGAACTAATCAATGAATATAGTAAAGTTGCAGGATATAAAATTAACACACAGAAATCCCTTGCATTCCTATATACTAACAATGAAAAAACAGAAAGAGAAATTAAGGAAACAATACCATTCACCATTGCAACAAAAAGAATAAAATACTTAGGAGTATATCTACCTAAAGAAACAAAAGACCTATACATAGAAAACTATAAAACACTGATGAAAGAAATCAAAGAGGACACAAACAGATGGAGAAACATACCGTGTTCATGGATTGGAAGAATCAATATTGTCAAAATGGCTATTCTACCCAAAGCAATCTATAGATTCAATGCAATCCCTATCAAGCTACCAACGGTATTTTTCACAGAACTAGACCAAAGAATTTCACAATTTGTATGGAAATACAAAAAACCTCGAATAGCCAAAGTAATCTTGAGAAAGAAGAATGGAACTGGAGGAATCAACCTGCCTGACTTCAGACTCTACTACAAAGCCACAGTCATCAAGATAGTGTGGTACTGGCACAAAGACAGACATATAGACCAATGGAACAGAATAGAAAGCCCAGAGATAAATCCACGAACCTATGGACACCTTATCTTTGACAAAGGAGGCAAGGATATACAATGGAAAAAAGACAACCTCTTTAACAAGTGGTGCTGGGAAAACTGGTCAACCACTTGTAAAAGAATGAAACTAGAACACTTTCTAACACCATACACAAAAATAAACTCAAAATGGATTAAAGATCTAAATGTAAGACCAGAAACTATAAAACTCCTAGAGGAGAACATAGGCAAAACACTCTCCGACATAAATCACAGCAAGATCCTCTATGACCCACCTCCCAGAATATTGGAAATAAAAGCAAAAATAAACAAATGGGACCTAATGAAACTTAAAAGCTTTTGCACTACAAAGGAAACTATAAGTAAGGTGAAAAGACAGCCGTCAGATTGGGAGAAAATAATAGCAAATGAAGAAACAGACAAAGGATTAATCTCAAAAATATACAAGCAACTCCTGCAGCTCAATTCCAGAAAAATAAATGACCCAATCAAAAAATGGGCCAGAGAACTAAACAGACATTTCTCCAAAGAAGACAT
The DNA here is from genome assembly GCF_910594005.1 of Cervus elaphus. Taxonomy (NCBI): domain Eukaryota; kingdom Metazoa; phylum Chordata; class Mammalia; order Artiodactyla; family Cervidae; genus Cervus; species Cervus elaphus. The sequence continues at coordinate 24,626,842 of NC_057845.1, read as the reverse complement.
ACAGATGGCTAACAAACACATGAAAAGGTGCTCAACATCACTCATTATTAGAGAAATGCAAATCAAAACCACAATGAGGTACCATTACACACCAGTCAGGATGGCTGCTATCCAAAAGTCTACAAGCAATAAATGCTGGAGAGGCTGTGGAGGAAAGGGAACCCTCTTACACTGTTGGTGGGAATGCAAACTAGTACAGCCACTATGGAAAACAGTGTGGAGATTCCTTAAAAAACTGGAAATAGAACTGCCATATGACCCAGCAATACCACTTCTGGGCATACACACTGAGGAAACCAGATCTGAAAGAGACACGTGCACCCCAATGTTCATCGCAGCACTGTTTATAATAGCCAGGACATGGAAGCAACCTAGATGCCCATCAGCAGATGAATGGATAAGGAAGCTGTGGTACATATACACCATGGAATATTACTCAGCCGTCAAAAAGAATTCATTTGAACCAGTCCTAATGAGATGGATGAAACTGGAGCCCCTTATACAGAGTGAAGTAAGCCAGAAAGATAAAGAACATTACAGCATACTAACACATATATATGGAATTTAGAAAGATGGTAACGATAACCCTATATGCAAAACAGAAAAAGAGACACAGAAATACAGAACAGACTTTTGAACTCTGTGGGAGAAGGTGAGGGTGGGATGTTTCAAAAGAATAGCATGTATACTATCTATGGTGAAACAGATCACCAGCCCAGGTGGGATGCATGAGACAAGTGCTCAGGCCTGGTACACTGGGAAGACCCAGAGGAATCGGGTGGAGAGGGAGGTGGGAGGGGGGATCGGGATGGGGAATAAGTGTAAATCTATGGCTGATTCATATCAATGTATGACAAAACCCACTGAAATGTTGTGAAGTAATTAGCCTCCAACTAATAAAAAAATTAAAAAAAAAAAAAAAGGCAGTACCAAAACTAAAATGGGACAATTTTTAGTATTAAACAATTTGATCTCACTGACCAGCTAAGACTAATACATTAATGTGTGTTAGTAACCAGAACTCTGTGTTATAGCTGAAGTTCTCAATCTTGGCTCTCCACATATGCTTAAGAAGTTTAAAACAAAACAGGAAACTTCAACTGATTTTTTTTAAAAAGCAAAAATGTCACCCTAGACCAACTGGCTCAGAATCTCTAGGAGTGAGAAACAAGGCATCAGCCTTAAAAAAACAAAAAAAAAACAACAAAACTCTCAGTTAATTGTAATATGTGGAAAAATTAAACAAACATATATAGAGAGTCAGAATTTTAGGTTAACTCCATATTGGTAGAAATTCTGAACGTTTAAAAAACAGATTTATGTTAAATGTATGGAAATTTAGTTAAATTTGGTTCAGAAGCTTGTTAACAAATGGAAATTATTTCTGAAAATTAGCGGGTCGGGTGGTGAGGAGCTGGGAAAGTCAGCAGTAAGTGAAGTATGACAGTTTCTAACTATGTCACCCTGATTTGTTTCAAATTATTTATGCACAGACATAAACAAGCCATTACTGAGTACAGTTAATAACCCATGACAAGTTTCCTTAAAATAAATGGGGTCTCAAAATTCAATTTTATTTATTAGCCAATTTGAATTTTTTTCCTAGGCATTTATCCATCAAACATGGCACTGTTATTGCCGATGCATTATGCAGCATGTCAAATTAAACCATTGTTGATAAAACAAACATTAGTTATTGAAATGATCCAAATGCCAGCTTAAAATGCTGTATTGTAGCTAATAAATATGCCTAACTTCCAGGGCAGAAAGAGTGGGCAAACATGATAATTTGATATCAAGCCCCAAGCCCTTGATAATTTGAAAAAAAAAAAACTTAAAAAAAAAAACCAAAAACTCTCACAAAGGACAATGGTTTTGACTTCTATTTAGTGCTCAGCATATTGTGCTGACAGAAGTAACTGATAATGGTAACAAGGACAATGAGAGATACTGACAAGTTCTCTCATTTTCTTTGTCTAAAAACACATTATCATCTTTAATCACGTGAAAAGGCCTTTTCAGTGCTCAATTTTATATTACTTCTAAGGTTCATACTTTTGAGGACAAGGTAGATGGCCTGGGATACATGGATTTAGATCAATTATTAAAGATGGACCAAAATTCCACATTTGTTAAGTCCCTTATGAAGTAAAGAATGTATTTGTTATACGTAATATTTTGAACTCATGCTGTTAAGCTTATTTCAAGGTTCTATCCTGCATTCTAGTAAGAGGTATTTGTTGAGGTAGCCTTAAGACAATCTGTGACAGTCTTCCTAGGTCTTAATGCAAGATGAACTAAATTTAGTATTAGAGAGATGGCCAGAATTCTCACAAACTACTGTACAGGCTTAGTTTTTATATCTGCCCTGTCCCCACGCCATTCCCCAATGGAACTTTCCATGAAAAAAAAACTATTACTGTGAGGAATCCAATAAACTAACAATATCCTTTAATTTTTATAAAAAATTAATATATGCATCTTTAATAGAAACATGAATCCCATTTTATAATGTAACTAACTGCAGAGATATTTAAAATATTATTTTCATCTTTCTCTCAATTTTATAAAGCACTTCCTTCTTAAACTGAGCAAATTCTTTAAAGAGATGAAACTATTTTTAACTAATATGAATTTGGTACTCCACACCTGGCTTTTCCTCATTCATCACTTCCTACAAAAGCATGCTCTGAACATAGGACATATCATAGTGAACATTATAGATGTGATTTCTGTCCTTAGGGATCTTTCTTTTCAGCCATGAAAACTAACAATTAAACAGGTATCCACAATTTAAAGTGTCTATAACAAGTATGGAACTGTGGGAGGAAGTGGGTGTTATGGGTGCACATTGTCAAAGACAACACAGAGGGGAAAGGATTATAATAGGTTTCCTAAAGAGAGTAATATTTAGTGTGAGATGATCAGAATTAAGAATTAGTAGTTATTTCACCATAAAAGCTTGACGGTGGGGATGAGGGGAGGGAGGAGAGAGAATAGAAGAGAAAGAAGAAAGAGAGAAAGAGGGAGGAAGGGAGTTTCACATACACAGAAACATTTGCAAACGACTGTAACAAAGAAGGAGTGTGCACACTCTGTCCTGTGCATTCAGGATGTTTAACTGCATCTGTGTCCTTTACCCCCAGGATGACAGAAGCATGCTCATCTCCAAGTTGTGGCAAACAAAAATGACTCCATGCTTTGTCAGATGTCCACTGGAAGGCAAAATCATACCACCTGGCCTAGAGATAAAGGGTTTGAGTGTGGGATAGGTGTGTATGTGGCCAGAGATGAGGCAGCAGAGATCAGCAAAACTGAATACTCTTTCACTACATGTTATTTCCCATTCTGTTCTTCCATACCCAGTCTGAAGCTTCTAGCTAAGCCCCAGTTTTCCACAATCCTGTTCTCCCACTACACAAGGTATAGGAAAGGTTGGTAGAGCGGTATGACAGTTCAAGAAGGCAAAGAATCATTGTTCATGTCAAAAAGGGGTGAGGATGGATGATATTAACTGCAGATTTGTATGCTGAGCACAGCACGTTATGGAAAAGTGATAAGACAGTAGATTGAGGAAGCGAAACTGTGTCCTTGTGTTTTGAAGAAAAAGGTTGACTTGAGGGTGAATGATTGGGACTTCCCTGGTGACATGGTGGATGAGAATCTGCCAATGCAGGGGACACAAGTTTGATCTCTGGTCTGGGAAGATTCCACATGCCTCGGAGCAACGAAGCCTGTGCACCACAACTATTGAGCCCCAAGCCCTAGAGCCTGGGACCCACAACTATTAAGCCCACGTGCTGCAGTCACTGAAGACCATGTGCCTAGAGCCCATGCTCTGCAACAAGAGAAGCCACCTTAATGAGAAGCCTGCCACCGCAATGAAGAACAGCCCCTGCTTGCAACTGGAGAAAGCCCATGCAAAGCAATGAAGACCCAGTGTAGCCAAAAGAAATAAATAAGTATAATTATTTTTTAAAAAAAAGAGTTGGTGATTGGGAAATGTGAAGATGGAGATTCTTCGTTTCTGGGGCTGGGGAACTGGTAACAATTTAGACCATAAATCTGCCACTTACTCTCAAATTATGTAGCAGAACACTAAAGACAGTTCTTAAAAGATAGTGATAAAGGCCTGACACACACTCCTAAGTTGTTTCTACGAAATGCAGGCCCTCCATGATGAAAGCTGTTGACGGCAAGAACATAGATCCTAAAGTGGTTGGAACCAGGAGGTGGATGATGCTGGCTCCCAATTATCTCACCACCAACCAACCAAAAGAATGTCCATAAGCTGATCATGCTTTGCTCCTTGAACTGTTACTATAAAGCTTTTCGTTCCCAACTCCAGGGTGAGACACACAGACTTGAGGGCATTAGCTTACTGTGGCCCCCTTTGCCTGCAAAGTGAAAAAGCTATTTCTGTTTCACCCAAAACTCTGTGTCTGAGATTTAATCTGGCACCTGTGTACAGAGACTGAGTTTTGGCAACAGAAGTACACAGAAATTGGATTATGAAATAGCTTTGATACTTTTTTTAAAGGTGTTTGAATTTTATCCAGAAGTTTGTAGAACCCTATGGAGGATTTGTAAACAGGGACTTTCTCTTTAAAGAGTAACACTCTGACAGCTCTATTGGATTTGTAAAGCGTTTGAAGGAGCAGGAAATAGCTGGAAGGAAGAAACCCAGTTAGAAGAATAGGTTTATAATCTTAGTGAGAAATGCTGAGAGTCAGGGCTGTGCTAGCCTGTGTGGATGGAAAGAGAACAGATTTAAAAAGACTTTTAGGAGATAGCATTAATATTTGTTCATCACAAAGTTTTAGACCTGGTGAGGGAGAGGGAGATGTCAAGATGACGTCCAGCATTCACTGGGTGTTTAGCAATGTCATTCACAAATTCTAAGAAATAAGTTCTGTAAGTGTTAAAAGCTCAAGAAATTGTCTACAGAGTGGTGGACAATTGAAGTAATAGAGATTATCCCATCAGGGTACCGCATGGGATAAAACATGAATCAGAGAAATATTCTGAATGGGTCACACTTTCCTTGAAGAATAATGCACATCTAGAGAAACATTTCAGCTTTAGAAATGACTATTTTGTGCAATCATGGAATAAAACCTTATGAATGAATTGCTATTTTATCATCAAATATTATTGTCAAAATTCTGTAAGACAAAGTAAATTGTTATGATAGTACACTAAACAAAATAATGGGGCAGATATTCCAGAAATATTCCTTTTGAAAGTTAAGCATTAGTAGATCACATTAAAAGTGTCAAGGGATATAAATTCACAGAACTTCTAAAGTATCAGTGATTGGCTTGGTTTTTAATCATACTTAAATAAAGCTATATTTATTCCACATTTAGCATCATATGGAAAATATGTTTAAAATAACTAAGAACATACAATATGCATCATAATAATCCCAACTGAAAGTTAATATTTATTTTTTTAATATATAGAAGAGCCCTGTATAACATAAAGGGGTCTGTTTAAACTTGGTAGATATTATAACATGGAACTTTGAGAGTTAGCACGGTTTAATTTCCTCATTGCGCTCTTCTTTTCTCCCTCCCTTTCCTGTCTTTAGTTTTAAATTTTTATTTTTAGCTAAAAAAACAATAAACAAATAAAGGAGAAGAGATATCAAGACATGGATGCAGAAACAAAAACAAGAATAAGTTAATATTACTGTAAAAGTAGTCACTATTGCTTTCCCCAAGGTATGTCTGACTTTATTTTAGATAATCTGCCATTTGAGACATATCTCTCTTTTCCCCAGAGACTTTTGAAATAATTACATTTAGGTTGCCCTTCTTTTATCAAGAGACTGAAGATGCTATCAATCTATTTCTATTCCACAGAGCTTAGAAACCTTCAGTGGAATGTTAGATGTTTTATAGCAAATATCGTGGAGACAACACACACCATAAAAAATGTTACTCCATTAATCATGGGAGTGTTTCAGTCTGGACTGATCATAGTTTTGAGAATGATATTACAGTGTGTTTACTGCTTGAATTTTAGTTTCTAAAAACGCATCCCTAGTGTACCAGGGGATGTGGGAGTTCAGTAGACTTAGGGCAAAATTAGTTTTCACAACATAATTAAGCAATTAGTTCTAACCTAGGTTATGTACATTGGAAAAAGAGTATTGTTTTAAGAAAACTGAAGAAACCCTTTCATTTCTCCTATAGAATGGACACCCCTCTTTTCAGGAAAACTTATATCCTGCCACAAGGCACAAAATTTATAGACCATATATACGATATATCCTAGTGGAAAGAACCTTAGAAGATATCTAGCCAAACTTCCCTCCAAATAATGGAATCCTGTCGACAGTGTCCTTGAAAGACAATGATCTTACTTAATACAAAGCCTCCAATCTATTGCTAGACAGTCCTGATTAAGATAAAGTTCTTCCCAGTGAACCAAGCTCAATCTTCCTATTTGTATACTCTGCGCTAGCTGCCTCTCCCCACCAAAAAAGACAAAACATCTATTTCCACATAAATATAATAGTTATTTAAATACTTGCAGATAATCAGCATATTTCCCATCATCCTTCAATTCCCTGTGCTAAACATTCTAAATATCCTCAGCTGTTTCTGTGATTTACAAACCTCTCCTTATCCCAAGTTCCTTTTCTGGGCAATTGATTACTTCAGTCTTAACTCTTAATGTATGGTATTCTGATCTTCCCATAGGACTCTCCTGTGGAAGACTTCTGCATATTAGAACATCCAAATTATACTGTTTGCTCATGAACAACTTGTATACAACTAAAATTTCTGGGGCTTTTCATGTGACTAATCACTTTGACACTTCTGTTAAATGGTCTGAATTATTTCCAGCTCACTTTCATCTTGATTTTGACCCTTGATTCCTCTGACCAAGATATTTAAAATCTAGTTATAAAGAACATATCAGAACCATGCAGTTCTGGGCTTATTTGAATCCTAATTTTGCATTGAGAGTTATGCTCTAAGAATGTGCTTAATCTACATATTTTACCTCAATCTTCATTGTCATCTGAAACCTTGATTTAAAAAATGTTAAAGAAGATAAAAATAAAATACTTACAACCTTTATATATAAATAATTTGGAAACATTAGCTCCATGATTGAAAATGCACAGGTCATTTAAAAAATTTTAAATCCACTTGGATATTTAAAGCAGTCTATATGTTTCCAGGGACTTCCCAGGTGGCACTAGTGGTAAAGAATCCACTTGCCAATGCAGGAGACGTGAGAGACAATGGGTTCAGTCCTTGGATCAGGAAGATCTCCTGGAGAAGGGAATGGCAACCCATTCCAGTATTCTTGCCTGGAGAATCCCATGGTCAGAGGAGCCTGGAGTACTTATTACAGTCCATAGGGTAACAGAGTCAGACATAACTGAAGTGACTCAGCTCATATGTATTTCCGTCTGGCTTACATGATTGCAACGTGATATGTAGGGTGACTTGCCAAAGTGCAAATGCAGAGAAACACGACATTACACTGATTCCCTAGCCTTAGGAATCTTGCCAGTTACCTTTGTTTTTTCCCTGAGTCCATAATGACTTCTTCTATTCAACTTTTGTTTGTGTAAATGCAAAGCCATCTATTTGATGATTTACAGTTTTTCTAAGGATTAAAGTTAAGCCTTTCTTGATCTATGGTTTTCAAAATGCAACTGTCTACCCCTGGTGGCTCAGATGGTAAAGAATCTGCCTGCAATGCAGGAGACTTGGGTTCGATCCCCTGGAGAAGGGAATGAATGGCTACCCATTCCAGTATTCTTGCCTGGAGAACTCCATGGATAGAGGAGCCTGGAGGGCTACAGTCCATAGGTTTGCAAAGAGTTGGACACAGCCAAGTGACTAACACTTTTACTTTTCACTCCTCCAGTAAGCTGGTCAGTTCTCTTACTATTCAGTGATGCACTGATTTCATAATCTCTATAGCAATGTGGAGATAGAAAGGCAATGTTTCTCTAAAACATACTCCCAAGTGAAAGTACTGAACTGAACTGCAAAAAGATTAACTGAAGCAGACTGCTCCAGATTCTCTGATTAAAATGCTTCTTTTTGAAATATTTATTATAAAATTAAATTTCTGATGTCTTTACTAATAGGGATTGATATAGAAAGTTATTTACACAGAAGATTATCATTTGGTTGTTTTAGGATTATAGTTGAGCATTAAGGTATCATGTTTAATAAAAAGAAAGCCTTGATTGGACATGTTATGCTACTGCTCAAGCACAATATCCTCACATTGCATTTTAAGTGCAAAGTTGTATCTCCTTGGGTTTATTCCAACTGTCTTTACCTCTGCTATAATCATACAACAATTTCTTTCTGCCCTGTCTTCCTTACCCTCAACATTCGTACCAACCAACTGATTAATTAGCAATAACAGCTTTACAACATAGGAAGTAGATTTAGGTAGATGAAATAAGTCACAGAACTTAACATCTACTTGTAAAATCAATCAGTTATTAAACTTTGGCCTTTCACACAGGAAATCAATCTTGTCTTAGTGCTGAGAGACCATCAGTGATGTTTAAGGTCACTCTAAGTTTCTTTGTTTGTAAACAACTGCTAATTATCATCTGGACTAAGACCTCCAGGGCAGTATAAGGGCTCCCAGATATGTTGTATGTGGTCCTGTTTAATTTGAGCAGAAACTAAAGGAAAAACTCAGATTTCATAAAATATTGCTTGTTAGGAGTGCCAGTGACCACCTGTACCAGAAGCAAGCACATCTTTCTTAATGGGCCGTCACAGTGAGTGGGAAAATGGGTTGTATCTTCCCTTTATTAAAATAGAGCATTTAATCTAGGAGGGCTAAGGGACACTAGAACTCTGTCATCAAACTCAGTCATTGATTGCCTAGTATGTTAACTCAACCTACAATGGGAGTGAGGGAAAAATGTATTTTGAGAAGCACCTGTGTTTTCTCAGCTTGTGATTATTACTACGTTTTACAAATGATGAAACTGATGCTCAGAGAGTTGAAAGAGTCATCTCAACCTTGTCTAATCAGTAAATGTCAGAGCCAGTTCCATCTGCTGCCAAATTTCTCCACTCTTTCACAGCTCAAAGTGCCTCTCATTGAATTCTTGAATTCCTTTCCTAATTTCTAAATGGGCTGCTCTTCATCATTAGTTTAACTATGGTGGTGGTTTAGTTGCTAAGTCATGTCCGACTCTTTGCCATCCCATGGGCTATAGCCTGCGAGGATCCTCTGTCCATGGGATTCTCCAGGTGGGAATACTGGAGTGGGTTGCCATTTCCTTCTCCAGGGGAGTTTAACTACATATATATCTATATGTATGTGTGTGTGTGTGTGTGTGTATATAATTTCTTAGAGGGATATTGGTACCATTGGTAGTAATTACACAATAACACTCTAAAGACTGTCCCATTTGAATTTATATTTTTTCTAAGATTATTGACAATAGAACACTGTAAGGATAAGAAAACAAAACCATTTTAAAAGAGGTCAATTAAAAACAAATGCAAGATTTTGTATTTATTCTTACATTTATAGTTGCCTTCTCTATGTACATACTCATTGCATCAGGGCCTTACTGTTCTCTCCTTTTAATCTTGAGATGTTGCATCTTTTATCCCTAAACACTTTCAATAAATTTATACTCTCAGCCAGAGCCTATGATTTGGCTCTGAAGGTAAACTTTGTGTATATTACAGAAGCCAGAATGTTAACGCTGATTACCAACCTGAGCTGCATTCTCATAATTACAGAACACAGTGCCTTTGTGGTTTTATTTATTAAACATTCAGAGATGAATGGAATACATGGCTTAAATGCATGTTGAGGAAGAGTTGGTATTGAATTACTGAATTTTAAATGGATCGTCCAAACATCAAGGATGCACTTTGCAAAGATGTCAGTATAATGTGTTTCTTTGGATACCTTCAGGCTAATAATGCCCCATACCTGCAACAACATTCTATGTTGACTTGATTTAAAATTCTTGCACCCACAAGATGGCACAAATAGTGTGACAAGTAATTGTATATCAGTGGTCTTGGCCATATGTATGACACATGAATTTTACTTAACTAAAAATACTGGTTATTCCATATATAATCTATAAATATTGTTCAAGTTTAAATCATACGTTTTTGTGGAAATTTTATTAACAATGGAAATATATAATCTTATACTTTCATTAAATGTTGTCATCAAATCATCTGTTCTTTATCATTCTTAGCTCCCTTACTACCAGAAAGCATACAGAGGTTGCCCTCACATAGGTATGAATGTAAATCTTCAAATGGATATTATTATTTTATGTTATGACTCAAAAACACTTTTTGTGAAAACTTAATACTTGTACAAAAGAAAGGGCAATAATATACATAACATATAATTGCTACTTTATAGAAACACATTGGGCTTCCCTGATGGCTCAGACAATAAAGAATCTGCCTGCAATGCCGGAGACCTGGGAGAATTCCCCGAGTCAGGAAGATCCCCTGGAGAAGGAAATGGCTACATGCTCTAGTATTCTTGCCTGGGAAATCCCATGGACAGAGGAGCCTGGCAGGCACACAACTTTCTGACTAAACCACCATACACATATTCGCAGTTCATTTCCAAGGCAAACCATTCAGCATCACAATAATCCAAGTCTATGCCCCAAAAACTGAGGCCAAAGAAACTAAAGTTGACCAGTTCTATGAAGACCCACAATAACTCATAGAACTAATAGCAAAAAAAGATATTCTTTTAATCATAGGGGATTGAAATGCATAAGTAGGAAGTAAAGAGATACCTAGAATAACAGACAAGCTTGGCCTTGAAGTAGAAAATGAAGCAGGATAAAGGTTAACAGAATTCTGTCAAGAAGAACATGCTGGTCACAGCAAACACCCTTTTCCAACAACCCAAGAGACCACTCTACACATGGAAATAACCAGATGGTCAATTCCAAAATCAGATTGATTATGTTCTTTGAGGCCAAAGATTGGAGAAGCTCTACACAGTCAGCAAAAACAAGACTGGGAGCTGACTGTGGCTCAGATCATGAACTCCTTATTGCCAAATTCAGACTTAAATCAAAGAAGGTAGGGAAAGCCACTAGACCATTCAGGTATGACCTAAATCAAATCTCTTGGGATTATGCAGTGCAGGTGATGAGTAGATTGGAGGGATTAGATCTGGGAGACAGAGTGCCTGAAGAACTGTGGACAGAGTTTGTAACATTGTACAGGAGGCAGTGGCCAAAACCACTCCAAAGAAAAAGAAATGCAAGAAGGCAAAGTGGTTGTCTCAGGAGGCTTTACAAATAACTGAGGAAAGAAGAGAAAGGCAAGAGAAAGATATAACCAACTAAATGCAGAGTTTCAGAGAATAGCAAGGAGAGATAAGAAGGTCTTCTAAATGAATAATGCAAAAAAAAATTAGGGGAAAACAATTGAATGGGAAAGACTAGAGATCTCTTCAAGAAAATTGGAGATATCAAAGGAAATTTTCATGCAAAGGTGAGCATGATAAAGGACAGAAATGGTAAGGACCTAACAGAAGCAGAAGAGATAAAGAAGAGATGACAAGAATACCTAGACCTATACAAGAAAGGTCTCAGTGACCCCAGATAACCATGATGGTGTGATCACTTACCCAGAAATGGACATCCTGGAGTGTGAAGTCAAGTGGGCCTTAAGAATTGCTATAAACAAAGCTAGTGGAGGTGATGGAATTCCATCTGAGCTATTTCAAATCCTAAAAGATGCTGCTGTGATGGTGTTGCACTCAATATGCCAGCAAATTTGGAAAATGCAGCAGTGGCCACAGGACTGGAAAAGGTCAGTTTTCACTCCAATCCCAAAGAAAGGTAATGCCAAAGAATGTTCAAACTACTACACAATTGCACTCATTTCACATTCTAACATGGTTTTGCTCAAAATCCTTAACTAGGCTTCTGCAGTACATGAACTGAGAACTTCCAGATATTTAAGCTGGGTTTCAAAGAGGCAGAGGAACCAGAGATCAAATTGGCAACATTTGTTGGATCATGGAAAAAGCAAGGGAATTCCAGAAAAACATCTAGTTCTGTTTGGTTGATTATGTGAATGAATAATTTGACTATGTGGCTCTTCGATTGTGTGGATAACAGCAAATGTGGAAAATTCTTAACGAGATGGGACTGTCAGACCACCTTACCTGTCTGCTGAGAAAAATGTGTGGTAGAAGCAACAGTTAGAACTAGACATGGAGCAGCTGATTGAGAAACACGATCAAGTATGTATTTGTCACCTTATTAGCATTAGTTTATTTCTATCATCACTGCTCTTTCATTTTCCTTCCTGAAAACATGGAAAGTACATGAGAGCTTGGATCCAAAGTATGCCTTATAATTTCAACATCAGTCCTAAGTTGTTTCCTGTGTTTAGTTCAAATGCTTACTTTTTGAGAGTGAAAGCAAGGCATTGTATAGAGAGAAACCAGGTTTTGACCTGATCCTTCTCTCAACTAGCTCTGTGACCCTAGAAAAAGAGTCTCTTAATATCTTGGCTTATTCTCCCAAGAAAGAAAACCTGGAAATTCTCAAGTATTCTTGCACTGGATGTTCTTAATTACTGGATGCAATTACCTGCTACCTGGTGGTGGTGATGTAGTTTATAAGTTGTATCCAACCCTTGCCAACCCATGGACTGTAGCCTGCCAGGCTCCTCTGTCTGTGGGGTTCTCCAGCAAAAATATTGGAATGGGTTGCCATTTCCTTCTCCAGGGGATCTTCCCGACCCAGGAATTGAACCCCAGTCTCCTGCACTGCAGGCAGATTCTTTACCAACTGAGCTATGAGGGAAGCCCTAAGTATCCTTACTTTAAATGATTCAGTCCAGTAGCCTGCCAGGGTCATCTCTCCATGAGGCAGCCCAGGCCAGAATACTAGAGTGGGTTGCCATTTCCTTCTCCAGAGAAATGAAATAGGATGAAATGATTTAATAGGATGAAACCATTCCTGTTAGATTTCTGATCAAATGTTTACAACACTTTCTTATATGGTAATAGGCTATGTGCTTAACAATATTTGTATTACTCCTTTTCTTCTTATCCTTTTCTTTGTAAAAATTTGTTCATTTTTTAATGAAAAATGAGGCAGTTTAATCTTTGAGCTCTACCCTTATTATTTTTGTGTGTGAAAATTACAGTAGTTGCCACTATATATATGCATTTAAAAATAATTTGAAATGTTTGGTACAATATCTTCAGAAAAAACAAACCAAACATTAGACTGCCATAAATACAAGCATAGTTAAAAGAGAGAAACTCTACTCTTAAATTCTCCAATTCACATTTATATCTTTAAACAGTCTTTAATATTGTTTCTGAAAGAATACCAGACAATAAAGTACATTAATTCATCATAACATCTAAATAATTGTTTCAATTCTGAAAAGTCTTGAAACAATTTAATTTCTGAAAATCATTAGTAAATTATCTTGTTGGTCATTAGCTCTTGCCATATATAATTTGCATGTTAGGCTCATCCATTTCAAGGTGATTAACAGAACATTCAATTATCTGATCAGATTATTTAGGATGGGAACATCATCTTCTTCCAATTTCCTGGAGACACTGTCAAGATCCTGGCACCTTAAATGCAGCTATTTGAGAAGTGCCCTTGGATCTGAATTGATGGTCTCATTTTTTAGGTATGCTTGGAATATTTTCATATTCTCCAGGTCATTAGCTACTCTCCATCTATCAACGATTAAAAACACCAGATTTGGAAAGAAAGCTAGGATTAAATACATCCTTAATGTCACATATAAAAAATAAAATATATCGTTTAGTCTGATAATGATCTGCTGTAAAATAGCCATGGCTTTGTTTTATAAAAAGCTAGGAATGGAATCCTTCAAGTGTGTTTTCAGCATGTCACACAGTGAATGGCCCACGGTGGTTTCACAATGAATGTGTGTTGAGACATAGTCATCTGTTTCACTCAGTTCAGTTTAGATGCTCAGTTGTGTCTGACTCTTTGTGACCTCATGGACTGCATTGAGTTTATTGCATATTATTATTAATGCTTGTGATATATTTGTAAAATTACCTGCTTTTCAGAGCAGTGAATGTGGTTTGCTAGTACACTTATAATGTTTGGAATGATAACTGGTATAAGGCATTATTTAATACATATTTAATTGATGGAATTAGTGAGTATATAAAATGGTTTCAACATCTTTTTTCCTTACTTAGCTGAGAGTCATGAAGAAAATATAGATCTCACCCAATAACCACAAGGAACTGGATTCTGACCACTACCTGAATGATTTTGGAAATGGAGTTTTCCCAAGGTTTTCAAAACAAGTCTGTCTGGTGAAAATTTTGAGTGTGGCAGCTTGAGTAGAAAACTGTGAGTCTGCACTTGATCTGAGCTACTGAACTGTGAGGTATTAAATGGGTGCTGTTTGAAGCCCTTGATTTCATGGCAATTTGCTACATGGTGACAGGAAATAAATACAGGTTTAAAGAACTGGAGGAATATTTCTGATATTTTGATAAAATTTTTGATGTAATGCTAATTATATTCATATCTCAAAGTTATCATCTGAGAGTTACATTTGATCTCTACAGTCATGTTGAGATCATCTTTAACAAATCTTTGTTATAAACAGAATAGCTAATATGTATGAGGGCAATCTTTCTGTTACTCTTTCTGGAAATGTGCTCTCCTGAGCCTCATGGGGAACTGGTGAAAATTAGTGCAAATTAGCTGTACTAGAAAGACTACCCTATACTGGTGTGTCCTGACAGTTTATTCAACAGTTGAAGGGCATATTTTCTATTCCATCTTGCAAAACATATTTTAATTTAATGTAGGAGAAGTAGGGGAAGGGAAATAAAGCATATGGGTACTTTCACATTTTCCTCAGTTTCATTTTCATTGTGTTTTAATCTATTCCTTAAAACTGTGATAGTTTCTTAATTTTAATAGTATGTCCTAAGCTATAAATTGTTTACTACATTCTCCATGTATGAAAGGGCTTCCCTGGTGCCAGCATAGCATGGATACCATAGAGTATGAAGCTCTGAGTAACTGTTCAGATTCCTAAATCCTTCAAGTTTATGGCCTGGCATTTTGATTGATACTATGAATTCAAGAACAATTTCAGTTCCCAAAGCATGTTCATGTAGCATCCCCATATACTTTGCTAAAATGTAAAATTAAAGGAAAGTTACATTAAAATATAAATACTTTCTACATTATTTGGTTAGAGAAAATATTCCCAACTGTTTTGCCTGGTATAAACTGAAAAATGCACAATAGCTTGTTTTATTTCTGACATAAATAGATCAATGACTTGATTCTTAAAGAAAGACAAAATAGACTGATGGAAATACAAGGCTTAATTTATGGCAGGAATTATTAACCTTGGGCCTACAATTATCTGAGGAGCTTGCAGATAGAATTCAGAAGGTCTGTGATATTGGATAGGGGAAAAAAATCATTTTTACTTTCACTAATGGCTATAAAAGTGGACAATAAGCTGAAGAACTATTAGGAGTATCGATGGCTTTTTTTTCTCATATTTTCCTATTGTAATTGTCACAGTTATCTCAACATATTCCTTATGATCACCATTATTTTAATATTTTATATTATAAGATCTGCCACTATGTCTTGGCATTTAATGTGTTAATAGCAAATTCCATGTACTTGACACCACATAGCTAATGTCATAAAAATTTGATAATTTCAACATACATTTTCCCTTAAAGGTATTTTGTTATATGTATTTTAAAACATTATTTTGAGAAGGTGTCTATAAGTTATACAGGACTTTCAGGGTGGTTGCTGGCCCATACAAATAAAGATGAATACTCTGTGAGTATTTATTAGAAGAAAACAACAATAACACCAACTGGAAAAGAATATCTGCATCCCCAAGTTCACTGCAGCATTATTTATAATAAGCCAAGACCATGGAACAATGAAAGTGTTCACTGAACAGATAAAGAATAGCTGATGCACACACACACACACACAGATATATAGATAAACTGGAATATTATTCAGTCATAAAAAAGAAGAGAATCTTGTCATTTGTGACAGCAAATATGGACCTTGAGCACATTATGTTAAGTAAATAAGTCAGAAAAAGAAAGACGAAGACCATATGATCTCCATTATGCATAAAATTTAAAACAAAAACCAAAATAAAATAAAATCAGGAACCCTTAGATACAGAGAAGAAATTAGTGGTTGTCAGAGACAAGGGATGTGGGTAGGCAAATGGGTAAAGTTATAAATTTCCAGTCATAAAATAAGTAAGACCTGGGAATATAATGTAATGTACTATAGCTAATAACACTGTATTGTATATTTGAAAGTTGTTAGGAGAGTGGATCGTAAGGGTTCTTTCTCATCATAGAAACAGAAAGGATAACTGAACAGTGATGGATGTTAATTAGATTTTATTGCATTGATCATTTCAACATATATGAAAGTGAAAGTGTTAGTCACTCCATTTGTCTGGTGCTTTGTAACCCTGTGGACTGAAGCCGGCCAAGCTCCTCTGTCCATGGAACTCTCAGGCAAGACTACTGGACTGGTAGCCATTTCCTTCTTCAGAGGATGTTATATATATATAATATTATACATATAATATATATATATATCAGACCATTATGTTCTACATTTGAAACCAATAGAATATTATATGTCAATTATATATCAATAAAAAGTTAGAACAAAGAAAATAAATTAACAGTCTTTATTCTATGGGCTTTTTTTCCCTTTGAATTAGCATAACTGTGGTCTTTCTGAAGGAGTCTTGAGGAAACTTCACCAAATATGTATTCTCCTTTACCACATAAATATGATACAAACTTCTGTCCTCAAAAGTTGAAGATCTTTTGGGAATCAGCTGAAACATTTTACCCTGTCATTTAGTTGATGAGTTGCTGTCTGAAATGTAGATTGATGGTTGACAGCATCGATGTCATAAATTATGCATGTGAATTTAGTGAACACAGTTAAACTGAGGCATTATGGGTAATTTAAATAATTACATGTATAAATAGTATTATTAGTCTTGTCAAAATCTGCACCTATACTAAATGTCAGCATTTAATATCAACAAAGAATGTTAAGGATTCAGAATTTTGCATCAGTATGGTTGGGAGATTGATTTCAAGTTCAATTACTTGTTAAAATAATATTAGCATACATTTGTCTGACAGCTTTTGTTTTTGGCTTTTATCTGATGTACAAGTAAGAATATAATCTCTTCACAATTTTGTTTCTGTCTACTAAGCTAAATGGCACATACAAGTTAAACATCAGCCATCTATAAAACATAGATACCTCTACTTATACTTTCATATAATTCTCCTCAATATTCATGGTATTTTACTGTGTGCTGGTTGGTTTAGTTGCTAAGTCGTGTCTGACTCTTGAGACCCTGTGGACTGTAGCCTGCCAGGCTCCTCTGTCCATGGGATTTTCCAGGCAAGAATACCGGAGTGGGTTGCCACTTCCTTCTCCAGGGGATCTTCCTGACACAGGAATCGAACCTGGGTCTCCTGCATTGCAGGCAGATTCTTTACCAATTTAGCTATAAGGGAAGCTCATTTTTTTTAACTGTATATGTTTGTATAATATTATAATATCAATTTAAAATATATATATTTTTCACTATTCAGAACATATCCTTTACTGTTGTTTTTCAGAGATTCTGTCATCTGCCTAAATGTGGAGGATAAAGAATTCTTAGCCAGATTTAATTTTTTTTTTTTTCAAATACATCACAACTAAATTTTTAAACCAACTTATGAATGTTGGTCATCACTATGATTAGCAATGAGTCATGTTTCAGCTTTTGGACTACTATCAAATGGTTAGTCTGTGTTGATTTTGAATTTAATACTGATTTGGATTTAACACTAAAGAGTTATCCTATACACAGAATATTTTTAAAGATTTTTGTAACATTTTCATAACTGAACAGTTGAGGCAAAATGGCTCAAAATTTAGATAATGTAGTAGCTTGTCTCTATATATCTAGGGAAATCATAAATTCTTCCATTGCAATACTATGTTCTTCTTCCAATGATGAGTGTATGGAGGACATGGTTTAAGAGACTTAAACCCTGTGTGTCTCAATTTATGTACGGCAGTGCTCCTAAGTACTTAGGATAAGATTCTTAGACTTGTCTTAAGCTACCTAACCATGAGAGAATATTTTAATGTTTTAAAATATGTATTTATAAACACTAGAAACTGACCTCAGAAGAGTTGGAGCTATAAGATCTGTTAGTTTCATTCATGTTTTCTGATGTATTTAAGGTGAAATACCACTAAATCCATGTGTAGTTTTTATATTCTAAGAGATATTACAGAAAATAAAATTCACTTTCAAATTAGGTGACAGTAAAAATATGTTATTAGCAATTTTCATCCATTTATTTGATACAGAATGTCAAGTATATTTTTAATCCAAAGTTATATGCATATATAATCACATAAAATATTCTGGGCAAGATAGTTTGATCTTAATACAATTTGTAACAATTTCCAAAGTACACTTTTTAAAAATCAGAATTAAAAATTAATATTTCCCTTGATAAATATTTTATTCTTATATTCTTTCTGCCATGATTTTCAAAGAAGTTTTACACTTATTTATAATTTAAAAATAAAGTTGTAGAATCAACTATGAAAATTATTATTTCCTAATATGCCTTCTATAAGACTTTAAATAAATAAAATGATGAGAATATTAAATTCTGAATCAGAGTGAACAAGTTAGAGGACTATTTGAAACATAAAAACAGATATATTAAATGGGATTTTATTAGATCCTTCCTTTCATCATAGCCCTGAATTATGCCCATCAGGGGTTTTCCACCACATTGGTAATTATACCTATATATGACACAATCACAGACTGTTGGAAATTTGCATATAGTTAAGTTTCCAAATGTCTGATACAGATAGAAAGTTATATATCTTTCTCTTGAGACAGGAAAGATCATATATAATCTGGAGACAAGGTGGACCATGCAGATGGGAATACTTTAAAGGATGAAGGAAGAGTATTTTGTGTCCAATACCCATACATGATTACACACACACACACACACACACACACACACACACACACACGGTATTTTGAAGCATTTGTATTGAGTTGGCCAAAAAATTCATTTGGATTTTTCCATTACATTTCTTTCTTTGTCTTAAAATATATTTAATTTAATATACCAGGGCTGGTAGCTCAGAAGGTAAAGAATCTGCCTGCAACGCAGGAGATCTGGGTTCAATCCCTGGGTCAGGAAGACTCACTGGAGAAGGAAATGGCAACCTACTCCAATATTCTTGCCTGGGAAATCCCCATGGACAGAAAAGATGGGCTGGCTACAGTCCATGGGGTTGCAGAGTCAGACACGAATAAGCGACTAACACTCACTAAAGTAATAAAAACCACTGGGAATAAAGAAAATAACAGTATTTAAGGGTGAACTGCAAGTTTTCCCCATTTACTCTTTATGCCCAGTTACACATCCTAGTCATTTTGCCTTTTAACTCTTTTTTCCCTTTTTAACTCTGATGATTTTAGAATTTAAGGAAAAAAAAAGAAGTGAAAGTCGCTCAGTCATGTCTGACTCTTTGCAACCCCATGGGCAATTTATTAAATTTATCAGTTTGTATATATATTGATTTCTTGAGATGAAAAACTGGGGCATAACACACTTCTACCATTCTCACCCTCATTTTCCTTTCCTCTTCTTGGTTGATATTTATCCAAATTAAAGTTTTCTGTTGTTGCCTTTGCAATTTTTAATGTATTCAAACCTCTACATTTTAATGGAAAAACCCCAAATTTTTGGCTAACCTGGTAATTTTACAAATTACAATATACCAAAATAATCATTCCAACAACTCTATGAAGTAAATAAAGTTGGTCATCTCTGTTAGCAACATATTGGCTGAGACATGGAATTAGGTGGAAATTCCCAAGGGACCCGAGTAGAGCAAAAAAATGACTGTCTCAACTATGTGTCCTATACACTGT
Source organism: Cervus elaphus (assembly GCF_910594005.1). Lineage (NCBI taxonomy): Eukaryota > Metazoa > Chordata > Mammalia > Artiodactyla > Cervidae > Cervus > Cervus elaphus. The sequence goes on along the minus strand of NC_057845.1, from coordinate 24,606,794 downwards.
CTACCACACAGCGTCAGAAGAAAAGATGAAAAAGGAGAATGTGTGAAGACTGCAAAAGAACGATTGTGTTTAAAAGGTATACTTGGAGAAAGATATTTTCTGATGTTGAAATAAATTGCTCAGTTTAAATAAATCTATTGTTTATTCAATGGGGAACCTACATATGGCAGCACATGTATTAGGGATAGAGACATAAATTGGAAAGTGAAAGAGTCTCTAATCTCATGGGGTTTGCATAAGTGGAGAAAAACAAGCCAAGAAATAAAGAATATGGTTTTACATGGTACTAGTTGTTATGAAATTGGTGTGGAACTCAAGGGAAACCATTTTAAATATGGGCAACTTGTGCGATAACAGCAAAAGCTTACAGAGGTCTATTCACCATCCTTCTTTCTTTGATGGCAGATGAAGGAGCAATTGTATTTTACATTTGAACTCAGAAATTTAAAAGGAATCAGACATTCAGTTCTACAAAACCATAAACCTAACTCAAGCAAAGATGGCTGAAATCACAGAGTGAGGCTTGTCAATATGCATGTCCTTCCTCCACCTGAGAAATAGCCTCCCAGTTCATTTTCTAGGTTGCTCTCTGTCAGTATGTGAGAGACTCTACAATTTGGGGCCATTTTTTTGGATTGGCGCTCCTGTCTTAATAAGTGCAATTTAAGCTAAAAGTAAAATATCCCATAGCCCATAACAAATGCTTACATTTTTCCTTTAAAGCAAATGCATAAGAGGAAATATGATCTAATACTGTCCCTTATAGAAGCCGCTGGTCATGTGTGGTTATGGAGCACTTCAATTATAGCTGGTCCAAATTGAGAAAGGCTGCAAGTGTAAAATACACACTATAATCTTATGACTGAAAATAGTGGGTTAAAAGCAATCTTAATTTACCTGTTTTTACCTTTTTAATTTAACTGTCACTTGTTGTTTAGTCATTAAGTCATGTCCAACTCTTTTGTGACCCCATGGACTGTAGCGTGCCAGGCTCCTCTGTCCATGGGGATTCTCCAGGTAAGAATACTGGAGTGGGTTACCATGCCCTCCTCCAGGGGATCTTCCTGATCCAGGGATTGAACCCATGTCTCTTATGTCTACTGTATTGGCAGGTGTGTTCGTTAGCACTAGCACCACCTGGGAAGGCCCTAAGATGCATAAGCTCTATGTTTTATAAAAGAATAATTTTTTCTAAGCACCACTCTCATTTTGCAATTATCTTGAGCACTGACAAAAATACTGGTACTACCTTAAAGGAACATGTGGATCCCTCTGATGTACCTATAACTCACTGTTGAATATATCAAGTATAAGAAGTTTATTTGTTACTGTTTTTTTCTTCATTTTATATTGGAGTATAATTGATTAACAATATTGTGTTAGCCTCAGAAGTACAACAAAGTAAATCAGATACACATGCAGCTATTCTTTTTCAAATACTTTCCCCACTTAGGTTGTTAAATAATTTTGAGGAGAATTCCCTGTGCTATACAGTAGGTCCTTGTTGGTTATCCATTTTAAATATAGTAGTGGGTACATGTCTATTCCAAACTTCCTAACTATCCCTCTCCCTCACCCCTCATAACCATAAGCTCGTTCTCTAAGCCTCCCAATCAAGAAATGGGCAGAAGACCTAAATAGATATTTCTCCAAAGAAGGCATTTAGATGGTCAAGAGGTACATGAAAAGATGTTCAATATCTCTAACTATTAAAGAAATGCAAATGAAAACTACAATGAGATTATCGCCTCACACCAGTCAAAATGACCATCATCCAAAAAATCCACAAACAATAAACGCTGGAGAGGGTGTGGTGAAAAGGGAAGTCTCCTATACTGTCGGGAATGCAAACTGCTATCTGATACTTTTCATATCCAGTTAAGAACACTAGGGGGAGACTAAGAGAGTAACAAAGTTTTGAGAAAACCATGTCTGCTAACACGAGGACAACTTTACATAATTAGGCTGTTTATTTTTCTCAATTACTCAAAAAATGTATTCAGAAATAAGAATGCTCCATTAGAAATAGGAATGCTCGATGTGCTCTATTAATGCTCCACATAAATAGACCCTCAAATTTATGTATTAGATTGCTGCTGAGAATTATTTTCAATATACACACACTCACATATAATAACGTATACACCGACCACACATGCATTTTCCCAACTAATGATAAATTCTGCCAAATAGTCCTGAAATAAAAATAAGTAACCACATGTGCACAATGAAAAAAAAAAAAAAAGATCCTGGTGGTTTTTCTAAGTATACCAACTGATTGAACATTTATAATCAGTCATATATACTGTTGTTTCTTCCACTTGGCAACCCTCTGGAGAATTTTGTCAGATAAGAGAGTTGTTAACTGATGATCATGGATTCCAGTTTTCAGTTAATGCTTATCGTTTCGATCAGTGGCTCTCAAAATGTGGTCCCTGGATCAGCAGTAGCAGCAGCATCTGTGAACTTCCTAAATATGCAAATTCAGGTTCCCCTTTCCCCAGACATAGTGAAACAGAACTTTTGGGAACAGTACCCAAGAGTCTCTTTTAACTAGCCCTCCAGTATGACTCTATTCCTTACTAAAGTCCTAGAACAACTGGATTCGAGAAACACTTCACAATGTGAATTTGTCTAAGAAAATTTGCAGTGCGCTAAAACAAAATCTGTATTTATCAGGTTAATGCGGCACTGAAATCCAAAATCAAAATTTACAACATGCCTGAAGAACATCGCTGCGTTAATTTTTTCTCCAGGGGACTAAACACATCACAGAAAAACTGAATCTTCCTCAATTTCTGCTTTTATGATTTTCCATCCTTGGAAGCATCTTTCTTGCTCAGAAGAGACATGACCTCAGTCCATGAAGAGAAAGATCAGTGAGGCCAGCAAGGTCAGTGATTCTATGTGTGCTCGGAAGAGCATTTGACCCGTAAGAAGCAGCATGAGATTGTTAGCTACTAATACCTGATACTATTTCCATAGCTTTTTTGGTTGTTACTGATTTCTTTACTAGATGGCAGATTCTTTACTAGATGGCAGAATTAATAGATGTAATTCCTAGTATTACAAATTACTAGTGGTAAATTACAATTGACATTGCTGTTTAATGAGAAAAAAGGTTTTCTGATGAAATAGCTTTCATCCTATGATATGATGTGAAATGTGTTTGCTCATGGTTAAAACATCAGTCTCTCAGACTCCTGAGGACTAAAATCCTACAGAAGGACTGTTTGGAAATCTCCCCTGAGGCTTCTGTACAGATAGCATATTATTAGCAAGGCAGTGTGGTTAACAGTATGTGCATGTGTATATGTGGCAGTGGTAAAAATGGGTCATCTTGGTTTCCTAGGACTGCCATAACGAAGTACCACAGACTGGGTGGCTTAAACAACAGATGTTTATTGTCTCACAGTTCTGGAGGCTAGAATTCTGAATGAAGATTCAGTGGAACTGGTTCATTTCAAAGGCTGTGAGGGAAAAATCTGTTCTGGGTCTCTCTACTTGGCTGGTAGATAGCTGCCTTCTCCCTCTCGTTCTACATCATATTTTCCCCTAGGTTTTCTCTGTGTCCAAAGTTCCCTTTTATAAATGCGCCAGTCGTGTTGGATTAGGGTCCAGCCCAATGCCCTTATTTTAACTTAATTACTTCTCTAAAGACTTTATCTCCAAATATCTCCATTCTGAGATCCTGGGAGTTATGAGTTCAGGATATGGGTTCTGAGAGTGGGAGTAAAATTTGACCTCTAATAGATGAACTTTTTTGTATAATTATGTTGAATTGAGATCATACACATTTCATATACAATGTCACATTTATTATTTATCCTCTTCCTGTTGAGGATACTGCATCATTAGAGGATTTTAAGAAGGGGGGTGGTATGATGTGCTTCTGGGAGCCACAGGCAGTAAGGATTAAAATGGGAAGAAACTAACATAGGCAAAGGCTTGAGTCAACAATCACATCAAATGTCAGCTTAAAGACCTGCGAAGAAGACATTTTAAAGGAAACAGTCATGAGGAATTCAAGAGCTAAATCTCCAGTAAAGAAATGTGTTCAGGTATTTTATTTTTTTAATAAAGGAATAAAGAATGGGAAATCATTTTAAAGTAATTCCTAGGATTTTAGTTGGGCTCATTATTGGATGATGATGATAATAGAGAAAAAAACCATGATTCTGTAAAGTATATATGAAATTAGATATGGAATAGAATACAGGTTCAGTGTGTAGTTAGAGATAAAAGCTAATGGGTTAGAGGAGGTTTGGGGCTGAAAACATCGAGTGAGCATAGACTAGATATAGGAACCAGAGGTGCATACGAGCATATAAGCACTCAGCAGAAACTTAGAGGAAGAGGGGAAATGGGCTGAGTAGGAAGCACAAGGGAAACAGACATCCATTGGGAAGATTGAAAGAAAGAGAAACTGATGAGAAAGAGGGAAGCTGGCCAGATATTTGAATTGTGGAAACCCCAAAAGGGGAGAGTCTAGGAAAATAAAGATTCTGAAATGCTGTGAAGTCTGATATTTTAACGCCTGAGAAGGGGTCACTGCAGTTGATAATTTGAACTCTAAAAAGAGCCGTGTGGAATAGTTTAGGAGCTGTCTATGTAAGGGTGTCTGTGTGTGTGTGAATGTGCTCTTTATATCAGATACTAGAGCTACATAAAACTCTGGGGAAGTTTCAACACAATATTCTTCAGTCCCTCTTCTACTGATGCTCAGAGCTGGCAACCTCATTTGCTAATTCATTTGCTTGACCAAGTATCTATCATGAGCCAGACACTGAGACAAACTCTAGAAATACACAGTTAAAAATATTACAGCCTCTATCCTCAAGGAGCTCTCAAATCCATGTGATCCTCACGTTAACAGAAGGGCATATTGATGTTCATTTGCTGCTTCCAGATGCTGTAGGGATCAAAACTTACTTTTTAAATGTTTTCCTGTAGCTGAATTCTATGTTCTAGTAAACAAATCAGGTTTTCTTTTTTAAAAAAATAGGTCCCAAGGTAAAATTTTATAATAGATTGCTGTAATTGTTCTTGACATTTTAGGAACTATTTAAATCCACTACAGAAGGGGTGCTATAGTGAGGAAATGGTCATAAAATAGTAATCTACAGCTACTAAATCTCAAAATAGATTCAAGTGTTAATTACCAGACAGTGTTTGTGTTATCTGGAGTGGTTTACTCAGATTTTGAACATACTATCTACCACCTAATCTTGACACTACATCAATGCTGTGCCTTAAATGTGATTCAAACTGTAATAACTTCCACCATTTGTTAGAGAAAGTTGTTGTTTAGTAACTAAGTCATGGCCTGATCTTTTTTGACCACGTGGACTGTAGTCCACCAGGCTCCTCGGTCACATGGGATTTCCTAGGAAGAAATACTGGAGTGGGTTGCCATTTCCTTCTCCAGGGGATGTTCCTGACCCAGGGATTGAACCTGAGTCTCCTGCATTGCAGGTGGATTCTTTAAAACTGAGCCACCTAGGAAACGTTAGTAAAACTTTAAAACCATATATATAAGGACTCAAATATCTCACATTATGAATTGGAAAGCATCCACTTGAATATATACATATTCTGAAATGGATCAAATGAATCTTGCAAACTGTTCTAGTCAGATATTAGGTGTTTTGTTTTTTTTTTTAACTTTTCTATGTATATTTATCCTTTCCTCTTTTTGTGTTTGAGGAGGGAGGATTTTGAAAACTTTACAAGTGATATCATAAACTGGTGTATGTTGCTGAGGCATAGTTCTCTCCGTTGGGTCTGACTCTGTGAGACCTTATTTATGGTCAAATATTTCAATTAAAAATCCATTGCATGACAATCTTCTCTTTCATAGCATGTTTTTTTTAGAAATTGGATTTGCCTGTGAAAACTGGCACAGTTCTTCCTCCCTGAATATATATCTTTTCATAAATATTACTAACTGGCCCAAAGCTGACATTTAAATATCATTACTATAAATAAACCATAAAATCTGATGCCTGACTTGAAGGTTCAGTGTTACTGAGTAACTGAAGAAGAATTATTTTTAAAGGAGAGGAATGGTTTTGGATTTATGGAACCAATAATTTCTCTCTTTATAGACCTCCACCAATTTAATTAAGGGTTAAGGATAAAAGCCAGGCTAATTGTGTCCTCAGAAAGGGTCAATGGCACAACCATTTTCCTGGTCACTTTGACCAGAAACCTGGGAGTCACCTTTGACCTCTCATGTGCCATCAATCACTAAAATATATGTCTTCTTCACAACTCATTTCTGTACAATCAGTCTGGTCCAGGCCATAGTCATCTTATACTTCAATCACTATAATAGGTTTTAACATCAATTAAAATTAGAGGAGAAAAAAAAAATAGAGGAGGGGCTTCCCAAGTGGCTCTGGTGGTAAAGAATTGGCCTTCCAATGCAGTAGATGCAAGAGACAAGGGTTAGATCCCTGGGTTGGGAAGATCTCCTGGAGGAGGGTGTGGCAACCCTCTTTTCCAGTATTCTTGCCTGGAAAATTCCACAGACAGAGAAGTCTGGTAGGTTACAGAGAGGGCCACAAAGAGTCAGACAGGATGAGCGACTTCACTTTCACTTTCATTATATATCTTAAGTCAGGGCAAATGTGAAGAAACTTTGAAAATTTTGTATTTTTTTAAAACTGATCTTTTACTGATCTTCTTCATCTTCTTCCAGCTAAACTGTGGAAGAATATAATACCTCTGCTTTGTGCATGAACCAGGTAAAACTCCTTGATGTAATATCTAAAACAATGGTTTAGCTGCTTTTATCCTGCCCAACTAATAATTTGTCTTCTACATTATTTCCTATAGCTAATTCTCTACTGGTTTCATTTCCTGGACCTTCCCTTCCCACTGTCTGAGTTCCCATTTTCACACCCAATCTATGTTTAGAAGCACTTGTTATTGTAAAATAAAAGACTTTTATTTTCTTATAATGATGAATTTACTTCTGAGGGCCAGAAGGGTGATTGTTGGGCCAATAGGAGGGAAAAATAACTTAATTGTTCTCCCAAATGTTTCTTTATTACTGACTTCCTGTATATCATATCCTTGTAACAACAGACTATCTTCAAAAGAGAGTAAAATATTTGAGGTGAATTACTTTAGCTTAATGAGGGCGTCCTAGGTGTAAAGAGACTGCCTGCCAATGCAGGAGGCATAAGAGATGTGTGATTTCTTTTTTCTTTTTTTTGAGATGTGTGATTTCAATCCCTGGGTCAGGAAGATCCCCTGGAGGAGGGCAAGGCAACCCACTCCAGTACGCTTGCCTAGAGAATTCCGTGGACAGGGAAGCCTGGGCAGGGTACAGCCCATAGGGTTGGAAAGAGTAGGACACAACTGAAGTGACTCAGCGGGCACTTTAGCTAATGAAGCTTAGCAGATCAACCACATGGTATGATCAGACAGTAAGCTACAAAAATGAGTAGTGAAAAATAAGAAGGGAAATGAAGCTACAATAAGACCAAAGGAAAAAAGGAACAATAACTAGACTTAAGTAAACAACTGTTTATAAAGTCAAAAGTATAATAATCTGAATGGGGACTTTGATAAGATTCAAATAAAAAAAAAAAAAGAAGACAAAAATGACACAACGCCAGCCGCGGGGAGTGGTCTTCCATCAATGTCCTGAGAAGCAGAGTGCAGAAGAGCTAGGTGGATACTGGAGTTAGCCTGCTTTGAAGCATCCATCTCCCTGTATTGGGAGCCTCTACAGGTAACCCCTGAGATCCCAAGATCAGGGCTACGAGCAGGTTCTGACTGACAAAGGTAATGAGGTTTGTTTTTCAGGACCTATCGACTGTTGGGCTTCCCCGCTAGTTTAGACGGTAAAGAATCTGCCTGCAATGTGGGAGACCTGGGTTCAGTCCCTGGGTTGGGAAGATCCCCTGGAGGAGGGCATGGCAACCCACTCCAGTATTCTTGCCTGGAGAATCCCCATGGACAGAGGAGCCTGGTGGGCTACAGTCCATGGGGTTGCAAACATTTGGGCATGACTGAGCAACTAAGCATAGCATGCATACATAGACTATTTATGCCACATATAGTTTCATCTTTAAACCAGCTGATTAAGGTAGATGCTATTGATTTTCTGTTTTAGAAAGCAGGCATATAGGGTTTTTTGGTAACTTAATTGAATTCTTACATTTTTTTGGCAGGATCAATAAAAGCTTATTATGCTCTATTTTATCAGTTTCCACAGAGTTCCAGAAAAACATCTATTTGTGCTTTATTGACTACGTCAAAACCTTTGACTGTGTGGATCACAACAAACTGTGGAAAATTCTGAAAGAGATGGGAATACCAGACCACCTGACCTGCCTCTTGAGAAATCTGTATGCAGGTCAGGAAGCAACAGTTAGAACTGGACATGGAACAACAGACTAGTTCCAAATAGGAAAAGGAGTATGTCAAGGCTATATATTGTCACCCTGCTTTTTTAACTTATATGCAGAGTACATTATGAGAAACGCTGGGCTGGAAGAAGCTCAAGCTGGAATCAAGATTTCTGGGAAAAATATCAATAACCTCAGATAAGCAGATGACACCACACTTATGGCAGAAAGCAAAAAAGAACTAAAGAGCCTCTTGATGAAAGTGAAAGAGGAGAGTGAAAAAGTTGACTTAAAGCTCAAAATTCAGAAAACTAAGATCATGGCATCCGGTCCCGTCACTTCATAGCAAATAAATGAGGAAATGATGGAAACAGGCTTTACTTTTTGGGACTCCAAAATCACTAGAGATGGTGACTGCAGCCCTGAAATTAAAAGACACTTACTCCTTAGAAGAAAAGTTGTGACCAATCTAGACAACTTACTAACAAGCGGAGGGATTACGTTGCCAGCAAAGGTCCATCTAGTCAAGGCTATGGTTTTTCCAGTGGTCATGTATGGATGTGAGAGTTGGACTATAAAGAAAGGTGAGCGCCGCAGAATTGATGCTTTTGAACTGTGGTGCTGGAGAAGAGTCGAGAATCCCTTGGACAGCAAGGAGATCCAACCAGTCCATCCTAAAGGAGATCAGTCCTAAATATTCATTGGAAGGACTGGTGCTGAAGCTGAAACTCCAGTACTTTGGCCACCTGATGCAAAAAACTGACTCATTGGAAAAGACCCTGATACTGGGAAAGACTGAAGGTGGGAGGAGAAGGGGACGACAGAAGATGGGATGGTTGGATGGCATCATCGACTCAATGGAGAGGAGTTTTAGTAAGTTCTGGGAGTTGGTGACGGACAGGGAAGCCTGGCGTGCTGCAATCCATGGGGTTGCAAAGAGTTGGATGAAACTGAATGACTGAACTGAACTGAACTGAACAGTTCATACATATAACTCCAGCTGACTTTCATCTGGTCTTAAGAGGCAGATAAATCAGCCATAAATCTCTTCTTCAAACACAGAAACCCATAATTTAAAGAATTTCAAAATAATTAATATAAAATTCTGTATTTTCTTCCATAATATTTGTAGTATGACATACTTGATGAGAGTTTTCTGTGGAAATAATTCTAGAAGTTTTTTCAATATTTTTTAATCCCTTTAAGAAGTAGTTATGCAACTAGAAACACTACGGTTTTAGTGAACAAATGTTCTGTGACTTTGTGGTACTTTACAGTTAAAGAGAAAAAAATAATTAAAAATAAAAGCATAAAGAAACATAGCTGCCTACTTTAAAACCATCATATAATATAAAAGATAGGGTGTGCTTGTATATTAGGAACAAAAAAATTCCATGGTTGAAGATATCCTCTTTTATCTATTATGGCTATAGTAAGAAGACAGTGAAAGGATTTTGCACAGGTAAAGTAATATGATTCCATTTCAATTTTTAAAATATTAGCTTTTGTGGAGGAAGGTCCCAAGGGAGTAAGTAGCAGCATTAGGAAGAGAAGGGAGGAAGTAATTGCAGTGGTCCAGGAAGAAACAGGATTGAAGTAAGGTTCTAGATGTTCACCCATACAGATTTATTTTATACCTAGGACAATCCTCTGAAATAGTTACTGCTATTTTATGTTTATGGGGCTTCCCAGATGGCACTAATGATAAGGAAGCTGCCTGCCAATGCAAGCGGTGTGGGTTTGATCTCTGGGTGCAGAAAATCCCCTCGAGGAGGTTATGGCAACCCACTTCCGTATTCTTATCTGGAGAATCCCATGGACAGAGGAACCTGGTGAGCTACAGTCCATCGGGTTGCGCAGAGTCAGACACGACTGAATTGTGTCTGCATTTTACATTTATACATTTTACACTTTTAGAACTTACACACATTTTACATTTATAGAACTGGAGCACAGAAGGCTGGACTAGTCCAAGGTCTTAAGCTGGTAAGTGACAGAGTGAGGATTTAAACAATCTCACTCTAGTTTTGGCTCTTAATGTTCTGCAATACACTTGTTTCTCAAGGAGACAGAAAAAGTTGAAAGTTTGGAAGAGAGAGGAAATAATTCATGAAGGCCATGGGACAGCAGGAGAAAAGAGGATCTACAGTGAATGTGGAGGGATTGGATATTATTAGACAAAGGTCCTGCCCTTTGTTGGATTTTGAATTGTCTTAATGAACTAGAATTTTTTATTATTATCTCATCAACTGTGACTCAATAAATCTTCAGATAATAATAGTAGCAGCCTTTCTTTTGAGGAAAAAAGTGGATTATGACAAGGCTTAAGATTCCCTAAATGAGTACTAGTGGTTTTTACTTTCCCCATCTAAGTACTATACTTTAGAAATTGAAACCCTCAATCCAGATGTCTTCCTCAGTACCCCTGGTAAGTGTTAAATTGCTTCTAATTTGACAAAGTACAAAAGCGATTATGTGATGTTGCTGGCTACATTTCAGGTGTGGTTAAAGCCTGTAGAAAGTGCTTTTGGATATGCTAACAACTCAACAGTGTTAATTAAAGGCAATGATATGCTTGGCTCTTTGATAGAGAGGGTTCCTGCTAGGATAGTGTAAACACTGAAATGCACACACACAAAAGCTGAATTTTGAGAATTTGCCTCAGATCAGCAGAATATGTTGGCTTCCAATGAGAAGTCATGTAATCTACTTTACAAAAATGAAGCTCCTATGAAGAAGATGGTGAAGATGGATATGGAAGATGAAAGAAATCAGAAAGAAAAGCAAATCTTTTCTTTTTACTGATAAAGAATTTTTCTAGCAATCTTTGCTAAAAAATCACTAACTTATTTCTTTAAAATCAAGTATAGTTTTTAGGTTATAAAAATATACCATGTAGTAAGTAACATATAAAGATATATGAATGTACAAGAAGTACACTTGATATTTGTTAACTATATATTCTGGTCGTAGATGAAGCCTTTAAAATAGAATCCATTTGGGAGAGAATTATGCCAGTATTTTGTTAGGAAGGCTAGCAATACACTGCATTCCGTCTCCCTGGCATGGGTAGAAAGAAATTATGTCTATTCCAACCTTCGTCCTTTCTTCCAAGATTACTGAAGATTTACATGTTGTAATAGTCTCAGAAATGTAAAAGATACCAATTCCCTTTTTTACTGTGAATTACTTTTGAAGAATAATTATCAAAGAATTTTCTAGAATTTTAAAGAGAAGAAAAAAGATTACTCTAGTGTTCTATATAATCCAAAAAATTAAAATTGGGAGTTTTTATTCAAAAGTATATTCCCGTAACATTTTTTGGGGCACAAAATTGATTGGAATAAGACCAGCATAAGCTGTCATTCCCCAGATTCCAAGGAAAAGAATATGGGCATTCCTGGTATTTTAAATCGTTCCATCCTTACATTTTGATGTTACTGTTTAAATCAGAACAAAGAACAGAAATAGATAAGAGAAAAAAGTTGCAATCCCTAATAAATGGAAATTTTGAAGCTTTTCATTCAGAAAAATGAAAGTAATTCTCAATCAAAAGAAATAAAATCGGCAGTCGTCGCAGGATGGCTTCCGGCTTCAAGAAGCCCACCGTGACCTCCATCAGCCAGAAAAGAAAGGTGGGGCCTAAGCCCGAACTCACTGAAGAGCAAAAGCAAGAAGTTCGCGAAGCGTTCGACCTCTTCGATGCCGACGGCAGCGGCACCATCGACGTGAAGGAACTCAAGGTGGCCATGAGGGCGCTGGGCTTTGAACCCAGGAAGGAGGAGATGAAGAGGATGATCGCCGACGTGGACAAAGAAGGCACGGGGAAGATCAGCTTCAACGACTTCTTGGCCGTGATGACTCAGAAGATGGCTGAGAAAGACACCAAGGAAGAAATCCTGAAGGCGTTCAGGCTCTTTGATAATGACGAGACCGGGAAGATCTCTTTCAAAAACCTAAAACGTGTGGCCAAAGAATTGGGAGAAAACCTCACCGATGAAGAGCTCCAGGAAATGATTGACGAAGCCGACCGAGATGGAGACGGCGAAGTGAACGAGGATGAGTTTCTTCGCATCATGAAAAAGACCAGCCTCTATTGAGTCCGTTTATCCCGCAAGCATGTGTAGGGAAATTGAGTAATTGGCTGGCTTCCCTGCTTCTTGATTTGTGAAACCTGGAGTTAGAGGCCAGAGCCATCTCTCCTCTTACCCCCAGTTTGTCTAGATAGTTCTATTTCCAAATCTCTAGCTCAATTATAGAATTTTCAAATGCTTAAAAAAAAAAAAAAAAAAGAAAAGAAATAAAATCAAAGAAAGAAGGAATATTTGGTTGCTTCATGGCTTCCCTGGTGGCTAAAGCGTCTGCCTGCAAAGCGGGAGACCCGGTTCGATCCCTGGGTCGGGAAGATCCCCTGGAGAAGGAAATGGCAACCCACTCTAGTACTCACCTGGAAAATCCCATGGATGGAGGAGCCTGGTGGGCTACAGTTCATGGGGTCGTAAAGAGCTGGACATGACTAAGTGACGTCACTTTCACTTTCAGTGTGATAAGCTACAAATCAGAAATTCTAGAGAGTTACATCTCTAGAGAATAAAAGATTTCCTAAGAAACTAAGAGCAAATGACGATCCCGTTTCTTGAATCTTCCTGACAGGACAACCTCTTCCTTCAATAAGGACCCCTTGACCACAAGAGAGTACCTCAGTGATCCCCACTTGTTCTGGGGAGCAGGCATGCTTAGTCATTCAGTTGTGTCCACCTCTTTTCCATCCTTTGGACTGAAGCCCGCCAGGCTCCTTTGTCCATGGGATTTTTCAGATAGGAATACTGAAGTGGGTTTTCATTTCCTCCTCCATGGGATCTTCCTGACCAGGGACCCAACCTGCATCTCCTGTGTCTCCTACATTGCAGGCAGATTCTTTACCTGCTGGGCCACAGGGAAAGCCCTGTTCCAGGGAACTGAACACTAAACAATTCTTTTGAAATGTCCCCAGATCACTTCCTTCTCCCACTTGCAACCAACTAGACTGCTAACTGTGCCAGAAGATCCATTAGAAACTCTGTCCCTGCTTCCAGACTTTCTATCTGAATAGAACACTTGACAATCAGAGACTCTCTAGGTATGTCCCCCTTTACTTTATAAAATCAACTCTCTCTGTAATACCTTTTACAGTTAAAAGGTAGTGTTTTGTGTGAGATCATATGAACTATTTCAACATTTAATTTAGGGCTTTGATTTCTACTTCCTCCTAAATATTTTAACTTACAGACCCACCTAGATCTTTTATCTCAGTTATTAATTCTGGCCAAATCAAATAGAACTAATGTCATGTAATTGACTATTCTAGATACCTCTGTGGACCAAGATAAAAAGCAGTGAAAAAAAAGAGTATGTTTTGCTTCCAGGCTAATCCCTGGATCCAAGGTGAACATCCTGCTGATGCTACAACTATTTGAAAAGGCTTTCATTCCATAATTTGACAGATGAATATTAAAACCCCAAGGCAGAATTGAAGTGATAGTTTAACGTGAAAAAGTCAAAGTTGGTACATGCAAATGATTTTTGAGACCCTGATTAGTGTCTCTGCACACCTGTGCACACACAAATTGTACAAAAGGGAGATGGAGAGAAGGAATGAACAGTGGGAGGGAGATATTGGAGTTCCTTAAAACGGGAAAAAAAACTAGAAAAGCTTGGGTAGGTGAAATGAAGGGAGAAGGTCTTGCTGAGGGGGGAAATGTACCTAGAGAAAAGAGGAAATGATCTTGCAAACAGTTTGGGAAATTTTAACTTTGCTCTAAGGTTGGCTGTGTCTCTTTTTGCCCCCATGGACTATTGATTTGGTCTGGTCACTGGATCCTGCTGGTGGCCATTACAGGCCTCCTTTCAAGACATCCTCTATCCTAAAGCCAGTTGTACTCTTTAAAGCTCAAAGCTGACCATGTATCTTCCCTGTTTAAAGATGGTTAGGGATCCTCAATTGCTCTTAGGATAAGTCTACTTCCTGCCTATCATTTCACCAGTATCCTCTTCCTCTCCTCAAACTCTACCTTGATTCCTCTTGTTCTTGGGTTTCTGCATCTGCTGTTTCCTCTGCTTGGATTAATAGCTGCCTCCATTAGCCATTTTTTTCCCCCTAATCCTGTTACTCTTTTCGGTTTACTGCTTAGAAATCCCTTTCCGGAAGACCTCTGACAGCCATTTCCCTTCAAGTGCCATTGGTGCTCCAGTGGCACTGTCCAGCTCCCAGATTTATATGGCACTTGGCTGTATTTTGCTTGTTTCCTGTTCTATAAGACCTCCTAGATTGTGAGCCATGTGATGACGAGGTCTGGTGTCTATCTTAATTCTCATCATATAACTAGTATCTAACACAGTCCATGGGGCTTCCCAGGCAGCTCCATGGTAAAGAATCTTCCTGCAATGCAGGACAGAGAGGAGGCACACATTCAAAACCTGGGTTTGGAAGATGCCCCGGAGGAGGGATGGGCAACCCACTCCAGTATTCTTTCCTAGAGAAGACTATGGACAGAGGAGCCTGGCGGGCTGCAGTCCACGGGGTCACAAAGAGTTGGACACAGCTAACACACCAAACACAGCACAGCACACAGTCACTAAACATTAAACTAGTAAATGAACACATTTTAAAGTAATTTAAGCGAACTGTAAACATAAGAAACAATACATTAGGATTAAGGGTTTCGAATCTTTTTTAAAAATAAGACAAAAATGAACACTGATTTTTTTTTTAAATAAACTTCAACTGGTTTTTGAAAGCTTTTAAGACCTCAGTAAAGCATACCCTTCCTGATTTTTTATTATAATCAATAGTACATTGATGATATGCGCTCCAGTGACGAAATAAAAGGCTTTGCACAGCTAGAAAATGAGATCAAAACACAACAAACTGATTGAATTTAAAGATTATATGGGGTCACAGTCTCAAGATTCTTGTATTTGAGAATTGCCAGTAGTGGGTATTATATCATCCATTAATCAATCCTTCATGTAAAGAAGTACATGAATTATGTGAGCCAGGCTGATACTTTTGCAGCTCAAATCTTCTAAGAAGAGTTCCCATCAGTGCATGATATGCTAATACATGCTATTGCATATTATTTGTGTGCTATATTTGGATTTACACAGTAACTTAAAAAGGAATTAACATGGAGTGTGATGTTTATCATGCCAGGTAATTTTCAACTATAATAATTCTTCCACTCAAACATAATCCACGCATGGATTAAGAAGGACTCTGTGGTTAACACACATACGGCATATTCTTAAGTGGTAGAATTCTTTGCTTCTTTGCTAGTTAGATGCCGTTAAGTGTTTATGGAAACTCTATTTTATCCTGAAATTCTTATCATTTATACATTTATTTTAATGCATTATGAATTTTTCTGCTTCTTACATTAAGAATTTGAAAACATTTCATTAGAAAAAAAACTGTAGCATATTATAGGTAAAATGAGAAGTGTCTATTAAAATCCTTCCATGAACACACACACTCACAATCACCCAAAAACTCAACTAAAATTCAACTCTTTAGTTGAGTAAAATCTCAACTAAATTAAAATTTACCAGAAATTTTACTGAGGAGTTTATTGCAGAGATTGTTACATGATTGACATTTTCTAAGTTAAAGTATGAATTTTAAAATAACTGCCTCAAAAAAAAAATAAAATAAAATAAAATAAAATAACTGCCTCTAGCATACTAACATTTGGTTTGAACAAATGAATTATAGATATGATCACAAGATAATATTTCTTTAACTTTAGAGAACAGAGATAAAAGTGAATTTTCTGCTTCTCTATAGAATGCAACATACAGTTGTTCACCCAAGATTGGGGAAGCGCAATTTCTTTTAAACTTCTTCTTTGTTGTTGTTCAGTCGTTATGTCTGACTCTTTTTAACCCCCTGGACTGCAGCACATCAGGCCTTCCTGTCCTCCACTATCTCCTGGAATTTGCTCAAATTCATGTCTATTGAGTCAGTGATGCTATCTAACCAGCTCATCCTCAGAAACTTCTTGTTTATTATACTTTTACATCCAGAGAAACAAAGATATCTATCACAAATAAAATATCATTTTATAATTTTCTGCTGCCCAATCTGAACATTTAAAAATAATATTGTTCAGTTCAGTTCAGTTGCTCGTCATGTCTGACTCTTTGCGACCCCATGAAACCCAGCACACCAGTCCTCCCTGTCCATCACCAACTCCCGGAGTTTACTCAAACTCATGTCCATTGAGTTGGTGATGCCATTCAACCATCTCATCCTCTGTCATCCCCTTCTCCAACCTCCTTCAATCTTTGCCAGCATCAGGGTCTTTTCAAATGAATCGGTTCTTTGCATCAGGTAGCCAAAGTATTGGAGTTTCAGCTTCAGCATCAGTCCTTCCAATGAACACCCAGGACTGATCTCCTTTAGGATGGACTGGTTGGATCTCCTTGCAGTCCAAGGGACTCTCAAGGGTCTTCTCCAACACCACAGTTCAAAAGCATCAATTATTCAGTGCTATTTTTTATAGTACAACTCTTGCCTCCATACATGCCTACTGGGAAAACCATAGCCATGACTAGATGGATGTTTGTTGGCAAAGTAATGTCTCTACTTTTTAATATGCTGTCTAGGTTGGTCATAACTTTTCTTCCAAGGAGTAAGCGTCTTTTAATTTCATGGCTGCAGTCACCATCTGCAGTGATTTTGGAGCCCAAAAAAATAAAGTCTGCTATTGTTTCCACTGTTTCCCCATCTATTTGCCATGAAGTGATGAGACCAGATGCCATGATCTTAGTTTTCTGAATGTTGAGTTTTAAGCCAACTTTTTCACTCTCCTCTTTCATTTTCATCAAGAGGCTCTTTAGTTCTTCTTCGATTTCTGTAATAAGGGTGGTACCAAAACAATATAGTTACCATGGTTATTACAGGGTAGTATGAAAATACATGGTCAATTGTTTTAATATCATTATGGAACTTACACACATCATTTTGAGTTCTGAATAATAAAGCACTGTTCACTGACTAGAGATATTTTTCAATTAGATAAAAGTTATTTTATAGAATTAGGAGAGAAACAAATATTGGGATTTACCTCTAAGAATTTCCCATTTTATAATGATTTTCTCCCATTTAAAATGGCACTGCATATTGAAGATGTAAAGAAATGAAAAAAATTAAAATAACTAAAGATAAAATCAATTTAAAATGTTGAACTTTTAAGGTTTTCATGAAATATCAGGAAAAGGGCTAATATCTGTAAGATAAGAATTCTTTTTCTTTAATTTTCACTGAAAAAGAGATGGAAAGATATTTTTCTACCCCTCTAACACATTTATAGAATTACAATCCCAAATTTTGAAAATTAGTTAGAAGAAAACTGACTTCCAAGAAGAAGTTCAGTTATTAAATTTTTTTTAAACCCCTTGCTCCTCAAATTATGGTCCTTGGACCAGTAGCATTGGCAGCACCTGGGAGCTCATGAGAAATGCAGAATCTCCATACTAAATTTGAATCTGCATGGTAACAAGATTCCCTGGAGATCTGTATACATATTAAAGTTTCAGAAGACATAGTCTGTTACACAGGTGTATATAATTTATTTCTCCTTGAAGCCCAAGGAGATTTAGCACAGCTCATATTCATAATGTTTTTCTGTGATAGAAAGGAGGTAGGTTTTAATTTTATAGACAAAAAAATATTGTGCATCAGGGATGTGATTTATCACATATTAGTCAGTAAAGATAAAGATAATGCAATCAATATTAAAATGATTTCTTTATATTATTCTATAACGTGAAGCTATAAAGGGAATGCTTTCTAGGTAATAAAATCAGACATGCTAACAACTTTGAGTTTTCATGCAATTAGAAATTGTAGGTTCTGTAAAGAGAACAATCCCCAAAAGGAATTTACTTTCTATGTTCTCTTTCTTATCATTTTACTATCAGTAATTGGGCCTTTATAAGTCTATGTGATTGCATAGTAAAAGAACCTCTGTACTTTTTTACTCTCTGGGTTAGTTGCTTAACTCCCTGATTTTATTATAGCACCCATCCCCCCATTCTGAATAATTTTGTTATTTTAATGTTTAACTGATTCATTTCATTTCTCTTCATGCCTAATTCTAATAAACAAATATTATTTTTCTACACTTGGTAGGGAAAAGCGCAATGTGGGGAATGGTGTGTATGAAATGATTAGTACAACATAATCTCTGCTTTCAAACACTCTCCATTTCAGCAAGGTTCATCAACCAATAACCATGATTAATTTTAAAGACAAAGAAAATGCTATGGGAACACAGTTACTTCTGATTTGTGGTGTAGTTAAGACTTCTTGAAAACAGGCTTCAGCAATACATGAACCATGAACTTCCAGATATTAAGCTGGTTTTAGAAAAGGCAGAGGAACCAGAGATCAAATTGCCAACATCCGCTGGATCATCAAAAAAGCAAGAGAGTTCCAGAATAACATCTATTTCTGCTTTATTGACTATGCCAAAGCCTTCGACTGTGTGGATCACAATAAACTGCGGAAAATTCTGAAAGAGATGGGAATACCAGACCACCTGACCTGCCTCTTGAGAAACCTGTATGCAGGTCAGGAAGCAACAGTTAGAACTGGACATGGAACAACAGACGGGTTCCAAATAGGAAACGGAGTACGTCAAGGCTGCATATTGTCACCCTGCTTATTTAACTTATATGCAGAGTACATTATGAGAAACGCTGGGCTGGAAGAAGCACAAGCTGGAATCAAGATTGCCAGGAGACTATCAGTAACCTAAGATATGCAGATGACACCACCCTTATGGCAGAAAGTGAAGAAGAACTAAAGAGTCTCTTGCTGAAAGTGAAAGAGGAGAGTGAAAAAATTGGCTGAAAGCTCAACATTCAGAAAACTAAGATCATGGCATCTGGTCTCATCACTTCATGGGAAATAAATGGGGAAACAGTGGAAACAGTGTCAGACTTTATTTTTGTGGGCTCCAAAATCACTGCAGCTGGTGATTGCAGCCATGAAATTAAAAGACGCTTACTCCTTGGAAGGAAAGTTATGACCAACCTAGATAGCATACTAAAAAGCAGAGACATTACATTGCCAACAAAGGTCTGTCTAGTCAAGGCTATGGTTTTTCCAGCATGTATGGATGGGAGAGTTGGGCTATAAAGAAAGAAGAGCACTGAATAATTGATGCTTTTGAACTGTGGTGTTGGGGAAGACTCTTGAGAGTCCCTTGGACTGCAAGGAGATCCAACCAGTCCATCCTGAAGGAGATCAGTCCTGGGTCTTCATTGGAAGGACTGATGCTGAAGCTGAAAATCCGATACTTTGGCCACCTGATGCGAAGAGTTAACTCGTTGGAAAAGACCCTGATGCTGGGAGGGATTGTGGGCAGGAGGAGAAGGGGACGACAGAGGAATAAATGGCTGGATGGCATGACCAACTCAATGGACATGGGTTTGAGTAAACTCTGGGAGTTGGTGATGGACAAGGAGGCCTGGCGTGCTGCGATTCATGGGGTTGCAAAGAGTCGGACACGACTGAGCGACTGGACTGAACTGAACTGAACTGAACTGAAGCAGAAGGTATTTAAAACTAGGCCAAGGAGGATGGTTGTGATAACAAGAAGAAAAGCTTAAAAGGATCATTTTGTGTGTGAAGAGAACAAGAGTATCTCCATGTGGTGGATTATTACAAAAACTGCCTGGGAATTAAGTTATCAAGCAACTTTTAAAGCACTTACTTGGCTGTTTGTATTAAAGTATACAAAGTTAAAACAGGCTGCTTAACATAAAATCAGTGGGTAAAAATAGTCTCAGGAGTAATATAGCAAAATTTGACACAAAGTTGTTTAACATCCTACAAGGTAATATACATGCAATCTTTAGGGTTATCTTTTCCAGTGGACAGAAAGTATGTGTTACTCATCAATCTTCTAAAAGTTAACATCTAACTTTACAGTCTAACTCTAATCAATAGTGAGTCAAACACACAATTCCCTAGGACTCCAGCTGACTCTCAGATGGAGTTTGACAATGCTCTGATAAAACTTCAAAAAGGCACTTCTAGATACTTTTTAAATTGATTTGTCAACAGTACCCTCTTGGGCTTCCCAGGTGTCACTAGTGGTAAAGAACCTGCCTGCCAACGCAGGAGACATGAGAGACATGGGTTTGATACTGGAAGGGGGACATAGTGAGTGATCCACTTCAGTATCTTGCCTGGAGAATCCCATGGACTGAGGAGCCTGGCAGGCTACCGTCCACAGGGTCATGAAGACTCAGACACGACTGAAATGACTTAGCAAGCACACACCCAGTTAAATAGCTTTATCATACCCAGTTTGTAAAGGAAACTGAGTCTTAGCAATATTTGGCAAAGCTCAAATTACATGACTGATACCAAGGGAAAAAAAAAAAACTGAACTCTTAAATCCTGATTTATTTGATTTCAAAATCATAGGCTTTGAACTATGTAAAAAGGATTAACAGTTTATATTTATCCTGTTCCGGGCAATATCTAAGTGCTAAATTAATTAATTCAATACTTGAACAAAACAGCCCCCATCCAAAAAAAAGAAAACAAAAATGTAAGATTGTTGGATAGATTCCCACTCCACAAATGAAGATACCAAGATGGGAAGGAGTGAGGGAGGGGGAGGGAGTCAGTGCTTCAAAACCCAGGAAAGTAGCTAGGATTCAGCCTTCTAAGACTGGGTAGTGTTGTTCAATAACATACTTCAGTGTGTGCTGAAGACAGGACAGACAAAAGCTACAGAAGGGAGGGAGAAGCTGCTTGCAATCTTCCCTGAAGGAGCTGAAACTTGCTTTCTGTGGTTCTTAACCATTTGGGGATCATATATTAATCTGTGACTAAGAAAGTTATGGTAGTTCTTCTCCTAAAACATGCATATCTGTGCTTATGCACAAAATTTTGCAATCCCCTTTAGAGGTTTATGCACTCCAAAGATGCTAAGCATTTACTTCTGCATGAGGCTACCAATAGGTAGTCAAAGAGGACTCCTATCGACTTTTAAAACAAATATCATATGATACTGCTTGTATGTTGATCCTAAAATGACATCTTCAGCAACATGAATGGACCTAGAGATGATCATACTAAATGAAGTAAGTCAGACAGAAAAAGACAAATATATGATATTACTTATATTTGAGATCTAAAAAAAAAAAATGATACAATGAATTTGTATAAAAAACCAAAATAGACCTACAGTCATAGAAAACAAACTCATGGTTACAAAAGGGAAATAGTGGGGGTAGGGATAATTGGGAGCTTGGGATGAACATGTACACACTATTATACCTAAAATAGGTAACCAACAAGAGTTTACTATGTAGCACAGGGAAATATACTCAATATTTTGTAACAATTATAAGGAAAAATAATCTGAAAAAGAATATATATATATATTCATTCATATATATATGTACGAATTAGTTTGCTATACACCTGAAACTAACATTGCTTTGCATCCAATACAACAACTATACTTCAATTTTTTTTTAAAAGGACATCATATTAACCTCTCTGGGTATTATTTAAGCATATTGTATAAATAAATAGAGTTTTGACCAAAATATGGAGCATGAAAAATAACGCAATTCTTACCTTTCTCCAGTTACCACCAGGACCAAATCCTCTAATTTACTCTGATCTAATTCCAACCTCATGATTTCCTGAAAATCCACCTTTTCTCAGGAAGGGATAATGAGATGTGAGGATGAAAGAGGAGTTATGAGCACATACTCTGATTTAAATATCCTGGTTTAAATACCAGCTTTCCTAGTTTCTAGTTGTGAGTTTTTTTTTTTTAACTTCATGTTTTAATATCCTTATCTGTGAATTGAGGTTAACAAGAGTACTTACCTGTTATGAGGCTTCAATAAACTTGTATGTGTATTTATACAATGTTTGAAGCAACATTTGGCACCTAGTAAGTACTATATAAGCATTTGTTAAATAGTTGGCACACATCCGAAATCCTTCTCTTTTCTTTTGATTGAATATATAGAAAACATATTATTAAATATTGAGTCTGCAATAGCACTTCCTAAGGTCTGTAACATTTCTATGACTCTATTTTGAAGGATATAACTCCATCTCTAGGATTTTAAAACTCTATAGTGTATTTAAATGAGACTCACTGATGATTTAAAAAACACTAACTTTCTGCAATATGAAAAAAAGATTTGTTTCTATTCCCAAAAATGTAGATATAATTTATAAATTAATTTTTCTCTCTACAGGTTAATGTAATTTCACTTAAAGTTTTCTGGCATTTCCTGACTAATTAATTATGTAATGTTAAATATGAGTTCACTGGAGAAATATGTAACTAATGTATATTCTTAACAATGAAGCTTTATCTTATTGTACTTCGTCTTTTAAGTTATTGAATTGATGAACTACCATTATCTTAATTGGGGCTTTACACCATGATATAATTTTATCTCAAGGAATTACCATTTTGTTTCCTGACATCTTACTACAATAGATATTCTTGTATTTTATTGAAAAGATATTTTACAACTTCATATTTTATTGATTGTGATTTAATCACAATCAACAAAATTTTATATACCATTTTAAGTAAGGAACATTCTGAAATTTACACATTGCCTCAAAAGTAAGAAATCTTCTCACTCACTGTGTTAATTCTGATAGGGAAAACTGTGTCTTATAATATCTAACTTGACCAAGAGCTTTGAGAATATTTTCTTTGGTTAATTTAATGCTCTGTTAATATTTCTGGGTTTCTTTTTCCTAATACTAGATAATATTTAACATTTATTTACCTTAATCAGAAGTTGTGAATCTTCAAACATTTTAAAGATGAAAAGACCTTACATAATTTTACATCATTTATGCAAACATGATATATTGCTCACCTTCTAGAGTTACGAAGCAATATATTTTCAGCTTTCTTTAATTTACACTATGTAAACTTTACAATGTTTCTTATTATATTCTTTATGCCATTTTTGTCATAGATGGATTGATTGAGAAATTATAATATTTACAGATAAAGTGGGGGCAGATAAAAATTTTGAAATGTATTTATATATTCTACTACAGATCAATTTTTATTATTTGAGGAGCATTGCTTAAAAATAAAACAGGTGACTTTAAACTGACACAGAGGCACATTCATCTTTTTGACTTGATAGTTTTCTTACTCAGATTATAAATATATCTTCAGCAAGTGGTGTGTATCTAAATCAGATTACCTTTAGTAAATTTTCAATGAGCATGTTCATATTTGAACAGTAGAGGGAGCTCTAAAAAAGCTTAGTGAACAGAAAAGTTGAGGTGAAAAGCAGTAAATACAAGATTCTAGGTAAAAATTTACTAAAAATTCACAAGTCAGAAGTCAACAAACGAATTTCAAAATCATATACTTCTAAAAATCCTTTATATAGTGCATATGTTTTCCTCATTGTTAGTATCTTTAATATCTGTTTTGTTTTGAAGGGCTCTAGATATTCAAAAGTCATTTGTTATTTGTGTATATGTCCTGTCAAGTTTATGTATAAGTTTACTTAAGCATATCTGGACTAGGCTTTTTTATATGACTTATCCTCTGCATTTTATGCATGCTTTAGTCATATTAACAGTTTGTGAACACTGATACTTTCAAGAACTTTATTGTTCAAAAGACTGGCTTACTGACACTGTGGGTCTAAACAGGGATAAATGACTCTATATAAGCCCAGAACTACCTAATGGCTGTAGCTAGTTGATGAACAGTTGATATTTACTGAGCATTTATCGGACACTTCATGCTGCTCTGGGTCTCTAACAAATATAAAAGGAATACCAAGTGGAAGTATTCTCAATGGCATGGGGTAGCTTTAAATGGCACATGAAAAGAATTTAGGACTTGAACTTAGTTCTCAAGAGGGTCTCCACTTTTGAGGTGAATAACTTATTCAGATGTAATGACTCATGCATCTCAGGATTGACTTGAGGGTTGCATGACATAATAAAGGTAAATTTCCTTAAATGATTACTGAGTCACAAGTCTTTAGTAAGTAATCCCTTTTTCCTTTCATGTACATTAGAGTTAGTAAATGTACACAATCCATTGTCCACATTCTCCAAATTAAAAATCTCTGAAAACTGATATTGTTGTCCATATAATTGACTGTGTAAAAACCTAGCCTGAGCCAAACTAATTCAGTAACAAGGGGTTACCTCAATTGATAGAAGTTACATATAATAATTATATTTTGTGCTTTACAAACAAATGCCATTTTCCTGAACATCCTGTTTGATTATCAGGTGCTCAGTAGAACATTATGCAGGTGTTATATCATATCTTGAATATGCATCCCATAATAGTTCTAGGCTCTAGAAACTTCTGAACTTCTAAAACATTCTTCCCTGGTGGCTCAGATGGTAAAGAATCCACCTGTGATGTGGGAGACCTGGGTTCGATCCCTGGATTGGGAACATCCCCTGGAGGAGGCCACAGCAACCCACTCCAGTATTCTTGCCTGGAGAATCCCACGGACAGAGGAGCCTGGCAATCTACAGTCCATGGGGTTGCAAAGAGTCAGACATGACTGAGCGACTAAGCATAGCACACACACAGCACAGTGTTTAATTTATCGGGTAAGAAATTAAAGATGAATATCTATCACGTAGAGAAAACCTAAGCAATAATCTGTCATTACATGGGCTGCTATGATCCGAATGTTTGTGTTCCCTCCATATTCATTAGGTGAAATCCTACCCCACAGTCTGATGGTAGTAGGAAGGGGAGTCTTCGAGAGGTGATTAGAATTAGATGAGGTCATGTGGGTGGAGTCCTTATGAATGGGGTTAGTGCCCTCATAAGAGTCAGGAGAGGGTTTGCTTTCTCAGCTTCCTACCATGTAAGCACACATTGAGAAGTTGGCAGTCCACAGGTGGGGAGAAGGCCCTCAGCTGAACTTGATCATGCTGGCAGACTGATCTCTTTATAACACTTTATTTGGTTATAGCAGCCTGAACTAAGATAGAGACCATCACACATTCAGGGGTTTACAGCTACATCAAGCCACTTAATAACGGACAGCTATATTACATATACATTATAACAGCATTATGTGGAACCACTAAATTCTCGCTAAGCATAGAGACCACTTCTACATGATGTGATGATAACCTAGTTAGTTACAGATTTCTCCCCAAAATCCTGGCATGCATTTACATCATTTAGTTGAACACAGCATGCTAGGGGTCCATATATTTAGGAACACTATAAAATTTGTTAGCTAACAGGTGACCAATCAAAAACAAAATTATTAGGAATAATTATAAAGAGAGGGATGATGATGAAATGATTTACAATATATCTAATAGAGTTAAAAAATACTCCTGCTTCTGCACTAATGATTTGATAGGTGGAATGCCAGAAATACTACCAGAATTTCTCCTAAACAGATATAAACAGCATATTTAAGAACAGTAATATGAACTCTTTTCTATGCCTGAAAATGAAACATGAGAAAATTGAAGAGAAGAAAAACACAGATGTGAATGAAAGTGAGCCATTTAGAATTTAGGGGAAAAGTTTTCCTAGTAGTTGAGCATTAGGCGTGTACTCCTATTGGCCAAATGTCTTTGAAACATATGTAAGCCAATAGATCCCAACACAGTTTTAATGCAGCCCCGTATATACAAGAGACCCCTCCCCTTTCAGAAGTTTTCAGTGTCAACACTAAATGCAACTGTGAATTCAGTTTCAATTGCTAAGTAGGGGGAAAAAATGTCTTTAGATACTTTCCTAACAATAACTGAGATATTATACTTGCATACATACATTTCCAAAATAAGGTAAGTATAGCATGGGCAAAATATGAGATGGCATGAAGAGAATAGCTTATTAAAGGAAATTGATGAATATGAGGTCAAAAATCCCAGACACAGAACACAATGCTTGTAAGTAAAGCAACATGCTGAATAAATATTTTTGCCTAAGAGCACGGTTATGTAATTTTCAGACAATATAAAAACCGCAGCTATTTTCAGTGATACCACTACTTTTCTTCTTCTTTTTTTTAACGATAGAATGTTTTTGCCTTTTCCTTGTCTCAAGTTCTTTTCCCACTGTGGGGCTTGTTTATTTGCTAGCCACAGCTTTATTTTGGTTTTCCCTGCTGTGTTGGTGTTAAAACAAATTAGTTTAATATATTTCCCTAAAGGTAGTTGATTTAGACATTTTCTCTCCTATGGTAAAGATATAAATGGCTTAATAAATTTATTTTAAGGTAACTGCATTTTAGTGCCTCTGTGACTTACTTCCTGCTGAGGAATCTCAGTATGCTGCTGTGAAATATTTTGAAAGCTTCCTGAAGAGCTGGGCTGTTGTTTCGTCTGATCATCACACTGAAATCATGCAGAGCTTTCTTCCCTTTTTCGTTTTCCTTCCTCTCTCCCCTTCACTCTCCTTTACTTTCTCCATCTCTCCTTTTCTTCCTCCTTCCTTTCTTCCCGCCATTGTGGTGATATTTGCGATGCATTTTGTAAACATTAATGATTAGAAGAATATTTTATGAATAAAATCACTTGTGTTGGCCTTTTCTATCTGGCTTTACTTCTTTTATAATAAAATTATCCTCAGTAAAAAGCATATGAGTTTTTTAAAAAACTGATCTACATTCTTTAGTGAATTTTTAATTCTGATTAGGCTGACTTCGGAGTTTCTCAAGATAGAGGGTTTTGAGCAAGAGAAAAAGAAACAGCAGAAACTCTATTCCTCTAGGCTCTATTCCAAGCCTGAGGAGCAAGAGGCTTAAGGAACTCCCTGGCCCAGGCAGCGGGTACTTGGAACCGAGGGATGTACTAGAGCTGTGATGGGAAATGCACACTGAACTTCATGCTGCTGCTCTGCCTGAGCTCTCATTAGAGCCCAGGTGAGTCTGATTTTAGAAACCCCCTGTTAATTACACTTCTGTGTTGGGCAAATAATAGGTACTCTCTGCACATATCATTAGGAAGTTTTCTGGGGAAACTGTTGGTCTTCAGACCTTTTTGCTTCATTGTTTTGGAAAGTCTCTTAGTATCCAACCTTTGACTGTGTCTGCTAGCGTCAAGTTCTCTTGAGTTGGCCATCATGCAGAATTCTGTGGTAGTTCAGCTAGTAAAGAACACACCTGCAATGCAGGAGATCCCGGTTCCATTCCTGGGTCAGGAAGATCCCCTAGAGGAGGGCACGGCACTCCATTATTCTTGCCTGGAGAATCCCCATGGACAGAGGAGGCTGGGGGACTACAGTCCATGAGGTCGCAAAGAGTTGGACACAACTGAGCCGCTAAGAACAAGATAAACCTATAGGAAAATGCACCGCCTTGAGGAAGCCCCAGCACACCACCCCAGGCAATTCATTGCCTGTATTTCAGTAGAAACTTGGTAGACAAAAAAATCTATTTTCCTCAAAAGAAACTTTGATTTTTCCCTAAGTGTGTACTCGCAGTCACAGAGAGCCCAGTGTAGATGGTGATCAAGCTTTCTCAATCAGCTGATAATGGCAGGGGAGCAGGTAATAGACACAGACCAATAGCCACGTGTCTACTATGGAAGTGGATGTTGCCATTCATTTTTCTGGATGGCCTGAAGTTATAGTTAATACTCCTTCTCCACTGTATTTTACTACCCACTTGGTGAGCCCATAGAGAGTACTTAAATATGAATCAGTGGGATTCCCAGGTGATGCTAGTGGTAAAGGTCTGGGTGCCAATGCAAGAGAAGTAAAAGACTCTGGTTCCATCCATAGGTCAGGAAGATCGCCTGGAGTAGGCAATGGCTACCCACTCCAATATTCTTCTCTGGAAAATTCTATGGACAGAGGAGCCTGGCTGGCTACAGCCTATATGGTCTCAAAGAGTCAGACACAACTGAACGACTGAGCGTACACACACAAATATGAATCAACACTATGTAGTCAGACAACAGACACATTTCATTACTTATTTACCAGAAACAACAGCAAAAGCAATTTCATTTTTTTCATTAGGAGA
This sequence comes from Cervus elaphus, assembly GCF_910594005.1. NCBI lineage: Eukaryota > Metazoa > Chordata > Mammalia > Artiodactyla > Cervidae > Cervus > Cervus elaphus. The sequence goes on along the minus strand of NC_057845.1, from coordinate 24,578,391 downwards.
AAGTTATAAACTGAATGCTTGCATCCCCCCTCAGATTCATATATTGAGATTCCAAACCTCAATATAATAGTATTAGGAGGTGTGGTCTTTTAGCTTCCAATACCTGAAGATTTTAAGTGCAAATCCACAAAGTTTCTTTTGTATGTAAACTCCAGAAGGGGAAAAAAATGGGGATATGCTGTGGTCTACTTACATTGCAGACTAAGGACATAGACATTTTTATTAAAGTTGATGCCATAAAACTGAAATTCAAAAATCACAGAATTTTAGAGCTACTATCTATGCTGTGGATAAATATTAACAAAAATTTTCAGGATTCTGTGGCTATTATTATACCAATAACTGCATACAGACATATCTTAGTTTTGAGTAGTATGCAATATTTTCCTATATCAATACACTATTTCTATTAAAGTTATGATCTATGAAAATGGAAAAGCAATTCATTTCACAAATATATCAAATTACATGAATTGAACAGGTAATAATATATCAGAAATCAATGTGAAATTTTTCTCTGCACCACTCTGACAGCTTAAGGCAACAGAATCTCATTAGAGCAAAGAGGATGAAAACAGTAAAGTCTCTGCATCCACCTTCCCACATTTGGGTAATTTCAAGTCCATTTTGGCTTCTAGTGGCTGATTGTCAGGGTCAGTAAATATCTCAACTTACCTGGGGTGATCATGATTTACCTGATGGTCCTGACTTAATATTTTGCAGCTCATTTTCCCTTTCATTCTCAAAATCCTCCAACTCAGAAATACAGTATATGCTTACCCTATATATGTGATCCATTTTACTACATAAACATAAAAGAAATTGCAAGGCAAATATTCAGGCCTGAGTAAAAGACAAAGTACCACACTGCCAATATTTCATTCTTTGAAAATAACATGTGAGAAAACATGATCTATTAAATAGATACTTTCGTGTGTGAAGATAAAGAAAGGTTATCACTTTTTCTGTATTTTTCACTGTTCTATAATTTATTGCTAATTTCATCTACTTAGGCTTATAGTAAAAATGACAGCTCTGGCTGAAGAAATGTGAACTATGTAACTAAATCTGGTATATTCCCACCTCTGTGCGCCTGGGAGATGAGTTAATAGTTTCAGGCCAGAAAGGTTCCATTTTGGTACCTCTAGAAAGGTCATGGCATCGCAGAGCTTGAAAAAATTAACATGCATTCAAAAATCTGAACGATTAACTTCTTGCCCTCTGACTGACCTGTGCACCACATAAACACAATTTGAATAAAAATGTGAGGGCAACATTCTTTTGATAGACCTGTGGTTGTCTTCCTTGTTAAAATTACAGGGTCTTTACAGGCTGAGAAGGGTGGTAAATTACTGCCATTAACAATGCATAAATGGAACCCAACTGTCCATGGCATAGAAGATTACTCTTTGTGTATTCATAAATAAAATTTTTCTTCAGTGCAGATCATTTAAAAATACAAAGTAAAGCAAATTCCTCTGTGTTTAAAACATGAGAATTTATAAATATATCATAATTTTCAGATGATAGCATACTTGTGGATATCTACATTCCAAAAATTTTTGAAAACAGATAACTGTCTTTTTAATAACCTGGATTTAAAAATATCTTTGTATATTGTTACTGCAGTATCAGTCCAGTTCAGTTCAGTCGCTCAGTCCTGTCCAACTCTTTGCAACCCCATGAATCGCAGCACGCCAGGCCTCCCTGTCCATCACCAACTCCTGGAGTTTACTCAAACTCATGTCCATCAAGTCGGTGATGCCATCCAACCATCTCATCCTCTGTCATCCCCTTCTCCTCCTGCCCCCAGTAGCTCCCAGCATCAGGTCTTTTCCAATGAGTCAACTCTTCTCATGAGGTGGTGAAAGTATTAGAAATTCAGTTTCAGCATCAGTCCTTCCAATGAACACCCAGGACTGATAAGTTTAAAAGCCATTGCTTAAGATACAGTAATGAATAGTGTAGACACTGAGCATTTACTTTCTTATTATGATAATATATATTATGTCATGTGGAAAAACTGATAATACTCTCTCTTAGGAATACACTAGCTGTGTTCAAAAGTTTAAGCTGACCTACAGTCAAGATTTGAGTCCTGAGGTATTTGATACCAGGCATATCACAAAACTATAATATCAATATATGATAAACTATTGACGACTAAGAAGCAAATAACAAGGATATGGGGAAATAATTAGTTTGAATCCCCATATCAAAACTAGCCCAACAGTAACACAGGTTAGCATTCAACAAACATTTTTTTCAGGGATGGACAAGAATAATAATAATCTTCAAAAGCCCACTTGGTCCTTCTGAAAACATTGGCAGAGGCAGTTTAAAGGTTCTGAACAAGCAGCAAACAGAAGCTGTGAGCTCCTTAACGCGGTAAAGTTAGTGCTCTCAAAATTATCATGGTTATCGCCCCATAAAATCTATTAATGCATTCAGCAGCACTACTAATAGAATTAGCAAGGAAAATCTGACTCATAAAAGAAGGGATGGGCAGATCTGATGACAGACCTTAAATTCTCTGTTTTCCTTAGAAAAATGTGATTATTAATTGACTGCATCTTCTCCAAATTTTTCAAATTATTCAGCACAGCTTAATAAAATATCCTTTAGATATAGGGCTTCCCTGGTGGCTTAGCTGGTAAAGAATCTGCCTGCAATGTGGGAGGCCTGGATTTGATCTTTGGGTTGGGAAGATCCCATAGAGAAGGGAATGGCTACTCACTCCAGTATTCTGGACTGGAGAATTCCATGGACTGTATAGTCCATGGGGTTGCAATGAGTCGGACACGACTGAATGACTTCCACTTTAGATACAGGAAGACTTTCAGGCAAACTTTGACAGATCATGCCAAATGCTTCTTCCTTTTCCTATAAAATAGGAAAATTCTTGTCTAACCCAAGAAACTATTGATTCAAGTCCAAATAGAAAGGTAGAAAAATACTTGATAGGAGAGAGGCATAAAGAAGGAGAAAATAGAGATGAATTCTGCTCACATGCTAATAAATCCTCCACTAATAACATACATTCATCAAATTGAAGATTTTTGTTGAAAACATGTATTTCACCATATACATAGAATGTAGGTAAAAGTAAGACAACATTTTAGTCTAAAACCTCATTCTTAGGAAAAAAAAAAGGAACATAAGGCAAATGTCATTTCAGGTATAATATGCTGGACAATATGGATGGTGGAAAGTATAGTCCACAGGACAAAAGAAATCTGCTGAATTAAATTGAGGATGGTGACTTTCATTCTCCAATTGTTCTGTAAGAATAGAATAAGAACAGCTGAATGAAGAGAGGTAACTGAGCCTAAAAAAAGAGATCTGACCAGAGAGATGGTCCACACTCTGTTGATCTCTGTAACAGAGAGGATGAGGAGAACACAAAAGATAAAAAGATCTGTGTGCCTTACAAGATACACCAGCAGGAAGTTTGAAAGGCAAAGCAATCCTAAAACATTTATGAGCCCATCAGAGAGTGCATTCATTCATTCTGATCGTAATATCGATGGCTATCAATTATCAAGTATCTGCTACAATTCTGACATTATCAGAAATATTATTTTCAATTTTACTAAGACTCCTATATGGAAGGTAGAATTATGCTCAGTTTAAAGATGGAGAAACAAAGCCTCAGAGAAGTGAAATATCTAATCCAAGCAAAAGCCAAATGTGAATGTGAATCTATGACTGAAAATGTGGTCTGTCTGCCTCCACTATGATATGACCTGTCAGCATTTATTCTGTGACTAGATATCCCAGATAGTCAGTGAGATATTAGGCTCAGAGGACAAATAAAGCATGACATTAAATCTCAAGAGACTTACACTCTAATAGATTCAAATGACAAGCACAGATGTTGCCAGGTCACTGAGATATATGAAAGGAAGATGCCAGCAGAACGCTCAGAAGTTTCCCAAAAGGGATGTGTGTTATCCTAAGTTATGGAGAAGGTCTGGCAAAGTGGGGGGAAGTGAGGATTGAAAGATGAAGGTTCTCAGGTGAATGGAGAGCATGGAGGAAAATGACAAGGTTTTGTGTGAAGTGTAAGAATCTTGCCTTCTTTGGATGAGGGTGGACTTCATCTAATGATAGTGAGTTAGAGAGAAGGCAGGGCATTTTGGAAGTAAATCACATTCTCACTTACTTTCTGAATTCTTGTCTTTTCTCAGTCACATCACAATAATGTGCCCTCTGAACTGAAGGGCCTCCTGTGTCTACCACGTGGCACACACATGCTTCCTTGTGCTATCTTTAGATGGCTTTTGACCTAATTAATCAGAAATTATATCTCATATTTTTCATATTCTTCGGTTTGCATTTAATAGGTGCTTAACAATGACCAGGTATGTAGCCTGTGATAATAAAGCAGTTGCATTGCAGTTCAGATTGATCCTACTAATGCAGAAAGGAAAGGTATTTGCTTAATCTTTGTTGATACATGGTATTTTTCTAAAAGTTATAAGCCTGAAGTAATAATTTAAAGGACAATATCTACATTTTAGACTACTTATTTTTTTAATAGAAGCATGGTTGATTTATGTTTCTGATATACAGCAAAGTGATTCAGTTATACAAATATATCCCTTCTTTTTCAGCTTCATTTCCATGACAGATTATTACTGGATACTGAATATAGCTCCTTATGCTATACAGTAGGTCCTTGTTATTTGTCTGTTTTATTTATAGTAGTATATTTCTGTTAATACCAAACTTCTAATTTATACCCCCCATCCCTTTTGGTAACCACAGGTTTGTTTTCTATGTCTGTGAGTCTATTTCTGCTTTTTAAATAAATTTACTGGTATCATTTTTTAAACTATACGTATAAGTGATATATCATGTGGTATTTGCCTTCTCTGTCTGGTGTCCTTCACTTGATATGACCCATTCATGACCCATTCTCTAGGCCCATTCATGTTTCTGCAAATGGCAATATTTCATTCATTTTTATGGCTGAGTAATAGGCCGTTCCAAGGTGCTCTTATAAGGAGAGCACCCCTCATGGTACTAGTAATACAATAAGAAAAGAAGTTGAAATAAACAGTAATTAGAGGCACATGCAAGTATGATCTTGAGTAAAAATCAGGGCAGAAGTTGGGGAGAGATCTATGTTATGGCAATAGAATGAAGACACAGTGAAGTTTAAAAATTACATAAAAATTACTGTATAAAACCTCAGATCAGTATAGATAATAAATTCATAGTTGCTTATCCATATTATATCACTCATTTTACTGATTTACATTTTATAGAAGAGGGAGTCTTAGGAACATGTAGATCTAGATGCATTAGCTTCCTGTATCAGTGAACCCCAGAACAGCAGGAATTATTCCAGTCCATGATTGTACTAATTATCTTGCACTTACAACTGTTGGCTACAGTTGGGGTGAGCAGAACTTGAAATAAACACTCTAACAGTCATCTGGTTCTTGATTTTTAGAAGCCTGTAAATGACATGTGAAATAAGGGGGGAGAAATTTACAGATGTATAGTTACCTCTACTCACCATGTGACTATCACTCATTGACCTAGAAAAATGTATATGTGGGTGTTAGAAACTCAGTCATGTTCAACTTTTTGTGACCCCATAGATGGAAAACCATCAGGGTCTTCTGTCTATGGAATTCTCCAGGCAAGAATCCTAGAGTGGGTTGCCATTTCCTCCTCCAGGGGATCTACACAACACAGGGATGAAACCTGAGTCTCCTGCATTGCAGGCAGATTCTTTACCATCTGCACTATATATCATGCAGCAGAATCAAATATTTCGGGTTCCTTTCTAATCTGTGCCTTGCTTTGATAGCTTAGAAGGATGAGGGGTGGGGGGCAGGGCGGGGCTTAAAACTGAAAATCTCCATGGAAATGCCTCGTGTATAAACATCATCTAAATTGTTTGCTGTGTTTAAAAATAAGGATTGAGGATGCTTTCCTGGATTTGTAGTCTTTAAGAACATGGACCTTGCTTTGTGTATTTTATACCTTTGCAAAAATCCTGAATCTGCAATGTCAAATATGATCAGTACCATGACAGTCTGCTGAACTGAATTTATCTCTCTTAAGTGTTTAAGGAGAATCTTGACATCCATGGCAGGGGTGTTCTAAGAAGTTAAGTTTGTTTTTTCCAAAGAAATTTTAATTTTTTCATAATCACTATGGCTATGTCTTTGCAAGATTTATGACTGCTCAATATTTTCAAAGTATCTAACTGTCAACCCGCAGGCTTTGCTTGTCCAAAGTGAAGAACCTTGGTAGCATCAACCTTAATATGAGGGGAAAAGGTGCAATCCATTCTTTAACACATTAAAAAAAAAAAGTTTCTTGGAGGAGAATCAAAGTGTAAATTTTAAACTATAAATATAATTTTATCTTATATAAAATGTATTTAGAAAAAGAAAAAACTTCATGGTGCTTGTAAGAAATTATTTTTAAAGAAGAGGCATCATTATCCTAATGATTCATTGTGCTATTATAACATAAAATATTTTAAAATTGGTATTGCCATAGCATGAAGCAGCTTATAACTTTGTTATGACATTTTCTTCCTCACAACACAGGCAAAATGTTTTTTCTTCTAAGTTAAGTAATTTTGAAATTCCCTGAATAGTACTTGAAGATTTTCATGCTTCTTGGAATAAATTATATTTCTTTATTCTTAAACTATGGTGAAGTCACTGAGAAATGTCAGAAGAGATGTAAAACCCTAGGGAAGCTATTAACAATATAGCATTTCCAGTTCACATGGGAATGTGAATTCCAGAAAATGCAACTATCACAGCAGAGAGAATTGATCTTCTTAGCTGGGTTTATCTTGAATATATCATCTTAAATAGCAAAAGATAACCCATTTCCTCACATTTTTGGTGTTTTATGATAATGGTTTTTAACTTGACAGAAATTAGTCTGAATTGTGTCTATCTTTCCTTTATCAGTATATCAACTATTTTGAAACTTTGAAGTTCAATCACCATATGTAATCAAAGTAAACTAGTAGGATTTTAAAAAGATCCAGAAGAATAAAGCTTAAAATCAAGAATGAAGAAGGTACATGGGGTTAATACGTGATAGAACTAAAGCAGGAATTCTTTAAAAGAAACTTCCAGAAGACAGAGGACCACTGAGCAGTAAGTCTAGAATATGCTCAGTTCAAATTAGAATGAGAAGTCAAGCTCTAAGAACGACTCAAAGGGGTTCATGTATTAGTTTTAGTTGGAGGATATCAGCTTAGAAGCAAAAGGGGAATATGTTTTTTTGTTTTTTTCCCTTAAAGTAAGAAAAATGGTATGAATTACAAACTTAAAAATCAAAAGCCTCCCAGAAAAATCCCATCCTAATTTGGGGCAAAGTGATTGAGATATGATTTAAGCAACTAACGATATATAAGGAAAATAATCCATTTGACATTTACATTAGGGTCTTTTGAATGGTACAGGGATCATGGTATTAAGCCCAGAGAGAATAAAGCAAAATCTTGGTACACTTATTTGCTCTGCAAGGATAATAATTAAATGGTTATAACTCTCTAGAGGCATTTTGATAGATTCCAGTATTTAGATTCAAACTCTAAATCAATAACTTCAAGCTTAATTCCGGAGAAGGCAATGGCAACCCACTCCAGTACTCTTGCCTGAAAAATCCCCTGGACGGAGGAGCCTGGTGGGCTGCAGTCCATGGGGTCACTAACAGTTGGACATGACTGAAGCGACTCAGCTGCAGCAGTAATTATGGCTACCATAGACTATATGGTATTATCAAACTTGAAAACATAAAAATGAGAATATACTACAGAAGTTGGAAATGTTTGGGAGAAGAGATTGTGAGATAGATGGAGTGATAGGGTGCTAGCAGTGTCATTCTACATCAAGTGTGATTTCAGATACTTGGTTAAAAATTCAGACAGAAACATAGGGTTTTGTTGTATTATTTAGAGCTAGTAATAGTCAGTGGAAGGATCAAAAGTACTAACATAACTATGTGAAACTGGATAGGAAATGAAAGTGTACATAAGCTAAATGCTCATCTTTAATTTTTTTAAATTTTTTTCTTTCATTTATTTTTATTAGTTGGAGGCTAATTACTTTACAATATCGTAGTGGGTTTTGTCACACATTGACATGAATCAGCCATAGATTTACATGTATTCCCCATCCCGATCCCCACACCCACCTCCCTCTCTACCCGATCCCTCTGAGTCTTCCCGGTGCACCAGGCCCGAGCACTTGTCTCATGCATCCAACCTGGGCTGGTGATCTGTTTCACCCTAGATAATATACATGTTTCGATGCTGTTCTCTCGAAACATCCCACCCTCGCCTTCTCCCACAGAGTCCAAAAGTCTGTTCTGTACATCTGTGTCTCTTTTTCTGTTTTGCATATAGCGTTAATATTACCATCTTTCTAAATTCCATATATATGCGTTAGTATACTGTAATGGTCTTTATCTTTCTGGCTTACTTCACTCTGTATAAGGGGCTCCAGTTTCATCCATCTCATTAGAACTGATTCAAATGAATTCTTTTTAATGGCTGAGTAATATTCCATGGTGTATATGTACCACAGCTTCCTTATCCATTCATCTGCTGATGGGCATCTAGGTTGCTTCCATGTCCTGGCTATTATAAACAGTGCTGCGATGAACATTGGGGTGCACGTGTCTCTTTCAGATCTGGTTTCCTCAGTGTGTATGCCCAGAAATGGGATTGCTGGGTCATATGGCAGTTCTATTTCCAGTTTTTTAAGAAATCTCCACACTGTTCTCCATAGTGGCTGTACTGGTTTGCATTCCCACCAACAGTGTAAGAGGGTTCCCTTTTCTCCACACCCTCTCCAGCATTTATTGCTTGTAGACTTTTGGATAGCAGCCATCCTGACTGGCGTGTAATGGTACCTCATTGTGGTTTTGATTTGCATTTCTCTAATAATGAGTGATGTTGAACATCTTTTCATGTGTTTGTTAGCCATCTGTATGTCTTCTTTGGAGAAATGTCTGTTTAGATATTTGGCCTATTTTTTGATTGGGTCATTTATTTTTCTGGAATTGAGCTTCAGGAGTTGCTGGTATATTTTTGAGATTAATCCTTTGTTGCTTCGTTTGCTATTATTTTCTCCCAATCTGAGGGCTGTCTTTTCACCTTGCTTATAGTTTCCTTTGTTGTGCAAAAGCTTTTAAGTTTCATTAGGTCCCATTTGTTTATTTTTGCTTTTATTTCCAATATTCTGGGAGGTGGGTCATAGAGGATCCTGCTGTGATTTATGTCGGAGAGGGTTTTGCCTATGTTCTCCTCTAGGAGTTTTATAGTTTCTGGTCTTACATTTAGATCTTTAATCCATTTTGAGTTTATTTTTGTGTATGGTGTTAGAAAGTGTTCTAATTTCATTCTTTTACAAGTGGTTGACCAGTTTTCCCAGCACCACTTGTTAAAGAGGTTGTCTTTTTCCCATTGCATATCCTTTAAATGCTCATCTTTTAATACATGAAATAAAAAGTTTAAAGATAACAGAGTAATAAAAGCATAACATATTGTTTAGAATCATAGACATGACTAGAATTATAAAGATGACTATGAGAAGAACAAAGATACAAAAGGTGAAGAAAAGATTTCTACTGGGAAGGATGATAGGGTGTTAGGTTGTTGTACAATTTTGTTTATTTGCCTACACATGATGTACTGGAGGAAAATAATAATTATATATAATAGCAATAAAATTATGTGAATTAGTACACATTATATCACAGTATAGATCTGTAACATATACCCATATTCTCCACATGCTAAAACCACTGCCTGTGCAATTTTCTTTTGAGATAGCTAAAGCTTTTGAAAAAAAAGAAAAGATTTTTTATATAGGATCATAATGCCAGTCATGGAAGTAACTAAATTTACATATAAAAAATCTAGTCAATTAGAAATGCCTGATTATATAACTAAGTCTGAAATCTAACACGACCAATTTTCTTTCCTGACAGCTTATAATATGCTTTTGTATTGACTGCCACAATAGAGATATAGTCACTGACTCTAGTACACTGAATCACATATGTATGTTTTGGCTTTATTCCCTTTAAAATCAACAATAAAAACACCCTAATTGCCTTTTTTTTTTTAAATACAGAGCAATGTACTAGTTGCATGTAGATATATATTTTAAACACTCCAACAGAGTACAAATATATAATTCTCTTTCCTTTCTGAAGGTTAAGATTTACAAGGTTACATACTGATGTGCCCTCTCATTTTTTTTTTCATACCCCAGGGGAAAGCAAATGGAAGATGAATTTCTTCATCAGTATCTAGAGCTTGGAAAAGTGCTACAGTGGTGAAAATTTCTCATAGGAGATCCTAGTGTCTTAGGATATTAAACTGTTCTCAAAGAATACTGTTGTCTGAGAAAGCCTTAAATTACTGGCTACATTGACCAAACTCAAATGGTAATTAACCTTAAAAATATTAATAGTATCCTTGGTGCAAAAAAAACAGTGCTCAATAGAAACTCCACTTTTAATTTAAGTAATGAGAAATTTACTGTGCCATCTTAAGGAATTTTAAGATTTTTATGTTAACTTTCTACAAAGCACTTGAGATTTTATTCCAGTTGACATCAAGCATACTTTATACAGGACCATGTTCTCATTTCTGGCCATTTACAATCAGAAATGAAAAGCATCTTTTATTCCTTCCTCCCTCCATCAATTCCTTCCCTTCTTCCTGGGGAGGAGTGAGGGGGTGAGGTACCTGTTCTTGGGTTCCTCTGCATGCCCTTATTTTACAAAGCTCATATGATCCCTTAATATATCATTATTAAAAAGTACTCTGGAAAGGTTGCAAGCCTTTGTCATCCCATCCTCCAAACTATTTACATAGTTCCTAGAATAGAATATGTATTCCATATCATGTCAATTGAGTTTACTCCATTTCACAGAAAATCTAATTGTACTGACCTTGATTTATTTATTGTCCATTTTGGCTAAAGATTTTCTATAAAACAAACATTTTACACATTTTAAAATAGCTCATTTTTGCAGGCAACAAAATTAGATCTGAACCACCTGCTTGTTGTGTGCGTGAATCAACATCAAATTCACAGTTCATCATGCCATAAATACTCATGCCTTGGGAACTTGCCAGACACATGCCTTCTTCACTAATGTGATTTCACCCCAATTCCCCACTATAGAATTGCAACTCAAGGAAGCAGCTAAACCATTCAGAGCACACACTTAGAAATGGTGCCTTTTGATACTGACTTGCATAAGATCAAGGTCCTGTTCATTTTTAAATCAAATCAAGTCAATGAAATACTCAAAGCATATCATTCTATAAAAGAAGTTTCCCTACACAGTTGTCAGTCTTATTTCAGGTGAATGATGGATGATGGGGCTTAAGGAAAATGGGGTATACTGTAATGTAGGAGAAGATAAGGAGGCAGCCTCTGAGCAGTTTACACAGTGACGTTTGCCATTAGACACACACTTGTAATATAGGGCAGCAAAGTGGGACACAGTGATCAGGAAACAGTGAGAGATTACTACAGAGTTTCAATAAAAGCATGTGTGGCCAGATATATACCTTCAATTATTATCTTTACTTTCATTATTGCAAAAATAATATGACCTCATGTTTTGTTTTGTTGTTTTAAATTACAAACAAGCATAAAAAAGCACCCAAGGAAAATCAAAACCTTCCATGGTAACTCAGAGTTCTTTCCATGGCTCAGAGTCCTTCTGATGGCTCAGTCAGTAAAGAACCTGCCTACAATGCAGGAGACCTGGGTTCAATCCCTGGATCAGGAAGGTACCCCTGGAGAAGGAAATGGCAACCTACTCCAGTATTCTTGCCTGGAAAATTCCATGGACAAAGGAGCCTGGCTGGGTGCAATCCATGGGGTCACAAAGAGTCGCACACAGCTGAGCGACTAACACTTTGGCTTTTCGTGGTAACTCATATCTACTCCTGGATATATATAATAACTATTGTTAAGGAATTCCTTCCTGACACTTGCTGGTATATGTGCATATACTTATTTTTTAAGTGAAAAAAAGCTACTCATGCTCTTTAACTTCAATTCCCTTCAGCATTCCTCTATATTATGTCTACAGATTTTGCTCTTTCTTTTAAACAAGTTATAACACATTTCATTGTTTGACTCAACCCTCTAAATAGATATCTAGGCTAATAGCATTTTTTTTGTATGTGATCACAAGTCATGCCAAAATATAATGTTTGTCCACGTTTTCCCATAAGATAAATTCCCTGTAGTAAAATTTCTGGTCTCCTGATAGGCATAATTCAAACTTTACTAAACATGCCAAGTTCTTGCACTAAGAAAGTCTAACTGCTTCACTGTACACCGGTGCCTGCTTCCCACAGCCATGATGATAATGAGTTTATCAAACACTACCTGCCAGTCTGATATAGAATTTCACTGCTTAGATGAATAAGGAAAAAAAAAAACACAACAAATTTTAAGAAGTTATAAAGGTTCAGTAAGATTTAATATAACCACCTCCATCAGGATCTGTCATGATAAACAATATAAATAACCTCACAGGTATACTGTTTCAGAAAGTTCTTAAAGCAATCTACAGACTAACGTGCTGAAGGTCCTGGATTTATTCTGATAATTTTAAATGTCTCATAATTTTAAATGAGTGATTAATGACTTGAACATTATTTCACATAATGGTAGTAAGACTTAAGTTTTTCCCAACCCTGGCCAATGTTAAATAGCTAATCAATAGAGTTTAAAATTCTGGGTTTCTTTTTTTAAATTCAGAGATATCTTGCTTCTACCCCAACACTCTAATGAAACTCCAAGCTCACAATGATCTTATCATTAACTTCACTGGTCTCTTTTCTACTCTTATTATAATATAAGTAACAGTATGGGCTACTGTCTCCTTGACAGTCACATGTCCTTGGATTCCATCTTCTAGTCCATATCGCTGGGTTTTCTCCTAGCATTTTGGTTTTTCCATTTGGGATCCCCAGTAGGTCCTACCGGGGATTTTTTTCCCTACTGAACCCATCAGTTCTCCACTCTACCATTTGCTTATCTGACCAGTCATCACACCTGCTACTCAGGGCATCCAGAATCAATTCATCCTTTGATGATTTCCTAGTGCTCTTAAAGTCCAAAGTTAATATATTTCACAAGACCAGACATGATTTGTTTCTAGACTAATCTCTCATCTTTCCATTACAAAGACTTATTAATAGAGCTAAGCAGATAGAACCCAATGGAACTATTTTTAGCACCTTGAAAATCCTTTTTCTGTTTCATCCTTCAGGTTAGATTGGGATATCAGGTCCTCCGGGATCCACTCAAATATGAGTCATATATTCCACATGGGTTCAAAATAGAGTTTATTAATATGATATTTACCATACTGTATTATAATTGCTTGCTTAACTGGGCTCCCCCCTCTCAGCTCTCAGTAGACTGCTAAGTCTGTGAGAAGCTTATTGTTTTTTGACTCTATCATAGCACGAAGCCAGAAATGAGTCGTTCAATAATTAGTAGTGTATTAAATACCAAAAATAGAAAGCTGAGGCTGAAACTTGGCACTCCCAACAGTCCCTGGCTACTTATTTTAAGCTAATTACCCCGTATACAAATCATTCTATGTTCGTAGTAGTATCAGTTTAAGTGTCTGAATAAATATTGTTACCTCCTGAATTCTAGATAATATACCACTTCAAATCTGGATTATTATTTATCAATTATTTATTACATTGTAATAAATAATCAAATGTAATATTTAGGAGATATTATTAGAAAATATGTTATTACTGTTAAGTTTTTCCCCATGTATGCAATGAATAAATTCTTGAAAGACTGTAGGCATTATCAGTTCACTTCAGTTCAGTCACTCAGTCATGTCCAACTCTTTAGGACCCTATGGACTACAGCACACCAAGCTTCCTTGTCCATCACCAGCTCCTGGAGTTTGCTCAAACTCATGTCCATCGAGTTGGTGATGTCATCCAACCATCTCATCCTGTCATCCCCTTCTCCTCCTGCCTTCAATCTTTCGTAGCATCAGGGTCTTTTCCAATGAGTCAGTTTTTTGCATCAGGTGGCCCAAGTATTAGAGCTTCAGCTTCAGCACCTGTCCTTCCAATGAATATTTAGGACTGATTTCCTTTAGGATTGAATGGTTTGATCTTCTTGCAGTACAAGGGACTTTCAGGAGTCTGCTCCAACACCACAGTCAAAAGCCTCAATAGTTCGGTGCTCAGCTTTCTTTATAGTCCAACTCTCACATCCATACTGGAATGCATGCATTATACACGTCACATATGAGAAGGAACTAGCATTTGAAGAGAGATTACAATGTTCATTTTTTAATGGAGACAGATGATAAATCTTTATCAATTACTATAGGTAGCAAGAGTGATAAAGAATCCGCCTTCCAATGCAGGAGACATAGGAACCGCGGGTTGGATCCCTGGGTCAGGAAGATCCCTTGGAGTAGGAAATGGCAACCCACTGCAGTATTCTTGCCTGGAGAACCCCATGGACAGAGGTGCCTGGAAGGCTGTAGTCCATGGGGTCACAAAGAGTCAGACACTACTGAAGCAACTTTTCATGCACACATGTATATTGTAATAGACAAAGTAAAATACTGAAATACAATGAGAAGAACAAAACAATTCAGGCACACTACATCAAGAACTTTATAAAGATAGTTATATATTTATTATCTTATTGATATTAAACATCTAAAGAATCCTGTTAGATTGTCAGCTACTTGATGGCAGGAGACATTCTTAAACTATAAAAAGAAAGAAGGAGGAGAGAAACAATCTGGAGAGTAAGAGAAAATGAAATTGTACACATTGGGAGCTTGAAGTGATGGTAGGACTCAGTGGGTGTTTTCAAATATTCAATAACTGCCAGGTAAACAGATAGACTATATCTAGGACTAACAGGGCAATGTTTTAAAAGGGCAAATGTGGATTAAACCTAAGGAAGAGTTTCCTATTAAATGAATGTGTTGGAAAATGAACACAGGCTGCTGCCGGAAGAAGTGAATGCACTATCACTAAAGATGCTCCAGTGCATCATTGATGGCCACTTATCAAGGATGATGCAAAGGAAACAGGATAAGCTAGAATAAAGTGTGTATCGATGGAATAGTCTGAGGCACAAGGATATTTCCTGCTCTACTTGTTACACTGAAACATCAACTTGATTACAATCACTAGGTAATTTAATTTTAAAATTCAAGGGAAAAATGGAGACTTTTCAGAGATGAGCTGAAGGCTTCTTTCCTGCTGTTACATTGGGCATGGTTTCAGAAAAAAAAATCTCTATAGAGGTTATGGGATTGAAATGCATTTCTAATAATTATGTCTAGAGGCAGTAAAATTTTATACCATAGCTACTGTGATCTGCACTTTAGGACTAAGACTAGGGGAGAAGATGGGCATCTTGATTAAAGATTTTGGGAGAAAAGTTTCAAGAACTTGGTACATTTGCTCATGAAATTTAAGAGTTGGAGCACATTTGTATTTCATGAAAAAATGTTTCAAAGTTCCAGTAAAAATGGCATGAAAACAGCATTTTATAAATAATTTGGCTTAATTAAATATCCCATTTTAAGGGTCAAGCTCCAATTTTTAATGTTCATCTCACACCTCAACCCTTAATAAAATCTTGAGTTTGAAAATGACAAAAATTCCTAGGAAACATTTTGATATTTTAGTGATTAATAGTGTTATGTGCTGTGTGGTGCTTAGTCACTCAGTCATGTCTGACTCTGCGACCTCATGGACTGTAACCTGCTAGGCTCCTCTGTCAATGGGGATTCTCCAGGTAAGAATACTAGACTGGGTTGCCATGCCCTCCTCCAATAGTGTCATAGACATCTGTAAAACCTTTTATAAAAAATTTTAAAAATTCACCCTTGAGTGGCTCTATTGCTACCTTGATAATTATATACCATCTTATATCTTATACCATAGTCTTTTTACACATTAGAAAATTAAGAATCACACAAACAGTGGATCTGAGTGGGCACTGCTTCCATGGTCAGATCTCATAGCAGTTGAATGGCCTTATTTAAACACGTTCCTCATCTTTCCTTTGGCATTGGTGGTATCCTCTCCACTTCCCCATTTCCAGTTTCTCAGGGTACACAGAAGCCTAAATTTGGCTGTGGTGAGAAATAACTGTTAACCTATTCCATTTTACTCTTCAACTGTATTACTTTCTCCTTGAGATCTGCACTGAGCTTTACAAAAACCTCCCTCCAGGGACTTCCCTGACAACCCAGTGGTTAAGACTTTGCCTTCCAATGCAGAGGGTGTGGATTCAATCCCTGGTTGGGGAGCCAAGATTCCACATGCCTCGTGGCCATGAAACCAATATATGTATTTATATAAAATAATGGAAGCAATACCATAAAAAACTCAATAAAGACTTTAAAAATGATCTGCATCAAAAAAATCTTAAAAAACAAACAACAAAAAACTTCTCTCCAGTTCCCAGAAAGAAAAATGACAGATGATGGAATACTTTTTTCCATATTTATTTCTCAATATTTCAATATAAATTACTCTCTCTTCTTTAGAAATGCCCACTCTTTACCACTACCACTGATCAAGGCCTGAGATCCTCCTTTGTCTTCTCTGTTCTTCAGTGTTTCTTCTACCAACCCTCAAGAGCATGGTAAAGTCTGCTTCTGTGTTTCAATTCCTAAACTCTGCCTCTCAGGCCTCTATCAAATTTTACTTCATTTACAAGGGTGAACACGATGTGTGTCCAGATTAAATTAAAAAAAAAAAAACACAGAATACATATTGACTACAGAATTTCATTTTGTTTTCAGCATATAGAAAATGCCAGACCCACAGTAAACTCTCAATGAATGTTTGTTGAATGAATTGAATGTGAATAACCACTATCCTTTAACTACTATTTCTCTTCTCCTGGGAGATGGAAGAATCAATACTAATTAAAAGAAATATTCTGAACATCTAAACACAACATGATAAATTTACTTAGGCCAATAATAAGGTAGTGATTTTTATATACACAGTATTCTGAAGAAGTGAAAAGGTGATTGATTTAGGAATATGAAATGCTATTAAAAAGATACTGATCTCTATCATGTGACTTGCTTTGCATGACATTAAAACAAATAATCCAATCTCACCAGGACTGTAACAGCAATCATATGATGTCCATCACAGAAGATATGCAGTTCTTATCCCCATAGCAACATCTGTAGTACTTATGCAAATCACTTTAAATTAACCTTGACATGAAAAAAAAAAAAGTACCCTAGGGATGCTGCTGCTGCTGTGGCAGTTCAGATGAGTAACATGATTTTCTAATAAAACTTCACAGCAAAAATTAGGATAACAAGATCCTGTTAGCAAATTTTCTTAATATGCGTTGGTTAAACCATACCGTTGGTGCTAGCATAGGGGTAATTAGAAGTATTACAGATAACGAGCCACCTTATTGATCATTGCCCTTTTGTAACCCAGCATAGTTCATGTAGTGGAATGTGTTCTGAATAATTTGCAGTTTAAAAACACAAGATAATGATAATTTTACACTTACAACTTTAAATTTTGGTATGAATTTAGTGCTTTTTCTTTCTCTTTTTAGGAATATTTTCCACAGTCAGCAGAACATGAAAAAAAAAATTACCCACCTAAACATAAATCCATGTTTCAAAAAAAAAGCCCTGTTTTATAAAACATGCAGTGTTGTACAAATAAAAATACATAGGCTTTAGGGCAAAGTCACATATTTCCATCATGGGTCTACTGAATTAAGATAGCGCTTTACTTGTAAGAATTGAAAGCTTATTTGAAAATGTATTCCTAAGAGAGAAATAAATATGCTATTAGATTTCACAAAATCCCAAAGTGGAAGACCATTTAATTTTAGTGCAAGTAAATTATGGAATTTTCTATTAAATATCATTTTTATTTTAAAATATATTTTATGTGTATTTTAATAAAATATGAAATCAGAAATCAAAGTATGTGTAGCTGAACTGTAGGAGCTAAATTAGGAAGGAAGAGTATTTTCTGAAAATAAATGTAACTGCTTCTGTGCATTGAATTTTGAAGATTCCCTAGAGTAATTAAGTAATTAGGTTTCTGCTTCTGAGCTGGATTACTTAAATATGGGGTAGCTAATTTTCAAAATTGTGAATTGAGTGCTGCCTGGCCCAAGGGACCAGCCCTTGAGATAGAAATATCACCTTTTGGTGGTTTGGATTTGGCCCAGAGCAATATGCAAAAGACACAAATGTAAAATTTTGTATAGAGTAAAGCCAAATTGTTAGAATTCCTTTGGTAAAAATAAAACTAATTTACTGTCAAGTGCTTAAGATGGTGGTGATGCAGGGTTGTAGTATATTTATTTCCTGGTGCTGCTATAACAAATTACCAAAAACTTACAAACTGGAAACAAAAACATATTATTTTACAGTTCTGTCCAAATGGGTCACAAGGTGTGGGCAGAGGCTCTAGAAGAGAATCCTATGTGTCTTTTCTAGATTCTAAAGGCCATCCACCCACTGTCCTTGGCTCATGACCCAAGTCTTCCATCCTGGAAGCTGAGCTAGGAGCAGTGGCCCTTGCCACTATAATTCTCTTCTGCCTCTTTTCCTTGTACTAGGGGCCCTTTTGATTATATTGGCTTGACCTGGTTTAACCTAGGCTAATCTTAAAGTCAGCTGATTAGCAAACTTAACTCTATCTACAATCTTAATTCTCTTTGCCTTGTAACTTTATTTATTTTCAGGTTCTGAGGATTAGGACATAGATGTCTTTGGGTAGCCATTAATACTGCCTACTCTAAGTGAAATTGTCAAAAATCATGGGGTGAGTAGAGAAGAATTTATTAAGTTATATGCTTTGCTCAATGATGGGAAACAATACAATTATTTTACACTGAACTTCTTGAAATTAAATAAAAATAGAGACTGGACTTGAGTTATCCTAAGTAGACAAGGCCATTTAAACCATGTAGGCAAAGCTAAATCTAGCATATTTTATAAATGTAAGTGAAACTTCGGCAATAGCCACTAGTAATCATAAAATAAACCTAACTGATCTTCTTAAAAATAGAATGAGATAATCACTTTTAACCAATTACCTGCCATCTGGACACTCCCATTGTAATAACCAATCAACCAATCATTCATTGTAAAGGTAAACAACTCCTCATTTTCACTTTATAAGCCTACTTGTGATTCTTGTCCCTGAGCTTAAAACTGTCTTTGAATTTGGAAGTTTGTGAACTGTTTTTATATGTCCATTAAAACCTTGCTGCTACTGCTGCTGCTTAATCTCCTCAGTTGTGTTTGACTCTGTGCAACCAAATGGACTGCAGCCCACCAGGCTCCTCTTCCATGGAATTCTCCAGGCAAGAATACTGGTGTGAGTTGCCCTAACCTCCTCCAGGGGATCTTCCCAATAGAGTGATTGGACTGGGGTCTCCCGCATTGCAGGAAGACTCTTTACTACCAAGCCATCAAGGAAGTCCAAACTCTTACTATATATTATTTGTTGATCTGGTGGCTTTAGTCGCCTATTTCTGGAATTTTGACAAAATACATTTCATTTGTACAATTACACTGAATTAAATTTGCATAATGAGCCACTCCGTGTAGGGCCACCAAAGACAGACGGGTCATGGTGGAGAGTTCTGACAAAACATGCTTCACTGGAGAAGGGAATGGCAAACCACTTCAGTGTTCTAGCCTTGAGAACCCCTTGAACAGTATGAAATGGCAAAAAGATAGGAAACTGAAAGATGAATTCCCTAGATCAGTAGATGCCCAATATGCTATTGGAGATCAGTGGAGAAATAACTCCAGAAAGAATGAAGGGATGGACCCAAAGCAGAAACAATACTCAGTTGTGGATATGACTGGTGATGGAAGTAAAGTCCAATGCTATAAAGAGCAATATTGCATAGAAACCTGGAATGTTAGGTCCATGAATCAAGATAAATTGGAAGTGGTCAAACAGGAGATGAAAAGAGTGAACATCGACATTTGAGGTATCAGTGAACAAAAATGGACTGGAATTGGTGAATTTAACTCTGAAGACAATTACATCTGCTACTGTGGGCAAGAATTCCTTAGAAGAAATGGTATAGCCATCATAGTCAACAAAAGAATCCAAAATGCAGTACTTGGATACAATCTCAAAAGAGACAGAATGATCTCTGTTCGTTTCCAAGGCAAACCATTCATTATCACAGTAATCCAAGTCTATGCCCTAACCAGTAATGCTGAAGAAGCTGAAGTTGAACTGCTCTATGGAGACCTACAATACCTTCTAGAACTAACACCCAAAAAAGATGTCATTTTCATTACAGGGGACTGGAATAAAAAAGTAGGAAGTCAAGAAATACCTGGCGTGATAGGCAAAATTGGCCTTGGAGTACAAAATGAAGCAGGGCAAAGGCTAATAGAGTTTTCCCAAGAGAATGCACTGGTCATAGCAAAAACCCTCTCTCAGTAATACAAAAGAAGACTCTACACATGGACCTTACCAGATGGTCAATACCAAAAATCAGATAGATTATATTCTTTGCAGCCAAAGATGGAGAAGTTCTATATAGTCAGAAAAAAAAAAAAAAAAAAAAAAGACAAGTAGCTGACTGTGGCTCAGATCATGAACTCCCTATTGCCAAATTCAGCTTTAAATTGAAGAAGTAGGGAAAACCACTAGACCACTCAGTCAGTCACTCAGTCGTGTCCGACTGTTTGTGACCCCATGAATCCCAGCATGCCAGGCCTCCCTGTCCATCATAAACTCCTGGAGTTTGCTCAAACTCATGCCCATCAAGTCAGTGATGCCATCCAGCCATCTCATCCTTTGTCGTCCCCTTCTCCTCCTGCCCCCAATCCCTCCCAGCATCAGGGTCTTTTCCAATGAGTCAACTCTTCGCATAAGGTGGCCAAAGTACTGGAGTTTCAGCTTCAGCATCAGTCCTTCCAATGAACACCCAGGACTGATCTCCTTTAGGATGTACTGGTTGGATCTCCTTGCAGTCTAAGGGACTCTCAAGAGTCTTCTCCAATGCCGTAGTTCAAAAGCATCAAGTTTTCAGCGTGCAGCTTTCTTCACAGTCCAACTCTCACATCCATACATGACCACTGGAAAAACCATAGCCTTGACCAGATGGACCTTTGTTGGCAAAGTAATTTCTCCGCTTTTTAATATGCTATCTAGTTTGGTCATAACTTTCCTAGACCATTCAAGTATGACCTAAATCAAATCCTTCACAGTTAAACAGTGAAAGTGAGAAATAGATTCAATGGATTAGATCCGATATGCAGAGTGCCTGAAAAACTATGGATGGAGGTTCCTGATAAGGTACAGAAAACAGGGGTGTTGACCATCCCCAAGAAAAAGAAATGCAAAAAGACAAAATGGCTATCTGAGGAGGCCTTACAAATAGCTGTGAAAGAAGGGAAGTGAAAGGCAAAGAAGAAAAGGAAAGATATACCCATTTGATACAGAGTTCCAAAGAACAGCAAGGAGAGATAAGAAAGCTTTCCTCAGTGATCAATGCAAAGAAATAGAGGAAAACAAGAGAATGGGAATAACTAGAGATCTCTTCAAGAATATTAGAGATAACAAAAGAATATTTCATGCAAAGATGTGCACAATATAGGACAGAAAGTGTATGGACCTAACAGAAGCAGAAGATATTAAGAAGAGGTGGCAGGAATACACAGGAGATCTATACAAAAAACATCTTAATGACCCAGATAACCACAATGCTGTGATCACTCACCTAGAGCCAGACATCCGGGAGTGTGAAGTCAAGTGGGCCTTAGGAAGCATCACTATGAATAAAGTGAGTGGAGGTGATGGAATTCCAGTTGAGCTATTTCAAATCCTAAAAGATGATGCTGTGAAAGTGCTGCACTCAATATGCCAACAAATTTGGAAAACTCAGCAGTGGCCACAGGACTGGAAAAGGTCAGTTTTCGTTCCAATTCCAAAGAAAGGCAATGCCAAAGAATGCTCAAACTACCACACAGTTGGAATCATCTCACATGCTAGAAAAGTAATGGTCAAAATTCTCCATGTCAGGCTTCAACAGTACATGAACTGTGAACTTCCAGATGTTTAAGCTGTTTTTAGAAAAGGCTGAGGAACCAGAAATCAAACTGACAACATTCACTGGATCATCAAAAAAGTGAGAGAGTTCCAGAAAAACATCTACTTCTGCTTTAATGACTATGCCAAAGCTTTTGACTCTGTGGATCACAACAAACTGTGGAAAATTCTTCAAGAGATGGGAATACCAGACCATCTGAACTGTCTCCTGAGAAATCTGTATGCAGATCAAGAAGCAACAGTTAGAACTGGACATGGAGAGCAGACTGGTTCCAAATAGGGAACGGAGTACATCAAGGCTGTATATTTAACTCTGCTTATTTAACTTATGTGCAGAATACATCATGAGAAATGCTGGACCGGAATCAAGATTTCAGGGAAATATCAATAACCTCAGATATGCAGATGACAGCACCCTTATGGTAGAAAGCAAAGAAGAACTAAACAGCTTCTTTATGAAAGTGAAAGAGGAGAGTGAAAAAGTTGGCTTAAAACTCAACATTCAGAAAACTAAGATCATGGCATCCGGTCCCATCACTTCATGGCAAATTGATGGGGAAACAGTAGAAACAGTGGCTGACTTTATTTTTCTGGGTTCCAAAATCACTGCAGATGGTGATTGTAGCCATGAAATTAAAAGACACTTACTCCTTGGAAGGAAAGTTATGACCAACCTAGACAGCATATTAAAAAGCAGAGATTGCTTTGTGAACAAAGGTCCATCTAGTCAAGGCTACATACAAATAGTCATGTATGGATGTCAGAGTTGGACTATAAAGAAAGCTGAGTGCCGAAGAATTGATGCTTTTGACTGTGGTGTTGGAGAAGACTCTTGAGAGTCCCTTGGACTGCAAGGAGATCCAACCAGTCCATCCTAAGGAGATTGGTCCTGGGTGTTCATTGGAAGGTCTGATGCTGAAGCTGAAACTCCTATATTTGGCCACCTGATGCGAAGAACTGACTCATTGGAAAAGACTCTGATGTTGGGCAAGATTGAGGGAAGGAGAAGAAGGGGACAACAGAGGATGAGATGGTCAGATGGCATCACCAACTCAATGGAAATGAGTTTGAGTAAACTCCGGGAGTTGCTGATGGACAGGGAGGCCTGGCATGCTGCATTCCGTGAGGCCTCACAAAGAATCGGACACGACTGAGCGACTGAACTGAACTGAAAGGCATTAATGTCAACGACTAGATTTCTGGTGGGAGAAAGAAGGTTTTTTCAACTTATTTTCTTTATATGTAACTTTGCAGATGGACTACTTTTGAAAAATCTGCTTAGTTGAGAATTCAGAATTGTTCTACTAGAAACCTGGAGATACATCCAATTGGAATATTATACTACAATTACTGTAAGACTATAATTAAGAAAGTAGCCATTCTCCCTTACTTGACTTTGTGAAAGATCAGGAACAATAGTAACAATAAAAATAACTCCCTCTATTATATGTACTTTAAATCCCTTTCAGAACTTTGAAAGAGACTTTTATAATAAAATGAATTTTGCCTTAATCCAAAGGATATTAGTTGGCTAATAATTAAGTATATGTATATATATCCCTAATATATTAGTAGGTAAAACTAGGTGATTCATTTGAAGGAATTAAAAATTAATAATAAAATATTTTTTTAAAAAGTATAATGAGTCATTAAAACATACAGAACATACTCAAGAAGAGAACTCAGCATAACCTTACATAAACGAAATCATTTTCTTCTGTGAATTTTAATTTACAAAAGTAGAAAGATATTTTGCAGGAGTATATTTCACTAGAGTCAGATTTAAGGTTAAAACTGAACACTATTAGGACATAAAAAATTAACAATGTTAGAACCATTAATGGGAGGCCTATTGAAGACGGCATACATAATTCTTAAGGTTAAAGGAGAATCAGTTTCACCAGTAATTACTTATAAGTCTTATCTTAGGAAAACTTTCACATTTTCAAGTGAAAATGTATATCACTTGGCAGAGACATGAAAATCTCTTTTGTCTAAAAGTTCTAGGAGATGACTTAACTGACAACATGTATGCAGCATTAAGATTTTCTACTATCACAATCAAGTCAGGTCTTTATTTGTTCTATATAAATAAAAACAGACCCTAAATTTCATTTCACTTCTCAGTGAACCATGTGCATTTCAGGATGTACACATCTGCTCAGTCATTTTACAAGGCTAAGTGTCCAGAAAGAGACCAAAGTATCCACTTGAAATGTGTCTTATTTCATAGACTGCTGTTATGGCAATATTGAACAGAAAAAACAGATGGATAAGTTCAATCAATATGATTATTTACCATAGTATGGGAAAGAAAAATCCAGTTTGTTTGATTACATTTCCCATATAAGTGTAGACCTGGATCCTAATATCCACTCAATATGTGGGATATGAATGCCATGCATCACTTGTCAATGAACTTTAGACAAATGGACTTGTACAGTTGTATATGCAAAAGCTGGTGTTGAAGAAGACTACTAAGAGTCCCTTGGACTGCAAGGAGATCCAACCAGTCCATCCTAAAGGAGATCAGTCCTGGGTGTTCATTGGAAAGACTGATGCTGAAGCTGAAACTCCAATACTTTGGTCACCTCATGCGAAGAGTTGACTCATTTGAGAAGACCCTGATGCTGGGAAAGATTGAAGACAGGAGGAGAAGGGGACGGCAGAGGATGAGATGGTTGGATGGCATCACCAACTCAATGGACATGAGTCTGAGTAAGCTCTGGGAGTTGGTGATGGACAGGGAGGCCTGGCGTGCTGCAGTGCATGGGGTCACAAAGAGTCAGACATGACTGAGCAGCTGAAGCAAACTGATGTGCAAATGTCTGAACCAGGCATGGAGGAGATTGCTTGAGGTAACCAAAGGGTGGCAGTAAAGGCTTTTAAACTAATTGACTAACCAATGTTAACTGAGCTTTCACTGTGTACCAGCCACTTTTCTAAGAGCTTAATATCTTTTCACTAATCTAATGGCTGCCTTGGCACTGTAATGTGGCTAAAGAGGAAATAAGCGCAGCAGATTGAATTATTTACCCTCCGTGACTCAGCTGAAAATAAAAGTCGCTCAGTAGTGTCCAACTCTTTGTGACCCCATGGGCTGTACAGTCCATGGAATTCTCCAGGCCAGAATACCCGAGTGGGTAGACTTTCACTTCTCTAGGGGCTCTTCCCAACCCAGGGATCAAACCCAGGTCTCCTGCATGGCAGGCAGATTCTTTACCAGCTGAGCCACAAGGGAAGCCCACAAATACAGGAGTGGGTAGCCTATCCCTTCTGCAGTGGATTTCCCAACCCAGGAATGAAACCGGGGTCTCTTGCATTGCAGTCAGATTCTTTACCAGCTGAGCTACCAGGAAGCCGCTCCAATCCCTTAACATCTCCTCAACTACTTACACCCAGGTTTGAAATCCTCTCCACTAGGGAAGCCATGTCTCTTCTACATACTCCACAATGCTGATGGGATCTAACAGTACCTGGGGTTCCCTGGACTTACTCCGTCCTGTTTGTTTATTGAAGGCTGGAACTCTCCTAAGGCAGACCCCTGCCTTGTCTTTATAAAGCTAACCTCTTTCATAATTCCACCCTGGCACAGATCAGGACATCACATGGGTGGGTAAAATAACTAACTAAATAAATAAAACACTCATTTCTTCATCAAATTAAAGGATTTAATGTGTTTTGGCGAAGTGGGAGCATTAATTTTGAGGATAAGATCTGCCAGGGAATTAAAATATTTCAAAATGTTTATCAGTTTATCCAGAGAAGGATAAAGCATAGCTGTGTCATAAATCCCCACGTATGTCTTGGAAAGATCTTAAATGGAAACTAATTTAAATAGTATTAGATTTTGAGCTCTTGAAGAGAGCATGTCTTATATATTTATCTAGCCAACACATAATAAATAGTTATTCAGCAATTATTTATTGAAGGAATGAATAACAAGATTTAATTAACCTGAGTTCCGTGAATAGCATTGATATTTATTATATAACTTTAAAATCAAGCTAAATGGAAAGCTGAACAAAATATTAAAATTCCTTATTTTTCTACTGATTGTGGCAGATTGCAAGGTCCTTCTTTATATTTCAATGTTCAAAGAAAATAAGGAAAATGACTACTTCTTGGACATACTTTGAGCCCCCTGCTTAATGTTTAACCTTTTCTTGAAAGAAAATTTCGTGTATGAAGGATATGTCTTAAGAATTAAAATTAGTTCAGTTTCTGAGTCATAATTTTATGAGGTTTTTCATTTTCCCACATTGCCTACCTGTGCACCCCAGTATTTCTGAAATGGAAATCATCTGATAGTAAGAAATAGTTTAAGATTTGTAAATGAACAAAAAGAGCTGAAATAAGGTAAGTAGATTCTGATTACCCGTGTGCCATACCACTGCTGAATTCAAAAAAATAAAATGACTCCCTTTTACCTACTGCATTAAGTTCAAACAGCCCTCCTTCAGTTCAGTTTCCATCTTTACTATCTACCATATTTTTACTAATTCACACTGCATAACTTTGTTCCAGCCGCCACGTGGAACTCTTCATCCCTTGTAGTCGTCACATCAGAAGTCATTCCTCTTGGTCTTCCCTGATTCATAGTCTTCCCCTCCTCTAAGGGCATGGAGTTCCTATTTGAGTCCCCCCTCTCCTCCCCCCCCCAAAAAAAAAACCTTTATTTTTTTGGAAATTTATATCTACTTCACTCTGTTACAGATTATTGTTTTATGTAAATAAGTACTATTAGAACTTAGACTGTATTCTTAGAGCATCATTTAAAAGGGAAATATCTATATTAAAAAAATCTTGGCTGAAATTCAAGGTTAGCTGCTCCCCAGCAGTGTCCAAAAACTGGGTACAGACCTCCTCAGGTATATTCAATTTTTATGATGCTTTTTATTACAATCGGGCATTTGCTTGAATGCCTTATACCAAATGCTCCTCTTTTCTCCCCTAGACAGAGTTCTCTTATCCTCTTCTGGATCGTTTGCCTGATAACTGAAACTCTGTCAGGAAATTTCTGTTGGTTAAATTTTAATGCTGTGAACTTTCTGATATATGAAAGTAGAAAAGCTTTAATAAAGAAGGATGAGGATAGGTAAATCCAGTTACTGTCTGACCCACTAGTCTGTCTTTATATTTAGACTTTTCACAGACTATTTCTCGTACAATTATTTTACCTTACAGTCTTTGAACAAGGAACAGAACCAGATAATTCTAGGTTACTGTAAAAGGTTTGGATGTCTACATTTCTATACTTACTACTTGGATAGGATGAATAGTGTACAAATTAAACATTTTTGTGTCCGGGAAAAAATTCTGTGGAAATGCCACTTGATTTATTTAGTCGTCAGTTTTGTGGCTTCCTATCTATGAATGAAAAAATGCAGTTTCTTTTTCTTATATCACATTGACAACCTACTAGATCTAGTGTAGATATTAAAAGGTGAAAGATTGGTTTTCATACCAATATGAATCATAGTTCCATGGGTGGCCCTTGTTTTACACATGTCCTGCCTCAAATTACTCATAATTTATGAATAGTATGTGATGATAATAGGTATCTGCTTTAACGATATATTGAATGAAAATCTTAGAGTGGTACAGGTGATTCATATTGTTAATTTTAAAAAGTATGAAGCAAAATTTTAGAAACAGCTTTTGTGTGTATTGTAATCTTAATGGATGCTAGAGAAATTGCTGCTATGTAAAAGAGAAGGGAGGGTAATGAAGGTAATGAAGTATAGGCAATTGTTCTTCTGTGAGTTTGTATACAAGTGAGCCAGAAGCTTTTCCTTTTTCTATGTACATACACTGGTTCAAAATTGGGAAAGGAGTAGGTCAAGGTTGTATATTTTCACTCTGCTAATTTAACTTAAATGCAGAATACATCATGAGAAATGTCAGGCAGGCTGGATAAAACACAAGCTGGAATCAAGATTGCTGGGAGAAATATTAATAACCTTAGATTTGCAGATGACACCACCCTTATGGCAGAAAGTGAAGAGGAACTAAAGAGCCTCTTGATGAAGGTGAAAGGGGAGGGTGAAAAAGTTGGCTTAAAACTCAACATTCAAAAAAATAAGATCAATGGCATCTGGTCCCATCACTTCATGGCAAATAGATGGGGAAACAATGTAACTCATGTCTGTTGAGTCAATGATGCCATCCAACCATCTCATCCTCTGTCATCCCCTTCTCCTCCTGCTTTCAATCTTTCCTAGCATCAGGGTATTTTCCAATGAGTTGGCTCTTTGCATCATTGGAGCTTCAGCATCATTCCTTCCAATGAATATTCAGGATTGATTTCCTTTAGGATTGACTGGTTTGAACTTCTTGCTGTCCAAGGGACTCTTAAGAGTCTTCCTGAGCACCACAGTTTGAAAGAATCAATTCCTTGCCACCCAGCCTTCTTTATGGTCCAACTCTCACATTCTTACATGACTACTGAAAAAACCATAGCTTTGACTACACAGACCATTGTTGGCAAAGTGATGTCTCAGCTTTTTAGCTCTCTGTCTAGGTTTATCATAGCTTTTCTTCCAAGGAGCAAGTATCTTTTAATTTCATGGCTGCTGTCACCATCTGCAGTGATTTTGGAGCCAAAGAAAATATAGTCTGTCACTTTTTACATTGTTTCCCCATCTATTTGCCATGAAGTGATGGGACCAGATGCCATTGATTTTATTTTTTTGAATGTCAAGTTTTAAGCCAAATTTTTCACCCTTCCCTTTCACCTTCATCAAGAGGCTTTTTAGTTCCTCTTCACTTTCTACCATAAGGGTGGTGTCATCTGCATATCTAAGGTTATTGATATTTCTCCCAGCAATCTTGATTCCAGCTTGTGCATCATCCAGCCTGCCTGACATTTCTCCTGATGGCTGAGTGACTTCACTTTCACTTTTCACTTTCATGCATTGGAGAAGGAAATGGCAACCCATTTCAGTGTTCTTGCCTGGAGAATCCCAGGGACGGGGGAGCCTGGTGGGCTGACGTCTATGGGGTCGCATGGAGTCAGACACAACTGAAGTGACTTAGCAGAAGCACCAAGCTGCTGGTAGATTTTAATCTACCAACTGTGAAATAAGCTCTTCACAAGATGTGCATCTCTCTTGGGAGAGCTGTAGGTACATTTTACTCCTGGACTTAAAGACCTGTTTCACATTCGCAATAAAACATACTTTATAAGAACAAAGAACAATTCATTTTAGCCCGTTTTTTAAAAAATTCATTTTACTCTAAATACCACACATATTTTGAGATGGGAAGTTCTCTTCAAAGGAGTGAAAGAGAGAAATGCAAAGCCAGAATTCATACTGCTGGCATGCATTGTATCTAATCTCATCCCAACAAGTTGGCATTTCTCTATACCCATGTCTAAATTTTGTGGCATCTGCAAGGGCTAAAGAGATTTATGCCTTAAAAATTATTTTATTTAAAGGCATGCATAAATTTAAAAGCATGGAAATTCATTATTTAATACTTTCCTCTGGCGAAATCCTCTTTTAGTAGCTTTTGAATATTTCTTTAAAACATTATCTATTCTAAAACAAGTTGAAAGCGACTCGATACCTTGCAGATGAATAGGATGGATTATTTTCTTTCAACTCATATCCAAATGTTCAATAGCTTCTTATCTTCTCAACTATATGTTGCATTTTAAAAATCAGTTCAACTCTATCTTTATTCTAAGAATCTAATATAAATAATGACCCTGCCTCAAAGTCTATAATGAAGTTCATGGGGATGGAATGATTTTTTTTGGC
This sequence comes from Cervus elaphus, assembly GCF_910594005.1. NCBI lineage: Eukaryota > Metazoa > Chordata > Mammalia > Artiodactyla > Cervidae > Cervus > Cervus elaphus. Next base: position 24,548,496 of record NC_057845.1, on the reverse strand, counting down.
TTTCTTCCTCAGAATTATCAACATAGTAGTTTTTTCCTTTTCATTTTATCAGAGCACAGAGGCCTCTTTGCTCATAATATGCATCTTTTTTAGTGAAAGGGATATGTCACTTTTTCACACGTCAATCACGTCACAAAAATTACTTTGAATCCCTAGAATCACTGCCTAATTTGGAGAGAAGAAAATCACCTGTCACACTGACAGAGATTATGAAGTGTTAAGGTCACGATGGCACATTTTACTTATAAGACAAATTGTCTATCAGAGGCAGAAAGTTAACAAATTACTAGGAAGACTTAGTGATAAATTCTTAGTATTTTCTTCAGATCAAAGTACAATTTAAGGTACCACATTTAAAAAAAAAATGCTGGTTTTCCACTCTTAGAAGATGAAGGTCAACTTGTTTGAGCAACTGTTATGGACTGAATGTTTGTGCCACACCCCTTAAATTCTATGTTGAAATCTAATCACCAGTGTGGTAGTATTTGCAGGCAGGGTCTTTGGGATCATTCACTCCTGAGAGGGGAGTCCTCAGGAATGAGATCAGGGCCCTTGTGAGAAGAGGAACTTGTCATCATGTGAAAACACCAGAAGAAGTAAGCCTCCTGCAGCCCAGACGAGGGTTCTCACCAGAACCCCACTACACTGGCACCGTGAGCTCAGACTCCCAGCCTCTAGAACTAAGGCCAGACAAACCTCTGTGGCTGGTAAGCCACCCAGGGCATAGTATTTTGTAATAGCAGCCTGAGTTGATTAAGACAGCAGCTTCCAAACTCAAGCTTGTACAATTAAAGACCATGTTTTAAGGCTGCTTGGGAGATCTATCATGACTAAACTGGGACACAAATGACTGTGTTTTGAAATCATTTGCTTTCAATTAATTTGGAAATCAGGTAATGATTTATTTATTTATTTTTTGCCATAAGGAGAGATTATGAATTTAGCATTCAATGATGAGGCAAAGATTATGAATTCAGCATTTCAGCAATGAACTGAAAAGAAGAGAGCAGAATAAAAGGCCCAAAGGAGAGAAAGAAGGTAATTAACAGGACAGCAGATGTTTACACAGCCATGCCTGGTTTATGCGTGGTCAGGGGAAGTGGTGTGTTAGAAGGAAATAGTATTCTTTATTTTCTAAGAACTTGAGTTCCACTGTCCAAGCTAAACAAGTTTATCTACTGCCTCGATCCTTACTAGCCATATGATATTGGGCGAAGCACTTATCTTCTTGGTCCCCAGTTTGATCATCTGTAAAATGGGTATTATGATACTGTCTTGTGAGGTGGGAGAATTAAATATGATAATGCAGGTAAAATGTTATCTATAGTCCAATGTGTAATATGCTTTCAGGGAATGGTAACTTTCATGTTTATCATTAAAATAAAATTTAAGTATTTGAAGATACAAAAGTTAAGAAAATAGTCATTTATTTTTCAACAAATAGAACTAAAAACTCTGAAGCAATATGCAACAACTTCATTGAATCTTTGTGGCATTATACAGTTGACAAGAAGAGCACATACCTAGGATATGAGAAATGAAACAGCACAAACAAAAAAAAAGCAAAAAACAAAATAAGGAGATCAGAAAGGCTATAGAGCAGTTGTTTTACCTTTTTCTTGATGTAAATTTTATGCAATATCTTAGAATCATATTATAAATTAATGTATCGACAAATATGCAGGGAAAATATAATATTTTTAGTATTTATATATATCTTCTAAAGATTTTGACTTCGAAAGAGTTACAAATAGCAGAGTTCACCAAAAGGTATTCAGTGAATCTAAAAGAAGAGAAATTCAAACCAAAGCCTCTTATCCATAGCAAGAGGAAGTGAAGAATGATATTATCAGAATTCCTTCTAAAATATCCATGGTATGCTATACGCATTTGGTTCAAAATGTAATATAGTTCTCATTTTAGAATAAACTTTCATTCATTCTCAAAAGACCTTTTATCATTTTTATAATGTCTCAAGTTTAAGAACCCCGTTGATATAGATCTAATTCATTTTGCCCAAGGTAGAGCAAACACCAAACAAAAACGACCTATTTTGTATTCTTTAGAATTTCTAAGTTTCATTACTTTATTTGCTACAAAGAACCAAATTCTATTGGGAAGTAAAATTTCCTACTTCAATAATTAGTTTTTATCTTATTGTAAATGAATTTATAAGCTTCTCTAATGAAGAAAGTATAGAGTATAGATGTGAAAAACACAAGCAAAGGAAATGGAGTCTCTTCAGGTGGAAAGGGCAGTATCCCTAAAAGGAAACAAAAGTAAAAAGGAAGATGGAAGGTACTTCACAACAATTCTGTAGGCTAGCTCCATGACTCTCTTCATTCTTACAGAAGAACAATATTTTTTGGAGGAGTATATTTTGATGTATATTTTATTTCTTAACATTTATCATTTTCCCAAGGGCTTTCCAGGTGGCACTGGCAAGTGAAAGTGAAAGTCGCTCAGCTGTGTCCGACTCTTTGTGACCTCATGGACTATACAGTCCATGGAATTCTCCAGGACACAATACTGGAGTGTGTAGCCTTTCTCTTCTCCAGGGGATCTTCCCAACCCAGGAATGGAACCCGGGTCTCCTGCATTGCAGGTGGATTCATAACCAACTGAGCTATCAGGGAAGCCCTAATGGTGTGAATGGTAAAAAAAATCTGCCTTCCAATGCAGGAGATGCCAGGGACATGGGTTCAATCCTTGTGTCAGGAAGTTCCCCTAGAGTAGGAAATGGCAACTCACTCCAGGATGCTTGCCTGGGGAATTCTATGGACAGAGGAGCCTGGCAGGCCACAGTCCATGGAGCCACAAAAAGTCAGACATGACTGAATGATTGTATGTGTGCTACCTTTTGAAGCTTGTACATTTATTTCACTGGAGGCAGAGTGGATAGAGATTGAGTAAAAAGTGAACATGAACTCCAATTATATAGACAGGGTTTTGCATGGACTCAAACTAAGGATTGCTTTCATGTGCAAGAACCAAGTCTTTTTGAGAAGAAGAGGTTTTCAGATTTCTGAACTCCATGGAGGTTGACTATAAAACAAATTATGATGGGAAAGTGAGAAATCAGGACATGACACAGGGAAGTGACTATGATGATCAAGTGAGTTAGATACGAGTGCAGCATTTTTAGGTAGAAAGAGGGTCCTGGAATGGTTTTCCTAGTTATCTGTGGTCCAAATATGGCATGAGCAGAATCTAGATGACAGAGTATCTGCCAGGTAGTCATCAGAAGAGTCTATTATCTCTACATTCAAAATATTCAGTATTTGAACTCTTTCTACCACCTTCCGTTTTACTTCCTTGGTCTAAGCTACTATCATACCTCTATGTGTTATTGTAATTTTTCCTGACTGTGACCTCCTGCTTGACCTCTCATCCCTCTAATACATACCCCATGCAGAACATTACTCACCAGGCTTCTATTAAAGGTTAAGTCATATCAGGTCTGGAGAAGGCAATGGCACCCCACTCCAGTACTCTTGCCTGGAAAATCCCATGGGTGGAGGAGCCTGGTGGACTGCAATCCATGGGTTCTCAAAGAGTCGGACACGACTGAGTGACTTCACTTTCACTTTTCACTATCATGCATTGGAGGAGGAAATGGCAACCCACTCCAGTGTTCTTGCCTAGAGAATCCCAGGGACGGCGGAGCCTGGTGGGCTGCCGTCTCTGGGGTTGCACAGAGTCGGACACGACTGAAGTGACTTAGCAGCAGCAGCAGCAGCATATCAGGTCACACCTCTGCTCAAAAGCCTCTAATGATATCCCATTTATCTCAGAGTGAAAGCTGCAGTCTTTTTGTTTTAACTTTATATTTAGTATTGGAATATAGCAGATTAACAATGTTGTGATAGTTTCAGGTGGACTGCAAGGGGACTCAGTCATATACTTATGTGTCCTATTTTCCTGAAACTCCCCTCCCCTCCAGGCTGCCAGATAACTCTGAGCAGAGTTCCTTGTGCCATACAGTAGGCCCTTGTTAGTTACGCATTTTAAATACAACAGTGTGTACATGCAGATTCCAAATTTCCTAACTATCCCTTCCCTGATCCTTCCCCACCCTGGCAACTATAAGTTTGTTCTCTAAGTCTGTGAGTTTTTTTTCTGTTTTGTAAATAAGTTCATTGTATCATTTCTTTTTATGTTCCACATACAATGCATGCCATAGGATATTGTTTTCCTTCTCTGTCTGACTTATGTCATTCAGTATGACAATCTCTAGGCCCATCTGTGTTGCTGGAAATGGCATCATTCTATTCTTTTTAACAACTGAGTAATATTCCATTGTATGTATGTAATACAAAAGCTGAAGTCTTGAATTTACAACATATTTCCTCTGACTTGAGCAATATCTGGAACCTAGTAGGAAGTCACTAAATATTGTTTGTTGGGTGAGTTTAAAATGAATAAATTCCTACCTCATTGGAAGTAAATGGTAAGGTCTTTTGGTTGGCTGCAAAGCTTTAAGGTTCTGTTCCCCATACCCCAATTTCATCTGCAACCTCTCTTTTCCCCTCCTTCTAACTGGACAGAGTATCCCCCACACTTAGCAGACACACTTGCCTTGAGACTGGAAGCCTGGCCATTCCTTCTGCCTGAAATCCTCCACCACAAGCTAACTGTGTGGCCCCCTTACTGTCTGTCTTTGCTAAAGACTTTGTGACTCTTCCTCTAATCATCTTATTTAAAGCCACAATACAGATACATTTCTCTTTTCTCCTTCATTTTCTAAATATTTATCTTTATTAATATGCTAAATATTTTACTTTTTAATAAATTACTCCCACCTCCTGAATGTGTCAGAATAGTGAGTATTTTCATCTCCTTTATTAGTGTCTTTTCTCCCAATGTCTAGAACACTGGTATCTGACATAGAGTAGGCACTCAAAATTCCTGTGTTCATTTATTGAGTGACCCAATTAGTATTATGAAGAAGGCATGGTTCGGGTTACGAAGGAGCAGGAGATGGAAAATAATAAATTAGGAGCTCAGCAGAATAAGGTAGAAATGAAAATATTCAGATATTTCTCTGAATTTTGCTTCTAATGGATTGTATCACCTTAAAATACTCTTTGTACTCCTCTCCATGAGAGTGTCTCATCTACAAATGAAAGCTGAATGAGATATTTTACAAGATCTTTTGCATCACTGATTTTTTTTTAGCTTTCATGATAGATTGTATAATCCATTTTTTGTCCAATTTCAGAATACATACTTATTATGTAAGTCTCTATGTATTTGTATTAGTCTGGCCTTTGTCAGGATTACATGCAGTATAGCATTTTTTCAAGAATTTTCCCCAAATAGAAATAATTACCCCCAAATGATAATTTTCACTGTTAATCTTTCCAAAGCGATGATGACAGGAAAGAGAAAAATACAACTCCACACACACATACAACTGAAATTTATCAGAAGAAAATATAAAGCTATCTCCTCTTCCAGGCATTTTTCCTCCAGCTGGTTTTAGGACATATATCATTGTGGCTTCTCAATTTTAATTTACAAGCAACAAATGTGCTAGTTTTGTAGGCTTCTGACCATTGCAAAATCACTGATTGCAAAGCCTGTCTTCTCAAACACTAATCAAAAGGTGACACATTCTGTTAACTTCCTATTATACATTCATAACATCATCTTTCAATTCAATGTCATAAAGAATTTATGTAGGACATTAATCATGCAAGACCACTAAATTGTTCTCATTTCAGTGATAATTGTTTACTCCTTTAAATGGTTTGTGTTGATTTCCAACAATTCAACTGAATAAAATATATCCTCCACTCACCCTGGGCTAGGAGAGAAAATTAACCTATAGCAAGGAAAAAAACTGAATATATAATATTAGTAGAAAAACTAAAATTTCATAGAACTCATCTCTTTTTAATGACAAATACTAATGGCATCAGGGATAATTCTATGGCCTCCAGTAAAAGAAATCTTGAAAAGCACAATAAAACTAAACAACAACTAAACCATGCCTAATCAGCAAATGTGGAAAAATAAACCCTCTTTAAAAGCTACATGACATGGCTGACTCTGAAATCAACTAACGTGTCTCAGCACACCTTGCCAGTCAATGAAACTAAACCTAATCAAAGTGGTGTCAATCATTTGCTAGGAACAAAAGAAATGGAAATCTAATGGTAAATTATTCAGTAATGTCTGGCAAATGGGCATGAGAACTGCAATTCTTACAATCTGACTTCTAACCCTAGGTCCACTAAGACGTCTGGAGCCTTGAGATTGACACCTAAACTCCTATCTCCATTGTCTAACGTATAAAAGGAGAGGACTGGACTTGATCATCCTGTAGGTTTGTCCTAACACCAACATGGTAGAGTCTGCTAGGAAACTCAGCTAATCAAAACTTTGCTTAAAAAAAAAAACAAACAATGGCTTGTCATCCATTTTTAGATGTACCCACAGCCTACAGGATAGAATAAGAATGGGATCAGTTTGAGACAGCTCTTTCAGCCCAAAGGTGCTGTAGCTAATGTTACCGTCTATTCCTGCTTTATAAGTGGAATGTTACTGTGCGTATATATATATATATATATATATATATATATATTTTCCACCGCCCTCCCTCCCCACCCCCACCCCTGCTGCTGTGGTAAAGTGTCTACTTTATGAGCATAATAAATAGCAATTGTCCTGTAATGGCAACTTTAGCTGTGACCATTATGGCACAATCTAAGTGCTTAAAAACACTAATGGGAGTGATACAATGTTAATTATACTAAGGATATGAAGGCTGTACACAAGAACTCCTGCAAAATTAAGTAAAGCCCTAGCTAATTCTAATTACAGTCTGTCTAAAAGAGATAAGAGAAATTAAGCACCCCCCTTTTTAAAGTGCCTTTCTAATATAACAGTATTATTTGCCCACATGGGTTGAGAAACAGTGGGAGTAAGTCAGAAAAATGGGATTCTGAAATAATTTTTTTCAGTTTAAAAGAAAAAGAGATGAATTACTTACATAGAATATGTGTTTTTACCTGAAACAATGCTTAACTTTCTTGTGCTTAAGCCTAATGTAAATCACTTTTAAAGAGTCCATTCATTAAACTTCAGACACCAATTTATATTACGGGAATTTAAAAATATATTTTATGGACTATTTAGAAGATACATATCTGAAAATGAAACCATGAAGACTCTTCTCTGCCTTACCATCTATTGAAAAATTAAAAATTTAACAATGGCTATTTCAACTATTTTTATCTCCCCGCACCCCAAATAACTATCTATTCTCTCTTTTTCTTTTCCTCATTTACTGAATGCCTTCTATGTGTAAGTAGTAGGATATAAAAATCGGTAAGATAATCTTACTGCCCTTAAGTGGTTTATAGGCTAGCAGAGAAAGACAGATTTGTAAAAATAAGACAATTCAGGTTTACACTTTGGTATCTGTTATTGAGTAAATATTTTTCTCTTTGTCTTCTAACCTTGTTTATCTCAAATTCTCTTGCTTCCCTCAATATAAATTGATTTATCAATACATAGATCTCTAACTGAATTCAATTGGAGTAGTAGAAATCAAGTTATTGATTCATCTGAATTTACTAATTTGTTAGAAAATAGAAGTTTATAGGTTTTCTGCTGGAAAGCCTGGCTCATTTCAGAGTGCAACCATTTTAAAACTGAAGTAAGTGACGTTTCATAAATAATGAAAACAATTAGGTGACAGCTTACAATTTTCAATATACACATTATTTTAACGGATCATAAACCAAATAAACTAGCAGGAGGGTAAGAAAAATTCACCCATTTTAAGTAAATAACAGTCCTAACCAATTGAAATCGCTTAAGTCCATGGGAAAGTGTCCCATAATCTCTAAATTATAGGTATTTGTAGGTTAATCCAAATACTTATGGCAGGTATCTCGGTACTTATAAATTGTCATCCTCACCTCAAATCATTATCTATAACAGACTTGCTACTTTGTCCATATATCTACTTTCAAATGACTCATAGGTCACATGTCAGATATCTGTCTTGGAAGCTTATTGTCATTTCTGCCCCACAACTTTTACAGTGTTAGGATAGCTTCTGTGATATTTAATCTGTGTTTCCTTTGAAAAATAATTGTATGGCTACTCCTAAGTATATGTTTACAAATACTGGATACTTTGCATACTCTGCTTTTCTAATATATGTAGATCCTCACTCTCTCCTGCAGCCCAGTCAAGCTAAACACAAAGAACTTATATAGAAACCCATGTGATTTCTTACGATCATTTTCTGAAATTTCTTCTTTTTTGTTTCTAATTTCTAATTTGTTTCTAATTTTTAAAATTTCTATCAAAATTAAAATCTATTAGTTAAGACTTGGACATAACTTTTCATTCTCTTCAGATTATTCTTGGAATTTTCTCTGCCATCTGAAGATACACACAGAGACACACAGCAAATCCACTTATAATTTTCTCCATTTTCACTCATAGGTGTGGAGTCAGTGCTTTTCAAATTGTTCCTTCCTGATAGACAGTTCTGCTACTGATTATATTTCTTTTGCTATTTGCCTCTTTTTTTTCCGCCATACTAGATGTCACCATTATAATCATCTATTTTATATTTTCAGCCTCTTTACTGATAAATACAGTATTTTCTATTTAGTATTGCCAGTATTTCTCACTAAGGTTATTTACCCCTCTAATAGATGATTACTCTATAGGAGCATTCCCTTCATGAGTAAAGAATTCGATTTTAAAATAAACAACTTAGCGAAGCATCAAGGATAGAAAGAAGGGTGAGATGACAAGAGCGTGGAAGCCACACAGGAATGGACAATGTGTCGGAGAGCTGGAAAACCATAGTCATGAAAGTCACTATGCTGATCCCATATGCTAGATCCCAGAAACTTGAGATGTGGCTCTGGAGATGGTAGATGCCTGAAAGAAAGCAAGATAGAACCAAATAATCTAGGATTCGCCGCTGAGATTTACTTCTATCTTCTGAGAGCAGAAACAGAGCACCTGTTTCTGTAGTGTAGTGATTATCATGTTTGCCTTACATGTGAAAGGTTGCAGGTTCAAAACCCAGCTGAAACAGACTTTTGGGGGCTTCCCGCATAGCTCAGTTGGTAAAGAATCTGCCTGCTATGCTGGAGACCTGGGTTCGATTCCTGGATTGGGAAGATCCCTGGAGAAGGAAATGGCATCCCACTCCAGTATTCTTGCCTGGAGAATCCCATGGACAGAGGAGCCTGGCAGGCTACAGTCCATGGGGTCACAAGAATCGGACACAACTTAGAGTTATCTTTATTTCTTTCTCTAAAAGTGGAAAGTAATAGGGATCTGGCTTCTAGTCTTTATTAGAAATTATTCAGTTTAGTTTGTATCAGGATAAAAATAGGAAACAGAGATTCATAGCAGGACAAATACACCACTTGAGAATCACTTCTTACAATTCACTAGTTCATCTTTTGCCAATAAGTAGTACAGTGAATGTAATATAAGTGGGTGAATTACCCCACTAAATGGAGTTAGGACATTCAGTAGAATCCTAATTCAATACTCCATGAATGCATGTCTAAATATATAATTTCTTTTGGGTTGTTGGTATTACAGTGACTTTTTTGCTTGTTACTCTTAGAAAAATGCTGCATAAAATCTCCATAATTTTAGAACTCTTTATAAACAAACAAGAAAAAACTTATTAGATTTTTAACTTTAAATTTCACTTTTAAAATTAATTTAATTTTTACAAATATAGGCTTGATTCCCCTTTCTGTTCGTATATATTTTCTTACATAAGATAGAAACAGAAAGTGATGGACAGATAGACATACATGGGACAACAACTATGTTAGCAAATAAGCAATGGTGCGAATAATGTCCCAAATTGGATAATTTAAAGGAAAATTCCATTTGGCTTTTGAATACACAAAATGAGCTGGAGAGAATAGATTTACTTCTATAATTGCTTTATGTTGTACTTGGGCCAATATTGAAATGATTTTACATACCCTGGGCACATACCAACTGCTGGAGGTGAGAAGTGACCTAGAAACATACTGGATACAGAGGGAAAAAAAAAAAACTTATTTACATATAATCCACAATGCAAAATGTCATTTTTAGAGCTGTGTCTGCATTATGACAAGACTGGTTAATTTCTGTAGTTTAGATAAGGAGTTAAACGAAATTTAAAAAAGAAAAAGAAAATCATGTTGACTAATGTTTTTATGCTAAATTGATCACTCCAGTCAAAACAGCTAATTTCAAGGCCACAAGCAGATGAAGACAGAGTCAAAGTAACAACAAATTATATTGCCAAGTGGCTTATAAACATTGATCATTTTTTCTAACTCTATAAAAACGAAATTTAAAAAATGAGTTTTTACCACATTTGTAACAGCTTCCTATAAAATCTGTAAACATAGAAAAATGGGATTTTTTAAAAATCAGTGTCAAAGGAGAAAAGCAAAGAAGGTAAAGAAAGAAGAAAATACACATATTAGGCTACTATTTCTCCAGTTATTATGTGTTGAGCATTGTCTTTATAAATGTGAAGTGAAAGTTGCTCAGTTGTGTCCAACTCTTTGCAATTCCATGGACTCCATGGAACCTGCCAGAGTCCTCTGTCCATGGAATTTTCTAGGTAAGAATACTGGAGTGGGTATCCATTCCCTTCTCCAGAGGATCTTCTCTACTCTGGGATCGAACCCCAATCTCCTGCACTGGCAGGCAGATTCTTTACCTCTGAGCCACCACGGAAGTTCTTTCTTATAGCACTTTATTATTCAGTCACTCAGTCGTGTCTGACTCTTTGCGACCCTATGGACTGCAGCACGCCAGGCCTCCCTGTCCTTCACCATCTTCCTGAGCTTGCTCAAACTCACGTACATTGAGTCAGTGATGCCATCCAACCATCTCGTCCTTTGTCATCCCCTTCTCCTCCTGCCTCAATTTTTCCAAGCATCAGGGTATTTTCCAATGAGTCAGCTCTTCACATCAGATGGCCAAAGTATTGGAGCTTCAGCTTCAGCATCAGTCCTTCCAATGAATATTCAGGGTTGATTTCCTTTCAGATTGACTGGTTTGATCTCCTCATGGTCCTAGGCACTGTCAAGAGTCTTCTCCAACACCACAATTAAAAGCATCAATTTTTTGCCACTCAGCATTCTTTATGGTCCAACTCTCACATCCATACATGACTACAGGGTATAAAGTTCATGATTGTCATTTTTGAGCTTTTAATAATATAATATGCAAATTCCTTGGTACATCAAAGTGAGAAAGGTAAAATCTAGGACATTTAGCATTTTTAGATGGGGTACAATGGTAGTCGTTCCTTTTAAGATACCGAGATAGTTTATTAAACTCTCCTGACTGTAGTATATTTACCACCTTTAACCTTCCACCTTGCTTTGCTTTGTAGCTACATCCAGGGAATTTGGGATGGTTTGGTATCTACGTTTTGATTCATTCTTGAAACAATCAGATCATTCTTTATACCTGTGCAAATGTTTTTAATCTAGATCAGGAGTCAGCAAACTCTTTCCACAGAAGGCCAAACAGGAAATAGTTCCTCTTTGTAGGCTATACTGTCTCTGCAGCAACCACTTAAGCCCGTTGTTATAGAGTGAAAGGAGTCACAGCCAATATGTAAACAATGGGTGTGGCTGTGTTATAACTTTATATTTATCCAAAACAGGCCACAGGTCAGATTTGGCAATGGGCTGATGTTTAATGACCCTGATCTAGACCCTTGTAGTTTTGGCCATCCATTCACATCATATTTTCAAGTATTGAACCGTTGTTACATATTGAACATCAATAGATATGCAAAGAGGTTCTGGAAATCTGTTACTTCTGTCTGTCTTGTTCTCTTCTTGATTTACAGTGAAATCCTAAATCTCAACCTTCTGAGTCCAGATCAAATTTTACTGCCTCTGGGGAATTTTTGCAGTACCTTCCCCTGCCCACTCTGTATTTACATGGAGTTTCCTTCTTCTTTGTACAGCCACATTGTCTAACATAATGAGATTATATCTCTTTCTTCTTTACCAAACTATAGATTTTTGAGAGAAGGAAAGATAATTATTTACCTTTGATCCCTGTGGCCAAGGACTGACTTAGATTGTAACTAAGTGTTCAGTAAGTGCTTGTTAAGTTGTGTGCATTAGGGAATTTAGGTCTATTTATTTATTTTACTTTATAAGAGAATTTCATCTTTTTTAATTCAAAGAAAACAGAATGGCAAATATTATTTGCTTATATATTAAAAACAACGTTTAGACAAGATGTGAACTGAAACCCCAGCCATAGAATATATTTCCTTTTATTAACAAACAGAAAAATTTGACTATATGAATCATTGCATGATCACAAATGAAAGACCACAGTTCCCAACTCGCCTTGCAGCCACATGCTGCCATGTGACTAAATTTCTGACCAATAATATAGGAATGAAAAATGTATGGAACTTCTGGGAAGACTTCCTGTTTTTTTTTTCTTCTTAGAGAGGCCTGCTCTTCTTGTGCCAGGGCTTCCCAGGTGGCGCTAGTGGTAAAGAACCTGCCTGAAGATGTGGGAGACACAAGAGATGCAGGTTTGATCCCTGGATTGGGAAGATCCCCTAGAAGGGCATGGCAACCCACTCCCATATTCTTACCTGGAGAATCCCATGGACAGAGGAGCCTGGCGGGCTGCAGTCGCGGGGCTGCACAGAGTCAGACACAAATGAAGTGACTTAGCACTTATGCTTACCCTACTTGTCAGAAGCACCTGTCTTGATTCCCTATCTTTACTACCTTTCTTTCTTTTAGGAATATAGAGATCATGAGTCCCAAGTAGGTATTTTGGAGCAGACATACCAAAAGTACCTAGGTGACATGCTGGTACTTCTGTATCTCTTATGGATTGCTTCCTCCAAAATTCTTCTATGTACCACTGTTATTTCTGGTCTGTTACAGACGCCTGTCTGATAATATCTAACTCATGCAGTGCTATATGTTCCATTTAACAGTGATTTCAACATATTCTAAATTTCATGTCGATATTTCTTTGCCAAATATAAAAACAACAGAGGACCTCTCTCCCTCAAGACTGATAAAGAAAATAAAGAATTAAAATAGAGAACTCTTCTTGAAATGATAAAGAAGATAAACTCCAAGACTTTCCAAAATGACAAAAGTAACTTTTTTATAAAATATAATATTAAGGATAATTTTAATCTAATGAGATGTAAAATGTGAACACAGTCTTCTCTCATCTCTCTCAAACTATTTCCCATTTCAGGCAAACATTTAGGGTGTACGACACGGCAGGAGAGCAACATGAATGCAGATTGTATAAAACAACTCAGGCAAAAGTCTGTTTGATTCCTGATTCTGTATTTGGCAAGATATGTGACTGTTGATGCTTTTGTGCTTCAGAGTCTTCTACAGAAGGATGACCATGACCATGGTGAAGGGAAAAGGGTATCTATTTTGGAGAGTAGTGTAGATAAGTGATTTTTAAAGTTAAATACATAATCTCACTAAAAAGGAGTCCTTTATTCTCATTTCTACTTCTTTAACTGTGTCAAAAACCCACGGTCCCTTTAGAGGAATATTTCTTTTTAAAATAAGAAGAGAAAAACCTAAACTTGACTTGGAGATTAAGCAATATGCCAGCTGCCTAATTACCTGCAAGCACTTGCAGAGCATTCCAGAATATCATTCTGTCTGGAAGCTTGCCTCCTAATCACATTCATATTTCTTATGAACACTGTGTTTAGGTCACAATACCTTTTAAATGACAGAAAACCAAGTCTCAGTTCCATCTCTGAAATAAAGGGAATGGAAAACGTGATCTCTTAGGTCTTTATTTGTAATTTTCTGTGACTTTATGATAGTCTGGAGATTCATTCACCAGGAATTGTTGGGAAGAGAGGATGAAAGAACAACAGTGCAGAAGAGAATGCTGGTACATTTGAAAGAGGAATGAGAGCCAAGTTCTCAGTCCACTGACACCCTGAGAAAAATCTTACAATGGATCCTATTGCTTTTTTTGTTATAGGCTCTCCAATAATGGAAGAAAATCTGCAACTGAATATTAGAACGTGTTTTGGGTCACATTTTGAACTTCAAACTCACTAATGCAATTTTTTGTGGACATTTATGAACACTGTGGGAGGGCCATATAAAGGAAGATATTCACTCCTTGCACCCATGTAGATTCATTCTTGGTATGAGCAAGGCTGGTAGTGGGCTTGGAGGTAGGAAAGGGGGAAAGGGGATTGGGGGCTGCTGGTAGGGTTGCAAGAGAACTCTTTTCACAGCTCTGTTGCTGATAGAGTCTCCCAGTTGTATGTTCCCACCATGAAGCCCACATTTATCAGCCCACATCAAGAATGCAAAGTACCACGTCTCTCTAATTTGCATGCAATACAATTCTGATTCTTAAGTATGTCATCTTGTAAAGTTTCAAACATATTGCAGAGAAAACTCCAGGAGCAGCTTTGTGTATTTCTGGCTTTTCACTTTCTTTGGTGCCTTGTGGTTCTCAGTACCACACACCACTGATCAATTTAAAACCTGTAAGTGAATCTGAGAGCAAATCGGACATAAATGAATAATCAAGAAACTGCACATGTTCCTTTGAAGACATTTTAGTTTTTCTACAAGTGAGAGTTGGGACAAGTTGTGTTCATTGCAAAAGAGATGGGAATGAATGTTTGACAGAAAGTAGTTGCCTGTTCATTTGTTAACTCTTTGTAGAGTTCAACCATATTTAAAGATAAAAAAAGAAAAACTTAATTCTTACTCGTTGCATTCCTAACACATAATATAGTGTCTGACACAGAATAGATATGCAATAATTTTTTTTTGAGGTTGTTAAGTAAAGGAGCAAAGAAAAGCTTAGGTTTTAAGTGAAAATATATATAGTAGAGAGCAAAAACAATGCATATATATTTAGTTGGATACATTACAAACTCCCACTGTACAGCTCTGTCTTTTTACAAGAGAAATAGTTCAGGGATTTTTGTTGGTTTGTTTGGTGAATGGAAACAAAGGAAATATATTTAGAAATGAAATAATAAGCACACTGACTTCTTTAATTCAAAATAGCCCCAAGAATATGGAAACAAAACAAGTGAACTTAAGCCTCATTTTTTCCCTTTCATCTGAACATTTTGTTGAATTGTAAAGATTGCTGAGGGATACAGAGTCACAGAAGGGGAAGGTATGAAGAAATCAAACTGAAAATTGAGTTAAAAGAAGGACTATAATTATCCACAAATTAAGGAAAACTACTTATTTGAACATCGTAGATTAGAAATAGTTGATGTCATAGAATGCAGATCAATTAGTAAGTGTCTATTATTTTAAAACAGTAGGTCAGGGAGAGAGAAATAGCACAACGGAAGAGCAATAAAAATAAGACAGAAATGAACAACCAAGTGAAGAGAGAAAAGGGCAAATGGAGGTGCTTTTATCCCTATCACTTTCTTAAGAAAAAAATGCAAAATAATAAAACCATCTTGACTTGTACATGTCTAAAAACAGAGGGCTAATATATGCTGTCATCAGCCAGCTGTTGCTATTGAAAACCACTGAGGAAAAGAGAAAAAAGGAAGGTTAATAGGCCATTTCAATATTCATCTGTTTATCCTCTGTGTTTTCTCAATAATAACAAAAAAAATATATAAAATATCCCCTTCATGAAGGAGAATATAGCCTGTACATCAATCTGATGGAGGAGAAATTGAGTTGGAGGTGAGATTTTAAGGAAAATTGACACTCAGAAGAAGTTTATGCAGGGTTACAGAAGAAATATATCATAATTAAAGAATAGCATGAAAAAAAAAAAAAAAGAATAGCATGACTCTCCAAAGGCATCAACAACAGTCATCTATGATTTTTCAATAATAGAGTTTAAAAGGCCAAGGATAGCATTTCTTCAACAGTTTAATTTTGACCATTATACAGATAACATTTTCCAAATGAATATTGGTTGTGATAATGAAGACATTAATGAAGCACAATTACTGGGCTTTTTTGCAGACCCAGCTGAGTGAAGAGCAATTGTCAGCTGTTCTCTGAATTTTCCCAGTCCATTTTCAGCCTGGGATTGCATCTTTTGCAAAGGTTAAGATTCAGGAGGTGGGGAGAGGTTCAGATGAGCACAAGTCAATAGGAGAGAGTCTCAATTATGACTGAGTACCCCTAAAATTTGTACTCAATCTGATCAAACTCCTAGATCAAACAGGAAAAAGAGAAATAGATGATAACCATGAAGATAGAAAGGTCGAAGTCCAGAGTGTGGGGGATAACAAGACAAAGGACACAATTTTGTCAACAATAAATTGAAATTTAAAAAAAAAGAAAAGAACAAATAAATTGAAAGAGACTGTAACATAGCAAAATAATGCAATGAGAAAACCATTAAGATACTAATTCAAATAAATCAATTCTAATAAAACATTTAGGAGACATTTGGTGAAATTTGAACACTAAGCATTTGATTAAGACATGGTTGTTAATATTTTTAGGAATGTTAATGATATTATGCTATGTTTCAAAAGTTTTTACATTCTGAAATTTTTAAGAATGGAATGATATGATGTCTGGTAATTGTTTCAATGTTACCTGGGGTGGCGTTAAAGTGGGAAGGGCTACAGATGAAA
Organism: Cervus elaphus; assembly: GCF_910594005.1. Lineage (NCBI taxonomy): Eukaryota > Metazoa > Chordata > Mammalia > Artiodactyla > Cervidae > Cervus > Cervus elaphus. The sequence goes on along the minus strand of NC_057845.1, from coordinate 24,531,857 downwards.
TAAGGTTGGCAGAGTTTGATTGTGGTTTATTCTGGCTAATGAGAACATGGAATTTATTACAATAACCTCTCTCTTTTTTTAAAAACATTTTTCAAGTTAAAAAATTAAAAAGTCAGTGGGAGCTATAAAGATGAAATTCAATAACAGAGCAATTCATTCCATGTCATATAAAATTATACTAAAATATTTGATCCATTTTTAATTTTTATAGTTTTCCCATTTTAAATTATGCAAAATAACTTGACCATTTGTTTCTTCACATTAAGGAGGCAAAGTTTGAGAATTGAAAATTGGAGAGTTGGATAACAGAGTTCAAAGAGAAGTTAAAAATCATGGTGTCTTCCCTCCCACCATGTGTTTTCAATTTCTATTAATACAAGTTTCATATTTCTTATCCTAGTTTAGAAGGAGTTATGATCTACCACTAGTTACTGCACAAGTTGTCAGAAAAATTGATCTTCCCAGATTGTCCTTCCTAATTCCTTCATCATGCTTCATCTTCCCTTGTAACACTTATCCCTAAATTATGTCTGTTTATTTCTGTTCATTGGTTTTCTTATTCTCCGTCTAGAGTATAATATTTACGACAGTGTTTTGCTTTGTCCATGGCTATGAGTTTAGCACTTAAGACATGGATTAACACTGAATAAATACTTGCTGAAAATGGATTCTGAAATCCAAACATGTGTTTGTGACAGATAGTTACCTGGGTTTTCCTGGAATTACTTTTGTGATAGGGAGTTCACAGCTTCATGAAGTGCGCATTCCGTTGCGGGAGAGCAGCCATTGTTGGAAAGTGTTGTGCCTTAGTTTAGACTAAATATTTCTTCTATTTTTCACTCATTTGCTCTTAATTCTCCCTTTAGGTGCTATATGGACATGCTACCATCTGGTGTTGAATAAGGATGAGCTACTTTCCTCAGTGAACGTTTGGCCAAAGGTGCCCTATTGCTTGGAGTGCCAAGACTGCATACTGCTGTTTGTCTGGGACCCATAAACAGTTATCATCCAAAGTCAAGCTGCCATTTTGGAGGGCTGCCAGAACCAGGACTGGAGTCCACTGAATCTCTGTCTTTCTCTCTCTTTTTCTTTCTCTCTTGCTGTCTTGACTGCATCAGGAGTAGGTACAATTTTTCTGCAAACACTTAAAACAGAAGGGGTACAATTGACTCTCATTTCCTGAAGAGTAGAATTCTCCACCATAGAAAGTCACGTGTTCAAACAGAAGGAGCCCTAAGATGACACCGCTTTGCACTTTGGCCCACCTTCCTCCCCACACCCCCCCCAACCGACCCTTTTGTTTTTTTTGAAAAAACCTACCCTTAATCTACAAAGGCAACCTTCCTTCTAAGAATAAAAAGGTCACTTTCTGATACCAATCTCATTAGGGACAGAAATAAAACAAAACAAAAACTCAGTTCACCATACAGACTTTTTATATGACTTCAATATGAGCCTTAACAGAAAAAATACAGCTTGTTCATATATACCTCTAACCTTTAAGAAAAGGGCCATTTGTCTCCATGGTGAAGAATCCAGACAAGACTAAGGTAACCATAATTAGAAATCTGCCACTAACTTACTATGTTAGTAAAATCAGGGTAATTATTGCGATTTCATAAATTAAACATTTTCTGTCTCTAAACATTACACTTTTCTTTGAAAATCATCAAATACCATATATTTTATTAATAATTTCTATGAAGAACTCATAGAAGCTCATATTTAGTAAGCATCAAGAGTTATATGGCTAGGGTAATATTCTAAACTTACAAAATCTAATTCAATTTTATAAATAAACTCACATTGATTCTGTTATTTGTATTTAGATTTTCCAGACATCTAAAAAGTATTATCTTTATGGAACTGAAAACAGGATTCTGTTTCCATAAAATAGTTCTTTCTTCTCATGGAAAACACTTGTCTATTTAATTTATGCACTTTATACAATTTTTACTTATGTTGTTGTTGCCATTGTTCAGTTGCTCAGTTGCGTCCAACTCTCTGCGACCCCATGGACTGCAGCAAACAAGCTTCCCTGTCCTTCACCATCTCCTGAAGTTTGCTCCAACTCATGTCCATTGAGTGGCTGATGCCATCCACCTATCTCATCCTCTGTTGTCTCCTTCTCTTCCTGCCTTCAGTCTTTCCCAGCATCAGGCTCGTTACTTATGTTGATTTGTAATTATTTGCTAATTTTTATTAAGCACTAAGAGTCACATAAACATATTTAGTCCAAAGTAAAACTCTTTTTAGAAAGTTAATATTTCCTTGACATCAAAGACTCTAATTGAAATTCATATATCTTTAAAAATAAGCCTTCAAACCTTAATATTATGACTTTTATTATAATGTTTCTGACTGATATTACCAAAAAATAGACATCCAATTCTTTATTTTTAGATCATACTGTAAATTACCACTACATTCAGTTTTACATCAATTCCTCATTCAATCATTCATTCACTCTCTCATTTATTAATCACTGATCAAACCTTCTCAAACAGTGATGTGTGTTTCAAATTCTTCAGGTTTTTGTAGGACAAAAATATTTCATGTTTACCAGTTTTCAGATAGCCAGTATATTTAACTTCTAGGAGTTTGTAAAGTAATAACAATAAACACCATCTTATCTGACAAACTTAAGGTAAGAATATGCATAAAGTAATTATAAATTAAGAGCATTGAATTAAATGCGCTAATGGAGTTTCAAAGTATGATGGGAACAGTGATAGAAAAAATTACAATGAAGAGGACTGGGGGAGGCTTCGAGAAGAAAAGTCGCATTTGAGCTTATCTTTGAATGACTGGGATTGAGTTTTAGTTACTAGAGAACAGAAGAAACAGCACAAATTAAGATTCAAAGGCAAGTAAGTACAAGATGTATTGAAGAATGATGTAACGCAGTGCAGCTGGAATATAGACGCCACTTGAGCACAATCTGATATGAGACTAGAATATTAGAAATAAGTCAGACTGGGAAAGTGCGTGTGTGCCATGCTAAAGAATAGAGTCACCCTTTGGTAAGCAAAAAGAAGTCAGCAAAGGCATTTTATCCAATACAGAGACCTTTGGAAGATTAATTTTAGCAAGATGACAGCCATGATCGTTAAGAATGGATGTGCTCACATGCACAGAAGTCAGTATCTCTCTCCAGCCCATGACTATTTCTTTATCAGTGCTTTTCTTTTGAACAGAAAGTCTGTTTCTGTGACTTACTATGACAGCCCCCACAGGTCACCTACAAATGTATAAGTATATAAAGTGTAAATATTCATTTACATCCATTGGACAGAAAACAACTTTTTTTTGACCTTTCTTTTATTGATGATATACTGTAGTGGATATCTAAGGTTTCCATGACACATTATCACAAATACAGTGGGTTAGTACAACAGAATTTATTCTCTCACACTGCTGGAGGCTAGAAGTATGAGGTCAAGGTGTTAGCAAGCTGTGCTTTTTTGGGAAGGCTCTAGGGAAGGATATTCTTCCTTGCCTCTTTCTAGCTTACAGCAACTGCTGAAAATCTTTGGCATTCCTTGGTTTGTAAATTGCAACTCTGATCTCTGTCTCTATCATCACATGATGCTGTCCTTTCTGTCTCTGCCCTCTTTTTATAAGGACACCAGCTTTATTGGGTTTAGGGTCCACCCTGCTCCATTATGACCTCATCTTGACCTTATTACATTCTCAAAGATCTTATTTCTAAATAAAGTCACATTTACAGGCATTAGGGTTAGAGCTTGAGCACATCCTTTGGGGGACACGATTCAACTCCTACCACATACCAGAAACATTTTAAAGTATGATATTCAGGAACTTCTGTAGTGAAAAATGTTAAACTACCTCTAAGAGCCTTGTTAAAGATACATCAGGGCTTCCCAGGTGACTCAGTAGTAAAGAATCCGCCTGCCAATGCAGGACACGTGGGTTCGATCCCTGGATCAGGAAGATCCCCTGGAGTAGGAAACGGCAACCCACTCCAGAATTCTTGCCTGGAAAATTCTATGGCCAAGAAGCCTGGTGGGCTACAGTCCATAAGGTTGCAAAGTGTCAGACCCAACTGAGCACGCACATACACACATAAGCTATGAATACATATTACTGAGAAGTGGTTGGTAGGCAGTGTGACTGTGAAGGAGGAGCAGATGACTTTTGTTGTCTGATTCTTCCAGAAAGTCTATCTCATGTGTGTTATACCTTGCCGAAAGACCACGTCACCAGTAGTGCTTTGCTTATTAGTTTTAAATTTAAATATCCTGTTTACGGCAGTTATAATTAAAGAAAGGATCATTATTTAAACTCACGTTTGATTCTTTCCTCATACTGTTTTTCAAGTGATTCTTGTCTCCAATTTCCTCTTTCCCTACCTCCAAATCATCAATTATTCGTTTTTCCATTTCTGCCCATTTACCACATACAAAGCTAAAGCTCAGTGTCAATTGCAAACATAAAAAATGTGTGTGGTTTCCTGTCTTCTGAGTTAATGATGAAATGTGAAGCAATACAACTCCTGTTGGCCTAAAATAAAGGCCATCAATAGCTATGTTAGAAGGTAGGCCTGCACTAACCAAACTGTCTCCACAATTTAAATAGTATTTTCTAAACTTATTGATGAACATTTAGTGAAAGAGATAATCGGAGGTGATGATAAAGTAGGCCTACCCAATTTCAATCTGCCAGGACTGTCACTTTCAAATGAGAGTGGATTGGTCTGACGGCTCTCATAATTCTTCAGCATTATTAGGGGCTAGCCACTGCTTTCTGCCTCATAGCCTCTCTCTCTCTCTGATGCATTCCAAGTTAATTCTTATTTATGTTTCTTATCAAGTCATAGTTTATTTTTCTGCCACAGAATAGTGTACTCCTACAAATGCACAACTGTATAGTGAACACTATAAATAACTGCCAAATGTTGTTTTCCATGGCAAGACAGTGTAAAGCAAAATGTTTATGCTATGCACACTTTCATTACTTTCTATTGATAATTTAAATCATTGTCATTTGTCAAGTTAGCAGATAGAGAGGATGATATGAAAAAAGAACTGCTCTTTTTATGCATCATGATAAATCATAATCATATTTTCTTTTGCAGGAAACAGTAAATTTGAGCTTAACTTTGGTTCTAGACAGTAATGATTTTCACGATGTTTTTGAATAGAAAAGAAGAAAGTAACAAAAACTCAACATGTTGAGTGAATTATTTAAAAGCTAGAATTTTTAAAGAGACTGTTAGAGAAGGTATTGAAATCAATCATTTATATTTCACTGGTGAAGTTTTGCCATTTTTCAGTGGTTGGTTTGATTCATTTTGTTGTCATTATTTAGAAATCCCATGTACCACTCAAATAGAGATTTTGTTTTTCTTTGTAGTTACCTGCTTACAGAATCTGCTGTCTTGTTCAAGTCATCACAATATTTCTATTTTTCAAATATAAAAAGCATATCTCCAGGTTTTTCCTAAGCAAAATGTCAATTCTGGACATTAGTTTCATTTTATTTATACAGGTAGAAAATTTATTACATGTATCATAGTAAATAAGTTTAAACCAATAAGCTTAAAATAGTCCTAATTCAGTAGTGCATAGGGAATTTATATTTTAGTACAAAAAAAAGGTACATTCAGCACATATTGCCATAAATTTGTTCAGGTGGATCAGGATCAAGTGACAGAACAGTCAAGCAGCAGGCACGGTGTGACAGCTTCTAGACAGACAATGGAATGGAACTTTGAAGAGAAGAGCAGCTGTATCATATTGTATCCTGCAATTAAAGCTATTAAGGCAGAAGAAAATCATCTTCACTTTCACGATTCAGGGCTATCTCTTTGCTTTGTCCTAATGAAGCCTGATATATATTTCATCATGACAAAACATAATTGATGTCATGAACATTTTAAAATGATCACTGTAGAATATATGCTTTTGAGAAACACTGTATTTATTATTATAAATGTTTCCACACTTATTTTGAATTATATTGAAGATCATGACAGTATAGTTTAAAAGTGTTCTCAGTGGCAAATGAGTCACTGTGAAAACTACCTTTCTAATTAATTCCACAATAGTTGAAGTTTCTTTTTAATCTCTTCCAGAAATTATAAAAATAATAGCTTCTCCCTTGGAGTTGCAAAAGATAAAACCACAGTAAATCAAACAATGTACACTGTTCAGAAGCCACTTCTATCTTCATGAAAATTAAAGTGTAAAAAATCTAGGAGTAAATGTAATAGACAGGAACCACTTTCACTCCCTTGAGAATATATATCTCTACAGTACTCTTTGGAGACTTGTTAACATAAAATATTAAAAAAATAGCCCTATATTTAACTCAGAGATTTGAGTATTTATAATTAAACATATGCTGTTCATTAAGAGGAATATTGTTTGGGATAAAGAAAAGAATTAACATACAGACCCTGAATTCTAGACAGATCAGGGATCAAATTCTGGCTCTGCCACTTATTAGGTGAGTGACTTGAACTAAAATGAAAAGATTGTCAGTGTTAGACTTGGGGTTATTCTTCCGCTACTGTTCCATGTACTAAGAACAGTGCCTGGCATGCTGGACACTTAATACCACTTGTTGAATAGGAGAATGAATGAATGAATGAATAAAAGCTCTTGGAAGACATTTAGCACAGTATTTGTATCCACCTAGATATTACATCCTTTCTGATTTTGACTCCATCTCTCCTTCACTTTCCACAACAGTAGATTGGGACAATATAATCTATTGAAATTTATTGGTGTTGGAATGCACGCACGCAGGCTAAGTTGCTTGTCATGTCCAACTCTGTGTGACCCCGTGGACTGTAGCATGCCAGGCTCTTCTCTTCATGGGATTTCCCAGGCAAGAATATTGAAATGAGTTGCCATTTCCTTCTCTAGGGGATAGTCCCGACCCAAGGATCGAACTCGCATCTCTTAGGTTTTCTGCATTGGTAGACGGGCTCTTACTGAACACTTGTGTCCAATCATTATATGTTGCAGAGTCCTTCATTCCTTTTTAAAAAAGACTAAGAGTAGGGACCATATTTTTCTAAAATGTAAGAAAAATAAACGATCCTCCACAAATTTTGAAAAAACTTTGAGAACTTTGAAAGAGGTCACATGTATCTTTCCAAAATGAACTCAGCTTTCCAACTGATAAGATCTAGTGTAAAATAAAAACTAATTCTGATACACAGAAGTAGAGTGAACAATTTACAAATAGGTGTGATAGTAGCTTTTTGATACTCACTTCCAGCCTTTCTGATATTTTGCAGGATAAGTTATGGATGGGTCTCACAATAAATATGCTTCCCATCTCTCCCTATGGTGTCCAGCCAGGCCTGCTAGAATTCTGAGACAGACTGGAAGCTGGTGTTTATAGCACAAGTCAAGGGATGATTCATAGCTTTTTAAAAACAGTATTTCTTTTAAGGAAAGTTATCCTGGATGGCTACCATTTAATTAAAAATATCGTACTGCTTTTATTCTTTCCTTGTTCAGAATTAAGGAGAAAGATAAATCAGACAATTTTGAACCATGCAATCACCATATGAACACATCCAACCTCCAGCTTTATCTTCCAGAACTGACTTTAATAAAATAAAAATTACCTTTTATCTCATAGATTTTTGATTCACGTACAAAGCTTGCCAGAGATGTCATTCTTTCACACAAAACGAATGTGACTGCCTTTCTGAAGAATATAACGTGGTTCTCTGTACCCCACACCACTCTTATATGCCCCATCTCTCTCGTCTGAGGAATTCACACTTTCCAGGAAAGCAGGGGTCCTGGTGCTGACTTTGTTTTACAGGATGCCTCCCCAAGTAGCTCCAGGGTAATTAGACACTTCAGAAATCTCCTTACAGCTGTCCCTATATAGCCATATAATGCTTTCCATATTTTCCGGCAAAGTTAACTAAGTTTTACTGTTTTCTCATTCTCTGGTTTTAATCTTTTATCCCCAGGCTATGGGTGTTTGACTCCCTTTTCTGGATTAAAGGAAAACAAAACAAGACCAAACCCTGAGTTTGTAAACCTTTAGTCAAGACTTTGAATAGATAGGGCTTCCCTGGTGGCTCAGAGGGTAAAGTGTCTGCCTGCATTGTGGGAGACATACATATATACACTATATTATTATTAGCTGTAATCAACATGCTGTACATTAGCTTCCCAGAGCTATTCATCTTATAACTGAAAGTTTGTACTATGTGACCAATATCTCACTGTTTCCCTCACTTCCAAGCTCCTGGCAACCACCATTCTATTCTCTGTTTCTATCAATTCAATGTTACTTTTTTATATTCCACAATGTGAGATCACACAGTGTTTGTCTTTCTTTGTCTGGCTTATCTCACTTAGCATAATGTCCTCCAGTTTTGTCTAGGTTGTAAATGGTAGGATAAATAAAACGTGATAAACAGACACATACGCATGTATATATGTGTGTGTGTGTGTATATCCCACCCCCCACCCCCACATCACACACACACACACAGGACCCTGGTGCTGGGAAAGAAAGCAAAAGGAGAAGGGGGAAGCAGAGGATGAGATGGCTAGATAGCATCACTGACTCAATGGATGTGAAGCTGAGACAATCCAGGATCTAGCAGAGGACAGAGGGTCCTGGAGTGCTGCAGTCCATGGGGTCACAAAGAGTTGGACATGACTTAGCAACTGACAACAATATATGTGCCAAAATCTTTTAAGGAACTGGAGTTAAAACAGTGAAGGTAGTGAATATTTCTTCCTTCTTGAGCTTATCTTCAAATTCAGGAGGCTGACAATAAGTGAACAAACAGAGTCTGTTAGTAAGGGTTCTCCAGAGGAACAGAAACAGTAAGATATACCTATATCTTTATTGACACTGACAGCAAAATAGATATTCTGTGAGAAAGATTTTAAGGAAATGGCTCATCTGATTCTGAGTGCTGACAAGTGAAAATTTGCAAGGAGGATTAACAGGCTGGAAGTTCTGGCAAAAGTTTATATTGGGGTTTTAAGTCTGAAGGCAGTTGAGGAAGAAGTTCACCTTAAAGTGAAGTCACTCAGTCGTGTCCAATTCTTTGTGACCCCATGGACTGTAGCCTACCAGGCTCCTCTGTCCATGGGATTTTCCAGGCAAGAGTACTGGAGTGGGGTGCCATTTCCTTCTCCAGGGGATCTTCCCAACCTAGGAATCAAACCCGGGTCTCCTGCATTGCAGGCAGACACTTTACCATCTGAGGCACCAGGGAAGTCTTAATTTCACCTTAGGGAGACCTTAATCTTGTCTCTTAAAGTCTTCAACTGATTAGATAAAGCCCACCTATATTATGAAGAGTAATCTGCTTTACTTAAAGCCTACTATTTAAATGCTAATAACAGCTACAAAATACCTTTCACAACACCATCTAGAATGGTACTTGACAAAGCAACTGGGCATCACAGGCTAGCCAAGTTGATGCAAAACTAACCAAAAAGAGAGATAAGGAATACCATTTTAGGAAAGGTAGTCACAGAATTCCCTGTATAAAAGGTGGGATATTTAAACAAAAGTGTGAAAGAAGTAGGGAGTGACCTTTGAGAATATATTGAGGAAAGTCTTTCCAAGCAAAATAAAGACTATGGGCAAATGTCCTAGGGCAAGAATATCATGTGGTGTTTGAAGAACAGCCATATGATGTCCACTATCTGTTGAAGTGCAGTGAACTAGGGAGAGAAAAGATAAGATCAAGAAGCACCAAGGGGTTATTTGGCCTTTTAAGGACATTTTCTGTTTCTTTTAAGAGCAGTGACAAGCTATATAGAGTTTTGAGCAATAACTTGTATGACCTGACATAACTATCGAAATGTTCATTCTGGCTATTATGTGATGAATAGACCACAGAGAGAGACAAGAGTGGAAGCTCCAAGACAAGCCCAGAGTCTCTCACAAAACAGTGGTGGTAGTTTGGGATGCCATGGTGACAGTGAAGTTGGTGAGCAGCAGTCAGATTTGGGACATATTTAGAAAGTAGGCAACAAGATTTCCTGGTGTTTCAGGTAATGGTTGTAAAAGCAATAGTGAAATAAAAATTGATTCTAAAGTTTTGAAACTTAGCAACTGGATGAATGGTATTGCCATTTACTGAGTGGAGAGACCACTGGGATGGAATCTAGGGAGTCAACATATTAACTTTAACACTGAGATGCCTGTTACAAATCCACAGTGAGAAATCAAACATATAGCTGGATATGAGTCTGTGGAAGAGCCGGGGTAAATTTGGCAGTCATTAAAATATAGAGCTATTTAAAGACTTTGCTATAAGAAGAAATCATCTAGAAACCCAAGTTGAATTGAGAAGATTATTAGTCTGAGGCTAGAATCTGAGACACTCACACATTATTCAATTTTTCTATACAAAATATACAGATGTCATCAAGATTCAAAAAAAATTACTGGGCTTTTCATTGATACTGTATTATAGATTCATTAACATCATTCTGTATTTTTTAAGTTCAACTTTTCACTTTTAACCTAAATGCAATTATATTTACATTTGAATTTAAAGAAAGAAGAGTGCGGTTTTTTAGGTAAGGATCGAGAAGTGGTTATGGAATTGGGCGGTATGGTAGACTTTATATATGAATTTATGTAACTGTTACAACAATCTTGGATTTGCATATCTTCCCCTTTTTATATATAAGAAAAAACTGAGGATTTGATGAGGTAAAATAGTTTGTCTATCATGTATCATTTTACCAGAAGGATAAAGACAGAGTCCAAAGGCAGTTTTGGAAGTGTTTCCATTATAAAATGTTACTTTGCTGACTTCCTGGACTTTACAATATGGCTGTTAACCAAATTCATTATGAAATATTAATAGGCACATACTTCATGAAACACTGTAATTTCATAGAAACATAAGATCATGGATAATTAAAAAATGTCCATAGTTTTTCTAAATTCTTGATATAAAAGTAAAACCCAGACAGCGACTGGATTTCACACATGGATTTCAAATTTTGTATTTGGATAGCTTCAGTGTTCTCCTTTACAGGCTATTTAAGAGACCTTCTCTAAAACCCATTATGTGATCATTTTCGCCCAATATTCAAGGACTTTTATAGCATAACTGGTTGACCATATGTTTCTTCCATATGTTTGATGATGCTTAAAAAGAAAAAAAACAGTACTTGCAATATAAAGGAAGTAGAAAATAGTCTATAGCCTAAATAAGATGTCTAATATTATATAAAACAATGTCTAACACAAGAATGCAGATTTATGATTGTCAGTGAGCAAATGATTAATCATTTAATCATATCTAAATTAGTATGTACCTCACTGCTAAGACATTTAAGTTTTAATCACTTTTCACTTATTGAATGTGAGGCTGTTTGGCAGCATTAAGGCATGACAGGGCGTGTTTTAGTACTCCATTAATACATTACTCAGGCACATTCAAATATCTTAAACAACTTAAAGCAGGTATTAATTAACCAATAAAACATAACCCAGAGCAAATGAAGGCTATTGCATTCTCCCTGTGTCATAAACTCTGGAATAAGGTAGAAAAAGAAAGGAATGAAGACAAAGTGCTACCAAGTAAAGACAAATTCAGGATGCTGCCAAAGAGAAGATTCCATAAGCTATTATTATGTCTTTATTTACAAATGTTGACCCCCAAACACATAAGTGACAATACTTTTTTCTCTTTTTAAACAAAGTGAGGTAAAATTTATAGAACACAATTAAATATGTATTTGAAGTGTATAATTTAGGGCACAAAGTGGCATTTAGTACATTCACAATGTCGAGAAGCCAAAATCTACATCAAATTCTAAAATATTTTCTCATTTCAAAAGAAAACCCTGTATCCATTAATCTCTGACTCATTTCTTACTCCTTCTAACCTCTGTTGTTCTTGGTATTGAGTCTCTAAGTTGTGTTCAACTCTTTGAGATCTCATGAACTGCAGCGCCTCGGGCTTACCTGTCCTTCACCATCTCCCATGAGTTTGCTCAAATTCATTTCCAATGAGTCGGTGATGCTATTGTAGCTTCTGGCAAACACCAATCAGTTTCCCATCTCTATGGATCCAACTATAATGGAAAATTCATATAAACTGAATCATACAATAACTGTTCTTTTGGGCCTGGCTATGTCAGTAAGCAGGAGAAGGAAATGGCAACCCACTCCAGTATTCTTGCCTGGAGAATCCCAGGGACAGAGGAGCCTGGTGGGCTGCCATCCATGGAGTAGCACAGAGTTGGATATGACTGAAGTGACTTAGCAGCAGCAGCATGTCATTAAGAACAGGCTTCCCTGGTGGCTCAGATGGTAAAGCGTCTGCCTGCAATGTGGGAGACCTGGGTTCAATCCCTGGGTTGGAAAGATCCCCTGGAGAAGGAAATGGAAACCCACTCCAGTACTCTTGCCTGGAAAATCCCATGGATGGAGGAGCCTAGTAGACTACAGTCCATGTGTCCACAAAGAGTCGGACACGACTGAGCGACCTCACTTTTACTTTTTCATGTCACTAAGCAGGCTTCCCAGGTGGTGCTAGTGGTAAAGAATCTGCCTACCAATCCAGGAGACGCAAAAGAAGCAGATTTGATCCCTGGGTGGGGAAGATCCCCTGGAAAAAGACATGGCAACCCACTCCAATATTCTTGCCTGGAGAATCTCATGAACAGAGGAGCCTGGGGGTTGGGGGTTGGGCTATAATCCATAGGGTCACAGAGAGTCAGACATGACTGAGCATGCATGTCACTAAGCATAACGTTTTTGAAATTTTTCCATGTTGTAGCATGTATTAGTACTTCATTCCTTTTTATGTCTGGATAATACTTCATTGTATGTATATACCACATTTTGTCCATTTATCCATTGATACACATCTGGACTGTTTCCAGCTTTTTGCTATTTGCAAATCATGCTGCTAAAAAATTCATATACAAGTATTTCACTTGTTTTCAGTTGTTTGGGGAGTGGAATTGATGGTCTTATAGGTGTACTGTTAAAAAGGTGATTTTCTTTAAGTTTTGTGTTAGCATCTCTATCTCAACATTTTAAATTATTTTATTTGTGGAGCAAACTCAAGACATCAACATTTTTATAAAATATAAAGGAGAAGAATTAAAAAATAGTTTCTAACTCTTCACAAGAGCTTCCAAATTGAAAGGAAAGAAGAAATTCATTTAGTATCTTACAGCTTAGAGAAGAAAACTTACTTTGTTTTGGAAGGAGTGATAGGTCCAGGGACAGAAGTTTGTGCTCTTTAACAACTTCATTATTTTGGGTTATAGAAGAAGATGGGTCAGTAAATGGATGCAGATACAGCAAGAGAGTGTCATAAAGAGAAAACATGAAGGCATCCATATGATGTAAGATGTAAATATAGAGAATATGAGGGCTTCCTTGGTGGCTCACTGGTAAAGGATCTGCATGCCAATGCAGGAGACATGGGTTTGATCCCTGTTCTGGGAAGATCCCACACGATCCCTGATCCTAGAAGATCCCACACTCCGCAGAGCAGTTAAACCTAAGTGCCGCAACTATTGAGCCTGTGCTCTAGAACCCAGGAGCCGCAACTGCTGATGCCATATGCTGCAAATACTGAAGCCCGCGCATCTTAGAGCCTGTGCTCCATGAGAGAAGCTACCACAATGAGAAGCCCTCGCACCACAACTGGAAAGTAGCCCCTGCTCGCTGCACGTAGAGAAAAGCCCACACAGCAATGAAGACCCGGCAAAGCCAAAAGTAAATAAAATAAATAAAAAATTTTTAAAAAAGAATGTGGAATTTTAAAAAGCAAGGAAACATACATGAAACAATAATGCATTTACCATATATTTAATATTTATTAGAAAAGGATAGAGCCTCCTAAAAGAATAGGATATGGGGAAATAAAACCACAGCAATGATCTAAAGCTGTTGATATCTTGGCTTCAAGAAGATATCACTGGATGAATTTTTCTTATTATACATTTCTTAAATTTATTTTGTTTCTGTGTTTTGGATTTAGGTGCTAGACTATATTAACATCACAGGTTTGTTTCAGAGAGACAGTGACAAAATAGCAAGTGCCAAGTGTCAGGAATGCTTGTGTTGATGGGTGAGCTTAACAACTTGAAAATATCCAAAGAAACAAGAGAGAAGAGGGATGTGCTATGGTTGACAGGAACAGTCAAATAGATTCTACCCACATGTAAATATTGAGACAGTCATGATATTATGCATATGTGCAAAAACATGCCTCAAACATGCCATTCTCTTTCATTGCCGTTTTCCACTTTGAATGTAGATATCCCTTCCAAGAATGCAAACACTCTTACTCTAAAGCATTATATTTCACTATTTGCATTAATTAAATTATAGAAAAGTATAAAAACTTAAAATTCAAATGACAAAATATTATTATATACAATTATAAAGGGTTATTTAAATTATTAAAATATTTTAAAAGGCATAGAACTATAAACGTGTGGTTATGTGCTTATAAATGTATAAACATTAACTATCAACATATTAAAATGGGTATAACTATAATATATAAATAAGTCATTCAGTTATTTCCTATTGCATGTGTTTGTTCACTTTAATGGTAAACGTTGGACAATTGGCCAGAAAATTTAAGTTGGTTGAATGGAGATCTTCTATTTACTCTAATGAGAAAGCAGCCAATGTTCTGACTAAATTATACAGGAAAATTGATATAAATATGCAGGAAGAATGAAGACTGTATGGCAGCAAAACTTAGAAACATAAAAAAGATCAGAATGATTATTTTTCTGTCCTTTCTTTCCCTGTGCCCTTTTGTAAACTAAATGTCAAGAATTCTTGTCTGTGACAATCTTGCCATCTAAGACGACCATGTGCAGTAAATTTCCTAGAGACCTGAAGTGAAAAATGACCTTAAAAATAATTTTTTTTAATGCTACCCTAAAAAGTCAATGGACCAAGTGCAAGTCTATGAAAGAACATGCATGGTCTAAAGAAGTGAACACATAAAACAGTTTATATCTAATATATTTAATATACCAGATCCTATTATGTTGATTAGTATGGTAAACTCTCATCTATTTACAATAATTAATATTAGAACCAAATTGATAAAGTACACATATTAAAAAGCCTAATATGGCCAAAAATTGAAACCACATTTATCCTTAAGCCTACATTTTAAAAGTACTAATAATGTCTCACAACACTAGATGACTTTTTTCATTTGATTTTATTCATAGTCTCTAGTGCCACATCTGACAAACAGTGATGAGAGAAAATGGGAGAAAATAAGTTTTTCATTGTCTGGAAGTTAAGATTCTTTTTTCAGAAGAAAGCAGTGTTGACTGTAATAAATACATTCTCTTGAGTAATTTTTCAATATAAATATGGGCATAACACCTAAACAAGGATTAAAAAAAAACACAGAATATCTTTCTTATTAATGTTCATATACCAGGAGTTCTTTAAATGAGTCCATGCAAAGCAGAATATTTCTGAATTTCTTTTCAATAATTCATTTTATATTTCCAACCCAAGTGAGCTGACTAGTTCTCCAGTAATTTCTAAGTCCTTTAGGTAAATCAATCTCTTTCATCCAACTTAATATTAATTTTTAAGCATTTTGGCTTTGTATGTGGAATGTGTGGGTGTGTGGGGGGGGTAAAGTGCTGACTTAAAAGATGAGGGGAGGCAGAGAATGGCATGGATACGGGAGATCACATGCTGATATGACTGATATATACCATATACTAATATTCATTGATGGTGCATATAATGATTTTGATTAAATTTCAGTAATGATCAAGTGAATTAACTCTACAATATTTCTAGTTTAATTAGGGAAATTGTTCTAGTCAATCTTCTTTTACTTTTCTGTTGCTTTTAACCTACTGATTCTTAAAGTTTCAAAATCTTTAAAGCCAAAGAGTCTACAGAACATAAACCACATGATACCCAAGGGACACACACACACAAATGCCACTGTTTCCAACTCTTTCTTCATGTCATTCTAACAGTTCCATTCTGTGATCTTCATTCTGGAACTCCCTCAAATTGGAGTTGCATTTTTTAAAATAAAATATTATCTAAAATATGTATTTTTCTTCATGAATAACTTTAACATAGGGATATATTAGTCTCAGAGGAATGTATTTTCATCTTTTCTTATAGTCCTGACAAATTTTAAGCACTCCAAAATAACTCTTGGGCTCAATTTAGTGTTTTCTTCTGGCAAAATGTAAACGGTTTTATCTGTGTAAATGACAATTGCTTTTGCTTTTAAACCTTGATAACAATGGACCCTTTAAGGATCAGGAAAGCAAATATATATTGGAAAAAAAAAATATTGGGGTCCTATTGGCCCAAAGAGAGAGGACTATTAATGCTGTGACTAACTAACTTTGCCAAAAGTGTTTGACTGCAATTCATTCAATATCGTCATGAAATTCCACTGAAAAATGGCTTAGGTTGTTACCACAAAAATGAGCATCAACCTTGATTTTCTTTAACCTTAGTGATGGAGATTCATCATCAGCCGTAAGAAATTAGAGAAACATAATTTCTTTCTTCGTAAAAAGTAGGAAGTGGAAGGTAAAAAAGAAGGAAACATTTTAAGGAAAACAAATCTCTGATGCTAGAAATGGAAGGTTTAACTCAAGCAAAAGCTTGTATTCAATCTATCAGGAGAGTATTTGGAAAGGGGGAAAAATATTTAATCAGGAGCCTGGGATAATCACAGATGAGCAAGGCAAATAATATATGATTGTTTTATTTCTGAAATACTCATTTCAGTTTGAGGCATGTGCTAATGTGCATTCTGAGAGCCTTTAAGAAAACATGTTTGTTGAAATTAATGTTTCTAGAGTTACTGGCTTCTTGTCTTCAAGCATAATTTTATCATAATTGAATAGTGCAAAAATATCTCATTACGCTATTAAGAGGACTTCATCATAGCTCAGTCGGTAAAGAATCTGCCTGCAATGCAGGAGAGCCAGGTTCAATTCCTGGGTCGGGAAGATCTTCTGGAGAAGGAACTGGCAACCTTCTCCACTAATATTCTTGCCTGGAGAAGCCCATGGACAGAGGAGCCTGGCAGGCTCAGTCCATGGGATCGCAAGAGTCAGACATGATTTAGCAACTAAAGCACCACCAAGATATTAAGACGTTAATTAAAGAATATTTAGGAGATTACCTTTTATATTTAGAAACATATCTTTATAAAGTTTTGGCAGTTTTTATAATTTAACTCATCTGGATTTACATGTGTAGAAATGGAAAATTATAATTAATACAAAATTCTTTTTGCTAAAAGTAATATCTTAGAAATTTGAACTCAAATGACCATGTTAAAAGTTATAAATAAAACAATTGCTTTATTCATCATGAGCTGTGTCTTGGGTAATGAAAATGTCTGCTAAAAACTTTTCCTTGAAAATCTAGTTAATCATAATGCTTTATAACTTAATGATAAAACATAACAATATGGTTTAAGTTGTAATTTTATACATGAGAAAAATTCAAACTCAGAGAGGTTAAGACTCTGCCAAAATGTCCACCTTACTCAGACCATGAGGATAAGAACGCTAGAATCTTACCTCTGATCCAGTACCTTCTCTTGTTCTGGCTTCTATTTATCCTGATTTTAAGATAAGGGCAGATAATATTTCATTTTAGTAATGAACAGAGTCTAGGCACTTTTCCCGTTGTAAAACCCACCAGTTACCATTCTTTCTTTTTTGGTACTACTAAACCTTAAGGAGACAAGTTCCTGTTTTAGAAAAAATTATATGAAATCAGTACTAGTGCTCCAACTGTCAGACTCATCAACAAAAGGAGAAAAGTGAGGACTGTGCCACAATTCCCACAATCAAAATCATCTTTCTAGATGAGATAATAAAACAAAGGCTACAACTGACTTTAGTGACATTGATCTTCTAACTTTAAAAGTGGTATTTTTCAATAAAATCATATCATATTCACTCAGTCATATCTGACTCATTGTGACCCCATGGATTCTAGCCAGATAGGCTTCTCTGTCCATGGCATTTTCCAGACAAGAATACTTAGTGGTTTCCATGCCCTTATTCAGGGGATCTTCCCAACCCAAGGATTGAACCTGTGTCTCCCGAATTGCAGGTGGCTTCTTTACCAACTGAGCCACCAGGGAAACCTTATATGAAGTCAATACTAGTTCTCCAACTGTCAGATTCATCAATAAAGGAAGAAAAGCGAGGACTGTGTCCTGATCCCCGTGTTAGAATAATCTTTCTAGATTGTGTTATAGAACAGAGGCTACAATTGACTTTAGCGACCTTGATCTTCTAACTTTACAAGGAATATATGTCTAAAAAATCATATCTAAAATTGCTTTTAAAAGAAAATTCCTGACATGCTTGTTTTTCATCCTCTATCCTAATAAAACACTATTTCTCATTGACTCTGAGGTAGAATGAATTATAAGGTAGCCCTCAAGATATCCACCCTCTAGTGTACATGCCTTGTTTAATTTTCTTGTCTGGAGAGGTGATAGCTGTGGATAGAATGGGATATTACCCTAAGACATGTTACAGTACTTGATGAAAATGATTTTGGAGATGTAATTAAAGGGAAATTATTTGTGTAGTTCAGACCTGATGACTTACTTCACTTAGTATGATAATCTCTAGGTCCATCCATGTTACTTCAAATGGCATTATTTAATTCTTTTTTATGGCTGAGTAACACTCCATTGTATATATGTACTATGTCTTCTTTATTCTTTCCTCTATTGATGGACATTAGGCTGCTTCCATGTCTTGATTATTGTAAACAGTGCTGCTATGAACATTGGAATACATGGATCTTTTTGAATTAGAGTTTTCATCTTCTCTGGATATATGCCCATGAGTAAGATTGCTGAATCATATCATAATTCTATTTTTAGTTTGTTAGGTAGCCTCCATACTATCCCCCATAGGAGATGAACTGCACAAATTTACATTCCCACCAATAGTGTAAGTGGGTTCAAACACAGGGAAATGTTTGAGAAAGAGAATTGCATATAATTCAGTTGCACCCTGGTCCATGGCCCATTCATTACTAGAAAAAAATACCTGCAGGACAAAGACAGTACATGGAAGGAAAGGGAGATAATGTCCCTTGTCCTCTTTCCTAGGATTTTGCTGGCAGGAGTAAGGAAACTAGAATTTGAACAGGTGCATAATGTGTATTGACTAATGATCCCTAGGCAACTTTGAAGATATTCACATGCCCTGGCATGCTTTTAAGAGGATATAAAAGTTGATGTGGCTCTTGATATATTGCATAGAGGTAGCCCAAAGGGCTTCATTCCTGAAAGAATCAGTGTAAAGAAATGACAGGATGTCTTCAATGTGGATTCTACAACCCAAAAGAAAGTTATGAAACCTGAAATTCAGTTTTTTTTCAGTAAATATTTAATGGGCGGCTCAGACGGTAAAAGCACCTGTTTGCAATGCAGGAGACCCAGGTTTGATCCCTGGGTTGGGAAGATCCCCTGGAAAAGGAAATGGCAACCCACCCCAGTACTCTTGCCTGGAAAATTCCATGGGTGGAGGAACCTCATAGGCTACAGTCCATGGGGTTGCAAAGAGTCAGAAATAACTGAGCAACTTCACTTAATGGGCTTCTCTTGTGGCTCAGCTGGTAAAGAATTTGCCTGTAATGTGGGAGACCTGGGTTCAATCCCTGGGTTGGGAAGATCTTCTGAAGAAGAGAGAGGCTGCCCACTCTAGTATTCTGGCTTAGAGAATTCCATGGACTGTAGAGTCATGGCATCGCAAAGAGTCAGACACCACTGAATGACTTTCACTTTCACAATGTCAGGTACTGTACTGGTTCTTTAGACCATAGCAGTTAAAAATAATTCCATATAATTTTAAGCTCCTGTTATATATAGGATGTGTATAAAATGGCTAATAAATAAATGAAATGTAAATACATAGTATATCAAATATTATGATAGAGGATGAGATGGTTGGATGGCATCACTGACTTAATGGACATGAGTTTGAGCAAGCTCTGGGAGTTGGTGATGGACAGGGAAGCCTGGCATGCTGCAGTCCTTGGGGTTGCAGAGTCAGACATGACTGAGCCACACAACTGAACTGAATATATCAAATGGTGGTAAGTGCTACAAAGATTAACTCTTCCAGAAATTTCAGACTCATCATTACAACTTATCTTTCCCACTTAATATGTCCCCATGAGTGTCTAATAGACATTTCAAACTATTGAAATGTCAACCATACTTAAACTTAATTTGAGAATCTCTCCTTATGCTGGGATTTCCTTTCGCAGCAAATGACTATACTATCAAGTCATAAACCAAAATATTATTCCTGATTTCTTGGTGTCACTCTATCAGAGGTCTCTTTATTTTTTTAACTTTTAATTGTATATTGGAGTATAACCTACTGACAATGCTGTGACAATTTTAGGTTCACAACATAATGACTCAGCCAAACATAGACACATATTCATTCTCCCTGAAAACTCTCCTCCCATCCAGACTGCCACATAACATTGGACAGAATTCTCTGTGCTATACAATAGATCCCTGCTGGTTATCTACTTTAAATATAGCACTGTGTACATATCAATCCCAAGGTCTTTAACTATCCCTCCCCTACCTATCCCCCAGTAACCATAAATTTGTTCTCTAAGTCTGTGAGTCTGTTGTTTTATATATTAGCTCACCTGTATCAATTCTGTTTAGATTCCACATATAAGGGATATCATATAATATTCTCTTTGTCTGTCTGACTTATTTTACTCAGTAGGACAATGTCTAGGTCCATGTGTGTTCCTGCAATTACATTATTTCATTCTTTTTATGGCTGAGTAATATTCCCTTGTATATATTTCTCTCCCCAAGCATGCAGTGAGTATCTGATAAATGTATGAAGACAGGTTTGAAATTCTATTCATAATTACAGAATCATGAAGTAGAAAAATATATTGATTGTCCACTCCCACTTCTCTTTCGCATCCCCCTTTTCTCTTCCTCATTCTACTTCTGTTTCATTCATCCAATAGTTAGTAAATTCTACATTCCAGAGTGTTTCCTGGGAAAAATGTCCCTACAGTTTGCTTTCTACATTACAAAATTATAGGCTTTCTTTACAGTTTTCATTTTTAGAAAATGAACTTTCACCTTGCTATCTCTCTCTCTCTCTCTCTCTCACACACACACACACACACACAAACACATGTGTATGTATGTGCATGCTCACTCAAGATTTTGTAGCCAACATAGGATCTTATCTAACCAATCCCTCTGCACCCCTCACCTCTTTTTCTCCTTCCATCTCTATCTTTTTGCTTTTTTGCTTCCTAAATTTTCCCTCTCTTCTTTCCTATTTTTTATGGACGTGATATCTACCCTCCTGAGACTAAAGTATTTGCCTATAATTCATCTCTTTCTGCCTCCCAAGCAATTGTTTCCATTAATCACTTCAGCCCTAATCCTAACCCTTTCTCAAAAAGAAAAAAATATCAAATTCAAATATCATGAATGAATCAAACCTGAATTCTCCCGACCTTAAATTTCCTTCCAAACCGTTCCCTCTGCCACTCCCCCATCTGTTCTACTCTCTATTCTTTCTATTTTCACATCTCTCAATCACATCTCAAGCCATCATTTTTCTGTTCCCACATCAAGCCAGGAATAAATCCTTGCGAAGGCTACCAAAAGAATCTATCCAATTTTTTTAACAGAAATTTCTCAACCATTATTTATTTATTTTTTACCCAATAGCAACATTTGACCAATAGCAAAGTACACCCTCCTCTCTCATTTTCTTATCCTATCTTCCAAAACTTCAACTTTAATGTAGTTAGATTTTTTCTCATTGATACTTATCTCTTCTCAGTCTTTATACTCTTATTTTTGAGGCTAATTCAGTACCAAGTTCTCATTTCTAACAACATATACTTAACCCTTACAAATCTGAATCTCCGGTCATATATTTTCTTGAAAGCCACAGACTTGTGTATGTTATAATTACTTTCTGGGAAAGCTAGCGTTCCAAAGGAGGTAATACAGTACAATGGAGGAGAGACAGTCTCTTCAATAAATGGTGCTGGAAAACTGGACAGCTACATGTAAAGAAATTAAATTAGAACAACCTTTAACACCATACACAAAAATAAACTGAAAGCATTCCTGATTCCTCCCTCTCTTTGTCTTCATATCCAGTCACTCTGTGAACATGACCTTATAAAAATGTCTTTCATTTGTTATCTTCTCTATCCCCAAGTATTGCTTGCCATCTTCTAATTTCCTTCTGCTGCTAGTCTCTACTTTTGTTGTTTTCAGTATGTATATGACAGTCTCTTGAAATTATCATTGTCATCATTTTAATTTCTTGCTAGAAATTCTTCAACATTTCTTGGGATATAGTTCATGTTATTCCTTGTGTCTGAGGTTTTGGATTGTGGTACATTTATCTGCCAATAATCTTACTTTTACTTATTTCTTTGAATTAATGATTTTAAAATTTGGAGATACCTTAACATATTAAACTTGACAATGTTTCATAAGATTCCCGCTAATTTTCAAGTGAAATAAGTTAGCTTAATTAGTATTATGTAACCATTATAACTTAAATATAAAAAATTTTGAGGCACAGATTATACACTAAACAGATCCCATATTTTCTGTTCACAAGATAAATGCTTTGTTGTCAAAAGTGAAATACAATAGCATGAAATTATAATGAATTATAATATCATGCATTCCCTTTCTAAGAGTAATAAACAGCAATTTTTACTTTGAGATTCAGAAAACTGCTAAAACAGGAAAATAAAGCATCCTTTAGAATTTGCCCTCACACATTTATTTTGATTTTTCTAATATTTGAGAAGACTTTCACTGATCCTTGCCAAATGTCATCATAAGACATTTCAAAGATATATGAGTTTTCATTATAACATAACCAGAGATTTTCTGAGTAAACATTTTTTAAAAAAATATTTGCTAGAAAATCTGTGCAGTAAACCTCAAAAGCCTAACTCCCCTTACATGGAGGGTATGTGTTCCAAGTCACCACTGCAATTCAAAATTGCCATAACTCAATGCCCCTCAGCTTTCTATATGAAATAAAAATCTTTTGCATAGCACAAATCATTATCCTAGAAAGAGGAAGATCATCAACCCAAATTAACTAATCTTATGGAATCACTTTAAGAATCATCTGTACAAGATCCAGAATTTGGACATTTATTTCTTCAGAGAATAATTTCAGCATTGTCTGATTCACTTGATGAGTCCCTATGGTTGCAAAGTCCTTCCCAGGAAAAAATCACAGCTATTTATTTAACACCTTCGAGTTCATAAAGCAGATTCACATGTATTATGCCACCTGATTCTCCCTGCAGCCTCTGGAGATAACATTCATTGTTGTTCAGTTGCAGAGTCATGCCCAATTCTTTGTGACCCCATGAACTGCAGTACAATAGGCTCCCCTCTTCTTTACTCTCTCCCAGAGTTTATTCAGATTCATGTCCATTGAGTCAGTGATGCTCCCTAACTGTCTCATCCTCTGTCATCCCCTCTTCTCCTTTTGCCTTTAATATTTTCCAGAATCAGACTGAATGGAGGAGGAAGTGGCAAGGCACTCAAGTATTCTTGCCATGAGAACCCCATGAACTGTATGAAAAGGTGCTGATCATCATAGACAGGGCTTATTTCGCAATTTTACAATGAACAGATAGGAAATGGAGTAAGACAATGACTTGCTCACAATTAGGTAGCTGGAAAGGGACAGAGTTGAAGCTCCAACTAAATCTTATGCATGATATCTGATATTCTCTCTACTTTTCCATGTTTTGGCCTGGTGAGGGGTTATGGAATCAAGAAAAGTAATCACTACAAAAGTGTAATTTTGTATGAAATGAGTTCTAAACAGTTTTACTTCAGTTCAGAAATCAATGCTTACCTTTGAAAGGCATCTTAGAAAAAGATGTATAATTTTTGACACATAAAAGCCAATAAAACAGAGCCAGATATATAGCATGAAAGTAACTTAAGAACATGTTTCTGTCTACATCCTTAAGTGAAATTTACCAGTTTGAATACTGATCATTTGCTTAATGAAAATATTAATGTGAGGATATTGGAAACATTGGAATTGTTCCTGAAAACATCACATTAAGTAACTGAGTTTGTGATAAATTTGACATAAAATCCAGCTAACCTAATTTTACAAATGGCTAGAAATTGCAGATGAAGATATTAACAATTCTTTTATTAAAGGATGAAGTGACCATAATACCCAAGGCAATACGCTGATTAAAGCAGGTGCAATGGAAGATAACCCATAAGCTTCATAATTCCTTGGATAATAGATCAGTGATTCTCTGTAATGTGCTTATTAAGCAATATGGAAAATTGGGTCAAATTAGACAGTGAGATAAAGTTGTTCATATATGACATGACTTGCCATGGAGACAATCAAAATGACATTTCTTAACCTAAGTCTCTAGAGATAAGGTACTTGGCAATGAATTAGTCAGTTACCTAACCTTTTGAAAAATCTACAGCTGTGATCAGTAAAGGAAAATTGCATTAAGAACGGGCAATTACGATGTACAGTATAATTGCAAGGGACAAATTTTCTTCCTAATAGTAATTTGAAACTCTGCCTTGTTAAAGAAGTGAGAGCTTAGAAAAACACTAGTGGTTATTTGCATAAAATAATGTAACTAACTCAAAATCATGCTGGCTGTTCTGGATGGCTGTGATAAACTCTAACATTCATGGAAACACAGTCCTCCAAGGGTCATTCTAATGTCCTAATAATTGGTGATATCAATCATAGTTTTGTCAGCTTTTCTGAAATGGAAATATTTAATTTTTCTGTGAGGCGAAACATTTATTTTGCTTTGAAGAAATGACAGGGAATGAAAGCATATCTGTAAAGAGTGATTCTATGTTGGCTATTAATTAGGGTCACCAGCAGGGAAACTTCAAAATGGTGCCTTTCATGAGGTTTCCTGGGCAGTTTCTGAGATTTGGTACTTCTTACACAAGTACCATTGTATAAATAAATAAGACTTCCTTTCTTTGGTCACCAAATTTAGCTGAAGACTGCAGGCTTTAAATATAAATCTGATTGATGAAAGCAATTTAACTTAGGGTAACTCCCATGTTATGTTAGACATGTACTCATCTGGTTTCCTTTGTGTTACACATGTTTAAATGATTAAGGGGCACAGCTCATGAAGGCCTTGGAAAATTCAGTGAGAGTCAAATGCCCAACCAGAGTTAGCGTCATATGCAGTATCAATGATGCTGTTATGCCTGAACATCTCAAGAGTCCCCAGGACGGTGGTACTGAAGATACATTTGATAAGAACAGAAACTGTACTCTGCCTGGACAAAGGGGGACTCACTTTCTTGGAGAACTTCATGCTGTTTGAATGAGGCCATCCTAACTCCACCTCCTCCATTGACCCACCACCATATTCCTAGTCAGTCATTCCCCTGCCGGAGTGATGCTCTCGACTTTTACACTTTCTCAGTGGTTCTCCAACTTGAACCCATGTCAGAATCACTTGTGGGAAGAGGTGGGCCTCTTCCACCCGCAGACCTTCTGTCTCAGTACAGTTGGGATTGTTGTTGGTGTTCAGTTGCTCAGTAGTTTCTGACTCTTTGCAACCCCATGGACTGCAGCATGCCGGGCTTCCCTGTCCTTCACCATCTCCCGGAGTTGGCTCAAATTCATGTCCATTGAGTTGGTGACGCCATCCAACCATCACATCCACTGTCGCCCCCTTCTCCCCCTGCCCTCAATCTTTCCCAGCATCAGGGGTGGGGGTAGAGTCCAAAATTTGCATTTCTAACAAGCTCCCAGGTGATGCTGTTGGAAACTTTGAGAGCTACTGTTCTTCTACAGCTACACTGAAACCTCCTTTGATTCGTTCATATTGTCTTCGCTTATTTATTGACTTATTCATATAGCATCCATTAAATTCTAGAAGGATATAGATGTGTGTACAATGCATGCCTGTAGCCAGGTACTACAACGTCAGGCACATTAAATGATGACAGAGCTACTGTCTTCTCTTTCTGTTTCAGTTGCTCAATAGATTCTTCTGCTTTCAGCTTCCAAGGGAGTGATGCCTCTAGCCAGACTTTCTACTCCCTGGAGGAAATTCAATTTCCAAATTGTTCCTTCACCCAGTTCCTCATTGCTTTCCTTTCAATTGTAATTGAAATTGCAATTACAATTTCCATTTACTCAATGCAGGTGATCTCACTTATGTGGAATGAAGAAAGCAATCTACTTAAACTAATACACACTAATGCTCAAGACTTGGTTTGAATGTTCACGTTTAGAAAAAGACACCTCTTTTCATGTGTTTGTTAGCCATCTGTATTTCTTCTTTGGAGAAATGTCTGTTTAGTTCTTTGGCCCATTTTTTGATTGGGTCATTTATTTTTCTGGAATTGAGCTTCAGGAGTTGCTTGTATATTTTTGAGATTAATCCTTTGTCTGTTGCTTCATTTGCTATTATTTTCTCCCAATCTGAGGGCTGTCTTTTCACCTTGCTTATAGTTTCCTTTGTAGTGCAAAAGCTTTTAAGTTTCATTAGGTCCCATTTGTTTAGTTTTGCTTTTATTTCCAATATTCTGGGAGGTGGGTCATAGAGGATCTTGCTGTGATTTATGTCGGAGAGTGTTTTGCCTATGTTCTCCTCTAGGAGTTTTATAGTTTCTGGTCTTACATTTAGATCTTTAATCCATTTTGAGTTTATTTTTGTGTATGGTGTTAGAAAATGTTCTAGTTTCATTCTTTTACAAGTGGTTGACCAGTTTTCCCAGCACCACTTGTTAAAGAGGTTGTCTTTTTTCCATTGTATATCCTTGCCTCCTTTGTCAAAGATAAGGTGTCCATAGGTTCGTGGATTTATCTCTGGGCTTTCTATTCTGTTCCATTGAAGCTGTGGTACATATACACCATGGAATATTATTCAGCCATTAAAAAGAATTCATTTGAACCAGTCCTAATGAGATGGATGAAGCTGGAGCCCATTATACAGAGTGAAGTAAGCCAGAAAGATAAAGAACATTACAGCATACTAACACATATATATGGAATTTAGAAAGGTGATAACGATAACCCTATATGCAAAACAGAAAAAGAGACACAGAAATACAGAACAGACTTTTGAACTTTGTGGGAGAATGTGAGGGTGGGATATTTCAAAAGAACAGCATGTATACTATCTATGGTGAAACAGATCACCAGCCCAGGTGGGATGCATGAGACAAGTGCTCCAGCCTGGTGCACTGGGAAGACCCAGAGAAATCGGGTGGAGAGGGAGGTGGGAGGGGGGATCGGGATTGGGAATACATGTAAATCCATGGCTGATTCATATCAATGTATGACAAAACCCACTGGAAAAAAAAAATAAATAAAATAAAAAAAAAAAAAAAAAGAAAAAGACACCTCTGAGTCAACATCAGTTTCAAAAACAATGACAACATGAAGTGAAAACTGTCGGGTGGTTGAGATGCGTGTCTTCCCTTCTCCCCCCATCTTTGGATTCAGTCATCACTGCAGATGCTTCATCTAGGTACAAAGAACTGGGCAGAATAAATCAGTTTGGGGCTACTTGAGAGATTTAATAATTATATAGAAAAGATATCAAATTTATATTTTAAATAATGTGTTTGCATATTCCATCAATCAAAATGTTAAAGTTAGAAGGCCCCTGTGATAGCCAATAAATCTGCCTGAACATCTGTTCTTACTGGAAATGTTCCAATAGGATATTTATATTTTTATTAAGTGACAGTCGTATACCCTACGTGATAAGGGAAGCCCACATTTAGGGTAATTATATTATAGTGTTCCCACCAGAGGCATATATGAGGAAACTGAGAAAGAGAAAAGCAATGAGACCTGAGGACAACCAAAGCTCATGCATGCAGAGGCAGTCAGCTAGGCTGAACCTCAAAATACACTGCAGTGTAAAGCCATTTTCTTAAAGGAAATATTCTGAGAATTTATATGAGAAGGCCTAGGAGAGCAAGGGAGAAAAGGAAGATCAACACTTAATCAATTAAATAGATACTCAGGGATAAAAGAGGAAAAAGCTGAAAGTTGTATGGAATGTGAGAGCCACAATTTGGAAGAACTCATAATTTTGAGTCTCACCTTATGAGCTGTTGCTGCTGACTCCACCCTATGCCTCCTTCACCTCCTTCTCTTTTTGCTTTCCCTCCTCTTTGTTCTCTTTCATCTCTTCTGCCATTTTTTCCCTTTTCTTCTTTTTTAAAATGCTTAATTGGATGTTAATCGCTTTACAATGCTGTGTTAGTTTCTGCCTTACAACAAGGTGATTCAGCAATGCATGGATGCTAGATTTCTTCGGTTGTGTCTGACCCTTATGGACCATAGCCCACCAAGCTCCTCTGTATGTGGGATTCTACAGGCAAGGATACTGCAGTGGGTTGCCATGCCTTTCTCCAGGGGATCTTCTTGACTTCAAGGGATTGAACCCATGTCTCTTGGCAGGTGGGCTCTTTACCACTAGTGCCACCTGGGAAACCCTAAGTAGACATGTATACTTTGAACCTTCCCCTCATCACCCCACCCCTCTAGGGCATCACAGGGCCCCAGGCTCGGCTCCCTGTGTTATATAGCAGCTTCCCATTTAGCCATCTATTGTACACATGTCAATGCTACTCTCTAATTTGTCCCACCCTCTCCTTCCTCTACTGAGTCCACAAATTCGTTCTGTATGTGTCTCCATTTCCGTCCTGCAAATAAGTTTATCAGTAGCATTTTCTAGATTCCATATATGTGCATTAGTTTAAATTGCTTTTTTATCTTAATGTTCTTTATTTTGACTCTGCCCCATAAAATCTATACATTCACTGATTATTTACTCATTTGATGGTTTCAGCCAACATCCTGAAAACTGAAAGTAACACTAGCAGTAAAAAAACACCTGCCTGCCAGTGCAGGAGATGTATGAGACACAGGTTTGATCCCTGGGTCAGGAAGATCCCTTGGAGGAAGGCATGGCAATCCACTCCACTATTCTTGCCTGAAGAATCCCATGGCAGCCTACAGTCCATAAGGTTACACAGAGTCATACATGACTGAAGTGACTTAGCATGCATGCATGTGCACATAGAATCACAATTTTGCTTTATGACAAACTCCTTTAAAACTTGATTTTTACAGAAAAAATATATATTTTTTTCTGAAGTTGGATACTGTCTGTACCTAAAAGTAACGCCAAGGACAAGTTTCTAAACAGCCCTCTGCATCTCACTTCCATCCTTCAGCAAACAGTTGGATTAGATAATTTGTAGCTCCGAAGGTTATACTCCATACTGCATTTTCTGTGTGGAATGTCCATGTTCAAGTTTTGCAAATTTTTTTCTTGAGTTGCAGTAAAAGCCTTTGTCTTCTGCTGAGAGCACAGTACTCTATAAATGTTTGTTTTCAGCACCAGCAATTTGAGCAATTTTTTTTTACAAGTGGTTACTCCAGTATAAACTGGAAATGTTGTACAAAAAACCAGCCATGCAGGCAGTATGTGAGAGATTTTTCTGGTGAAAAATCTCACAATGTATTTAGTTCATTTACATTTTCTCACTGATGCTTATAAAGCAAGATAGGAAAGGCAGATTTTCACATTTCCTCAGGCAGAGGTCAGAAGTAGCTTTCAGAGGGAACTTGAAGCTTAGGCAAAAATCCAAACTCATAAAAGCACAGCCATTTTAAAACTAGTAAAAATGAACTGCTGTTCGGTATAGCAGATGGCAATATTTTATGAACCATTTTGTAACATTACAGAATTCCCAGCATCTACTAAACTTTAGCTTCATGAATACCATTAAAGAAATGATACTACTGTTGCACATGGTATTTTTTAAAGGAAATGTATTGTGAACCTAAAAAAATAGTTCCTTAAGATGTGAAAGGATTGCCTGACACACCCAATGGTAGGTGAGAACAAGGTCATCCTGATACACGCCAAGTCCATTCACCTGCTGTGAAGACACCATGATATTAAAGCTGGTGTGTCTCTGTTTTAAAGAAACTTTCTAGCTAAAGTGTGTGGAGTTAGGCAGACCTTAGTTTATAAGAGAACATAACTTTTTCATGTACGTTTAGCACAATTAATATCTAATCCTTTATGATCATTTCTAAGGGATCATTCACTCTACATTGCTAGAACAAGCAGTGATTTATCTGATTGGGGGAATACACTAAAGGAGGGGTTGACAAATCTTTTGAATGAAGAAATCATATTTACTGTAAAATTGCTGACTGGTGGTGATACATTACATATTTATGAAGTCTCTCTTCAAGTTTCTGCCAAATAATGTGAAAAGGGGTAGAAGACTTCTGAGGAAAAATTTTTTAAAACCTTTGGGGATTTCTTCAGGAGTAAGACGTAAGTAACCACAACAACAGGAATAGTTGATTAGACTGAATGCAATCAGTCACCAGGAGGGAAGGGAATTGGAATCTAGAGCTTTGAAGACTGTTCACAATTTGAGTGGCGAAAGGTACCAATTTTAAAATAAAAACTAACAGTAGTTGGCACTTTTTCAAAACTTAAGGAAACATAGGCATGTTGTTAAGGTGATTTTAAAATAACCTACCAGAGAGACTAGGAATATGAAGACTTTCTTTTTCTACAATAAAATAATGATTTTATCTTTCCTTATAGAATTTGATTTCATATACAACCGTGTATATTTTGTTATAAAACTTTAGGTTTATTCTTTTCCAGCACTGTAACTATCTGTTGTAATATACTGATTTATGCTTCATAAGCTACACAAAGAGTAGGGTGTTTACAATCACAAAGAAGACTTAGATTAACTATCTCCTGTTTAATAATTTGGGATGAGTGGTGCTTATTTTCACCACAAAGTAAGAAATTAATAAGAAAATGTACTTTTCTTAATTTTTTGACTAGTGGCTTAACTAAACCAAAAATTCTAAATGTTACTAATCATTTAAATGAAAAAACAGAGGTACTGGACAATAATATTTGAAATACAGAATCATCAGTAAAAGAATTTATCTTCTTTCAGAACTTATTTACAATAGATAAGAGGATGTTACTGTGCACAATTCATTATTTTACTTTCAAAGACATCCCTGGGAAATAGATATGATTACTCACATAGGTCATATGACTAGGAAGTTGTCAGGCCAAAATTTGAACCCAGCACCATCTGGACCACAAAGTTCATGTTCTATCAATGACATCATTTGGGCTCCCCAATTTTCCAATGCCAGTGTACATCATTCTTTTGTATTAACTTTGATGGATATCCTCTGGAGATTTTCTACGTCCTGAAATGCTATTAAAAAAAATTTTTTTTTCAAGAGTATCCATTATATTAAGTGTGATAAAAACGTATGCCAATAATTATATGTTTCAATGCTACTCTTTCAATTGTTGCCTCCCTTTTCTTCCCCCACTGCATCCCTAAGTCTGTTCTGTACGTCTGCATGTTTATTCCTGCCCTACAAATAGGTTCATCCATACCATTTTTCTAGATTACATATATATGCAGTAATATATGATATTTGGTTTTCTTTTTCTGATTTATTTCACTCTGTATAGTAGGCTCTAGGTTCTAGTTCAACTGATTCAAATGGTTTTTAATGGCTGAGTAGTACTTTGTACATATGTACCACTACTTTTTATCCATTCAACTGTCTATGAACATCTAGGTTGATTCTATGTCCAGCTCTTGTAAGTAGTGCTGCAATGAACATTGGGGTACACGTGTCTTTTCAATGATGGTTTTCTCCACCCTGAGGTGGGAGGTGGGAGGGAGGTTCAAGAAGGAGGGGACATATGCACACTTATGGCTGATTCACATTATTGTATACAATGTTGCAACCAATGCAACATTGTAAAGCAATTATCTTCCAAAAATCTTCCAAATTTAAAATAAATTAAAAAAAGAAACATCTCCATTGAAGGCCTTTGAGTGTTTGGGGATCCTGATTGATAGAACTCAAATTACAAAGTGAAATTACAAAAAAAAAAAGAAGTGTACGTTGGCAATATGCCACGAGGAAGCCAGCTCTTAGATATATCAATGCATTTCCAAGCATTACTTTAAAGTAACTCAACATCACTGTCGGCCTCTGTCCAATGAAAGTAGTCTCTGAAGCTTGTGCTTGCAAACTTAATAGCAATAGTGACAGAAAATGCCACAGCATCTCCCAGACACCCTGGGATAAATAAATAGTGAGGTGGTGAAGGAACAGAGCAATGGCCAAATTTTATGACATTTCTTTAAGCAACAGCCCAAATCAATAACCTGTCCAGCAAGTAAGAATGAATGCCATAATCCTCCTAACAAAAAGATAACTATTTCAACAGACATTACAAGAGGGGAAGGTAGGTGGTTCTATTAGGCAAGTGTTTTACTCCTCAGCTTTCAGCAACAAAACTATCAAAATACAAGGGAAGAAAGAAACACTTCAAGCAATTGTTTCCATACTAAAATCTCTAGGCCTTCTCTTGTTTAATTGCTCAGTTATGTCTGAGTCTTTTGCAATCCATAGACTGTAGCCCACCAAGCTCCTCTATCCACGGAATTTTCCAGGCAAGAATACTGGAGTGAGTTGCCATTTCCTTCCCCAGGGGATCTTCCCAACCCAGAGATGGAAACTGCATCTCCTGCGCTAGCAGGCAGATTCTTTATCACTGAATCACCATGGAAGCCCCCAAATCTCTAGGCTAGATTTAGGGGGGAAAGGAATAAGAATAAAATCAAGAAATAGTTTTGAAAGATGTGAAGAATTAGTTAAAGAAGGAAGAGCCTTAGATAAGGCAAAGATGACTACAAAATAAGGTGGCAATGGTTTCTCCTTGCCCCTCTGAGAGGATTCCTTCTGTTCTAGTGCTCTTAGTGAGCGTAACCTTTCTAACATTGTAAGGAAACTTCTCTTGAATCATTTTCTTCTTTAGGTTACTTCACATGTTTGTAGGATAAAGTCATACAAATGTATTTTGAGGAATTCTATGAATAAACATTTTAAGGTGACATCTGGACCCTTGCATTATTAGTAAGGGTCCAAATACACATACCACACCTTTCATGCCCTCCCATCCCCCCTACATGTTTACTTCTTAGGTTTTTATAAACAAGTAAAATAGCAGAATATTTCCCATGTAAAAGATTTCAAAACTCATTGCCACAGTGATCCTTTTTAAGTGTAAGCCAGATAATGGCAGTCTTTTTCCCCCCCAAAATGCCTTATGGTGGCCCATCTCATTCAGAGTAAAATCCGGTGTCCTTACGTGACTGCGCATGAGCTAGCTACTATTTCTCCTAAGCCTTGTTGCCTGTCTCTACTCCACACTCACTGAAATCTAGACATACATTTTTTCTTGCTGTACCTGAAGGAGACACCATGACCCTGCTTTAGAGATGTCACCGTGACTGTTCTCCCAGCTTGACATCTTTCCCCTCAGATACTCCCGTGTCTTACTTTCTCACCTCGTGTCTCTCACGTCTCCTTACCAGTGAACACAGTCCTGACCACCCTAATTGAACTAACATTCCTCATAACTCGATATTTTTCCCTTACAAGATACAGTAGACTAGCTATTTTTCAATTATATTCACTCCTCATTTTCCTATCCTCATGGATAAGCTGAATTCTCCACTTCTGGCCTTTTTACTTATTTAGGCTGATTCAAGGAGAACTTTCAATGCTCTGCACGATTGGATTGAGTTCTTGTACGTCTGACATGACCATGTGAAGGACACGCCCATAGTCTCTTGTTCCTAACAGGAGAGGAAGAGAATGCAGATAGAGGCATCCAAGCTCAACTGTCTTAGTTGAGCCCTCCCAGTTGCTCAGCGTCTAATCAGGAAATCTATGAGTGAGACCAGTGAAGTCTTGGCAGTACTCAGATCAAACCTCAGCTGATGTCCAGCTGACTCCAGACCTTTGGGTCAAATAAATGCTTATGGCTGCAGTGACGAGATACTAGTGATTGACACATACCATTTTTGTGTGTGTGTGACAATGCCTGATTTTTATAGTACATTCATCATCACACACATTTATTTATCTACTTGCTTATCAATATGTTCCTCTTTTTTAATATGCTCCATTGAGAAGAGGGACTTTGTCATTGCTATTCTCTAACAACCTAGAATAGGGCTTGAATCTCAGTTTTCTCAATAAATATTTGTGAAATAAATGAGTTCTGTGACAGTTAACATATGTAGGAACCTAGATAACTGGACCAAACAAATATTTCCTATGTCATAATTATGTTATAGTGGAAATTACAAGTATTTTCATAAATGTTTTATGTTTTACTAGTATAAATATTTTTTATATTTTACTAGTATAAATATTATATCATTTAATCAGGATTAATTCAGGACCCTATAGGAATACTTGATAATTTTATTTCCAACAAAACTAAACTGCTGTTACAAGAAAGATATTTTCACTTACAGTATTTCTTATAAAATGACATGATACTAATTCTCTTTATTTCCATCATCCTATTAAAATAACCTATGAAAAAATAAAGTGAAGTCACTCAGTTATGTCCAACTCGGCGGTCCCATGGACTATAGAGCCCACCAGGCTCCTCCATTCATGGGATTTTCTAGGCAAGAGTACTGGAGTGGGTTGCCATTTCCTTTCCCATGGGATATTCCTAACTCAGGGATCGAACCCAGGTCTCCCGCATTGCGGGCAGAAGCTTTACCCTCTGAGACACCAAGGAATCCCATAAAATAACCTATACTTACACATAATTGGCCTTCAGTTCAGTTCAGTTCAGTCGCTCAGTCCTGTCCGACTCTTTGCGACCCCACGAATCACAGCACGCCAGGCCTCCCTGTCCATCACCAACTCCCGGAGTTTATTCAAACCCACGTCCATTGAGTCGGTGATGCCATCCAACCATCTCATCCTCTGTCATCCCCTTCTCCTCCTGCCCCCAATCCTTCCCATCATCAGGGGGTTAGTATAATACTATTTATAATTCAATCATCTTTTTGTTTATCCTTTCCAGAGCTCTGCAGATCAACTACCTCAATAACCTTCTCCCTCCCTCCTCTCCTAGCCTTTCTTGGTCAACTCTCAATTTCATATTTAATATCTGCAAAGCACTACATACGAGGTGCTTAAAGTTAGTGAAAGATGTGAAAGAAGAACATGCTAAAACTCCTTATGGTATAGAAAAACGGTAATTCTCCTAGGAAGATGAGTTATCTGTTCCCCCAAACAGGCCTGGCACATTAGCAAGTGCATAAACCATCTTGTCCCAACATGTATCTGCAACCTACGTTCACACCACCCTCTTGCCTAATGAAAAATCTTAATGTTTCCTTGATGTCTCATTCTTTTTTACACTTCTTCTTTTCACTTCTTCCTTTTGCCTGTGCTTTCTGTTATATTCCCCTAGATAACTCTTCAATACTTCCTCAGTTGGAAAAGAGTTTATTACTTTTACAAAACAGAATTAAAAATGTTACCTGGGGAGCATCCTTTGACTCTCCTTTCATGAGCATAATGATTGCATCCTACAAATTTCTGTGCTAAATTTTATGTGAGCAAATTTTTCTGGGGAAAGTTGCAATTGTTCCAGTTATGCTCTCAAAGGGAATGCTGACTCCAAAACTTTTAAATCACTTGCTAGATGTAAATCTTTGGAAGGCATGAATTCTATCCTATTTGATTATTACTGAGTCTAAAAGGTAGGCATTCAGAGAGTATTTATTGAAAGCTAAAAAATTAGATGAACATTTAAGAGTGAAATGTAAATTAGATCACATTAAATAAGCACTATTTTATTGGGTCAAAAAAAGTGGTATTCCTATTGAGTAGAACACCAATGGAGCACCTCAGAAGAGGCAGAGCTTGAACGAGACCTGGAGGGTGGGCAGAAGCAGGATGTGAGGAGCTGACAAGAAACTACATTACACAGAGAAGAAAATGACAACTTAAAAAGACTTGGGTTCTGGACTGACTTTGGATGCCTGTGGGAGTCAGTCCATGTGGAGCGTCAACGTGCACTCCTTTATAACAAGATGCATTCATTTTGAAAGTTCTTCAGCTTTGCTCATTGTGAAGCCATAGGAAGCCTTCTTTTACATTTAATCATAGGAAAACTGCATTTTTAGATATGTAAACACCACTGATAGCCTTTGCAATGCTTTCCCTGACCTTTTTGAAATTTTTATTTTAGAGACTCTGACAGCATTGATCACCTGTGTCTGTTCAGCAGGTTTTTTCATGAGACTGACATACTGTCCCAGTGCTCACATCTATCAACATTGCTCTGATTTATCGGCTTAATAACAGGAAATCATTTGGTAGCCCAGTTCTATTTTGCTTGAACACTGACCTGTGACCTTAATCTGATGCCTTTCAAGGATTTTTGTTTTTCCATATAAGATCAATTAAATTGAAGCATTTTGAAGAGATTATATGATAAAAAGTCATATCTAAGCATTTAAAGTTAATTTTTCTCTCAACTGAGTAAAACATTAAAAAATAATTTTATTCAAAAATTACTTTAATAATACAGTAATTAAGGCAATTGACTCATGCTATTATTAAAATCAATCTAGTGGCTGCAGAAATGTCAAAGTCCAATTTTTATTTATTAATATGACATACAAATAGGATGAGATATATATTATTCTTTCTTATAACAAATTTATTTTAAAAATCTGCACATCTGTTTCTCAGGTTATGATTATATTTAAATTCACTATCTAATTCTGGAAGTGAAATTATACAAGAAACTTAAAATCTATTGAGTTTAGAAAAAAACATAAATTGATGAAAATATTTCTATCAATAGAGGATATTTTACCAATTGTCCTATTATGATAAAAATTAAATAGAAAGCAATCATTACCAACTCTGCTGAATAACTGACACATATATATATTCCCATAACTTAACTGATGGTGGGAAGTGTGGCAGGTGTATGGAAGGTGCAATACACATACACATACACACACACACACAATCATGGAAACCCAGACACACAGACAAACACTGCATCAAATCACCAAAAAGCATCACATTTTCAGACACTTGGTATTAATAATTTTATGAGAGCTGTCATATGTAAATTAAAAAGAGATTTGCTTTAAGAATTTTTAAAATCATGCAAAACTTCCATCTTTTATGTAAAAGCATGAAGTTCATAAATTCATGAGAAGAATCAGTCTTTAGTTATGAGCATGTTTATTGGAATTACATGGAATAATCTTTATGTTAGGCAACTAATGCAGTATATTACTGATAGTTGTAAGGTTTCCTTTGCATTTTATGTACAATTCAAAGCCTATTATTGAGCCACTTGAAAGAGAAATATTCTCACATACTGAAGTGATGCATATACTGGGAAAGACTGAAAATTAAATTTACCGTAAGTAGCCTAACGAATGTGCACACCCTAGGAGCAAAACAAATGCTTCTATTTATCCATTTTGCAAGAATTTATTGGTTGCCTGACTGCCTGACATGACCTCTTCCTATAAAATCGGCTAATAGGTGAATGATGCCTTTAAGTAACTTTGATTACAGTATCTGAGGTACAAGAACTCACAAGTTGCAATGGGAACATAAAACATCTGGAGGAGTGCTAGAGAGGCTTCTCATAAAGGGAAAGAACTTCTTTATTTGTGTTCTGAAGAAGAACTTAGATAAAACTAGCAAATAAAAAACAGACATAAAGCATCTTGGAAAAGAGCATATAAGGTTTGGTGGCATAAAATTCATGTTTACTGTATTCAGGGAACTAAATTCAGTTTGTGAAGAGTAAGTATGAGCAAATGGGGGTGGAGTAAGGATAAGGCTAAGACTAGAGGTGTAGGCAGGGTTGAGAGATTATGAAGTGCCATTGATGCTTGTTATGTGAAGCTGTGGAGATTGTAACAGTCTCCAAACTTGGTCCTCGAAAGAACCATCTCTCCCAGTATTCATATTCCTTAACCAGCCTTCCTCTTCAATATGGCTGATGTGGTGACTCTTTCTTTTCTTTAATGTTTGTGTGTTTGTGTGTGTGTTAATGTATAACATTCAAAAGCCCAAGCTGAGCTTCCTGTCTCAGAAGCAAATCATAGAGTGAGGCACCTTAGGTTATTTAGACCAGTGGAGACTTCAGATGACTAATTCTTACCAATATCTACATGCAATCCTGTAAGGAACCCCAAGAAAGAACTTTCATGAGAGATAATAATAAATATTAAGTTATTATGTTTGAGGGAGGTTTGTTATATAGCATTGGATAACTGAAATAGGATCCACTTAAAGATTTTAAATTTGGACCAGGTTTTGGGAAAATCAAAATTATGATAAGAACTGTAAAACAGGAAAACTTGAGAAGCAATAATACCAGTTATCATTGAAATTCAGATGAATATGATGAAAGCTTGAAATTAAGACAATGGAATGGACTGGACTTTACACCATGACATCTCACTGGATTTGGGTATAAAGAGAATGATAAGCAAAAGTGAAGAGCCCGATTTTGCTTGCAAGAATGTACATTTTTCTTCCTTTTTTATTCATTCATCCAGCAGATGTACACTGAATTCTGATAACTGTGAAAAAGGTGAACAGAAAAAGTCAAATTTCCTGGTCTCATGAATCTTACAATCTAGTGGGGGAAGATTAAATTAATCACATATTTTCATTAAACCACCAAGGTAACTAGTATAGAAGAAAGGAAACAAGTAGATATATATGG
Organism: Cervus elaphus; assembly: GCF_910594005.1. Lineage (NCBI taxonomy): Eukaryota > Metazoa > Chordata > Mammalia > Artiodactyla > Cervidae > Cervus > Cervus elaphus. The sequence goes on along the minus strand of NC_057845.1, from coordinate 24,493,127 downwards.
GATCAGATCTAGTCACGAAGAGTAGGAGCTGACAGAGGACTAATTAGACCTCAAATATGATTAGTGGTTAATTGAGTCAGTGGGAACAGCCATTCTATATTCACGAAATGAACAATAAATTCAAGGATGAATTACACATTCAAGGAGTTAAACAAAAATAAGAGATGGAGCTTAATGGAAAGGGATGAGAAGGGGTGACATATGACTCAAGGCTCAAGAAATATAAGTAAACGTGAGATGGTGTAAGCCTTGCCAGCCATATAATAGACTTTGCATTTATTCAAATAGCATCGGGAACTCATTAGGTGGGTCTGAAAAGCAGCATGATATCTATATTTTCTCTCAATAATATTATTCTTACACTAATGTGGAGAGTGAACTGAAGAATGGCTATATACCACGTGAGGATACCTGCTAGTAGGTTATCATAGGACCAACCTCAAAGTACCTGATACATGTTTAGCACTCAATAAGTCAATAAATGTTAGCAGCCATTACTATCATTATCAGCTTCATCTTTGCCATTGCTGTTATCTTCGACTAAGTTGATGGAGACTAAGAGTAGACATATTACGATACATTTTGAGGTGACATTTTTTTTTTTAAAATTGATGGTTTGCTTGTGGGACATAGGGATAAGTGAAAATTGAGTATAAAATGAATCCTGGATTTCAAGTATGTGCAACAGAAGTAAAGGTGATAAGCCATTTGTGGGGGAATATAATGATGAGTGCAGTTGTGCAACAGTTTGAGCATTCTTTGCAATTGCCTTTCTTTGGGATTAGAATGAAAACTGGCCTTTTCCAGTCTTGTGGCCACTGCTGAGTTTTCCAAATTTGCATGAACTGTGAAATTCCAGATGTTCAAGCTGCTTAGAGAAAAGGCAGAGGAACCAGAGATACAATTGCCAACATTCGTTGGATCATCTAAAAGTCAAGAGAGTTCCAGAAAAACATCTACTTCTGCTTTATTGACTATGACAAAGTCTTTGACTGTGTGCATCACAACAAAGTGGAAAATATTTAAAGAGGTGGGAATACAAGACCACCTGACCTGCCTTCTGAGAAATCTGTATGCAGGTCAAGAAGCAACAGTGAGTACTGGATATGGAATAGCAGACTGGTTCCAAATTGGGAAAGGAGTATATCAAGGCTGTATATTGTCACCCTGCTTATTTAACTTATATGCAAAGAAATGCTGGGCTGGATGAAGCACAAGCTGGAATCAAGATGGCTGGGAGAAATATCAAACCTCAGATATGCAGATGTTACCACCCTAATGGCAGCAAGTGAAGAACTAAAGAACCTCTTGATGAAAGTGAAAGAGGAGAGTGAAAAAGTTGGCTTAAAACTCAACATTCAGAAAACTAAGATCATGGCATCTGGTCCCATCACTTCATGGCAAATAGATGGGGAAACAGTGAAAACAGTCTCTGACTTCATGTTTTGAGGCTCCCAAATCAATGCAGATGATGACTCCAGCCATGAAATTAAAAGACGCTTACTCCTTGGAAGAAGAGTTATGACCAACCTAGACAGCATATTAAAATGCAGAGACATTACTTTGCCAGTGAAGGTCCAACTAGTTAAAGCTATGGTTTTTCCAGTAGTCATGTATGGATGTGAGAGTTGGAATATAACGAAAGCTGAGAACCGAAGAACTGATGCTTTTGAACTGTGGTGTTGGAGAAGACTCTTGAGAGTCCCTTGGACTGCAGGGAGATCCAACCAGTCCAGCCTAAAGGAAATCAATCCTGAATATTCATTGGAAGGACTGATGCTGAAGCTGAGACTCCAATACTTTGGCCACCTGATGAGAACAGCTGACTCATTTGCAAAGACCCTGATGCTGGACAAGAATGGAGGCGAGAAGAGAAGGGGACGACAGAGGATGAGATGGTTGGATGGCATCATCAATTCAATGGACATGGATTTGAGTAAACTCTGGGAGTTTGTGATGGACAGGGAGGCCTGGTGTGCTAAAGTTCATGGGGTCCCAAAGAATCTGATATGACTGAGCAACTGAACTGAACTAAACTGATAATTATGAGTTCTCTTTGGAACAAGATGCATCTAGATTTCCTTTAGAATGAAAGAGGAAATATTAAATAGGAATTTGAATATTACAGAGAAGAGAATGTGGCTAAGACAGAAAGCTTTATGTGGTGACTGAAGCTGTAGGTAATGTAAGATAGCTCAACTAGAGAGTGTATAGTGAGAAAAAAAAAAATGTCCCAGGAGAGAGTCTTAAGGAAATCCAGCACTTAGTGGCTAAATAGAATGGCTTTAATCTATATGGTCAAAATAGAGGAAGGGACAGGAAAACCCTGCACCTGAAGTGAAGGGCAGACCCCATGGTATGCTGCCATCCGTGGGGTCGAAAGGGTGGGACATAACTAAGCACCTGAACAACAAGTGGAGGAAAGCCCTCACCACAAGGGAGAACTGGGAATATCAAGAGACATCTAGAATACTGGCAAGAACCAACTGCCTCTGCCACATTCATTAATGTGTTTTTCATTGCTTGGCATATTTATAAATGATTAAGAAGAAACAGAGAAAATGCTGATTTAATTTTTGGATAGGGCTTCCTTGTTAGTTCAGTTGGTAAAGAATCCAGCTGCAATGCAGGAGATCCTGGTTCAATTCCTGGGTTGGGAAGATACACTGGAAAAAGGATAGGCTACCAGCTCCAGTATTCTTGGGCTTCTTTTGTGGCTCCGCTGGTAAAGAATCTGCCTGCAGTGCGGGAGACCTGGGTTCTATCCCTGGGTTAGGAAGATCCCCTGGAGAAGGGAAAGGCTACTCACTCCAGTATTCTGGCCTGGAGAATTCCATCTCTCAATCTTTCTATATTTTACTTTTAAAACTTTACTGTGCAGAGCACATTTTATACAAGCAGCATAAGGTAATTTTTTCTTAAATCATAATCACATATACTTGTCAAATATAATTGGAAACCAATCAATAATGGCTGCATGATTAAGTTACTTTCAAAAAATAAATAAGTCAAGTGCCTCTTCATTTCTATCCACCACCCAATGGCCTAGTTAAGCAAATGGTTATGTAGGTTTTGTATGCCTAATAAAGTTCTCTCTTGATTTTTATACATTACTGAAGATGATAATAAAGAATATATTTTCCCATTTTGGTTCTTTTTATTATACATAGCTGTAGAGGATTTCATATTATTTTTCTCCTAGCCTGAAATTTGCTCATATAAATGAGCAAATTTAAAATGTTATCATGACATCTCAGCATAGTGGTTATTTGTTTTGTTAACAGAAACAAATTCATATCTCCACATATATAATGCCTAATATTAAAGCAAACTTTATTTCATGATAGTGAATGATGATAGGAGTGCAGTGTTCTGAACTGAATGACTGATAGAGCAATGAAAGAGATCCTTATATATCTAAAGATCAGTCATGAGAGAGGGTCCCCAAAGCTCTGTGTACAAATTTCACTGTTGGTAAATGACCTGCATATCTAAGACACACATTCCAGAAATGGTGTTTGTTGAAAGCCAAGCTGAATTTTCCAATAGTAAATGGTGGGAGATCAGAAAGTAGTCTGTAGAAGCATATATGAGAAAAACACCATAAGGCGATATAAATAAAAATACTATCAGAAGAAGACATTTAAGAACAATAAGTGACATGTGCAATATTTTCACTTACATTATTTTTCCTCTTTGAAAACAATTCCTGTGCAGCTCTAAAAAATTCAGCATGGCATACAATTCTTCTACTAAATGAAACAATGAATAATGTATCAGATCATCATGAAAGCTTGCACTTTCTGATTGATAAGATATTTTATTCTGGAAGTGACATGTACCACATGTGATAGAGTTAATATAGATATTGTTTGTTGTTGTTACTGTTTAGTCACTCAGCCATGTCCAATTCTTTTGTGACCCATGGACTGTAGCCCACCAGGCTCCTCTGTTCATGGAATTCTCTGGCAAGAATACTGGAGTGGGTTGCAATTTCCTTCTCCAGGGGATCTTCCTGACACAGGGATTGAACCTGTGTCTCCTGCATTGGCAGGCAGATTATTTACTGCTGAACCACCAAGGAAGCCCTTAGCTATTGTTAGGGCTTAAATTAATAATTAATTTAGTGTATAAAAATTGATGTGATGGATATGCCCTATCCTAGGCATTAGTACTTCATCCTGACAACAAATGTGAATTAATATTATAAATGCCAGGTGGAAATAAAATTTGTTACCAGTCTAAGTATGATAAAGATGTCAGATGTCCTATGTAGTAATACAGTTTCATATTCAATGGTTTAGTATCAGTATTGTGCATATAAATTTTTTCCAAGAATTTTTTAGAGACTATTTTCTATAATTTTAAAAATCTAAGGTATTTTAACAATATAGAGGTGAGAAGAAAGTTAAGCAGCAAAAGGAGAAAATGTGTTCAGAAAAAAAGGCAAGTGGATTTTTTATTTTCTTTCCTTGTCAAACTAAAATCACCTCCCCTAATTCATACACCAAAAATAACAAAAATAATTAAATGTTTTGATTTCAATCTCCCTTAGTCTGGCAACAGTATTCATAATACTTGAAGGTTAATCGTGTGACAGTGATGAAGCAAGCCATGCAAACAGTATATCTTTATAACAATGGATATTTTTCCTGTGAAATGGATTGGAATAATATGATAGCATACAGGAATTGTATTAAAATGAAGGTCCTTCAACCTGATGAATATTATAAGTGCTACTTTCTCAAAGACATCATCAAAATTAGAAGCATTTATCTTCAGCCAACTCTCAATTATCTACATGTAGACTATCCCCTTTGTGAATGATTTGCTGCAATTTAAAAATTTCTGCTGCAATTTAAAATAATTTCTTCCTGTCACCTAGCACTTTTATGATATAATCATCCAATATCTCAGTGATAAATTAAGAACCTGATAAAGTAAAATACAGTGGTGTGTGAGGTAAGTTGGTATAAATATCTCACACCAGATCCTATAATTGACTTCATATCCCAATGTAAACTATTTTTACTTCTGGATATTTGATAATATTCATAGTATTTCTTCTATAATTGGTCACCTAATCAAATGTGAAATGCATTTTTTAATATAACTCTTGATATTTACATATGCATTGACATGTATCTTGAGTAACAACTTCTCCTATTAGGAATATATTTTAAGATATCTAGCTAGCAGCTGATAAAAACAGGTACCAAAAAAAACAAACAAACAAACAAACAAAAAACAGGTACCAACCATTTTAGGTGCCCTATATTTTAAATATCTTTTGTTCTCGTGTTTCAATAAAGACTATAAAAAATGTGTTCCATGTATTAAATATTTATTGAGTTCTCCTGCATACCAAAACAAGTCTAGGCACTAGGAATTCATGTACTGCATACCAACCCAATAAAACACATTTCTCTGATGAGTTTATATTTTTTTGAGGAAGACTATAAACATATAAGAAGTTTCCCAGGTGGTGTTAGTGGTAAAGAGCCTGCCTGCCAATGCAGGAGACATAAGAGATGCAGGTTTGATCCCTGGGCTGGGAAGATCTCCTGGAGGAGAAAATGGCAACCCACTCGAGTATTGTTACTTGGGAAATCCCATGGATAGAGGAGTCTGGAGGGCTACAGTCCATAGGGTCATAAAGAGTCGACATGACTGATGTGACTTTTAGCACATAAACGTATAAACAAATGAGTAAATGAAGGGTTAGATACTCATAAGGATTATAAAGTTGATAATATTTGAGATCGTATAGAGAAAGATGGAAGACATGATTTATTTAGGGTAGTCAAAGAATAATATCCTGAAGAGCAATGTTTGGAAAATTTGAAAAATTTAAAGAACACAGTCATGAAAATGTCCTGTTGAGAATATTCCAAACAGAGAAACAGCAAGTGCAAATGCTCTGAAGCTGACTATAGGAAAAAATTTGCAATATATACTGTATACATATACTGTCTATTTGTGGTTGTGTACTAATTTCCCTGCTTATACTAGGATACCTATTTAATTTATTCTTGGAAAATAAGTTTTTCTCATTTCCAGGAGGTAATATCAGGTAATTGTGTTAATGGTTAATTCATTTCTTCCAGGGGAACGACTGCTGTTCTTTAGTCACTAAATCATATCTGACTCCTTGCAACCACATGGACCACAGCTTGCCAGGCTCCTCTGTCCATGGTGTTTCCCAGCTAAGAATATTGGAGTTGATTGCCATTTCCTTCTCCAGGGGATCTTCTGGACCCAGGGATGAAATCCACATCTGCATTGGCAGCTGGATTCTTTACCACTGAGCCGCCAGGGAGGCCCAAAGGGGAAAGGTAGAGGAGTTCATTTTATTGTTATTTAGGATTCTTAAGTCCAATTTTTTTTTAAGTTTATTCTAATTAACCACTGATCCTCTACTGAGGTGTGGAGAAGAAGCTGAATGGGGGCATTTTTGAGGGTGTGTTGGGGACAGTTCTTAGAGTGGTTGTGATCCTTGAGAGCAGAATTAAGAAAAAGAAAAGATCACAAAAAGGTAGATCTATGGATTTGGCAGTGTGGGCCTAGTTTTTAGAGTGGCTTTGTTTTGTTCCTTAGAAATGCTGAAGATGGAAGATGGGGAATGTTTTCAGGTCAGTCACCTTTCTTTGAGAGTAGACATATTCTTTTCTGATGTTTCTCAGGCTTCATGTGTTACTGATCTAATACGTATATGAAAGACTTCAATAACCTCTAGGTGCCAAAGTAATTTCAAGTGCCAAAGCATTTCAGCCTACCTTTAAGGAAGTGTTCCTATTAGAAGAATTCCTGTTAAAACTTGGGACAATCACAAATCTGAATCTGTAGCTTGTAGTTAGATGGGGATGTGTGATAGGCCCCAGACTATGAAATGCATTTAAAATATGAGCAAGGCTCATTTGTGCTTATTCTGTCAATGCCTGTTTCTCTTTCCAGCTCCTGTTTTTCTCTCTTCCTCTTCCTTTCTCTCTCCTTCATCTCCAGTCAAACACTTTTGCCCCACTTAATCACTGTGAAAGTACTTAAAACAGCCACGATTTTTGGTGACTTAAGCAACAGAGGTAAGTTGGACGGACACTGGAGGGTTGCTTTCACTAAAGGTCATAGTAAAGTTCTGTGTGTGAGTGAGTGTGTGTGTGTGTGTGAGTTGCTCAGTCGTGTCTGACTCTTTGCAACCCTATGGACTGTAGCCTGCCAGGCTCCCCTGTCCATGGGATTCACTAGGCAAGAATATTGGAGTCGGTTGCCATGCCCTCCTCAAGGGGACCTTCCTGACCCGGGAACTGAAGCTGCATCTCTTACATCTCCTGTACTGGCAGGAGGTTCTGTACCCACTCAGCCACCTGGGAAGCCCCAGTATGGATTCTACTGAGGAAAAAATTGCAGCTACGACCTAGCACTTTGGGCCCTCATGTCAGTAGATTCACCGAGAATGAAAAGAGTAATTTATTTGAAAAAGTTCCTAAGAGAGTAGATTCTAAAGTTCTCATAATAAGAAAAAATAATGAACTATATGAAAAGATGTATGTTAACCACACTTATTGTGGTAATCATTTTGCAATCTATGGGGCTTCCCACTTGGTTCTAGTGGTAAAGAATCTGCCTGCCAATGCAGAAGATGAGCTTGATCCCTGGGTTGGAAAGATCTGGAAGAAGGCATGGCAACCCACTCATGTCATAATGATGATGGTGTTTTATGTTAAATATTTATGAAGATAACTGAGAGAAAAAAAGAAAAGAGTTGCTATTTGAATGAGGATCATAGGTTGTAATTTCACAATGTGGGTATGAAGGAGTGTGTCCCTGGCAATCATTGGGGTATAAACCTTGGTGATATTGTGCCCAGCGGTCATTGCACATGAGCAAATGGAAGCATAAGAAAAGGTGACCAAGGGCTCAGACTGCTCAGTAACAGTAATAAGGTCTAGACCATGGGTATCCCTCCTTCCCCTGGCATGGGACTCAGATCACAAGAACTTCTGGCAAAAGATTTGGAGAATCTGCAATGGACTACAGGAAGTAAGAGATGATGAATGTTAATTACAAATCTAGGATTAGCTTCAGAACGAAAATAGTAGCTTGTCTGGCAAACACTCTTTAAGTCTTTTTAAGATATTACAAATGACCATTTCCTTTAGGAGCTGACACTGCCCTCTCCTTTCAGGGAAGAAGTGAAGATAACTTGCTCTCATAAAAAGTTTCCAATATCGTGAAAGGATGCAAGTAGTTCTGGGTGGACAGTAGTGAACAGTATCCTATCCGAATCATGTATCACACCCTGCCACTCAACCCTACCCATTTCTGTGGGCCTCATTTGCTTTCATTGATTTCCCAGCTGGAGCAGCCTTGATCATGCCTTTCCCGTGGTAGTAAATCACTGGCTACTGCCTCAGCTTTCCTGCCATCATACATGGAGGTGACCCATTTGTAGCTCTGACTGGCAGGTTATTGTACATACACATGGGTGATATTGACATGCAGATGGTGAGCCTGAATAACAAACCTGTTGTTATTGTTCAGTTGCCAAGTGATGTCTGACTCTTCACAACCCCATGGACTGCAGTGCACCAGGCTTCCCTGTTCTTCACTATTTCCTGGAGTTTTCCCAAGTTTGTGTCCACTGAATCTGTGACGCCATCCAACCATCTCATCCTCTGTTGCCCTCTTCTCCTTCTGCCTTCAATCTTTCCTAGAATCAGGGTCTTTTCCAACGAGTCAGTTCTTTGCATCAGGTGTCCAAAGTACTAGAGTTTCAGCTTCAGCATCAGTCCTTCCAGTGAATATTTAGGACTGATCTCCTTTAGTATGGACTGGTTGGATCTCCTTGCAGCCCAAGGGACTCTCAAGAGTCTTCTCCAGCACAACAGTTCAAAAGCATCAATTCTTTGGTGCTCTGCCTTCTTTATTGCCCACTTCTCACATCTGTACATGACTACTGGGAAGACCATAGACTTGACTATATGGTAATTAGTCTATTTTCTTGGCTAAGTAATGCCAGCTGTCCAAAGAGGGAAGAGGGGCAAAGAATGGGACTATAGATAAACATTACAGAAAAAAAAGGGAAGACATTTCTTTAGAGGGAAATTTTATTAGTAGCTTTCAAACTTTTCTGATTATAACAGGCAGTAGTCAATACAATTTACATCACATTAGTATGAATATAGAACATATTCAGACATACATAGAAAATACAGCTAAAAAAACAAACAAACAACATTTATTCTTACTACCTATGATGCACTGTGGTACTTTCATTTGTATTATATCTTATTCTATTTCATTTAAAATAAAATTGCTGATCTCTGTGATCCAAAATTGGATCATGAGAAATAAATATAGATTTTGATAAGCATTAAAAAATCTAAATGTATTACTCATAATGGCCCAATATTATTTTGGAATTTTTTTTTTTTTAGCAATACATACACATGCATGTATATTTATGTGCATATATACATATCTTTATGTGTAAGTGTGTGTACTGAGTTTTGATGTAGGGTAAAGATATCAGAAAATATATTGAGTGTTCCTGCTCTCCACTGTTTCACATCAAATTATGAATTGAAAGGAAAGGACCTAGGTCAGTGTCTGAGGCTGGAACTGCACAGGAGCCTAATATTTATCATGTTAGAAAGCAAAATAGATATTTTTCAAATATTTATTATTATGCTTTGGCAATGTACTTATTTATCTAGTCTTGATTTCCCCTAATATTGATTAAATATTGATAAATCACTTTAGGAAATTCCAAGTGGCTTCAGCTAAACTAAGAAAACAAAGAGAGAGCTATTTGGGTCACATCTAGACTAATAAAAAAGGACAGATAAGATGTCTGTACTCAGGAGTCTAGATTTGATTGAAGTTGCTGGTGGCAGGGGAAGTGGAAGAGGATTAGATAAAGAAGTGAAAAATCTGAAGGGATTGAGTCTGGCTCTTTTCAATGCTTACTTAAGAGTTTTTGCTCTTATTCTCTTTGTTATTTTTAAACAAGAAGGCTCTTGAGCAACTAGCAGTGGCATAAATACACTGTAGGGCACAAAAAGAATCATTACACACAAAAAAATAAAAAGACTCGGGATATGGGAGAACAATTACACATTTATTCACTTTACAGATTCCACTTTATCTAGGCAAACCTTTTTTCTCAAAGAATAGCTGGTAAATTTTCATTATCAGGTTATAATACTCTATTCATTTTGTTTTACATAATTTAAAAATAAATTATTCTAAAACATTTTCGGATAATTTTAAAGCTCAAATAAACAACACTTTTAGAAATATCATCTTGTCTAAGAATTTCTTCATTATCCCCAATAAGAATTTTCTTATTTTTCCTAAAATTTTAAAGCTTCATCTTTTTGACCTTTCAATCTTTAAGCCACCAGATATTTTTATGTATGATGTAATGCAGAAACCCTGTATTTTTTCCACCAGATTTTCTGAATTCTTTCCTTACTGTTCTACAGTAGTGACAGTTCTGCTGTATATCAAGTTTATATTGATGTGTGAGTTTGTTTCTGGATTGTCTATTCTATTTCATAGTTCATTTTATTTATCAGTCTTCAGCTGTCAAAGGTTAATCACTAGAGCCTAGTACGCTTTTGTTTTTCTGTTGTTTTTATTTATCTATCTATGGTTGCATTACAGATTACTCTAGAATTTAGTGGTTTAAAATAACAATAAGCATTTATTATCTCTCACATTTTGTGCAGATCAGGACCTTGGGAGTAATTCTGTTGTGTGTTTCTGGCTTTTGTCCTCCTTGAGGTCAAGAGGTTGGCTGAACTTGTAGTCATCCAGAGACGAGAGGATGTGCTTCCAAGGGGGCTCACTTCCATGGCTCACAAGTTGATACTCATTTCTGCTGGAAGCGCTCAGTTCTATTCATGGGTCACTCCTCATGTATTCTTGAATATCCTTGTTCTCGTTCAGTAGCTCAGTCATGTCTGACTCTTTGCGACCCCATGAACTGCAGCACTCCAGGCTTCCCTGTCCTTCACCATCTCCCAGAATTTGCTCAAACCCATGTCCATTGAGTCAATGATGCCACCCAACCATCTCATCCTCTGTCGTCCCCTTCTCCTCCCGCCCTCAACCTTCCCCATCATCAGTGTCTTTTCCAATGAGTCAGTTCTTTGCATCAGGTGGCCAAAGGATTGAAGATTCAGCTTCAGCATCAGTCCTTCCAATGAATATTCAGAGTTGATTTCCTCTAGGATTGACTGTTTTGATCTCCTTGCTGTCCAGTGGATTCTCAGGAGAATTCTCCAGCACCACAGCTTGAAAGCATCAGTTCTTTAGTGCTTAGCCTTCTTTATGGTCCAGCTCTCACATGCATACATGACTAGTAGAAAAATCATAGCTTTGACTATACAGATCTTTGTCATCAAAGTGATGTTCTTGTAACACCTCAGCTTAGTTGTTCTACTATGAGCAATTCAATAGAGAAAGAGGACCAGGAGGAAGTTATCGTTTTAATAGCTTACCATTGGGAGTCACAAAGCATCACTTCTCCATACTCAATCCATCAGAAGAAATGGGTAAGTCCAGCCAACACTCACAAGAATTTTTACTGAAAAACTTAACTACAAATTCTTAGATTTGTATATATTTTGACATGATAATGTTTAGTTTTCCTTTGGCAATATAAATACTTGACCTAAATTAATAGGTTTTTCTGATGTTTTATTATTTACAGATTTATTTGGGTTTCCTACTCTATTTCCAATAGGTTTTGGTAAGTTAAATCTTAGGGAAAATGACCCCCCACATCACTGACACAAAGGTCTTAATATTTTTCATAAATGTAAATGTTTTACTGATTACAAAGTATTGTCACTCACCAAATATAAGTTTGAACATTGGCCAACACATAACCTTTCTAAACTTTCTCTTTATTTAATGCAAAATAATATTTTAATATTTTTAATATTCTTGCATTTACATAGCTCTTTCTAGGTGACAAAATAGTTTGATGCAACTTCTAGTTTTTTGTTTGGTCACTAGCTAAACAAAACTATATATTTGAAGCAGTTGTTAATGCTAAGTTATAGATAAGAAAACTGAATTTTTAATCCTTTAACAGGATTTTCAGTGATTTGCTGAAAGGCTTTCATAAGAAAATTAGTAAGTGGACATATGGTGATGTTTTTCCTTATGCTTTATAAAGTGTCCTTCATTTATTAACCATAGGATGAATTCCAGTAATGTTGGCTGTTTGTAGCTTCCCAAATTTGATCAACAGAGTGTATGAAATTCTTATTACCTTAGTGATCTTTTATATAAAATTTAGTACAAAATTGCTTTTTGGTATAAATGACATTTAATACCAATGCAGGCAGTACTAATTTGCTACTCAGTGCAATATAATGTGACTGTTAGGACTGATGGAGTCTATAAGTTACCATAACTTATATGGAAAAAAGATGCAAGTCACTATAGCACAGCCTTCAAAAGGGTTGCATATAAATTAGATACTTTTTTTTCCATTTATTTTTATTAGTTGGAGGCTAATCACTTTACAATATTGTAGTGGTTTTTGCCATACATTGACATGAATCAGCCATGGATTTACATGTGTTCCTCATCCCGATCCCCCCTCCCGCCTCCCTCTCCATTCCATCCCTCTGGGTCTTCCCAGTGCACCAGCCCCGAGCACTTGTCTGATGCATCCAACCTGGGCTGATCTGTTTCACCCTTGATGGTATACTTGTTTCAATGCTGTTCTCTCAGAACATCCCCCCCTCGCCTTCTCCCACAGAGTCCAAAAGTCTGTTCTGTACATCTGTGTCTCTTTTTCTGTTTTGCATATAGGGTTATCGTTACCATCTTTTTAAATTCCATATATATGCGTTAGTATACTGTATTGGTCTTTATCTTTCTGGCTTACTTCACTCTGTATAATGGGCTCCAGTTTTATCCATCTCATTAGAACTGATTCAAATGAATTCTTTTTAAAGGCTGAGTAATATTCCATGGTGTATATGTACCACAGCTTCCTTATCCATTCATCTGCTGATGGGCATCTAGGTTGCTTCCATGTCCTGGCTATTATAAACAGTGCTGCGATGAACATTGGGGTGCACTTGTCTCTTTCAGAAATCTGGTTTCCTTTTAAACAACATAATGATGGATGAATTGGATGACACATAAATAGAAAGATGTTCTTTAATATTTTTCTTTGCCCTAAATCTTTCTGCTTTCTGATAATGATTACACTGTTGAAATTTAAAATATATACATATCATAGGTAATGGTGAGATAGACTAGGTAAAATTGTGTTTACACTATATTGAGTGGTATATATATTTGCAACATTTTTCTTCATATTGCATCATAAGCTTATATATCTGAAAAGTGGAAGTGTTAGTTGCTCAGTTGTGTCCAACTCTTTGCAACCACATGGACTGTAGCCCACCAGGCTCCTCTGTCCATGGAATTCTCCAGGCAAGAATACTGAAGTGGATAACCATCCCCTTCTCCAAATACATCTAAAAAGTGTCCCAGATCTCACAAACAAACAACAATGAAAGCAAACTAGAACAAGAAACATGAGAAATTGTTGATGCATGAATAACAATAACAAAGTTAGATAGAAATTTAGAAATATTTAGAAATGTTGAACTCTAATAGAAGATAAACTCATTTATTTTCCACAAAAATGAGGTAGAGTCCCAACCCCATTTTAAGGTTATTCAGTTTGTTCAAAACTCAACAAAATCACAACCTTCCTTAAAGCCATATAAAAATGCACTCAACTTGAAATACATTTGATGTGCCTTCATATTGTGATTCATAGGCCAATTGGTTACTGAAAACTGACTATTTTCATTAAAGACATTGTTTCAAGACATCTGGGGCTTCCCTTGTGGCTTTGAGGGTAAAGCATCTGCCTGCAATGCAGGAGACCCGGGTTTGATCCCTGGGTCAGGAAGATCCCCTGGAGAAGGAAATGGCAACCCACTCCAGTATTCTTGCCTGGAGAATTCCATGGATAGAGGAGCCCGGTAGGCTGCAGTCCGTGGCGTTGCAAAGAGTTGGACATGACTGAATGACTAATATACTTCAAGACATCTGGTCCATGGAACTGAGTCACTGAAGTGATGCATCTTCTGATACTTAAATCTCATCTTTGATGCATTGTTCTCTCCGTTTGTTGATTAGCTGCTTCAGTCAGTTTGCAGTATCTGATTTTTAAATCATGGTTATAATTCAATACTATATACAACTGGAAGAGACCATGACTGGTGTAATTAGAACAATAAGAAACCTGAACTGAGCAATGGAGTCTTAATCAATTTCTACCTTAGTTTACTAGAAGTAACCTGAACAACCACAAAACTCTAGTGTTTCTTTTATCTTTTTCTCTTCTTTGCAGATGTAACATTGTTCTATCACCAGACTAATAGTGAAATAATTTTAACATTGCAATTGGCAAAGTTGGCATGCCTATTCCAAGGTACTAGGCTATTTTTCAAATCACATATTTTCTCACCGCTAAACCTCAAAAGAGGACATTGCCAACTATCAGTAAGTATACTGAATGCTTATAACTTGTATGTAGTTTAAACATGGTAATGAGACATTTATTGTCTGATTACCACCACAAAGAAATTCCAACCTTTTTGTATATTCATGGAGTCAAACTGAAAAAAAATTATTTCTCTGGGACTTCATTTTTCACATGCATAATGAATGCTGCTGTCAGCAATCAATCCAAAATAGCATTGGCATAATGTACACCACAGCCAGACACGACATGCAGGCAAATAGAAACCAATATTCATTTCTCTAATAAATGTATGTCGACATGGACAATGGCATATTAGAATTAGATCACTCCTGTCTATGTGTTTGCCATATGTGTGTTTCTGGATTTTTTTCCTTCCTCTGAAAGTAATGTGAATGACAAGGAGAACTAGTCAATAAAAGTACAAGCATTTAAAAATCTTCTTTTAGGATTAATGAACGTGAAGTCACTCAGTCGTATCCGACTCTTTGCGACCCCATGGACTGACTATAGCCTACCAGGTTCCTCCGCCCATGGGATTTTCCAGGCAAGAATCCTGGAGTGGGTTGCCATTTCCTTCTCCAGGAGATCTTCCCGACGCAGGGATTGAACCCGGGTCTCCCGCATTGCAGGCAGACGCTTTAACCTCTGAGCCACCAGGGAAGTCACCTCTTTTAGGATTAGAGTAATGCATATTTACCCAGATTACCGTAAGAGAAAGGTAACAAACTTTGTCTAATTTGACCAATAGACAAATATATAGTGATAATTATGTCTTAAATTACTAACTATATGTCAGGTCCCAAGAATTGGAATGAGGACTAAATAAAAATACACATTTTTCTGCTTATTTTAGATTTGAGATAAAAAAGTATAAAGATTATAAATTAAAATGAATGGATGAAACTGACAACAAATGAAAAACAAATGAAAAGAATAAGAACCAAATATTTCTCTGGCCTAGAATGGTTGAATTTTTGCCCTGCCTAGTTATATATGTGTTTGGATAAAATAAGATATGTAAAATACCTGGCTCAGAAGCAGGCAAATTCTAGCTCCAAATTTGGAAAGTGACAAGCCTGGATAGAAATAAATGTCTGAAGCAAATTTTTTAAAAATATTAAGAAACAATAATGACATGAGATATTCCATAATAAATCTACTCCATGGTGAAATAAATTAGTGATATATTATGTACTTTATCTCTTTCTTAAAGGCTATAATAAATCATTCAGTCAAGAAAACTTTTAAATTTAGCTTATTCAGGTCAAAATCTGAGTAAATTAAATTTAAATTAATTGGACCATAAACTTTTTTTCCTATGTAAATTATTAACATTCTACTATATATATATATATATATTCTTTTATGTATATTTTGTCTAAGATATATGGTAGACAGATTCTCAGACAATTTGTTTTTCAAGTTGGTGTTTGGAAGGAAGACTATATTAAGATGGCTTATGGAATGTTGAATGGTTTTTCCCTGTTAAATTATTTGAACAAATAAATGTGTACTATTGGCATATGTATTTATATTCATATAGCACATAGCCATGGTATCTATATATTCTGTATAAATTGGTGATCATCTCAACATAT
Organism: Cervus elaphus; assembly: GCF_910594005.1. Lineage (NCBI taxonomy): Eukaryota > Metazoa > Chordata > Mammalia > Artiodactyla > Cervidae > Cervus > Cervus elaphus. The sequence goes on along the minus strand of NC_057845.1, from coordinate 24,476,999 downwards.
CAACATAGTGGTTAAAAGACTTTTGAAATCTAAAAACATTAGATGTTTATGTTTTATGTGTCACTGTGCTAAATGCTTTATATTTTATTTAATTAAATATTAACAATGAATGTTATCTCTTGGGAAGGGAAGAATGCTCCCATTTTATAAGGAATACATTGAAAATCAGAGAAGTTAAGTAGTTGCTCAAATTCAGCAGTCAGTAAAGGATGAAACTAGTATTCCAATATTATTTCAACCAAAAGCTCTAACCACCTTTCAAGTCCCAGAGTTTACATTCAGTTCAGGTGCTATATATGCCTCAGTCTCCCACATGTTCTGATCACAACACCCTCCATCTGCCCTAATGACGCTTTTCTGGCAAGAGACAACTTTCCCTTCTTTCCAATTTGACAAACTCTCTTTTTTTGCTTAAGGCAAGTCTTGGCCAAATGACTCTGCAAAGCTAACAAGTTATCCATATCATTTTCCACTTTGCAATTAGCACAACATAAGTGTTGTTGTTTTCACCTCCTGTCAGTATGTGAGCTTTTAAAAGCAAAGACAATGAACCGAAAACATCTGAATCCCCAGAATTTGTTCCCTGAAAAATAGTCCCATAAATGTTTCTTGAATGAATGGTTAGATGAAAAAATAAATTAATAACTGGAAAATGATAATCAAGTTTACTGAAAGACCTCTCTTCTGCATCACTTTTTAGCTGCGGAGAAACACATTTGTATACAAAATGAAGAGAAATGGGTCTGCATTTTATAGGTAGAAAGGTAGTCAATGAGCTCTGAGACGTCACATGAAAGTCTTTATTTCTTTGCAGCTCACTTTCCTTATTTGAAAATTAATAGAATCAATTCCCATACTGAAATTTCTTCATAATATATTCATTCTGTTCAGGCATCAAGTTTCAATGGATGAGCCACTGCCGACTAGCTACCATACTGAATGTGTGTGTATGCACGCTCAGCCCATCAGTTGTGCCCAACTCTTTCTGACCTCAGGGATGGCAGCCCTCCAGGCTTCTCTGTCCATGGGATTTTCTAGCAAGAAAACTGGGGTGGGTTGCCATTTTCTCCTCCAGGGCATCCTCCTGATCCAGGGATCGAATCCTGTCTCCCCGTCTCTTACATTGGCAGGTGGATTCTTTACCACCACCACTGGGGAATACTGACTACTAAAGCATGTGTTACAAAATACAAGTTTATTATTTTTTTTTTTACAAGTTTATTTTGTAGGAGACAATGATATGAACTCATTTTTTGCAGAATTAAAATGTACTTAATTGAATACCTATAAGTTGTTGACAGGTGGTTTACCAACTAAAACTATGTATTTAAATGTATGATAATTTAAAAAGAAGCAGGAAGAGTGAAACAATAAAAAATAAAGGTTCCTTATGTTTAATAGTATAATAGCAAAACATTTTTCTAACAGAGACTGGGAAATTGAGGGGACTGTCTAGCTGGATCGATTTTTGTGAAGTTTTGATTTATATTCTCAGTTGCATCAGAATTCAGTCACAAAATAAAAAGCAACAACTTCTTTCTAAGTATCTTTGATCTTTAACATTTATAGATTAACTGTATCAACAGTTACAGTTAATCTATGAGAAAGAAGGAGGAATAATTTGAAGATACGAGTTCACAAAGGAAACACTGAAACGGACCTCCTCTTTCTTACTGATCACATTACAAGCTTTTCTTGCAGCTGAAAGAGTTCTTTCTACCTTGTTCACCATCCTCTGGTCTTCTCTCTACTCTCTCTCACACCTTATCGACTATAAGAAAGCATTTGCTGAGTCATAAATGGTTTTTCCTCTCTGCACTTATTATTTTGACTTTTAAGCAATGCAGATTGAGTCTAATGATTCAGACAGGTCAAAGGCTTATGGCATTAAAGTAACTTATTGATTTATAAAGTGTCTTTTCCTGGCCTCTAAGTGCTTAAAAGAATTGGAAAACTCTTTACAGAGTGAGAGATTGCCCCGAGTATTCCCCATTTACCTGGAGCCACTGCTGGCAGAGAAATAGCTCCTGGTTATGCCCAGAAAATTTCAAATTCATATTCTAAGGATAATACCTAGGTCACAGTTTGATGAAATCTTCTGCCATTATAAATTTCACACATGGCAGGTGCGGGATATTCTTGCAAAGTAATGAACAGCTATATAAGATTTTTCTAAGAAAGGGGCACATGATGTCTTCCTTAGGTCATAGTATTTTTTTCATGATTTTCTAATAAATAAATATTGCTAAGTTGATATAATTTACGAGAAATACATTATCCAGTTGTTGGACGAGTGGCATTTGGTGGGAGAGATGCTCAATGTAGGTTTCTTTTTTTATAGATTATATTAAAATAAGTAGTATATTCCAGAAGTTAGAACATGTTTGTGCGCATGTGAATAGACATTGCTAGTATTCATCAAAATTGTTTCCCTCTCCTAATGGGCCAAGAAAGACCTCATTTCTCATCCCATTTGCAACTCTATGAGGCCGTGTGATTAGTCCATTTGACCAATCCAATGGGTTGCATGAGAAGGTGATACGTGATAGTCTCTGGCTAAGGCAGAGACTTAGAATAAGGAGACTTAGAATAAAGAAAAGATAGACTTAGAATAAAGAAAAGCTTTTCTTTATTCTCCCACTCTTCCACCCTGTTTATAAGACCCACTGAGCAGCCTGGAACCCTGAGTGACAATGTGGAAAATGATCTCACTGGAAAGGCATCTTTGGGGCCAGGGAGGACCTTGCATAACAGGTAAATTATCCTTTGCAATTTTAAGCCACTCAAATTGTACATACAACTATGACACAGAATGATCTGGCACAGTATGATATAACAGATTTTTTTTTTTTTTTTTTTGTTGAGCCAGGTATTTACTTTATTTTTTTTATTTTTAATTTTTTTTCTGTTTTTAAAACCTTTTCACTTTTTTTTTTATTATTATTTTTTTTTCCAGTGGGTTTTGTCATACATTGATATGAATCAGCCATATTTTTTTAATTCATAAAAGTATTATTTCTAATGAAAATGCTGTGATATGTAATATTTTGTGAAATGTCTTTATTTTTCAAACACTGAAAAGTAAATACATTTCAAATGCAAGTATTTTTGAGTGATTTAATTTTTCAGTGTTTAGTGCTGGTTTTACACATTAACTAATGGTGTAACTCAACAAAGAATGCATGAAGAATGACAGTCAAATTTTAGAAGCTTAAATTGTGTCATCATATAGCCGTTTGCTCAAATTTTCATTAATTTTTTCTGTCAGATTTAAAATCACTCACTGAAAAATTCAGGTAAGATATTAAGAATAAAAAAAATTCCAGTTAAAAGACTAGGCTAATTTTATTATCAGAAGTTAATTATGAGGCCTAAAACTCAAATACCACTTTTAAATATGTTACAAAACTATATTAAAAGTGTGAATTGTTTGAAACATCAGTTTCCTGAAGTTTTTCAGTGTTTGAATCATTCATTTGAACTTCAGCTTGAATATCTAATTCAAAATGGGGACAAATTTTTAATTCTAAAACCTACTTCTTCTTGGTTATCCAGTCTCTCACCTCTAGCAGCATTGAAAACCAAAAGCACAGAATTCTGAATATGTGAAAGGGGACTTATCTTTTCCTAAACAGTCCACTACGTTGGCTGTCTTTGTTATCTGGCCATTACAATAGAAGTAATGTTCATGATATCAAGAATTATTTCAATAAATGGCTCTTCCAAGTATCAGACTTTTAACTTCCCTTTGGGACCTAATGCAGTGTAAAACTGTTTATAGCTTCTTTATTCCAGGATCAGAAACATTTTCCCACCTCTATGCCTGCAGCAAGTGTGAGCAGGTGGAACGTTTATCATGTTGTGAATATCCAGCATATGCAATAAACTCAACCTTTCTAAAATGTTTAGTGTTGGCTCCCTTATGGACAATCTAATGATGCTGAACAGGTATTCACTGACTCGCGTCATTATGAGTGAGTACTATATCTGGTGCTCTCTATTTTAGTTTCCCTGATCCAGAGGTAAAATCTGAGGATTAGATCACACGGTCACGCACAACAGTTAAACTCTATTTTGGGGAGAAAAAAACAGAACTGACTTTTGGTATGTATACTATTCAACCTGCAGAGATTGTATATAGAGAGTTTCCAACTAGCCAAGAACATTCAGAAGTTCTAGAAATACAGCAAATCAGTTTAGTTAAGTCTGATTAAGAGATTTTTTTTATAAGATATACACATGTATAACCACCACCCTCCCCAGAGATTACCCTCTAGATTTACAAACACAGTGTAGCAAATTTCAAGAGTGAACTGTTTCTTTATATTTACCCACAATAAGTCTGTCTTTCCATTTGGAAGGGTTTTTGTGAATATATCCTAGAAGTTTGCAAAGTGTAGCATGAAAAATGATTTTTAGGAGAGAGGAAAATAAGCACTTCAAACTGATTCATACCTTTGGTCCCTTTAATTTTGAATTTTTAGATGTAATTTATAAAAACATAATTCAGTATAGCATGTATATAATTTTTTAAATTTTTAAATATATATTTGGCAAGTTCAAAGTATTTTTACTGATAAGGGAACATATTCAGTAAGTTTTGAGATCACTGTTCTATTATATGAATGGAAAAGTCAAATTATTCTCCTGTTTATGAAAAAAACCATTCAGTGATGTACTTCAATGAAAATGTTTATCTCCATTGTTCTTTGCAAATTATAAAAAGCTTTTTAAAGAATAGATCCCTTTTATGGTATCTATTCTATCAAAGCTGCTGTTTCTCTGGGAACTAGGTTGATAATAATGAATAGGAACATAGTATAATTCATTTGTGATCCAATCACTTACTACTTGCAAATTTTGGATATTTTAATTATGATGGTTAGAAGAGTTTCTCATCTGCAAAATGAGATAATTAAGTTTACCTTTTTAGGTTATTTTGAGGAATACATAAATGAAATAAACTCTAGCTCAGAGTAAGTGTTGAATAAGCTTCGACTGAAAGAAAGTTTTGGTTGGTTCCAATAATTCTAAATATCTTGCCTTTAAAATACTTGGAGGGATTCTTTAAACTAGAATTTTATAAAGGTTATGAAAGGTTTAACCATGGAATCATACTTTGTAAAAGTGATGTAAGTCATAGATAGACGAAGCAACTGGTAACATTTTGGTAAGCCAAAACCAGGTATTTCTTTTCTTGGAGGGTTGCGGAAACCCTGAAGCCTTAGCTAGAGCAGTAATCATGCCCTTGGTGGCCTGCTTGTTGCTCATTTCCTTGATGCACAGTCTTTTGACAAGAGTCTGAGAATACACTCTGAGAATACACTGGTGATGCTCTGGTGATTTCCTTACATGCAAACTTACTGTCAGTTGCAAGATCTCAGGGTTCCACATTTGAAGAACAGAGATCTGCTCTCTCAACACAAACTCAGTGAGCATATTCACATCAAACATTCTTCTTAGCTTTAATTTGCTAGCACACTGTTCATGTAGAAGAAAATTTTCTGGAAAATGTTTCACCTTGAAAGTTCCTTTCAAAATCCTCTCAGCTTGGGAAATCATTTTTACAAAATAGAGGGAAATGTTTTGAAGATCGCTTTGACTTCAAACAAAATAAAAAATACATTATCAGAGTATTACTAAGTGCTTCATCTTCCTTTCCTACTTTCACTAAAAGTAAGTTTCTCTATGCTGTTTTTTCCTTCTCAGTTTCAAATGGCTACAATCTGAAGTGAAAAATACTTTTTTTCCATTAAATTTTGACAACTGGAGTCTTTGATTTATTTTTCATGTTCACTGCAATGAACAATTACAGTTTCAGGAAGTTAATTTTAAAATATAATATGCAATGTATTTGGACTATGAAATAAATTCATTCATTATAGTCATCAACTACTTAGAGAAAATTTTCACCTTATTTTGCTAGCAATCTAAAGTATGCTATAGTAATTGCAAATGGTGAAGACTATATCATCAGAATTATCAAGATTGTATCATGATATTTTCACAGTAGCAAAGTAAATGGATATGATCAGAGTGTTAATTCATCATTTTAATATTTCTAAAGAATCTATAAATAACTAAAATCTCCAACAATATAATTGAGTTTAATCAATTAAAATTTTAATTATATGCAAGCATATAATTTTGATTAAATGACATAAAATTTTTAGAAATGACGTAATTCTGGAAATATCTTTAATGACACTGACAATATTCACTATTTAATTTTAAATAAAAAGGGAGGTTAAAAAACTTACAGGATAATTATGATTGCATGTCTGCATAAAAAGTGTAGATAAATCTTTAGGAAACTATAATGTCAAATTACATTTATGTCTTCACTTTAGCGATTTAGATTTTTCTAACTATTTATCAACAGTAAAATATGCATGTAATAACTGCTTAATAAAAATAATAATAAACAGAATAAAATACATTTTGGAGAAATGTTTGGCCGTATCTAGGGCTTCCCTGGTGGCTCAGCTGATAAAGAACTTGCCTGCCAATGCAGAAGATGCAAGAGATGCGAGGTTTATCCCTGGAGTCAGGAAGATCCCCTGGAGAAGGAAATGGCAACCCATTTCAGTATTCTTGCCTGGAAAATTCCATGGAGAGAGGAGCCTGGTGGGCTACAGTCATGGGCTACAGTCCATGGGGTTGCAAAGAGTCGGACACAACTGTATCTAGTGTGTAGGAATACTCCACCAAAAGTCTCATCAAGGAAGGTCAAAGTCATGCGCCTGGCCCTTAATAAAAAGACCCGCAGAAGTCCTTTAATTTTCCAGTGAGTAGGAAATGCCTGGATAATTTATCTAAAATGAAGATTTCTGAATCCCACGCCACAGAGATTCTTATAAGATGAATCTGGTGTGGCTCCTGTGTTTGCGTAAGTTGCTCAGTCATGTCCGACTCTTTGCGACCCCATGGACTGTAGCCTGCCAGGCTCCTCTGTCCTTGGGATTCTCCAGGCAAGAGAACTGGAATGGATTGTCATTCTCTTCTCCAGGGGATCTTCCCAACCCAGGGATCTAAGCCGGATCTCCTGTATTGCAGGCAGATTCTTTAGCGTCTGAGCCACCAGGGAAGTCTGTGTAAATCCTTATGTGAGTCCAACACTGGAGTGGGTAGCCTATCCCTTCTCCAGTGGATCTTCCTGACCCAGGAATCAAACTGGGGTCTCCTGCACTGGAGGCGGATTCTCTACCAACTGAGCTATCAGGGAAGCCCATGAAAATCCGTAAGTGAGTCCAAACTATTGGTCACTCCTAGTAAGAAGCATTTTTAAAAGGTGCATGCTAAGTCGCTTCAGCCCTGTCTGACTCTTTGCGATCCCATGGACTGTAGCCCAGCAAGCTCCTCTTGTCCATGAGATTCTCCAGGCAAGAATACTGGAGTGGGTCACCATGCCCTCCTCCAGGGGATCTTCTCCACCCAGGGACTGAATCTGCGTCTCTTATTCTCCTGTATTGGCAGGCGGGTTCTTTATCACTGAGTCACTGCGGAAGCCCCTTTTTAAAGGATACTTCACCTGATTCTGATGCAGGTTGCCAGGAAGGAAAATCTGCATTGAAGTTGACCTTTAAAATGTGCTTTCCCTTTTTCAACTGATTATCTTTTACATGGTAGGCCAAGCACTGTTGACAGAAAAGGACATTTTTAATAGGGGGGAAGCATGTTGACCTAAGGAGCTTTTATCTGAAGTTCTAAAACACACTCAAATGACTTTCACTAGTAGAGGCAGTAGTAGCAGCAATAATGACAGCAGGTGACACTTCTATAGCACTTACTCCGTAAATGGTCCTGCCAAGCCACAAAATAAAGAGCCAACCCAATAACGTAACAGAAAAATAACAATGTCTGATGGACCGTTCTCAACTCTGCTCTCTTTCCAGTAGAGAAAGGAAAAACTAGTAAAAGCTGAAGAGGCCTCCGGAGAGATTTATAGGATACATCCAAGAGAGCATCCTGACTAAATTATGAGAGGCAAGGATAAGTTACTGGGGTAGTTTTGACACAGAGATGAACACGATGTATCCCTAGGTCATTTTGCCGCATAATTCTTCAAAATTTACAGCTCATCTATAAAAAGTGAATTGAGTTCTAAGGTATACTCTGTTGCTAAACGTATGCATGGTTCATTTCCTCGGTTTATGAATTATGCAGACCCCTTCCCTGCTGTTCTTCTGCCCTATGAGACAAGGTCTTTGGCCATTTCATTCACTGCATTTCTCCTGAAAAGCAAATAGGGAGTGAAAGTGAAAGTGTTAGTCACTCAGTCGTGTCCCATTCTTTGTGACCCTATGGACTGTAGTCTGCCAGGCTCCTCTGTCCATGGGATTTCCCAGCAAGGATACTGGATGGGTTGCCATTTCTTCCTCCAGGAAATCTTCCCAACCCAGGGATCGAACCTTCGTATCCTGTGTCTCTTGACTTGCAGGAAGATTCTTTACCTGTGGACACTGCCAAGGCACATCCATTTTCCCTAATGTCTTTTTTTTCCTCTTTTTTTTCTCTCTTCCTCTGTCCTCTTAAATATACCACATTTACTAAATTGAACTTAGATCCTGACACAATTCAAGTTTTCCATTTAGAGTGAAAGTTAGGCTGTAGCGACCAAACAGCCTAGCAGCTGTGAGTAGACATTAGGCAATCCAGCCTAGGGCCAGAAGTTTGAGCTTTTCCTCTGATTATTAGGGATTCCCTGGTGGCTCAAATGGTAAAGCATCTGCCCACAATACAGGAGACCCGGGTTTGATCCCCAGGTCGGGAAAATCCCCTGGAGAAGGAAATGGTAACCGACTCCAGTACTCTTGCCTAGAAAATTCCATGGATGGAGGAGCCTGGTGGGCTACAGTCCACAGGGTCCCAAAGGGTCGGACACGACTAAGCAACTTCACTTTCACTTTTCTTATTATTAACATGAAAATGAGCTTGATATTTAATTTGCAGCATTTTTTTTTTTTTCATCTAGTTCCAAGAGGCAAGGGGAGAATTGTATCCAGATACAAACTGGCTCCATTGATTTCTCAATCAGAGTGCACATACTATTCTCCTCTTAAATATCTGATGAGATAAATATGGACACTCCAAATATAATGACAAAGGATCTTAATAGCTGTCTGCTGAAATGAGCCTTGTTTGGCAGGTGTTTAGTTCTTGGACTGTCAATCTGCTTCTTCTTAAAACTACATCTCTGCCCTCTGGTTTTGATATACAACTTCTCAAGAATGAAGAGATTTTTTTCTTCTTTCAAATATTTAAGATTTTTCTGAGCAACAGTTCCTTTGTAAAAGCTCTGAATGAGACTAGGAAACATTTTCTCTTGAATGTCTGCCATTTCCATTTAAGTTGCTCAGGTACTGACATATAGCATTCATAGAGGCTTCCTCAGAGGACTTCTACCAAGGGAGTAGAACACCCAATACCCTAGATTTCTTAGAAAGTCTCCTCTATCCTTTCTCCACCCCAGCAATTCAAAAATATAGCTGGATGTTGAATAAAACATCCAAGCACACTGGTTTTGCAAAAATGAATGGCATAATTGTTAGTTCTGTCAGGGCATCCTGACTGGTATTCTTAGGATAGAATAAGCATGTTTATTTCCATCACACCATGTTTCACTACCCACTATTCACTGAGTCCGTTGAATACTACACAAAGCCTCTCACAAGTATCAGATTCAAAATGTAACAACCATATTTACAGTATGCTGTACATGCTAGGTGTTAGGCTAGAGGTGCAATAGTAGGCTAAGACAATGTTGCTAAATATCTGAGAGATTTAAATTTTATGGCAGAGGCTGACTACCTGGAGCTCCGCTATATTGTCAGTGCTTACCTCTAGATCTCAAAGGCTGTTTACTTTAAACCCCTGTGACTCTCTGCCTGCAGGTGTTGTTTGAATGCAGGAGCATACTTGACCCTCAGAAGCGCCAGAGAGTTAGAGCTTCTGGGAGCAGCCTTCCACCAATGACGGCGGGGATTTGGTGGACACAGGACCCAGTTTTGCACTTGGAGCTGGTAACTCTGAGATGTTTTCGACCCCACCTCCCAGGCTCTGCAGAGCAATTGTGTCTCAGTTGCCCTCAATGTTTTTCTGCTCAATAAAGTAGCCTTAACTTTCTTCTCTTCCTCATTTTGCTTCTTCATTGCCTGAACTGCATTCTGGGGTCTCCTTCCAAAGGAAGTACCCAAACTCACATCAAGTTGGTTTTCGACTTGATGGAGATTATATATCTGGGGTCTCATCTCTTGCTGTATTTCTGTCTCCTTCATGGAATCTCCCATCCTTTCCCTCTCCATGTGGTCTCTCTAGCAGGAGAATCAGGTAACATATGACAGTTCAGGGCTTCTAAGAATGCAAATTTAGAAACTGCCACTTCTTGTTAAGGTTAAGGCCTGAAACTAGAAAAAATGTCACTCTTGTCACATTCTATTAGTTAAAGCAACCTGCCAAAATTTAAGCAGAATGAACAACAGAGACATGGAAACCAGAAGACAAGGCTCTTTGGGGACATCAGTGCAATGAACTACCCACCATGGGTGTGTGAGATCACACCTCCAGAAGTCAACAACATTCAAAACAAAGGGTAGGAGAGAGTCCAATACTTAGTATATAATTTCACTAACTGTTTCATCATTCATGACAGGCAGATGTTAAAAATAGCCTAAGGGTAAATTACCTATAGCTTTCTAATTCCTTCAACTACTTTACTCTATAGGAAATCTTGGAGCACCTCATATGTGCCCTAAACTTTTCTAGACACCGTAGGAGTACTTGTCCTCAATGAACACAAGCAATTCCATCATTTTGGTCATCTTTTTCTACTTGGTATGAAATCCCTATGACTAGGATGCCTTTCTCCATGCCATCCTCCCTACCTGGATATCATTTAGCTCTTTGATCCATTGATAGTCTAAACTTTCTATTTATCTTTCTAGTCCATATCAGTGTCATTTCATTAGGGATTCAGAGCTCTTTGTATGTCTTCTCTGTAATTGTTGGCAGAATCAAATTTATTTTTTATATTTGTTTCAGACTCCCCACTAGTTTTAAATTCCATGGGAATAGGGACCCTTGTTTCTTTTAAGTCATCATAGAACCTGAGGCATAGTCAACACTCTAAATATGAACTGAACCAATTAGTGAATGAATGAATAAATGAACCTTAATGGTGTGTCCTGCTAGTTACATGCTATATTTATTTAAGGTTATTCTCTAGAAATACAACTTAAAAAGGAAACTCATCCTTTCTCTATTGACATGTGTGTGTATATATATATATATATATATATTTTTTTTTTGCAGCAACATATAACCATAGTTCCACGGTCAAGATATGTTAGAAGCAACCAAAATCTTGAAGCAGTCAACATAATTTTAAAGAAATTCACATAAGCCACCACTTTTAATGGCTCTGAGAATATCTTTTTGTCTTTTTCTCCCGTGAGTCGAACGGCTTGATTTCAGGATTTAGGTCATTTGTCTGTATATCTCATGTTTTCAGATAGACTCTAAAAAATTGTTGAATCCCTGAATGTACACATTTAACTGTCACAGTTGATCATTTAACTAAAAATTACAATAGAAATGGTTAACGATGTTTCTGTTTTAAACTAGAAAGTTAATGATTTAACATTAATTATTCCTAGTGCTTATATCCCATAAAATGACTCAATTTGGCATTCAAACTTTCCAAACAAATTCCTCCTTCTAAGTTGTTCTCTGATTATAATCAGATTTGATTTGCTTAACTTGCCTAGCCTATGACTGCAAAATTAGGCATATCACTGAAAAAAATGGACAGAAATTTCACAGGTTTATAAATCTGTATGTTGGTATAGGTAAATCTTGATATATATAAATCATATATATATGTCAACAGATAACATTTAAAAATTGAAAATTCTAGATGGTCCCAAAGTAGGCTGCATATCAATTGATATACATCATAAATATATTCCACATATAACTTTCTAACTATGGTAGAAGTTAGAGTTTATTCACTCTATAAAGAATGCCCTTCCAGCACTTCATTGCTATAATCCCAGTTCAGGAAGGCATGTTGCAAATGAAATGTAAGTAGCCAGTATTTACACAATTTTCAGTGGATAGGCTCTCCTAACAAACCTTTGTTCTGTGTTTGCCAGAAAATATAAATTCCTTCTCAAGAAAGAATATTGCCTGTCTTATAAACGCTGTGGCTTGCACAAAATCTTGCAAATCCGACAAAGTTTTAGGTTCTTAGTAGACACAAAATTTGTCATTTCAGTCCTGGGACTGTATATACTTGACCTTTTGCCGTGGTTCTTACATCCTTGAGAGACCTCAGCTCAGCTGAGGACACTTGTATTTTAGAGTGTGGCAGTATCCCATGTCCTCCCCAGACACTTTGTTTGAAGGCACAGAAAGAGCTAGATTGCATCATTATCTAGTCAGCAGGCGGGGATGTTGATGGCAATATTAAATAACTGATAATGATGTAAAACAGGACAAGTACTCAGAAGTAGCAGTCAATATTTTAGAAGCAGTTTCATCTTTTTGCCTTTGCTTTCTTTTTCCACTATTCATTTGTATCTGTTATGGGATATAGAGCATGAACAAAAGTGCAACAACATTGCAGAAGCTTCATCTTTGATTATAGGAGGAAATTCCTGAACCTTTAAGGCATTGATACATATAATAATTTTAAAACACACTATTTTTATTTTATTCAACCAGTTGTCTATTTGTTCAGAATTCAGAATAATAGCAATATTTGTGTGTGTGTGTGTGCTTTAACATCCATAAGTGACATTTTAATTAAATGAACCAAAAATATTTCCCAAACCATTGACAAGACTGGGGACAGTATTTAGAAAACTTTCCTCCATGCCATCCATTGATTTCCTTCCAATTAAATATCAATCACCCTGCTTAATACCACTTGAAAGACTAACACTGTCTTTTGCCAGTTGTTCAAAACCCAGCCGGTGGTAACCAACTCTCATTAGAAAGAGGTATACAAATGTGTTTTCATTTGTCTTCCTTAACATCAATCATGTGTGTGCGTGCATGCTAAGTTGCTTCGGTAGTGTCCAACTCTTTGTGACCCCATGGACTACAGCCTGCCAGGCTCCTCTGTCCATGGGATTCTCCAGGCAAGAATGCTGGAGTGAGTTGCCATGCCCTCCTCCAGGGTATTTTCTCAACCCAAGGATTGAACTCGCATCTCCTAATGCAATATGTAAAATGTTTTTTTCCTTGGGATACTAGATCCAACTCCATTCTCTGCATGATCTTATGTCAAATTGTATATTAAAAAAAAAAAAAATAAAGCCTTGAGTGACGTTTCAAAAACTTCAGTGTATTATCATCTCTTACAAATAAATTTTGAGATTCAAACTCCAAAGCCCAGTGATGTACACAGTCTTGTGCAAAGACCGAATCATTATCTTACATAAATTCAGTTTTAAGTTGCACAGTGAGGAAACCAGCTGTAGATAATTTAAATGCCAACTGTGATGGTATTTCACATATCTATTTGTGGTTCGAGGCTATATTGCTAGATTAGTGTGCAAAGAAAAATAAACTGGCCATGGGACTTATAATCAGTGATTCTACATCTTGCCTATCTTGCTCACAGCACCCCACATGTGACCTCAGTGGAAAGGGATGGCTGAATCAAATGTACCTTCCGGATTAGTTTAATGCCCATTACATCAAAGGCAATGGACAGGGCACTTTCAAGGATGATACTGAATAATTATTTCCCTGAGTTCAGGCTCCTGCAGTCTTTCATGATTTCTTCTAAATCATTTTGAAGTGGCATCACGATTCTCATCCTAAGATGGACAAATTTGAGGCAGGAATGAGCATGAAAAAATCAGCCAATAAATCTTAAAGAAAGGAGATAGAAGCATAGGAATTCTAAAGTAGTCATAATGTCTTTAGGTTTAGAGAATTCTACATCCTTTAATAGTCTTTCCAGGTGGTGCTAGTGGTAAAGAACTTGTTTGCCAATGCAGGAGATATAAGAGATGCGGGTTTGATCCCTGGGTTGGGAAGATCCCCTGCAGGAGGAAATGGCAACCCACTCCAATATTCTTGCCTGGGAAATCCCATGGACAGAGGAACCCGGCGGGCAACATTCCACAGGGTCGCAGAGTTGGACACGAGTGGAGCAACTTAACATGCACATAGCCTTTAAAGTGGTCAAATTACTGGTTCAAAACAATCTCTAAAATTAACTCTAAAGCTGGAATTAGAGTTGGAAGCTTGGCTATCATGTACCTTCTTAGACAGGATTCTCAAGAATCTTACAAGTAAACACAACAACATATACATATTTGTTCAATTGTCAAGATACCTTCTGCTCAAGTTTTGGGGATATACACACACACACTTAATGGATAACAAATATAAATGTGATGTTTGTTCCTTAATGCACTCTTTTTGCTTTAAATAGAGTGGCATCAAAATTTTGTTTTAAATATAAGTTTCTATAGCAAAAATAATGTGTGAAAGGGAAGACTATGTCACCTAAACTTCACTACTTTTGAACAGAAGGTAGCTTGAGAGTGATTTAAGGTAAAGCAAAGAAGAACTAAAGAGCCTCTTGATGAAAGTGAAAGAGGAGAGTGAAAAAGTTGGTTTAAAACTCAACATTCAGAAAACTAAGATCATGGTATCTGGTCCCACCACTTCATGGCAAATAGATGGGGAAACAATGGAAACAGTGACAGACTTTATATTTTTGGGCTCCAAAATCACTGCAGATGGTGATTGTAACCATGAAATTAAGATGCTTGCTTCTTGGAGGAAAAGCTATGACCAACCTAGACAGCATATTAAAAAGCAGAGACATTACTTTGCCAACAAAGGTCTGTCTAGTCAAAGCTATTATTTTTGCAGTAGTCATTTATGGATGTGAGAGTTGGACTATAAAAGAAAACTGAGCACCAGAGAATTGATGCTTTTGAACTGTGGTGTTGGAAAAGACTCTTCAGAGTCCCTTGGACTGCAGGAGATCAAACCAGTTAATCCCAAAGGAAATCAACACTGAATATTCATTGGAACAACTGATGCAGAAGTTGACATTCCTATACTTTGGCCACCTGATGTGAAGAACTGAATCATTGGAAAAGACCCTGATGCTGGAAAAGATTGAAGGCAGGAGGAGAAGGGGATGACAGAGGATGATATGGTTGGATGGCATCACCGATTCAAAGGATGTGAGTTTGAGCAAGCTCCAGGAGTTGGTGATGGACAGGGAAACCTGGTGTACTGGAGTCCATGGGGTCACAAAGAATCACACATGACTGAGTGACTAAACAGATCTGAACTACCAAGCAAAGGGTTTCCCTGGTGGCTCAGATAGTAAGGAATCACCAGGTAAAACACTGGACATTCAGTTAAATAGAAATTTCAGATAAACAAATTTGTTTATTATATCAAATGTACCTTAAACTAAATAATATGTGCTATTTATATGAAACATATATTTAACTGGACACCCTGCATTTTCATTTGCTAAGTGAAAGAGTGTCACTTAGTGGTAATTCAAATATATAAATATTATATAAATACCTTGTGATTTAAAATTCCTTTTGAAATATATTTCAACAAGTCCAACTAAAAATAAGCCATTCTGATTGATCATTTGCTAAAAATAAAAACCCTAGTAGGTTTGTAGCCATTTTAGTCATTGCTAATGCACTTGGCAAAATTTAAGAAGTGAAATTTTATTTTGAGATAATGTCATTGGTTTCTAAATGCTAGTTTCTAAAATGTGAAGAAGTAATTGCCCAAATCTGGGAGCATCCTTTCTTCCTTATTTCCTTTCTTCCCTTCCAATTTATGTATTGATTTATTTCCTTTTTTCTCTGACCTCCAAGGTGGCACCTAGTGTCCTGTTTTCTGGAGTTTGGGTGGAACCTATACAAATGCACAAGCACCAGACAATGGACATAGGGACCATCTTTGAGGTCAGATAAAAAAAGGGGGGAAAAATAAAAAGAAAGGAAATATGAAAGAAAGGACACTCCAGAATTTGGGCAATTATTTCTTCCACATTTTATATTCAGGTTAGTTGATCTGACCAGTAGACTCATCATCAGTGGTGACAGGTTGCTTCTGAGGTGTAGTTTTATAAGACATTATGGCTTCTGCTTCATTCTCTTGGATTACTGTTCTGGGGGAAGCCAGCTGCCTTGTACAAAGAGGAATCACAGGGCAGAGTACTAAAGTCTCCTTCCAACAGCCAGTTAGAAACTGAAGTCTCCTACCCAAAGCCATATGAGTGAGTTACCTTAGACACAGATGGTACAGCCCTAGCCAAGTCTTCTGATGACTGCACTTAGGCATGGCTGCAACCTCTTAAGAGACCTTGATCACACACATGAGTGGTTCTAAAGTGACTAACTCTCAGAAATTGTGTGAGATAATAAACATTTATTGTTTCAAGCCACAGAGTTTTGGAGTAATTTCCTATGCAGCAAAATATAACTAATATGTTCAGGAAATTTGCTTTGAAAATAGATTTAAAAAAAATCAGAATAGTCCATACTAATGTCTCAAATTCATCTAAATGTCTTTGAGACCATGAATCTCTAGAGCAAAGAGAACATCCTTAAGTACAACTCCATCTACTTTTAAAAAATTGTAATTATACTACAGATCTAAATCTTGTTATTCTAATCAGTTTCCTGATGTTTTTATTCCTATTTGAATATCATGCTGGATTTGCATTACTTATTAAAAATCTAAGTTATTCCTCTAGTCTTGTCTCAACAAAAAGCCCTGTAGCTCTATACATGCTGACATCCAACCATGACGTCTAAACTTCACATAGCATGAATAACACACTCAACTTTGCTGATTACCATTTTGACACACAACATATTCCCTTTGCTTGTTAGTGGAATTCTACTGATTCTAACAACTTCTTCTAACATCTGTGTTGAAACCCATTGCTATATTTCTTATACTGATGGGTTTCTGCTCCTTCACATTTCAATGTCCTAAAATATCAAAACCTAACTTTTCTTTATATAAAATAAAATGCACTTATAGTCTTCTTCCTTTAATATACCAATTAATTTATGAGCACATTCATATGGTTTTGCTATTTAAAACAAAAACAACCAACAAATCAAAATTTCTTTTACTTGACAGCAGGGCAGTGGTCCATCTTTTTTGGCCCCAAGGGCCCGTTTCATGGAAGACAAATTTTCCTAGGACCAGGGGTAGGGGATGGTTTCAGGATGATTCAAGCATATTACATTTACTGTGAACTTTATTTCTAATCTAATGTGACTACTGATCTGACAGGAGGTACTGCTCCGCAGCCTGGAACTTGGGGACCCCTGCTGGTGCATCTTCCTGATTTGTCACTTGGTATCACACAAGACTTATTTGGCAATGAAAACATTCTTTTCCATTTTCTGGTATTTTTGTCTTGCAAAAGATTTCTTTGTCAGGTTAATGATTCTCCTTGTTTATACTTAAGACTATCTTGGGGATACTTAATCACTTTATTTTGCCCTACTAAGCTTAATCCACTGGCATTAATGCTTACAAAGTGTCATCATAAATATGGGATGCTTAGATTTACTATTTCACCTATGTTTTATACAGCCACACTACATGGTGTAATGTTTTTCTTATAAGCTTAAAACCTCACTGAATTGTGATTCATTTGGTGTTAAATATATAAAAGTCTTCCTTCATATTATAAGACCACCTTTTGGTCACTATAAAATACTTTAAACCTGCTTTGCATGTTAATTTCTAAAAATATTGCAGAAGTATCTCATTACTAAGGTTTGGGTATCTTTTTGAAAATTCCTTTGGAACTTATTTGTTGTTTGGCTTAAATATAGAAGGCCATTCTGTTATGCTTTTATAAAGAAACAGGTATATGTAAACAATATACTTCTTGAAAGAATGGTTTATCTTTTCATCAACTTTTTCTGCACAGTTGGTGATGTTCAAAGGATTTTGACATTTTTAAGTTTCTCAGAAATAAGGCAACTTGCTTCTTCTAGCTACTCAAGAAACAAACACTTGATATGATAATTGTAAGGAGTATTATTTAATGAAACTTAGATGACCATTGTTCTATTATTTTGAGAAAATTAGCTCACAGATAAGAGTTTTATCATTCTGTTAGTAAAAAATAAATAAATAACCCAAAGAATTCTGTAACAAAAATATTTTAAATGCACATATATAAGCTTTTAAGCTTCCTAAGCATTATTTTTTAAACAAAACACATATACATTCCAGCTGGGCCAATTTATTTATTTGCCAAACAACCATTGAGCACTTATTTTCTGTGTTTTTTAGGCACTGTGCTAAGTGCCTAGAATTGAAAAGGCTAATAACTCTAATCCCTATTTTTAGACAGATTTTGATCATTGAACTTATATGGAATGTCAAAATAGAACATGTGCTCCAACAGGGATAAAATGGACCAATTAAAAGTGACATTATCAATTTAATATTAGAAAAATAATGAGCAGGCTAGTGGACTTTCCTATAAAATGAATCTGAGAATATAAAATCTGTGAAACTTCAAGTACCGGTGCTATGAACTTTCAGATATATCAGGTAATGTAAGTGAAAAGCTGAGGACACACGTTTAAGCCTAGAAAGAGGTGAGTGACAATTACTACTGAATTCTAAGAAAATCGAGGACCTGTTTCACTGAGCAAGTAGTGTCAGAAGTTTCTAGTATCTATGGATTTTTATTCTTGCCTGAATAACTACACCATGCCTCTTCTGCTTTATATTCAATCAATATCAGTTATTGTTATCAGTTATAATATCAGTCATTTTCACCTAACTCTGTTAGAACCAACCAACCCAAATGTGATGCACAAGTAATCATCTAATTACTTGTCTAGGTGTAGGGTGCCTACTCTATAGTAGGCCTGCAACAGATGAAAGAATACACAGAATGAATATCCAGATGCAGTTCATAAGAGAAATTTTAATCTGATAATATAAGAATTCTGTTGCCCACTAAAATGATCAATTATATTGCATCTTGCAGTAGGCCTTCAGCATGGCCCAGAGATGTAAGAAGGACAAAGATTGCTGTGTAGGTGTGAACCAGTGAACCAGGGAACCAGTGAAGTTGCTCAGTCATGTCTGACTCTGTGATCCCATGGACTGTAGTTTACCAGGCTCCTTCATCCATGGAATTTTCCAAGCAAGAGTACTGGAGTGGGTTGCCATTTCCTTCTCCAGGGGATCTTCCTGACCTAGGGATCGAACCCAGGTCTCCCGCATTGCAGACAGAAGCTTTATCGTCTGAGCCACGAGGGAAGCCTGTAGGTGTGAAAGTGAATGTCTTTTTGATCAGTTAAACTACCCAAATGTAAGGAAGAGTGGTGATGATTAAGTAGAAAATTATGCTGTCACAGAATATAATACAATATTAATAACTATAGTCATCATGTTGTACATAAGATCTAAAACTTATTCATCCATTGTAACTGCAACTATGTAGTCTTTGATCAACATCTCCCATTTCCCCCACCTCCCTCACTCTTGTAACCACTGTTCTACTCTGTTTTCTGTTTTATTAGATTTCACATATAAGTGAGATAATTTAGCATTTTTCTTTCTGTATCTGGCTTATTTCATTTAACATAATGTCGTACAGGTTCACCAATTATTTCACCGTGTATATGTATGTTAAAACATCATGCTGTACATCTTAAATATGTAATTTTTATTTTAAAGAATTAGAAATAAAAAAGAACCAAGGACAAATAAAGATCACAATGATGTGGTTGAAACTACCGAAGAATGAGTAAAATCATAGTATTTTGTAAAAACACAATTTTTGTGGTAATTCCTAGTGCTCATTTAGTTGAGGGTGAATAGTATATTGAAAAGAGACCAAACAATGTATTTAGAACAGCAAAATAAATATATGAATTATATATGGGGATAAAGTCAGCAAAGTATGCTAGTCATGTGTTTTCCTTAAGCTTGACTCATAAGGATATACACTTCCCCCGCTCCCCGCAATGTCCTTAGAAATTAAATGAATTAGTACATCTTGATATGGAATAAAATACAATGCTACTACACATCTAAACATGGGTTTGAACTAAATAGAGGACAAGAAAAATAGGTTTCTGATCAAAAACAGAAATATGGTGAAAGCGTTAAATCAGTTTAAAATCAGATGGAATCTGTGAGATACTTGAAAAGAGAGCATTCAGCTCTTACATAGTTTTGAACACCAAGGACTTATGTTTTTCAGGATGTATGTTGCCTAGAAGACCAGTCTTTGTTTCACATTGATGTGCTACAATAACAAATTAAGGTAAGAGCCCATTATGGCTTTGGGGAAGTAGCATTACCTACCTGTCAGAAGGTGGGGATTTGGGTGGATCCTCATAAAGGAATGCAGAGGGTATTTGAGACAAAGGGAACATTTGTATGTCTCCTGAAATTAAGCATTCACTTTGCCTCACTTTTGTCACTAATTAGATGCTTTTGGTGCCTGAAGAAGGGTTCACTGCCACAGTGCCTTGGGCAGATCAGCCAGGAATCTGATCAACCAGGAAACAGGAAAAGCTGTCACTGTGATCACTCTCTTATCTTAGGAACATGCTGCATGCTAAGTCGCTTCAGCTGTGTGTTCTACTCTTTGTAGCCCCATGGACTGTAGGCCACCAGTCTCCTCTGTCCATGGGGTTCTCCAGGCAAGAATACTGGAGTGGATTGACATGTCTTCCTCCAGGAGATCTTCCTGACCCAGGGGCAGAACCTGCATCTCTTAAGTCTTCTGAGTTGGCAGGCAGTTTCTTTACCACCTGGGAAGCTTCTCCTCACATTAACCCTCTCCCAAAGTACTAGCCTCATTCTTGAGTCAGGAGCAGAACAGAGAGGCAACACCTCTATCCTGCACAATCTGACATTGTTCCAAATGGGCAAGATGCCACGGGAGCAGATGGCATAAAACCAGAACCCTGGAAGAAAATAAATGTACCCCTTGATTTATAGTCATATTTATTGTCAAAGAATGTTGAAGTTGCAGTTTCTGTAAACCTTGTGCCTCTGAGTTTATGGAGATGAGATATTTAGCTCAGCTAAGAGTTCATTAAATTTAAATTGGACCAAGAGAGTTTGTGATGGGTTCTACTTCGTTTGACTGTAATATTACTGCTTTTGTGGAAAAGCGAATTGTTCTTCTGGAAGGTTTTCTGTAACAATCTGACAAATTGTTACAGGTTATTTTCATCATACCAAACTGGAAAATCAAGAAGAAGAAGAAATTTAGAAAGTATTCTGAAAGCCATAAAAGGTTGTTATATAGTATCAGGAATTGTTCTAAGTGATTTATAATATAATTTCCATCATTATATCAACCCTGATAATGTTTTCCATAAATGTCAGTTCGCTGTCTCTTTTTCTCTCCGCCAGACAAGGACAGACACTCTCTTTTCTCTACTCCTATAAACTACCCCTATAAGCTTAGATCTGTAGTTTGGATGTAGCACATATCACATTGTATTGTTGTTAAGACCAGATGTATACATATCCATTTAATTGTGAATTCTGGGAGGGTAAATCTTCATCTTATTTATTTTTGAATCCATGAGAACTAACATATGCTAGGGCTTCCCAGCATATGGCACTAGTGGTAAAGAACCCGCCTGCCAATGCAGGAGACCAAAGAGATGCAGGTTCAATCCCTGGGTTGGAAAGATCCCCTGGAGAAGGAAATGGCAACCCACTGAGGTATTCTTGCCTGGAGAATCCCATGGAAGAGGAGCTTGCTGTGCTATGGTCCATAGGGTCACAAGGATTCAGACACACCCGAAGTGACTTTGCACACAGGCATATATGAGGACATCAACAAATGTTTGTTAAAGAAGTGACTTAAAATTCATTGATTACATTGATCCAATAGGGTACCGGAATTTTAAATTGGCTCTTTCAGTCTTGAGGTTTAGGGTAAGGAGTCAGAGGAGAAATATATCTTAGACATCATTTTAAGGCACCTGGGGGTCTCAAGTGAGAGCTAGCGTGGCTGGTGTCATAGGGTCAACACCCCCGTCAGAATCACCATCAGAAGGGGTGAGGCCAGTAAACCAGTTTCAGTAAATGACAGTCCTCTCGTTATCACAATCATTTGGCTTAATTCAATAGAATACTAACCTCAGTGTTCTACTCACATCTTTTTTGCCCAATAATAATAGTCAAGAGGGAAGAAATGGGAGTTTGAAGTTAGCAGAGGCAAGCTAGTGTATATATAGGATGGATAAACAACAAGTAGTATTGTATAGCACATGGAGCTAGAGCCAGTATTCTGTGACAAATCACAATGGAAAAGAATATGAAGAAGAATATATATGCATAACTGAGTCACTGCTATACAGAAGAAATTAACACAACATTTTAAATCAACTATACTTTAATACAATTTTAAAAAATAGTAGTCAAATGTTTTTAATTTATTGGTAATTTTATGAAATTAATTTGTTGTTAGGAACCAAAGTGTATTTTGCCCTTACAGAAAAAAAAATTGTATTGTTATTCTTTTGTGTCTCTGTTAGAAGTCAGGATATTAGTGTTTGATGGACACAACCCAAGCCTTAAGTACTGAAACATTTTCACAATATGATAAATGTAAAAAGCATTTGTTTTCTCTCCTTTTCTCAATCAAAATCTACACTATCACTACCATCTTAAACAGATGAATAAGTGTTGGTGATCTTTTTAAATTAGTCAGAGATTAATACAAAACTCCCCTTTGGAGTTCCTAAGAAATTCTTTTAAAATTATTTTCCCAAACAATTTTTTTTACAGTATGAAAATATGCAATAGAATGAGTCCATCTCCTGTTCCTTTTTTTCTTATTGAGGAATCCACAGGGTTGAAAATCATGCTTTTTAATGACTTTTTATGTGATGGACTCATTATAAAGTTGTTTAAGATGAAGGCCTGGAACCTATGGGAAGGAGAGAGATCAGGTATCTGGGCAGATGGAACTTATAAGGTCTTTAATATTTTCTGCTGAATAGACAGACTACTGAAGCAAAAACACCACCTGGTTCCTTATTCCATACCATAAACATAAACTGAGAAAAAAAAATCACCCATTTCACAACTAGTTAAAACTTCTTAAATAATTATAAATTATAAATTTAAGCTAAATACTGCAGACTCATTTCCCCAATAGCAGAGTATCCATATGTTTAACACCTGAAAATTCTAACACATAAGTAGAATATTCACATTCAAGTTTACACTTGCAATGTCTAAAACAGGGAAAAGAGATTCATACTAATCAATGTGACTGATTACGATGTTCATACTAAGATATTTGGGTTTCCCTAATGGTTCAGCAGTAAAAAATCTGCCTGCAATGCAGGAGACACAGGAGACATGGGTTCCATCCCTGGTTCAGGAATATCCCCTGGAGGAGGAAATGGCAACCCACCCCAGTGTTCTTGCTTGGAGAATCCCATGGACAGAGGAACCTGGCAGGATATACAGTCTGCAGGGTCAGAAAATGTCAAACACAGCTGAAGCAACTTAGCCTGCTAAGACAGTCACCTAAAAGCCAGATTCTTGGAAGCAATCTGAATAAGAAATCTGCTTATTGTTTTCTTAACCTTACTTATTTTAAAAGTTATCTTTTATGTCAGATTACTTTGCAAAAATATATGACATAATTGCAATAATTAAACAACTACAACAGGACTCCATGGGTCAAGAAATGGCAACCCATTTTCCCATACTTGCCTGGGATATCCCATGAACAGAAGAACCTGGCAGGCTACAATGCATGGGGTTGCAAAAGAGGCAGACACAACTGAGGGGCTGAGCACAAACCCATGCACAACAGAACTGATCCTATTTGATGGAAAACAGCAAAATGCATTGTTGAAATTGAGTATCTATTATGTGGATGGCATTATGATAACATATTTTCTCTTTTTATTGGGCTGGCAATCTAAAGAAATGCTCTCCTGACATCATGATTGGGAACTGCTCTTCCATTTTCTTCGAGCCTCTTGAAATCATGACTTGACTCAAGCATGCACTCTCTTTCTCTCTCTCTTTCTGTGTATGTCTGTGTATTGCAACCACAGGTCTATTCCTGGTTAGATGGTGATTGCAGCCATGAAATTAAAAGACGCTTACTCCTTGGAAGGAAAGTTATGACCAACCTAGACAGCATATTGAAAAGCAGAGGCATTACTTTGTCAACAAAGGTCTGTCTAGTCAAGGCTATGGTTTTTCCAGTAGTCATGTATGGATGTGAGAGTTGGACTATAAAGAAAGCTGAGTGCCTAGGAATTGATGCTTTCAAACTGTGGTGTTGGAGAAGACTCTTGAGAGTCCCTTGGACTGCAAGGAGATCCAACAAGTCCACCCTAAAGGAGATGAGTCCTGAATATTCATTTGAAGGACTGATGCTGAAGCTGACACTCCAATACTTTGGCCACCTGATGCGAAGAGTTGACTCATTTGAAAAGACCCTGATGCTGGGAAAGATTGAGGGCAGGAGGAGAAGGGGACGACATAGGATGAGGTGGTTGGATGGCATCACCGACTCAGTGGACATGGTTTTGGGTGGACTCCGGGAGTTGGTGATGGACAGGGAGGCCTGGCATGCTGCGGTTCATGGGGTCGCAAAGAGTCGGACACGACTGAGCAACTGAACTGAACTGAACTGAACTGCTTTGCTGACCTTACATTTGAAGGAAGCGTCATAATTTTAAATACACCCACCAACCCTCAATTGTCTGTTGACCATCTTTTTTCTTGACTGTACCATTGAGAGCACACCATCTTAGATGTATCCTTTTTATGGGCAGTATAACATTATTTCCCTTCCCCCACTCCTCTGGTGTCCAGCACTGTCAGTTGCACAAATTTTTAGGCATTAAAGGTAAAAAAAAAATCTTTGACCAGAATGAGTAACAAATATCAGAATGTAAATGTCTGCTGGTGGAAATGATCCTTGATGCAAAAAAGCACATATAACAGAGGGTAGCCATGTAGAGCACTCACGTTAAGGCCATTTGCATTATGGTGTGCTAAAGCTACTGATCAATTTTGAATAGGCTGGGAGTGTAGAGTAATAGTCAAGGAGTAGGAAAATACATATTGGTAGGGCACTGGAACATATTAGTGTGTATGTGTGGGCATGAATGTGTGTTGTCAAATGAGAAATTAGATACATCTTGCCTGCCTTCTCCATAGAGCTCAAGTTCTCCCCTTCTATCTTCTCAGCTGTGGCTTTTGGTATTAACAACATCAATGTGAGGCAAATATCACTGGGTAGGAATTCTTTTATCATTCAGTGAAATTTCAAAGACATTTCTCTTACTTTTACAAAATCAAGATGCTGTAATCCATCATCAATCATTCTGTCATATTACCTCAGTTGTTTTCTTTCACACTTTTCTCTTCTGTTCCTACAACTTTCAGTTTCCCATACCTTGAAATTTACTAGCCTATTTCTCTAACTACAAACAAATTCAATTTTATCTTTAAAAAGAAAAGCAAAAGAAATAATAGTAACCATCCTCGTCATCTAATCTTCTTCCTACTCTCTCATATTTTCATCTTTTAGATTTCAAAATTCTCCGGATTTCACTGGGTGGTTTCCTTAATTCATTATTGTCTACTTTTACAACGTACTCGAAAGCTGAGTGCTGAAGAATTGCTGCTTTTTAACTGTGGTGTTGGAGAAGACTCTTGAGAGTCTCTTGGACTGCAAGGAGATCCAACCAGTCCATCCTAAAGGAGATCAGTCCTGGGTGTTCATTGGAAGGACTGATGTTGAAGCTGAAACTCCAATACTTTGGCCAACTGATGCGAAGAGCTGACTCATTTGAAAAGACCCTGATGCTGGGAAAGATTGAGGAGAAGGGGACGACAGAGGATGAGATGGTTGGATGGCATCACCAACTCAATGGACATGGATTTGAGTGGACACCGGGAGTTAGTGATGGACAGAGAGGCCTGGCCTGCTGCAGTCCATGGGGTCGCAAAGAGTCGGACATGACTGAGTGTCTGAACTGAACTGAACTCTAATGAAACTCTCCATTAAAAAAAATTTGTTCCTATTTTTTAATCTCCAGTGCTCATTTTCCCTTATAATCTATGAACTCTTCAGGAAAATCCCTCTGTTGATGATTTCTCTGTTCTTTCCATATTTCCACAGAGTTTCAACTCCCCAGTAATTTTTCCAAGTTTCTGAATATTCCCTGGCTTTTTTCTCTGCTGGTTCCTCTTCAGATTCCTTAAGTGTACATATACTTCATATCTGAGGCAATTTGATTTTTTAAATATTTCATTTCAGGACACAACCTGAAATTTATCTTTAAAAATTTTTTTGAGGTTATATTACATTATTGTTTACTATAGGCACCATACTTTACCAATAGCTAGAGCCTATTTATCTTGTTAAACTGAAGCTTCATGCCTGTTGATTAGTAACTATAATTTCCCTCTCCTCCTAGGCCCTGGCAACCACTGTTCCACTCTTTGATGCCATGAATTTGATTCTATTGATATCTCATATAAATGGAAACATGCAGGATTTCTTTCTGTGACTGGCTTATTTCACCTAGCCTAATGTGCTCAAGGTTCATCCAAGTCGTTGCATGCTGCACAATTTCTTTCTAAGTCTGAATAGTATTCTACTGTGTGTACATGGCACATTTTCTTTACCCATTTATCTGTTGATGGACACTTAGGTTGTTTGCCACAACTTGGTTATTATGAATTGTAATTTACATGGGCATGCTAATACCTCTTTGAGAACTTGATTTCAGTTCTTTTGTATGTGTACCCAAAAGTGGGACTTCTGAATCATACAGAAGTTCTATGTGAGTTTTTTGAGGAAACTACATACTATTTCCTTTTTCTTAAACTCAGTTAATTTGGGGTCCCTTGTCCCTTTTTCCTGAGGTTGTATCTAAATTCTGTGGTTACTTAGTCTGTGCTCTGTAGTATCTATGGAGAAGGAACTGGAAACTCACTCCAGTACTCTTGCCTGCAAAATTCTGTGAATGGAGGAGCCTGGTAGGTTATAGTCCATGGGGTCACAAAGAGTCAGACACGACTGAGTGACTTCACTTTCTTTTTTTCTATAGTTCCTTTTGGAGAAGGAACTGGCAACCCACTCCAGTGTTCTTGCCTGGAGAATCCCAAGGATGGTGGGGCCTGGTGGGCTACAGTCCATGGGGTTGCAAAGAGTCAGACACGACTAAGCAACTAACACACACACACACACTGTAGTATCTAAGCATCATACAAAGATCACCTGATCTTGTGTGTCAACGGAGCTTGGTGACATTTACTATGTGTCCATTACTTCCTTCTGGTCATTTGTGCAGGCAGTATATACTAAGACATGCTCCATCCCTGTTTGCTGGTCCTTTTAGGTCCAACACAATCTCCGCTACATCTGGTAGACTCCTGAGAGTTAAGAGAGTTAAGACATCAATACTATGCTGGTGTATATGTGATATGTATCACTTTTTCTTTATACATTCATTTCATGATAGATACTTAGCTTGTTTTCATAACTTGGCTTTTGTGAATAATGCTCCAATGGGGTTACAGATAATGATTTTGTTTCTTTGGATATATTCCCAGAAGTAAGACTGCTGGATCATATGGCAATCTTTTTTTTTTTTTTTTTTTTTAATTATTGTAGGAGCCCTTATACTGTTTTCCATTATGGCTGCACCAATTTGCTTTCCTACCAATAGTGTGCAAGGGTTCTAATTTCTCCACATCTTCAAAAACACTTTTCTGTGCTTTTTGATAATATAATAACTATCCTGGTAGGTATGAGGTCATTGTCATTTTGGTTTTCACTGCCCTGATGATTCATGATGCTGAGCATCTTTTCAAATCTCCATTGACCATTTGCATTTCTTTGGAGAAATATTTATTCAGGTCCTCTATCTCTTTTTCTTTTTCCAATTAGGTCATTTTTTTTGCCAAGTTGTAGAAGTTTTTTATATATTTTGTAGTTTAACCCCTTCTCAGATATATAATTTGCAAACATTTTCTCCCATTTTGTAGGTTGCCTTTTCACTCTGTTGATTCTTTCTTTTGTTGCACAGAAGCTCTTTAGTTTGATCATAATCCCACTTGTTTATTTTTGCTTTTGTTGCCTGTGCTTTTGGTGTCATATAAATGATCTGATGTCATGACCAGTGTCATGAAGCTTTCTTCTTATGTTTTATTCTAAGAGATTTAGCTTCAGGTGTTACTTGTAAACATTTCATCCATTTTGAGTGCATAGTGTGAAATAAATATCCAATTTTACCCATTTGTATGTGGACATCCAGTTTTTCCAATACAATTTGTTGAAAAGACTATCTTTTCCCCATTGGATACTGTTGGCACCTAAGGTACATATGATTTTAAAGCTAGAGGGCACTTTTGATCTCTTCTACTCTAGGATGGATGCTGTCAAAGTGATACCATTGTATTGACAGAATATCTGCAAGAACTACAAGACTCTGCCAACTTGCATTTAAGAAAGCTTTTCAAATTTTTTCAGAAGCCTGATTTCCCCTGACTTCTTTTCATTCACAAGCACTCAGACCCTTCCCACCTTTGTGACAACAGTGTAAACCTTCATTTGCATGCATAAACACTACCATCTGGAAATTTTTATGTTTTCCATCTTCATCCTTTTTTGTCTAAGAGAATTAAAGACAGGTTAACCTAATGTTTTAATTTCACCCAAATTACTGATGTTTCTAGGCAAACTGGGCCTAAAATGGATATTTGATTAACTTCTCTCTCCCTTGTTTCCACCTTTTAAGTTCAAATAAGGTAGGTTTTAGTTCAGTTCAGTTGCTCAGTCGTGTCCAACTCTTTGCGACCCCATGAATTGCAGCACGCCAGGCCTCCCCGTCCATCACCAACTCCTGGAGTTTACTCAGACTCATGTCCATCGAGTTGGTGATGCCATCCAGCCATCTCACCCACTGTCATCCCCTTCTCCTCCTGCCTCAATCCCTCCCAGCATCAGGGTCATTTCCAATGAGTCAGCTCTTCGCATCAGGAGTGTCAGCTTCAGCATCAGTCCTTCCAATGAATATTCAGGACTGATCTCCTTTAGGATGGACTGGTTGGATCTCCTTGCAGAGACTCTCCTCAAGAGTCTTCTCCAACATCACAGTTCAAAAGCATCAATTTTTCGGTGCTCAGCTTGTTTAACCCCTTCCAAAAAAAAACCCATCACATACACTGATGGCTTTTGAGGGAAGAACAATGCAGCATTTTTTAATAAGTTCTCTGCTATAGACACTGGGTTTTGATTTTGGTTGCAAAGAAGGTCTTTGTCCTTGAGGAACTAGAAAAGTCAGAACCATAAACAGATATTTTAAACACAGACTATAACTCATTCATCCATTCATCCTAAATTTACGTGTTACATGCTTAGCATCTTTATTCTAGGGATTGGGGATACCATGGTAAACAACACGCGCACACACACACACACACACACACACACACACACACACACACTTAGATGTGTACTCTGGCTCATGGAGCTTCATATTAGCAAGGAGACAGATAATTTCAAGTGAGAAATTGTTTTAAAATGGCATAATAAGTACTGTGGGTAGAGTTGCCAGATTTAACAAGTGAAAATGCAAAGGGTCCCAATTAACTTTGAGTTCAGGTAAACAAGAATCTTTTTAGTATACATATGTCTCATGTAGTTGTGTATTTTGTAAGTGGGGCATCTAACTCAGTTTGAAAGAGTCAAAACCTAAATACACATTGACTAGGTAAAGGGTGGGGGCAAGATAAAAGGATTATGTTCCATTTTAGGTAAACTGAACAGCAAGCAGAAATATCCAAAGACACAATAAAAAAAATATGACTCAATTAAATATTATAAAGGACTCCCAGATTGTTGGGTTATAGAGTGTAAGAAAGATGAGAATAAACTTGTTGAGGTAGGAGAGACCAAGATTATGCAGGATCTAGGTTGTCTTATTGATTTAGAGCTATAAAAAAGTCAAATCAGTAATATGCCTGATTGTGATGGGAAACCAGAACATTTCTGGAAAGGATTCTAGGTGGCTAGAAGGTTGAGATTATCCGGCTCTAGTGCAGTTACCTGTACTGTGCAAAATTTTGGGCCACTTCACAAAGCATATTTACTTTATTGAAATACAACATTCATATTTATAAATTAATGTAATAATGTATGTTCTTTGTTAATAATATGTTAAATATTGAGACTTATTAGCAGGCATAATAACCATTGCAATTTCAAAATCTTGATGAACATGAATGAAAATTGTTCATATTATATGACTTTTACATATTACATGTATTAACATGTTTGTATATATCATTAAGACAATATAAAAGTATCATGATTTCTATTGGTGATAAATACAGAGATATTGCTAACTACCATGTTTTTTTGCATATGTTCATAAATGAAGATGATGCTAAGTATTAGGATAATGAAAATAAAGTAGTATTTTTTCATCCAAGATCACAATCACATGAATTGTATTCATGGCCTCCTGAGAAACCTGTGGATATAGTCAAGGTCCCCTGCTCTGGTTGTCTCCATCATGCCAAACTGGATTGATTAGTCTTTAATCAATCTCTAATCCTCCTATAGTGTCAGATGAGGCTGCATTTTTCCTCATCTGGCAAAAAGCACTTTTTAATTACCTACCATTCACAATGCACTTGAAAATAATCATTAAAGATCATTTAATAGAGATTTTTGTTTGCTCATTTTTGTATTATTTTGAAATATTTGTCACTTTATTCACTCAAAATAGAAAATTAGGTGATCCCTCTCTTAATTTGAGAATGCTGCTTACAAACCACTGCACTTCTATCACTGAATAAAACCCAGGTCCTTTGAGGCTAATGACATATACTTGATCTATCTTTATGACCTGGCTCATTGTCAACCACTGAACTCCTGGACACAAGCTCTTGTCAACCGGATACTTTAATATCTGGCTCACAGTGACCAAAATCTCCATGCACAGGCAACCATGATCCTGACCCTATCAACAACTTGACATCACAACCAGTATATTTACTACCATACACTCCACTGTCCTCTCCTACTCCTTCCCCCACCACCTTAAAACTATAACATCACTAAGAAGTTCTCTGTAAAATTTTGAATATAAAACATTTAATCAGTTGGTTTATCAACTTTTGTGCCTTAATTTTCCATTCAGTTCACCCTTCCTTTACTTCTCAAATTCATCACATCTACTTACTCCTGTTTTCACTACTAGCCTACTTTTGTCTATTTCTTCTCTATTCATCTTAAATCCAGCCCCCCTCACACAAATAGCATCAACTTTCTTTTCCCATGCTTTCTGTCTATCCCATTCATCAGGCAGAGTCAGCTACCTGCCTTTTCTAAATGCCATCCTAGCTAATTAGCTCTCC
Organism: Cervus elaphus; assembly: GCF_910594005.1. NCBI lineage: Eukaryota > Metazoa > Chordata > Mammalia > Artiodactyla > Cervidae > Cervus > Cervus elaphus. The sequence goes on along the minus strand of NC_057845.1, from coordinate 24,445,556 downwards.
AGGGAAACACCTAACTGAGTCCTAGTGGATCTACAACTTAAGGGTCTCTCACCCAAGCTAGGCTTGATGTGATTCTTGGCAGTTCTGTTTTTCTTATCTGCCCTCCCTTTTGCTCTCTTATGGGACCTTTATCATTCTCCCCTTGTTTCTTTCAACTTGCAAAGTACCATCTGAACTTTTAACAAAGAACAGAAGCAATTAGATGGTAACTCTCACACTCTGTGGTCAAACTTACAAACTTACCTGCATTTATCACTATTGGTTTCACTTTCCCTCCTGTGATAAAAGGAGACATGGACCACTGTATAAGGATAAATTCCTTCTCATAGGGGAGGGATTTTATCTCCTATCACACCCCCAGGTATCCTACTATGCTTCTCTGCTTTCTATCATGATTCTTCAGAAAAATAATAATAATAATAATAATAACAGTTTTATTGTCTTTGGTTTGCAAAGAAACCACAGCTTTTTCTGACCCTGACCTCTTATCTTGACCATCCACATATCCTCCCCTTCAAAACCAGATTTCATGAATGGATTAGCTAAAATTATCTTTTCTACTTCTTCATCTTCCATCTGCTCCTATTTTATCTTTTAAAAAAGTTTCACAGTGTCAAAGCATTTGAAAAAGCATCAGTTCTATATCAACTACATCATCACTTTGCTATTAAGGATTTTAAGCGTGTTTCTGATTCCTAGACTAATGCACGTAAGTAACTTCATTTCCTAAGTTAGATGAAACAACTCTTTTATAGCCTGATCTCATTTACAAAGAGACAATGCAATTTACTAAATGGTGCCCCTGTGACCTGAAAGGTTAATTCAGATCTAACATGCAAGTAGTTTTTAATCTTTGTTGAGAAGTTGATTCATTGTCTAATATGGGACTCTAGTGACCTGCATTAGACCTGGGTCTACCTATTCACATAGAAATAGTTAAGTTTATTCATATTTTCTTTCAGGCATGATCTCAAGCTAAATTTGAGTCTAAATTTAGATCTAAACTTTATTACACAAGGGGCTGAAGCCAAGGTGTCAACCCTTTGACAGGAAGCTACCACAAAATTGAATATTTAGGAAAGGCAGGGACCTTTGAAGAAAAGGAAGAGTAAGTGTCTATACAGCTTCTGTTCTGCAATATATATTTCTTTCATTCCTAGTCCATTGCTACATATATCAATCTATTATATCAACAAGTAATTAAACAAACGATCTTGAACTTTTAGGTGTCAATATGTACATGTCAAGAAGCAAGAACAGGATATAGGAAGATGAAGAGCTGGTGGAAAGGGAAGACAAAAGGAAATTTCAGAAGGATCACAGTAATTATATGCAGAGACCACGTAAAAACTGAGGACTAAATAGGATTCTCATGGCAAAATCATGCACACATTGATATTCATGGCTGTTAATATCTGCTCCAATCCCTCATCAATTTTTGAGAATAATGCTCCATAGCCAGACTTTGTGTGTGTTCATGTGCTCAGTCATGTCCAACTCTTTTGTGACCCAATGGACTGTAGCCTGCCAGGCTCCTCTGTCCATGAAAATTTCCAGGCAAGAATACTGGAGTGAATTACAATTTCCTACTCCAGTAACGCTTACCACCCCAGGGATTGAACCCATGTCTCTTGTGTCTTCTGCATTGGCAGGTGGAGACTTTACCACTGAGCCACCAGAGAAGCCCCATAAACAGATTATCAGTCTTAAAATTTTCACTGTTTTGAAGAACATCTCTCTTTCTATTACTGGCGAAGCCTAAACCCCCTCAGGCCATGTCATCTCAAACTCTCACACTCAATAACAGGAATATTGTATTGACTACAGGCTTCTCCATGGTGAGCATCAAAATTACTGGTGAAGTTTTTTAAGTGAGAAAAATGTTCACATCACCCACACTCCAACCAACTTAGATCTGAATCTACTGAGGATGGAACATTGGTATCCGAACTGTAAAAAGCAGCTATCTAGGTAATTCTAAGATGTATCTAATATTGAAAAGCATTGCTACTTAAAAAAAATACAGATCATATTAATATTAAATTTTAGATGATAATCTTGTCCCAGATCTGATGATGACGTGCAAAACTACTTCATCAGCAATTTAAACAGCTCCTTCACTCCATATCTACTCTCCTGCTTCACTTTACACACAGACTTAATAAAAGAGTCAAAAACTGATATCACAGAGGATGAGATGGTTGGATGGCATCACTGACTTGATGGCAATGAGTTTGAGCAAGCTCTGGGAGTTGGTGATGGACAGGGAAGCCTGGCGTGCTACAGTCTGTGGGGTTGCAAAGAGTTGGACACGACTGAGCCACTGAACTGACCGACTGATATCACTGGAAATAAATGGTCTGTTTGAAATCTAGAAAGAAAAAAAATTACCTATTCAGTGGACATGTTGAATCTTCTTTTTGACTGTCCTCAGCAACTCCAATTATATGACCACTCAATTCACCACAGAATAGGGACTGCTATCCACCCAAACACCACTGGACCACTGGCTGTTGGATCCCCAATAGGAAATTATCATTTATTTCTAAAATCTAGGTATAAATAAATACCCAGATATGGGTAGGGTTAAAGAAAATAAATGCTGAATTTGTTGGTTACAATATTCTCTTTAATTTGAAATTTATCCCTTCAGTTGGAAGAGATTCAACAATTTAATAGATGTTTTACACTCAGCTTTGAGGTGAAACTAGCTATGGCCCAAATAATCTCATTGCTTTCCTGCTGATAAAAGCTATTAAATATCAGCATGGATTTCCTGACCAGCTCCAGGGGTCGAGTACAATCTATTTCTTGCCAGTTCCTTATTCTACATATATATGAAACATTCTTACTCACTGGTGATAGCTTTTATATATTTAAGCATATAGAGTAGAATGACAGCTTTCTATAGAGATAAAAATAATTCTGAGTCATCCCTTTAAAAAATGAAACAATTTCTATCAGTTAGAATTAATAATGCTCTATTGGAGAAAAATGTGAAATTCTACTATAGAAAAATTATTAAATGGGAAAGTAATTGGAATTTATTAGAGAAAAATACAATTGGTAGAAGTATTATTTAGAACAAATTAATAATTATCATTTAATTGGAAATATTAAAATTAATATTTTAATATGTATATAAAATGTTATAAAAATTATTCCACATGTATTATGTATATATGCATATGTCCATGTTTAACTGTTAATGAATGTAGTCATCTTTAGCACTAATTATTTTCATGAATGTGTTAGACCAGTACATTTAATAAAAAGTAGGTTTTGTTTTCAATATTTTAGGCTAACATCACATGCAAACTATATGTATGTTGGCATTATTTAAACACACCATATTTCAGTTCAGTTCTGTTCAGTCGCTCAGTCGTGTCTGACTCTTTGCGACCCCATGAACCGCAGCACACCAGGCCTCCCTGTCCATCAACAACTCTCGGAGTCCACCCAAACCCATGTCCATTGAGTTGGGGATGTCATCCAACCATCTCATCCTCTGTCGTCCCCTTCTCCTCCTGCCCTCAATCTTTCCCAGCACATAAAATTAGAATTTTACTTCTATATGTAGTTGGTCCTTTTCTAACTAGTTCAAAAATGGATATGGATAAAAATTGTATTCTTAGTAACAGAAGAATTGTACTATTTAAAAGATTTCTCAATAAGGCCAAGTAATGAACGACTGATATCACATGGTCATCTATGATAATTTCCCGCAAATAAAATAATGAAGTCTTCAGAGAGACAGTATTTTAAGTATTTATCTTACTTGTCAATAGTTGGTTTTTAATAGTATACTAAAACAGGGACCTTTTTTGGTCTAGAGAATTACTGGTAAGATTATAGAGGAATGCTTAACTTAACCACTGGTTATGATCTTTTCATGGTTCCAAATGCAAAGGCCTATCTACCTGCTGATATATGACTGTTACTAAACAAAAACCCATTAGAATTAGTTGGTCTACGTTGAATATCAAATGAACTATAATCATATAATATTGGGAGTAGCTATTCAGTACAGTTTGCCAGGATTCAGTTACATGATTTGCACTACCATTAATAAAATATGAGGCTAATTCGCTGTGATGCATTTGGCCTTAAGAACATCATGTATTCTACTTTCAGAGAAAAAAAAGTATAACATTGTACAACTTTTCCTCAATGGAGAAATAAATCCTTATCATTATAACACAGTGTGATCTACTTTTATAGTCTCCTTTGTGGTGCAAAGTAGTGATACACAGAACAGTTCATTTAGAAGATCTTGATTGCCCTGAATAGAAAAGTAGTTCAGGTAAGAAAGCAAATCACAAGTCACCTTCACCTGTTTTCTTTGCAGGTCAAGTTAAATTTTTAAAAAACTGTTGACAATCAAATTTCATTGGTATTTGATTATTTTTCATTTGAACATTTTAAAAAATCATTTCTATATATCTGGGTTTGGTTTGAGAATCATTTTGGTATGGTATATGCTATAAAACATTCTTGCAAGAAATTTGTTTTTTTTGTAATTTATCTGTATGCAAGTCGGGAAGCAACAGTTAGAACTGGACATGGAACAACAGACTGGTTCCAACTAGAAAAAGGAGTATGTCAAGGCTGTATATTGCCACCCTGCTTATTTAACTTATATGCAGAGTACATCATGAGAAACACTGGGCTGGATGAAGCACAAGCTGGAATCAAGATTGCTGGGAGAAATATCAATAACCTCAGATATGCAGATGACACCACCCTTATGGCAGAAAGTGAAGAACTAAAGAGCCTCTTGATAAAAGTGAAAGAAGACAGTGAAAAAGTTGGCTTAAAGCTCAACGTTCAGAAAACTAAGATCATGGCATCCAGTCCCATTGCTTCATGGCAAATAGATTGGGAAACAGTGGAAGCAGTGGCTGACTTTATTTTTTTGGGCTCCAAAGTCACAGAAGATGGTGACTGCAGCCATGAAATTAAAAAATGCTTACTCCCTGGAAAGAAAGTTATGACCAACCTAGACTGCATATTAAAAAGTAGAGGCATCATGTTGCCAGCAAAGGTCAGTATGGTCAAAGCTATGGTTTTTCCAGTAGTCATGCATGGATGTGAGAGTTGGACTATAAAGAAAGCTGAGCTCAGAAGAACTGATGCTTTTGAACTGTGGAGAAGACTCTTGAGAGTCCCTTGGCCTGCAAGGAGATCCAACCAGTCCATCCTAAAGGCTCTCAGTCCTGGGTGTTCATTGGAAGGACTGATGTTGAAGCTGACACTGCAATACTTTGGCGAAGAGCTGACTCCTTTGAAAAGGCCCTGATGCTGGGAAAGATTGAGGGAAGGAGGAGAAGGGGACGGTAGAGGATGAGATGGTTGGATGGCATCACCGACTCAATGGACATGAGTTTGGGTAAACTCCAGGAGTTGGTGGTGATGGATAGGGAGGCCTGGCCTGGCGCAGTTCATGGGGTTGCAGAGTCCGACATGACTGAGCAACTTTTAAGAAAATACCACCTTTATGTTCCAGACAAAAATAACCTATAAAATCTAAAAATCAAACGTCATAATTTGGGCTTACAGAGAGACAGTCCATGGTATACTGATGTTCTCTTCTACTTGGAACTTCTATTGTTATGACCCACCTTTACAACGTGATGACTTACAAGTCCATTCTGATCACTTTGGACTTGCATCTACAACAACTGTCCTTCCTGATCACTTAGGACTTGCATTTCCAACAACTATCCTTTTCACAGTGATTTGAATACATTCCTCTTTGTATTATCAACTCCGTTAGGCAAAATTTTTTACTTAATTTCTTAGCTAGTTAAATTCCTTTAGAAGAGGAGTGAATAAAAAAATTGGAATAAGAGATGCTTGTTTCACTTTTAACTCTATATAACTAGTAGAGTAAACCCTGGTCAAACTTTACTTTTGTTTGTTTGCTTGTTTTATTCCCCGTCTTTCTGAACGTTCTCATACACTGGGCGAAAGGAGTCACCAAGTCTCTATTCTTTGCCTGCTCCTCAGTTAACAATATGGCCTGAGGCACCTAAACTCTTAAGTAAGAGTCGCCTTATTTGCTCAATGAGTTGATTGAGTTAGTTGACATTTAAGGCACTTTTCTAATGATGATATTTTATAACATTTAGTGGTGATCCTACATCCATTCTAAGTAGAAAGGGCTTTTATCCACTAGTCATGCTTGAACCTGCCATCTATAACGATAATGTAAAAAGAACACATATATCTAAATAGTATTTAAGGTTTATGATGATCTAACCATGTTTCCAACCTAGACAGCATATTAAAAAGCAGAGACATTACTTTGCCAACAAAGGTCTGTCTAGTCAAGGCTATGGTTTTTCCAGTGGTCATGTATGGATGTGAGAGTTGGAATGTGAAGAAAGCTGAGTGCTGAAGAATTGATGCTTTTGAACTGTGGTGCTGGAGAAGACTCTTGAGAGTCCCTTGGACTGCAAGGAGATCCAGCCAGTCCATCCTAAAGGAGATCAGTCCTGGGTGTTCATTGGAAGGACTGATGCTGAAGCTGAAACTCCAATACTTTGGCCACCTCATGCGAAGATTTGACTCATTGGAAAAGACCCTGATGCTGAGAGGGATTGGGGGCAGGAGGAGAAGGGGATGACAGAGGATGAGATGGCTGGATGGCATCACCAACTCGATGGGCATGAGTTTGAGTAAACTCCAGGAGTTGGTGATGGACAGGGAGGCCTGGTGTGCTGCAATTCATGGGGTCACAAAGAGTCGGACACGACTGAGCGACTGAACTGAACTGAACTGAACCATGTTTCATTATGCTTGCTATTGCCAAGATAGTACCGTATAAATAAAAACAAAAATGAAAGAAGAAACATTACAAGTGATACCATACAAAATACAAAGGAGAATAAGGGACTATTACAAACAATTATATACCAACAAGTTGGATCACCTGGGAAAAAATGGATAAATTCCAAGAAACATATAACTTACCAAAACTTAATTATGAAGAAATAAAAAATTGAATAGGTTTATAACTAGTAAGGACAATGATCAGTAATCAAAACTTTTCCAACAAAAGTTCAGGTCGGTGGCTGCACTAGTAAATTCTATCGAACATTTAAAGAATTAATGCCAATTCTTCTCAAAATCTTCCAAAAAACTGAAGATGAGGGGATACTTTAAAACTCATTCTATGAGGCCAAAATTACCCATACTAAAGCCAGACAAGAACACTACAAGTAAATTATACCACAGACCAGTATCCCTGATGAATATCAATGCAAATCTCCTCATCAAAATAACAGCAAACCAAATTCAATAGTTAATAGGATCACACACCATGCTCACACTGGATTTATCCCTGAGCTAAAAGTATTTTTTTTAACATATGCAAATCAATAAGTATGATATACTATATTAACAGAATGATGTGTAAAAATCATATGATCATCTCAAAAGGTGCAGGAAGAATTTAACACAATTCAACATTCTTTCATGATAATGCTGCTGCTGCTGCTGCTGCTAAGTCGCTTCAGTCGTGTCTGACTCTGTGCGACCCCATAGACAGCAGCCCACCAGGCTCCCCCGTCCCTGGGATTCTCCAGGCAAGAACACTGGAGTGGGTTGCCATTTCCTTCTCCAGTGCATGAAGGTGAAAACTGAAAGTGAAGTCACTCAGTCGTGTCCAACTCTTTGAGAACCCATGGACTTTAACCTACCAGGCTCCTCCGTCCATGGGATTTTCCAGGCAAGAGTACTGGAGTGGGTTGCCATTGCCTTCTCCTTTATGATAATAACTTTCACCAATGAAGTATAGAACAAATGTATCTTAACACAATAAGACCATGTACAACTAGCCCACAACTAACATCACAGTCAGTGGTGAAAAGCTAAAAGGTTTTCTTGTAAGATCAGGTAAAACAAAATGAAACCACTGTCACTACTTCCATTCAACATAATAGTGGCAGTCCTAGCTAGATAAATTAGGCAAGAAAAAGAAATAAAGTCTTCCAAATCAGAAAGGAAGAAACAAATTGTTTCTGATTATAGATGTTAGAAAGAAAGCTCTAAAGGCTCCCCCCAAAAAACTGTTAGACCTAATAAATTGACTTTTAAAGTTGTGGGATACAGAATTAATACATGAAAATTAATTATATCTCTGCTACTGCTGCTAAATCACTTCAGTCATGTCCGACTCTGTGCAACCCCATCCCTGGGATTCTCCAGGCAAGAACACTGGAGTGGGTTGCCATTTCCTTCTCCAATGCATAAAAGTGAAAAGTGAAAGTGAAGTCGCTCAGTCATGTCTGACTCTTCACGACCCCATGGACTGCAGCCTACCAGGCTCCTCCGTCCATAGGATTTTCCAGGGAAGAGTACTGGAGTGGGGTGCCATTGCCTTCTCCGAATTATATCTCTACACATTAACAATAAACAATTTGAAAGAGAAATTAAGAAATCAATTCCATTTGTAATAGCATCAAAGACAATATAGTATTTAGGAATAAATTTAAACAAGGAGGTAAAAGAAGTATATGTTGAAAACAACAGGACACTGATGAAGGAAATTGCAGAAGATGCAAGAAATGGAAAAATATCTGTTCTTATACTGGAATAACTAGTATTGCTAAAGTGTCCACACTATCTAAAGTAATTTACAAATTCAATGCAGTCCTTACCAAATTCTAATGGAATTTATCACAGAAGCAGGGAAAAAAGCCCGAAAATTTATATTGAAATCACAAAAGATCCTAAATAGCCAAAGTAACCTTGGAAAGAACAGGGCTGGATGCTAACACTTCAGATTTGAAACACAATTACAAAGCTACAGTAATCAAAACAGTATAGTGCTGGGATAAAAACAAACACATTTAACCAATGGAGCAGAACAGGAAGCATAGAAATCAACCTAGCATATATAATAAACTACTTTTCCCATATTATCAAACAATCTTTGACAAGTGTGCCAAGAATACACAATGGGGAATGGATAGTCTCTTTAATAAACAGTGTTGGGAAAACTGGATCAGTTCAGTTCAGTCGCTCAGTCATGTCCGACTCTTTGCGACCCCATGAATTGCAGCACACCAGGCCTCCCTATCCATCACCAACTCTCAGAGCTTACTCAAACTCATGTCTATCTCGTTGGTGATGCCATCCAGCCATCTCACCCTCTGTTGTCCCCTTCTCCTCCTGCCCCCAATCCCTCTCAGCATCAGGGTCTTTTCCAATGAGTCAAATCTTCGCATGAGGTGGCCAAAGTATTAGAGTTTCAGCTTTAGCATCAGTCCTTCCAATGAACACCCAGGACTGATCTCCTTTAGGATGGACTGGTTGGATCTCCTTGCAGTCCAAGGGACTCTCAAGAGTCTTCTCCAGCACCACAGTTCAAAAGCATCAATTCTTCGGCACTCAGCTTTCTTCACAGTCCAACTCTCACATCCATACATGACCACTGCAAAAACCATAGCCTTGACTAGACAGACCTTTGTTGGCAAAGTAATGTCTCTGCTTTTTAATATGCTATATAGGTTGGTCATAACTTTCTTTCTAAGGAGTAAGCGTCTTTTAATCATATCTATAACCTCAGATATGCAGATGACACCACCCTTATGGCAGAAAGTGAAGAGGAACTAAAAAGCCTCTTGATGAAAGTGAAAGAGGAGAGGGAAAAAGTTGGCTTAAAGCTCAACATTCAGAAAACTAAGATCATGGCATCTGGTCCCATCACTTCTTGGGAAATAGATGGGGAAACAGTGGAAACAGTGTCAGACTTTATTTTTGGGGAGAACTGGATATCCATATACAAAATAATGAAATGGGATTGCTGTATTACATGTGCTTGTGCTTACTCACTCAATCATGTCTGACGCTTTGTGACCCATGCACTATGACCTACCAGGCTCCTCTGTCCATGGAATTCTCCAGGCAAGAATTCTGGAGTGGGTGGCCATTCCCTTTTTTCGGGTATCTTCCCAACCTAGGGATCAAACCCTGATCTCCTGCATTTCAGGTGGATTCTTTACCATTTGAGCTACCAAGGAAGCCACACCACTCACAAAAATAAACTGGAAATGGATTAGTGACTTAAATTTAATGCCTGAAATCATAAAACTCCTAGAAGAAAAGTTAAGCAACATACTCCTTGACAAGGTCATGGAAATGATTTTTGAAATATGATCCCAAATGCTCAGACAACAAAAGCAAAATAAGCAAGTGGAACTATAGCTGTTGTAGAGCAAAGAAAATAATCAACAAAATAATGGCAACCTAGAGAATGGGCAAATATTTGTACACTGTATATCCGAAGTAGTGCTAATTACTAAAATATACAAGGACTTCATAAATCTCAATAACAAAGGAAATGATCTTACTTAATAATGGACAAAGAATCTGATAGACATTTTTTTCCAAGAAGATATACAAATGACGAACAGGTACATGAAAAGGTGCTTGATATCAGGAGTCCAGGGAAATATAAATCAAAACTACAATAATATATCACTTCATACATGTTAGGATAGCCATTATCAAAATGACAAGAGATAAGAAATATTGGTGAAGCTGTGAAGAAGAGTGTTTCTTGTACGTTGTTAATGGGAATGTAAATTAGTGCCACCAGTATGGAAAACAGTATGGAATTTCCTCAAAAAAATAAACCAAAAAACTATCCATAATATTTAGTAATCCTATATCTGAGTATGTATATATACTATGAAGGATTTTAAATCAGTATCTCAAAGAAATATCTTCATTCTCATGCTCATTGAGACACTATTTACAATAGCCAAGGTATAGAAATAACCTAATGTTTGTCCACAGATAAACGGATGAAGAAAAATGTAGTTTATATACACAATGGAATATTATCCATCTTAAAAAAAGAAAGAAAGCCTGACAATTGTGACTATATAAATGAACCTGGAAGACATTATAAGTGAAATAAGAAAAAGAGAGAAGGATAAAAACTGTAAGGCATCACTTGTATTGGAATCAAAAAAGGGAAAGAGAGAAATGCTGAACTTGTAGAAACAGAGGATAGAATGGTGGTTGCCAGAGGCTGAGGGGTGGGGGAAATGGGAAGATATTCATCAAAGGGTACAAACGTTCAGTTATAAGATGAATATGTATTCAGAATGTAATGTATTAGATCACAGCATATTGATCTCATAAATAATACTCTATTGTATACTTGAAATTTGTTAAGAGAGTAGAGATATTGAGTGTTTTCACCACACAGAGAGAGAAAAAGGTAACCATGTGAGCTGATGAATGTGTTAATTACATTGATTGTAGTAATCATTTTACAATGCATACATTAATGAAATCATGTTGTACACTTTAAATATATGCAATTTTATCTGTCAGTTATGTAAGAAACCTGGAAATATAAGCTTTATATAATGCAAGGTTTATATTATTGCTTACAATTTTTGTAGGAATTGATCATTCAAACACATTATCACAAAATAGTGACTCTCATGAAAGCAAACTAAAGAGAGGCAAAAGAGAAGGCTGACAGAATAGACAATAAGGTGGATTATAATGAGATATTAACAGCGTATTCGGATGCCGTAGTCTAGTGTGTATGTATGCTGAGTCACTCGGTTGTGTCCAACTATTTGTGACCCCATGGATTATGTAGCTCATCAGCCTCCTCTGTCCATGGAATTTTCCAGGCAAGAATACTGGAGTGGGATGCCATTTCCTCCTCCAGGGGATATTCCTGACCCAGGGATCAAACCCAAGTCTAAATGCTTGCCTAGAGGAGAGATCAATAGTCTGAATGTGAGCAGTGTAAAGTTGTCACCCGGAAAGAATCTACTAATTTGTTATCTTAACTACTTAAACTTTTTAAAGTAAATGTTAATTACAAAGAACATAATGCTCAAAATGTAAATAACATACTGTTTATTTTTTAATGCCACAAAACACATGTAATGTAAACCAATCTTAAAGCACAGAATCACCTAGTAATCTCAAACATATTTAAAATTAAAAACTTAAACTTCCATTAAAGTGAAAGATGAGACTGAAATAATTGTGGAAATGTAATTCAAAAGGCATGAGGTAATATACCTATTATGTTTATTGAATTACACATTCTCCTGTTATGCACATTCAGGTTGAGAATTTTTTAAATTTTATAAAAGTTGTTTAGTATTATATTTTGTAAGCACAGTGCATGTCCTGATTTGGTTTCCTGGAGAGCAAATGTTTTCAGAGTAGAAAAAATTAACATACTGCTTTAGTATGATAGAAAAATAGGCCATTTATCATCTTGTTTTAAGAGAAAGTTCACGGATCATCTCCTGTATGCTGTTTGCGTGTGAGTTGCCTACACTTTGCATTGCTAAATAATTGAGAACATTAGCTCCCAAACCATGAAAAATTCATTTTAACATGATGTATTATTAATCAATTTAATTTAAAGTGATCTGGAAAGTTCCAACTTCAATTGTGAAGCTTGAAGATAAATTCAGACCATGGTTGGTACTTATTAAAATTCTGTAACTCTTTATTGCCTGATTTGTGTTTTTTTTTCAAAAGTGGGTCAGACTCTAATGAAAATGGCATAAAAATAATAGGTTAATGATTTCAGTCTACAAATTCATTCAAATATATGTAAAAGGAAAATCTAAAACAGTCAACTCCTCATCAGTTAGCAATGTTGTGCTGCCATTTTAAATTTCTACCCTGATGTAAATACATATATGAACATGTAAAACTTGAAAGCCACTTATGAACAATTCTTTCCTTTCTCCTCAGTAGAACATTTTGGCTCAAGTTTTGTCTCCCCAATTTGATAGACCCTATAAAGACTAAAAAAAATAAATAAATAAAATAAAAACATCCAATGCTTCTGAGATAAAGTTACAAGGCTAGTGATTTCTTATCTAATTCCTATGTCACTAAGAAATATCCATCTGAGATTAAAGTGGGGTGCCATTAACATAAATATCTAAAGTCAGTGTGATCTCTTGTCTTTTTAAAAGTCTTTTGGGAGGATCCCATTTGAACTACTATGATATACATAGTAATAGCAGGGAGACACTATTATAAAGTAAGACAAGAGAAATTTAAACATAGAACACAAGGTAAACTAAATTCACAGGCATATCAAGAAGTGTCAAACGATAAAATTATGCCAAAATCATACACATAAGCAATCATACCCAGAATGCCAAAAAGTATAGTTGTAGATAAATATTATTGTACAATGTTTTCAATAAACATTAAAAAAAAAGTCTTTTGGGGATTTCTGAGAGTTGTACATGTCTCCTGCATATCTCTTACCCTTCATTCACCCTCAAGACTTTGAATGCCATTTTTGTTCAAAAATCCCAATCACTGCCTAAGAACTACTAATAGGAGGAGATTAAAAGTGTCAAAATTACCGTTGTGTAACACAACAAAATTACCGTTGTGTTCCTGCAACCATGATGCATTCCACATATGAGGAAGGTAGGAGAGCCTGGTTACTTTTTTTCTTAAGACCAAAGCATACTATCTTGTTTTGGTTTTTCCCTAAAGACTTACAGAAGAGCAAGACAGAGAGAGAGACAGACAGAGAGATGGAGCGGCAGAGAGAAAGATATATTTCAGGCCTTACTTTTATGAAGCCCTTCGTCCACCTTCAGCATCCTCTCACCCCATAAGAGCCATGATACCGTGAAGTCCTGTCCCAGAAATATATCCAGGTGAGAGGCAGGATTCTCTCCTCAATATCAACCATATTCTCTCACAGTGAGACAGTGAAATTTGCCAAGCTTTTAGGCTTAACCCCTTAAATTTTTCCATGACAGTCTTAAAATTTTTATGTCTGGATACTTCTAGAAGATTCAGTCCAGTGGGCATATTTCAGTGATCTTAACTTTAGTGGTAAAGAAAAGTCTGCTATATACAGTTTTGAAAATGGGGACCAGGAGTACTGATTTTGTAGTAATTTTTATGATAGAAACAAAATATTCATTTATTAGCTTAGAGACAAAAAGACCAAGATAGATTATTTCAGGCACATATTCTTATGGGATAAATATACCTTTGGGGAAGGGAATAGAGAGTGAATCCTTATTATTGGAGTTGAAGAACACAACTGTTGTGTCCCCAAGAGAACCCATAACAAATCCATGTCTCTTGCCCAGAACAAATACACATTCTATACAATAGTATTTGCCAATATTGTGGCTGCAGGATAATTCTACAGTAAAACACTTTGACTTATGCAGTCCTCCTCTTTCGTATAAGTCACTTGCCCAAAGACATTTATGTTGCCTGAAGTTAGATCAGAAATGCTCCTTATAATTGAGATTATTTAAGAGATTTTTAAGTATGGGAGGAGGATTAAAATGTGTAAACCACTGCAGTGGGAAAAATGTGCCTTCCCTATTAAAGTTATTTTGTCTGAAGTAAACAACAGAAAAATAAAAGAGCTGGCTTCAAAAAGGTGTAATTGAGATAAACTTAGAGAAGATTAAACATTTACTCAAAAAAGGATAATATGGAAAGGAAAACCTGGGAAATCTTTTCTGTAACCCATATAATGGAAAAATATTTTGTTACTAGAATTTTATTATTTAGGCTATTTCTATTTATTTTATATGCTATTACTGCACGTATTACATTTATTTCCTGCTTACATACATGTCTCTATTGTTAGGTTGCTTGCTTGTAGAGATCAAGAATAAAATTTTAACCATCTTGATACACTGCCTGGCCATGACAGAAACCTTGATATGTCTGTTGAATTAAACTGAACTTCAAAGTTCTTTATGGTTACTTGAATGTCTGTAATTCAGCATACTAGTTATTTCTAATTTTGGCTCATCTTGGGTTTAAAGTCTGCCAAATTTTGCTCATGGCCAATGGACTTGCCATCCAAAAGAATAACTCAGCACAAGAAATATCATGCACCCAAGTACTGTTCATTCATGATAATCTTACCATTATTTGTTAAAACACCAAATTCCCTGCACTGAAAGGATAATTTTGCAATTTGTCTTCTTTTAAATAGAGGATATACCATATTCACTCTGAGATACTGAACCATGAGCATAAATTTTCCCCCCAAAAGGTTAAAATTCTGTACCTTTTGCAAATTCATTTTTTTTTCTGTTCTGAAATATCGCATTTCACACATTTCATCCAATAACAAAAATTTCAAATGGTTTTAGACTAAAAGTGGCTATAAACTTCTGACAATAACATATTGGTGTCATTAGAGACATGTATATTCTCATGGACTTCCCAGGTGGCGCTAGGAAGAACATGTTTGCCAATGCAGGAGACAAAGAGATAGGGGCTCGACCCCTGGGTTGGGAGAATCTCCTGGAGGAGGGCATGGCAACCCACCCTAGTATTCTTGCCTGGAGAATCTCACGGACAGAGGAGCCTGGTGGCCTACAGTCCATAGGGTCACAAAGAGTCAGACATGAGTGAAGTGATTTAGCATGCGTGCATATTCTCATATACCCCAGAGTTAACATTTTTTACAGAATAAATCTGCAAATTCATTCATGAAAATAAATTCAGATCCACATTAAACAGACATGACACCATCATGCTACAGTACTTATGTTTGTTTAAGTAAAAAGAAAATCTTTTCATGAGACCTGGCTTTGTCTTGGATAAGTATAATTTTTGTTTTGAGTGTGTAAGAATGATTTAACTTAGGGAAGTCTCAGTAATTGCTACATTAAAATTATTTTAAATATAAAGGAAGTTTATAAAAGATATAAGTGAAGATCAAGACATGAAGAAGAAAATGTCCAAATATTTGAGCCACTTGCCAAGATGCCTATGGACATATTTGGACAAGTCATGTCAGTGCAGTAAGTGTGAGAATTCCTACAATTAAAAATATTAGCTTAATTTAAAATCTATGTTGTTGTTCAGTTACTAAGCCACATCTGACTCTTTCCAACCCCATGGACTGCAGCACGCCAGGCTCCTATGTCTTTCACTATTTCCCAAGTTTGCTCAAATTCATGTCCATTGAGTTGGTGATGCTAACCATCTCATCCTCTGTTGTTGCCCCCTTCTCCTTCTGCCTTCAATCTTTCCCAGCGTCAGGGTCTTTTTCAATGTCTCAGCTCTTTGCTTCAGGTGGCCAAAATATTGGAGCTTCGGCTTCAGCATCAGTCCTTCCAAAGAATAGTTAGGGTTGATTTCCTTGCATAACTAATAGATTTTAATTGAGATCAGCATGTAAACTGCATTGTATTCCATTTGGTTTTCATCATTTGTCTTGATTTCCATTTAAAAATAGATTTCTCTATATGGGTCAACCCAAGTCATTTCATTCACTATGTATAGTATTTCCATAGATCAATAGCTTAAACCATGAATTGACTTCATTCAACACAATTATATTCCCCCCAAACCCCATAAAACCAAATTGAAAAAAAATTAAAATTATGTATGGTTAAAATAAAATACCATGTCTAAGAATCATATTATTGGTTAAGTCAAATATTATATAATAAGTATATGCTTGGCAAAATCACTACAATTAGGATAATTAGAGTTTATTCCTGACTCTTTCATTCTCTACTGAACTTGTTAGTAGGAAACTAAAAGCTCACTTTTTAAAAGACTGCAGATAAAAGAGTCTATATTTGCTATAGCTTCTATGTTGGCTTAAAATAAACTTTGATATAATAAAACTTTCTCAGGTTGGATGCATGAGACAAGTGCTCGGGCCTGGTGCACTGGGAAGACCCAGAGGGATCGGGTAGAGAGGGAGGTGGGAGGTGGGATCGGGATGGGGAATACATGTAAATCCATGGCTGATTCATGTCAATGTATGACAAAAACCACCACAATATTGTAAAGTAATTAGCCTCCAACTAATAAAAATAAATGGAAAAAAAAAACCTTTCTCTTCAAAAACCACTTTTTTTTGTATAATTGGACATACATAAATTAGGCTAGGAGTGAACTAGGAGTACTTGGATGGACATATAAAAAACAATAAATTGAAAAGTAATTGAAAAATTGAAAAGTAATAAAGTAGTATCAGTGGCCTCCAGCTGTTGTTGGAATTCTGCTGAAGGTCTGCATGACATGGCCTAAGATTTGATGAATAGATTTTGCAGATGATCAAGATCACTTAAAGGAAATATGAGGACTGGAAATACTACCTTCCTTCCCCTCAACTTTTTTTTTTTAATAAGTAAGACAAAACACTGTTTTTCGAGACTTTCATAACAATATCCTTTGAAAGTCAAATGACTATTTCCAAAATGGAAAAGTGTGCATAATTTATGGTGGAGGTTATGGAGCCATCTATGAAGTTGGGTCTTTAGGAGGGCAGGCACTATACTGTTACTACTTCCTATTTAGGACCCAGCCTTACAAGGCAGATGAGCTATGTGTAACTGCCTTCTATACATAAATACAAACACACACATTTTTATGCCACTAAGAAATAGATTCACTTCAATATTCTAAATATTTAAGTTTTGTCCATTTCATTGATGAGATCATGAAAGTTTCATAGCCACCATCTTCATGATTTAATCATTTGATAGTCTTGATCTTCATCATTTAGTCTTTTTGCTTTTGTTTGCTTCTTTTTTTATTTTTTAACTTATGAAAGTATGAGCACACATTTACAAAAGACTTGGAAAATTCAGAACAATGTTACATACAGTTCTGCTATATATTATGAACATTTTTTAGTAGATACATTAAGATTTTTAGCTGGAGTTTCAACATTAAACTCTCAAAAATTAATAGAATGAATAGACAGAAAAGTAGAAGGATACAGTCATCATTTAGTTTTAATCCTTTAGAATAGACACCCACCATATATACTACTCTGCTCTGTGCAGTGTCTCATATAAAGCACAGACCAGTGTAAAGATCCAAGGAGAGCAAAATAAATCACCTAATCACAAAGAATAGCAATGGTGTGCATAAACCATGAGGGTTTTGTTGACTTTCAGGAGGAAGAAGAAAGTAGAGAATTCCTGGAACATTGCGCTTTTGCCAAATTTCTAGTAGAAAGAGAGCAGCCCAAGAAAAAAATACACTGAGATAATGATTTTGTCTAAACAGTGACAAAACATGTGTGCGAAAACACAAATTTTGTCTTTTGTCCAGTCTTTTTCACTTTGGGTAAACAAAGCAACAGATTTCTCTCAGAAATTAATATACAATGAGGATTTTTAAACTAGATTGCAATGAACACATGTTTGGGGGAGTAGCACTTTTGCTAGAAATAGATCTGTACTCTATCAAATGTCCTCACTGAAATCTAAGAAATAAAAAAAATAATAATAATAACTGTTTCTTTATTTCAGGCATATTCTTATTCCAGCATCATACTAAGTTTGTCGTTGCTTTAATTCTTATTTTTAATAGTCCTATTATTATCACTTTACTAATAAGAAACACTGAAGTTCAAAGGGTTTTGGAATGTGTTCAGGATCATGGCTTCCCAAGTGATGAAGCTGGTTTGAAATTCAAGGTCGTCTGTCCCAGAGACCAGGCTCTGAACTACCGTAGCTGTTCCTCCTCATTAAAATATACTACTCTTACATGAGTCTTGTATCAAGTAAGAACTTACAATATGGAGGATTTTGTTTGGATGGATGAGTAGAAAATTGTTTTATAAATCTCCCTTCAAACTGCTATTAAATACAATGATGAAAAGTTACCTCATAAACAAAAGGCTGGTTATGAGAAAAAATAATTTTTAGGAAGACCATTATCTCTATGGGGCTGCCATGCAAGATGCCATTTCCAACCTAAAGACATTCTTCTGATAGTAGATATGAAAGCTAAAGGGAAGATGTGCTTCAGTAAAGACACATTGCCAGCATTTGACATAACCTTTCAGTTGGAACTTTTCATTATTCATTTTGACACCTATATATTTTTTTTTTCAAGTTTTCATTATTGCTTTATTTGCAGTGATTAAGAGACAAGACACTTTGCAGACAACATAAGTGACGTATAGACATGAAATGCTCTAGACAGAGATGAGTTTAAATCTGGCCCAATAACCACTTCCCCATGTAACAGTGATTGTTTTAGGGGCGCAGTAGGGGTTATATTAGCAGCCACTAATTCCATATACCTTTAAAGGATTCTTACAGAGCTCCAGCCACAAAAAGCTCTTCTAAAAACTAGCCTTATTTTCTGCCCACATTTTTTCTATATGAAAAAAAAATACATATACATATATCACTTTGGCCAGAGGGTGACACCTATATTTTTATTCTTCAAGTGGATATAAAGTTATATAATTCTTCAGAAACACTCATATTTTTCAGCGTATGCTTATTTTTTTATGTATAGCCAAGTTTCAAAAATATCTACAATAAAATATAAAATTTTATATGGGTCAAATTTAATTTCCTGAATTCATTTGACTACAGAACTCTCTTCTCATTCAACATATATGAGTGTCTTAGTGTTCAAATCAGGATTTCCTACAGGCTAGTATGTTAGAATTCATGTTGAATCCTTCCAACCTCCCAAATGTTATCTAAAATTACTAAATTGCATGAAGAGCTAGTGATTTCAGAGGAAAAAATCTTAGCAAATTAGCAGAATTTTGCCGTAATAATAAATATTTGTATATTTTACAACACAAGGCAGAAAATATTATATAACCACCTAATTTATATTAAGATGAAAGAGAGAAGGTATTATTAATATCCAGTTATCTTTTTGATCTTATTTTCCCTAAGTTTCTTAACTATCCTTTAGTTTTATGTGTTTTACCATTGCCTTTCCTCCAACTAATAATGATAAACTTCTATCTGAAAAATATTTGCCAAATATATTTGCATATTGATGCATCCAGAAACATGTTTTCCTGTTGCATTCTGATTTTGTTTTCTCTTTCTGAAATAAATAGATTTGATTAAATGTCTTCTGTTTGAAGATTTGTTAAAGCAAATATTTTTGTAAGGTTAATGCTAAGCTAAATTAAAGTGATTAAGAATCTATTCACTACCCTTGAACAAAAACCACAGGATGTTTCATAGGCTTGAAATAAGTTGATTCTTTTGGAAGCTGTCTGTATTTGGAGCAAACACAGGCAACTGGTGAGGAAAGATAAAATAGAATCCTGTCCATGAATTTAATGGCAAAAAAACAAAACCACCCCCATGTTGTTACCCATGCCAACTGAGTCCACGTTTCTCAGTTCCTTCCAACTAATACCAGCAGGAGACTAATCAAGAGAGACTGATATCAAGCTTTGAATTAAGTAAAATGTTGATTCCATTGAGTCTGGTTTTCTCTATTAAACACTGATGAAGATAGAGTTTCAATGGTATACTTATTATATCCTTTTGTTATATCTTTAACTGTAGGACTAAATGTTTGCCCTTTCATTTTATTCATTCTACATCATGGTTTCCTTTTTGAGTCCCTGTTGATTATAAAATGTAACACATGTTCCATTTCAGAACACTAAAAAATGCAACACATACATTTGTGTGTATACATACACACACACACACACACACACACATATTTTATATATATATATATAACTTTTTCCTAAGGACAAAACATATAACTTTTCTTTTCAAATTTGGTACATGAATTTTACATGAATTTCCCATCTACTCTTTGAATGGGGTCATAATCACCGATTTTTCTCATTCTGACACCTTAATACTTTTCCTGTTGCCTTCCTTGTCTCTTATTAAAAGGTCTTGTAATAGTGGTAAGAAGGGCCTCTTAGTTACATTTATATTGCATTTTCTTCTATATTTATGCCATTTCCACTATTCAGTTAGATTAAACACACTCTATTGACTTGTTTCTTATCATTTATTTATTGCAGGAGCCCCCAACCTCTGGCATCTGATGCCTGATGATCTGAGGTGGAGCTGATGTAATAATAACAGAAATAAAGTGCACAATAAATGTAATGCACTTGAATCATCTTGAAAACATCCCCCACTCCTGGTTTGTGGGAAAATTGTCTTCCACAAAACCAGACCCTGATACCAAAAAGACTGGGGACCACCCATGTGTTGGACAATTGTCTGGGCTTTGGGGGATGAACAATGACAAATCTAACAGGAACAGTCCCCTTTCCCATTCTCACTGAACAAAACAAAATATTTTAAAAAGAAAGAAATACCTTAAAGATATATACATTAACAGGAAAGGTTTAGATTGTAGCAATTGCTATTTAGGGAAGTAAGACAGAGTTTTGTCCAGAGAGTGACAAGAAGGTTACTTTAGTTAACGAAGGAAGTTCTCTCTAGCTGAAATTAAACTGAGACTTAAGTATCAATAATGAGTTGAACGTGTTAATAAAGATCAGGGAAGGAAAAATGACCCAAGAGGAAGGAACAGCTTACATAAAACCCTTACTGCAAACAACGCAATTGATGTGTCTGAGGAACAGGATATACCTAGTTAGGACATGACATCCAAGAGGAAAAGTGGGTCAAAGTCAACGGAAGGAACTGAGTGTGGGCTGGCAAGGTTATGCAGGGTTCTGTAGGCCAGGGTCAAACACAGAATTTATTACAAGTGCAATGAAAAGACATGGGGAGATCTTAAGAGGTTGGATACATGGTGAATGGTCTTTAAGGAAATCATTTTTGGATGCAAATACACAACCAGCTAAAGAATTGATGCTTTCAAATTGTGGTGCTGGAGAAAAACTCTTAAAAGTTCCTTGGACTGCAAGGAAACCAACCAAGTCAATACTAAAGGAAATCAACCCTGAATATTCACTGGAAAAACTGATGCTGAAGCTAAAGCCCCAATACTTTGGCCACGTGATGCAAAGAGCCAACTTTTTGTAAAAGATCCTCTTGCTGGGAAAGGCTGATGGCAAAAGGAGAAGTGGGTGACAGAGGATGTGATGGTTGGATGACATCACTGACACAATGGACATGAATTTGAATAAACTGGGGTTTAGTGAAGGACAGAGGAGCCTGGCATGCTGCGATCCATGGGATCTCAGAGTTGAACAAAATTTAGCAATTGAAAAATGACATACAACAGAACTACAGAATGGAATCTTTGCAAAAAATGTCAAAATTGAATGAGACCTATGAAAAAGAGATACTTTAATTTCCGTATTTTCACAAAATCACATTTGGACATAATTGAATTTATGCAAACAATTATTACTATTAGTATTAGTAGTATTAAAAAAAGCAGCTTCAGCCAGGAATCAGAATATGGATAGTAGGATTTTTGTACTTACTCTTGGAACCTTGAATGAGTCATTTTTCTAGAAGACTTACTTAGTGCCCTAATTGAAAAAGGTGGGTGTCACATTGGCTCACCTTTAAGAATTCTATAAAATTTATTTTTCTTTTCTCCTACCCCTTTTCAAGTCAGTTGTTTGTGAACCATTTTCTTAAGGAAAAAG
The DNA here is from genome assembly GCF_910594005.1 of Cervus elaphus. Lineage (NCBI taxonomy): Eukaryota > Metazoa > Chordata > Mammalia > Artiodactyla > Cervidae > Cervus > Cervus elaphus. The sequence goes on along the minus strand of NC_057845.1, from coordinate 24,423,208 downwards.
TTAAACATTAAGCCATGAGAATTAGGGCTATCCATACTAGTTACTACAGATAACACAGAGTTCCAATTCTCACTTATGTTTTCAATTATTGGTACAGACTGAACTTAGAAAAAATATCTCATCCAAAAACTAGTTATCATCAAAGAGAGGGCTCTTGTAGCATCAAAATTTTCAGAACATACTTCATTAAGAATGTCTAGCAAAACTTCTTTGCTCATTGATATGATTGAGTCTATCAGTTCAGCAAATCTTTACTTTTTTATGTTGTACTAATTGAAAAAAAAAAGAAAAAATAATGCTGTGATCTGGAGATTTTCTGAATAAGCATTCTGATTTTAAATAGTCAGATATATATGAATAAAATCATAATAAAATTATGAAAATATATAATAAATATAACTCCTAACCTATGTAATTTTCTCAGTGTCAGAAATATTTATTACTAGATACTGGGATCTATTTAATCACACCCATTTTTAAAGGCATACAATATGATGAAACACAAATAACTAAGGGGAAAATACAAGATGCAATAATTATACAAAGAATGCCAAGAACCTTTAATGTGTTACAGAGATATACCAGCAAATAATTTTCAAAAGTCATGATCCATTTCCAGATATAATTTTCCCATATGCACCACCTGGGAAAGCAATGGAAAGTGATTTCCCCAACCCCCCAATCTCCTTTCCCATAGCCTACCCTTGTGAGTTCTTTCCTTTTCAAGGTTGCTTTTGCCATTAAAAGAGTGTAGGAAGAAGAAAAGCAAATAGAAAAAGATGAACACAAGAATTAGAGCCAAGAAAAGCATGTTTTCCAATCTCCGCAATTGCAACTCTAATGATCATTTCAGATACCTAGATGAAGCAATAACTGCTGCTTTTGAGCAAAGAACATAGTTTAGAAGACATTGTAAAGTATCAGAACAGTGGACTGATTACTAGCACTTTGAAATTTAGTCAACACTTCAGTGTAAATTTGTGTGCACTTCTTAGATATCTGAACTTCAGAATCGTCATTTGCCAAATAAAGGAATTTAACTAAACTACATTCCAATTCTTTGTACATTCAAAAATTGTACATATCTAAGATGAATCATGTACTAATACAATAAACATTTATTGAGCCCAGCCTTTCTCTGACTTCATCTTGAACCACATACTCTCTATCCTTCAGCCACATTGACTTTGCTCTTCCTGAACAAGCAACTTTGTCCTCATATCAGAACTTTTAAGTGCTAAGTAACATCTGCCTGGAATGTTTTCAAGGCTCACTCCTCATCATTATTCAAATCTATACACAGCTATCACCTCCTCAAAGAGGCCTTCCTCATTAGCTCTTCCTAAAGTATATTTTCTCTTTCATTCGTCTTACCACTTAGATTTCTTTTAACATTTGTCAGTATCAGCAGTTGATTACTACCTACTTCATCCCTGCCAAAGTGAAAGATCCAGGAAGGGTGCCAAATGCAGTCATTTTAAATTCTACTCCAATGACTATTGTAGCTTATCACATGTGGGAGTATTCCATTTTTTTTCAATAAAGACAGAATATGCTTCATATATCACTATCATTTTATATTTTGTGGCTCTTTAGTCATTAAGTCATGTTCAACTCTTTGCAACCCCATGACCTGCAGCATACTAGGCTTCCCTGTCCTTCACTATATCTTGGAGTTTGCTCAAACTCATGTCCAATGAGTCCAGTGACGTTATCTAACCATCTCTTCCTCTACCACCTCCTGCTCCTCTTGCATTCAATCTTTCCCAGCATCAGGGTCTTTTGCAATGAGTTGTTTCTTCATATCAGGTAGACAGAGTACTGGAACTTCAATGTCAGCATCAGTCTTTTCAATTAATATTCAGGGTTGATTTCCTTTAGGATTGACTGGTTTGGCTATATTACATTTAGCATGTTCAAAATCAAACCATTAAAATTCTGTGTTGTCTTCTAATATTTTCAATTTTCTCAGTTTTCTATATTAGGAGTTTTAAAGCCATCTTTAATTCTTCAACTAATTTCTTTTACCATTAAGTACTGAGATAGCCATTCTCTCTCAACTCATTACGCATGCATTTCTATAACAATCCTTTTTTCACATTGACATAGAGTTGATTTACAATATTGTGTTACTTTTAGGTCTACAGCAAAGTGATTCAGTTTTATATACATATATACATATGTAGGGCTTCCCTAGTAGCTCAGTTGGTAAAAAATCCACCTGCAATTCAGGAGACCCTGGTTCAATTCCTGGGTCAGGAAGATCCAATGGAGAAGAGAAAGGCTACCCACTCCAGTATTCTTAGGCTTCTCTCATGGCTCAGCTGGTAAAGAACTCACCTGCAAAGTGGGAGACCTGGGTTCAATCCTTGCATTGGGAAGATCCCCTGGAGAAGGGAAAGGCTACCCACTCCAGTTTTCTGGCCTGGAGAAGTCCTTGGACTATATAGTCTATAGGGTTGTAAAGAGTCAGACATGACTGAGTGACTTTCACTTTCATACAAATGTATTCATTTTTAGATTATTTTCCACTATAGGTTATTATAAAACACTGAATATAGCTTCCTGTTCTATACATTGGGTCCTTACTGTTTATTTATTTTATATATAGTAGTGTGGTAGTATGTATCTGTTAATCTCAAACTCCTAATTTATCCCTCCTTATTTCCTCTTAAAAAAGATGTGTGCCTAAGACTATAGCTTTATGTTGCTTCTGCAACTATAAAAAAAGTAGTTTTCTAGTATTAACAAAATTGATTCAGCCTACACATCTTAGTTTGCAAGATTACGTGGTATTTGGTTCCCCTAAGCTTTCAAACTTCTTAACTACCAATCATTCCAGTTTAGGTCAGAGATATTACTATAGTAAGACCACATGAAGATATTTTCTCCTTTCTATGATTTTTCTTGGGATTTTCTTATGCTTTGTGTAATCCTTCCATATTAACTGCTTTCCTCTCAACTATGCAAACTCTACACATCTTCCAAGACTTAGCTCAAAGCTTACTTCCCTGTATCTAACACAATTCATTAAATTCTCAATGATCCCTCCCTTCTTTAACCTCCAATCACACTTAAACTATATAATACATGATAAACACAAAATTGATCCCATGTTGTTATTTCTTATGTAACCAATTTTTTTTTTATGAGTGTGATTTTCCCAACCAGTTGATATGGTCTTTATGGAATTTCTTGCATTATCTTCCTCTTGTGTAGCACAATTAAACATTCAACAAATTGATTCATAAACAAGAGGTGTAGACCATGGTTTTTAAAAGTTACTTGCCTACAGATCACCAACCCAGGTGGGATGCATGAGACAAGTGCTCGGGCCTGGTGCACTGGGAAGACCAAGAGGAATCGGGTAGAGAGGGAGGTGGGAGGGGGGATCGGGATGGGGAATACGTGTAAATCTATGGCTGATTCATATCAGTGTATGACAAAACCCACTGAAATGTTGTGAAGTAATTAGCCTCCAACTAAAAAAAAAAAAAAAAAAAAGTTACTTGCCTAAAGCCAACAGAGGTTAAATCTATCTATCTATCTTATCTATAGATATATGGATAGATAGATAGATATATCTAGGGAGTGGTAGAGTCAGGATTTAAACCCAGATCTTTCAACTCCTCCTAGTCAGAGATCTTGTCACCTAAAACTTTCTGATGTATTTCAATCATTTCTAATAAATCTTTCATTTGGAGTAACACATTATTTATTGAGAATAAACCTTAATAATATGACATAGCATATAGATTTCCATAGAGAAAAATAATGGCAATATTTCATATTCAAAATAAGTATATATATATGAAAGGAGAAAGGCATAGCTCTCAAATGTCAGTATACATTGCCGTCACCTGATACCCGATACCTCCTGATTCATACAAGAACTGTGCAACAAAGACTCTGGTTCAGGAAGGTGTGTATCATTTAACCAAGTCTGAAGGAGGTTCTGATGATCATGGTCTTTGAGTCATATCTTGAAGCAATAGCCTGAAAAAGTCCCTATGCAATGGAGTGAAAATTGTAGTTGCAGGAGATGTAGAGGTTCCTGAGCATTTCACTCTGAAATAGCTTTCTGAAATTCTCCTGAAATTAGCAACTGCTCTGAGAATTCTGTTTCTAATTTATAATCAGGAAGAAAGAAAGATGAGTGTTTCTCCTTGTCAACAATTTTTAAAATAGATAATTTGATAATAATATCAAAATGATTTTTCCATTTCAATTACTGCAAATATCTATAATATACTGATTTTGTTGAATCAAAAATTAAAGAGACACCCTGCTATGATCTAATTTCCACTTGTACAGAAAAGAATGGAAAGAAGTTTTTCATTGGCAACATAATAAATAACAAAAAAGCACTATCTGAAAACACTGCTGAATAATCTTCTCTTGAGATACTCTTAAATCTGATGTAAGCTCTCAAGTCTAAACACTTCTAAGAAATAAACTCTCATTAGCCCTCATAGGCTGAATAATGGCCTACCAAAGACGTCCACAGCAAATTCTCCCAACCTATAAATGCATTCTTGTACATGGCAAGAGAGACTTTATAGATGTGATCACAGATGGATTATCTTGGTGGGCTCAGTCTAATCACACTTGACTTTAAAGTGGAAGAAGATGGAAGAACATGGGTCAGAGAATTAAAAATTGAAGAGGACTTGATGTTGGAATCTGAAGATGTAGGGAAGAGACCAGGAATGTGGGGGCCTCTAAAAGCAGCTAATAGCTTGCAGTTTATAGTCAGCTCAAAACTCCACACAGGGATGCTTAATTTTATGTGTCAATATGTCTGAACTAAGGGATGCTCAAACCCCTGGTAAAATTTTCTTCCTGGATGTCTGGGTGACAGTTTCTGGAAGAGATTAGAATCTGAATCCATAGACTGAGTAAAGAAGATAGAGCTCACCAATGTAGGTAGGTCATCCAATTCCTTGGGTGCCTGAATAGAGTAAAAACAGCAGAGGACTGACAGATCTGCTCTCTGTTCTTGAGCTGGGACATCCATCCTCTCTTGACATCAACCATCAAACACTGGAACTTCTGATACTTGAGCACTCTGATTCAGACCAGGATTTATACTATTGGTTTCCCTGATTCTCAAGACTTTGAGTTTGGACTGTAACTACACCATCAGCTTTCTCAGACCTTCAGCTTGCAAATACTTTTCAGTTCTGTGATCACAGGAGCCAATCCCTAATAATTAATCTATCTCCTATTGTTTCTATTTGCCTGAAAAACCATGACTATTAAAGAGACCTTGATACTATAATCCTAAGGAATTGAATTGTGCCAGAAATCCATATAAACAGAAAATGGATTTTTCTCCAGAGCCTTCAAAAAGGAATACAACCTGCTAACAGCAAGGTTTTGGTTGGATGAGACCTGCACCAGACTTGTGATTTACAGAATTGTAATATAATAAATTTGTGTTTAATAAGCCTCCAAGTGTATGGTGATTTGTTACAGTAGTGATAGGACCTGAAAAGATGCAAGTAAAAGAGAATATGTGATTTTAACAGGAAGGCAAAAGAGTTGCCATGCGTGAATGCACAATTACAGAAATGGCTTCAAGCATCAGCTTCTACTGAATCGCCAAGTTAAGAGCGCAGATCAACATATGGAAGCCCAGCATTTACCACTGCAGACATGAGACTGATTACTGTGATTCAACACCTTTAACTGAAGAAGTAATTAAAACGAAGACCAGGTCAGGTTTTAAATAAATATGCACTTGACAAGTCTAGGCAAGCATGGATAAATAAGAAAAATCACAGGTGAAAAGAAATAAAAATTGTTCTGAGCACATAAGAGTTATTTGAAGTCAGAGGTTACGTCCATTTAGCTCAGTATTCTTTGCCTTTCAGGGAACCAGGTTTTTTTTTTTACTCAAGTATGAGTATCTTTTTACCATTAATCTCAAAACTCAGAAATCCACCCCCTACCACACACACATAGTGATCAAATTGTGGTACTGCCTTCAAGGAATTCATATAAATATTTCTTAAAAATTTCCCTTATATTTTAGGGTATAATTATTTCACTTATTTTATTAAAGTTGTATTAAGGAGGACATTTAAAAGATTCTACCAGCTTATTCTAGTACACTAGGATCTGGCAAATTTTTTCATCGTATTTAGATTCATAATAATGTTGAGTGGTTTTGTGATATTTGTATTCTTATAGTTCCCTGGTAAAATTTTTATTTTATTTCTTCATATGTCAAATATGGATAATGTTGACATCTGTATCATAAATGTAATGTGAGGATTAAATACAGAAATGTATGAGAGGCATGTAGAATAGAACCTGATACTTGTAAGAGAGCCATATAGTTCAACTCTTATTGTTAATTGCTTATCTTTATTTTGTATCACTTTCATTGCCTTCTAAAAACACATCTTTCAAGAGGCTGTCAATCTATATCATGTACTATAATTGATCATTTATTCAGTTTTTTTTTTCACTCACCAATAACCTTCCACAGTGCAGACATATACTAGGTGTTGAGGATGGGAAAATGATTTTAAAATAGACATTACGCACTTTCAGTGGGCTCAAGGCCTAGTATCTTCAATTAGAATAGTCACTAGAGATTGAATAGTATATCATTCAAACTAACTGCAATAACCAACATTCCCCACCCTCAGTGTCTTGAAAGACTTAAAATATCAAGGTTTATTTCTTGCTTCTGCAAAGCTGCCCATGGGTCCATGAGACCTCACAAATTGTTGGTGATAACTGGGCTTTGCACTTTACAGGGAGAGGTGTCACGGGACCACTTTAGTAGTGGAGGAGAAGAGACCAGCATGAAAATATCTCTGTTCACCTTTCATTGATCAGTGCAAACCTCATGGTGATACCAAAACTCAAGGTGAGCAAGCATAATCTCTCACGTGTCCACAGGAGAACCAGAGACGTTAGTGTATGTAATTAATGTCTCCCTTGTGTATGCCTACCTTCACAATGAATAAATGCTTGAACAGGGGAGAAAACTGGCAGTCAAGAGTTGGAAACTTCTGGTAGACCTCTTTTGTATGATTCATAACTGGGAATCATAAATCACTTATTTTTTAAAATTTATTTTAGAAATTGATAGCACTTCAGTTACAATTATGGTAAATACAAATAAGACTTCCCTGGTGGCTCAGATGGTAAGGCGTCTGCCTACAATGCGGGAGACCCGGGTTCAATCCCTGGGTCGGGAAGATCTCCTGGAGAAGGAAACGGCAACCCATTCCTGTATTCTTGCCTGGAAAATCCCATGAATGCAGGAGTCCGGTAAGTTACAGTCCATGGGGTCGCAAAGAATAAGACACAACTGAGTGACTTCATTTTCCTTTCCTTTTTCTTTTCAGTTACAATTATGGTAAATACAAATAAGTCTAATAAACTTTATTTCACAAATAGCAAAATATAATGATATGTTTTTAAATAAGTTATATTTTTTACTTCACTCTAAGATTGATATTGTCTTTTAAAAGATGCATCAAATTTGTGATGAATCATTTCAATATCTTACCATAATACTTAATAGTTTGTTATCTCAGACATTGTCCTGAAAATAATCACAGATTTTTTAAGCAAATAGAAAAAGCTTGTTTTAAAGAAATTTCTCTATACTGTAGATTTCTTTGAAGTAATTGTATTTCAGCTTCCATGCTAATTATACAATTTTTGCCAAACTCATTCTCTGCAGTTAGCTAAGGTGATAACTTCTATCACTGTACTTAAAACTTATATATTCTGTTCCATCCAATGATCTTTTTTTTGCATTCTAGATGGCTTTCCTTTTTTGTGGATGGGCACTTTCATATGTTTCACCATTGAGGAAGGAGAGAATCTACAAATATTAATTTCACTATCTCAGTGGCAGAAATGAAAACAGGTATTGAAACTTAGCCTGATTTTCCTAGTTCAATAAGTGTCTAGAGATCCTGGGATAGTGCTTCAATATAATTTTATATTTGATTTTAGGTATTTTGGTGTGTGTTTCAAGTATAAATTTCTTGTTAACTCTTACGGTACCATGGGTACCAGCTAAGCAGCAGCATGATAATGAAAGTTTGTTTTCAAGTTCTTAGTCTTTTATAATTGGTATGATACTTCCAAAATTAAGTATATCCTCTGAAAATGAATGAAGGAAAACCTTGTTCAAAATGGGGTCAGAAAATCCAAAAGGGGAACTCTCTGGCATGTACTACTTTTAGCAGCTCACTTTGCATACTCCAGCAGGAAGCACAATTTTCTTTTTGTTCAGTAACAAGACAGCCAATGAGAAATCCCTGCAACTCAGCCACAGAACCCTCCCTCTCCTCTCATGAACCTTATTTCAAAACAGCTCCTCCCAACTTCCTCCTAAAAGAACATTCCTCTTGTTCTCCAGACTTGCTTATGGTTCACCATAGTTTGCATATCCCAAACTGCAATTCCTCTGTTAATCTCGAATAAGCTTGATTTTGCTGGCTAAATCATGTGCCTTTTTATTTTAATGGTAAATGATCTTTTATATAGAAAATGGTGTTACACTAGACCTAAAATCCATTTGACCACTTCCCACACCCTTGAGGTTAAGGAATGAAGTTAATTTTCAAGTGAATTCATTCTTGCTCAAGTTTTGTTACCACTGGTTGTGATCTGATGATGCTGTGTGTACCAATCACTGCACAATAATTTAAAACTGTATTGTCACTAGACAACTTGAGTCTCTCCTACTATTAATTAATTAAAAGAAAATGAAAATACTGAAATAAATAAGCTGGTGAATAAATAGAATAAGATCAGAAAACTGGATTTTTTCCATCAAGGTGGTTTTGGCCTCCCACTACGGCTTTCTGTTCATGAACAAAGGGCAGGGGCTTATGCAACAATGAACTGTTACAGAACTCAGGAAAGTCAATCAAATAGCAATCCCCTACCACTCACCCATGACCTGTCACTAACCCATGATCACACCAGCCTCCTCACAGAACGACTCCTTAGAAACACCCTTAAACCTGTACGGGAGGCTGGTTTCACATCACAGAAACCGCTCACTCTCCCTCTGAGAGCTTACCTATGCTTTAATAAACTTTGCTTTGCACTTAGGCCTGGAGTGGTAGTTTGCAAATTTTTCCTTGCTATCTCAAGGACCAAGATTGCTGGTCTGGGTCTCACAGTGCAAGCCAACCAGGTAGTAGAGAGATTCAGAGTTAGAAGTTTTCAGCTGATTCACTTGACCATCTATCAGTATTCCTTGGAAAAGCCAGATACTTCCCAATACTTACCGTTAGTATCACAAGAAAAGGTTTTATCACTTCATGTATGGCATTTTGCATTTCTTTTTTCTACTCTGACCTATTTTACTGATCTCATTTTAAAAGACATTGTCATTATGTCATTACATTGTTCAGAAATCTCTGGTGTCTTTCATTTAATAATATGTTGAAAGCTCTGCTTGGTGCTAGAAAAGGAATGTAGTGTCATAACTTAGCAGGATTTTGAAATTCTAGAAACCTTAATTTCAGATTCAGTTCCAGATTCAACAACTAGGCAAACCACTTAATCTTTGTAATGTTATGTAGTCTTATGCATAAAATAATGATAACGGTTCCCCCCTCTCCAAGAGTTCTTTCTAAGGTACTATTATGAAGAATAGATGATCCACTTATAGAGAAACTAACAAAGCGTCAGGCGCATACTATACACATATGTTAATTTCCTTTCTTTATCTTCTCAAGACAATTTGCATCTTTGTATCTTTAACAAATACAAAATAAGTTGTAAGAACATTCACATCTATTTTTTTTTCATTTACCTTCTATCTCTCTATGATATACTTTAAATGTTATATTTTTTCTATGTCCCCAATATGACTGGGTATTGCTGTATACACTGTGTATTTACATGATCAAAATACTCATATAGATTTATCTGTTAAAAACAATGTAAGGTGTTCTTTATGTGTCATTTAGCTGATTTTAAGGCCAATTTTGATGATAAGAGATTTTTGCCTTATATAATATTGAATTTAGTACCCAATCTTGTGTGAGTTGACTTTACCATCGAAAAAATTCCCACTTACATTTGCTCATACAATCTCACACTTTATCAGCCACAACATACTGTATAATAGGGAAGAACAAATCTGACTCCATATTGCATCTATTTCTTTTAATTTAAACTTTGTATTCTATTGCTTTTGCTACAAGTTAAGTACTAGATGCTGCTGCTGCTGCTGCTAAATCGCTTCAGTCGTGTCTGACTCTGTGCGACCCCATAGACGGCAGCCCACCAGGCTCCTCTGTCCCTGGGATTCTCCAGGCAAAAATACTGGAGTGGGTTGCCATTTCCTTCTCCACTAGATGGATATCCTCTACAGCTTAGAGTAAACATAATGTCCCATCACTGGGAAGGAATCCTACCTCCCATGCCTGAGCTTTAAGCTAAAAAATACCTTTGTTTTAGCTCACAAGAAACATCCCGACTAGGTCCACCTGTGAATGGCTGCAGGAAAGAAGAAATCAACACATCCTCTCAGGAGTCTGGCAGGGACTAGGAAATATTTATATCAACTCACCATCTTTTTTATTTTACCTCTTCACCTCCCCATCTTTGTTCTATTAAATTAACTGGCATGCAAACATTGGCAAGATGGATTTTGGGGACACCAGTCCACCACCTTCTTGGTCTACTGGCTTTCCCAATAAAGTCACTATTCCTTACCCCAACAACTCATCTCTCAAGTTACTGGCCGTGAGGTGAGCAGTATGAGCTTGGACTAGGTAACACTCGGACTAGTCTCATTTTTATCACGTGTGCATATGGTTCCTCTCATCTGAATACCTCTCTTTAAACTTCTGCCTATTCATATTTTACTTATTTAAATACAATGAGACTCTTGCCAATTACTCCGACATTCATTGATTTATCTCCCCTTTGAATTCCTCCATTTTTATCTGCATTTCAAGTATAATGATGTAATTAAATATGGCTTGGTAAAGTTTATTATTGTCTTGTGTATAAATTTTGCCTTTTCAATTATATGCTTCCAGATGGTAGTGACATATCTTGAAATTCTCTTGCATGCAATAATATAATAATTGAACAGATTATTAATTTAGGTCAATCTTCTAGACTAAAATAGCTTTAATTTTCCACTTTTCTTCTCCTATACCTCCCTTGTCTACTTGTATCCCTGTTAGGAAATTCACACACATCGTCAAAATTTCACAACTGCCTGTTATATAATAAAAATACAAGTGAAACCTGACACCACATTGCTAGGTGAACAAAATAACAAAATAAGATTGATGCTGAAGAACTGACATGAACCTTAAAGACTCAGATATGCTCCTCCACCCAGAGCTGGCTCACCCAGATTCACTCCATTTCCTTCTGTAGGCCATGCGATTTCAGGGACATTTCTCCCTCATGTTACTTTCTAACTAAGCCAATCATATTATCCCTTCCTCTCCAATCTTCCATAGTTTTAAGACAAGGACATATATCTTTTACTTTAAAGAGTTTTATCTCTAATAAACATGAAATATCAAATAGGAATAGATCAAAACTCATCATAACAAAGGTGCTACAAAGATTTCAAAAATCTAATAAATTTTATCACGAAGATTATTTAACCCTCTCCCCTCCCCTCTGTAAACTGTCCTTCTATTATTTGGTACCATATACTCTGTAATTTTCAATTTTTTTATGCTGTAACTTTGTTTATAAAAATACATTTTTTAAATAAATGTATTCATCCTAAGTATGACTATTTCTAAGATAGAGATACTTCCTTACTTCAATGAGGAACTTATAGTTAAAGAAGTTCTAATACAACCTCAAAACCACTAGGTCTACTTAAACCATAAGAAGTCCTTAGGTTTTTTACCAGAGATTCTCATTTAATAGGTCTGGGATGGAGCCTGGACATCTTATTTTTAACAAGCTCCCCTGGTGATTTTGATGCACAGTAAGACTCGAGGTCTAGGAAACATAGCATTTTACTGTTAGTCTAGAACAATAACTGTCACCTGCATGACACTTGACAGGCGCCCATTTAAGTTATCAGCTCCTAAAGCACCTACATGTCCGAATTTTGTACCTAAAAAATTACAGTTAAGCTGATCCCTGTTTCTATACTAAACTGAAATCAGCCTTAAAGCATAATTCTTCCCAATAGTTTAGCAAGACTTGGGTAGCAGTTCAATGTCTACACTAAGCTACTTCAAGCAAGACAACTTTGTGTGAAGATCATCAAAATTTAGTTTATTTGAGACGATTTTTATCTCAACTGACATAAAAAACTGAACCTCATAGAGTTAACTTGTACCTGGTTATCATACATTTTATTCCAATGTTCTGGTAATTCGAGTTTACCTATGTTCTATAAAACATAAAGTGGCTATTGCTCTTTATTGTTTCATGACAAGAAAAAACTGACAATTGTTGCTTCATTTATAGTTTTCTAGAAGCTACTCAAGCTTTGAAGTCATAAACAATCCTTCTGTAATAAAATGTACAAAGAGAGCTAATATTTTTTTTTGAGAGCTAATATTTTATCAGACATTTTGAAATCAGTTCAATATATATTTAGTCATGATTTCTATTTTTTAAAAAATACTTAAAGAAATAATACATATATCAATTTAATAGGATTTTAATTGAGTTATTAATATCTATCCTATCCCCCTTAAAATAAAATAATTTATACAGGTATCTATACTGTATATAATTAATGACTTTTTAAAGTTCACTATTCACTGTTTATGAACAAAAACTAATTTCTATGCCACAGTACAGACCTGTAGAAAAAACTAAAAACAGCTAAAGCAAAATTGAGTATACCCAAGAGATTGTCATCCAAATAATCCTACTTCCTTTGAAGCAATAATGCAGCCAAACGGATAAATCAATTTTCTAACTTGCTAATTTACATTATTAATGCCAAGGATATTCTTAATAATTAGGCATATGTATATGCAGAAAAGAAAAAGCTTATTAAACATGTCCATTATCATCTATGAAAAACTTAAATATTATTGTAAATAAAACATCTAGTACAATTAGCCCTGAGTACAAGTGCTCAGAGATATATATATATATATATAGTTTATTTACTTACAGTGCTTAAATAAACTTGAAATCTACTATCTTCCTAAGAGATCCATAGAGTTGCAGCACTATAATTTTTAGTCTATGTTCAAAAAAACATTTTTTCTTCACTATTTTTATTATTATTCTTATGATAACATGCTCTATTAGATAGAAAGCAAACAAACTACGAAGCAAAAATGTTATGAAATTTTCAATTGGAAGAAGAATGGATATATAAAAAATTGTTTCAAACCAGAGAAATGGTATATGAGTTTATGTTTTTCTTTTCCATTTTAAATAAATATATTTTCTACAGGTATATCACATATGTGGAATACATATTGACTTAGTGCATTATAGACATTACTAAACTCAACACACTCATATCCAGATTCAGTCTCAAAATTATTTTCAACACAATAGAATAGGCAGCCATTAGTCATCAACTGGGATTAGAAACTGTTGTGAATTGAAATCAATAGACAGATATTTGGATCCTGTTAAATCATTAGAAAACATCTGGTCCATCATTAACAATGAGAAACTACAACTGGATCAATATGCAAAAAGATAATAATAGTTAATATTTATAATATCATTATAACTATTATAAATTATTTGCTGTTTATTTGGTAGCATGTTAAAGAATTTACATGGACTAGTTAGTTGAATTTAGATAATTTTTATTATCTTATTTTTTCTATGTGGTCCACATTAACAAAATAACAATTAAAATTAATTTCAGAGACAAATCTCACTGCCTGTGTTTGTCAGATTTTAGAGTATAGGTATTAAATATCATACAGAACACATACTGGCCTTAGAAATTTTAATTCAGATGTGATTTTTTAATGCATTAATTCAGCAGTAGCACATGGAAGAAGTTGGATGAAAAGGAGGATCAAGACAAGAATTTTGTCAAAAGTAAATGCTAATCATTTAGAGAGGAAGTGAGAGAGACCTGGGTCCCTACTTCAGTGGAAGACTTATAGAGGAGTAGAAAGCCAACGAGAGGGAATACAGTGGAAAAGGAACAAGGTAGGTGAGGCATATAACTTTAAGTTTACAGGCTTAATTACTTAACTGACATGGGCTAACATAGCCAAGATTCCATTAATGGAATTTTAATGTTTCATCTTAGATGCACTGTCTAGCATAGCAGTAAAAATTACAGCTATAATTATCTTGCATTAAGAAATGGAAATTACCTCTTTAACATATATCTTGTTTTCCCTTAAGGTAAATCGTAAAATACAAAATTTGTAATAAATCAGTTTCAAAATATATACACAAATATATATATGGAAATACCTTATATTTTGGGCTTTCCTGGTGGCTCAGACTGTAAAGAATCTGCCTGCAATGCAGAAGAGTTGGGTTCAATACCTGGGTTAGGAAGATCCCCTGGAGGAGGGCATGGCAACCCACTCCTGTATTCTTGCCTGGAGAATTCCAGGGACAGAGGAGCCTGGTGGGCTACAGACCATGGGGTCTCAAGGAGTCAGACATGACTGAGCGACTAAACACAGCACAACACAAGCCTTATATATTAACTAAAATTTTACTATAATCTCAGTATTTTTGAATAATCAAAGTATCAAAGAGCCTTATTATTATGAAATAATATGAGCTATTATGATGATAGAGTATCTGAATTTGAATGAAATGTTCCTAAATCAACCTTTTTTTTTTCCTTTGTGGAGGGAACATTTGAATGTTTTTAATATAAATGAACAGTTACAATTGTTGTTATTACAGTAGCCTAAATAAATATATGAACATCATATTTGAAATGAAATAGCTATTTCAAGAAAATTATTATAAGTCCCATCCTATGGAAATTTGGATCAACTTTCCTAACTCTGCAGAAAATGATGGTGCCTGAGTGAAGAAAGACTGCAATTTGCTTTCAGAGTAGAATACCAAAAACAATAAGCTACAAATAAACGTAACTACCATTTCCCAAGGTAGCTGCAAACTGAAGCATAGAAATCATTTTCTTAACTCTAGAATCTTATGTTCAAGTGAAATAAATTGAGAGATTAAAACTCACTATCTAGATGCAATTGATGAAACTTAGTTTTAAAATAGATGCACATAACAAAGAAAAATGGAAAAGATGAATTAACAAGTTACTTCATAAGAAGTTGTATCATTGCTTCAATTTGTATGTCATGCAACCACCAAACCTGAAAAAAGACTTATCTTATATGGGGATAATATATGCCTTTTATTAAGGGCAAAGAATGTTATGGATTCCTTTTTATCTCTAATGCTGGACATAATATTTGTAAGTGCAGAACAGATAGTCTGAACAGTGTGCATGCAGTAACATATTTGGAAAAAATGAATCTCAAAAAGAAATCATAGTCTAAGATTATATCTTCCATTGTTTTCAAATATCCTGTTCACAGCCAAGGAATTACTTCCATTCAAAATTTGCAGTGGTGAATCTAATTCACAGTCCCATCTTGATGCTAACCTAGGGCTTAGCCACTGACTTAGAATATTTTGTATTTTTACTGTCATAAAGAATTTTTTCTTTAAAGTATGTTATTGCAGGCTAGTAGATAACTTCTCTTCTACATTTTTTAAAAACTTTCTTCCAAAGTCATTACTTATGGAGAGTCTTGATTTGAAATATCAGCTAATACCACAGTCAGTAAGTTTTTATTGCTCACATTTTAATACCAGCTTACCATGTATATCATGTACTGACCTGTACACCCAAAATTAATCTAAAGGATACAAACTCTGAAGGAAATGTGTATAGTACTTAACTAAAGATCCTTCCATTTTCTAACTTCAGGCCAATAACTGTTTCATGCATAGGTTTTGAAAATATTGTTACATAGGTTAATTTGTTTGTGTTTATTTTCTTAAATCTAAAAGACTTAAATAAGCCCCAGAATAATTATAGCTTTATATTAAGACATTCATTAAGGCAAATGGCATCATTTAAGAAAACATTTTAAATGGTATATGATGAGTTATTACTTATTATACTACAGACATGACATACAAAACATTTATGAAATGGATGGATGGATACCAAATACATAAAAATACTGAGCAGAACTGTCAAAAAATACAATTACCAATGAACATGAACTTTCCCGAAAGAAAAAAACAAAACTGGAGCTGGAGAAAAAAAATAAAGAAAACCACAACAGTGCACATTCTAAAAATCACAAGTAGTTCAATTTACCTAGGAAATAGGTTGTAGTGGAGCAAAAGAAGTTTGGAAGAATCGGCCAAAAAAAGGCAAATAAGATTTGGTAAAATTTGCATAGTCCCTGATTTTATACAATTTTACATGACAATAATCCTTTGTAATAAGAGTTTTCCTTTACACATTTCAAACAGTTCATTTCTAAAAGGTACAAGTGCAAGGCAAGAGTGTGAAGACACAATGGGACAAGTCAAGGAATGATAGTCCAGAAAGTACAGAAGAGGGGAGCATGCAATAGAAATCATTTCTCATGATCTTCAGTATATTTACTGTGAGACCCCCTTAACTGGGCTTGATGCCTGATTTTCTGCCACTCCAGGGAATATTGATAATGTTTTGAGATTGATCTTTTTATGCTTAAGATACGACATCCTATCTCCCCGCTTGTGATTTTTAATATGATTTCCCATTGCCTTAATGATAAAATTGACAGTTTGGAAGAAATGGGAGGAGAGGAGAAGCAATATGAATGTCTGGTTTGCTTTATTAAGACAACCTGTGTTCTTCTGAGTACAGGTAAAAACAATCTAAATACATATATGTTTGGTGTTATCACTCACTTAGAACCAGGCATGCTGGAATGCGAAGTCAAGTGAGCCTTAGGAAGCATCACGATGAACAAAGATGGAGGAGGTGATGGAATTCCAGTTGAGCTATTTCAAATCCTAGAAGATGATGCTGTGAAAGTGCTTTACTCAATATGCCAGCAAATTTGGAAAACTCAGCAATGGCCATAGGACTGGAAAACTCAGCTTTCATTCCAATCCCAAAGAAAGGCAGCGCCAAAGAATGCTCAAACTACTGCACAATTGCACTCATCTCACACACTAGCAAAGTAATGCTCAAAATTCTCCAAGCCAGACTTCAACAGTACGTCAACTGTGTCCAGATGTTCAAGCTGGATTTAGAGAAGGCATAGAAACCAGAGATATAATTGCCAACATTTGTTGGATCATCGAAAAGGCAAGAGAGTTCTAGAAAAACATCTACTTCTGCTTTATTGACTATGCCAAAGCCTTTGACTGTGTGGATTACAACAGACTGTGGAAAATTCTTCAAGTAATGGGAATACCAGACCACCTGACCTGCCTCCTGAGAAATCTATGTGCAGGTCAGGAAGCAACAGTTAGAACTGGACATGGAACAACAGACTGGTTCCAAAAGGAAAAGGAGTACGTCAAGACTGAATATTGTTACCCTGCTTATTTAACTTATATGAAAGGTACATCAAGAGAACGCTGGGATGCGTGAAGCACAAGCTGGAATCAAGATTGCCGGGAGAAATATCAATAACCTCAGATATGCAGATGTCATCACCCTTTTGGCAGAAAGTGAAGAAGAACTAAAGAGCCTCTTGATGAGAGTGAAAGAGGAGAGTGAAAAAGTTGGCTTAAAACTCCACATTCAGAAACTAAGATCATGGCATCTGGTCCCATCACTTCATGGCAAATAGATGGGGAAACAATGGAAACAGTGAGATACTTTATTTTGGGGGGTTCCAAAATCACTGCAGATGGTGACTGCAGCCATGAAATTAAAAGACGCTTGCTCCTTGAAAGAAAAGCTTTGACAAACCTAGACCACATATTATAGCAGAGACATTACTTTGCCAATAAAGGTCCATTTAGTCAAAGCTAGGATTTTTCCAGTAGTCATGTATGGATATGAGAGTTGGACTACAGAGAAAGCTGAGCACCAAAGAATTGATGCTTTTGAACTGTGGTGTTGGAGAAAACTCCCTTGGACAGCAAGGAGATCCAACCAATCCATCCTAAAGGAAATCTGTCCTGAATATTCATTGGAAGAACTGATGCTGAAGATGAACCTCCAATACTTTGACCACCTGATGCGAAGAATTGACCCATTGGAAAAGACCTTGATGCTGGGAAAGATTGAAGGCAGGAGGAGAAGGGGACGGCAGATGATGAGATGGTTGGATGGCATCACTGACTCAGTGGACATGAGTTTGAGTAAGCTCCGGGAGTTGGTGATGGACAGGCAGCCTGGTGCCCTGCAATCCTTAGGGTCACAAAGAGTCCGACACAACTGAGAAAATTAACTGAACTGAAGTGAAATATATATGAATATATAGTGATAAATAACATTCATATGTTAAAAATATAGCAAGCATTTTATTATATATAAACTATATTATATTTAAATTGTATTTTATATGACTTGTTTTGGCTTTTATTTCGAATTATATTAGTATTTCACCTTCAGTTTAAAGATGGGCTCATTTTGGATTGAAAATCAAGGGTGAAAAATATCAGAGTAGTGGGAATCAGATTGTTCAGTCTCCAAATTCTCACACATTTAACTGATACATGTTTAACTTTATGTTGGATAGATATAAACCTACAGACAGAAGGATAAGCAGTCACATTGAAAAAGTCATATATGATTAATATATGTTAATAAACTAAATCTCTTCCCTTAAATTAGTCTTTCTTTGTTACTCTTTCTACACAGAGAAACAGACACAAATATTTAGATCAAAATCTTTGTAAGGGAGAATAATGGGAATGAGAACAAGATTTTGAGAAGGTGGAAAAGATAGAATATTATACTGAGTGGACTGTGAGCAACCTTAAAAGGGAATCAGGAACTTAAAAAGCAACCAGGAACCTTAAAAGGGTACCTAACTTTAATAATTACACATTTAAGGAAATTCTATTTTTGTATGTTTCACTTGCCAGTGGGCTTTCCATAACCATTCAGACAATTTTTAGATGTCAAGAAGATGAGCCAGGGCTCTCTACCTCAAACACTTGTAGAGGTCAGCTAGGTAAGGTAATTTACTATTCAGGAACTATTCACAGTTTGATTGTGTCAAGCTAGACAGCTTCTGTGAAATGTCACCATTCCAAGGATGGGCCCACTTTGCCATGCATGCAGATTTTTTGAAAGACTAGGGAAACCTTTATATATGAAATCTTCTATTGCCATACATTTGAAAATGATTAAATTTTTAAATAAAGAGAAAGAGACTTTGCAAACAAAATAATACAGACCTGGAGTCTGGCCTGTAGCCTGGACTATAAAGGGACCAGAAGTGCTGTATACATATAAATAGCAAAATTTGGATTCTGAGTTTTAAAGCTTAATAGGCCCCTGCTCTGATATACAAACTCTTACAGTTTCAATTTGTTTATTTCAATGATTTTCCTTCTATGAAAGCTTCTCATGACAGCAGCACAGTCTTGAAGTGTTGGCTCAGAGGCTCGGGATGGCTGAATATGAACATATACCCTGAGAGCCAATTATCTTGTCTATAAAACTTGGACTAAAGTATCTGTTGAAAATAAACAACCTGCTACAAAGCCAAGTCGGAAATACATGAACATATCCCAACGTGTGATGTACACCCAAGGGTAGTTTCTGCAACCATGACAGGAAAACTACTTGAAAAAAATTTTTTTCAGTGTAATTCATTCACCCTAGTTGAAATGACTACGCAGTTGGCAGAGAAAGCATTTATGTGCCCTTGATTAACATGGCAGATGTATTTATAATCTGTCCACTGTAAACAAATCATCTATTCTCTCCCCGAGCTTTATCAGGGATGCTCGTCTGCAGGCTGCCTGACCTGTCTCATCACGTGCTCCGACATCTGCCTGTTCTGTGGCAGACACTGCCGTTGTGAAGTCTAAGTTTAAACTGCTCCATCCTCTGGGAATATGCTGAAGAGAAATTTCTCTGACACTTAGAAAATTCAAAGTCTCTAGTGAAACCTTACATAGAGTTCACCAAATAAAGTTGCCTGCTCTTCAGGTCATTTTTTTTCTCATTTACCGCATACTGTCAGAGATTTACCCTGTTTATTCTAACAGAATTGGGGCACTTTTTTTTTAAAAAGAATGACCTATGACCACCATAAAGCCATGTGGACAGTTGGCAGCCGTTGCAAGCCAGATATGCCAGATAATATGTGTCTCTTACCACCTATTAAAAGCAAAAAAATCAATTTTTGCACATTCTTTGAATGCATATTGACGAGTAATTTAAGCACCATTTGCTAAGGAAAACATATAAAATATCTGTCAGTTCCAAAATGAATTGCTAAAAATGAAAATAACATGATCATAGACTCAAGCTTCTGACCAATATCAAAAGCAGCAATATATTCACCAAGGTGAAAATCAACCTGTTTTGATTTATGTGAGCCATTTGGAGGTTGGACATGTTTGCTTAAGCAGTCACTACTGAATAGATTATCTGTTTATCCAATGCACAATTGTACAGAGGAGGACAGAGTCGAATAGGCAAAGCTCTGTGCCCCACTTCTATGGCAAACTAATACGTAGGAGGGGTAAGAACAATACATGTTAGCTGAGGCTTTATAATACATGGACATTCCCCCTGCTTCTCTCTTTCTCCCCAACCCTCTCTCTTATCAGATCAGAAACATTTCTTTTTTTTTTTTTGTCCCCAAACTGAATTTTTCCTAGCTCAATTTGTCCCATCACTTCTCCCATTTTTCAGAATATTGCCAAATTATTTTTCTTCAATTTCTTATAAACTCAAATTCTTCTCCTTTATTTGATCTGCAGTTCAAAATGATGCTAAAGTTTGCCTGGTCTCAAAGCAAAGCTATCTATACTCTAACGGGGCTATACTTTCTCTGTGCTTTCCTTCAGCCTGAATTATATTGGAAGAATCACCAGTAATTCCTCACCTCCCCTATGCTCTAGACCCCAAGGACAAGCTAGAACCACTCTTGAAGTCCGCAGGCAGACACACATTCGATCTGTTGTCTTTCTACTCATGTAACCTTTGCTCATGGGCATCTCAGGTGGCAGAGTGCTAAAGAATCAGCCTGCCAATGCAGGAGACACACAAAATGTGGGTTTGATGCCTGCGGTGGGAAGATCCTCTGGAGGAAGAAATAGCAGCTCACTCCAGTGTTCTTGCCTGGAAAGTTACATGGGCAGAGGAGCCTGGTGGGCTACAATCCATGTGGTCACAAAGAGTTGGACGTGACTGAGCACACTCGCGTACACTTTTGTTCATGGCACTGTCTGCCTAGAAAACTCCTTCTCTATCTGTTCTCTTCCTACCACTCTTCATCTTCCCTGGCTTTCCCTCTTATTCTGTCCAATACAGATATTATATTAGAGTACACTTTATTCATTAGTATTCTCATCCATCAGGATTCTTAAATTGTTATTATAGTATTCTATATTCATTAGTATTTTCTTCATTCACCTTTCTTTCAGAGTTCAACAATCACAGAAGATCATCAAGTTGACAAAGCTCTAGATCCGTTCTCGATATGTTCTAAATATTTCTGGACTCGAAACATAACATTGTGCTTGACAGTAGGGTCTCCGGTTTTAATTTTAACCAGGTTAAAATTTCAGCTTTAACTCTTACCAGAAGTAAGACACAAGGCAAAATGACTTCTCTATGACCTAATTTTCAAATGCAAAATAATAATAGCACTTACCTTATTGCTGTGAGAATGATAAGTATAGATAAAATGGTTGGAAGAGTACTAAAGGAATGGACATCATAAACATTCAATAAATAGTCTGCATTCTTGTTATATTTACCCTTCTTTCTGAAGTTGGCCTTTCCCTTAACTCTTGATTTCCTGTGCATTAATTTAGTTTGCCTTTTCCTGGCTGTGGTTGACATTTTCATGAACATTAATTTAATCTCTTGCTCGAGCACTTTCATTGGGTACTTGTTTCAGTGAAAATAAAATCCAACACCTAAACCTGATGTAAAATTTTAACTCCTCTTTCCTTTGAAACTTATCTCTAGTGGACAATTATCTGTGTCTACTGGGCATTTGTTGAGCAATGAAACTGACTGAGTTCATTCTCTTTGGATGGTCTCTGTAGGGACCATTTTTTGGCTCCAATCTCTAAGTAGATGCCTCTTTTTCATCCTCTACTTCTTTTTTTTTTTTTTCATCCTCTACTTCTTAACTCAAACACACCTCATTTGAGAGGGCTATGTTGTCCAACCAAATCAGAGCAGTCCTCTATAACACCCAGTCACTATCAATGTTCCTTTTTCTTTGTAAAATTTCAAACATTCTGAAATTATACTATTTGTTTTCTTAATTATTTTCAGTCTTTTCAAACAGAGTATAAATTCTTTGAGAGCCAGGACTCTACTTTTTCATCACGGTGGTTTGTCATGCTTAGAATACTGCTTGACATATAGTAAAAAATAATAAAAAATATTGCCTGCGATGTATAAATAAATCATCTCAGGATCTCTAGAAACAATTTTTCCTTATTCCAAACAGTCATGATACTTCATCTGTATGTGCATTTCAGGAGTATTTGTCACTTTCCATTTTCTATTGAGGTACTTTGTAAATGTACCCTACTCTCCTCCTTAGACTCTTAAGCTCCTTGAAATCATGAACCAAGTGTTATTCATCACTATATATCTTTGCGACTGCTTTGCAAGTACTTTTTTGCATGTTAGGTGATCAATAAAAATTTGTAGAGTAGATGAATGAGTGAATCTGTGCCAAATCTCTCACTCTATAGACAAGTGAATATCTAATTAACATTAAAAGACATTAGCACTGTGGAGTTACAGTTAAATATCCTCTAGGAATTAGACCTCAAAGCACTCAGCTGCTAGACTTAAAGTAAACTATTGCATTCAATAAAATCTACCAAAAATTTATTGGCCCCCAAGGTGCAGGGTATGCATTAAACCTGCCAACTATTTTATTTTCCATTGGTGCCAGTAATAATATAATAAAGATGGTACATATACCTTCAAAGAAGAGAAATAGGAATAAAGAATGTCACATAAAAGAACAACAGCAAAAGTGTCACCCACAGAATAGAATGAACACATGAAACAAAAGTTATTAGCAATAACTGTCTTCAAGCCAAGATTAATTACAACACAGAGAAATACTTGAAGTAATCCTGATCAGGATGACTGAAGGCGTTTCATTTTAAGAAATAACAATTAAGTGATGCATAGAAAAAAAAAAGTGTCTCTTAAAAATAAATCACTGGTGAGAATTTTCCAAGGTTCTGTCCTTAGTAGCTCACGCGTTGCTGCTTATAGCATCATCAACTTTTTTTTATGAATCCCCCTCTATTTCTTTCCACTCACTTGCACTATGTATTTTTAGTTCTTTTCAGAAAACATTCTAAAAATCACTTGCTCTCTATAATCACTTACTATATGTTAACTGATTGCATTACATATACTCTTTTTTTGCTTCTCACTAATCAACTAAAGCCTGTATTAGCCTTTCATTGTAGGCTGCTTTTTTTTTTTTTAATTTTTTTATTAGTTGGAGGCTAATTACTTCACAACATTTCAGTGGGTTTTGTCATACATTGATATGAATCAGCCATAGATTTACACTTATTCCCCATCCCGATCCCCCCTCCCATCTCCCTCTCCACCCGATTCCTCTGGGTCTTCCCAGTGCACCAGTGATTTATTTTTAAGAGATACAACAATCTAATATTATAAAATGAATGAAAAAAAGTCTTAGGAATTAGTCATTCAAAGAGGAAAAAAATATTTTTGTATATGGTGTCTACAGATAAATATAAAACTGGTCAACCACTTGTAAAAGAATGAAAATAGAACACTTTCTAACACCATACACAAAAATAAACTCAAAATGGATTAAAGATCTAAATGTAAGACCAGAAACTATAAAACTCCTAGAGGAGAACATAGGCAAAACACTCTCCGACATAAATCACAGCAAGATCCTCTATGACCCACCTCCCAGAATATTGGAAATAAAAGCAAAACTAAACAAATGGGACCTAATGAAACTTAAAAGCTTTTGCACTACAAAGGAAACTATAAGTAAGGTGAAAAGACAGCCCTCAGATTGGGAGAAAATAATAGCAAATGAAGAAACAGACAAAGGATTAATCTCAAAAATATACAAGCAACTCCTGAAGCTCAATTCCAGAAAAATAAATGACCCAATCAAAAAATGGGCCAAAGAACTAAACAGACATTTCTCCAAAGAAGACATACAGATGGCTAACAAACACATGAAAAGATGCTCAACATCACTCATTATTAGAGAAATGCAAATCAAAACCACAATGAGGTACCATTACTCGCCAGTCAGGATGGCTGCTATCCAAAAGTCTACAAGCAATAAATGCTGGAGAGGGTGTGGAGAAAAGGGATACCTCTTACACTGTTGATGGGAATGCAAACTAGTACAGCCGCTATGGAAAACAGTGTGGAGATTTCTTAAAAAACTGGAAATAGAACTGCCATCTGACCCAGCAATCCCACTTCTGGGCATACACACTGAGGAAACCAGATCTGAAAGAGACACGTGCACCCCAATGTTCATCGCAGCACTGTTTATAATAGCCAGGACATGGAAGCAACCTAGATGCCCATCAGCAGATGAATGGATAAGGAAGCTGTGGTACATATACACTATGGAATATTACTCAGCCATTAAAAAGAATTCATTTGAACCAGTCCTAATGAGATGGATGAAGCTGGAGCCCATTATACAGAGTGAAGTAAGCCAGAAAGATAAAGAACATTACAGCATACTAACACATATATATGGAATTTAGAAAGGTGATAACGATAACCCTATATGCAAAACAGAAAAAGAGACACAGAAATACAGAACAGACTTTTGAACTTTGTGGGAGAATGTGAGGGTGGGATATTTCAAAAGAACAGCATGTATACTATCTATGGTGAAACAGATCACCAGCCCAGGTGGGATGCATGAGTCAAGTGCTCCGGCCTGGTGCACTGGGAAGACCCAGAGGAATCGGGTGGAGAGGGAGGTGGGAGGGGGGATCGGGATTGGGAATACATGTAAATCCATGGCTGATTCATAACAATGTATGACAAAACCCACTGGAAAAAAAAAAAAAAAAAGTGAAGCTTCAATGTGAAAAGTCAGTTGAAGAACACACATCAGAAACATATTTTTTAAACTACATGAAGCTATATTAATCTACACAAACTTTGGGCTTCCCTCATAGCTCAGTTGGTAAAGAATATGCCTGCTATGCCAGAGACCTGGGTTCAACCTCTGGGTTGGGAAGATCCCCTGGAGAAGAGAAAGACTACCCACTCCAGTATTCTGGCCTGGAGAATTCCATGGACTGTTTAGTCCATGGGGTTGCAAAGAGTTGGACACGTCTGAGAAACTTTCACTCATACTCCGACACAAACTTTAAAGTTTATGTTAGTGCAAATCATAGTTGAAGTGTTATTAATATTCCCAAAGTCTATTAATCTGGATCACTAGCAATATTACTTTATATTGCTGCTTTTTCATGTGTAATAGAAAATAATAACAAAATAACCACAACAAAGTATTTTAAAAATAAATTGTCATAAAGTTCATGTTAAAAGAAATTACTTTCAAATAGTTATATATGCTTTTCAAAGTTTATTTTGAAATAAGATTATAGAATTTTCAAGTTATCAGACTTACAATTTTTCTCTTAAATGTTGTTTTATGTGCATGCTAAATCACTTCATGTCTCACTCTTTGAGATCTAGTAGACTGTAGCTCACCAGGCTCCTCTGTCCATGGGATTCTCTAGGCAAGAATACTGGAGTGGGTTGCCATTCCCTTCTCCAGGGGATCTTCCTGACCCAGGGATTGAACCTGGGTCTCCTGCATTGCAGGTGGATTCTTTACCATTGAGCCACCAGGGAAGCCCCTTGATGTTGTTTTAGTGAGATGTTATTGTGAGTGGCTCATTTGACTAACACTTCATGGCATTATTTTGTTGATGCAATGAGGATAACCCAGGAACTCACCAGTAAAGAAACAGGAATGGACTTAAGGACATTTAAAATAAATTTTTAAAATTAAGGATGTTTAAATTTAAAAACCCATTACAACTCTTTCTTCTTAAAAATTTTTTTAAAATACATTTTTATGTGGTTATAGAAAAAAAATGTACATTTTAAGTAAGTATCAGCTTCTCATTTAAATACAATGTTTTCAGTTTGAAAGCTTTGAGCAAGCCTTTACTGAAATATCTCCCTGTTACAAATTCAAATCCGTCCCATATGTTTGCCATGTGACCTATAATACCAATTACTTCTTTGCTTCTTATATCCAAATTCCATCTTTATTTCAATTCACATCTCTTTTGCCTACTGTTAAAACAATATCTGCCCCAAGCCCGGTTTCTTCCATCTCTGCCTATCTCACCCTCCATCATAAGCACAGTCTGCTCATAGATTGGAGAAGAACAAGGTAATCCACTCCAGTATTCCTGCCTGGAAAATACTGTGGACAGAGGAGCCTGGCAAGTTACAGTCCATGGTGTCGCAAACGAGTCGGACAGGACTTAGTGGCTAAACAACACGCTCTCTGCGTTCCTTAGGTTTTCTCATTGTTTTGTTAAAGTCATAAAATGACTTCTCAACATTGCCAAGAGAATATAATGAGAGTTTTACTGTTGCACACACAGAGATCACAATCTATTTTTTTCTTCCCTCTAACAGTATTTACTGTAAACTTTTTTATATTTCTTTGCTCCAGCATTACCAAGTTGGTAGAATTTTCCTAAACTGGTAAAGCAGTTTCATGATTCTGCATTTCCACATTCTGTTTTCATTTTCTTGAAATGCTTCCTATCACTATCGGTCTGGTAAAATAATACTTTTTCTTTGAAACCCAGCAGAAGATTGAATTTATCTGTCAAAACTTCCTTGATACACATAGGCAGAATTGGTGGCTTCATTTCTTGTGATGGTAAAATATTTTGTACAACTAACCTGTCTCACTGCATAAATTATTCTGCAGTGTAATTATTTATATTCTTGTGCATCTTACCCAAGTCCAAGCTCCTTAAAGTCTGGTAATATATCTCATCTCTCCTGGAATGATTTTATAAGAAGAATGGATGAATGGATGGATATTTGATGTTAGGTTTTAATGATGACATTTTCACATTTTTAAAAAATTAACACATTTTAAAGAAAACTGTATGTCAATAAATCTCTAATATTGTTCCTACACCTTGGTACATCAACAAGTCTTAACAACATTTGAAATAACTGTCACCCTAGCAACTAATTTATTTCCTGATCTGTTACCATTGCCGAGATCAACTTAATAATTTCCTTTGAAATACAGATTTAGAAGCATACACAAAAGTTCTGAGTAAAGGATTTTAATTTTCATTATTTGTAATGTTTATCTGACTAGTATTCCTTTCACCTAATCACAGAATAGAAGTTTTAAAAAAAAATTTACTGTGTTTCTGATATTTTTATTTTATGCCTTGAAGGCATCTCACATTATGCTACCAGCTGCCACAATCTGTGACTTTTCTCTAGGTATATCTCCAATAAAGAGGCACTGACAAAAATGCCGTGACAGAGGGTGACTTTAAAGTCAACCACTCAGTCACAGATGTGCTCCTAGAAATGCATTAGTGTCCAGGAACCAAATTACATGCCACTGAGTTAAATCCTAGCAAACTGATACTGGTAATAATATAATGAACTGAAAAACTGCTACCATGTTGAACTATCAGTGATTCTTGGAGTCATAATAGTAGCATATTTCCATTAGAAAAAAAAATACATATACAAATGGGACCCTTTCTTCTCACAGAAGAAAAAAATGCCAGCAGTTTGCTAGATATTTTTAGTATAACACTCTGTCATGCATGTGTTAGACAAGAGAATAGTAAACAGCTATGAACTTTGGTCCTTGGTTTTTCTCACATTGGGAGAGCATCCACTGGAGTGTAAAAAGGAGAAAATAAAAATAACTTCAAAGAAAGCTGAAAGAAAGAAGGCCAGAAGATTAGCAAAGATAAAAAGAATAACTGAGGGGATGCCTACAATATAACAAGTCTTCCAGATCATATCAATTATCCTTGGGTAATACTGAATAGCAATTGACCATTTCAGAACCCCAATACTTTGTTGTTCTGTGTGTAACACTCTTGCTCAGAAAGCAATAACTTCTGAAGAACAACCACCATGTAATCTCTTTTGTCAATAAAAGGCAAAAATGCCTAAAGCATGGCATTTAAATATGCCTTAAATCACTCATGCAGCAATCCCATCAATAGTGAAATGCAGTCATAGAACCTGGTTCTATGTCCACATTATGGATTCCATTGTTGAAATTAAAATAGATATGAGGAAGACCTCTCATGAGTTATTTTAAGACCATTCCTTTCATCGAATGCTTTCATGCAATTCCGCAGATATTGTTTTTGAATCTAGACACAAATACTGTGCACACAGATTTTTGTTAGACTAAATGTTCAGAACATTATAGCACATTTGATGCATCATTACCAGATATTGAGAGGCCACTGATTCATAGATTTTCATAACTCTAAAAGTTGGATAGTTGGAAGAAGGGACAAAATAAAACTCTACACCTAGCTGAATGAAAGCACACACATTTGGACAAAAAAGGAACAGTGGAACACAAACATGTTTCTTCAAACAGATAACTTGAGTGAGACTCATTATATTCTCACCTAAGTGGCTCTTCATATTTTGACAAACCCTGGTACAGATGACACTCTGTTAGGATCCTTGGCCATTTCCGTATATTCATGAGGTTCAGTGCTTTTGTTGAATTCATTTGGGTTAAAAAACCAATTTAGACCTAAGAGAATATTTGAGATTATTGATAGTAGAGCAGAGACTAACACAACATTGTAAAACAACTATACTGCAGTTAAAAAGAAAAGTATCAGTGGAGGTTATTAAGAGTTTATGAAAATAAAATAGGCTTACTAAAAGGGTGGGTAAGTAGTTTAACACAAAGATCGGGAAGAATTAAAGTAACTTAGGAAAATAAAGAAAAAAGCGTTAGGCAAGTATTACAAATATTTTGTACTGCTCCAGGTGAAACAGATATAAATATGATAAGAGACAGTCTTGTTTTCAAGATTAAAACCAAGTATAATCACAGATACAATCCAATATGAAAAGTCCTAAAGTCGAGGTGCATATGAAGGACATAGGAGATGAGTCATTCAAATATGACTCAGGAGAAGCAGAGTGTGTGATATACTGGGTAACAGTGCTGGTACAAGAATTTGAACACTGGTGATTCTGACAGAGGATGAGATGGTTTGATAGCATCACCAATGCTATGGGCATGAACTTGGGCAAACTCTGGAAGAAGGTGATGGACAGGGAGGCCTGGTGTGTTGCAGTCCATAGGGTGGCAAAGAGTTGGACATGACTTGGCAACTGAACAACAACAATAATTCTGACTCAGTAATATTATACCTCAAAATATTATTGCCTTCCTAGTACAATACAACATATGCATTTGAGAGCTGACTTGTCTTTTAATTTCTCAAAGAGACAAAAATCACATTCCACTTTTGTGCTATGGGTGTATCACTCACACTCCCTGGATCCTGCTTCTCTTGTCAATGAATAGTTATCAGTTTTGATGTATATTCTATGTTATCTACCCTGTTAACTCACCTCCAGCTCTCCAAATATTATTTAGTTATTTTTCCCTGTGTGCTCAGAGCACTTTATATTTATCTCCACTTCATAAGTTATCATCAACTTACTTGCAAGCTTTCTTTTCCAGGCAGCATAATTCTTGAGGATAAGGTTGTACCTCATCCTTCTCTGTAATTGCCTCAGTGCTTGATATATAGAAGGTGCTCAATAAACATTTATTAGATGAATATATGACTGCATGCATGAAAGTCCCTGAGATTAGTTAAGGGCAGCTTGTGACCTTCAGTGTGACATGCAGGTTGTCACACTCATCCATTTGCTGTTGTTTAAATCCATTCTTCCTGGTCTGGAGGCTACTTTCACCTTTGAATATTTTCTATAAAAACTGCTCAAATATCATCAGTGAGTAACTTAGTGAAGACAGACAACTTTCTGAAACAAAGCCGAATGCAAAATCATTGGCAAGTCAGGCATTTCTAAAAGGACCTTTTACTAATCCCACAGTTTTACTAAGATCTGAAAACTGCCTTGCCTAGAATTTCTTGTTCTCACTTATAGTGCTTAGTTTTTATTTTAATGGCATTCCCAATATTTCTTTAGAGATATCATCTAATTCACTGATTCTACCCAATGTAGCCAGTGAACTCCTGAGGGGTTCTTATTTCACTTGATGCTACAGACCACCTGCTTAAAAAAAGAAGAAGAAAAAAAGCTTATGATAGTCTCACTATTAAAAGAGGACTAAAAGAATGGTCAAAGCTGTCTTTTGTTGAACTCACTTCAGAAATGAGCTATTATTATCTGAACTACAGCCTTCTTAAGGCTGAGCAGAATCAAGACATAAAATAAAACGAAAATAAGTCATAAATTCAGGCTTGCACCAGGACACTGAAATTTCCAGTTGTTCTCAAAACATCTTTCTATAACCAGGACAGATGTTTTTGCTCAGATTTTCAATTCTATCTAGCCTCTCCAGGTAGACAGAGGCTAAGAGGTTGTACAATAGCAATAACAGAAACTAAAGCATTTTACAGGATGTTAAGCTAATAATTAGCATAGAAGTGGGTTTTGAAGGGAACTCAGATCCCAGGCAGAAAGAAAGAAAATATTATTGAGGTTTCTGTTGTCCTTATAGGGAGGAGACTTCAGGTTCCATAGTAGCTTACTCTTTTGTGATATCCTGAATGTTTTATGATTTGCAGTAAATTTAAACAGTGATCACAATAGCTTGAAGCTCCTCCCATCAAAATGTGAGAGGGTGGGAATCTCTTCCCCCTATATTGAAAACAAGTTTGCTTTCTGTGTGTGTGATTTACTTTGAACAGATAAATAAACAAATCAGAAATGCCTCCAGCCTAGGCTTAGGAGCACTTGCAATTTTTTTTTTGAGATGATAGGAATTTTTTATTTTTTTTAGTATAATTACTTTACACTATTGTGTTAGTTTCTGCTGTACAATGATGTGAATCAGCTGTGATTATGTGTCTTAGTCCTCAGTCGTGTCCAGCTCTTTGGGAACCCATGGACTGTGGCCTGCCAGTCTCCACTGTCCATAGAATTCTCCAAGCAAGAACACTAGAGTGGGTAGCCACTGACTTCTCCAGGGGATATTCCCAGTCCAGGGATCAAACCTGAGTCTTCTGCATTTTGCAGGTGGATTCTTTACCATCTGCATCACCAGGGAAGAAGCCAGAACCAGCAATATGAATCAGCTATATGTATGTGTGTATATATATATATATCCTCCCTCTTAGACCTCCCCCCCCCACCCCTATCTCATCCTCCAGGTCATCACAGAGCACCAAGATGAGCTCCCTGTGAAGGTTCCCATTAGATATCTCTTTTATGCATGATAGTGTATTTATGTCAAACCTAATTTCCCAATTCATCCCACCCTCCCCTTCTGCCTTCTACGTACACGTATCTGTCTCTATGTCTGCCTCTCTATTCCTTCTCTAGAACTAGGTCCATCTGTACTATTTTTCTAGTTTCCACATACATGCATTAAGGACTTCAAACTTTGATTACATTCTTGGGATACCTGCCATCAACTGCAATGTGAACAACCTCTGACTAGAATGTTAGATGGTGAGGGATATGGTGAGAGAGATGGTGGTATAGTCACCCACATTAGCCATGTTAATAGAAAGGAAGAGACTGGACATGAGAATAAAGCTATTTTAGAAATAACACCCCATGGGTAAAGCCATCACTGACCCCAGAAGCATGAGTGAGCCCAGACCACATCATTCTAGTCTGATCAGGTAAATAAGAATGCTCAGATGATCCACAGATTCATGACCATTAAGAATTGCTGTTTTACATGGAAGCAACCTAGATGCCCATCAGCAGACGAATGGATAAGGAAGCTGTGGTACATATACAGTATGGAATATTACTCAGCCGTTAAAAAGAGTTCATTTGAATAAATTCTAATAAGATGGATGAAACTGGAGCCCATTATACAGAGTGAAGTAAGCCAGAAAGATAAAGACCAATACAGTATACTAATGCATATATATGGAATTTTAAAAGATGGTAACGATAACCCTATATGCAAAACAGAAAAAGAGACACAGATGTACAGAACAGACTTTTGGACTCTGTGGGAGAAGGCGAGGGTGGGATGTTCTGAGAGAACAGCATTGAAACAAGTATACTATCAAGGGTGAAACAGATCACCAGCCAAGGTTGGATGCATGAAACAAGTGCTCAGGGCTGGTGCACGGGGAAGACCCAGAGGGATGGGATGGGGAGGGAGGCGGGAGGGGGGATCGGGATGGGGAACACATGTAAATCCATGGCTGATTCATGTCAATGTATGGCAAAAACCACTACAATATTGTAAAGTAATTAGCCTCCAACTAATAAAAATAATTGGGGGAAAAAAAGAATTGCTGTTTTATGCATTACATTTTGGGGGGGTGGTTACTGAATATCAACATTTTGCTGATGCAATTTTTATCTCAGATTCAATACTTAGTTATTGAACACCACTTTGTGCCAGTTATTGATTTATAAACTGGAGGTGCAAAAATGAACAACAAGTCATAGCCCCTGGCTTCAAAGTGTTCATCATCTTTGGGGAATTTTTACTCAAATTAACAAGTATGGTAATAGAGTAAGTCCTATAATAGGGACAAACAGAGGGGACCATTTAAGTGCTCAAATTTAGAAATGTCATCTATACCAACTGTGCGCTTATATGAAAGTCCTCTTATTTACATACTTCCATAAAGTCAAAATAGCCAAACTGGCATTCTGTTTAAAAGTAGTATGCTGAACTGGTACCCTCTGATTCCCAATTACTGAATGGGTTAGAATAACAAGAAATTTAATCAGATCATGTTCCACCCTTTTTGAGTAGCAAAGAAAGGGAACTCTTTATGTTCAAAGAGCAGGAGGAGAGAGCCAAATATTTCTCAAAACAGTAATGCAGCTATCTTGAATTACAATAAAGGTAGAATCAAAGTCATGTCCTTGGAATTGTTTATTTGGTAGCTCAGCTGGTAAAGAATCCTTCTGTAATGCAGGAGACCCAAGTTCGATTCTTGGGTCAGGAAGATCCACTGGAGAAGGGATAGGCTACCCACTCCAGTATTCTTGGGTTTCTCTGGTGCCTCATCAGGTAAAGAATCTGCCTGCAATGTGGGAGACCTGGGTTTGGTCCCTGGGTTGGAAAGATTCCCTGGGGAAGGGAAAGGCTACCCACTCCAGTATTCTGGCCTGGAGAATTCCGTGGACTGTGTAGTGCAAGGGGTCACAAAGAGTCAGACACGACTGAGCAACTTTCACTTTCAACCCTCAAGGAATAAAACTCTTTCTCTTAGTTATATGGTTTTATATTAAGAATGACTTTGAAAGAACACATGAAGCAACTCTCTGTCTTCTTTTTAGTTTCTCTGATGAAATAAATGAATTCATACTGATGTTCTACATGAAACTAGGGGTCGTACCTCCATCCATTCATGTATCCTCAGGAAATCAACCAGGTCTAAGGAGATCTCACTGATCTTCAGAACATTTCTCTGTATTCCTGATTCATGATCTGGTGTTGGGTGTGATTCTGGGGAAGCTTGAAGAGAAATTGTTATTTTGGATGGGGTTAGCTTTGTTTGCCTCCAACCACTTTCTCACTGGATTACTGTCGTGCCACCTCTGGCTTTGGGTCATGATCACAAGATGTGCAAGTATTGGTCTCAGCACACCCTTTAGTTATAATGAACTTAGTGATTAACAGTCTACAAATATGGAGCTCTGATTTGCTTGATTATATACAAATTTAATTTTATGCCTAATATTTGAATTTCTTGTTATTGGGTAATCTTACTGCCAGGTTCCTCTGTCCATGGAATTCTCCAGGCAAGAATATTGCAGGGACTGCTGTTCCCTTCTCCAGGGGATCTTCCCAAGTCAGGGACTGAACCATGGTCTCTCCCACATTGCAGGTAAATTCTCTACCATCTGAGCTACCAGGGAAGCCCCATATTTCATACATGTCAATGTACTTTAGGAAACTATTTCATTCCAGTGATTAGCCTATAGTTTGGTTATTTGATATTATTTAATATATTACCACATGGAAACTATTTGCAAACAAAAGTATAAGTCTCACCATTTATCGCAACTATGTTGAACAGTTTGTAGAAATTCACACTGACTTCTGCCTCTGGTTACCAGGTCCATATTGTTCAATCCCCGTAGCAACGTCTATTGAAAGATGTAAGTCTGATAACCCTAGGAACTTTTTAGCTTTTTAGATCTTCATAAAATGTGTGTAAAATGAGACACTAATATTACTGAACTGTGCACATATAGAATCTTCAACTCATGTAGAAAATACACTTATTTGGAGGTGACAACATTGTTTCTTAAAATATAAGTTAACAAAGGACAAATCACTTTATTTTATTTGCACAGCAAAAGACTAAGTATCATGTGCTTTTTAATGATATAATTAAACCTGATACAAGTAAAAATAGCAGTAACAGGCAGAATTAATGTCAGTATACTTTACATGTTATCAGGTAATAATCTAAAGACCTTTCTCGATCTAATAGGGTGACCCTATTTTAACCACAATTTTGCATCTCTTAGAATCCACACTCCATTAGATAAATAACAATCCATTAGATAGAATAATAATAAATCCATTAGATAGAATAATCCATTAGATTGTTAGATAGAATAATTTCCATTAGATAGAATAATAATAAAAATATTATTATTCCTTAGTTTCTAGATTATTTACTCACAGAAACCCTGAGGAAATCCTAATGTCTTG
Organism: Cervus elaphus; assembly: GCF_910594005.1. Taxonomy (NCBI): domain Eukaryota; kingdom Metazoa; phylum Chordata; class Mammalia; order Artiodactyla; family Cervidae; genus Cervus; species Cervus elaphus. The sequence continues at coordinate 24,388,184 of NC_057845.1, read as the reverse complement.
ACATAGTAATGCACATTTTTGAATGAGTTTAGTCAGATAGTAACTCTTCTAGTTTCTGAAGGTAAATATAAGTTAATTTGGTCAAATAATCACCCAGGAAACAGGAAGATTGATGTGAACCTATGTTTTTGGATGATGCTGATATTGTACATAAACCTGCAGAAGTCACAGCAAAAAAAAAAAAAATCAACTTGAAATATATCTTATTCAATGTGCAAAGACTGAAGCAAATATTTGATAGGCAGCTAATTTCTGGGTTTCTTGTTTTGCTTTTTCTCACATCAGCAAATGTGCAGTCAATACACTCTGTGCAAAGGCTCAATATAATCATGTATATAACAGATTGTAAATAGCCTTTCAATTTTACATATTTTTGTGTGCACAGAATATCCTGGGACAAACACATGATACCCAAAGAAGGTTAAAGATAGGAATAGACCATCCTTATTTTAATGAAACAAAGTTCTTGCATGTCTATTCCTTGTGCTCAAATTAAATAGTAAACCAAAGCATTAACTTGGCTACTTTCATGAATTTATATACATATGCACACATGCAACACATACTCATATGCTTGGATTCAAAATTTACTGTGTGGCTACTCTGTGCCAGGAACTATCTGTGCCAGAGATATAAAGCTAATTAAATACCATGGTATTCATGAGGAAGACAGATTCCTTCCTTATAAGTGAGTGTAACAAGAAAAGCACACAAAGGTTATCATGGGGATCCTGGGAGGTTATAAAGTTATTAAAAAAAAAAATCCCCAACCTATTAGAGAAGAATTGGGAAGGAGGTGACATGAGTCAGCAACCAGTGTGGTACTTGATTATAATAAATACTAGAGAATTTTTTTCAACTGACATTATTCTTAAAGGGGTATAGAAGCGGCTTCTTGAAACTTCATGCACAATTCAGATTTTGCGGCTGCCCTAGAAGAGGTTGTCCTTGGCACAATAATTTTGGGCAATTTTTTTTAGTATTGTAATAATCTTTGCTTTGTAGTGTTACCAATGAAAAGCTCCTGGCAGGAATAAAAATTATAGCTCCAATGTTTTCTATTGTCTCATAAAGATGTCTCTACTCTGTGGTTTGTTTGTAACCATTTTTTAAGCCACAGATCTATTTTTTAAAATTTTTTATTGGAGTATAGTTGATTTATAACCCACAGATCTACTGTAGTGGTTAATTTATTTAAACCTCTGGCAATACAATTCATGGATTTACTTAACCAAGTACAGAGGCAATCTCATAACTTGAAAGGTATTTACAGTGTGAGGATATCATCTCCAACCCATTCACTGATTCTTCCTTCTGAACACCTTGAAGTTTGTAGTCATGTAAATTCAGCTACCTGATGTGCTGAGTAAGGGAGGGGCATCAGTTCTCATCCGAATATTTAATACAGACAAGTTCAAGTTATTCCTTATGCTTTTGACAAAATAAATAGAACTTCTAGACTATGTTTTTCCACCTCAATATATTATCCTGTGGACTGGAAATATAAACTCTAGGGTTAGAAGACCATATTATTGTCAACCAGTGTGTTCACATGCACATGTGAAGCAGTCAAGGGATAAACTAATTCTTATTAAATGCAAAGCTCTTTGTGATTTTCTGTATACTAGTGGGTTGACCAAAATGTTCATCTGAGTTTTTTGAAACACTCAAATGAACTTTTTAGCCAAGCCAGTATACTCTATTTCACTAAAAACATTTCTTGTGATCCTGGTTTCCCAGGTGGCGCTAGTGCCAATGAAGGAGATTTAAGAGACACTGGTTCAATCTCTGGGTAGGGAAGATTCCCTGGGGGAGGGCATGGCAACCCACTCCAGTATTCATGCCTGCAGAATCCCATGGAGAGAGGATCCTGGCAGGCTACAGTCCATAATGTCACAAAGAGCTGGACACAACCGAAGCGACTTGGCATGCAGAATCCAAATTGCTTTTGTATTACAATTTTTGAAACACAGTAGTCATTATCAATGTTAGGTTTGTAGGGTTTATTCTAGTATTTGAGTGGACATGAGACTTGATAAAGAAGCAAATGGGAGGCAACTGCATCATTCCTATTCAGTGTTGGTAGGGATTGAAAGGAGAATTTTAACACATAGGGAATACTTATTAATAATAGGTTGAATCAAAAGGACTGATTACTTAAGGGCTGTAAGTGGCTGGAAGGTTGGGAAAGCATATAAAGAGAGATCAGCCAGAGATAAATCTTGTTTTATAACATGATTGAGCTAATGAATTCTGATGTTGCCAAAAACATATGTAAATACCAGAAGATGATCAAGGTTAGACATGTAGAATTTGAAGCCACCCTAGGATATCAATTCAGAGATGCCTAACTGGTATTTGGATGTTGGAGCTAAAGTTCTGGCAAGAAGTTTGGAAAAGAGATATGACTACATAAGTCATCAATACATAGTGACATCAATTCATAGTGTGAACAAGGATGAAATCACTTAGAGAGACTATAAGAATTTATTTTTTTTTCATTTATTTTTATTAACTGGAGGCTAATTACTTTACAATATTGTAGTGGTTTTTGCCATACATTGACATGAATCAGCCATGGATTTACAAGTGTTCCCCATCCCGATCCCCCCTCCCGCCTCCCTCTCCATCCCATCCCTCTGGGTCTTCCCAGTGCACCAGGCCTGAGCACCTGTCTCATGCATCCCACCTGGGCTGGTGATCTGTTTCACCCTTGATAGTATACTTGTTTCAATGCTGCTCTCTCAGAACATCCCACCCTCGCCTTCTCCCACAGAGTCCAAAAGTCTGTTCTGTACATCTGTGTTTCTTTTTCTGTTTTGCATATAGGGTCATCGTTACCATCTTTTTAAATTCCATATATATGAGTTAGTATACTGTATTGGTCTTTATCTTTCTGGCTTACTTCACTCTGTATAATAGGCTCTAGTTTCATCCATCTCATTAGAATTTATTCAAATGAATTCTTTTTAATGGCTGAGTAATATTCCATACTGTATATGTACCACAGCTTCCTTATCCATTCATCTGCTGATGGGCATCTAGGTTGCTTCCATGTCCTGGCTATTATGAACAGTGCTGCGATGAACATTGGGGTGCACGTGTCTCTTTCAGATCTGGTTTCCTTGGTGTGTATGCCCAGGAGTGGGATTGCTGGGTCATATGGCAGTTCTGACTATAAGAATTTAAAATAGCCAACATGGTGTTGGAGTTCTGGATAGAACTAACAACTACAGTATAGAAAAAGCAAGAAGAGTCTCAAAAAAACAGCATGAAATTTAGAAAACCAGGGGTTTGTGGTAACTCAGAAGGTCAATGAATAATTTCCAAATATAAACAGAGATCAACAGTGTCCAAAGCAAAGAGATGTTCATCAAGACCTAAATAATGAAAGTTCAGTGTGTTTGGATTGTAAAGTCATTGATGGAAAAGAATGGGAAACATTTCTGGAAAACATATAAGAAAGAAGCCAAGTTTCTATGAGTAGAGAAATGGGTGTGGAAACACTGAGTGCATGATATGGTTGTGACTGACCTGTAAGTAAGGAAACAGATAAATGGCATAATAATTGACTGATATGGAATCAAGGAGAGATTCTTTCATTTTATTATGGTCTGTTTGTTTTCATTTTTGTCCAAGCGTAGTATAAAAATTTTGACAATACTTTCAGTCAGTTCAGTTCAGTAGCTCAGTCGTGTCCGACTCTTTGCGACCCCGTGAACCGCAGCACGCCAGGCCTCCCTGTCCATCACCCATTCCCAGAGCCCACCCAAACCCATGTCCATTGAGTTGGTGATGCCATCCAACCATCTCATCCTCTGTCTTTGGGAAAGGGAATAAGAATGACAAAGCAAGGTCTTAGAGTCATTGAGAGATGACTTTTTTACATAACAAAACCTTTCTCCATCTCGTGAATACCTTCAAAGGGATATTATAAATTAGAATTTCTGACTTACATTCCGACACATAAGATGCAGGAAAATAAACATTATAATTACAAAAAATTAAAAATTACACTGAAAATGAGATATGGGATTTTTCCCATCCAAAAATAGGGCTTAGGGACCTTCCTGGTGGCCCTGTGGTTGAACCTTTGTCTTCCAATGCAGGGGGTGCAGATTCACTCTCCGGTCAGGGAACTAAGATCCCACATGCCTCATGGCCAAACCACCAAAAACATAAAACAGAAAGAAAATTGTAACAAATTCAATGAAGATTTTAAAAATGGTCTACATCCAAAAAAACTTAAAAAAAGAAAGAAATAGAGCTTATATTCTTCTCCCTTGAATCTGAATGGACTTTTTTAATGAACAGAATATGGAAAAAAGAACCTATGCTCTTTTATGAATCTGACCTTAAGAAACAGAAAACTCCCACTTCCTGTCCCTTGACTCAGTCTATCCAGAACCATTTTGTTGCCATATGAGAATTCCAAGCACTCTAACGTTATTATGTTGGAGTGGTCAAATATAGATATGGGCAACTAGTTCAGTTCAGTTTCACTTTCTCGTCATTTCAGCCAAGGCATCAGACATATGTATGAAATTGCTTCAAGCTTTGACATCACCCCACTAGGCTACAAATTGCTACTATTGACCTTAGTCAATGACATGTGGGGTAGAATCATTCAGATGACTCTTGACCCACAATCATTAAATAAGTTTTTGTTTTAAGCTGTTAAATTTTCAGTTAATGTGTTATGTAGCAGTAAGAACCTAGAATATGTATTTTGAAAAAGACTGCTCTGTTTAACACATTCACATATGACTTGGATTATCAAATTCAATAAAGAAGAAGTAAGCAACTACAAAAAGCATATCCTACACACCCCTCAACTATTTTCTTGGTAATTATTTATCTGAACACCTTTATATGCCACCTAGGGAGAAAACAGAGGAATTTTGTAAGGTTTGATTTTGTTTCATTCACTAATAAAATACAACTATATATTATAATATTTTAAAGTTCAGTTCAGTTACTCAGTCATTTCCAACTCTCTGTGACCCCATGGACTGCAGCATGCCAGGCTTCCCTACCGTCACCAACTCCCAGAGGTTGCTCAAACTCATGTCCACTGAATCGGTGATGCCCTCCAACCATCTCATCCTCTGCTGTCCCCTTCTCCTCCTGCCCTCAATCTTTCCCAGCGTCAGGGTCTTTTCCAATGAGTCAGTTCTTTGTATCAGGTGGCCAAAGTGTTGGAGTTACAGTTTTAGCATCGGTCCTTCCAATGAAAACCCAGGACTGATCTCCTTTAGGATGGACTGGTTGGATCTCCTTGCAGTCCAAGGGACTCTCAAGAGTCTTCTCCAACACCACAGCTCAAAAGCATCAATTCGTTGGTGCTCAGCTTTCCTTATAGTCCAATCCTCACATCCATACATGATTACCGGAAAAACCATAGCCTTGACTGGATGTACTTTTGTTGGCAAAGTTACGTCTCTGCTTTTTAATATGCTGTCTAGGTTGGTCATAACTTTTTTTCCAAGGAGCAAGTGTCTTTTAATTTCATGGCTGCAGTCACCATCTGCAGTGATTTTGGAGCCCCCAAAAATAGTCTCTCATTGTTTCCATTGTTTCCCCATCAATTTGCCATGAAGTGATACCATGATCTTAGTTTTTTGAATGTTGAGTTAAAAGCCAACTAACTTTTATTATATTTAGATATGACAGAAACAGAAAAAGAACAATGATTACAGCATTTACACTGTTGGGAAAACCTATTATCTGTTTTAAAGAGTGTTCCTTAATAAAGAATAGTGAATACGTATCACTATGCTGCTGCTGCTGCTGCTAAGCCACTTCAGTCGTGTCTGACTCTGTGTGACCCCATAGACAGCAGCCCACCATGCTCCGCCATCCCCAGGATTCCCCAGGCAAGAACACTGGAGTGGGTTGCCATTTCCTTCTCCAATGCATGAAAGTGAAAAGTGAAAGTGAAGTCGCTCAGTCGTGTCCGATTCTTCGTGACCCCATGGACTACAGCCTACCAGGTTCCTCCATCCATGGGATTTTCCAGGCAAGAGTACTGGAGTGGGTTGCCATTGCCTTCTCCAACATATCACTACAGATTAGTAAATATTATCCTTTGTGCAAAATACATATTCCAAGCAAACTGATAGCTAACGATTGATAATCTAATGTTGCACAAAATTTACTGAAATTTGGTTACAGCTTCCAATAGATGCTTATTTTTCACACAAAACTCATGTTGGAGGAAAAAAAAAAATTCCTGATAAGAGACTTGATGTTTAAGGTAGGTTACTTAGGTACTTTTTTCCTCAGGGAAATTGGAGCCACTTGAATAATATAAATTATATAAAAGTTTCATGCCAATCTATTTTCTTTCATTTTGTGCTGTTTCCTGCAGACCGTAATAACCAATTGTTTTACAACTTAAATAATGTTGATTGTGAAGATTTTCACTGTGGTAAATTCAGACACAAACCACAGGAAACAGTGATGCAGTAAATGGAATTTTCCCCATTGAGTTAGTCTTATCTCTAATATTCTGCAATGTTTTGGACTCATACACTAATGCTGGCAAATATCTTGGAGAAAAGCAGTAAGAAAATATTTCTTTTCCCTCAAGTTTTCCCCAATTCTCCACCACCACTGATGAGGGAAATTTAGGTATATTAAGTGCAGATAAGAGTTTTATAAATATTTATTGATAAATAGTTACATAGACAGATGATTATTACCTAGATAGGTAGATAAGATAATCCATGTCCACAATTGTTCAGAATGTTATAATGAACTATGAAATTATGCATTTTAACTGGTGGTAGGTAAATTGATAATTTCATATGAGATATAATGAATGAAAAGCAAATAATATCTATGCAACTATCTTCTAAAGATCAACAACAGTTATTTTGACATTAAAAGGAACCAGTTTAGGGAACTAAAATTTTAAAGAAAAGAGACACATAAAATTGCTTATGGTATTAATATCTACTTTGCTTAAATTATATATTGGATGCACATTAATTTGGCTAATACTAGTGTGGGTGACCCTATTCTCTAATTTTTTTATAGTTTACAATGAAACATGCTTTTGATCGTAATTTCCATTGTGTGGACAGCAACAAAAATACTGAAAAAGTAATGCTATATAAAGCAACCTTGAAATAAATTGTTCTTTTTATTAATAATCATTTATCTGGTTAGTAAAACTAATGGTGGTGATGGTAATTGCTCAGTCTTGTCTGACTCTATGTGACCTCATTGACTATAGCCCACCAGGCTCCTCTGATCATGGGATTCTCCAGGCAAGAATACTAGAGTGGGTAGCCATTCCCTTCTCCAGAGGATCTTCCCGACCCAGGGATTGAACCCAGGTCTCCTGCATTACAGGCAGATTCTTTAGCATCTGAGCTACAAGGAAGTCCTTAAAAAAATGTAACTAATATTAATTGCTATTTGAAGATATATTTTTATGTAAGAGATCAGATAGAGAATATTTTTAGTGTATGATTACTTAAAATTTTTCATAATACTCCCTGTTCATAAAGTAAAAAATTAATTTCAAGGGGTTAAATGACATATAGGTGTTTCTTCAAAATAATATTATGCAAGTAATTTTAATAATAGCACTATTATAAGATGAAGACTAATCTGTAATAATTCATGTAAAAATTGTTACTCTCTTTCATTGCTGAATGAACAATTAACTGATTTAAATAAATCACAAAGGTAAAGCCTCATAAATCTGTCATTCAGTGGACAGGTATTCATTGAGTGCCTAATATATTGGGAAGATCCCCTGACAAAGGGAATGGCTTCTTATTCCAGTGTTCTTGCCTGGAGAATCCCATGGACAGAGGAGCCTGGTGGGCTACTCTCCATGGGGTCACAAAGAGTTGGACAGAACTAAGTGACTAATACTTTCACAATTTCAATATGTAACAGAGGTACAGTCATGAACAAAATTCCAAAGTATTTGGCCTTAGGAAACTTACATCCTCAGTGGAAAAATATAGAATAAAATAAACAAAATACAGGTTTCAAGTGCCAAGTATAATAGGGCAGAACAAATACAGAAATGATGGGTCTGAGTCTGAGGAAGTGGAGTGCTTTTTGTTAGGGAGCTTAATCAGGGAAGGTTTAATCAGGGAGGTGTGTTAGTCACTCAGTCATATCTGACTCTTTGCGATCCCATGGACTGTAGCCCACCAGGCTCCTCTGGGCATGGGATTCTCCAGGCAAGAATACTGGAGTGGGTTGCAATTTGCCCCTCCAGGGGATCTTCCCCCACCCAGGGATGGAACCCAGGTCTCCTGCTTTGCAGGCAGATTCTTCACTACCTGAGAGAACAGGTGAGCCCCCAGCAGAGCAAGTGAGATGGAGGTATGAGCCAGAAGGATCAGTAATAAAGACATTTCCTGATAAGGAAAGAGACTCTAAAGGGCCTGGTAACTGGGGAGGCCACATGGCATGGCTATGAAACATAAAGAAAGGTAGAGCCTGCTGCCAGACAAAGAGAAGGACTGAAATGTGGCCAGGGCAGAGAGTAGGGGTGGGTGGTGAAGACTATGCTAAGGTCTCTATAATTAATATTCAGGAAGCTGGGAAGCTATGTCAGTGTTTTGAGCAGAGGAGTGACATTTTGTCTTTGGTTTTGAAAAGATCTCTTTGGCTGTAATGTATAATTAGACATATAATATGAAATTATATTGCTTGTTAATAACAAAGAAAGGTAAATTCAGAATTTCTCATGTTATGAACCATTATAAGAGAGTGAGACAAATCTAGCTCAAAGGTTCAATTTAATAGCTAGTTTTCAAGATATTTAGCATGCATTTTATGGATGTAATTGTACTTAAATCTTGAGGTCTCGTTATTATCATAAGCCCTAATGTCAAATATAAAAATTAGAGTTTCTCATTAGGGAATTCTGAAAAGTTCTTGGGTGATCTTCCATTAGCTTCACTTTTACTTCCATTTATAGTCTTGCTTGTCTTTCAAGGTCTAAATTACTATTCATCTTGCTCTCATGCAGCTATGAGTAATTTCTAATAGACAGATCCCCAGTTAGCTTCTGCATAGCAAAAAGCATGTGATGTACTAATTGAATCTCAATTAGCTTACATCATATCTCTTACAGAATTTCAAAACATGATTGTTCCCATATTAGAGGTTCGGAGGAAGGAGGACAAATATTTTTCTTCCTGCATTCCTCTGGAAAGAAATCCAACAACCTGCATAGGACTCACAGTTTTTATCATGTCAAAATATAAAAGAAGTCTATAAATAAATGAAGGGATATGGTGCCCTCTTTTATGAGCTGTCAGAGAACATCACAGAGCCCAAGATAGGTTTCCTTCTGAGTACAGGTACAAGTGGGAGTACTGTCCCCAGAAGCCAAACCACAGGTTCTTCCCTCTGTTCACCTGTGACTCTGTGACTTGCTTCAGTTCCAAAATTATTAGTATGAATTGTGGTTTCTTATTGGAAAGTCCCTCAGCTGGCTTACTTTAATCTCTCCTTGAGTTGGTTCACAAAGAAAACCACAAGTGAGGCTTTTAGGCTGACAATGGAACAGCAAACAATTTGGGGGTGAAAATAGAGCCAAGCAAATTTATATTATTAATAAAAAAGGTAAGATTATTTAGAATCAGATTAGATGCACCCTAATTGCAGCCTACAGGGTAGGTTGTACTCCTTATTAGAACGCAAACATGATAGACTTCTTTAAAAAGACACTCTAAAAAGATGAAATGTCATTAAGGCCAGCAATCCAGAAAAGCTTAGAAATTCCCAGAGAAAAGAGGAGCTATGCAGGCCTCAAAATATTCATCATCGTTTCCTCACTTTTCCCCCAGAGTTTTGTGAAGTGACTGGAAAGTTCTATTCATATAAAAATAGATATCCCCATTAATAAAATTTCTCACTTTAACAAAAATAATAAAACAAATAAAGTCCAGGTAAAATTTTAAAATAACTTATGAATGATAGCCTTGTAAGTCAATCAGAAAAGGTGAGATGAGAGAGGGATTCTATCTAATACTTACTTTTCAATTTAGCTTTTATATATGCTTTATATATACATATATAATTGTTATATATATAATATTTATTATTTGTATAACATTATAAATATAATATAAATATAATACTTGTTATATATATAATACTTATTATTTGACAGTCACTGTTTCAGGCTATAGGAATATAACTTTGAACAAAAGTACTTGCTTTCATGAAGCTTATGTCTGCTGGGGGCAGATAGGTCATAACTGTACTTCTCTTGTGGCTCAGATAGTAAAGAATCTGCCTGCAATGCAGGAGACAAAGGTTTGATCCCTGGGTGGGGAAGATCCCCAGGAGAAGGGAATAGCTACCCACTCCAATGTATGGATGTGAGAGTTGGACTGTGAAGAAAGCTGAGTGCCGAAGAATTGATGCTTTTGAACTGTGGTGTTGGAGAAGACTCTTGAGAGTCCCTTGGACTGCAAGGAGATCCAACCAGTCCATTCTAAAGGAGATCAGAAAAAAAAAAAAAAAAGAAAGGAGATCAGTCCTGGGTGTTCATTGGAAGGACTGATGCTGAAGCTGAAACTCCAATGCTTTGGCCACCTCAAGCGAAGAGTTGACTCATTGGAAAAGACCCTGATGCTGGGAGGGGTTAGAGGCAGGAGAAGGGGACGACAGAGGATGAAATGGCTGGATGGCATCACCAACTCGATGGACATGAGTTTGAGTAAACTCTGAGAATTGGTGATGGACAGGGAGGCCTGGTGAGCTGTGATTCATGGGGTTGCAAAGAGTCAGACATGACTGAGCAACTGAACTGAACTGAACCCACTCCAATGGAGAATTTAGACATCCTGTCTAGAGGATAACATAACAGTATCTTCATCATCAATCCTCATCACCGTCATCTTGCAGTACTTTAGTATTATTGAAGATGAATTCAAGAATGGGTAGTTCTAATTTCGCATCATGCTGTCTTATGTTCTCCTAGTTTCCCGGGTTCTGATGATGCCTATGTAACTGCGTTAGATAGTGTTCTCCACCTGATCTTTCTCTTAAGTTTGGTTACTGCTTAAAATTAAATTGGTTTTATACTATAATTTGGTTACAGTTATAATTACATAAGTCAATGAAGAAAATTTCAGAAAGCAATGAATACTGCAAATGAAATAAAAATAGGGGAAAATAAGAGGGACATCGGTTAAAGTAGGTAATACTTTATATTCAGGAAATAGAGGAGATGTTTCTGAAATGTTACGAGATTAAATTGAAAGGACAAGGAATCACCAGGCAGTATTATGGGCAGAGAATGCAGCACATACAGATCCCTACGAACAGAAAAAAGCTTGAAGCATAAAGAAGGCATTTGTGGCTGGAACACTGAATGTTAGGGAGATAGTGGGAGGAATTGATTCAGAAAACATAAGCAAGGATCAAACCCAGAATTTTATTTTAGTGTGATGCAAAGATACTGGGCAAGTATAATCTGAGGTAGTGGTGGTGATTTAGTCACTCACTCATGTCTGACTCTTGCGACACCATGTATTGTACCCTGCCAGGCTCCTCTGTGCAGGAGAGACCTGATTTATATTTATATTGTAAAAAAGTTACTCTGAGCTGTACATGACCAAGGTTGAAGTGGAAGTTAGAAGGCTAGGGGCACACTGTCCAGAGGAAAGACAATGACATCTTGGGGTAAGAAATTCAAATAAAGTGCCAGGAGAAAGATTTTAAATTATAATAAAGTATTTCAAGAATCCTTAAGCACTTTAGAATCACCCACTAACACATGTACAATTGATGTGCTAATTACAGATCACTCTGAGCCTTTGATTAATATTGGCTCCCTAAGGAGACTTATTAAGCAAATATTTGTATCATTAAGACTAATTGATTTTCTGTTAAGACATACAGGCTAGTGGTTTTTACAAGCAAATTCAGCAAACTTAAGAGAAAGATCAGGTGGAGAACACTATCTATCACAGTTACCTAGGCATCATCAGAACCCTGGAAACTAGGAGAAGAACATATCACAGCATGATACAAAACTAGAACTACTCATTCTTGAATTCATCTTCAATAATACTTAAGTACCTCAAGATGATGATGATGATTGATGATGAAAGATGTTATGTTATCCTTTAGACAGGACAATGAACGTGCTGGTTTAATGGGTTAAGCACCTTAATTTTTTAGTTGTTTTCTATTAGTAGTGATAGATTTAGGCCAACTCATCCATCACTTTCTTATATTCTCTTGTGTGATGAATTGCAAAGAGCCATTGTCATTGGAGTTCAAGATGAGTCCATGGAGTAAAACTATAAATTTAATGGCGACCTCACACTGCTTCTGTGTGTGTGTGTGTGTGTGTGTGTGTGTGTATACATACCTGTGAGCTGCAGGTGAGAAAAAGGGGAAGAAGCTATTCTAGATTTTATGGAGTGCTATCCATTGTACTATTTATTCACCTATTTATCAGTAATCAGAACAAGAGAGTTCACAGAGATTTCAAACACATCCGCCAAAGTGAAAGTGAAAGTCACTCAGTCATGTCTGACTCTTTGCGACCCCATGGACTATATCATCCATGGAATTCTCCAGGCCAGAATATTGGAGTGGGTAACCTTTTCCTTCTCCAGCGGATCTTCCCAACCCAGGGATCAAATCCAGTTCTTCCACACTGCAGGCAGATTTTTTATCAGCCGAGCCACAAGGGAAGCCCAAGAATACTGGAGTGGGTAGTCTATCCTTCTCCAGGGGATCTTCTCAACCCAGGAATCGAACCCAGGTCTCCTGCATTGCAGGCAGATTCTTTACCAACTGAGCTATCAGTGAAGCGATCTGCCAGCCCCTGGTCAAAGATATTATTCAGTGTAACTACTATTGACATGTCAGAATTTAACAAAAATCCAAATAAAGATGTGTGCCTTATAATTTAACCCCAAGTAGGACACGAAAATATCAGCATACATTATAATGAGTGGCACAATAAATATCTATTGGAAGACCTAGAAGCAACACCCTGGAAAAAGATGTGGAAGTTCAGGACAGTTAAAAAAGGAGTTACCCCAGTTTGGTGGATACTGTATCTTTCCAACAGCAATAACTTAAAAGAAAGGAAAATTGTAATCCTTGGGTTACGCTATTTCGACTATGGACCAGAGCCCCAAAATGATGTCCATAATTTCTTCCCATAATTTCTTCAACCTGTAATTGCTGGGTGAGTGAGTGAAGTCGCTCAGTCAAGTCCGACTCTTTACGACCCCATGGACGATAGCCTGCCAGGCTCCGCGGTCCATGGGATTTTCCAGGCAAGAATACTGGAGTGGGCTGCCATTTCCTTCTCCAGGTAATTTCTGGGTAATACCTGTCAAATTTTAGATCTAGAATATTCTCAAGGCAATAATTTTAACACATATTCTTCAATTAGTAGAGACAAATGTACTTTAACTTTTTCTCTTTACAAATGAGAAAAGTGAAATCTTGAGAGGTATTCACCAATAACACAACTGATTAGTGATTTCTGGGCCTCAGGACTTCAGCTTAATAATATACTGTTTATACTACTCTGATGACCAATTACATTATGATCAGTATGATTATTAAAATAAGATGTCTTTAATATCTAGTTTTTTAAGTTAATATATATTGTGTTTCTTACTGCATTAAACGTATTTCATACATTTATACAAAAATAATATGTTCCAGTACTTTAAAAGAGAATAAGTATTTTTAGCAAGCAGAAAAGAGTGATATAAAATATATTAGAATGTCTACAGATAAACACTAAAGATTCTAGTACTAAAGTTTTTTTAAAGTAGTAGGCTTTCAATTTGCACATTTTACTCTTTCTTAAATATCATTACGAAAGGCAGGTTTTTTTATAAGAAGACAGTTTACATTTTTATTTTAAACTTACTGGCAAACATACTTCTTTGGGTAGGTGTTTTTTGTTTCAAGATAGAATGATAAATTCCTTATAAAGATATTAGTTTAGGATCCAGGCTTCTATTAGCTAAGGTACATAGAGATTATGTGCTTTTTGCCATATTTCTGGTATCAAATCAGAGACTGAACTAGATTGTTTAATTAATTATGTGGTTGAGTAATTATTAAATTTGGTAGATTTCTCTAAATTGTGGTTATGGGTAATTTTCAAAGTTTTTTGCTTTCTAAGGAAAATATATTCTGCCTTCCTTTGTTTTATTCACATTTATTTCCAACTTTGAGGTACAGATACAATGAAAATTTCATTACCTATTATTGTTGTTGTTTAGTGGCTAAGTCGTGTCTGACTCTTTGTGACCCTGTGGACAGTAGCCCACCAGTTTCCTCTGTCCATGGGATTTTCCAGGCAAGAATATTGGAGTGGGGTTGCTATTTCCTTCTCCAGGGAATCTTCCTGATCGAACCTCATCTCCTGTGCTAGCAGGTGGATTCCTTACTGTTGAGTCAGCAGGTAAACCCTTCATCACCTATAGAACAGTTTAAACCTTCACAAATAAAGAACTCTTAGGTATAGAAACAGCTAAATTGGGGTCAGCAGAAGATTCTGTTATTTCTCATCAGGGTCCCACTGAAACTGTGCTGAATATTTGTAAAATCATTAAAGCTGGAAAAGCACATGTGGTACCCATGGGGCCTTCAGAAAACTACAAGAAGTCTTGCTCAAGAACCAGGCTTGAGTAATTAGATCTGGCTGCATCTGCTTGCTGATGTGGTAAAACACTCAAATGCATTGTCAGTTCTCGCTTTAACTTGTTCTATTTGCAGTCTCTGAGGGTCCTTGGTCAAGAGGAATTCTAGCCATGGTATTTATGAAAACAATACAGCGTTTTCAATTTATCAATACAGTACATGAAAAAGATGTTACCACTTATTTCTATCTGTTGAGATTGTGCTCTATACATATGTGCTTCATTGTATTGCTCTTTTTAGATTCTGTGTTGTTGCTGTTTCTTTTTTTTTTTTAATAATTGAAGATTTGAATATCCTTGCATCAAGGAAGTCTAATTGTGCCATTTTTTTCCAGCCATATTTGCACATTTTGTGCCTCTGTGTCACATTTTGGTAATTCTTGCAATATTTCAAACTTTTTCATTATTATTATATGTGTTATGGGAATCTGTGATCAGTGATTTTTTGATGTTACTACTTCAACTCACTGGAGGCTCAGAGGAGGGTTAGCCCTTTTTAGCAATTAAGTATTGTTAATTGTTAATTGCAGTTTTTAGTCATAGGCTGTTGCGCACTTAACAGATTACAATATATAGTAACTATAACTTCTACCTACACTGGGAAACCAAAAAATCATGTGATCTGCTTTACTGTGATATTCACTTGAATGTGGTAATCTGGAACTGAACCCAAAATATCTCAGAGGAATGCTTAATAGTGACTTAAACAAATTTTGTTTTTCCCCAAAAAAAGAGTCTTAGAGAAAGCAGTGCAAATCTGTACAGGAGCTTCACAATGTCCTCACAATGTCTTCCTTTTACTTTGAACCTCACTCTCCATAAAGTTTGGCATTTATCTTCATGATCATAAGATGGTTGCTCTGTCTCCTAGCAGTACATCCATACAAAAGAAAGGGGAAAGGCCAAAGGCAAAAGGTAGAAAGCATATTCAGGTTAATTCTTTGCCCTTTCAAAAACTTTGCAGGAAGACTCACCAATGATATATCTACCTATATCTTGTTGGCCAAAACTGGATAATGTGGCTATGCACACTTTAAAAAAATGTAGGAAACTGGTTATTTAAGCTGAGTACAGTGTCGACCTGGAAATAGAAAAAAAAATCACTTCTTTAAAGAAAAAGGGACAGATGACATTGATAAACAACTAGAATCTCTCATTCCTTATTAAAGGAATGTTTATGTTGTCTAAGATTAGCTAACTTCCCCTTTGTCACAGAAAATTTTATATTTCCTTTACTTAGAGCACACAGGTCTTTCTTTTTCAGATACAAAGTCAAATATCTTCTCCAGGATTCTCTAATACATTACTTCCTCCCTTTCTCTTTTTCTTCAGGCAAGGGCATCCCCATACCTGAAATAAAACTGCTCAACAATAATCTTGATTTCAAGATGGGGAGTTGGGTTACTTTTCTGAAAAGTGGAGTAAAGAAACGGTTCTGTTATGTTTTCTCTATTTGGGCCCATATGTTAAGCCTGAAGGCCTTCCTAGGTGTTGCTAATGGTAATGAATCTGCCTGCCAGTTCAGGAGACCCAAGAGACATGAGTTTGACCCCAGGATCAGAAAGATCCGCTGGAGTAGGATACAGCAACCCACTTCAGTATTCTTTTCTGGAAAATTCCATGGACAGAGGAGCCTGGTGGGGTACAGTCCTGGGGTTGCAAAGAGTTAGCTATGACAGAGAGTGCACTCACTCCTGCATTAAGCCTGAAAGAGAGAAGGATTCAAACCCTGGCCAATCACATGAATGAGTCAGCTTCAGAGATACTACTGATCTGTACCTCATCAGGAAGGAAAGTAGTTCCTCTACCAGTATCAGAATGTATAAGTCTCTATCCCAATTATACACACGCAACCTCATACAGAACAATGGTGGCCATGGATGAGGATCAACCACAGCAAACTTCTTAATCAATTCAGTCAAACCCAGATAGCTACAGTTCAGTTCAGTCGCTCAGCCGTGTCCGACTCTTTGTGACCCCATGAACTGCAGCACACCAGGCCTCCCTGTCCATCACCAACTGCCAGAGTCCACCCAAACCCATGTCCATTGAGTTGGTGATGCCATCCAACCATCTCATCCTCTGTCATCCCCTTCTCCTCCTGCCCACAGTCCCTCCCAGCATCAGGGTCTTTTCCAATGAGTCAGCTGTTCACATCAGGTGGCCAAAATATTGGAGTTTCAGCTTTAACATCAGTCCTTCCAATGAACACCCAGGACTGATCTCCTTTAGGATGGACTGGTTGGAATTCCTTGCAGTCCAAGCGACTCTCAAGAGCCTTCTCCAACACCACAGTTCAAAAGCATCAATTCTTTGGCGCTCAGCTTTCTTTATTGTCCAACTCTCACATCCATACATGACTACTGGAAAAACCATAGCCTTGACTAGACCGACCTTTGTTGACAAAATAATGTCTCAGCTTCTTAATATGCTGTCTAGGTTGGTCATAGTTAGCGTCTTTTAATTTCATGGCTGCAATCACCATCTGCAGTGATTTTGGAGCCCAGAAAAATAAAGTCAGCCACTGTTTCCACTGATTCCCCATTTATTTGCCATGAAGTGATGGGGCCAGATGCCATGATCTTAGTTTTCTGAATGTTGAGCTTTAAGCCAACATTTCACTCTCCTCTTTCACTTTCGTCAAGAGGCTCTTTGATTCTTCTTCACTTTCTGACATAAGGGTGGTGTCATCTGCATATCTGAGGTTATTGATATTTCTCTGGGCAGCCTTGATTCCAGTTTGTGGTTCACCCAGCCCAGCGTTTCTCATGATGTACTCTGTATATAAGTTAAATAAACAGATAGCTACAGCCTAATGATTTTCCCTGGCATGAAACTGGAACAAGTTTACAATATGGAACATGTTTCTAGGCCACATTCGGGCTGAATATAAATTCATTACTTAAATAGAAATCTTCCTCTCTATGATATAATCTGTGTGATAGAGATCCTTCTCTATATAAATTTCTCTGTGAAAGGTACAGATTAGGATTTATTAGCATTAAAATTCCAACCTATCCTCATCGGTATGTTAAAAAAATTTTATAGAGAAGGAACCTGTAATTAATAGAAAATTCTCCCACATATAATATATAAGGAGGATGGTTGATGGTAGTCTTTGAAGTCATTCAAAATTGAGTTCAATTTCAGATTTGGCCACTTCCGTCTGTTCAAAATCTTGACATCTGTTTCCCATTTCTGGATGACACAGTTACACTTGCCTCATATGACTGTTATGCAGTTTGAATAATATTGGCATGACCAAAAAGTTCATTCAGGTTTTTAATAAGATATTATGAATGAACATTTTGGACACCGCAATATAATAAACACAAATTCTTGAAGTAATGCTGGCATAAGTTGCATGTTCAGTAAGTGGTTGCCACAGTTAACATAACTAAACTAGAAGGAAATGAAAAATATCTGTGTCTATAGGATTTATCTATATTTAGAAGAAACAAAAGTTTAGGAAATACTTTATGCATTTCTGTAATACATACTGACAGTAAATGCCATTTTACACAACATTCTCTTAAAAAGTAATTTTGCGTTTAAAAAAATATTCTGAATAGAGTCACGTGAGTAATCAAAAAATATGTATGAGCAGTAGATCCTTCCACCAAAGAAAAAAGTAATCTCTTTAAAATTTTCTTTCAAATTATAAACATTTAAGGAAAAAATTAAAACTAAAAGTATTCTTGGGAAATAAAAAATGAAGATAGTTACTAAAGAGAGTTATCAAAGGAAATATATCAACACTGAAGAGTAGTAAATAACTAATAGGAAACATACATCTTTCTCATGATAGAAACTTAGTTAGAACAAAAGGATCCATTTCTGAGAAATCTAAGTATAAAGCATGCTTGGAGCATCTTACCACTTGCAAATTAAGAGGAAGAGGATCATATGAACAGTGAAATACATCACCAGACCGTTTGAGTTTTTATGTTTCATCTTATGCTATAAACCAAAGAACCATAATGTGCTTTCAGAATTTAGGGCTAGAAAAAATAAGAAATACCCAATACAAAACAACATAACAGGCACCTGTAATTCATAGTAAGAAACACGTTGGCACAAATGAAACTCATTCCTTATAACATCTCAAGATGAAAGTCACTTTCAATTTTAAAGCATCCTTTTTAGCTAAAAGGGCTCGTTCAATATTTAAACAGTATCAACTTTTATCTTAAATAAACTGTAAATACTAAAGTCTATTGTCTGAAGCTGGACAGTTTCATGTTTTTGAAGAATTACTCATTGCAAACTGCCCTTTTGTCTCTTTCCAGATAACAATAATTTGAATCTAAAGGAAAGCTATTTAAGTTGGTATTGATGATTTTCATAATATGTTCTACTTCTAATATAATTAGGCATATAAATATATATCTCTTATGAATTTTATGCACAAAGATAAATGAGAACATGCTCTTGTCATGTAGAAGCACACACTCTAGTAAGTGAATGAGTCTGAAAAATAAGTTTATATTGGCATAAATACATTATAATGAAAGAGTAAAACAGGCACTACTAGACTGGAGGAGAGAACAAATTTCCCAGCTATTCATGGGATGAGAAGGTAAATAGAAAGAAGAATTCAGGTTACTGTACAGTTTAGTACCTGAAAGAATGGGAGACCAGGTAAGAAACAAATTAATGTAGAGAATAGTTTGTCCCTTTTTTGGAATAGGTGGGAAAGGAAGGAAATTCTTAGAGTTACGGTCATGCAAAATCCCAAGGAAGGAACCTCTTAGGTATACATAGTAGATATTTATGAGTAAAGGGCAAAGTGTGGTTCTGTTTCTAGGGGAGATGGGCCTTTATGATCCCATTTGGAGTACTTCAAATGGAATAGTAAAGATTAGATCTAAAGATAGATCTAGGATTCAGGTTATTTTATAGCTACAGATGAGAAAAACAAATGACAGTTTGTTTAGACAGTTGAAAAAATAAACTACAAAGAATATTTTAAAAAACAACACCCTAAGATAGAATTGTTCGTATCAGGTGACACAATTGTTTCCTTTGTGGATAAGTACACTTTAAACTTTTGTGCATTTTTTAAAAAATTAGATATAATTTGTATATGATTTGATCTAATCTAGTTTTTTAATCTATTCAAACTATCTTTAATGTTCATATTTTCTAATTATATCTTACTAGAATATATGAAAGAAAGCTTTTGTTTAATGATCTGATATCCTGAATCCTTAGTAAATTCACTTACTAATTCAGTTGGATTTTTTGGTAGGTCACACTGAGATTTCTTTATTCACAAATGTGTCACATATGAATAAAGACTCCTGCCTGTCTGACGGCTCAGATGGTAAAGAATCTGACTGTAGTGTAGGAGAGCTGGGTTCAGTCCCTGGGTGGGGAAGATCGCCTGGAGTATGAAACGGCAACCCACTCCAGTATGCTTGCCTGAAAAATTCCATGGACAGAATTAGCCTGGCAGACTACAATCTATGGGGTTGCAAAGAGTCGGAAATGACCAGGTGAGCACACACACATACATTTATGTTGTCATGAATAAAGACTGCTTTAAATGTTCAGTTCAATGAGTTTTGCTCATTATATACATGTACCCAACAAGTAAGAAATAATAGACAACTTTTAAAAAATCATTCTAGAGAATGCTATCTTACAGCCTTCCTGCCAACCCCATCTCCCTTGAGGCATTAATTGTTCAGATTTCTTTTTCTTTTTTTTTATTTATTTGTTTTTTTTTGGGGGTTTTGTCATACATTGATATGAATCAGCCATGGATTTACATGTATTCCCCATCCCGATCCCCGCTCCCACCTCCCTCTCCACCCGATTCCTCTGGGTCTTCCCAGTGCACCAGGCCGGAGCACTTGTCTCATGCATCCCACCTTCTATTACCACATACTTTTTGTCCTGTTCTTAAATTCATATAAATGAAGTAGTGTAGCACGTTCTCTTTAATTCTGTTTTGGTTTAACATTATATTTTTGAAATTAATCTATCCTGTTGTCATACTCCTGGAGTTTTAATTTATTTTGTATTCTTGAGGAGTATTCTATTATAAGAAGACATCACAGTTTGTCCATTCATTCTCCTATTGATGGCTATTTGGGCTGTTCCTAGTTAAGGACTATCATGACTAAAGTCATTTTAACCATTGTTTATAAATCTTTCTATGAACATATACTTTCAGTTCACCTTGATAAATATCTAGGAGTAGACTTACTTAGTCATATGGTATATTTGGTTCATAAAATATTACAAAGAGTCCTCCAAGTTGTTGCATCATTTTTCATTTCCTATCGGGAATCTACGAGCAATCTAGTTGCTCCAAACCCAAACCTACATTTAGTTATCAGTGGATGAAAAATATGTCACTGTGGCTTCAACTTGCATTGTCCTTAATCATGATGATTAAGCATTTTTTGATATGTTTCTTGTCCATTCTTGTATTTTATTTGTGAAATTCCTGTTTCACTAGTTATCCATTGCCCCCCTCACAAACCATCCCCCTCAATTGGGCTATTCAATCTTTCTTTAATTAAAAAAAAAATTGATTTAAAAGTGTACTTTTTAAAAAAGATATAGATATATGGGTAATATTTTCCTTCAATATGTGGCTTACATATTTCTGGATAAGCATAAATTAAAGCTTTTTTACAAACTCTTAATATATTTTTTGTTTTATGATTAGAAATTTTTCAATTCTACTAGGAAATCTTTGCCTATCTCAAGGTTAAGTATTTACATATTTTCACTTTTATTTTTTCCTAGAATTTTATGGTGTTAGCCTTTAAATTTATATCCATGAGCAACTGAAAGTTATTTTTGTGCAAAGGGTGAGGTAGGGTCAAGGTTCACATCTCTATATGGATATCTACTTTCTCTATCACAACTTGTTAAAAAGACTTTCCTTTCTCTCACTGAACTGATGTTGTGTCTTGGTCAAAATTAATTACCCAGATATGCATTGGTCTATTTCTGAGCTCTCCATCTGTTGCATTGATCTATTTCTTGTTCTTACTGCTGTAGCTTTATTACAATATTGAAATCAGTTAGTGCACGTCTTCCAAATGTTACTTTTTTTCAAGACTGTTTTTCATGTAAATTTTAGAATAGATTATTAATTTCAAAACTTTTACCAGAATTTTGATTGACGTTCTGTTGAAGTTATACATATATTTATGGAGAAAGTACACTCAACACTACTAACTCTTCTAATCCATGACCACTCATATAAGTCTTTATTTCCTCAATATTTCTGTGCCATTTTTGTTAAATTCATTCTCAAGGATTTTAGATTTTCAATATTATTATAAATTAAAAATAGAATATGACTATGAAGCCATATTATTTCTAATATAATAATCGAGTTTAGACATATTGTATATAATTTACTTTGTGGCAGTTTATTGAGACATAGTTCATGACTAAGAACAGTCAATCTTGGCAAATGTCCCTGGGATCTAAACAGAAAAACGTGCCCTCTGCAGTTGTACAATGGGGTGTTAAGCAAATGCCAAGAAAGTCAAGTTTTTTCTTTTTTTTGGTCTACTGTTTTATTTATTAGAAGAGATGTGTTACACTCCTCAACTATGATTGTGGATATGTCTGTTTCTTCCTTATTTCTATCAACTTTTATTTAATGTATGTAAAATTCTGTTATCAGGTACAATTACACTTAGAATTTGATTTGATCCTTTTACCATTATGAAAGGTACTCATCTCTAGTAATAGATACTCTGCTTGAAATATATCTTATTTGAAATTCGTATAGCTACAGCAGTTTTCTTATACTCAGTATTGCATGATATAGCTTTTTCACTTTTCCCTTTAAATCTCTTTATATATTTACAGTTAAATTTTGTTACTTATACATAGCATACAGATGAGTCTTGCTTTTCTTTTTAACCCAATCTGCATTTGTCTATCAATTGGTGTGTTTATTCTATTTTCATTTAGTATAATCATTTATATGATTATATTTAGGTCTATCACCTTATTTTTTAAATTTATTCCATATGTTCTTTGCCTCTCTATTTCTCTTTTCCTGTTACTTTTTGGATTAATCAAGTGTCATGTGGTTTTATAATTTATCTCTTCTATTAGCATTTTATCTAGCATCTCTTATGTTATCTTTTAGGTGCTGTCTTAGAGAACATAAAATATATCTTTAATTTATCAAAATATACCTTTAAAATTATTAAAATACATTATAAACAACAGTGCACTTCCATTTATCCTGTTTCCTCTCTGTCTTTTTAAGGTCTTACACTTTACTTTTCCATATGTTACAGAACACACAGCACTTTGTGTCCCAAGCAAGGACACATCCTTCTCCTGTCAGTAGGCTCCTAATGTCAGAGGCAAATCGATCTGACTTAGAGTTGTATCCATGCGTGCTTCACTGCAATTTTAGTTTCCAATTACCACCAAATATTAATACTAAAAATCAGACAAAACTCTGAATAAGATTTTTTTTTACACAAAATCATTAACGTTCTAGATAGTTCCTATCCTGATACATACAACTTGACCTCAGACAACTCCCTTAAGATTTTCTAGCCCCCGTTTCCCCAGCCAAAATGAGTAATTTTAGTCTCTATTTCACAGCATTAACTTGATAATTAAACCATATAATAACAACCAATATTGAACTCAGCTTTTTAAAGAAAAAATATTTTATACTGGAGTATAGTCAACCAACAATGTTGTGTTGGTTTCAAGCGGACAGCAAAGGAACTCAGCCATCCATATAGAGGTATCCATTCTCCCCTGAACTCCCCTCCCATCCAGCCTGCCACGTAATGTTGAGCAAAGTTCTCTGTGCTCTAATGTAGGACTGCACTCAGCTCTTACCGGTACTAAAACTTCCATGTAATTTACTTGTGTTAACTAATTGAACCTTCACTATTATCTATTGATAATGAATAGAATGCATCTAGTATATTGTCTGTCACATTTTTAAAGCTCAGAAGTTGTACCAGTTATAATTTTAATACTACAACGTAGGTTGGTTTATTCAAGTAAGAAACCATGTTACATTCTTAGCCACCAACACCAGCAAACACACACTCCTTAATGTGTACACACACACACACACACACACACACCCTCACACACACCAGAAATCAGTACAACACTTTCAAATGTCTAACAAAATATCTCATTTGATCCTAACAGCCCTGCGAAGTAGGAAGGTTAGATTTATAAAACACTTTAAAAAAATGAATAAATGGAATCATATCATAGTTAATTTGCTAAAAATCCCATGAGAACTTCATGGGAGATATCAGACATGTAAACAGACATCTAGGCTACGGCTCTTTTTCCTCTTAATTACACCCAGCAGTTTTTTCTCTGAAGAAAATGATTTTCCTTTGTATTTTTCATTCCATTTCTCAAAGGCTCTCTGAAAATATCACTTTACTAGAGTGTGTGACAGTGATGGGTGCCACCAAAAATCCATCATCTTCAGCATATTTTTTTTTCACTTGATATTAGAATGGAAATTAGGATTTAATATATTGCTGATTTTATATATAACTTCCCACAAACAAAGCAGTAATAAATTATTGTGTCAGCCTAATAAGCAACTGAGGGCTCTAAGTAATCATAAATAGTAATGACTAACTTCACTATTAGCATTTCAATAATAATTTATAAAAACATAATGATGTTCTAATTAATCAAAAGTACACTATCAAAAGAGACTTGTTTTGGTAAAGGACTTACTCTAACAGAAGTGGAAGTTATACTTTCAAATCCTATAGAAAGTGAAGAAAAAGTGAAAGGGAAGTCGCTCAGTCGTGTCCGACTCTTTGCAACCCCATGGACTGGGGCCTACCAGGCTTCACCGTCCATGGGATTTTCCAGACAAGAATACTGGAGTGGGTTGCCATTTCCTTCTCCAGGAGATCTTCCCAACCCAGGGATTGAACCCAGGTCTCCCACATTATAGGCAGGCACTTTATGATCTGAACCACCAGGGAAATCCTATAGAAGCATTCCCCACATGAGTTTTGACACAGTCTACTCACTAAGAACAGAGAAAGAAAACAGCTAGAATTCAAAACATTTAAAGACATATCTCAACATATATGAACTGCTCATTTTTTGTCAAGCATTTTCATGGTGGCCTATTTTAAAAATTAGTTATCTTGTAAAAAGAAACTTCTGAATTTCTGATAATCACATGCTTTGAATTGAGAGTATGCTATTCATTATGATTTAAAATGCTTCGTCTCTGTTGAGTTTTAAAACAACCAAGAAAACAGATGTCAGACATCCAATGTTGCTATTCTCAATCAGAGATCATTTTTAGTTTAACTATTCCTCCTCTCAGACTGTAATAAATTTGCTTTCACATTCATTTCTGGTCACAGGAATTGCAACCTCTAAAAAATGTGAAGCAAGCTGAGATTTGCAAATGCTCCAGACATTGTTATGCAAGGAAAGTCTCCGTCTCGCCTAAAAGAAAGAATTTAGGTGTTAATTAGGCATGTGTTTAAAGAATTCTCTAAGCTTTAACAGTAATAATTTTTTAAAAAGCAGTTTCTTAGAAGGACTCTTCCTAAAATCATTGAATGAATACAATGCTCTGCTTTTGTAGAATAGGGTTAAAGAGGTGGCGCTGACTCAAAGACTATTCTCTTTGCTCTTTACTTCCCTGTTTGATAAATACATTTTCCAAACGAAAAGGAAGGGGAAATGCACATTGATACCTGCCTTAGTGTTTATGTAGGTGAAGAACACCGGTCCAGTAAGTATGAGAAACAATAGGTAACAGAGAAGATGTGGCTGAGTATGCAGTTTAGTTCATTAAACTCATGTAGACACAAGCAGATTTTCTACAGGTTTACCAAAACTATTCTCCATCCCCCAGACTGAAGAAATGGGTTCTACATATGTAAATATTATTTATTCAATTCTTTCAAATTTCTCATTTCTTTAGTAACTCATGCCTAGCATCTATAATACCTTTCTTGTAATAAAAATAAAAATCAAACCAAAGCATAGAACGTGATTTAGGATTATTCTTCTCATCCTCTTCTAGGGAATTTAGTTACTGAGATGACTTAGAAAGATCATATCAGGACAGGCTCGCCTGTAACATCTGCATGAAACACGGATCCAATGCAACAGTGCATAATACACTTCCCATGCATTTTCTGTTTCAACCTTGCTTGTATTTATGTGCATTTATGTAAATCCACGTGCAACATCGGGTCTAACAAATAACCATACTGCTGACAGTGACTGTTCGAAATGTATTTCAAGAGAGGAAACAGCCTGTTTTTGAATTAAAATATTGTTTAATATTTACCAAGTTGTTCTACACCTTGCTTCTGAAACCTCTTGTCAAAAGCCACATGTGCCTTGCTATTTTCAGCGTAAATTTGTAACAATGGAGTAATCTAATTGTTACTTATTTGGTTATAGCCATCTGCGGCAGGCCAATTAGAGAGCAGCCTGGAATGGGTTGAAGCACTTGTGAAGCACAGTTTATTTATAACTTGATATTTATGGGGAACTCAGTAGTAAAATTCAGTCTCATAAAGGATCAAAGTTGCTGTTTCTGCAATCTACAGTATATTGCACATAAAGGCCACTTCATCAATCATTCATGAGCTCAAGAGAAAGACCTAAGTTTTTAAAACAAAATTTTTCACTTTAGGAAGGCAATAGTCGCAAGTAGTAGACTGAAAAAAAAAAAAAAAAAAGCCCAACGCATTTTCATCCACATTTGGATAGGGGATTTAATATCAAACTGAAGGATCTTTAAAAAAAAAATTGGAGTATAGTTGATATATGATATTATTCAAACTAAAAGATCTCATGAGCAGCTCTACATAACTATCCCAAGTATAAGAAAAAAAAAGTTTTCAAATTGTTTTATCAAAAACTTAATCAAATCTATAGCTAATATCCTATCCCTCAATAAACTAGAAGAACACATCAGACTGAGATCAAGCCAGGAGAGGAAACAGTAACAGAGGAATACCAGCAGAAACAAGGAAATGTGTGCCTAATAATAGTAACTGCCGTTTTCTCAATCTGCCGGAGGTCGTTTTCGCTCAAGATGGAAGCTCAGCTGTTTTTAAATCTGCAGAGACTGGTCAGGCTATAAATACAGTTTAAGAGATAAGCACATATTTGTAAGACTATTCCCCCTTAACTTGAGGAGCAAAATTAGCCTACAGGTATTGAGATACTTCCATTTACTACCTTGGCAAATATAATAATATCTGTTAAAGTTCAGTACAAATGAGATGCTATAAATTTTAAAAAGTAATTATTTGAACACTTTTTGTTTGATTATTAATTTGGTATTTTTGATGAAGCATAGATATGATAAACTTACCATTACATTTTCTTGAAGATCAGCTATGCTTCAAGCACTTTGACTGCTAGTTTCATACTTAAATTTTACAACAAATTTGTAGGACTGTTAATAGCATCTTCTTTTCAAAACTCACAAAATTGAAAGCCTTATTGGTTAAGAAATTTACTCAAAATCACACAGCTAGTAGTAGGTTTAATAGTAGCTGACCTGTGTTAGCCCTTCCTAATAAAAAAATAATAACACGTACAGTTATAAACTTGTATATGGGTTGATAGATATGTATATGTATACACACACACACACATATATATATATATATATATATATATATATATAAGAACACATTAAACAATAAAGATGTAGTATAGAAGCATGAGCCTTTTGGATTATTGGATTTCTCCATTTACACACTAATTAACCAAAAGATTAGACTGCAGAGCTAGATAATGGAGACAATTCCTAAATGTACCATATTGGGGGAGGTGATTTCTAATCATCAGAATCACTATATATGTAAAAATCCCCACTTACAAAAAAAGTTGATAACCCTATTCTAAATACAGGGAATCAAAATATCCAGAGAGCAATAATCTTTAAAGTTCATCAGGAGATTCTGATGTTCAATTAAGTTGGGGAACCCCTTGATCCAAGTCTCAAAGGTCTACTAGTATTTCCCTAAACTTTTATGTTCGGTGAGACTATTTTATTAAGCCCCAGACTTTGGTATAATTAGGACTAGGAAAAGAAAGCAATTTTATTTGCAAACTATCTTTTGGTAAGGTCATGTGCAAAGGTTTTAAACATAGGCAATCATGGTTTGGGGGCCGGAGGAGAAGGGGACGACAGAGGATGAGATGGCTGGATGGCATCACCGACTCGATGGACATGTGTTTGGGTAAACTCTGGGAGTCTGTGATGGACAGGGAGGCCTGGCGTGCTGCGATTCATGAGGTCGCAACGAGTCGGACACGACTGAGCGACTGAACTGAACTGAATCATGGTTTACCTACACCATTAAAAGCCAAAACTCAGGGGTTCTGTTATATATATGCATATATAAACTTTTTCATATTAGTCTCCTGTTCTCAGATGTTTGAGAGATGAATCTCATGGGTGCTACTCAGCCACATGTGATACCGACACAATTATATAAACCTTCTGTGCTTCAATTTCTTTATCTATAGACGAGTGCTTACACCACATACATCATTAAGGAAAATTCTTGTAACATCCTCTATAAATTTGAAAGGTCTTTGTAATCATAAGCAGTTATGACTGCTGATTCATAATAGAATACTGAAATTAAAAATATATACCAACTTCATTCATAGTTCTAAGATATAGCCTCATGTGCCCCTCCTAGAGTCTTTTTATGAAAGCTATCTCACCAGCATTCTTACTTGCTTCACTTGTCTTGTCTGATTTCTCTTCGACTTTGGACAGTAAGTCATTATTTCCAACACTTTTTATATTTAAAATACTTGATAAAAATGTAATGCCCCACAAAAATAATTAATGCATCAATGCATGTATTATGGACACACATCTACAATATATATGTGAGTGCTTAGTTGTGTCTGACACTTTGTGACCCTATGAACTATATAGCCCATCAGGCTCCTCTGTCCGTGGGATTCTCCAGGCAGAAATACTGAAGTGGGAGAATCTTTCCAAACCAGGGATTGAACGCACATGTCCCATTTCTCCTGCATGGCAGGTGGATTCTTTTACTGCTTCAGCCATCAGGAAAGCCCTAAGGCCCTATGGTATCAAATTTAAATCATTAATGATTCCACTAAATATCATATCTTAATATTAGTATTTATACTGAACATTATTGAACAACAAGAGAAAGTCAGTTTGAATTTGTAAAACTAGTCAGCAATGCTTGTATAAGTCTTGTTATAAAATATCACATAGTTTATAATGAAGAAATAGAGTAGTCTTTCTCAACCAAAGAAAACGTCAGTTATGATTGGAGATTTATGTCAAAATTCAAAGTCTGAGTCTCCATTAAGGTGAATGTGATAGTCTCCTTGTGTTGAAAAGCTGAAGAAAACGAAAAGTGACATATCAATGGGGGAAAACAGATATAAAACACCCAGTATGAATATGATACAAAGCTAAACAATCGTTTTTGTTACTAGCTAGAAAAATCCTAAGAAAATTTTAAATTCACTCCAAAATGTAATTATGTTTATGACATTCTCATTGCTATGGAATGTACAAAACTTTATTAGAAGACAGTCCTCCATGTTTTGGCATTTACGTGAACATCGTTGAGGACAGACACTGGTGGTGCCTCAGAATAACTTTTCAGAATGTTTGTATAGTGAACAGCCTTGGAAGAAAGAAATACAGTCTCTCCCTCTGCAAAGGGCATATTTATTTAAACAGCTTTTAAACTTAGAGATCATCTCTCCCTTTGCAGTAAGGCATACTTACTGTCCATTGTGAGCACAAAATTTCTGTTCTGTAAAGCAATCCAGCAAATGTGCAGGTGTCCCCTGAATCCCTTCCTACTATCTTGTGGAAATTGGGGTTCAATAAACCTGACCCAAGAAAAATGGTGATGTCCTTCCTCATGCTATTGCTGTGGGTAAGAAAACGTCCTGTTTTTTTGACCCAAAAGACTCATGCCTTCTGCCATGAAATTGTGGCACGGCGAACTTGTTAGCCAGTAGGATGAAATCTTAGAACCGTCTCAGTTCTTGACGTACTTTCCAGATAAATGTAGCTCAATGCCTCAGGCACACTTAAATAAATCTGAAGCTCATATGTCTGAAGTAATGCTTCTTAAGTTTAAATTCAAACTTTGTTAACTGTTAGTGTTTTTTTGAAAATGTCACCTAATCTGTCCAGGACTCAGCTGCTTCATCTGCAAAATAAGGATTAATGATTTTTTTCCTGTCTCAGGATTGTTGTGATGAGTTGAATCAATATGTGTAAAGTACTTGGAATAGTATCTCACATTTAATAGATGTTTAATTAATGCTGATTGTTACTATTTTTATAAAATTTGTGGGGATAGGAAAATCATAATTTCACCATCAACGGTACAGGTTGTTATCTTTTTTGATAAATTTTGGGGAGTTTTGTTTTGACATTTACTTCCATAATTGTTAGCATATCTAGAATGACTCTTTGAAGAAAATCTTTTAAATATATATTACATAAGTTTAATTTAGGTACTTTTGGTTGCAAAGTATAGAGATATACACAGTTTAAGTCTTGGCTCTCTGGCATTTTAAATGGAACAAAGATCATGGACAATAAGAGCATCAAAATAGCCCAGAGGAACCAGAAATTTGGAGAAAGAGGCCACGAGTACTTGGTTTATTGAGGAATTTCAACTTTTTGAAATATAAACACAAAACTGTGACATAAACTGCTTTTAATCTTGGTGTAACAAATTCTCCTTTTCATTCTCAGTGACATTTCACCAGATTCCATAGGCTTTGCTTTTGTACACTTTAAATAAATGATGTTGCCCAATAATATGGATGATTCAAGTCTTCACTCTCAATACTTCATAGCAATTCACATGTGCAGTTAGATGGAACTGCATGAAGAGAGGAACAGTTGAACTTGTTATACTTTCTTTGTGGACAAATTCCTCCAGGGGTGACAACAGGGAAGAGACATGAAGAGTCAGGTATAGTATCTAACTGGTTGCCTGTGGATGCCAGATATGACCCTCTTCTCTAATTTAGTCTAGATTGCCGTGTTACTAATAGGCTCTCCATAGATTGCAGGCATGATGTTTTGGGAATTATTTTAAACATTCCTCTTTCTTTTCTTGATGCAAGGAACCCTCTTAGAGAGAAGTATATGAGTTTTCTCTTTTTCCATTCATACAATGCCTCCAATTCTCCTCTTTGTATGATGGTGTTCAGATCAGTTCAGTCACTCAGTCGCGTCTGTGACCCCAAGAATGGCAACACACCAGGCCTCCCTGTTCATCACCAACTGCCGGAGTCCACCCAAACCCATGTCCATTGAGTTGGTGGCATCATCCAACCATCTCATCCTCTGTCATCCCCTTCTCCTCCTGCCTTCAATCTTTCCCAGCATCAGGGTCTTTTCAAATGAGTCAGCTCTTCGCATCAGGTGGCCAAAGTATTGGAGTTTCAGCTTCAGCATCAGTCCTTCCAACAAACACCCAGGACTGATCTCCTTTAGGATGGACTGGTTGGATCTCCTTGCAGTCCAAGGGACACTCAAGAGTCTTCTCCAACATCACAGTTCAAGAGCAGCAATTCTTCGGCACTCAGCTTTCTTTATAGTCCAACTCTCACATCTGTACATGACTACTGGAAAAACCATAGCCTTGACTAGACAGACCTTTGTTGACAAAGTAATGCCTTTGCTTTTTAATATGCTGTCTAGGTTGGTCATAACTTTACTTCCAAGGAGTAAGCATCTTCTAATTTCATGACTGCAGTCACCATCTGCAGTGATTTTGGAGCCCAGAAAAATAAAGTCAGCCACTGTTTCCAGTGTTTCCCCATCTTTTTGCCATGAAGTGATGGGACCAGATGCCATGATCTTCGTTTTCTGAATGTTGAGCTTTAAGCCAACTTTTTCACTGTCTTCTTTCACTTTCATCAAGAGGCTCTTTAATTCTTCACTTTCTGCCATAAGGGTGGTGTCATCTGCATATCTGAGGGTATGATGGTGAGGTCTTGCCAAATTCTGCATCTTAACCTATGTACTTGAGATGTTAATTCAGATGTCAATTGTTCCCTCTGTAAGGCAAAATCAGCAGCTTTTCAGGGACAGCATGCCACCTCCCCAAACTGACAGAGCATTTCTAGGCAGGAAGAAAGATACTCTTCTAACTACTGTTCTTTGACAAGGTTCACTCAATTTTCTTTTTTCCTCAGTCTTTTTAAATAGGCTGATATTGGCTGTATAGAGTATTGTGAGTGAAGAATGGTTGGGCAGATTCTTCAAGTATATGAAGTCTCAGGGCAGCAGTCTGTCAGCGTGTAGGTAGTTATTGTTTTTCGATGTTACCTTTCTTCATTTGCCATCCTTGAACAGCTGAAATAGCCTAACTTAATATCCTCATATAATTGTACCTTATCACAGACATAACAAAGATTATTTTAAGCATTAGATTATTTCATAAGCAGTATGAATTTGGGGCCTACTTTTGGAAAAGTATAGATCCAAAAGTATTCTATTACAAAAATGATTTCCTAGACTTTTCCTACAATCAATAACCTATGTTTGTGTGGTACTTCTCTACTTGGTTCCATTCCATATGCCCAGGATAGGGTAGGACATGACCAACACTTTTGTTTATCTTATTTGCTTCTGTATTGTTGCTATTTTATGTTTAATAGCAATAGTGGCACATGAATTAAGCATTTGTTATGTCCCCAAAGCTCTGATAAATATTGTAATCTATATCTCATTTAGTTTTCATGCTAATCCTAGATATTATTTTTTCATTATTTCCAGCTTTTAAAACATACAACTGACATTTAACACTGTTTAAGATTAAAATGCATAGCATGATAATTTGATGTATACATATCAAATCATATATGATAATCATAAAATGGTTAGTTGACATCCATCACCTCACAGAGATACCATTTTACTGTTGTTTTATTTTAAATTGACAACTCTATGAAAATTATAAAATGATCTTCAGTAAAATAAATTAAGCAGAACAGTGTCACACTGAGGACTTCAGTTAAGAACAGCATATTTTAACAAAACAGGCAAATTTCAATAACACAATTCTATTGCTATGAATAATTGAATCACACTTACAAAACAGTTTTCAATGTGTAGATATATGTCCCTCATAATTAAAACTGGGAATGCTCACCCACTTGTATACACACACACATGACATGACATAAAATGTCAACAAAAAATTTCTAAACACTTTATAGCAAATGTAAATAGAATCAATAATCCTTTTCCATGAAGTAAAAATGTTCTTGTCACAATTTCATTGTCTGTTTGTTCTTCAGTACTTAAGGAAGCATTGGCTAATACATCTTGAGGTCAAAACAGTAGAAGCGATGCCTTAGAGTTTGGAAATATGGAAGGTGATAGGAAGGTGAGCACAATGAATAATGTATATCAGAATATGAATTGGTACTTGGGAAATCTGTCTTCCAGTTATTTTTCCTGAAAACAAATCTAATTCTCAGCAAGGGCTACTAATCGTAAAAAGACATAATCTGTTTCTTTTATTTTGTTTAAATGGTATTTCTCCGCAGGTGTTCAGCCACAAAAAGCTATGAACCTTTGGCTCCAATGTTGCCATAGCTTTCTTCAAGCTGTGCTTGCATGGATCAGGCTGTATCAGCCTCACATTAGGGAGTGTATCATTATGCTTTTATTCCCAATTGATGCAAAGTGGCCCTGTTGTAACAGGAAGCCTCACAGGGAGTTTACCGAGTAATTTCTTTCGCTTTAATGTTGTCACTCTGTGAATGTATCAGACAAATTCTTGTCTTTCTTATAGGTAAAGAGATGGGTAAAAGCTTAGATTTCTTTGGTCCTTTAGGAAGATGTAAAATGTAAGGTAAATTCTCATGATACGATTGACTTGGAAAAGTTATCTGCAAACCTCAATGGAGAAAACCTGATGAACGACTGTCTGTGAAATATGAAATGGTTCCTAGTTATCTGGCAGCCCTGGACAACAAAATGTCTACCCACATTTCTAACCACTATATTATGCAACTGTCGATGACATGTCATTAGATATGATTTTGAAGGCCAAAGGAGCAATATTTCATGGATCCAAAAATCAGAAAGTGATTTAAAAGTCAACAACTCCCAACCTGAAAAAAATCTTGACCTCAGTTTCCAAAAGTAAATACAAGGAATACCTTAGACTTATCACCAATGCATCCATGTGATGGTTATTGACAATAATTGTTTTTTAATATTTGCAAAAATGTCCGTGGTAGATTATAAAAGTTTGTTGGTATTAGTGAGTTGGGAGAACTAACGTTCTTCCTATTAGAGACTGCTAAATTGTTAAAGAAAAATAAGAAGCCAAAGAAAGCTTCTTTTAGAAGTCCCAAGAGGGTAGCTACCAGAAGGACAAGGCTGATGTTTAGTTTCTCCTTTTGTGCGATCAAAGCATGAGCTAATTGGCCTTTAAGGACAAAATCTGATCCATTTTAGGACCCCATAGAGCTGCCTTCTAGAGGAGAGAGAGCAGATTAAAGACAAACAGAGATCACTTGGGAATAGAGTGACTGTCTAAAAGGAGGACTTTTACATTTCAAATGATAAAACACCTGACAATACAAACTTAGAGTTAGCCATGCTTTGAAGTAGAAATGTTAAAGCAAATAAAATTGAATTACAAAGAGTTATAGAAAAAAAAGTATGAAAGAATTTCATGAATAAAACTTTCAGGAATTAAGTGATTTAAACTAAAGTAGGAAAAGGAAACCTGGACTGAAAACGTTTTTCTTTTTTTGCGCTAATACTACCCTTCATTCTCTGTGATGTTCTCTTAGGTTCCAGGAATTATTTTTGGTGTTAACCTGAGGTCAAGATTTCAGTCTCTGAAAGTTCTTTTTTTCTTATGAAAACTAGGAAGGCTTAGGTTTATTTTAGTCTTCAGATAAATTTTTACAGCAAAAGATTTTGAAAACACTTCATCTGATCAAGTCTAGGGAACCCAAAGCAAACTTTAGCGCCCACAATAGTTGGATGTAATTCAACCAGTTAATTTCATTGGAAATATTTCTTCTGTGCTAAAAAATGATTCTCTGCCCTTCTTGATACACACACATCCATACACACACATGCATGCACCTCACTTTGTACTTGCACATTTTGGAGAGCCTGGTTATAGAGGGTGAAGAAAAGGTTTGCAGTAGAAAGAACTGCCTTCTCTGGGCTTCATATCTGAAGGCTTGGATCTCCTGAGATTCACAGGACATCTTTATTCCTGCTTGAGTTTCTGTCTTGGCCTCATTCACATGGGCATCTCACCACACACATCCTAGTATCTTAAATCCTTTTCTCTTTTTTTTCAAGCCCTTGCTCATTGTCTCTGATTTCTGCTTCATTCAAAATTTAAACTGTTGTCATAAAGACAGGAGCCCTTGGGTATTAAGAACATGTAGGCTTCACAGTTATACACATATAGATTGAAATCCAAGTCTAAAAAAACTGACCCATGATTATTAAATTATTTAGCTTCACAAATGATCATTTTTGCATATATATGTATACATATATACATATATATATATACATATATATACATATATTTGTTATTGTTGTTGTTTACTCACTAAGTTGTATCTGCCTCTTCTTGCAACTCCATGGACTGTAGCTCCCCAGGCTCCTCTGTCCATGGGATTTCCCAGGCAAGAATACTGAAGTGGATTGCCATTTTCTTCTCCAGGGGATCTTCTTGACCCAAGGATCGAATCCATATCTTCTGCATTGCAGTCAGATTCTTTACTTCTGGGCGATCAGGTAAGCTCATTAAATTATCTAGCATCACAAATTATCAATTTCATATATATATATGTAAATATGAATCTGAATATATTAGTATATACTTGTATAAATACCTACTACCTTAGAATTAAATGATTAAAAATAGCAATATATACTAAACTCCCTGCATAGGACTAAAATATAAGCAACTGTGAATAGTCACTGCTATTAACATATCTAGATATTTCCCAACTCACTGACCTAATATTTTTCTCAACCCATTTGTAACTGCTCGATGGACACTTTAACTCAGACTGAACGCATCATTTCTTGAATTACCTTCAGTTCCACATTTTTAGGCCTAACCCCTGAAAGCACTTTTTCCTTTCTTTCATCCTTCATTCCTCCTTTTTAATCAGTAACCAAGTCATAGTCAATTTTCTGAAACAGTTCTCCACATGTCACAGAGTCTACTAAAAGTGCCTCCTACCTGAACTTCAGATTTTGGGAAATACTTTTAATCTTCAAAAGTACAGCTCAAAGAACATTACTACCTTGGTTGAAAAGTTTTGATGACCACAATATCTACTCATTCTGAAAAGAGTGGAATTTCATCTATATATTTAAGGTCTTAACAAAATCTTTCCTTAGACTTGATACTCTAAGCAGATAGAATCACTTTCTTACTTTTAAACATTTGTATCTCACCTCCATTTGTTGTATGATTTATTTGTATTTCCAAATATTTGTTGAATCAATTTTTATTGTAAAAAGCTGAATTCTGAACACTGGATGCAAAGGTGATTTAGAACATCAGTCTATCAATTTTTAAAAGGTTATTTTCTTATAGCCCATTGTTTTAAGTCAAACAAATCAATTATCTTCCAAGATAATTACCTTAAAAGCTACCTAGGAAATTGCTTTTTTTTTAAAAAAAAAGCTTAACAATGTACTCACATATATAGCTAATATTAATAGAATTCACTGACACATTCTTATACAAAAGAAAGAGAAGACTGGAAAAGGATGGGGGAAAAAACTCAATTCTGAACACATATTTAAAGTACATCAAAATGTTAAGGAGTAAAAACCCAAATTTTCTCAGGTTTAAGCAGCCTTTGGACGCAACGAGATCTGAATTGAAGCCATGAATAAGATTTTCATCCTCATTTTCCTAAAATGGATGATACAAACCTGAGATAAAGATCAAATATCTCTAGAGGCCTCAAGGGCTTTCTCATTTGTGTTTAACACAAAAAGCCCTTCCCACAGATTCTCTCCTTCCATGGTTGGCACAGCAGTTTCAAAGGTTTCATTCCATTTCCAAAGGCCCCTGAGATCTCACCATACCAATATTACATGATACCATGATCTGCCCTCTGTCTTGCTTTGCCACTTAAATAGCTCTTCAACAAAAAGCACGCCAATGTTTTCCAGTGAATTTAAAGAGGGACTAAGCAGGGGTCACAATGCCTAGTTTTCCAAAGCATCTCTCTTTCCCTCTGACATTCAGGTTACAGTACAATCTGCAAGTTCTCACGTGCAAAACTTTATTCTAGAAGGTCTCCATTGTTATTGTTTAGTTGCTAAATCATGTCCAACTCTTTGCAGCCCCATGACCTGAAGCCCACCAGGCTCCTCTGTCCATGAGCTTTCCTAGGCAAGAATACCGGAGTGGGTTGCCATTCCCTTTTCCAAGGGATCTTCCTGACCCAGGGATTGAACCTGTGTCTCCTGCATTGGCAAGTGGATTCTTTACCTCTGAGCCACCAGGAAAACCATCCTGCATGCAAATCAACTTGTGCATGTGAACACCTGTGTGTGGCCAGTCACTCATTTATCAGACAAATATTGAATTCCACTTTGTACTCAGCAGGGACTATCCTGCTACTGATGAAAGCATCCAGCATTTTTATCACTTAAAGCTAAGAAAAATGGTAGAATTATGCTAGCAACATATCATATATGTTGTTTTCATTTTGTTTCTTCTAGCATAGTGAGCACCAATATAGATCATGTGAGAGTTTTATTCAATCAGTCTACCATACCACAAGTAGTGATTTGCAACCTTAGCTGAAATCCAGCTTGAATAAATCTGCAAGTTGGAATTCTGAACTAGAGAAGAGTTTCCAGTAATTGATTACAAGTTATATTCATTCAGAAACACATATATGTTTATCTGTGAGACATTTGGATACCATTCAATAAAAGTTGAGTCTCAACTATGGCTATTTACAAGGCAAAAAACCTAATTACATGTTAAAGCTATGTGAATCAATTTTAATAAAATTTAATCATTCTGTACTGACATAAAGTTGGCTTGGCAAACAACTATGTCAATACTAGAAATCATGACTTCAGTTTTCTCCCATAAACAGCAAGTATAGATTTTAGCTAATCTACCCATAACTTCTATTAAATGTGTCTCCAGTACAGACTTGTATATTGCTAGACAGATTCTGAAAATATACAATCCAATGATAATAATATTGGAGAAAAAATTCTTTCTGAGTTTCTTGTACTTTTACCTGTCTTGCCAGTGTGGCACCAACTGCCCTTTATTCTAGACTATATTTATGAGACTATATATAGACCAAACAGCCTTAGAATAGGGAGACAGTATTTCTCTTCAGTGCAAAGGAAGTGTTTGCTTACTTCCTGTTTCCTTCCAAAGCTAGAGCAGGCATGCTTATATATATATGTGTGTATATATATATATGTATGTATGTATGCATGAGACTCAGTTACCCTAAGCTCACAGTTCTCCTGAAATGCCACTCACTGTGTATGTAATCATTCATTTGGGCCCATCTATGTCACTCCGGTAGGACTTTGGTTCAAGGGAAATTGATGTATACATACACATTTTCATGATATTTACAGGGCTGTTGAGTAGCACAGTTCTTTGTCTCTGATCTAAGAGTCACATACATAACTTCTGCCAGGATTCATTAAAATATAACAGGTTTACTTGATAGCATGCAAGATGAGTAAGAATGTAAGAACCTTCTTAGTTCATGATGTTTTGGGGGATGGGACTGTGATGCTGACAGACACGGCCTGAAAAAAATCCTCATAGGCTACATAACAAGATTTGAGGGGAGCCTATGGAAATCAATACTGAATGCAGAGATAATTAAACAAGAAGGTCATTAGACCATTATGGTTCTAACGCCATGATGGTCTAACTAAGAAAGCAAAATCAAAGGCTTGTGAAGGCCTCAAGTTTACATAATCAAAATACTAAGAACAACTTAGGCTTCCCCGGTGGCTCAGTGGGAAAGAACTCGCCTGCCAATATAGGAGACATGGGTTCAACCCTGGGTTGGGAAGATCCCATGGAGAATGCAATGGCAACTCACTCCAATATTTTCTCCTGGGAAATCCCATGGATAGAGGAGTCAGGTGGGCTACAGTCCATGGGGTCACGAAAGAGTCGGACATGACTTATCAATGAAAACAACAAAAAACCACAAAGGATTACTAATTACAAACAGACAACTGGGCTTTAAACTATAGCCAATTAAATAATTTCCTTACTTTGCTTCTGTACTTGCTCTATATAAGTCTTTCTGCTAGTCTCTAGTGTCTACTAGTTTCCCTTTTTGATGGGTCTGACCAAGGAACTGAGTTCTAAACAATAGAATACTAGTGAAAAAGATAGATAAAATCTGCAAGCCCATGGAAACTTCTGGTAAATTTTGAAGGCATCTTTTCTCTGCTCAGATCAGCTGGCCTGATGCAAATAATCCAGTAAAGACTCCAAAGCACCTGGGAAGGAATCAGTGCATTTTTTATAGAAAGAGACAGGTAGTCATTATTACAGGCTTTGCAAGACACACAAGACCTCTAACACTTATTATTTCTTTTTATTTTTCACAACCCTCTAAAAAAAGTAAAGAACAATCTTAGTGTTGGTGCTGTACCAAAAAAAAAAAAAGAACAAACCAAAAACAAAGTGTGGGATGGTTTTGACCCATGGTAGATGTCAAGAGAGGCATGGGGGAAGGAACCCACATCAGTGCAGGGAGCAGAGACCTTGAGTGTTAGTATATGACATGAGCCGGTGATTCCTTGAGATTATGAAATTATTGCTTTTTTTTCTTGTAATAGTCTACCTAAGACTGTTATAACAATGTTTCTGACAAGTTAAATCTGATGATAAATTTCCTCAGATCATGACTAATTTGTTTAATTGAAGGGGAACATAAATTAAATTTATACTAATTCTGACCTTTAGAAAACACAGCAATATCAGACAAAGAATAGGTAATGATCTTTAGGAAGACAGAAAGCCCCTAAAAAACACAACACAACCCAGATAAATTGATTTTTTGCCTTTATTTTATTGACAGTTCTCAGAGGGTAGATTTGCCCTCAAATATTTTTTATTAAGCTGTTTTTAAGCTAATTACTAACATTTTAATAAATGTGATAGGATATATTAGCTCTGGTGTGCTTCTTTAGTATTTAGAAGACAAACTGCATTTTTTATAAATTTTTAAAAAATCCCATTCTATTTGAAATATTGACATCCG
Source organism: Cervus elaphus (assembly GCF_910594005.1). Lineage (NCBI taxonomy): Eukaryota > Metazoa > Chordata > Mammalia > Artiodactyla > Cervidae > Cervus > Cervus elaphus. The sequence goes on along the minus strand of NC_057845.1, from coordinate 24,348,195 downwards.
CTAAAGGTAAGAATCACTTTCAATGAATGACTAACTATGCTCTCCTAACCATTAAACCAATGTCCTTCCAAACGTGGAACGCTATACAATATTTTAAAATCATAATATCCTTTGTGACCTAGGATGTGATTTCCTTAAAAGTTAAATGCTTATAAAATGTCAAGATACTCCATTAGCTCTAAATCACATATACTGTAAAGCAGTATAAATCCATTCAGCACTTCAATACTTTAGACTTCATATTACATATATTTTTATACTCATATTATTCTGGTTAGAAGTAAATCAGTTAGAGTGATGGGCTGACACTGAAGATAGGCTAAAATATTATGCCCAAGACAAACAAGCTTTCTTGAATGTGGTCAAGGAGGTGAAATGTTTGAGTATTGTTCTATCCTGCAAGGTTATGGTAACTTGGAAGATAAATGAAATTATCTTGACTGAAGGCTGAGAGAGAGCAAAAGGACAGCTTGCTAGCATGGATCTTCTTATTAGAATGATGTGCAATTGTTTTGAATTCAGCTTTGTATTTTTCATCATGTCCACATTGTAACTGACAAAATTAACAGTCGGTATTATTGTGCAATTACCTAGCTTTTAACTACACAATTGCATTTCAATACACAACTTTATTGTTTTTCTCTTCTTTTTTCTGTGCAATTGGTCGACTTCTGTTAGAATTTGCATCTAGTTATTTATACAATAGTTTCAAGAAGAACTTTGGACCCATTAAATAATCAATGAATATAATAAAGATTGGAGAGGGAAACGGCAATCTGCTCCAGTGTTCTTGCCTAGAGAATCCCATGGACAGAGGAGTCTGGTGGGCTACAGTCCACGCGGTCACAAATAATCGGATATGACTGAAGTGACTTAACACATGATAAAGACGGACAATATCTATATGTCAAATTTGGGCAAATCTTTTCTAGATCATGAATAGTAGGAATGACATTTCTTGAAGAATTGCACAAACATACATTAAATATGCACAACATACATAAACATTACAATTTTTAATTTTCATGCATTAACAAACTTAGAGGTACGAATATGATTAATAACATCATTGGGATTGTTAACAAATATATACACTCAAAAAAGGAGATAACATGAGCCTAAATCAAGCTTCTGTTAAAAGTAGGATCACACATAGTGTGTCTTACATACTTTTAGAGTTTAGGAGTGGATTGGAATTTTAGATAAAATAACAGTAACACAGACTGCAATTCACAAGACAAACAACCAATTATAAGTAAACTTTATACATATATTAAAAGAATGAAGAAATCAACACACAGAGGTTAAGTGTCTTCTCAAGTTCAGAGTTCACTGAGGAGAAGGATGAACTCCTATATAATCAATAAACTGATAATACCATCTCATCTGTTCAGAAAAGGTGACAGGTCTGGGAACAGTATATGGCTTAAATATACTTTATTTCTAATATTTCATTAGAGCATATATCATAAATTCTAAATGTATTTTGTGGGTAAAATGGAAACTTTTAGCCAACATTAAAACATATCCTTTAAATCTAATCTATCATCCAAGTAGCTGCTTTGCAAAAATAATTACAATCTGTGCCACCTGCATTATGCACAACTTTATTAACAAGTATGCTATTTGGAAATAAAGTATTCATGTTATAAACATTCTAAAAAGCCCTATTGAAATGCTATATTTAAATCAGCTGAAAGAATACTGCCATTGTTATTGTTTAGTTGCTAAGTCTGGTCTGACTCTCTGAGATCCCATAGACTGTAACCTGCTAGGCTCCTCATCCATGAGATTTCCCAGGCAAGAACACTGGAGTGGGTTGCCATTTCCTCCTCCAGGGAATCTTCCCTACCCAGGGATCAAACCCACGTCTCTTGTATATCCTGCACTGGCAGGCAGATTCTTTACTGCTGCATCACCTGGGAGCCCAAATGTGGGCAGTACACGAGCAAGAAGCTAAAGGTAAGACCTGGAAGATAAAGTTGAACCTCCAAAGTCTATGTTGCAGAGGCATGGATAGCAGTGCTGGAGACGATGTGTGCTAAGTGGACAGTCATATGTCAGTAAGGGAAAAGACATGAATTCACACTCTACTCCGTTGACTGGGTGGGATGCAGTTTAATACAGGGCTGAGAAGTGATCTCATTTACATGTGCTTAAGATCTCAAAATGTCCACAAATAGCTAATTAAGCTTCCTTCTTCCCTTATCTTCTTCCTGAACTGACATGGAATGAATGGAAACCATTATGATAGTGTGGGGAGGAAAATGCAGGTAACATATAGTCACAGAACTGAATGTTCATCTTTTGCTGATACTAAAGTACTGCTTCTAGTTCTACTGAGATTTTAAATAAGTCAAAAAATAAATCTGTGGCTAAGTTATCTCTCAAATCTTATTATTAAATTATTTTGAACTTTGTATATTTTAACAATATTTTGTAAATAATGACAACAGACTAATATTTGGGTGAATTTATCAAACTAAATCCTGAATTATTTCTCTCTATACACCTAACTGAAAATTGAATTTAAACTATCTGAAATAGCATTGTTTTTTATGAAATAAGGTATGGATTTTGTTCATCACCTCCACCTTTCACATTCTGTATTACTAGTTCTCTTAGTTTTTCTCTTTTTCTGATTCCACTTTCTTCCTCCACATAGTAACCATTATGGTCATGACTTAATATATATACAGTGGGTCCCAAGTTTTTTCCTATTGCAAAGGAAATTCCACAAAACAGATAGTGTGATACCCAAGAATCCATAACCAAGTAAGAGAAAAGAAAATATTTGTTTTGTTACCCTCTAAAATATTTGTTTTGTTATTTCCTCTAAGCAAAAGAAAGATTAATTCTTCCTATGTAATAAATTTCCTCATCTTCAGCAGCAGCCCATCTATTATACACCTTCTATGGACCTAGAAATTGAGTTCAAAATAATTCCAAAACTCTTCATATGTTGTAACAACAAAGAAGAGCTCATAAATGTTTCCTGGTATATGAAGGAATTTTTACTGTTTCACTCGAGATTCTGCTACCTGTTACTGAGAATAAATTGTGGGGCAAAAGAGGTTTGATTAGGGAAAATGGCAGGTATTGACCATACTTTCAGAGGTTAACATCCTGAAAAACAGTTTTAAAAATGAAAGATTCAAAAAGACATGGAGAGACCTTAAATGTATACTACTACGTGAAAGAAGCCAAAGGCTACAAACTGTGTGATCCCAACCAAATGACTTTCTAGAAAAGGCAAAACTAGAGATTCCATGAACAGATCACTGGTTGCCAGGGGCTGAGTGGTTAACAGGGGTTGAGGGTCACAGAGGGATGAATAGCTGGAACATAGGGGATTTTTAGAGTGGTGAAAATACTCCATGATTCTGTATTATGGATACATGTCATTATACATCTGTCTAACTCATAGAACATATAGCACCAAGAGTGAACTGTATTGTAAACTATGGACTTTGGGTGATTATGATGAATCGATGTAGGTTCATCAACTATAACAAATGTACCATTTTGGTGGTGATACTGATCATGGGGAAGTCTATGCATGTGGGGGACAGGGGACTTATGAAAAATCTCTGTACTTAATTCTTAATTTGACTATGAAGCTAAAATTGCTCTTAAAAAAACAAGGTCTTAATAAAATGAAATATCTGAGCTTCTCTGGTGGCTCACTGGTGAAGAATCAGCTTGCTGATGCAGGAGACACAGGTTCTATTCCTGGTCTGGAAAAATCACACCGCTGTGTAGCAACTAAGCCCCTGCGGTACAACTATTGAACCTGTGTTCTAGAGACCTGGAGCCACAACTACTAAAGCCCATATGCTCTAGAACCCATGCTCTGCAACAAGAGAAGCCACTGTAATGAGAAGTCTGTGCTGCCACAAAAGAGTAGCCCCCATTTCCCACAACTAGAGAAAATCCTACACAGCAAAGAGGATCCAGCAGAGCCAAAATAAATAAATAAATAAATAACACTTAAAAACAAAAATGAAAGATCCACTTTTATACCTCAAAAGTTAGACAAGGTCCTACAAAAAGTAAACTATTCATTGTTCAATTTTCAAATAGTATAGCTACAAATATGCTTGATAGACACAACCTTATCTTTTTTTTTTCTCCACCAAGGTCCAGAAAACAGAGACTGTGTACTATTATTTAATGGGCTTCCCAGGTGGCTCGGTGATAAAGAACCTACATGCAATGCAGGAGACGCATATTTGTAGCTATGAGTGAGGGAGTGAGTGAAAGTCGCTCAGTCATGTCTGACTCTTTGCGACCCCATGGACTGTAGCCCTCCAGGCTCCTCTGTCCATGGAATTCTCCAGGCAAGAATACTGGAATGAGTTGCTGTTCCCTTCTCCAATTTGTAGCTATACTACTTAAAAATTGAATAATAAATATTTTACTTCTAGTAGGGACCTTGTCTAATTTGTGAGATATAAAAGGAGATCTATCATTCACTATTGTTTAATATAATCCATTAATTTATTTTCAGAATCTATTTAATAAATTATGACCCATAAAATTAATTTTAAGATTTTAAATTATATTTTAACTAGTTGGGAATTAAATATATACTTATATTAGTAGATGACAGAACAAAAATCCTGTTAAATACCTAATTTCATGTTAATTGTTCTGAGCCAAAAAAATCTACTTAACCACATTAACATATTTTTGTTATTAACTTAAAAATAAATTAGCCTCTAAACTCAAAGAAATTCTGGCCTAAAATAATTTAAACAATGCTATACACCAGAGTTCTCTCTTAAATATCGTGTCTCTCTTTGGACTTTTCACAAATCAAGAATTAAATATTTAGCTAAATAATGTAAAGTATATCATTGAAACAAAATAGCAGATATGTTCTGAATTGGACCATTATAGTGTTCTTCAAAAGCACATTTAAATGCCTGAAACACAATGGTTTCCACAAAACTTCTTGAGACAAATAGCATTGTGGGGATGAGAATCTTGACTATGCAGAGCAGAGACTGCCATTTATTTAACACTCTCCAATCTGTCATTATTGCCCTGTGACATCATTTTATCTGAGCACTTGACTCCCAGCTCCGAAAGAAGACTACATTTCTCCACCTCCCTTAGTAGGATGGTTATATGAATGTCTTACAACAAATGAATGAAAGTATACAGAAATTTCTGCATGAAACCAGGTCCTTCAAACCCATGGTAATCTTGAACTATCATGGCCCATTTTGGACCAATTCCAGATCACTGGTATCAGGGACACAGAGGAACTTGAACCAGCGGTGGCTTTCAGAATACCATCAACTATTCCTTCAAATTTCTAATGGAAGACATGTAAATGTGTATCCTAATTCAGCTATTGTTTTCAGTATCTATATTGCACACAACCAAGGAATGTCTTACCAACTTAACAATATAGGTATATCCTATTCTATCTAAGTATTCAAGGGGAAAATATTAAGTATAGTGTTAGTCGCTCAGTTATGTCCGACTCTTTGTGACCCCATGGACTGTAATCCACCAAGCTCCTCTGTCCATGGGATTCTCCAGGCAAGAATACTGGATTGGGTTGCCATTCCCTTCTCCAGCGGATCTTCCCAACCCAGGGATCAAATCCGAGTCTCCTGCACTGGAGGCACATTCTTTATTGTCTGAGCCACCAGAGAAGCCCTGTTAAGTATAGTGTCCCCACAAAATGAAGAATGTGGCCATTACAAATTATATCTTTGAAAATAAGAATACCTTGTTATAATTTAAACAAAACCACAGGATTTAATTTTCTAACGTCATCTCAAATCTAAAAACACACAGAAAACTATATGTAAGTAAAGTATCCAAAATATGGATTATGTTTTTACATGTGAATGCTTTAAATTAAATATTCCAAATAAATCCAAATAAAAATAAGCAGGAATTATTTTCATAATTAGAAAAATTAGCCTTTTAAAATTATATTTTACCTTTTCTCTCAGGTATCTCTCCTCTTTATTATGTCATTAAGTTTCCTAATATTGCAATGGAATTAAAGTCTACTTCTCTAGTGTCACCAAAGAGAGCTTCTACATGCTATATTCAGACATTTAGTTTAGTTTCACAATTGTCAATTAGAAATAGCTACACTAATAGATACACTAAGCTACTAATATGTCTATTGATCATTTCCCCTCTTTCTTCAATTTTCCTCCACTGATTAGAGGTTGATACACCCTTCCTGTAATGCTGCTGTAACTCTTGCTCCCATTTCCCTTTGTGTTTCTCAAAGAACCACGCTGCTGATAGATCATTAATATAGGCCTTTACATTTTCCAATCAATGTCCTAACCCTTAGTGTTTTCCTCAACTGTAGTTGCTTTTCTCCTACTTGGGTGCTTGGTTCAAATGCTTCTGTCCTTTGAAACCTAACCAGATTTCTCTAAACAGACTTTCATACATTCATTTGTGCAATAATATACATCGACCACCTTCTACATTCAAACATATCAGAGGGCTGCTATTCAATGATAAATAAAAGAGATCAGACCCTTTCTTTCTCAGTTAAATACAAATGAGGAAACAAATACAATTTTAAATAATCCAGATGACTGAATACAATAGCTTATTTAGACCAGAAAAACAAGGGTGTGGGAGATGGAAATAGGCTTACTTAGACTGAATGGTTGTTGGAGAGGGATTCCTCTTTGAGATGATAAGATCTGGACTGAAAACTAAATAATAAGGGACTTTGCCAGTGGTTTAGAGGTAAACAATCTGTCTGCAATGCAGGAGACTCAGGGCTCCATGACTGGGTTGGGAAGATCCCCTGGAAGAGGTCATGGCAACTCAGGCCAGTATTCTTGCCTGGACAGAGAAACCTGGTGGGCTACAGTCCATAGGGCCACAAAGAGTCAGACACAACTGAAGTGATTGAGCACACATGCAAGCTAAATAATAAAAGAAGTTATTCTGGTTATATGATTTCTATTATAAACGACTCATTATAGGAACTAATGAACTGAATTTAAAGACTCTCAAGATCTGTGGCCAGGTCTTTTCATTATTATATTACAATAATTAGAGCAATATTTGCTCTATATGAGATAATCAATGATGTTTATTGAATACATCATACATGACTAAATAGTTTTTTTCTCCTTCTACTGAAAGCTACACAATCGAAACTCAAGGAATTTTTTTTTTCTGCTCATATATTCAGCATAAGAATGATGATTTACACAGAAACACATCTGCAGAAATGAGAGTTAAAAATCACTGCTTAGTTTATATGTGTTATGCGCCACTACTGGCATCTTATATACAATAGCTAAAGGATCACAGGAGAAGGAAATGGCAACCCACTCCAGTATTCTTATCTGGAGAATCCTGTGGACAGAGGAGCCTGGTGGGCTGCTGTCCATGGGGTCACAGAGTTGGACACAACTGAAGCAACTTGGCACGCATGCATGCATTGGAGAAGGAAATGGCAACCCACTCCAGTGTTCTTGCCTGGAGAATCCCAGGGACGGGGGAGCCTGGTGGGCTGCCGTCTATGGGGTTGCATGAAGTCGGACACGACTGAAGCGACTTAGCAGCAGCAGCAGCAAAGAATCACAACCATGTTCTCAGGCAAGCACCATGGCTCCCGGTCTACAAACTTTGAAACACTGGTTCCAGAGATTTATAAAAGCTATCCAAGATCACAAGGCTGTTATGTGGTGATATCAGGATTTTAAACCAGGTTTACTTCAGACACCAACTCCAGTGTACTGTGCGTGCATCAGTCGCTCATTCATGTCTCATTCTGCAAACCCATGGACTGTAGCCCGCCACGCTCCTCTGTCCATGGAATTCTCCAGGCGGGAATACTAGATTGGTGAGCCATTCACTTCTCCAGGGGATTTTCCTGACCCAGGGATTGAGCCGTGTAGATTCTTTACCATCTGAGCCCACTAGGGGAACGCCCTCCAATGTACTACTGGTTTTTAAAAATGTGGCCCCAGAACAATAGCATCAGTAACATGTTCAAATTTGTTATTAAAGGAAACTCATGGATCTCACTCCAGACCTACTAAATCAGAAACTAGGGGTGGGGCCAGCAGTCCGTATTTCCAAGCCCTCCAAATGATTTGAATATGCACTGAAGCTGGAAAACCATTCACTTTAAGACAACAACAAAACACTAGATTTCTTACTCTGCTCAGGACTTTCTTCTGTTGCATAACTTATTTTGATATCCAGTGTAAAGTTTAACTGTGTTCATTACAGGAAAAGCATCTGGAATGCACTAAGTGAATTTTCAAGGAAAAACATGTATTTATATGCTTTGGGGCATAAACAGGTGGAAAGTACTAAATTATATTCCTTGGCTAGAAGGTAAAGATTTTCCCCCGTCTCCTTACTAAATTATATTCCTTGGCTAGAAGGTAAAGATTTTCCCCCGTCTCCATTCAAAGACTGAATTTATGTGAAACAGTTTCAGAAATTAGTAAGCAGTTTTTACACATCAAGATTATACTCTCTGTGATTAAAAAAAAAGAAACAATGAGAAAGATATTTCTTAAGTTCTGAGAAAGAGATAAATGCCAGCACGCTGAACAGAAATGTGATTAAATAGAATTTAGCAGTCATAAAAACATGAGGGAAAACACATTTAAAACCTTGATAATGTTCCCCTCGAAATTTTATATTATTAATCAAATAAAATTTTAGAACAATTTATACTGTTTTTTTTAATACTGATTTTTTAAAATGCTGTTTTGTTCAGAATAAATGAACAGATGTTGAATGGTCTTAAATTTCAGACCACAAAACACCTTCCTTTATGTGTAAAATTTGTAGGAAATATAAAACAAATCCATATTAAACAGTGTTATCACAGGCTCTTTACCTGCCTGAAACTATGTGTCCCTTATCATGAGACCTCAGCCAAGGGACAAAGAAGTCATTCATCTCAAAATTTCTTCATGCATGAAACACAGAGATGACTTCCAGTTTTTCTTTTCACATTAGAAATGAATGAATCAAAATATGAAATCTATGCTTCTGATTTTTAATTTTATCATGATTATAATAATCTCAAAAGTTTTCTTAGTTTTAGGTAAATGTATAAGTGCCAGAAAATACCCTATCCATTTAAACATAGGTATTATTTGCATAGAACAAAAATGTATGTTAGTGTTTCCCTGGATGTGGGATTGAAGAAGGGACCTTGATGTGGAATGGTTGATGCAGAGGTGTGTGGATATCAATAAACACTAATCGTGGGCTGAAAATGTCAATCATGGGGTTAAAACCAAGTGGCAAAGAATAAGAGCCAAATGGGGTGAAAGACCTCAAAGAAGAAAATGAGATGGGATCAAGATTAGACTTAGCATCAATGAAGGGAGGTAAGATATAAAATATAGAAGCTTGTGGTTGAAAGACAGTTTCCAAGTAAAAGCTGGTAGAGTAGCTACTATAAAAAAAATAACTTATTCCTAAAAGCTGGAAGCAATTTCCCTCATATGATATTTCATAAATGATAAATATTTTAAAATTGCCCTGTATTTTAATGTCCCAAGGATACATACTATAAGATAAAAAACTCCTATGCTTAGAAACAGAAAAAATAGTTACCAAATACTTTTATTTTTATTCTTCAAGATAACCTGTTTAAATTTACTTTATGACTGAATTCTTGGTACATTACCACCCATGGGCTCAAAATATTCAAAAACCTATATCTTATTTATTCCGTTTAAAGTGATAGAAAGGTGCAAAATGATAAATCCTATTGAAGGCAACTGTAAACAATATTTGATTCATATATACTGAAACTTGTTATAAGTAACAAATGATTTAGATAGAGCACATTTAACACTGTCTAGCAATGAACATTCATTATGGGAATATCACAGGAGATGAGACTGCGGTAGATAGTAAACCATCAATCAGATGTGACCCCACAACAAATTGTACCTCATCAACTGCTTTAATATGTCATGAAGCTTCCAAATAGACATCACTGAAGCATTTGTTAAGCCCAAACTACTTTTTCACTGACAAAGCTAAAGACATTTGGTATTTTCATTTATATGTAATATCAAAATGAATTGATGTGATCTAGTCGACCAAAATAGAATTTCTATAAGGATGGGCCATTGAAATTCAGACCTTAGTTTATTTACACAAATTACCTTAATGACTGTCTTTTATTTTTGACAAGTTTGCAAGATGAAGAATATATTTAGATTCTGAAATTCCAAAAAAATAATTTCAACATGATTACCATATTATTTACAAAAATAATTTTTTTTTTTTACTTAAGCACAATGGAAGCGAAAACGTCCTTTCCACTTATGTTCCTATTATAAAACCAAGTATTAAAACCTTCCCAAGTAACACTGCAAGAAGAGCAAACACAAAAATAGCATAGTTGAATGCTCATATACTCATACAGGCATGATAATTATACCACCAAGAAATGCTTCTTGGTGGTACAAAAAAATGCTTATTGCAAGAAAAAAAAATCAAACTTAGTCTTCTGATATTAAAGAATCTCACTTATTTCTTCTGTCACATTAATTAGTTATGAACTTTGTTTATCTCTGCAATTAATTGGGATTATTTCTCTTTCTCCTGCAAATATGCATAGTTCTGTTTAATTTTGTTTTAGTCTGTTCTTCTATAGACTGCAAGGTGCTCATTTAGTTTCCATTCCACAGGGCCCCTCTCAGTTGATGTCCATTTCTTATGTGATCCATAGCTTTAGAATCATCTTTCAAACATGGGTTTTAAAAAACCTACAAAGATACAAGAAACTGACACTAGTATTTATTTGAAATAATTGAATTTTCACATTCTAGCATTCAGAAAATGTCTTGGAGGTATACTGTGTATTTTGCATGATAAATTGGATGTCTGAAAGTTAGATTCTCTTGCTAGTTAGGCTTTTGAAAAGATCCCAGTGTAGTCACAGGGAAGACTGAGTTAACAACATGTCTTAAGGAAATGTACTGCTCCTCCTGAGAAAGTAAATCAAAAGGATTTTGCAGAGGATTCAGAAAAGAGGTCTCTAGAGTTGATTCTTTTTTTTTCTCTCCAATTAGAAGTAAGTGTTTAACCTGAGGAAAATTGCTTTCAAAATTTCTATTAATTTTTACACAAAAATTTACCATGAAGTCCACTTCTTGCAAGTTCCTGCTAATGTGCCAAACCACAAAGCAAGGCTGCCCCACTAAATCTGAGCTGTTCCTCCAGCAGGTCACATAGGCAACTAAGACCAAGAAGAATGCTTTTCCACTGCTGATTCCCCTAGCTAGGGAAATGGCGTGTTTTCTGTTTCCTATAAAAGATGTTGAGGCTCTAGCCCTGGGTTCCTTTGCTATAGCCCCATCGGGCCCTGTCGTATTTGATGCCCTGTGGGGTTTGAGGACAGGAGAAATGAAGCTATCACACCCATGCTGGTGCTGTTTACCATGCTATGCTGTGAGTGTACAATTTGTTAACTGGATTGCTCTGACTCACTGAGTTTTCTTGTCTATTCTAGGGGACTCTGGAATTCTGGCAAACCAATCTTCTGGCAGCATAGACATTTGTCTGAGTCTTGTGACTTGTCACCATCCTTTAGGAGTTTGGGGATCTCCCATGACAATTAATGGGATAATTGATAAAAAACAAAATGCTATATTAATAGTTTATATTAGGAAACTAATATGCTAATTTAGAGAAGATTCTTCAAAAGAGAATTTTAAAAAATATATAATGCTCAATTGTTATCAGTTTTCTGATCACTACAATTGATACTTCTGGAAATGATTTAGCAGCATAGTCAACAAGATTCTATTTTCATTTTATATAACAATACAATCTGACTGGTGAATGGGAACATAGAGGTCATCTTTCTTAGCAGGAAGCCATGCATGATTCCCTCAAACATCTAGAAACAATACATCTCAATGTTCTCAAGATATACATGTGATTTTCAGAAAGCTATAGTCATTATGGCATCATATTGATATCTGAACGATCTGAAATCAGAGTTTTCTTAAGGCATCAATTAATTTAGCTAAGCTTTATTTTCCTTTATTCTTTTTTTTTTTTCCTTTTGGTGGAAAGGAAAAAAGCATCTAGGGCAACTCTTCCCTTTTTCTTTGAAATATCAGGCTATCTTTTTCCATCTTTCCACATGACTCTGCAAAAAGTTACACGGTTCTCCATTTTCCTGGCTAATCTGCCTCTGTTGCTTTTTGTTTTTGTTTTTAGTATTCTTTATAAGAAAAGTGTTCTAAAGTTCTCAACACCCAATTCACCATTGTCTGTGTGCAAGCATGCTAAGTTGCTTCAGACTCTTTGCAACCCTATGGAGTATAGCCTGCCAGGTTCCTCTGTCCATGGGATTCTGCAGGCAAAAATGCTGGAGTGGGTTGTCGTGCCCTCCTCCAGGGTATGTTCCCGACCCAGGGGTAGAACCAGAGTCTCTTATGCCTCCTGCATTGGCAAGCAGGTTCTTTATCACTAGCGCCACTTGGGAAGCCCCTCACCATTGTCTATGTGTTCTTTATGCCACTGTTTCAAAAAGCATAATATCCAGAATATTTCTTCCCTAAAATCTTCATATCATATAACTATAACCTAAGCATGGATTTACCTACATTTTCTTAACATTCACATCACATTGCCGGCTTACATTATGATATTTTTCATATGAAATGATTTTAAGTCATTAAAAATACGAGTGGCTTAAAAGTCATTCAAAATTAATCCAAAATGTTTGCATTTATGTGGCTAGATATTACCATGTTGGGCTGTAATCGTCAGTGGGTTATTTAATAATTGCATGTAGAATCAAAGAATCATTTTTCAATGATGAAATTTTATTTCTTGTGGTATTTGAACTGTGACTTTGCTGAACATCATTATTAAATTTGAAAACATGTTTTTTCATGTAATTAAATTAAAAAGAAAATTGATTAAAATATATGCTTCAAATAGTAAATTGGAAAGAAATTCATAAAATGTAAGCTATGCATAACTAATAAATATACATGTATATGTATCTAATTCAAGTATCTTGCAACCCCTATACAGTCCATGGAATTCTCCAGGCCAGAATACAGGAGTGGGTAGCATTTCCCTTCTCCAGGGATCTTCCTAACCCAGGGATTAAACCCAGGTCCCCCGCAATGCAGGCAGATTCTTCACCAGCTGAGCCACAAGGGAAGCTCTACTAATAAATAAATTTAAATTAAAATAAGAGAATACCATGCTTGTATATCAAATTTTAAAAATAAATGATAATTTTATACTTTTAAAAGTGCATTCCATTAGCCATTCAAATTCAGTTTGGGTCAACATGTAAATTTATACTCCTTTATGAAATGCTTAATGGCATTACGAATCAAGAGTCTTCAAATGATCATGACTTTTGAGATAACAGTCCTACTTCTAGAAACTCTGCCAAGGGAATGATTAGATTTATGCTCAAAGATATTTATAGCAGAATAATAGTATAAGAAAATAAGAGAAAGTAAGAGAAAATAAGAGAAAGTAAAAGAAAATAAGATAAAAAGTTATACATGTAAGGAAACAATAATTCTGTATATATATATTCTAAACTCTATATGTATTATGTGGGCTTTCCAGTTGGCGCTAGTGGTAAAGAATCCGCCTGCCAGTGCAGGAGACATGAGACAAGGGTTTGATCCCTGGGTCAGGAAGATCCTCTGGAGGAGGGTATGGCAACCCACTCCAGTATCCTTGCCCGGAGAATCCCATGGACAGAGCAGCCTGGTGGGCTACAGTCCATGGGCTTGCAGAGTTGGACACAACTTAGTGACTAAACCATCACCACCAAACAACTCCTATTTGTCAGATTAGGGTTCTCCAGAACATGCAGATAAAACACTCAGCGTCACCAAAAATTCAGTACTGAAATATTTTTTCATGTTTTTTTCCAGCATGCTTTGCTCTTGTTACCTAATATTCTTGCAATTATCTTTAAAGACACTAGGTTCATTTTTCAACTAGTTAGATATATTTTCTACAGTTCTCTCAGACTCAGAATAATTGTATCTTGAATAATAATTCTGTTCACTCTCACTTAAATCCACACAGCTTTTGTCACTATAGTTATTCAAGCTAATGCTATTCCTTTTTGGTCAAGGAATAATTATGCTTCCTTCCCAACTCCTTTCCTAATGTTTTAATATTCACTCATAGGAAAGCTTGATTAATAATATCTTCATACCTCAAGTGGTATTCTTGGATAAGAAGACAAGAAACGTGTTTAACATTACCTACTCTGACCTACAGATTGACTAAAAGGGACATAAAGCTATGTAATTCAAACTGTAACTAACCTCCACTTATGAACATAACCTGATATCCAACACTACCTAACATTTAGAAGGTAGATTTTAAATTAATTTTTAACTTAAACAATGGGACATGTTGGGTAAGAATGGAATAATCAGAATTTCTTCTCAACATATTCATGATTTTATTAACTTAATTATTTCTATATCTAGAAATGCATCTTCTAGAAAACAACAAACTCTTTATAATCTACAATATGCTAACTGGAAACTTTAAACTAGTTCTTTATTTTTTTTCTTTTTGCTTTAGTATCATAATAGTTGACACGTATACTGAAGACCTCGGCACTCTATATTACCTTGAAATATGAGAATATATGAGTTTTCAGTGTAATATTAAATGCAGTGTTGCATTTAAGAGTACTTGAGGTTGTTTCATGGGCGTTTCTATTAAGACTGATCTGTTTGTAGTATTTCTATTAACATGAAAGCTTCATTTATCAGAAAAGCATATTCTTTGATCATAGCAGATAACAGGAAATTTGCATTTGTGAGGTTTTATTTTTTTTCCTCCTCCAGCAGATTGGGGGGGGGGGGAGCATTTGGGGATTAAAAGAGTCTCACTTGGAATCAAATTTTATTTTATCCATCAAGGAAAACTCCTGGTTTCATGTACTTTTAAAAAACATCCAGTTTCATCTGGATATTTAGGTATAATTTTAAATTAACAAAATCTAAGTAAATTACTTTGATTGTTGTTTTTCAGTTGCTAAGTCATGTTGGACTCTTGTGACCCCATGGATTGTGCCCCTGCCAGACTCCTCTATCCTTGGGATTCTCCAGGCAAGAATACTGGAGTGAGCTGCCATTTCCTTCTCCAAGGGATCTTCCCGACCCAGGGGTCGAAACCATGTCTCTTGCATTGCAGGAAGATTCTGTGTACTGAGCCACCCTTTTACATACTTTCAATTATCACATAACAAACATGATATTAGGCAATTCAAAAAATTAAAGCAATTGTTAATTGGTTAAAAGATAAGGACTTCTGCCCTATGAACTTTCCAAATATCCATCTACAGAGACATTTAGAAAAAACATCCTTAGTAGTTGCACATTTTTTTTCAATAATGAATTTTATTATCTAAGGTACATATAAATGACCCCATTACCTAAGCCCTGACTGGGAAAGAGCACACAATTTCAGTTCAAGAAAAGCATCACGCCCCTTGTGTCAGTAGCATTCATTTATCATTTGTGGTTTATGAGGCTAGAGAACTTAACTTGTTCTTTTTCTTAGTGTTTTAGTCTTGACACCTCAAAGTACTTCCAAAAGCACCCACGTGTTCTCTTGCAGTTTCTTCCTTTAATTTGGGTTCTGATGGGCGGGGAAAACATATCATGTTGACACTGACTAGAATGATATGAGGTTTACCCGTGTGCCAAACTTATCAATTGTGATAATGACAGGTAATTTTATTCAAACTACGCTGTAATCCTCAGTAGAACTTCCCCTATTTCTCCATGTTTATGTATTATTCAGACTCATAGTGACCCTGAAGTAGAAAAAGCTTCTTGTCTCTTAAAACTTTTATTGAGAGGATTTCAAAACACGTACAGTTAAGTGCTCTTCTCTGTGCATTTAATATAGAGTGAAAAGCTGTTTGGTATTCATTTTAGATTCACTGGCAACAAGACAAAAAAAGTGTGTGCTAGGAGTCAGGAAGATATATATGAAAAATTAAAAGTTTAAAATTAATTTGAACTTGTAATGTGCCACGTGGAAATCTAAAAATCAATCTCCAAATGGAACAGCTTGAAACTTTCTGTTGCCATCTGGTTTTGGACCTGGCTCATTCAGTTCCAATTTTGCCCTGGTGAATACTCCAATTTTATATATACTACATGGGAACGATAATCTTCTCACCACCTAAGCACATCTTGTTGTATTTCCTAAAAAATGTAGCTGTTTTTGTTCTTTTTCTACACTACCAATATTTCCTAAGGGCCCTCTTAATCACGGACACACTTTCTTTTAAATCAGATGTGCATTAGTATTTGAAGTATTAGCTTATTGTATAGTGATTGCATTTTCTTTGGTAAAATTTTTAAAATGTACATCTTTAATGAGCCTAAAATACAGATTGATGAATCCAAATAAAGGGTGGGGGAAAAAGATTTGGCTATTTGAGTTGTAAAGTGAGAGAAAAAATAAGGCCCAATACATAGACATTGATTTAAATAAGATTATGTGAGGCAAGCATTGACACAATGCTGGCATACCAGAAGTACTCAGGAAATGTTAGCAATTACCCTTGAGTGTGTGTGTGCGCACTAATAATAACATGCAAAAGGTTTGAATGGATTTAATTTTTTTTTGAGGGCTTCCCTGATAGCTCAGTTGATAAAGAATCCGATTGCAATGCAGAACACCCCAGTTCGATTCCTGGGTCAGGAAGATCTGCTGGAGAAGGGATAGGCTACCCACTCCAGTATTCTTGGGCTTCCCATGTGGCTCAGCTGGTAATTTCTTCAAAGAATTTTTTTCTGAAGAAAATATTTATTGAAAAGCCACTGTTAGTTACTTAACATACACTAACTCACTTATTCCACACAAAATAACTTCCTGAATACGCTGAGCATTACAGATGAGATCAGGCACATTCAGGGGGGTACAACTGTGGACAAGAATACTGAGGATTACAGGATTCAATAACTCCCCTTTGAGTATACAGTTAATAAATGGTGGAGATGTAAACAGAAATTTGATGTCTTTGTTATTCCTTGATGACACTCTCAAATAAATTTAGCAAGTGTAAGCTACCATACCACAACATTATTTTAATTAGCTTTAAAGGCATCTGTAAGATATTGAAGCCAAATGATTGTAACAAAACTGTAAGGATTTAAGCTACAATAGGATGTATATAAATGCATCTTCTCTATTAGTACTTCTCTAATAGTACATCTATTGATGATTTAGTTCTTAATAATACAGTCAAATCTAGTTGAAAGTGAATGACAGTCACAAGTAAAACTGACTTCTAGTAACTTCATCATATGTTTTTAAACCCAATTATTAAAAGTTAAATTTTTGCTTCGGAAAAATAGGCTACCATTTCCAAATTACTTAATTCATATACCCATCCACCTGCCTAGATTCTTCAAACAGATGAATAAAATCTTACTTTTATATATACATAAGGCATTTAAAATTACAACAGTAAATTTTAAAGATCATCCAATACTTTAATTATGATACTAAGAACTCTTCAGAACACATATTGCGACTTCAAACGACATGTTTATATCCCTTTTAAACGTCTTTAAAAATGTATGACAACTGATAAATAGCTGAAAATATTAAAATCACATAACTTACACTCACAGAGTTTAATCCAGCACTTATAAAATATGGGCTGTCTATACAGAGTATGGAACCCTTGTAGCTCAGATGGTAAAGAATCTGCCTGCAATGCAGCAGACCTGGGTTCGATCCCTGGGTTAGGAAGGTCCCCTGGAGAAAGAAATAGCAACTGCTCTAGTATTCTTCCCTGAAGAATTTGATGGACATAGGAGTCTGGTGAGCTATAGTCCATGGGATAGCAAAGAGTCAGACATGGATGGACAACTAACCGTTTCACTTTCATACAAAGCATAATCATATATACATTTATACATTAATTTTTATATACACAAACTAATTTATTATCACAGTAATACAAAATCATTTAATAGCTTTGTTGCAAAGTATTTTGCATTGTCAAATAAATGACTCAAGAAGATGCTTTGCACACTACACATTATATAAGGCAAATAAATAGTTTTAAGTAACCGTGACACTATTCTTTATTAAACTCTTCACAGTAAGAAATCAAATCACAACTCAAACTTTAATTCCAGCACACAGTTTTGTGTCACTGCTTTTGTTTTTAAGCCATGAAAACATAAATGTTGCAAATGTAACGAGGCAGGAATTCTAGAGATCTACAATCTAATGGGTACCTGCAAAATTACTCAGGTAATTTGCACCATGCTTTGGTCCCTAAATACAGCAGGCATCACATGACATATCCTACCAAGACCTGCTACAGCCACTTGTTTCCAGCTCTATAAATTCTAGTTCACTCTCTGCCCAACTCTCAAAGCTATACTTAGCTGATTCTGTTGTTATTTCCATTAATTCTCAACATGCTGCCTATTGGAATCAGATTGGTTACTTGATATTCCCCAAAGATAGCATACTGTTGGCCTGGGTCAGTGGTCTGGCTACAAAGTATACTATTCGATAACCTTAGGCAAATTGTTATTGTCAAATGTAGAGTCAAAACTATGGTTTTTCCAAGTAGTTATGTACAGACATGAGAATTAGACCATAAAGAAGGATGGGCACTGAAGAGCTGATGCTTTCGAATTATGGTGCTGGAGAAGCCTCTTGAGAGCCCACTGGACAACAAGGGGATCAAACCAGTCAATGCTAAAGGAAATCAACCCTGAATATTCCTTGGAAGGACTGAACCTGAAGCTCTAATACTTTGGCCACCTGATGAGAAGAGTTGACTTATTGGAAAAGACCCTGATGCTGGGAAAGGTTGAGAGCAGGAGGAGAAGGGAGTGATAGAGGATGAGATGGTTGAATGGCATCAGTGACTCAATGGACATGAGTCTGTGCAAATTCTGGGAGATTGTGAAGGACAGGGAAGCCTGGCATTTTGTAGTCCGTGGGGTCACGAATAGTTAGACATGACTTAGTGACTGAATAACAACAGTGACAAATATGGGCAACAGTATCTTTTGAATAGAGTTGACACAAGTATTTTGTTACAGAAATAGAGAATGCACTTTTAGAAAGGAAAATAAAATTTAAAAAACCTGCTCAGCTATATATAGCTCTGTATTTCCCTGATCTCATTATTCTGGCTATTATCATCTGAAAAATCTTTCCCTTTCATATTTATCTATTTATTCAAAGACTTAAAAAGCTACATACACATAATCTGCAGCTCATTTATTGTGCTGGTTGCTTTTCCGACTGTTTCTTTATGCCTATCTTCTCTGATCATTTAAATTATGTTTCTCTCAAGAGCATTCATAAACATTTGTTTGATGAATGAATGTATATATTTTAGGTTTCCAGCTATACTTTATAAGCACAGTATAGGCATATAGATGGACATAAAAACATTTTACTAATAGTACAGTACACATTGATCTACCTTGAATGTACATAACATCTTTGGGGACCTTGCATGGAAATGCACAATTAGCAAAACTCTTTATCTGACAGTACATCAAATTTAAATCATCACACTTGGCCATCAACAACCTCAGCCCCAAATGTCTGCAAGTATCTATCCACTGGTCCATGCAGTCCCTAAACAGGAGTGGGACATTCTTTTAGATAAATAAAAATCCGTACTGGGTAGCCAGAGGCAATTCTCAGGCCCCTATGGATTCTAGAAGGCACTTCAGTTACATTCCTGATTGCCCTAAAATAAATTCTTTATTAGCTGCCAACTATTACATTAGAGAACGCCTGATGTGCCCCCGTCTCCAGAACAGAATCTTGGATTTTGCCCAGCTTGATAACTACTTCTTTGATGACAGAGCTTTTGACATTGATCTGAAAGGGATTCTACCAAGCATATGTAGGGTCTATCCTAATAGTATATGTAGTGAACTCTTCATAAATTGACAGAAGGAATGCATTTTTATATTCATCCTGGCAACATGTCAAGAGCTATACACTGGCATTACTGAATTAACTCATTTAATCTTTATATTTTCCTGAATAATAATACCAGGCAAAAATCTTCTCATATGAGAATATAGGCTTATACATTTGGCATTTTTACAGAGACAGAATTCAAGATGTAGTCATTCAAATAAATGTTATTCATAAATGCATTCAGTTTTGTTGGTATGTATATCTGCACACTATTGGATAACATCCCACCTATTTCTACAAAAAATAAAAACACAAAACTTCATTACATAATGGAGTCTGAAGCATATATGCAAGGCTAAATTTGATGTATAGATTTTTAGAAAAATTGGACTAGATTTCAAACTGAATCTGTTAAGTATAAATCACATCCTGCCTCAAAAGTAATGTGTTCACAACTACTTTCCCCCTATTATCAAGATCAGTTGTTTTTCCCTGCTAATTCTAGAATATAGACTGCCTCTAAGACCACATCACCATGTCATTCAGGTATCATCTAGTCACTTAGTCATGTGTGACTCTTTGCAACCCCATGGACTGTAGCCCGCCAGGCTACTCTGTTCATGGAATTCTCTAGGCAGGAATACTGGAGTCAGCTGCCAGTTCCTTCTCCAGGATATCTTCCTGACTGAGGAACTGAACTTGGGTCTCACACTGCAGGCAGATTCTTTGCCATCTGAGCCACCGTATCATCATGCCTTTCTACATACCAAAGTTCCCAAATTGATGATTTGAAATTTATATTTTAAGGTGAGTCATTTCAGCTATTCAGTAGCTAAAAATACTTTAAGACAGCCAGTTGCTCTCTCATTTTAAAAAGAGGGGAAACAAATAGAAAAGACAGAGCAAAGGAACATTAAAAAAAATAGT
Source organism: Cervus elaphus (assembly GCF_910594005.1). NCBI lineage: Eukaryota > Metazoa > Chordata > Mammalia > Artiodactyla > Cervidae > Cervus > Cervus elaphus. Next base: position 24,327,330 of record NC_057845.1, on the reverse strand, counting down.
ATAAATCATCTAGAAGTTAATAAGTAATCTATAGAACAGTTTGAATGTTGGAGCTGAGCTCAATGAAGTTGATGTGATTTTGCCATAATATCAAGAAGAAAATAAGTTCAGAATATAATCTGTATATTTGTCATTTTACTCCCTGCTACCCCTAGCCCTCTACCCCTCAACAGCACCAAGGCCAACCTTAGTTTAGTTCCACTGTTTTGTTTTTAACATCACAGTCACTTACCTTACTTAGAGACATGCCAATTGAAAGGAAAGAAAATTGCTTCTCCCACCTCCCAACTTAGCCGAAAAGCTTTAAAAATCATAAAATACAAGCTCCTAGAGGATAGAAATTTGTATGTATGTATATATAGTTTTTTAGTGCTTTGGAGAAACCAATTTTTGAATGCCTATTTAATAAGTAGCTTTCAAAAACTCAATGTGGAATGACTATAGCAATACCTTTTCTGTGGTGAAAATGTCTGTCCTTTGTAAGATACTAGTTCAGGACTTTGGATCTTTGACTTGACTTTTACATTATAACTCTAGAATTGTGATCTTTCATATATTTTTCTTAAGTTCTCCTCCCAGACAAAGGTAACACTAAGGACGAATGTGATTAAATGGCTAAAGGACAATATTCAATGAGGCCATGTGGTTGCTTAGTCACTCAGCTGTGTGCCGGTGTCTGTGCCCCTGTGGGCTGAAGCCCACCAGGCCCCTCTGTCCATGGGATTTCCCAGGCGGGAATACTGGTGTGACTTGCCATTTCTTCCACCAACGGATCTGCCCAACCCAGTGATCGAACCTCTCTCTCCTGCTTGGCAGCCAGATTCTTGACCACTGAGCCAGCAGGGAACCCAGCTGAGGCACAGGCCCTGCTGAGCGCTCTGGCCTCTGAAAATGCAATGAACTTTAGATGTAATGTGCTTGTTTTCTTTCCTTTCCAGAAATAATATCTCTTGTTTGGATGACCTTGGTTTCTTAACCAAACAAAAATCTTTAACACACAAAAGATTTCCCAGTCTCAAATGATCAAGGCTACTATTTGAGTCACATAATCTTTAATTGGGACTTCCCAGGCGGTACAATGGTAAAGAATCTGCTGGTCATTGCAGGAGATACAAGAGACACGGGTTCGATCTCTGGATTGGGAAGATCCCCTGGAGTAGGAAATGGCAACCTACCCTACTGTTCTTGCATGCGTGTGTGGACACACACACACACACACACACACACACACACACAATCTTTAAATGACTTAAGCAAACAGGCCTTATTGTAAACTCTCATCACTTTCTGAATTTCTGTTTTGAAACTGTAATTCTTTATCAAGTAACAAAGCCTGTGGCTATAACTACATTTCACTTTCTTTTCTCCTTTTTTAAAATAAAGATACTCATGTAACTCTGAAGGTTGAAGGTCTGAATTTGAAAACTAAGAAGACAAAACCACTCTCAGATGGGGGCCTAATGTGAGCCATGATCCATCCTGAAGCAAAAATTTTATTGCTCAGTTGTAAGCCCTTTGAAAATGTAGCTTATAATGGAAGTGCTGACACAACCTTAAAATGTATTCATGAACCCCTCCACTAATATATCTAAGGTATTTCATTACCGTCAATGTATCTCACTTTTTAAAATTAAATAACCTCTTCAGAAATACTTATTTCTTTTTTAAGTGCCTGAACAAAGTTTTCTTTGTGGAATTTGGCCAGTGAACCGTCTCTCTGGAGTGGAGACAGGTAGGAACTCATAGATACACACTTAGAGATTTATACTCATATCTGATTGGGGTGGTGTGAACTATATATTAACATTTTCAGATTACACTTTTACAAGTATATTCTGAATTTATAAAGGACATTCAGCTCACAAAACTATATTCTTTAAAATGGATCAACACTCTGCTTCCTGGGCAGTTTTCCCCATTTTTGGTAAAAGCGTGTTTTTCTATTTGCAAGTTAAATATAAATAACTTCTTTCTAGCTACTTTCTAACATAAAGAACACATCAAACTCTTTCCAATTTCCCCAGCCCCCAATTTATCATCCAATACAAAATGCATTTTAAGTAAATATTACATGAAATTTCATAATCACATGGCAACAAATGTTACATTAATAATAGATAAAATAAAATGTTGAGGTTAAAAGTGAAAGAGTGAATTAGAATAAAAGTTAGACCAATACGCCTGTGGGTAAAATATACTCAGGTCAAAATTTCTAAGACCAAGAAAAGTCTATTATGCTCAAGCACTATGTTTTTCTTATCAAACTCTCACATACATTTTGCTGATTTTCTCAAATGCTGTTTTTCAAATAGCACTACAGAACATGAGCAAATTTTTCAACAGATCTTAGTATGGTTGTTAAGCATACTCTTTGATTTCTGTATCTAAAAAATACTCTCATCTTTTTGAAATTGTAGAAAAACACACTCATTTCAGGCTTAGCTTTGGAATTTACTCTTCAGTTGTAGGGAAGATAAGGTATTAAATCTATTTATTGCATACAGATGGAGATTAAATAATTTAAACAAATGAAAAACAGAAGTAGTTATTATACACAGTACAAAGAACACTCTACATTTTGCATGAATATTCATACTACTCAGTTTCCAGATTCACTATCTCACATTATAAATTACTTTAGAACAACAACGTTGCTTTCTTTTTTTCCCTACTGCATTACTTCCTATATGAGTCTGCCAGAATTTTCCAAGTTTTAAAATACTATAAATACATTCACATTTTCCTACAACTAAAACTGAAATTTAAATGATATAGTAAATGTAGAGTGATAAAAATGATTCTCCAACATTAGAAGGTAAGATATAGCACCAATTACAAGTTTTTAAAAAAAAGTGTAATTAACACTTAATGTCATTGAATATCTTATTCCCAGCCTAATTTTTCAAATTCTTTGCTCATGTATCAAATAATATTTATTGAGCCTCTACTAAGAGCAAGATTTCATATTAATAAAAATGAGTTAAAGACAAAATTTCTCTTCAAATAACTTGGAAAATGCCAAACATTTAAGACATATATACCCATATAAGACATGTATACCCATAAAAACTGACAGATGTCTAATCTAAATAAAATGTCCTAACATTCAAAATATTAAATATTACTTTCAGCACATGGTTGAAGGGTATTTGAGCTGGAGGTCAGGTGCTACTCTATAGGTAAAGGGGCATTGCAGGAAAAACATCAAAGGCAAAATTATCCAATTATATTTCTTCAAACCAGGAATTCTTAAGTTATTTTAGTAATTGAGAAAGAGCAAATCATCAGTCTTCAATTTTATTCATGAAAATCTACTTATACAATAACAAGGAATGCAAAATATTGGATTGTGTGAGGTACTTACTAAAACAAAGTAAATTTTTTACTAGCTCATATAACTAGGAAAAACTTCAGAAACAATATAAAAATAAGCTTATAGGTGTCAGGTACCAGCACATAGTTAAATTAAGTTTTAAGGTAAGAAACAAACAAAAAAATCTAACTCTAAATAATTGTCAATATATTATACTGTTCCATGCAAAAACGTAAATACAGTCCTAACTAGCACCCTCTGAATAGCATTGCTTCAATGCACCATGAAGTAAAATAACATAATGGCATAGAATGCTCATAAAACATTCTAACCCTTCCCAGAGAGAGGGGGGATAACTGCCAGAGAGGTTTTCTTTGCTCAGCAAAAATAGACACGGACAACCGGCTGCTGCAATTTATAAAAGGAAGTATGAATGTTCTGTGAAAGAATCTTCTGAATTGTCAAAAGTTTTGATAACTTCATGCTCTGTTGCCATGGTTTAACTCATATCATAACTGAGATGCCTGAGTGAACTCAACAGACTCCTTCAGGAAATTCAAAGGAATCAAGGTTAACGTGCTGGGTTGGAATTAAGCACCGTGGGGGGAGGGGCATAGGCCCCGCCCCTTTCACAATGGGAGGTGGCCCCGCCCCTTAGCTTGATTGGTGACCGTGCTGATTTACCAGTGTTTCTGCTGCCCAGGGGGTTTGTTTGGACCATCCTCTATTGTTCTAGTTTCACCCAATTTGCAACTTTTACGTCTATCCTTCTATTTATAGATATTTACATCCCATGTTCACCTTCAATAGAAATTATAGAAATAAAAATTTTGCTTAAATTCGAATTTCCAATAGCAATTTTTTTTAAAAAATGATACAATTTAAAGTCTCCTTTATGTTATGTATATTGACCATCTGCAATGTAAACTTCACTGTAAAGTTATGTTCGTTGGATTGGAGCTCTTTAAGTCTTTTAGCCCTTCTTCCTGGTGGAAGCAATTAAATGCAGAATAATTAGGTCCTTTAACCCTAATGAGGATGATGCCAGCAGTGTATTTAGGATTTCTCGTTAGTTTATCATGAATGCAAACTTATGATCACTTATGCTATGCTCTGCACTAATCATATGAGACATCCATTTTCCCTTGAGGAGTTCATATATTGTGATTAAATAGAAAAGCATGCACCTGAGGGAAAACTTGCTGGCCTACTAACCTATATTTGAGATTCATGTTCATTGATGAGCTTAAAAATCCCTCGGTAGCCAACAATAACCAGCATTTTTTTCCCCAATCATTCTAACAAGTCAGCTTACAGATACCTATTTTGAGCTGCCAAGCCCCACACTGTCTGTTTCACTCCTCACAGATCATGGCTAGCTATTCACTGATCTATGATGCTCTTTCCCAGTCCTGCCCCCCTAACCCCTTCTCTCAGAATGGTGGCCCCTGTTAATACAACAAATTGGAAATTGTCAGTGTGGGCAGGTTGCCATATGGAGGTTGACAGCTGCTGAATCAGATTAAGACAAATGCACATAGGCACTGTGAGTGCAAAAAAAAAAAAAAAAATCATTTTGGGAAAAAAAAATTTGTTTTCCTATTATTATTTCTCCTAGGATTTTTAGAAAAAGAATATCAATTTTAAAGATTGCTCTATAAAGCAGATAAGATTGAATCAGTGTTGATATAAAGCAAATTTTACAGGTAAACTAAACTTCTTAAGGAACTTCGATCCTCTTTGCTTCTGGCTGTAGTGTTTAACTTAAGAAGCCTCATTCTCCCTTTCCACCTCATCCAATTCATACACATACTTCTGGTAGGTATTTTACAAAGTAATAAATGCTCCTATTTCTGGAAAAGAAAGTAATGTTGAAAAGTTGTAAAAAACATGTTTGAAAAGGTTGCATAATATGCCAAGAGAAAAGTAACAGAATTTTAGAAGCCACACAACCATCAATAGCCAAGCTCATGAATAAATAAATATTTACAACATGTACATATGCATATCAAGGTAAAGCTACTTCATAGGAACTCAGATTCTGTGGAAAACATTTATGCAATTCGTAGACAGTGACAAAAAAGGGCACTAAAAAAGGAGGTAATTTTAAAGTAAAGAACAGTCCACATGTTTAAAGTTATCCAATAACTTGCCTGACCTTCCTAAAATATACAAGACTCTTTTAACAATAAATAAAATATGTTGGCTATGATTGTCTATTCCTGAACTTGACTGAGTCATATCATCATTGTATAGCAGAGCTAAGAAATTTTTAGCTGAGCTAGAGTACATTAGAAAGAGTAGTCATATGCTCAGATGAAATATTTTAGACCTGATTTACAAATGAAATCTAGTGCCTTAAAGCTGTGTGCAATGTATAAATGCCTAGGAAAGCTTGCAGTTTGAAATAAACCTTTGTGACTAAGTTAATTTTTCTAAAATCTTGCAGCTGTCTAACTTTCTCACTGGGTAGCTAAGCCTCCAAAGTCTATTGCTGAAGTTTATCATAGGAAATGATACTCTCACAGGGTAGAACTGCCTGTCTTCGAAAAATTTATATAGGAAGTACAAGTTAACACTCCTGACATCACCTAAAGTTGATAACACCATACATCTCTAGATCCCAAGCCACCAAAAAGCTGCCATTCAGGTTAACATAAATAAGAGCTTGCAGTCTGCAAAAAAAAAAAATCCATTGATAACATGAGGACATACAGTAATGAGGTGATATAATTTACAAGGCCCAAAGGATAACTTGCAGCTCCCTCTCCCTGGGGCTGCAGCTGCACCAACCATCGAAGCTAACTGCCCACTGGAACTTTTCCTTCAAAGGTCCAGTAGGTAGAATATTTGTAATACTTTTAATGGAACAAAAGGAGAAACAGAAAGATCAAACTGAGGGACTCGTGTATTTAGAAAATCCTGCTGAGATGCTGTGATCAATTATTAAAACTTCTTGTTAATGTTCATGCTTCTCTTTAACCTCACATTGAGTGTTGACAGCCAAGCAAAAGTGGCCAGACCCAGAAAACCTTCCTAGAACTGAGATTAAAATATCAGGTGAAAAGGAAGCTCCCGCCAAACAAAATGCTTGGCTAACTCTCATCAAGATTTCTGTCCCCTCGCCCCCCGCCCCCAAAACATTCACAGACTATCCAGAACATCTCTCCTGGGATATTTCTGCAGCATCATTCAGGCTTAGAGCATTCACAGAACAGGTACCCTGATCACTGTGTTTAGTATAAACAAATGGTATTCAGGTAAAGCAGAATCAATTGAACTTTATGGGGAAACAAACAACAAAAAAAAAGCAGGTCCAAAGTCTCAAAAATGCTCTCTCATCTCATAATGATTTTTCAACAGCAGAAGAAAATGGATTACAATACTCCAAAGTATTGAAAGGCATGTTCTCATACGGCTGATTTTTTTCAATAAAGTTAATGCAATTTATCTTTATTAATACATCAACACTGATGGAGTCAGCCAGAAAATTAGTCCTGGTGGCAATGTATTTCATAACATCCCTCGGATCATCTCACAAAATCTGCTAACAATTCAGAGATCTAACACAGAACCTGTTTCTTTTCTAATATAATGCAGCTTCCTAAGGATAACACATATAGCCTTGCATCAGAGCAACATGCATTTGGCTCTATATCTTTCCTGCTGGAAATGATCTCCGTCATGCTTTGCAAGCCCACAAAGCCAAAAACTGCACAAAACATATTTATAACAGTAACAGAGGAAAAAAAGAAAAAGCAAAACTCTTCTTCCTAGCCACCTATAACAACACATCCTCTTTCCGGAAATAAAAAATCCGATTCCGAACAGAAACAGTTCCTGTACCTTTAGCTTTCCTCAAGTTCCCATTGACTAGCCTCACTAACTCCATTTAGATCTTTAACACCAAACTTTCATCACTTACCCCCTTTCCAAGGCTTTCCTTTCCAGGGGGTCCGAGTCAGCTTGCTCAGAGTGGATCCAGAGAAAAAGAGCATCAAAATGAAGAGAAGTTCAAGCCGAGTAATCTTCCCCACTTTCTCGGATGATAACATTTCCACAAGTTAATGTCACAAAATTTCTCACATCCTCTTCCCTCCCGGTTATTAAAATCGCATTAATCATTGAAAAACCCGAGGTAGGTGTTGTTTTGCCATCTTTCTAACAGCTGAAGTAGCAGCTCCCTGATGTAGCCCTGAGCCAAAGCTATATTTCTCAGGATCCGGCTCGTTCAGCCCGCAGTCGGCACTCACTGCTGCTGCCCCAGGAGCTAGAAAATAATTTCTGATCTCCACTTTGCTTTCCGTGGGAATATATTCCTCTGCGTTCTGAGTGAGCCTGATTGAAAAGGATAAAAACAGTGATGTCTGTGTCCAGCAGAAAAGAGAGAAGATGTCAGGATTGTGTGAAAAAGATGAGAAGCAGTTGTACTGACAGCTTTCAGGCTGCTGTGTGATTCTAATAGCCGTGCAACCAACCAAATTGCTTTTAAGAGTAATAAGGCTTCCGTGAAAGCCGGTGTCACTGCCACTTGGGTGGGTAGTGCTGGGCTTGAAAATCACCCAGGAACCGCCACAGATAACGACTGCTTCAGTCCCGCTTCAGAATATTAAGGGCTGAGCAAAATATAGTATGCACAGAGGGTAGATCATCTATTGTGTGGATAATAGAGGAGGATTCGAGCGACGTTGTAGGGAAAGACGCTGAACTTAAAATCCATTTAATTTTTCCTCCACTTCACCTCGTGACATTAAACGGGGATCGCATCTGCACTAATTATTCATAAAAAGGTCTAAAATATTTATTGGAAGCGCATCAATCAATGTAGGATTTTTATCCTGACAATAAAACAGGCAGGGCAAGTTCTCAATAGTTTCAGTTCTCTGCTCAATTCATGCCAATTTATTTGGGCATTTCTGTGTCACCCGCATGAACCCACAATGAATGCTGCTAAGCAAACTTTTGGAAATAGCAACAGAGACGGTATCTGTACGGTGCTAATCACACTTTCGGGGGAACATATTTTTTTAATTTGTTTGTGTACATCACCATGGAGATATGAAAAGCTCTCTAAGTGTCTTGGTCTTCTGTAATATATTTATGAAAACATTACTGCTCACAAGGTGTGGTTATAATTAGCATCTGAGCACATGACCATGCCCTCAGCGATGAGAAGGTGGGTGAAGGCAAATCAAATAAAAGTAATTTGGTCTGTACTGCCTGAAGTGAATTAGCATGATCGAAACATTCTGGCCAATATTTGAAATCTGTCTTAGTATTATCTGTCTGGTCACTTATTCCTTTAATCACTGAGCCACAATGCATGAATTATGCATTTATGTACTTTAAAGTAATCAATTGGTATATAATGATATAACTGCCAATTTTATGATGTTATCACTTTCAAACTGGATAATAAATTGCCATTTTCAAATCATGTTATTGGAAGAGGTACTTTTAGAAGAATAATTTATCTTGATAAGATTGGTTATATTAAATTTGAAAATACAATTATAGAAATTTGCTTTTATATAAAGGAAGCAGCATTTGTCAAAGATATTGTATGGGATACACAAAAAAAGCTCTCAGGTTAATCCTTAGTTTAAAAATGATAATCAATTTGTATTCAACTTTTAATTAATTTGCAAACTCCTGAGGGAAGTGAGAAAAGTTCATATCATGCTTATTTTATAAATAGTGAATTTAAAATTTGTGTCTCTGTATACTTTAAAGTGGTAACTTTAAATTTAATTTGGAAAGCTATTTTTTCTTTACCAGTCATTCTTCTTTTTTTAACCTGTTCCTCTTTTCTCACAAGCATGTAAACAGATGTTGGTAAAATGAATCGGCCAACTCCCCGACCACCACTTTCTGAGGAAGATTCTAGACACGAACTTATTTACTGTTTACTGGCTCTATTCCTCTTGAAAGAAAGAATGTAAGTTTTCATAATTAGTAAGTTCTTTATTTTTCAATAACCTGGGCCTTAGGTTAAAGAGGAAAATGTGACATGGGTTTAGACACAACGAAAGGATGTTGGCAGAGATACATAGTATTTCAGAAAGGTCTGACAAGAGTGAAGTTAATAGGAAAAGTATTATTTCTTTCATATGTGATATAGTTGAATGGGTTGACTCGAGGACAATGTCAAGTTTAGATTTTTCAAGAGTTGCTTCCTTTTTGGTGACTCTGTGACAACACCAGCTCTGGTGAAGAAATTAAACTGGGGTTGGAGGAACCAAATCACTATTGTTCATGGAAGAAAAGCCATTCACCTGTAGAACTCATCTGACTGATGTGTGAAGTACTACCCAAACTTTCTAGACACTATAAAGAATTAGATGAAATTTCAAATGAATGGGTATACCAAAGAGAATGAATAAGGGTGCAGTAGGAAGAAAAAGAGAATTTTGAGTGGAGGGGCCTGTCACATGAGACAAATTTCTAAACAGATATATCTGTCAAAATATTTTAATACAAATACTAAATTAGCTAACTTATTACAAAAACTACATGAATTAACTCATTTAATCCTTACAAAAACCCAACGAAGTAGGAATGATAATCTCCACTTAGTACATTAAGAAACTGAGGCAAAGAGAGATGAAGTCACTCATCCAAGGTCAAAGGGCTGCTTGAACTCAAATAGCTCAGCTCTGAGTCTTTGGAAACCATTGTGCTATTCTCTCTGCTAAACTGTACTCTCTGAACTCTTAACCTTTCTGATCTGGCTGGCTCTGAAGTTACATCTTTATATAAAAGAAGAGCAAATGATGATGGTCCACTCAATATGTGCCACAGGTTCTATCTGCGAAGAACTAATTATGTGCTTTACATGTCTTAGTTATTTCATCTTCACAACAGCCTTGTGAAATGAACCCATTATTCATACTCTACAGATGATTATCTGTTCAATATCACATAATGAGTAAAAGATAGACTGAGAATTGAAGATCGTGTGGTTTCAGATGGCTCAAGCAATAAAGAATCTGTCTTCCAATGCAGGAGTCACAGGAGACGTGGGTTTGATCCCTAGGTTGGGGAGAGCCCCTGTGGTAGGAAATGGTGACCCACTCAAACAGTTTTGCCTGGAAAATCCCATGGACAGAGGAGCCTGGCAGGAGATAGTCCAGGGGGTCACAAAGAGTTGGACATAACTGGGCACACAGGCGTTCCAAGTTTACCATTCAGCTTCTGTTTTCCAGAGTCTGGTTCATGGGTCTGGGGAAACCGGATAGGACGCAAGAAGGGCTGGGAAATGAGAGAGAACTGAGGGACTCTTATGACATCTGTGACATTAAAGCTTCTATTGTTGTTAGCTTCAGAGAGGTATAGGACTGAGAAACTTCCACAGAAGGTCCCTGAGGGAGGCAATAAAAATATACTTCCTCACCACTTGTATATTATCTAAGGAAAATACAAAGAAAGAGAAAACCCCAGCACGACCGAACTCACGGTTAGTTCAGTCAGTTAGTTCAGTCGCTCAGTCGTGTCCGACTCTTTGGGACCCCATGAATCACAGCATGCCAGGCCTCCCTGTACATCACCAACTCCTGGAGTTTACTCAAACCCATGTCCATCGAGTCCGTGATGCCATCCAGCCATCTCATCCTCTGTCGTCCCCTACTCCTCCTGCCCCCAATCCCTCCCAGCATCAGGGTCTTTTCCAATGAGTCAACTCTTCGCATGAGGTGGCCAAAATATTGGAACTTCAACTTCAGCATCAGTCTTTCCAATGAACACTCAGGACTGATTTCTTTTAGGATGGACTGGTTGGATCTCCTTGCTGTCCAAGGGACTCTCATGAGTCTTCTCCAACACCACAGTTCAAAAGCATCAATTTTTTGGCACTCAGCCTTCTTCACAGTCCAACTCTCACATCCATACATGACCACTGGAAAAACCATAGCCTTGAATAGATGGACCTTTGTTGGCAAAGTAATGTCTCTGCTTTTTAATATGCTATCTAGGTTGATCATAACTTCCTTTCCAAGGAGTAAGTATCTTTTAATTTCATGGCTGCAGTCACCATCTGCAGTGATTTTGGAACCCCCCAAAATAAAATCTGACACTGTTTACATTGTTTCCCCATCTATTTGCCATGAAGTGATGGGACCAGATGCCATGATCTTATTTTTCTGAATGTTAAGCTTTAAGCCATAAATATCATAGTGCAGGTGACAATAAATTTTCAGGAAGACTGCAGAGAGAGAGAGTTCTATAAAGGTGGTCAATACAGTAGTTTCTCTTATTCACATGGGATATGCTCCAAGTCTTCCGGTGGATGCTTGAAAGCAAGGATAGTACTATACCCTATATATGCTATGCTTTTATCCTATACATTCATGCTTGTGATAAAGTTTAATTTGTAAATGAGGCATAGTAAGAGATTAGCAGCAATAACAAATAATAAAATGGAATGATTATAATAATATGTAGTATAGAAAGTTAAGTAAATGTGGTCTCTAGCAATTAAAAATCATTAAGTTATTTATTTCTGGAATTTTTTCATATAATGTTTTTGGACCACTGCTGACAGGTAACTCGAACCACAGAAAGCAAACCCATAGAGAAGGAGTGGGAGGGCTACTGTATTAAAACAAAGTGCAGTGAAAGATGGAAGAAAGATTTGGTTCGGCTAGGATGTTCCAAGCAGGGAAGATGGGTTTTTGCCTACGAATCAAGTGGTTAAGCATATATTTTAGATCTAGGTCAAGTCGGGCAAGAAGCAAAGGATAATCCATACTGAGGGAATAGCATGAGTATAGTCACAGAGATGCAAGAAAGCCTGAATCCTTCCAAGAATTGCCATGAAGACAGAATGGCTAAGATATCTGAGCATATGGGTAAGTAGCAGGAGATGAGGTAGCAATAGTAGGAAGGGGCTAGATTGAAATTTTTAAATATGCTTATTACCAAAAGTCTTAGACTTTTCTCTTGGTCACAGGAAGTCAAGAGTGAGTTTAAATGAAGGCAATTACATAATCCAAAATGAGTTAAAAACAAAACAAAAACAACTCTTAGAAGGATGGTGGAAAGTGAAATTGGAAGCAGAAAAATCATTGCAAGCAAGATACAGTTGCAAGCTTAACTAAAACCATGGGAATAAATAGGAAGAAACTAATTTGAAATAAATTATAAGATTTAGCATCATAATTCATTAATTCAACAAACATTTAATAAACGAATATTTTGAGCCAGGCAAAATGCTAGGTATTTTAAGATGAAGAAGACAAGGGTAAATAAGATTCTATAATCAAGATGCTTATATCCTTAAGAAATTGGGGGCTAAGTAGACACAAGGAGGAATAGAGCATTGCTGCAGTGTCTGAACTCTCTTCTTCAAAAATAGATTCTTTATAAAAGAATAAAAAGTCTTTATAAAATAGATTCTTGTCTGACCTACTAACATTTGCTCTAATTTTGATAGCGTTAACAAGACTTAAGTATCTTAGCAACTATATTCATTTTTATTCTGATAAAAGTATTTATCCTATTTTAACAAAATTCCCTAAGATCTTGATATTTATGCTCAATAAACACCATCTCATTTTCTTAACAAGGATATAATCTCACTAATCTCTGATGCTACGTAATGGTGTAATGTCAGATGTCCTGTTTTGCTTCTGATGATTGCGATGGACAGGATAAACCTCTCCTGCTGAGTTTACAACCAAAAAGTGTTTCAAAGCATTTCAAAAGAATTAGTTGATCTTTGTGTCAACATATTTTTCTTAATCTCACAGATTATGCTCACTCCATGAGAAGTTATTGCAGACCAAGAAGGTCGCATTCCTGAAAATTCTCTTGAGTTTGGTAATTACGTAACTAGGTGGTTCTTAATGCAAAGTAGTTATACCATTTCCCCAGGGGACATTAGGCAATGTATGGAGACATGTCTTGGTTCTCACAGTGAGTGTCTGAGAGGCTGTTAACATCTTATACGGTGGTTGGAGGGCAGGATGCTGCCCCTACCCTATAATTCAGAAGACAGTCCCTGCAACAAAGAGAGATCTGACTCAAAATGTCAATAGTGCCAAAACTGAGAACTTCCGAGGTATCCTCAGTTTGTTGGACCACAAGATGAAAACTCTTCTAGCCTCTGCTTCTCTTTAAGTACAACAGAACAAATACTCTTATTGACTGAAGTTCACAAGATAACCACAGAACCCTTCTAACCGAGGTGTTTTCTTACAGCACCAATGTAAACTGCCCTATTTATATTTGTATGCTTCAAAAAAGCGTCCCACTTCTCTTGGTATAATTCGCTTACAAGAAATCACTCATCTCCCTGAACACCTAACATCAAGCCAAAGAACTGGTAGGTTTACTTCACTGGAGTGCTCAAAGGGACCCTGTGACGCATGCGAATATCAGTAAAAATTCTGATTCTATTTCTCAAAATATCAGAGAAAATCACCAGAGCAAACTTAGCTCTCTGGCTTTCCAATGACTTTCCCTCTTCTTAACCTGACAATGCTTATTCTCGGCTAACTACAGGTTGCACTATCATCACTATATTTTATATACTCTATTAATAAGCCATTGGAAAAGTTTAGCTGGGATTTAATCAAGAAGAGGCTTGTAAATCAACCATAGCATTAGCTTGATAACTCTTGAAAGACCACAGATAAGTTCATTAATACATTCATACACACATATACATATGTAAAGAGTTGTCATTAATTCCTTCATTATTACTCTCTAACTCTTCAGCATTCTTGTTTGACTACACAGCCAAAATACAGATCTGGATGGATCAGTGCTGTATTAAAAACACATTTTAATCCTTTGTCCTTATGTTTTATTTAAACAGAAATGATGAAGTATTTGGTATACCCCTTCTACCTCAGTTTACTAGAAACACAAATTATTCCATAGGCTAAATAATAGAAACATCCTTTGAATTTTGTTCAAATTACTGTGACATATTGGAAATCTTATTTCCAAGATCAAACAGGTTCAGTTACATATGTAACAGTTCAAATACATATATATAAAATCTACAGTTAAGGTGTGTGTGTGTGTGTGTGTGTGCGCGCTGTATCTCAGTTGAGTCTGACTCTTTGCGACCCCATGGACTGTAGCCTGCCAGGCTCCTCTGTCCATGGAATTTTCCAGGCAAGAATACAGGAAAGGGTTGCCATTTCCTACCCCAAAGGATCTTCCGCATCTAGGGATCAAACCCACGTCTCCTGCATCTCCTTCCTTGGCAGGTGGACTCTTTACCACTGAGTTACCTGGGAAGTTCCACAGTTATGGTATGGTTGAGAAATCAACTCTGGCTAAGTGAAATATACACATAACTAAAAGAAAAAAAAAATTGTTTTCACAGTTCTTGAGAAATATTTCCAAAGAGTTTCATTCATTCTTTTTTTGTCTGCCAGTAGTTTATGCAGAGTGAACATCTCTGAATCCCTCTGATTTAAAACCAAGTGGTACCCAAGGATCACAGGCTTCAGGCATATGTTATGCTATTAGCTTGCAATTATAGACAATGACAAAGTAGCAGTGAATCTGTAAAGAGATCAGAGCTCGCTGACCTTTCAAATGAACTCCTAATACTGCATTTCATTTTTATTCTCTTTCATTTAAAAACTCAAGTGGAGCCTTATATGTCTTTATTTCAGGTTTCACTACATAATATGCTTTTAAAAATTTCAACGGAGAAAGGCAGCTTGATATTTTGTTCTACAGCTTGTTTTGTAGAGGGATTCTATTTTTGCATTTTTAATAGCTCCCAGTAGTTGAGTGTGTGCCAAGACTTGTCAGGGTCCCAAAGGGGAGAATCTCAGTTAGCACTTAGATTTAGGCTAATTTGAAGCCCTGAAGAGCAATTCTAAGTGTTGGTGGGTCCATGAATCATCTGGGATGTTATGTAGCCAAAGCTAGCTATAAACAATACTGCAAAGTGGTTTTCATTCTGGGTAGACATGTGACCAGCCAAAATTTGAAGGCTCCATTCTTTTGAGAAACAAATGAGTTTATTAGGCTACAATGCTTTGGTTTTGATTCAGTAAGCTATGTGTGGAAGCCAGACACATGTGTTTTGAAAAAAAATCTCCTGCATGTGTCTCTGATATGCTACTCCAGTGTTCAACAATTATCTTGAAACAAAAAGCTTATCTGTGTTTGCTATCCAGAACATTATGTTTATATACATATTAATACAAGAATATTAGAGTCAATTTTAAATGTTTTGAATAAAATTTAGTATGTTTTGGGAGTTTGGAGAAAAATTAATTTCCAGGCTATGTTAAGTCATATTTAACCTAAATTGCAAATGATTAGAGACTTCTCTGTAAAGAGGTGGACTATGGGTCCTGGAGAATTATCTCAGTGATTTTCTAAAGAATAAGTCTTGGAATCTGGTCAAACATGCCTGAACCTATAAAATATACTTTTTCTTCACCTGAGGTATTTCCTTGGGCTTATGTAAAGTTCATTTAAAGGACAGTGCTAGATAGGTTGCCATGGTCTATTGGCAATGCTACATCAATTACATAAAACATTTCATATCTACAGGAGATATCAACAGGATGTTTTTAAAAGAAATATTATTGCTTTTTAATATTTGTACAATAAATTTACTCTAACATGTGATATTCTTTCCCTCAAAAATATAGAATCAAAATAGTCTTTTGAGATGAACAGCTAGAAAGTCACTAAATCACAATGTCGCAGAGTCCCATGAGGATGTCAGTAGAGTATGTATTCATATATTAAATATATGGTTGAATCTGCTTGGACTCTCCCCAGAGGGTTCTTGAGTCCCCAGGAATACTGAGTATTGGTTCAGTTTTTAGTTATCTGGTAGATCTCCCAAGAATATGTGTCTATACTGTGAATGTTGAAGATGCTAAATACAACTGTCGTACAACTAACTACTTTTTTTGATAAAAGCAAATAAACTGCAATTTTCATATCATTTGCAAGTTGAAAAAGGGGTGTACATTTTAAACAAATTGAAAATAATATTCAAAAAATATAAAATTGAATATTTTCATAATATTTTCTACCTGCTATGATAAATTTTTATTAACAATTCAGAATTGCTGAAGGATTGACTGTAGGTTTTTCATACAGCTATATATCAGTAAAGAATTAAATTTCAAATGCCACAGACAAAAAACAACAGTAGTATAAAAGATAGCTTATTTTTCTCTCATGAAAAAGTCTGGATACAGGCAATTGAGTTTTGCTCAATAAAGTTCTGAGACATTCAGGCTCCTTGTATCTTTTTTATCTAACTTTATTGAAGTAGAGTTGAGAATTAAAATTGTATATTTTTAATGTATATATATATTTTTTCTGGGTATAGGTTACTTTTATTGATGGTACACGACAAGGCAGGGCTCCCTAAGCCCCTCCCCTTCCTCAGGGCCTTGGGGATGGAAACTGTGGAGGTCGGGAGATTCTCAGTGTGGTGGAGGATCGAGGTGGGGCAAGGACTCCCCCGCAGCTGAGGATCTCTCTCTTCCTCTGGTGCTCCTGCTGGGGCTGGGGGTTCAGGGACCTTACTCCTTGGAGGCCGTGTGGACCACGAGGTCCACCACCCTGTTGCTGTAGCCGAATTCACTGTCGTACCCGGAAATGATCTTGACAAAGTGGTCGTTGAGCGCAATGCCAGCTCCAGCATCAAAGGTAGAAGAGTGAGTGTCGCTGTTGAAGTCGCGGGAGACAACCTGGTCCTCAGTGCAGCCTAGAATGCCCTTCAGAGGGCCCTCTGACGCCTGCTTCACCACCTTCTTGATCTCATCATACTTGGCAGGTTTCTCCAGGCGGCAGGTCAGATCCACAATGGACACGTTGGGGGCGGGCATGCGGAAGGCCATGCCGGTGAGCTTCCCGTTGAGCTCAGGGATGACCTTGCCCACGGCCTTGGCAGCGCCTGTAGAAGCAGGGATGATGTTCTGGGCAGCCCCTCGGCCATCACGCCACAGCTTCCCGGAGGGGCCATCCACGGTCTTCTGGGTGGCCGTGATGGCGTGGACGGTGGTCATGAGTCCCTCCACGATGCCGAAGTGGTCATGAATGACCTTGGCCAGGGGGGGCCAAGCAGTTGGTGGTGCAGGAGGCATTGCTGACAATCTTGAGGGTGTTGTTATGCTTCTTGTGGTTCACGCCCATCACAAACATGGGGGCATCGGCAGAAGGCGCAGAGATGATGACCCTCTTGGCGCCACCCTTCAAGTGAGCTCCAGCCTTCTCCATGGTAGTGAAGACCCCAGTGGACTCCACCACGTCCTCAGCACCAGCATCACCCCACTTGATGTTGGCGTGATCTCGCTCCTGGAAGATGGTTATGGCCTTTCCATTGATGACGAGCTTCCCGTTCTCCGCCTTGACTGTGCCATGGAACTTGCTGTGGGTGGAATCATACTGGAACATGTAGACCATGTAGTGAAGGTCAATGAAGGGGTCATTGATGGCGACGATGTCCACTTTGCCAGAATTAAAAGCAGCCCTGGTGACCAGGCGCCCGATGAGGCTGAATCCGTTCACTCCGACCTTCACCATCTTGTCTCAGAGATGCGGCTGGCACAGCAGGAAAGTTCCGGCTATCTGTCCAACCGGCAGGAGCAGAGAGCCTAATGTATATTTTTAACTTGATGATTTTACATATGTATACATTGTAAAATATTTACCATGAGCAAGGTAATTAACACATACATCACCAACAGGGATATCATCTCCATTTTCAGAAAAAGTCCAGATTCAGTAAGTTCTCTCCATCTGTAGATATCAAGTCAGCAGGAAGGAGGACTAGGTAAAGGGGTTAAAGAAACAGAGGTGGAAACAACTATCTCAGACAAAGATTTAGGAAAATCGCTACATGTCACTTCGGCATACCATGAACTGGCCATATTTTTTGTTTAAACTAGCTATATAGGAAGCTGCAAAATGTTACCAACTAAAATTTGGGGTTCCATCCCTTTGAGAAAATCGGAGAATAAATTTTTGGGGAAAAAAAGTTTATTTTTTCTGACATGAGCCTCTAGCATGAGATATTATGATAGATACATGATAGATCTTCAGAAAAAGTGTAGAAGTAACTTTTATGTACGAACACAATGAACCTTAAGTACATTGGAATTGTTTTTCAGTTGCAAAGTCATTCCGACACTTTGCAATCCCATGAACCGCAACTGGACAGGCTTTCCTGTCCTTCACCATTTGCTGGAGTTTGATCAAATTCACGTCCATTGCTTCAGTGATATCATCCAATCATCTCATCCCTGTTGCCCCATTCTCCTCTTGCCCTCAATCTTTCCCAGCATCAGGGTATTTTCCAATGGTTCTTACTACTTTAGAGGTTTGAAATATCATATATAATGACATCAAGTCTATGTGAAAACAATCCTCACCAGCGGTATCTTAGTTTTTGTTTAAATACTTCAAGTAAAAAAAATACATATATATATATGTATATATATTTTGAAAGACCATTCTTGCATTGATTTCAAATGTTTTAGATGCTCTTAATTTCCAATCATTCATTCTAATACTCCCCTTCAACATAATGACAAAAAGTATTTTCTTTCTTATGAAGAATTTTTTTTTGAATATTAGGGAAGGGCTGCTTGTGCCCCTTGAGTCTCATCCCACAATCACCGTCAAGCCAAATAATCTGCTTTTCATGGAGACAAATTTCAGATTCATTATCATCAAATTAATCTCTTTCCTTTAGATTTCTTGATATTATTATTAAATCAATCTTAACATCTGATTCAACAGTATTCATCCTAAAGCACAAGGCATTCTTCATTTCTTCTTTCTCCCTAATTCAAGTGGAAATAGACATAGCAAAAATGGCCTGCCAGCTGCTCACAGTACGCTCCACCTTTCGGTCCCAACCCACCTAGTTCCCTCTGCTTAGATGGAGACTGTGTCATATGACAAAAAATGTGGCTCACGATTACTTTTACAGTTCATTTGTCCTGTGTCCTCTAGCATTAAGCCTAATGATTCTGACAAGAAAACCATCACCTGGCTCCATTTCCTATTCTGTTGGATGTTAATTTAACATGACCATGGGGACTGTTCATCAGCCTCTGAAATTTCCAGGAAGAGGCATTTTTTTTTTTTTTGCTTTCCCTTTAAATCATTTAAACTATTTTTAAACAACTTGAAAATAATATTTTAAATAATTATGCTTAATAATATAATGTATGTACACACACTGATGTATTAATACACAGATATATGCATATGTGCATATATAAGCACTAATTCCTAAGTGGGAGAATTTGTTAATTAATCACCCTTAACAGTAAAATAGCTTGCCATTAGTCAAGCCTCAGGTTAATTAATTCACCAGATGATGAGTGATATAAGTCCAAGTGCTTTCTTCCTAACTACTTACTATTCCCTCCAGAAGACATGCTCAATACATCACTCATTGAGCAGCCAGGCTTCTGCATCTGTAAATGCTGAATTTTAGCACTAGATCTGATACCAGTTTCTTGGAATAAAAGATATGGAATGTAATTTTTCTTTGGCATAGACCTATTTAAAGTTGGTGAGAAGAGTCGGACCACTTAGTATTGAACAAATGAACAATTTAGGGAACAGCTACCGCCTCCCATCAAGGTTGAAGTAGATTTCTTCTAAATAATAGCAACCAAACAGTCTAGTCAGTGGTCTGTATGCCTGCAAGCATGACATTCTTAACAGCTCCACCTGATAAAATAAGTCACTGAAATGTTTCTTTCAGGTAATTTTTAGGTAAATTGAATGTCTGACCTTGTGTCAATTGCTCCATTCTTGTCCTGGGCTAAGTGTCACTTGGTGACTGGCTCCAAACTGCTTAAGGAGCATGTAGGGAAGATAGAAATCAAAACTTCAGACACCAACTTTCAAGTCTTTCTGATAACTTGTTCTCAAACTCCAGGCTGATAAATCTAACTGCTTATTCAACATTCTACACTGGGATATGACAGTAGTGAGAATTTCAGGATGATTCCCGTGACTTTCACCTTTTCATTCTCTCTTACTTCAATGTTACTTCTCTGATTATGTTCTTATGTTGCAAAAAGAAAAATTGTATGAGTGGAACTAAACAAATCATAGTAGATCTTTAAAAGCAGAGAGCTTTCTCTAGCCGGCAGCAGAAGAAGAATGCAGGTGGTGAAGTCAGAGAGATGTGAGGCAAGAGAAGAATCTGATGGAGCATTACCATGATGAAGATGGAAGGACCATGAACAATGACTGGACAGTGACCACTCCCATAACAACCAACAAGCCTATAGGCACCTCAGTTCTACAACTACAAGGAACTGAGTTATGATAACAACCTGAATTAACCTAGAAATGGATTATCTCCCATAATCAACAAATAAGAGCCCAGTTTGTATAGATCCTTGATTTTTGCATTGTGAAACCTTTAGCAAAGGACCCATCTGGACTTCTGAACTAAGGAAATATGAGCTAATAATTGGGTGCCATTTTAAGAGGCTAAGATAGTGGTAATTTGTCATGCATCCTTAGACAAGTAACACAGAAATCTAATAAGTATCTCAAACTCAACCTGTTAAATAAACAGCTCCTGGTATTTCCTCTCAGTCACGTTTCTATAGGTTTTTGCTTTTATTTAATGGCAGCTTCATAATTACATCTGCTCAGGCAAGAAAATTTGGATATTATTCTCAAATCCTCTCTTCAGTTCAGTTCACTCAGTCGTGTCCGACTCTTTGCAACCCCATGAATCGCAGCACGCCAGGCCTCCCTGTCCATCACAAACACCCAGAGTTTACTCAAACTCATGCCCATCACGTCAGGGGTGCCATCCAGCCATCTCATCCTCTGTCGCCCCCTTCTCCTCCTGCCCACAGTCCCTCCCAGCATCAAGGTCTTTTCCAAGGAGTCAACTCTTCACATGAGGTGGCCAAAGTATTGGAGTTTCAGCTTCAGCATCAGTCCTTCCAATGAACACCCAGGACTGATCTCCTTCAGGATGGACTGGTTGGATCTCCTTGCAGTCCAAGGGACTCTCAAGTCTTCTCCAACACCACAGTTCAAAAGCATCAATTCTTCAGTGCTCAGCTTTCTTCACAGTCCAACTCTCACATCCATACATGACCACTGGAAAAACCATAGCCTTGACCAGACGGACCTATGTTGGCAAAATATCTCTGCTTTTTAATATGCTATCTAGGTTGGTCATAACTTTCCTTCCAAGGAGTAAGCATCTTTTAATTTCATGGCTGCAGTCACCATCTGCAGTGATTTTGGAGCCCCCCCAAAAAAAAGTCTAACACTGTTTCCACTGTTTCCCCATCTATTTCCCATGAGGTGATGGGACCAGATGTCATGATCTTCGCTTTCTGAATGTTAAGCTGTAAGCCAACTTTTTCACTCTCCTCTTTCACTTTCATCAAGAGGCTTTTTAGTTACTCTTAATTTTCTGCCATAAGGGTGGTATCATCAGCATATCTGAGGTTATTGATATTTCTCCTGGTAATCTTGATTCCAGTTTGTGCTTCTTCCAGCCCAGTTTTTCTCATGATGTACTCTGCATATAAGTTAAATAAGCAGGGTGACAATATACAGCCTTGACGTACTCCTTTTCCTATTTGGAATCAGTCTGTTGATCCATGTCCAGTTCTAACTGTTGCTACCTGACCTGCATACATGTTTCTCAAGAGGAAGGTCAGGTGGTCTGGTATGCCCATCTCTTTCAGAATTTTCCACAGTTTATTGTGATCCACACAGTTGAAGGCTTTGGCATAGTCAATAAAGCAGAAATAGATGTTTTTCTGGAGCTCTCTTGCTTTTTCGATGATCCAGTGGATATTGGCAATTTGATCTCTGGTTCCTCTGCCTTTTCTAAAAACAGTTTGAACATCTGGAAGTTCATGGTTCACGTATTGCTGAAGCCTGGCTTGGAGAATTTTGAGCATTACTTTACTAGTGTGTGAGATGAGTGCAATTGTGCAGTAGTTTGAGCATTCTTTGGGATTGCCTTTCTTAGGAACTCTAATGAAAACCGACCTTTTCCAGTCCTGTGGCCACTGCTGAGTTTTCCAAATTTGCTGGTATATTGAGAGCAGCACTTTCACAGCCTCATCTTTTAGGATTTGAAATAGCTCAACTGGAATTCCATTACACCCACCAATTTTGTTCATAGTGATGCTTTCTAAGGCCCACTTGACTTCACATTCCAGGATGTCTGGCTCTAGGTGAGTGATCACACCATTGTGATTATCTGGGTCATGAAGATCTTTTTTATACAGTTCTTCTGTGTATTCTTGCCACCTCTTCCGATTATCTTCTGCTTCTGTTAGGTCCATACCATTTCTGTCCTTTATTGTGTCCATCTTTGCATGAAATGTTCCCTTGGTATCTCTAGTTTTCTTGAAGAATCTCTAGTCTTTCCCATTCTGTTGTTTTCCTCTATTTCTTTGCACTGATCGCTGAGGAAGGCTTTCTTATCTCTCCTGGATATTCCTTGGAACGCTGCATCAAATGGGAATACCTTTCCTTTTCTCCTTTGCTTTTCGCTTCTCTTCATTTCACAGTTATTTGTAAGGTCTCCTCAGACAACCATTTTGCCTTTTTGCATTTCTTTTCCATGGGGATGGTCTTTATTCCTGTCTCCTATACAATGTCACGAACCTCTGTCCTTAGTTCATCAGGCACTCTGTCTATCAGATCTAGTCCCTTAAATCTATTTCTAACTTCATAAGGGATTTGATTTCAGTCATACCTGAATGGTCTAGCGGTTTTCCCTACTTTCTTCAGTTTAAGTCTAAATTTGGCAATAAGGAGTTCATGATCTGAGCCACAGTCAGCACCCAGTCTTGTTCTTGCTGACTGTATAGAACTTCTCCATCTTTGGCTGCAAAGAATATAATTAATCTGATTTCGGTGTTGGCCATCTGGTGATGTCCATGTGTAGAGTCTTCTCTTGTGTTATTGGATGAGGCTGTTTGCTATGACCAGTGTGTTCTCTTGGCAAAACTCTATTAGCCTTTGCCCTGCTTCATTCCATACTCCAAGGCCAAATTTGCCTGTTACTCCAAGTGTTTCTTGACTTCCTACTTTTGCATTCCAGTCCCCTATAATGAAAAGGACATCTTTTTTGGATGTTAGTCCTAAAAGGTCTTGTAGGTCTTCATAGAACCGTTCAACTTCAGCTTCTTCAGTGTTACTGGTTGGGGCATAGGCTTGGTTTATGGTGATATTGAATGGTTTGCCTTGGAAATGAACAGAGATCATTCTGTCATTTTTGAGATTGCATCCAAGTACTGCATTTCAGACTATGATGGCTACTCCATTTCTTCTAAGGGATTCCTGCCCACAGTAGTAGATATAATGGTCATCTGAGTTAAATCCACCCATTCCAGTCCATTTTAGTTCACTGATTCCTAGAATGTCGACATTCACTCTTACCATCTCCTGTTGGACCACTTCCAATTTGCCTTGATTCATGGACCTAACATTCCAGGTTCCTATGCAACATTGTTCTTTACAGCATCGGACCTTGCTTCTATCACCAGTCCCATCCACAACTGGGTATTGTTTTTGCTTTGGCTCCATCCCTTCATTCTTTCTGGAGTTATTCTCCACTGATCTCCAGTAGCATATTGGGCACCTACTGACCTGGGGAGTTCCTCTTTCAGTATCCTATCATTTTGCCTTCTCATACTGTTCATGAGGTTCTCAAGGCAAGAATATTGAAGTGGTTTGCCATTCCCTTCTCCAGTGGACCACATTCTGTCAGACCTCTCCGCCATGACCCGACCATCTTGGGTGGCCCCACATGGCATGGCTTAGTTTCATTGAGTTAGACAAGGCTGTGGTCCTGTGATCAGATTGGCTAGTAAATCCTCTCTTACTCTCTATGAAATCCATCTCAGATTTGTTGAATCAATGTCTATAAAATATCCATAATCTAATCTATAAAATATCTAGAATATCCACTATTCCAGTCTCATCTGAGCCACTGACTTCTTCCATCTTCCATTACAAGAGCCAAATAACAAGTCTTTGCACCTCAACCCTAGACCACCTTCTTCCTACATATATTGTCAACACAGCTGATAGACTAAATCTTTTAAAAACTTCAGTCATATCACATCTTCCTCTGCATCATCTACCCCTTAACTTAGAGTAAAAGCCAAAGCTCAGGCAATGACCTGGAACATTTTTCATGATCTGTCCTTTACCCGTCCAGTTTGACTTCATTTTTTCCTCTTCTTCTCACTCACCGTACACCAGTTTTCCTGGTCTCCTTAAAAGTAAAAGAATCATGTTGAAGAAAACATGTTTGCTTTAGAGTATTTGTTCTAATGGTTCTTTTATTTCTAAATTCAGCTCATCAAATCCATCATTTGCTTCAGGTCTTTGCTCAGATTCATCCTCTCAATGACATGCATGTCTACTACCCTAGAAGCATGATGTCTATCCTCACTCCTAGCACTCTAGATCTTCCATATATTTTTTTTTAATTTTCCTATAACATTTCTTAACTTTCAACATGCTGTTTACTTTACTTCTTTGCTGTGTTTTGTATTTATTTCCCATTTACTCCCAAATAGAATATAAACTCCTTGAAAACAGGCGTTTTTGTTATTAATAGTTTTATTCACTGATGTATGTGTCTAAGCACTTGCATATTTACTAAGCTTGCAAAAGAAGCTCAGTAAGTATTTGTTAACAAATGAATGAAAGGCAAGCACTTTGGGACACCTACGAAAGGAAACCACCACTTACAGATCTGAAGCTCTGGGTCACTTCTGACAAGGCATGTTCAAAGGGACACTGAATGATGGTTGTGAAGCTAGAGTTGCCTTGAACACGTTAATCTAGCCATAAACCTATTTTCCACAAATAACAAAGTCTGATATTGCATCTCCATTTTGCATGTTGGTGATAGAAAAATGCATGCATTCCTGGCTCTACTACTCATTAGCAGTGAGACTCTGATAAAATTTTTTAATCATTCTGTGTCTAATAGTCTTTATTTTTTAAAATCAAGATAACAAATATATCCTAGGGGACTGTTTTGAAGTTAAAAGAGATCACAAATTAAAAGTGTGGGGCAGGAGTATGTACTCTAAGAATATTAGGTTTCTCCCAGCCTGTGTATTCTTTGACTTCAAATTATTGAATGATTGCCAAGAGGCTGAATCCATCTAAATGATTCCATCTGATTCCATGTCCTCTATTTTAGGGGATTTTTCAAATACTGTCCCTCAACCTGATTCCAGAATGAGACTCAGAATAAGGTTCCTAGAGATGTAATTTAGAGACCTCACCCCTACCTCCAGAGTTTTAGTCTGAAACCTCAAGTTTCCTGGATCTGTCCCTGAACCAAATTTACCCTACATAATTCACTCTCATCTCCACTGACTTCTCTCCCTCCCCACTTACTCTCTCTCCTTTACTTTCAACCCCACCCTTGTACAATCCCACCTAACTCTTTGTGTCCCTGCAAAGCACCTGGACCAGGTCTTTGCACTGAGGACTACTCACTTAGGAAGTGACCCACACTTCTAGTTCCACCATGATGGCATATTGTGGAGAATCCTGTAGTATCTCATGAACTTTATTCCTTTGTTTCAGGCCTGGAATAGGGAGGATTTTTTTCCGGGAACACTGACTGTGGTCTCTGATGGCCTCCACCTGGGCTCAGTACTTTAGGTATATCTTAAACTACATCTGCTCTGTGGAATAAATTCAGACAATCTATGTGACTATCTCTGCCCCTTGTTTATGTGTATATGCTCCTCTTTGATGGCTGTTATCCTTTTAAAATTATATATATATGTATATATTATATATATGTATATATGTGTATTTATATGTATATATGTATATATATATGTATGTATATGATTATATATATATATATGTTATAGCTTTCAGACAGGAACTAGAGCAATAGCTTGAAACACAGTTTCTCTTCTAAACACATTCCTTCATTTGCTTGTTTTTCTCATAAGACCCCTTCGGGAATTAAATATAGTTTTTAGTGTTTTTCTCAAGAGAGACTTTTTTTTTTTTTAGGTAAGAAATAAGCTTTCTTCTTTCTAAATCACTTTGAACTTTTTTTTCCTAAGGACACTTCCTAGAGCTGAAGTTATAAACATCATTTCCTTCCCTGGAAAAAGATAATTAGGCATCATTTTAAAAAGAGTACTTTAAAGAGATTTAAGCAAAAACATGCAGTAAGTGACATACCTTGACACATGGGTATAGTTCTAGGCATGTGGAACTCGGCTATGGTATAATTATACAATGAGGAATTTCCATATTATAAAAATTAACATTTGGGTGGTCCAGTAGTGTCTTTCTCTGGGTTTATAGAGGTTGTCAGGGAGATGGAATGTTCTACTACGAGTATGGCACAATCATGGGGGGCATTTTTTAAAAGAGGATTCAGGGTGGGCGGCCCCTCCGGGTTGATACATTAAGATCATGAAATCCAGTTTCAGAGAGGCAATGACTTGCTCTCAAAAATTATGTAGCTGTTTATAGCCTTAATTGCCTCATCAATAAATGGAGAACTGTCTGTGTTTTTGCCATACTATTAGGAAATGTAAACATTTGGGTTCTTGAACCTAAGACCACCCCATTTACCATCCCACATACAGTGTATGTTAGATAATTGTCTGTGTGAACTGACTGAAGGGCGCAAGGAGATAAACCTGTTATTCTGGGGTCTCCAATTCTGCTCCAGAAGAAATATCCCTTCATGTTTCACAACTGCTTACCATTCCCCCACCCACTTTTTAATATTATTAAGAATTTTTTTTCATGCAGTTTTAGGTTCACAGTCTAATTGAGAGGAAGGTACAGATATTTCCAACACACCTCCTTCCACAACACATGCTTAGCCTACCCCATTATCAACATCACCCACCAGAGGGGAACACTTATAACCATGGACTTCCTGGGCACATCATTATCACAAAGTCCATAAGTTAGACTACGTACTTGGTACTGTTAGCGGAAGCCCCAATTCCCAAGAAGTATCTTGAGTATGAAGTCTCTCAGGGGGCCAGTTGTTAGGGGAAGCACACTGACTGAAACCACCCACCCTGGCCAGGCACCATAGTAACCATTTGCATGAGTTGTTTTATGACAGGAGGTCCTGCTAAGGAACAAGGAACTAATTAGCCTCCATCAACCGGAAGAGTTCAGGAAAGGTCAAACGAGACACCACATGTCTGACCACCTTCCAGAATCCTCTCTGGCATCCATCTTGACTGAACAAGGTGTGCATCACCAGGAAGGACTCTGAGTCACAATGATTGGCTAAAGACAACCCGGAAACTAATCCCAGCACCATAAAACCCAAAACTGCAAGCCATGTGACAGAGCTGTTCTCCTGGGTTCCCGTATCCAACTGCTTTCCACCTGGGTGCCCTTTCTCAATAAAATCTCTTGCTTTGTCAGCAGATGTGTCTCCTCAGACAATTTATTTCTGAGTGTTAGACGAGAGCCCAGCTTTGGGCCTTGGAAGTGATCCCCTTTCCTGCAACAGTACTATCCACTCTAAAAGTTTGGACAAAGCTATGATGATGCTTCCATCATTATATCATCATACAGATTATTTTTACTACCCTAAACATCTTCTATGCAAAAAAAGATTTTTATGACCCAGATAATCACGAAAGTGTGATCACTCACCTAGAGCCAGACATCCTGGAATGTGAAGTCAAGTGGGCCTTAGAAAGCACCACTACGAACAAAGCTAGTGGAGCTGATGGAATTCCAGTTGAGCTATTTCAAATCCTAAAAGATGAGGCTGTGAAAGTGCTGCTCTCAATATACCAGCAAATTTGGAAAACTCAGCAGTGGCCACAGGACTGAAAAAGGTCAGTTTTCATTCCAATCCCAAAGAAAGGCAATCCCAAAGAATGCTCAAACTACTGCACAATTGCACTCATCTCACACGCTAGTAAAGTAATGCTCAAAATTCTCCAAGCCAGGCTTCAGCATTACATGAACCATGAACTTCCAGACGTTCAAGCTGGTTTTAGAAAAGGCAGAGGAACCAGAGATCAAATTGCCAATATCCACTGGATCATTGAAAAAGCAAGAGAGTCCCAGAAAAACATCTATTTCTGCTTTATTGACTATGCCAAAGCCTTTGACTGTAGATCACAGTAAACTGTGGAAAATTCTGAAAGAGATGGGCATACCAGACCACCTGACCTTCCTCTTGAGAAACCTATATGCATGTCAGGAAGCAACAGTTAGAACTGGACATGGACCAACAGACTGGTTCCAAATAGAAAAAGGAGTTTGTAAAGGCTGTATACTGTCACCCTGCTTATTTAACTTATATACAGAGTACATCATGAGAAATGCTGGGCTGGAAGAAGCACAAGCTGGAATCAAGATTGCCAGGAGAAATATCAATAACCTCAGATATGCAGATGACACCACCCTTGTGGCAGAAAGTTAAGAGGAACTAAAGAGCCTCTTGCTGAAAGAGAAAGAGGAGAGTGAAATGTTGGCTTAAAGCTCAATATTCAGAAAACTAAGATCATGGTATCTGGTCCCATCACTTCATGGCAAATAGATGGGGAAACAGTGGAAACAGTGACAGACTTTATTTTTCTGGGCTCCAAAATCACTGCAGAAGGTGATTGCACCCATGAAATTAAAAGACACTTACTCCTTGGAAGGAAAGTTATGACCAACCTAGATAGCATATTAAAAAGCAGAGATATTACTTTGCCAACAAAGGTCTGTCTAATCAGGGTAATGGTTTTTCCAGTGGTCATGTATGGATGTGAGAGTTGGACTGTGAAGAAGGCTGAGTGCCAAAAAATTGATGCTTTTGAACTGTGGTGTTGGAGAAGACTCTTGAGAGTCCCTTGGACTGCAAGGAAATCCAGCCAGTCCATCCTAAAGGAGATCAGTCCTGGGTGTTCATTGGAAGGACTGATGCTGAAGCTGAAACTCCAGTACTTTGGCCACCTCATGCGAAGAGTTGACTCATTGGAAAAGACCCTGATGCTGGGAGGGATTGGAGGCAGGAGGAGAAGGGGATGACAGAGGATGAGATGGCTGGATGGCATCCCCAATGCGATGGACATGAGTTTGAGTAAACTCTGGGAGTTGGTGATGGACAGGGAGGCCTGGTGTGCTGCAATTCATGGGATCACAAAGAGTCGGACACGACTGAGCAACTGAAATGAACTGAAATGAGTGTAACTATAGTATTTAAAGTTATTTTTTAAATCTTCCTTCTTTTCTCATAACTTGTATTCCATCAAGTCATCCAGTCACCTATTTCTTAAGACACTGAATACATAATGCGACTTCCAAGATAGCAGCCAAATATTCAGGAGGTTAGGCACTGGCACTGTATATAATTCCTTGAAGCATGGCCCTAATCCAGCATTAATGAGTCACAGTCCCATAGTGAACAGGAAATATTTATACAATGCTGACTCTATGCCAATACTCAGGTAGGGTACTGAGGCAGGATAGAAAGATAGACAGTGGAATAGTAGAAGTATTTTAACAAACATAAATAAAATGTCATTGGAGAAAGGGGAAGGTGAGATTGATCTTAAATGCAGGAGGTGAGAAAAAACACAATATTTAAGAAAGATGCTACTGAAATAGGTCCTCTGAGGGTATGGAGAATTAAAACTTGTATTAATGGTGGTAGGAATTAATTGAACAAAGAGATATAGATCTTGCATTAGTTTGCCATGGCTGCTCTAACAATTTTTTGTTGTTGTTGTTCAATCATTATGCCATGTCCCACTCTTTGTGACCCCATGGTCTGCAATGTGCCAGGCTTCCCGGTCCTTCACTATCTCTTGGAGTTTGCTCAAACTCATGTCCATTGAGTCGATAATGCCAAATTATTAATGCCACAAATGCGATAACTTAACAATAGGAACTTATTCTTTCGCAGTTCCAGAGACCAGAAGTTTGAAATCTAGTTGCCAGGGCAGGACCATCCTCCCTCTCACGGCTGTAGGGAGAAGTTCTCCCTTGCCTTTTTCAGCTTCTGGTGGCCATCCACATTTCTAGGCTTCCTTGGTTTATGGCCAAAGCTCTCCAATCTATACCTTCATCACCACATTATTTTGTCCCCTGTGTTTTGTTCTCCTCAGTGTGGGTCTCACAAGAACACAATCTCTTGTCATTGAATTCAGGGCCAACCCAGAACACCCATGTTGATCTCAGCTCCAGATCTTTAATTTTATTACATTTGTCAAGACAAGGTATCATTGATGAGTTTTAGGCTTCCCTGGTGGCTCAGATAGTAAAGAATCTGCCTGCAATGCAGGTGACATGGGTACAATCACTGGATGGGGAAGATCCCTTGGAGAAGGGAATGGTTACCCACTCCAGTATTCTCTCCTGGGAAATCCCATGGACAGAGGAGCCTAATGGGCTACGTAACAGCTCATTGGGTTGCAAAGAGTTGAACACAACTGAGCAACTATCACTTTCACTTCACTTTTTTTTCCCCAGGGATTTTAGGTGAATATCTTTGGAGGAACATATTTCAGCCTACAGCAAAAGGGAATAAACTTTATGCGTGGCTGTGTGACTGTTTAGTTGGGGGTTGATGCATGGAGTTAGGTTCATGGTCAGTCAGTAAGGGCAAGTTATTCTTTGAAAGACCTACAGAGTCCAGTCTTATACTAGCATTCCTTACCTTGATCTTATTTTGAAAATCACTCATTTTAAAGCTAAAGAAGTGTGGTTATTGTAGAAACCCAACACTTCCTTCTTCATTTTTAAATGAGGTAATAGACTCAGACTCAGGAAGGTTAGACAATTTAGGCAAAGTCACATCAGCAATTAAGGGCACCCTAAGCAGCAAATTCAGATGCAAATACAGCCATTCAACATTTAATGTCTTCTACATAAGAGCTTTTTAAACTGTACTTTTCCTTTTCCCACAGATTATTGAAGGCAAACATCTCTCTCTCTCTCTCACACACACACACACACACACACACACACACAGAATTCAGGAAAATGGTATACACCATAACTTCATCAATGAGTCCTTAAAGGGTCAGTCATAAAGAAGATTCTCTTATAATTCTGAAACCGGAAGGAGGCAGGGCACAACCATTAGAAGAATGGCACCACCACTAAGAACAGGATATGCCATAAATGGCTCAGACCAACTAGGTCCAAGATGGTGGAAGATTTGACTGCCAATAGACCTCCAGCCTAGAATGATAAATGACACACCCACGGGTTCCATGACAATTCTGAAACTGACCATAAAAGTCAACAGTGCCCCAATTCATGGAAATCCCACTCCTTTTCCAAGAATATTCCTCCCATTTGTTAGCCTATGAAACTATCCAGCCCTTAAAAACTAAGTCCCTCCACAGCCAAGGGCCACTCTAGCCTCTGAGAAGGCCCACACTCTGTGGAGCATGTATCTTTCCTAACTTGCTTTCACTCTTTTATGTCTCATTCTTGAATTCTTTCCTGCCAGAAGCCAAGGACCCTCACTTGTTGGCCCATTCCTGGGATTCACTCAAGACCTTGAATGACCATCCTCTCACGCCCCAGTTTTTCTACAACTTCACTATGTAGTGTAGGCTTTTCACCTGTGGGAATCAAGGAGGTACATATACTATAATATTTTCAATAACATATGGCAAGCAACTGAACATACACACATATTGTACTTCCATGTTTACATATCGGCTTCAGAGAAATAAGAACTTCCTGAGGGCAGAGACTGCATAGCAACTGTGACAAGCTTTGCCTCCAAATCCATATCCCTTTTAGGAGACTCGTCATGAACCTGGTTTTGATGGCTATCAGAACATATGATTACCCTCCCAGTCCCCACTACCACAATAAAATTACTCTACGGTTTGAGATATAACTGTTTCAATAAGCAGTTTAAATTAAGAACGTTATTATGTCTCAGTCATGTTACTGGTGGAGTGCATGAGTCAAAGTTCATAAATTCTTGTTTTGAGATCCTATTGGCTGTTCCAAGAATATTTCCTCAGTGCCTCTTTACCTGAGCTAGTGACTTAAACTTGACCTTATTCACAGACCTTCTCCCCATGAGCTGAGTAAGAAGGTCCTATCTGGATTAATAGCCTCCTGAATCTCACCTCTGATTTTAAGCAAGAGAAAAGTTTGGGAAATGTGACCTGCCTATAAATAAAAGGTCTTAGAGGCATCAACACTCATCCAAAAACCACTTTTTCATAAAGATACATTTTCACTTTTGTGTTATTCTTCACTTTGAAGAACCAAATTCATAATCAGAGTGCAAATACTTTTGCCCAGATCCATCTGACCATTCATTATTACCTGCAAGGCTAGTAGCCAGGTAAAAATCCAAGAAAAGTAATTCCAAATCTATGTACATTTTACAGACAAATATTCCACCTGTCACAATATGCTACTTTTGGGGAAAAAACAGATGCTATCTCTTCACCTGCTGTGCAATATCATGGCACACAACTTCATGTGTCAGAGAGTCAGAGCAGGTGTGGAATCACCAACTCTAGTGTGCAGAAGCAAAATATCAATACAAAAACCACAAAGCAGGCACCAGAGGAAATGATCTACATGGGAAGTGACATCTGGCTAATGTCTGGATGATGACTAATTGGGGCCATTTACAGTGACCTGGGTTCGATCCCTAGGTCAAAAGATCCCCTGGAAAAGGAGATGGCAACCAACTCTAGTAACCTTGCCTAGGAAACCCCATGAACAGAGGAGCCTGGTGGGCTATAGTCCATGGGATCACAAGAGTCAGACATGACTGAGTGACTAAACCAACACCACCATAGTGAGGAAAGCCATCAGCCTAGTGATGGTGTTCTTTAAGCTACTGCATCAAACAGATGCACCACATCACATAAAACTTGCTTATAGCCTCTTCCCAGCAACACTTAGTCCTCCCCATGAAGCAGAGATAGTTATGTTCACCAAATATTTCACTTGTTCCCTACATTTTTTAGGCCTTTGGATGTTGAATGGAGCTCTATGCAACATGCACTAAAGTGATGTGTATAAATTCTGGACTGAGGAAAGGCATATGTGGGTTTCTCCACTTTTCTTCTGCCACAGGGGAAAGTGAGGACCAGTGCTTTACAAAGTATAGCTCCAGGATGATGGAGCATTCGCCATACTGGATTTCTGAGTGATTAATGAAGTAGAACTATATGCATCCCCTCTGCTCAACTCTTATGCATGCACCATAAGCAAGAAATAAACTTTGGTTTTAAATGACTGAGATTTTCCTTTCTTCTAAACTCTCTGAGTCGAATATATAGAACAAATGCCACATCATGTTAAAAGGAAAACTGCGAGTAATAGAACGTGCTCAATCGTTCCAACATGTCTGAGTCTTTGCAACCCCATGGACCATAGACCTCCACACTCCTCTGTCTGTGGGATTTTCCTGGCCAGAATACTGGAGTGGATTGCCATGCCCTCCTCCAGGGGAATCTGCCTGACTCAAGGATCAAATATGCGTTTCTTACACCTCCTGCATTGCAGGTGGATTCTTGACCACCGACACCTGGGAAGCCCAGAAAGAATAGGAATGCAAAAGAAAAAATAGGAGTGCAGAGAAAAGTCATGTGTCCTTAACCTTACAAATCCAAGGAACTTCTAACCCTACCAAAGTTTTAAAAGGTGATCCTGAAGCTATAGAGATATTTCTTGGGATCTTGGCCCTTTCAGAGGGTCACCCGGCAAACTGTCACATCCCTACAGCTCAGGAAAGCCGAGCCTGTCTGGGAAGGGCCCTTTGGCCAATCAGTCAGGATCCATCAGAGCAGCTGGCCTGTTCTCCTCATCTCTGTCTGATTTTAACATGCTTTTTTCTCCTTCTCATCTTTTTGGATTCAGAACCCCATTCTCGTGTACCAACTGGAATGGTTGCCTCTATTCCCGCTCGCATGGAACATCTTTTCTGACTCACCTCCCAGCAGATGGGCCTGCGGAGTTTCTGCTTCAGTCTGGCCCCTCTGGCCTCTAGTGTCATTTCTGCCTCGCAAGGGAGGGCCTCCCCGCCTGTGCGGCTCTCTCATTTGAGGGATTAGATTTAGTTCCTTGATGAAAATGTTTGATTTTTCTGAACATTTATTTTGCCCTTTTGAAGGACACTCTTTCTAATTCTCATAAGAACACATGCTAGCCGCCAGGAAGCCAGCTTCACTCCTGAGACCTTTTGGGTCTCAGCGGATTCCAGTTTGTGTGTTATTGCTGTTCCTGATTGCCTGCGGTTTAATACCCTTGTACAGTTTCCTTTTCTCTGATGAGAGAAGTGTAACGCCTAAGGAGACCTTTTTCTTCATTTAAAAATTTTTTTTTTTTGGTAAACTAAAGGTGACTTTGAAAAATTTAGTGTCATAACAAACCGAAGACAAATATAGTCTGAAAAAAAAAAAAGTGAGCACTTTCTGGCATATGACATTCAGAAACCTCATCTTCTGAAAATCATTAAATAGTGCTGCTATTTACCATAGTTATAGGTAATAAGGTAGGTTAATCAGATCTCTACAACAATGTAAATTGAAATAAAACCGTGATGTTAAGCTTGCTTTGATATTGAAAAAAATAGAGAAATTGAAGGAATCCTATGAACTATTATACTTAAAAATCATTAAAAATCATTGTTTTTCAGTAAAATTTCTCCAAACTGCATGAAGGTCTTTTCCTTTCTTATTCAGAATGTGTGATGAGTTTGTCATTCTTTGTACCTTCATTTAAACTTGAAACCCAGATCATTCACTTGGATAAGGCATACTTGTTCACTTTGTCCTCAGTCCCTGATGACCCTTACAGGCCCTTCTCAAAGTCCAGTAGAAACTGAGAGAACAAGTGGACGAAAGAAATTCCATTATTTAAGGGTAAGGGTTGCAGCTTTAAACATGTCTTTTCGTTTTTAACTTTGTATTTTATATAGGAGTATAGCCAATATACACGGGATGACTGTACAAAAAAGATCTTAATGAACCTGATTATTACAGTGGTGTGGTCAGTCACCCAAGGTCAGATATTGTGGAGTGTAAAGTCAAGTGAACGTTAGGAAGCACTGTTGTTAATAAAGCTAGTGGATGCAATTGAATTCCAGGAGAATTATTCCAAACGTTAAAGGATGATGCCATCAAGGTGTGGCATGCCACTAAACCTGGAAGACCCAGCAGTGGCCACAGGACTGAACAAGGTCAATCCTCATCCCAAGAAGGATAGTATGTTTTAGAACAACATCCCAAGAAGGATAGAATGTTTTAACCATCAGACAATTGCACTCATCTCCTATGCTAGTCAGGTTGTGTTTAAAATCTTGCATGCTAGGCTTCAGTATTATGTGAACCAAGAACTTCCAGATATCCAACCTGGGCTTAGAAAAGGCAGAGGAACCAGAGATCAAACTGCAAACATTCACTGGTTCATAGAGGAAGCAAAACAGAAAAACATTGACCTCTGTTTCATCAATACGCTAAAGCCTCTGACTGTGTGGATCATACCAAACTGTGGAAAGCTCTTAAAGATTTGGGAATACCACAACCCACAATGTCTTTCCTGTCTCCTGAGAAACCTGTATGCAGTTCATGAAGCAGCAGTTAGAACCCTGTATGGAACAACTGATTGGTTCAAGATTGAGGAAGGAGTATGACAGCGCTGTCTGCTGTCACCCTGGTTGTTTAACCTATATGCTGAGCACATCATGAGACTGTTGGGCTGGGTGAGTTACAAACTGGAATCATGATAGAAGGGAGAAACATCAACAACCTCAGATATGTTGATGATACCACTCTAATGGTAGAAAGCTAAGGGGGACTACAAAGCCTCTGGATGAGGGTGGAGGAAAAGAGTGAAAGAGCTGGCTTAAAACTAAATATTAATAAAACTAAGATCATGGTATCCGGCCCCATTATTTCATGGCAAATAGAAGGGGGAAAGCAGGAAGTTGTGACAGGCTACCTCTTCTTGGGCTCTAAAATCACTGCGGATTGTGACTGCTGCCATGAAATCAGATGATTGCTTTTTGGCAGGAAAGCTATGACAAAACTAGACAGTGTGTTGAAAAGTAGAGACATTACTCTGCCGAAAAATGATCATATGTCGAGGTTATGGTCTTCCCAGGAGTCATGTATAGTTGTTAGAGCTGGACCATAAAGAAGGCAGAGTGCTGAAGAATTGATGCCTTCAAACTGTGAGGCTGGAGAAGACTCCTGATAGTCGCTTTTCAGCAAAAAGATCAAATCAGTCAATCTTAAGGGAAATCAACCCTGAATATTCATTGGAAGGACTGATGCTGAAGCTAAGCTCCAGCATTTTGGTTTTCTGATGTGAACAGCCAACTCATTGGAAAAGTCCCTGATGCTGGCAAAGATTGAGGGCAGAAGGAGAAGAGGGCATTAGAGGATGAGATGGTTGGATGGCATCACTGATGCAATGGGCATGAACTTGGGCTAAGTCTGGGAGATGGTGAAGGACAGAGAGGCCTGCCATGCTGCAGTCCATTGGGTTGCAAAGAGTCAGACATGACTGGGTGACTGAACAACAATAATAACATAGCCAATTAACAGTGCTATGGTATGGTTTCAGGTGCAGAGCAGAGTGACTCATCCATACATATATGTGTCCATTATCCCTCAAACTCCTCTCCCATCCAGGCTGCCACAAAACACTGAGCAGAGTTCCCTGGCCTTTTTTGGTTATCTGTTGTAAATATAACAACATGTGGATATGGGTTTGATCCCTGGTCTGGGAAGATCCCACAGGCTGCTGGGCAACTCAGTCTGCACACCACAACTACTACACCTGTGTTGCAGAAACCCCTGTTTTGCAACAAAAGAAGGCACCTCAATGAGAAGCCTGGGCAGCACAACTGGAGAGTGGCCCCTGCTTGTCACAACTAGAGAAAGACCACACACAACAGTGGAGAACCAACAAAGTCAAAATAAGTAAATAAATAAAAATATAGTAGTGTGCACATATAGATCTCAAACCCCCTAGTTATTCCTTCCTCCCTGGTTAAATATTTGCTTTTAATCATGCTTAACAGACTCTTCCTCTCTGATATACTGTTAATAAACACTTAATTGAACTGTTTCTCTAATAGTGCGGCATAAGGAAATGTAGGTCTTTTCCCGATGGTTGACAGCAGTATTCAGGTAGTGTTGGAGGCAGTGCTTCCTTCCCGAGCGGGTTTGTGTGATGCTGACAACATTACCTGCCTCCTAATGTCACCATCACTAGCCTGTTGGCTTCCTGATTATTTTAACTAATATATTGCACTGGACTTTATTTTTAGAGCAGACCAATTAAAAAATATGCATGTAATGTTTTCTGGTAGTTCTAAATTTGGATTATGAGAAAGGACAGCAGAGAAATGTAGAGAGAAACTTATCTCCTGTGATTTAGAAACTTTTTAATAAGTTATTATTATTATAAGCAGAAGAACCCTTTTCAACTAGCAACAGCTAACTTTTGAGTACTTTGGTTGTGGCAGAGACTATTCTAATTTCTTTTTATATATTAACTCATTTAATACCCATAGTCTAAAAAACTAAACCATTTTACACATGCAAAAATTCAGTGCACCTAGCTAATTAACAATGGGGTGGAATTTGACTCCAGCCAATATGATTCTGGTCCTCTTAACAACTATGCTCTATCACTCTGCTGGACAACAAGGAAATCAAACCAGACAATACGAAAGGAAATCAGTCCTAAATATCCACTGGAAGGACTGATGGTGAAGCTGAAGCTCCAATACTCTGGCTACCTCATGTGAAGAGTTGACTCATTGGAAAATACCCTGATGTTGGGAAACATTGAAGGCAGGAGGAGAAGGGGATGACAGACCAGGATGAGATGCTTGGATGGCATCACTGACTCAATGGACATGAGTGTGAGCAAACTCCAGGAGGTGGTGAAGGACAGGGAAGCCTGGCATGCTGCGGTCCATGGGGTTGCAGAATCAGACACAACTTAGCAACTGAACAACAACAATACTCCATGACATGTAGAATATATATGTGTGTATACATATACATACATACATATATATAAAAGCAGGACTTTGCTGATGGCAGTAGGAGAGCTCAAGTCTAGAGCGTGTGTGCTCTTTCTTGCAGAGGAAGTTTCAAACTTAGCAGAGCTGACTTTAATAA
The DNA here is from genome assembly GCF_910594005.1 of Cervus elaphus. Classification (NCBI taxonomy): domain Eukaryota; kingdom Metazoa; phylum Chordata; class Mammalia; order Artiodactyla; family Cervidae; genus Cervus; species Cervus elaphus. The sequence continues at coordinate 24,288,903 of NC_057845.1, read as the reverse complement.
CTTGCTCAAGAACAGACCACAGGGCTTCCCAGGGACAAACAGCATGGCAGAAAGATGTGAGCACCCAGTGGGAAGGCCAGAAATTTAAAACACTGCTGGGCCCACCAGTAGAAAAAAGAAATCAAACAATAACCTAGAGAAATATTCAGTATTTTTCCAGGGAATGCTAGACCAATAGGTTCTTCCTTTTCTCAGTTGGTCATTTAGTATTTTTATATTTCTTGGATCAAAATTTATTTTCAAAGAATTGGTAGTCGTGAAATAATTCTTCTACATCTCATAAAGACTAGGTATGTGCACTACTAGGATTGACAAATCAAATTTTAAGATATATTTTTTCATACGAAGTTCACTTTAAAGAGAGAAAAATTTCCAATAGAGCAGTTTTCCTCGAAAGATAAGACTAGAAATCTTTTTCTTTATTGTTTTTTTTTTACAGCTTTAGTGGCTCTTATAAGTATACCTATCTTCATTTTCCAGCTGCTTTCTGAAAGGACCAAATTATGAGTACAAAAATAGTAATGATAACATTATACAACACTTACTATGAGCCAGAGACTCTTCTAAGCTCAGCTAAACATTTTACATTATTTAATTCTCACAGCAACCTTATGAGGCACATTGTTTTATCATCCTTATTTTACAGGTGAGGAAACTGAAGCCTGAAAATGTTGAGATAAAAGACAAGAGAGTCAAAATCAGGAAGTGTGGTTTCAGAGAGTACACTTTTAACCACTATGCAATACCACCTTTCAACAAGTAAACCACCAAAAAAAAAAAAAAAGCAATCAATTAATAGAGAAAATAGTGAAATGGAAATAGGTATTGAGAGTTCTCTAGTGCAATAAATATAAAGGTCTCCTTTACATTTATTAAGATTAAGACTCAGTCTTAACCTGTCCAAAACTGAATTAATCATCTTCTCTCTGAAGTTTCCTTTTTTATGCTATATTCCTCTATTTCAGTCAGGATAGATTAGGTTATGGCATAGTAACAAATGATCCTGTTAGCTCAGTGACTTAAAGGAAGGTGCTAATTTTAAACCAGTGAGGGCTTTGTGGCTTGTGATCTTGCTTGTGGGGTCTAGGTGAATTGAGTAATGTCCATTTGGAATAGTTCCAGCCTCGGGGCAAAAGGAAAACAAGATATTGTGAATCAAGTGCCTGCTCTCAAAGCTTTCTCATTGCAGAGAAACATGGCACTCTGAAAGGAGGTCACATGGTCACAAGTGAATCAAAAGATCAGGGATGCAAATTTACAGCAGAGAAAGGAACAACTCACTAACATGTGAGTGACAAGGTATTCAACTGAAGTCCCCATCTTAAAATATTAGAACTGCCACTCACATAAGCTAGAAACCTGGAATTTATCCCTCCATTGTATTTCTTCATCACCTTCCATAAGGAAATAATAAAGACATCTACAGTCCTCATTCTAATCACTTCTCTCAACCATTCACTTGCTGTTATTCCCAGGGCTCTCTCAGATCTCAAATTCTTTCTCATAGTCTTGGCAATATTTTCCTAACACCCTTTCACCCTCTACTCAGCCTCATCCACTTTTGATCATCACCCACAATGTCACCAAAGTCATGTTGATAAATTAATTTTTCTCCATTGATTACAATTCTTTGGTATTTTTATCTTCTACAGAATTGATATAAAAAGCATCCCCTTGCCAAGTTTGTTATCATACCACCCAGTCAAACCCCATGAAGAGTTATGCACTAGTCCTCTCCCTAAATTTTCAGAATTCATTGAGCACACCATGACATTTTATGTTTCTTATACTTAAATGAGGCTGTTTTGTCTACAGAGCTGCCTACATCTTGTGTCTGCCAGGAAAAAATCCATTTCAATAAATATAACTTCTTTTGTAAAATGAATGCCAAAGCCTTTGACTGTGTGGATCACAATAAACTCTGGAAAATTCTGAAAGAGATGGGAATACCAGACCCATACCTGACCGGCCTCTTGAGAAACCTGTATGCAGGTCAGGAAGCGACAGTTATAAATGGACATGGAACAACAGACTGGTTCCAAATAGGAAAAGGAGTACATAAGAAAATAAGTAAAGTAAGTACCCTGTAAAGTAAAATAAAATAAGTACCCTGCTTATTTAACTTATATGCAAAATACATCATGAGAAATGCTGGGCTGGAGGAAGCACAAGCTGGAATCAAGATTGCCAGGAGAAATATCAATAACCTCAGATATGCAGATGACACCACCCTTATGGTAGAAAGTGAAGAAGAACTAAAGAGCCTCTTGATGAAAGTGAAAGAGGAGAGTGAAAAAGTTGGTTTAAAACTCAACATTCAGAAAACTAAGATCAGGGCATCTGGTCCCATCACTTCATGGCACATAGATGGGGAAACAGTGGAAACAGTGTCAGACTTTATTTTTCTGGGCTCCAAAATCACTGCAGATGGTGATTGCAGCCATGAAATTAAAAGATGCTTACTCCTTGGAAGGAAAGTTATGACCAACCTAGATAGCATATTAAAAAGCAGAGACATTACTTTGCCAACAAAGGTCCATCTAATCAAAGCTATGGTTTTTCCAGTAGTCATGTATGGATGTGAGAGTTGGACTATAAAGAAAGCTGAGCGCTGAAGAATTGATGCTTTTGAACTATGATGTTGGGGAAGAATCTTGAGTCCCTTGGACTGCAAGGAGATCCAACCAGTCCATCCTAAAGGAGATCAGTCCTGGGCATTCATTGCAAGGACTGATGTTGAGGCTGAAATTCCAATACTTTGACCACCTGATGCGAGGAGCTGACTCATTGGAAAAGACCCTGATGCTGGGAAAGATTGAGGGCAGGAGAAGAAGGGGACGACAGAGGATGAGATGGTTGGATGGCATCATCGACTCAATGGACATGGGTTTGGGTAAACTCCAGGAGTTGGTGATGGACAGGGTGGCCTGGCGTGCTGCAGTCCACGGGGTCACAAAGAGTCGGACATCTGAGTCAGATGTCTGAGCAACCGACAAAGAGTCAGACGACTGAGCGACTGAACTGAACTGATATAAGTATATGGATAACGTGACAGAGATGGGGCTTGATGAGGGAGAGAATAAAAAAACAGGTGATTTTGCTAAGATATGCAAACAATAAAAGAGAATTGGGGAGAAAGGTTAAGTTCAATGTTTGATTAGAGACTAAATTATAAGAGTCTATAAGTTTATACTCTAACTTGAACTTTGTTTTATAACATGAAAATTAGTGTCTCTATTAGCAAAAAGCAATCTCTTATTTCCATGCCTTTTATTTTATTATTTTTTTTAACTTTTATTTTGTATTGGAATACATCTGATTAGCTATGTTGTGACAGTTCCAGGTGAATAGAGAAGGGACTCAGCCATACACACACATGTGTCCATGCGTGCATGCTAAGTCGCTTCAGTTGTGTCTGACTCTTTGTGAGCCTATGGACCACAGCCCGCCAGACTTCTCTATCCATGGGATTCTCCAGGCAAGAGTACTGGAGTGGGTTACCGTGCCCACCTCCAGTGGATCTTCCCCACCCAGGAACTGAACTGGTGTCTCCTGTGTTTCCCGCATTGCAGGGGATTCTTTACTTCTCAGTCACCTGGGAAGCCCCACACATGTATCCATTCTCCCCCAAACTCCCCTTCATTCAGACTGCTACTTAACATTGAGCAGAGTTCCCTGTGCTATACAGTAAGTCCACTCCCTTGCTTTTAAAATTAGGTTGACATAAAGGGATGTGATCTTTGATTTAGAGTGAAAATGGTGTGTTTTTCAGAAGTTTTATTTCCGTCAAGTTCCTGGGGTCTTTAAATCAAAATATTGTTTAAATGTTTATAACAACATTTAAATGTTTATATGTTAAATTCTAAATATTTATAGCAATAAAATAAATTAAATTTTCAACTTTTGGACTTTATCTCTAGTTCTTGTTCTGCTGGCAATAGTCACAATGTTTTCTTCCTCTGAGGGATACATAAAAATAAAAAATTGTCACTACTCTTGATTTAATCTGATACTAGAGAACCCCCATTGTAATTGAGTTAATGTTCTTGAGTTACTTATAATTAGGTGTTTAAAAATAAAATCATTTTTATATAGAAACTAGAATATACATATAAATATATATTACTATACTATATATATTATATGTAGATATTATATATATATATATATATATATAATATATTATATGTGGATAACACTTATCCAGTGAAGGACTGCTTGGATTTTTTAATTGAATTTACTAAAATGATATAACAGCAACAAAAAATTTGTTCTGAACAAGGAAAATTCTCCTTGTTCCCTAGGAATTGATCTCTTATTAAGCTTGGATGTTATTTTTCAGACTTGCCTCTGGACTCAAATATTATTTCTCCAGATATAATTGTTCAGAAAGCATGATGGAATGGATAGGCTTGTAGGACAAAAATGATTTGCTAAAAGTCATTGAAAGGAGCAACTGAAAAACAAAAGGATCTATTTCAACAGTGAGATTAGATTGTGGTTTAATGTAGCTAGAAAGCATTTAAGTCCTCTCCAAAATTAAAAAAAAAAAAATTTCAGGTTTATCCCAGTGACATAACTGTGGCAGGTGAGAAAATATGCCAGTTAGAATGCAGGTGAGATGCAATGTGCATGATGAGTTGGAATCAGATGAAGAACTAAGTGAAGAAAAAGGTTAGACTCCTTTGAACAAAATTAAATGCTGAGTCTAAATTCAAAATGGTCAAGAGTTTCCAGGATTGCTTTTTACCCACAGGATCTGATGACCAAAATATATTTTTGAGAAAACAGTTAAAAAATCATTTAAAATCAGAACAGTGTGCTATTTCACACTGAGAGAAACTGTGTCAATGACACAAAAAGGTGGAAAATGAATGGATAATCCTCTCAGTTACTTCATAAAATGAATGGATTCCATCTATCAAATATACATTGGGAAAAAAAAAAAAAAAAACAATGGGAGATGCCTTTAGCAGGCTAAGATGATTATCTCAGAACTCTTTACAGCAGTAAATATCCAGTGTTCCCCAGAGTGCTCTGTACTCTCAAAGAATTATCAGGAATAACATAAACATCCAGGAAAGAACAGAATCTCATCAGGAGAATTAAAGGTGAAAGAGGCAAACTTCTCAACAGAAAAGAATCTTTCACTCCAGAAATAGTATTCAGGATTAGTTTTGCTGTCAAGGTAAAAAAATTCGGGGGAAAAAAAAAATCTTTTCTATGTTTAAACACTATCTTTTTCTAAACATGTTTGAAAAGTATCTTAATAGCATAACTAAAATACCTATAAATGTATAAAATAATGGGGAAAATATACAGTAAAGGGAAAGCAAGAACAAGGATATAAAATTTAATCTGAAATGAAGTTTATACAATCAAAATAGCTGAATCATTTTGGTTTTATGCTAAGAGTCAGTGTAAAAAGTGGGAAATGGTCATTATGAAATTCAGCTTTTATAGAATAAAATCTGAGTGATTGCTCAGAAAGCAATCCTAAGAAAGGTACTTCTCTGTAAGATTTTCATACTCCTGATTGCATGTAATAAAAGGGGAAAAAAAAGAAACCTAAACATCTTTAAATCAAATACAATCAAGTTTCATAGGGATTTTATTTTTTTATTTTAAAAAATACCATAAACTGGGACCATGACATTGTAGAAAATTTATAGTGATATAGAGACCAAAAGTACATTTTAGCATTCTGCATTTTAGCATTTCTTGAGGAATAGGTGAACTTCATATCCTTCAGGAACTCTGTCATAAATGTTGCTTCTGCCTATTAAATTTTAAACGGGGATTTGGGTGACAATAAATTCAGAAAGGTACTCTTGAAAGCATTTCAAGTGTAGCTATTTTCTGCTGCTAGATGAGTGAAGATCCATATATTATGAGTAAAAACATATGTTTTAGGGCTGAACTTATTTAGAAAAGCTGATTAGTTTTTATTGAAGTTGGGGCATCAAAATGTGCCAGAGCCTAAGAGAAAACTAGAGAAACCAAGAAGTTTTAAAAAAATATATTTCCAATAAATTAGAGTTTAGGAATTAAGTTACCCATTTAAAATCGTTAAGGACAAATAATTGTTTCCTGGGATAATTCTTAAAAGGTCAGGTAGCAAGTCCCAATCAATGGTCCCTTAATGAACTTCCTGGAGAATTTTGACAATTTGCTATAATTCTTAAGTGAATCAGCCGACTCGACTGAGCCACTCTAAAAAATTGAGAATAGTCTAACAATGTAAAATGTATTCTTCATTTATATCTTCAAGACTCATACCGTAAATGACCCAAATATTTTCTAAGGATTCAAAATGCAGGACCATATTATTACATTTTAAAAATATCATTACATATTATTATAAAATACAGAACAGGTTGACAATACTCTTGGGAATAAAATCACAATTAAACAATGGTTGGACATGCAATTGTTGTTTCTGTGTAGACAAATAGTCTCTAATCAATATGACAAAATTACTTTTGAAACACTTAATAAGAATTCATAACACTCCTCTTACTGTAAATTCAATGCCATCCAATGCAACAAAAATGAGGATTGAAGATATCAAGGCCTTTTCCATGAATGTCCACTACATTATGTAACTTTAAAGGCTGTCCTTGAAGAGCTTCCCAACAGACCCATCAATTAAATAGTTATTGAGTGCCCTCTAGGATTTTGGCATTAGGTGAACGCCAGAGGGGCACAGACCAGAGAACACATAATCTTTGAATTTTTAGATCAGCCTAAGAAACACTTCTTTGTACTCACAATCTCATACACAGTAGGAATGATCTTTTCATACCCTCCTTATTGTATGTGAACAATGTTTGGTACTAAAATAAAGTGGTTCTCTAAAATGTATCAGAAAGAGAAGCATACTTTTTCAGATCAGAAAATTTTTGCAGAGAATATTCCTTGTGCCTGCAATTCTGATAATGGGAGAAATAAAGTCTGTTAATATAAGGAAATGTATCACTTCCCAGCAAAGAGACACAATGTAAGCAAAGAGACACAGGATGTTAGAATTTAGAAAAAATTTTGGCATAGTAAGTAGATTACTCAGACTGCAGAAGTAGGCAATTATATCTGGCAGTGTATTAAGTATTGTGAAATCTCCTGTCTATATATATATATTTAATTTATATATCTAAATTAATTCAAATATGTTTAATTTGTTTATATTAAATTTATATTTATAAATTTATTTATATTAAATTTAATTTAAATATATATATATTTAATTTTATTGAAGTATAGTTGATTTACAATGTGTTCATTTCTGCAGTACAGCTAAGTGATTGATTTATACATGAATATACTCTTTCTTGGGTTTCCCTGGTGGCTCAGACAGTAAAGAATCTGTCTACAACGCGGAGACCTGGGTTCGATCCCTGGGTCGGGAAGATCCCCTGGAGGTGGGAATGACAACCCCAATCCAGTATTCTTGCCTGGAGAATCCCCATGGACAGAGGAGCCTGGCGGGCAAGAGTCCATGGGGTCGCAATAGGCGGACAGGACTGAGCGACTAATCGCAGAGCACATATTCTTTTTCCATATTCTTTCCATTATGGATTGTCACAGAATGTTGAATACAGTTTCCTGTGCTATACAGTAGGACCTTGTTGCTTATTCTTTCTGTATATAATAGATTGCATCTGCTAATCCCAAACTCTCAATCCTTCTCTCCCCTACCCTTCCCCCTCCTTGGCAACCACAAGTCTGTTCTCTCTATGTCTATCCTGTCAACATTTTTCAAACATACTACTGATAGTTTTAACTCTATAACTAAAATGTATTTATTTTCATTTGGTTGGAAAAGAGATAAAAGCTTAAAGACAAAAAATCATCCTTAAATTTTGTTATGTTTACCTATAAATACAAACACACATACCCTACAGTTGTAGAATTATAACTATGGAATCCTAGTCTGCATGCTTGTTTGATTGTTGTCATTGTTGTTCAGTCGCGAAGTCATGTCTGACAAGTTGCGACCCCATGGACTGCAGCACAGCAGGCTTCCCTATCCTACACTATCTCCCGGAGTTTGCCCAGTTCATTGTATTATCAGAAACTCCCCAGATCATTAAAACTCTTTTGCAAATATTCTCCTAGTGGTTTCATAGTATTTCAACATACAGATCACCACAGCTTCACTGACTTTTCTTAATGGATGGATTTGCTGCTTGACTTATTATTTTTGGCATGACAAATTTTCTTGCCTAGAAAATCTTCTTGGCATCACTGACTTAGGGGCTATTTTGCTAAAGGTGCACACTGTCAACCCTCTCCAGAAAGGCTGTGTGTGTGTGTTAGTCATTCAGTCGTGTCCGATTCTTCGAGACCCCATGGACTGTAGCCCACCAGGCTCCTTTGTCCATGGGATTCTCCAGGCGAGAATACTGGAGTGGGTTGCCATTTCCTTCTCCAGAGAGGCTGGTCTGATATAAATTTATACACATAGAATGTACAAAAATCCCCTGTATACCCAGGAATGTGTTGGAATGTGTTGTTAAAGAATCTTTTGCTAGATTGATTGAGAAAAATGGCATCTGTTATGCACCAACTTGATAGGATTTTGAACCAAATGCCAAAGGAAAGAGAAACAGTTTGGGGAAGAACTTAAAGTAAATACAAGTGCCTGCCATTTTAGGTGAAAGCTGTAAAGATCTTTGAGAAATAAAACTGTTTCTGAAAAAGTAGAATGACCACTTAAAACATACCATTTGGGAGAGATGAGTCTGAAACAAGACTTGGAAAAGCAAGTGTAGTAGTCAGCTCCAGCTGCCATAATAAAATGCCACAAACTGGGAGACTTAAACCACAGAAATGTATTTCTCTCAGTTCTGGAAGCTGGAGATCCAAGATCAAGATACTGTCTGATGCAGCGTCTGGTGAGAGTCGTCTTCCTGCCTTGCAGATGGCTGCCTTACTGCCTCTCCAAGTCTTCACATGGTGAAGAGAGAGATTTCTTCCTAGTCTTACATGTCTACAGTCCTTTTGGATTATGGCCACAGGCTATGACCTTACCACATTACCTCCTAAAGATTGTATCTCTAGATACAGTCAAAGTGGAGTGTAGGGTTTCAACATACAAATTTGGAGGTGATAAAATTCAGTCTATGGCAGGAAGATACTTCACATTATTATGAATGAGAAACTTTATGACTACCTGCATGCATGCTCAGTCACGCCCAACTTTTTGTGACCCCATGGTCTGTAGCCCATCAGGCTCCTCTGTCCGTGAGAATCTCCAGGCAAGAATGCTGGAGTGGGTTGCCCTGCCCTCCTCCAGAGGATCTTCCCAAGTCAGGGATCGCAACTAGGTCTCCTACATCTGCTGCACTGCAGACAGAGTCTCTACCACTGAATCACCCAGGGAAGCCCTCATGACTGCCTGGATAGATATAAGTAGAAACATCACTACCTTCAACAGGAAATGCAGAATGCTTTTCAGTAACATACTCACTTTGTAATACTCTATTGCGTCCCAGGAAAGGAGCTTTTACATGCCACAAGAGCAGGGGTGATAGAACATGTAAGATCTTGAAAGCCAGGACAGTAAAGTTGTGAACCAACAACTAAGATATTATTGTAAATCCCAGGATTAGATGAGACACTTAAAGCAATAGCAGAGAGGGACACGTCAAGACCTCAGAGTAAGGACGGGACAGTTGTCAGGCTAGCAATAATCAACTGTATTGCTAAAATAAATCCTGAAAGAGTAGAAGAAAGGAGGCACATTGTAGTAGGGCTGCGAGAGAAGATTAACATGCCAAATTTGTGAAACTTTGTTGTCATTTCTTAAACAGATTTTATATTCCTGTTCAAGTGAAAGAACAATTTTGCCATGACTAAGCATTAGTTTATTGAGTAGAACACAGAAACCACAGACACTTTAAGAACAACATTGACTTATTAAAGCATTATATAATTCATTAAATTCTAGGCCCTTAAATTCTGTTGTGTTTTCATTTATAGAATGCCTTATTTACTTATTATAGACAGAATACCCTCCTGCTCACATGCATGGAAATATCAAACACACTATGTTCTAGGAAGCTGAAGAATAAGCCTATTGTTCTTCAAATATTAATATATAAGACACTTACATAAGATCATTTCTGAGACATGATAACCAATTTATTCAAAATATACCTTTCACTTTTCACTTGTCATAGTGGTGGGAATTCAATTGCCAGAGACAAACTAGAGAACTATTTTCATATGAAAGTCTGAGGAGAGAATCTTGGTACATAGACATATTTGGAGCAATATTTTCAGAACATGATCCAAGAAATTAGATCCTGAAGAGTATCTGATAATAGAGTGTTGTAAAGTGATATAAGCCTATTGAGCTCTAGTATATATATATATATACACACACACATATATATATATATATATATATATACATATACACCAGAAAAGTTTATATTAATGAGGAGACGAATATCAAAAATGCATTAAAGTAACCGAGCTGTATAAGCTGAACTAATTTTGAGGACTTTTCCAAAGTCCCACCTGAAATGCAGGAAACCCCTGTTTGATTCCTGGGTTGGGAAGATCTGCTGGAGAAGGAATAGGCTAGCTGAACTAATTTTGAGGACTTTTCCAAAGTCCCACCTGAAATGCAGGAAACCCCTGTTTGATTCCTGGGTTGGAAAGATCTGCTGGAGAAGGAATAGGCTACACACTGTGGTCTTCTTGGGCTTCTCAGTTGGTTAAAGAATCTACCTGCAATGTGGTAGACCTGGGTTCGATTCCAGGGTTGGGAAGACTCCCTGGAGAAGAGAATGGCTACCCATTCTTATATTCTGGCCTGGAGAATTCCATGGACTATTCCATCGGGCCGCAAAGAGTCAGACACGACTAAGCAAATTTCACTTTCATTTTCCCTCTTCCCAAGTTCAGTTCAGTCACTCAGTTGTGTCCCTCAGTTGTGTCCGACTCTGCACCCTTATGGACTGCAGCACACCAGGCCTCTCTGTCCATCACCAACTCCCAGAGATGACTCAAACTCATGTCTGAGACACTGATGCCATCCAACCATCTCATCCTCTGTCGTCCCCTTCTCCTCCTGCCCTCAATCTTTCCCAGCATCAGGGTCTTTTCCAATGAGTCAGTTCTTTGCATCAGGTGGCCAAAGTATTGGAGTTTCAGCTTCAGCATCAGTCCTTCCAATGAATAGTCAGTACTGATTTCCTTTAGGATGAACTGGTTGGATCTCCTTGAAGTCCAAGAGACTCTCAAGAGTCTTCTCTCCAAAGTCAATCTAAAGAACTAGTGACTTAAATGAAATTTTTCAAAATAAAGTAAGCTTGAAATGGCTACGCTATACACACACACACACACACCACAGATATATGCATTTTATGCACATATATCCACATCACATTTATGTATACACATACATACATATACACATACACACATACATACATACAATATATTTAGACTTTACTATATGTATTAGCTGCAATAAAATTGCTAATATTTAAACAAATTATTGGAAAAAGAGTGAATTTTTTTTCCATCTCATTTTCAGCAATCCCATAGTCTACCAGTACTCAGTAGGATCACTTTTTTCTCCTAAGACATTGGGTAGGAATACGATAGTAGCTTATAGAGTGAGAAAGACGTTATAAGATAGCAGTTCAATCAGTAAACCTATAAAAGAAGGATTAGTGGCATTCACATTCTCTCCAAAATATATCGGTGGATTTCCCTCCTAATCCTCAAAACTCATGCCTTTCCCCATTTCTCCTCCTAAAATATCTGATGACAGCCAGATCATGAACACAGAACTATTTCTGTTTCTGACACGTACATGTGTCTCCTTGTTCAGATCCATCATCACAAAATGACAGGTTCCAGATGCCTTCTAACTTTTACTTTGGGGGAAACCTTTTAAAATAAATGCTAGGACAAACTTATATTTTTCTCCCACTGTTCTGATATTTTTATGGGCTTCTTGAAATCTTTCCTCTTGTCAACTGACTTGACTAGATGAGATGAAACTTAGCAGTATCTAAGAGTAATGGAAAATATTTATTTGGGGGAAAATTTATGAAAATTATGTTTCAGGAAAAATAATTTATACAGGTATAGTTGCTACCACGAACAACACCCAATACAGTAAGTTATACAGAAATATACCTGCGGTTTTCCAGTTTGGAAAAAGAAAAGTGACAGTGTTAGTCACCTAGGCATGTCTGACTCTGAGATGCCATGGTCTGTAGCCCACAAGGCTCCTCTGTCTATGAAATTCTCCAGATAAGAATACTGGAGTGGGTTGTCATTCCCTTCTCCAAGGGATCTTCCCAACCCAGAGATTGAGCTCAGGTCTCCTGCATTGCAGGTGGATCTTCACTGTCTGAGACACAAGGGAAGCTCCATTTCAGTTTATTAGAATGCAACAATGTAATTAATCAGGTGTCTATAAGGTTACGAGTACTGTGACTGAACTACTGGAATGTACTCCTTATTGTAAATGAAGAACTTTTTGAATTTGATCTTTAAATACATCTCAAGTCAATCACAATGCTTTTCCTCATTTTTGAGGCTCAATTCTATTTGATTTCAATTTCTACTTTCTTCATGCAATTATTCCTGCTCTGTGGCATATTTTATTAAACCATAATGGTTTGACTTTATCATTAATTAGATGGAGAGCATGACAATATTGCATTTTACCTTTTATCTCTTAATGATGATTAAGATGAGCTATGCTTTGATCTAGTAGTTTCTGTATGGTATCAAACAAGGACTGCACAAATCTAGGCTACTGAGAGGTAACACTGGGATCCAATGACTTTCCAGTTAAAAGAAACTGTAACTTTAAATCTGAAAGTATAAAATGACTTGGAATTATTATTTATTTACTTATTGATGGGGGTCAGAGATGCCAAATATTCATCCCATGTAAACTTTTACGTGTTTAGCCATTAGTTGGCTTAATGTGACAATAAAAACCATCTTACAAAAATCAAAGTCCTTCACCTCAGGCATTTCATGATTTGACTGAAGGTTATTTGTATCCAGGGTAAGGAACATCACTATATATAGCAATAACATTGCTAACTTTATTTTAATTCAAATAGAGTTGAGATATAATATCTTGTTACTTTCAGATGTTCTGCATGCTGATTGGACATTTCATTTTTTATGGCTGTGTTCCCATGGTGGTTCAAACAGCAAAGAATCTGCCTGCAATGCGGGAGACATGGGTTTGATTCCTGGGTAGGGAAGATCCCCTGGAGAAGGGAATGGCAACCCACTCCAGTATTCTCTCCTGGAGAATTCCATCGCTTGAGGAGACCGGCAGCCTACAGTCCATGGGGGATCACAAAGAATCATACACAACTAAGTGACTTACAGACACACACAGAATTACACACATATATATACACCACATCTTCTTTATCTATTTATATATTGATGGACACTAGTTGCTTACATATCTTAGCTATTCTAAATAATGCTGCATAGCTAAGTTTCAGTGATATTATTACTGATGAATGTATGTTGGCTTTTGGTAGCAGAATCCAAGGGCAGTTACTTGAGGACTTTGTATTCCTCCAATATTTCTTCTATTTACAGTGGTTTTGTCTACTCCTTTTTTCTTCCCTTTCATACTATTGGCCCTTCATTTCCACTTCTTACCTATCAAGATACAGTTAGATATTAATTTAAGCATAATAGACAGCAATTTCACTAAGGGTATAAATTATCTTGCTTCCCTTGGATCAGGTTTTACCATGCACAGGGGGCCACCTCCAAACCTCCAACTTTATGGAATCCTTGAAATTCCTCCTCCATCCCTTACTCTCTACTTTCTCTCACTCACACACATACACCTTCATACAAACATCCTTTCCATGTGACTTTCCCTCTGAGACTACTTCACTGTCTCATCCTTGTGTCCTCACTTGTATTTGCTGGTCAATTTATACACATTATTACAGTATTAAATTAGGTTTCCCTTTGGAAGTCATCAGTGACACTCTAAATTACTTTTTGCTCATTTTTTGCTCTTCTCTATTTGCTTAGGACCTTGAATGGGATTTTCGATGTAGAAGTATTTCAGCCAATAGTCAAAAATACAGCACTGCATTTTTCTATTTGTTTTGTGATATCTCCCACCAGACTGGAAATTTCCAAAGAGTATATGCAATGTCATCACCACTACGCTCTTATCACCTAGTGTAATACTCAGCATTGAGCAAGTGCTCCATAAATATTGAGTAAGTGACAAATGAATGTCTGTGGGATTGACCATATATATCTCTGTTGTCTTACACTGCAGCCAAGAACCATGTGTCTACTGAGCGCTTAAAATGCAAGTGGTCCAAAACGCACTGAAGTATAAAATACACACCCTAATTTGAAGATTTAGTATGATAAAGATAAAATATCACATTAATAATGTTATATAAAACCCATGCTAAAATGATCTGTTTGGTTTTAGATTAAGGAAAATGTATTATTAAAATTAATTTTGCCTATTCTTATTGCTTCCTTGAAAACAACTACTTACAAATGTTAAATGAAATGTGTGGCTCGCATCCATGGCTCATGTTATATTTCTATAGAACAGCACCAGTATAAATCACATACAGACTCTAGAAACAAGGCCATCCTTACCCTATTATGACAGATGTCCTGTCATTCAGTATTAGGTGAGGCATTCTACTGTCAAGGAGATCTAAAAATGGAAATATTTAAAACCTTCTCAATAGGTTTTCCTTAATTTAAGCACTCTGCTTACTCAGCTCCGTGTTGTCTTCTGTTGCTTTTGTTCTGTCGCTAAGTCATATCCAACTCTCTGTGATCCCATGGACTGCAGGACGCCAGGCTTTCCTGTCCTTCACTGTCTCCTGAAGTTTACTGAAACTCACGTCCATTCAGTCGGTGATGCCATCCAACCATCTCATTCCTTGTTGCCCCTTTCTCCCCCTGCCTTCAATCTTTCCCAGCATCAAGGTTTTTTCCATTGGTTGGTTCTCCAGCATCAGTCCTTCCAATGAATCCTCAGGGTTGATTTCCTTTAAGATTGACTGATTTGATTTCCTTGCTGTCCAAGGGACTCTCAAAAGCCTTGTCCAGAACCATGGTTTGAAAGCATCAGTTCTTCAGCACTCAGCCTTCTTTATGGTCAGCTCTCACATCCATACAAGACTACTGGAAAAGCCATAGCTTTGACTAGACAGACTTCTGTCATCAAACTCTTGTCTTTAAATGTAATGAATTAGCTAATCAAAATTGTATGAAAAATTGATCAATAGAAGATTTTAAAAATTATTAAAATTATAATTCCAGTATACAAACATTCAGAATATGTTGTCATCTTAGAGTTTATGCAAAAGAAAAGAACGGCCCTAGACTACCACGATTAGATAGAACATTCTGCATGGATGGAAATGGTTTATATATTTGCTCTTCAATAGAGTAGTTACAAACTCTATGGGGCTCTTTGAGCATATGAAATACAGTTAGCACAACAGGTGAAATTCTCAGTTTAATTCATTTAAATTTAAGTAGCCATTTTGGCTAGTATTTACTGTACTGACACTGTATCTTTGGACAAAAGGGTAATTTCTGCACTATAGCTAGCAATATTGAATTTCAGGTAAATGTATCCTAACTTGTTAAGAATATGTCTATCTCACCTAAACTATCAGTGACTAAAAAAGTTTAATAAACTTAAAATGGTTCAAACACTTCAGAAATACCTTGCTTACTGGGTGTTTAAGAGTTCTTTTTCTTTTGAAATAAAGACTTGCATATTTAACTTACCAGCAAGATCTACTTATATGTTAATTATCTGATATCAGAATCCCTTCATGTACTTAAATTACATATGTTTGATTTTTAATTAAAATGAGAGGCTCCATTAAAAAACAATTAAAAACCCTCCCAAGTTCTTTCTTGTTTGTTTTTACATTTTAAAAGCACACGGCTTTTGAAACTCTATGTGAATGGTTAATTCAGGATAACCTAAACCTCTGGAAGTCATTGACAGGGGGCTTTATTGTGTAAAAACAATTTCTGATTTGGGGATATGCCAAATGAATTGTGTATTTAAAATGCTAAACCCCATTATTCTGATTTGTCTCCTGCAGAATGTCCAAGAAACAGGTCTTTAAAGAACAGGATATAATTAACATTCAGTTTTATGTGCTTTAATTATGAGCTAATATCTGATTGAATAGGTAGCATTTCTACCTGTGTTTTTCAAACACGGAGGTATTAGGATCATAGAATTTTAAAGCTGGCAAGGTTTTTTCCATTTATTTTTCATTTTATTGATTAGAAGTATTAGTCACAGAAAATGACCTTGAGAAAGTCATAGTTACATAGCAGAGACTGAGATGTGTACTATTTGATTTTTAGGAACTGGTAGGTAACTATTGCCTTTTAAAATTTTATCATTTCCTTTGAAAGGTGTCTAGGTAACACACCTGCAGTCTGTGACCCAAGAATGCTCGACTTCTATTTGGTCACAGACAGCAGAGTGAGAGAAACTTGCCACTGCTGAATTCCTGCTCCGGACTGGGCATCTTGCCAATATTTCCACTCACTGTTATTTCATGTGATCCTCATATCAGCTTCTCAAGGGGGCAGGTGAGGGTCCTCAGCCCTTAAAGAAATTTATTCCTGCTTAAAAAACTGGTGAGAGGCCAGTGGAGGACGACGAAGGGTGAGATTTAAGTCCACGATGTTCTAATCAGGAAGTCTACACCTTTCCTTCCATGACATCTTGAATCTTCTTAGAAATTTATTTAATAATTTTGTGTGATTCAGAATAGCAGAACATGGTAAGCCAACATTACCTTTTGAGAATTATGTTTGGAAAATATTTATCAAATACATAAAATTTTATTTGTTTTAAGACTTTCTACTTGCTCTCCCTTTTAAAATTTGTGGGTTTTAACACTAACTAAATTAATTATATTTAGATTTCTTAAACAGTCATATTACCAAACAAACTCAAATGAAATTATTTTTGGTTCTTTGCTTTAAATCAAGTAAACATTATCATGGTGCCACATAACTTGGTGACTGAACTCTTTATCTGTCAAATAATGTTTCTGGTATTCTACGTAGATTTAAAAAACCTGGATTTAGCTTCAGTGAAGTTGTGTGTTGGGGAAAAACATAGTATTTAAATAATTTGACATTTTGATTATTTTTTTTGGTGAACATAAAAGAATGACAAGAAGCAATCAATGATGATAAAGTAGACATAGATTCAGGATTATAAATGTGTTTCTATATTTTTCTGGATAATACAGCACATAAAAATGAGTCAGTGGTTAAGAGTACCATTTCTGAATTGAGACCAATCTGCCTTGAATTCTCACTCCATCACTTACTTGAATTGTATCTATGGGTTTGCTAAATCTCAGATTACTCACATGAGAAATGGTGGCATTATTTGAACTCACCTCATGCTAATGTAAGTACAGTACTTACCGTGAAAACTCTCAACTAGTACTTGTCATTATTGTGTTTCCTGTGAAATTATTAGTTCCAACTAAAATGCAATGAGCTAAGGTAGGTTTATTAAATAACTGCCCACATCACACACACACACACACAAACATATATATAAAGAACTGTATGTATATATTAGAATGATATTGTACATCCCTAAGTCATATGTCTTCATGTATAATATTTACTGAATGCATGCTAACTAACTCAGCAGAATATTACTTCTCTGATTATATCAGTAATATTGACAAATTCCTTTAAACTTAGGGTGCCTGTTCTAGGAAAGATGGAGAAATAACCTCTATTTCACAGCAAATCATATACTAAAATAATTTATAGACAAATCTATAATATACAGTCACACATTCAAAAAGTTTCTACTTTAAAAGTACAAGGAAATGTGTCCCTTAATTTCAGATCTACTTTTGAAAACTCTTTTATTTTGTTACTAAGTGAAAATCCAAGGAGGGGGATGCATTTTACTGCTAAAAATACAAATAAAATCAATCACCTACACCTGAGAGTCATTATCTTCTTTATTCTACACAGTAACCTCAAAAAATGATGTCTTCCACTGTTGCTTCCTTACTGCCACGTCAGAACTTTGTTGAGTGCGTCCCCCTGTAAGGGGATGCTCTGATTTAGCAAAAAGCTCTCACTTATCCAAAATAAATGCTTCTTTTAAAGTGAGTTTCAAATTAGAAAAAATTTAATTACTTGTTTTTTTTTTTAATTTGTTTGTAACTGAAGGATAATCGCTTTACAATATTGTGCTGGTCTCTGCCATACATCAATACGAATCAGCCATAGGCATACATATGTCCCCTCACCCTTGAACCTTCCTCCCACCTCACACCCCATCCCACCACTCTAGGTTGTCACTGCACCAGTTTGAGCTCCCTACATCATACAGCAAACTCCCACTGGCTGTCTTTTCACATATGGTAGTGTACATGTCTTCATCCTACTCTCTCCATTTGCCACATCCTCTCCTCCCCTGGCCTCCACATCCACAAGTCTGTTTTCTATGCTGGTGTCTCTTCCACTGCCCTGCAATATAAGTTCAGTAGTACCATCTTTCTAGATTCCATGCATATGCATTAATATGTTATTTGCTTTTCTTTTTGACTTACTTTGCTATGTATAATAGGCCCTAGGTTCATCTACCACATTAGAACTGACTCAAATGTCAAATGGACACCTAGGTTGCTTCCATGTCCTAGCTATTGTAAATAGTGCTGCAATGAACATTGGGGTATATGTGTCTTTTTCATTTATGTTTTTCTCAAGGTATATGCCCAGTAGTGGGACTGCTGGATCATATGGTAGTTTCATTCCTAGTTTTCTTATGGAATCTCAATACTGTCCTCCATAGTGGCTGTATCAATTTACATTCCCACCAATAGTGCAAATCTTTTCTCCACATCCTCTCCAGCATTTATCGTTTGTAGACTTTTTGATGATGGCCATTCTGACTGGTGTGAGGTGATATCTCATTTTAGTTTTGCTTTGCATTTCTCTAATAAAGAGTGATGTTGAACATCTTTTCATGTGTTTATTAATCACTTGTATGTCTTCTTAGGAGAAATGTCTGTTTATATTTTCTGCCCACTTTTTGATTGGGTTGTTTGTTTTTCTGATGTTGAGCTGCATGAGCTGCTTGTATATTTTGGAAATTAATTCTTTGTCAGATGTTTCATTTGCTATTGTTTTCTCCCATTCTGAGGGTTGTTTTTTCACCTTGTTGATAGTTTCCTTTGTTGTGCAAAAGCTTTTAAGCTTAATTAGGTCCCGCTTGTTTATTTTTGTTTTTATTTCCTTTACTCTAGGAGTTGAGTCAGAGAGGATCTTGCTGTAATTCATGTCATAGAGTATTCTACCTATGTTTTTCTCTAAGAGTTTTATACTTTTTGGTCTTACATCTAGGTGTTTTGAGTTTAAATTTGGGTATGGTGTTAAGAAGTGTTCAATTTCATTCTTTTACACATGACCAGTGAAAAGTGAAAGTCACTCAGTCATGTCCGACTCTTTGCGAGCCCATGGACTATACAGTTCATGGAATTCTCAGGTCAGAATACTGGAGTGGGTAACCTTTCCCTTCTCCAGGGGATCTTCCCAACCCAGGGATTGAACCCAGGTCTCCCACAATGCAAGCAGATTCTTTACCAGCTGAGCCACAAGGGAAGGCCAAGAACACTGGAGTGGGTAGCCTATCCCTTCTCCACGGGATCTTCCCGACTCAGGAATCGAACCAGGGTCTCCTACATTGCAGGCGGATTCTTTACCAACCGAGCTACGGGGGAAGAATATAGCTCTTCAGTTTTCCAAGCCACACTTATTGAAGAGACTATCTTTGCTCCATCGTATGTTCTTCCCTCCTTTGTCAAAGATGAGGTGCCCATTGGGGTGTGGGTTTATCTCTGGGCTTTCTATCTTGTTCCGTTGGTCTGTATTTCTCTTTTTGTGCCAGTACTATACTGTCTTAATGACTCTAGCTTTGTAGTATAGTCAAAGTCAGGAAGGTTGATTTCTCCAGCTCCATTCATCTTTCTCAAGATTGCTTAGGCTATTCAGGGTCTTTTTGTGTTTCCCTATGAATTGTGAAAGTTTTTGTTCTAGTTCTGTGAAAAATGTTATTGGTAATTTGATAGGTAATAACTTGTTTTTAACAACCTCTGGTGGTCCATAATTTTGGATTTTTTTTGGATGAAGTATAGTTTATTTACAATGCTATTTTAGTTTCTGGTGTACAACAAATATATATATATATATATAATACATAAATAAATAAATATATATTAAATACATATATAAATAAATATATATATTAAAAAATATATAATATATATATATTTTTAAAAATATATATATAATGGACCATTGTATATATACAATGGATATATAAAAATTATGGATAATTTTAATTCTTTTTTCCTAAGCTGTATTACATACACTAATGAGATGAGGTAAAAATATGGTCCTACTGAAACATAAAAACACAGAGAGATCAGCCAGGGGTCATAGTGTTTGACAAGTGCTAGTTTACCTGAATATCAGGACACAAAACATTTCACTTAAAATTCCTGCCCTTGAGAATCAAGTGCCTCCTCAGGCACTGTAGTAAATATCATGCTCTCATGTGTTTATGTTGGAAAATTTGTATTTATAGAGCATGCATAGACTTTTAAAAAGCTCAACACAATTATTAGTAATATAGATGAAGCATATGCTCATTTTAAGTGACACATATCAGAAAAACAGACAACTGGAATGGCAGATTTAAAAAAAGAATACGCCAGATAGGTTTTGTACATAAAGCTGTCTCTCTTGAGACAAGCAAGTTAGTCTCTTCAGAAATATTTTAAGAGCCAATATTTATTGAGTCTGATTTTATCATTAAGTGCAAAGATTGAGTCATTCATCTCAATGGGATAAAGGCTACGTGCATGAGAAAGACACAGAGAGAAAGAGAGTTGGCAAAGAAAAAGTCAGAGAACCCAGGGAGGGGGATAAATGTGCTGTCCATGTGCTATCGAGTTGGCATCTTTAACAAATGCATATATGCATGCGTCCATAGCCTTACTGTACAGATTAGCAAAAGGGAATTGGACAAGAGGTTCTGCCCATATGAGGCAATACAAATCCATTTATTTATTGGTTTCAATGACTAGGTTGTAAGAGTTCTATAGTGACAGATGCTATTTATTCACTTAAACCTACTAGCTGCTTTGGCATCAAACACAGGCAATCTGTAGTGGAGGCTAGATCCCCACTTTCCCCAGTACTGACTGTCTCTTAATTCTTTTTCATTCTTCTTGTACACATGTCCTCAGTGCAATGTGGAGACACAGCACTTGGCAAGGAACAATGGTTAAAAATTAGACACATGGTAAGTTAAACAGTTACTCCTTTAAGAAAGAACTCTCCAAGTCAAAGACAAACACAATTCAAAAAGTATATCTTGTCCTGTTTGGCTTTATTTTGCTTAGTTTTTGCCTTTTTTTCCCCTTTGTACTCAAATGATTGATTAATTTTCATATTACTATAAAGATAAGTAAGTTTGTTTTAATCAATCTGATGAGCCACCTACCAGGAACAGTGACTATTAAAGGCACTAATCATGAAGAAAATATCCCTAACATTTTACATGGCTAAAATCTACCAAGAAATTCAAAGTACATCCATTCAGCATGATAAAAAGTCTTGTAAGCAGGCAGAGGAGCTGCTCTTATCTCTGTTTTACTGTTTATGAAACTGAGGCTCCCATCTACAAAGAAAATTGATTGCCCAAGGTCTCTAAGCTTTCAAGTGGCATATATAGACCTGTACTCTAGATTTAATATTCTTTTAACTCTTCTGCATCAACTAGAGGTAACAGAGGAAAATATGCTATTTTCATACTTCTTCCTTCGCTTTCTTTCTTCCTTCTTTTTTTCCATCTTTTTAAAAGATATATCTAGCATTATTTACTTATTTTAATTTTTTTCTGGCCATGCACCACCAGACCTGTGGGATCCTAGTTCCCTGATCAAGGATCCAACCTAGGCCCACGGCAGTGAAATTGAGAAGTGCCAATCACTGGACCACCAGGAAATTTCCTAGCATAATTTTCATGATTTAGTTTACTCATTTATTCACCAATCATTATGGATCAGGTAGTATTAAAGGTTCTCAAGTGAAATGCTTAGCAAAAAACATAAATCTAAGCTGTGTTCAGAACAATGAGTAGAAAGTCTTAAAAGTAAAGTGCAGGAGGGGGAGAAAGGAGTCATCATTTAGGATAATGAGCACACTCACAGTTTGATGCCACCTATAAGATGATGGAAAATAGACATTGGTATTGTCCCCAGTTCCTGGCACAGGTCTCCTGAAATCTTTGTAATTTCCGAAGTAATAAGAGCACTGAGGGCATCTTCAGTTCTAATATTTGGCCTTTTTATTAGAATAGAAGATGCCTCTAGTTTATTTGGTGATAGGAGTGTCTTTTGTTCTAACGAGGCAACTCTGAGTAGGCTCATGGAGAGCTCTAAGATGAGGCCAGTCGCTATAAAGGCCAAGCCATGATTAGAAGTTGGGAATTTTTCATCCTACTCCCTACTCTCTTGAGAGGGGAGAAGGGCTGAGAATAGAGATAATGGTCAACCACACCATCCTGATGAAGCCTCTGTAAAAATCCCCGAAACACAGGGTTCCAAGAGCTTCTGGGTTGGTGAACACATGGAGATGCTAGGAAGTGTGGCATGTCTGAAGAGGGCATGAAATCTTCCACCTCTCCCATATATCTTGCCCTTACCCTATGCATATCTTTCATCTATGTGTTCATCTGTATCTTTCTATCATATTCTAAGAAACTGACAAGTGAAAGTAAATGTTTCCCTGAGTTCTATGAGTTACTCTAGCAAATTAATCAAACCCAAGGACTGCACCAGGACTCCCCTGATGGTTCAGACAGTAAAGAATCTGCCAGCAATGTAGGAGCTGCAGGACACATAGGTTCGATCCCTGGGTTGGGAAGATCCCTTGCAGAAGAGAATGGCTACTCACTCCAGTATTCTTGCCTAGAGAGCCCCTGGACAAAGAAGCCTACTGTCCATGGGGTTACAGTGAGTCATATATAATTGAACGAGGGGTCAAGGACTGCGTTTTTGGAATCTACTATCTATAGCTGGTGGTCAGAAGACCAGGAGACAGTCTGGGTTTGAGACTGGTGTCTGAGGTGAGGGTGAATCAGTCTGATGAGACTAAGCCCTTAACCTGTGGAATCTGATGCTATCTCCCTGTAGACAACGTCAAAATTGAATTAAACAGTGGGAAACCCAGCGGCATTGCAGAAACTGCTTGGTGTGAAGAAAACCTCCACACATTGGGTGACCAGAGGTGAAGTGTTCTGTGTGAGTAACAAAAGAGACTCACAGGGAAGAAACAGAAGGAGAAAAACTGAACCTTTCTCATTACACCACCTCTTTTACATGCCAGGCCATTGTGAGTTCATGTTCTCTCAGCTAGAGTGTAGTGAAAGTGAAAGTCACTCAGTCCTGTCTGACTCTTTGCGACGCCATGAACTGTATAGTCCATGGGATTCTCTAGGCCAGAACACTGGAGTGAGTAGCCTTTCCTTTCTCCAGGGGATCTTCCCAACCCAGGGATCACATTGCAGGCAGATTCTTTACCAGCTGAGAGACGAGGTTATACAAATCTGAGGGACTGAATTTA
Organism: Cervus elaphus; assembly: GCF_910594005.1. Taxonomy (NCBI): domain Eukaryota; kingdom Metazoa; phylum Chordata; class Mammalia; order Artiodactyla; family Cervidae; genus Cervus; species Cervus elaphus. The sequence goes on along the minus strand of NC_057845.1, from coordinate 24,265,191 downwards.
TATTTGCTGCAGCACATAAACTGGGGTTATCTATGGAAATGTGTCATGCTTCTGAGCAGTGTCTATTATATCCTTGGTTATACAAAAATGAAAGAGATGAGAACCACAGTTCTAGACAGAGGAGAAATATGTGTTTAAAGGGATGGTTTGTCTTATATCTTCCCTTCAGCAGCCAGCAGAGGCGAAGCACTTATGTGCCACTGAGGTTCCCTTGAACCTCTACTTCAATGTTTATACAAGTGAAGTGGAAATGACCTTTGAGAAATCACCCAGGACATATCCTGACTTCAATAAGCACTATTCTTAAACTCTTTCAGAAATTTGACAGTCAATTCCATTTTTTAACCACATCTAAGGAAAGGGATTTTATAAAATCCAATAGTAGCCTTTCCCACTTGTAGTACAAAGAATTTCTTGCAACCTCCTTATTATTATCCTTAATCGTCTAACTTCACTCATACTCTGATTTCTTTCCTTTTAATCTCTGTGTGAACAGAGAACAGAAGATCAATCCCTTTCTCTAGAAACTCCAATTCAAACAATCACAGTTGGGTTAATATTCTGTGTCAATTGTGTAATATGGAAAGGACTTACATGTAAGCATTGGTTTTGATATTTTGAATACAGGGGAAGTGTGAAATATACAGGGGAAGTGTGAAATATACAAAAGAAACTAAATATATCAGGTAAATAAATAAATATACCAAAGAGACAAAATCGATCTGACTACTGCATGAAAAGTTGAAAACACCAGCCTTTCCAAAAAAGTAGGAAAATTACAAACATTGGTTTTTAGGTCATATGAAAGATAGGTGTGCTTCTTACATTTATGGATTCATCAGTGTATTTATTAATTTACTTAGATTCATATTTTCATCCAGCCATAATGTATTGAGTGTATATATGAGTTTGAAAGTATACTATGTATTAGTGATACAAAAGATGGATAAAGCATGACTATCCAAAAGCTCACAGTCTATTGGGAAACTTGATTTACATATACTTGTATCAAAGCAAATCTCTCAAAAGCCAAGGCACAGAGAGTTTTAAGAAGTGAGAGGTCAATGGTATAAAGCTTCATTTTGAAAATGGGGAAACAGTTATTTCAATGTTTTTGCAAAGCAAGTAATATTGAAACAAGTCTCTAATTTGAATTCCTGCCAACAGATAACTGACTGATTAATAACTATACCTGTGGGAGCAAAAGTCTAAGTACAGCTGTGTGAAAAACTTTATATGTGTTTATATTTCAATACGTTAGTCTAGTTTTTCTGATTCACCCTGAAAACTAGGAGTTACATGGTAATATAGTTGTGAATCAAATGAATAATAGGCAGTCCACTTGAACTTTATGCTTTCAAAAACTCTATTAAGTAGGGAGAAGATAAACTTATAGTAAGTAATATTATTGCATGTTATAAAGTGAATTGTGTGCCCCCAAATTCATATGTGAAAGCCCTACCCCCCAACATAACTGTATTTGAGATAAGGCCTTTAAGGAGGTAATTAAGGCAAAATGAGGCCATAGGGCAGGGTCCTAATCCAACACAACTGATAGGAAAAAGAGATACCAGGGATGCCCATGCACAGAGGAAGGGTCTTCAAGGACCCAAAGAGAGGCTAACTACCTAAAAGCCAAGAGAGAAGGCTACATTAGAAACCAACCCTGGGAGTATCTTGAGTTTGGACTTCCAACCTCCAGCACTGTGAGGAAATAAATTACTGCTATGTAAACCACACAGTCTATTGTGTTTTGTGATGATAGCCAGAGCTGACAAACCAGTTCGTTAATGAAAAACAATTGCATCAAGTGACTTATAGCATTTTCTTAATGGTAACCTGTAACATGTGTTAGGCCCTTACTGGATTACAGGTCATGAATTTAGATATGATGGTGTAGATTTGACAGACAAAAAGGTGTAGTGACTTGCCAAAGGTCAGCTAGGAAGCCATTGTTCTTAGAGTAAAGGGTATAGAGTGACCATTCTTAATGTATCTTTCATTTTTAACCTTAAGTACATGTTTGAATACTAAAATCATTAAAATATTTCAGCATTATACAGTAATACCATATTTATATTACATAAGCAAACAAAAATATGAGTCTAATGAAATTCAAAATAGCTATTGATAAATTTGTAATTTTATCACTTGCTACACTTCCGTATTTGTAAAGAAACATCAAACATATTAGAATAGAAATGGGAGAAAGACTATTGCAAATATAAGTATTAAATTTAATGTTTGATAGATACAAACTCCCTAAACTAGGCTACTATTGAAAGGGCCAACTATATAAATCCAACACTAAAATGTAAAACTTGCAACATCTCAACATCTCAATATAGTCTTGTGAGTGATCAAAAAAAAAAAAAAAAAAAAAACCACACACAAACATGAAAGCTTGAAATGTAATAAGGGCTCAAATGAGTTAGCAATGGCTGTCATAAAAATCTGGCAGGGCATTCTATTTACAATTTGTAATAAAACTGTCACACACTGAATTTATAAAAGCATTTGTCTTAGAAAAATAAATCTATTTGCCAAGGGCAAGTTAATAATCTCTACAGTCCATTTGAATATATGGTCAAAGAGATAGTCTGACTAATAGAGCATTCTAAGAACTGTATTGTGAAATGTATAGGATGCTATGACAATGGAAACATCACTCAAAGAGATTCTGTGCCATGAATTAACAACAGGAATCCTTTCTACATTATCTGAAATACAGTCAATATGGTTAAACATCAACGCAAAGAATGTGCTTATAGAGAAAACGACATTCATTTCATATGTTCCATTGTTGGAGACAACTAAAAATATTTCAATTTAAGTATCAGAGGAACGTGGAGATTTTAAATAACTAATGGAATGTACAGCTATTTCCTAATGATTAAAAGTCATTACTTGAGGAATTTAAGGGAAGACAATGTAATTTAATGCATGGAGCTTTTATAGTTTCTTGTAAATATAATCATATACAATTTTTAATCAGCTATTCCTTGAATTTCAGACAAACTTAATGGAAGCATGGAGGGCAGCAGTTATACATTGTTCAGTGTAGGTAGAACAATGGTATAATAGAGTTGCGTGAGCTCAAGCTATTATAGTAAGCTTGGGTGAGTCATTCACTTCTTTTTGGTAGGTAATCTTCAGAATGTTCATGAGGATTCCCAGTGTTATTTTATATGACTCCTGAAGATGCAAATATAATCTTGAGTGTAGAATTTAAGAACCATTTAGATATGTGCATTTCTTCCAAGTGTAATTCTGTGTCAAAGAGAGAAGACATGCAAGTTTTAAAATGTCTTTTATTTAGAACAGGGGCAGAAAATCTTTCCTTACAAGGTAGCTACTCAACACTGCCACTGAAATGTGAGAGCAGTTATCAACAATAGGGAAATGACTGGGCATGGCTGTGTTACAAGAAAACTCTATTTACAAAAACAGGCAGAGGATATTATTTGGCTAATTGACCATAATTTGACAAACATTTGGAAAAAATAAAACAACTTTGCATTTTCTCTAAAAAGAAAACATCTTACTTTGAAAACCATCATATTCCTATTTTCTCATATATGGTTTTCTTATTGAAAAAATTAAAATTGAAGAGTTCCCTTTAGAAGAGCATATTTACCTTTAGTTTTGATCATTTCACAAACTGGTATATACTTTCCAAAATTTTTGTTGCTGTTTCTTATCAGTGATGAAACAGAGAATCCTATGAGTTAAAGAATTTGAACAGCAAATTGGCCCGCTGGTTCCATTAAAAATGTGCTGAATACTTTTATGCACAGAGAACTTTGAGATGGTTCGATGGCACCACCGACTCAAAGGACACGAGTGTGAGCAAACTCCAGGAGTTGGTGAAGGACAGGGAAGCCTGGGGTGCTGCAATCCATGGGGTCACAGAGAGTTGGACATGACTGAACAACTGAACAACTTCATCCTGTACTGTCTGGTTCAAATTCTAGCTCTGACTTTTCTTTGCTGGGAAGATGAGAGAACAGTGTCTTCACTCTCTCTTCTGTACAAAGGGACTCAATACTATTTACCTCACAGGACTTTTGTGAAGCTTAAATGAGATAGTAAATGTATAATCAGGTGGTACAGGGGTAAAGAATCCATCCGTCAATGCAGGAGATGCAAGAGACACGGGTTTGATCCCTGAGTTGGGAAGATCCCCCAGAGAAGGCAAGGCGACCCACCGCAGAATTCTTGCCTGGAAAATCTCATGGACAGAGGAGCCTGGTGCGTTACAGTCTATTGGGTCATGAAGAGTCAGCCACAACTGAGTACACCCACACACAAACGTAAAACACTTGGCAGGAGCTCAAAATATGAAAAGTAAGCAATAAATAGTGACTATTGTTATTATTATATTCATTAAAATAAATGTCCCAGGCCTTTGAATAACTTAAGTAGAGTTAAGAATAAGAGGTTTATTATGAGGATTATTATGTTTCAAATAATCCAATGAAACAGAAATAAATATTTTATCACAAGTTGATATTTAAGGGTTGATAGATATGAAGTAGATCAATTGGGAAAACTGAGAAAATTTAAATGAAGATGATGTGTTTTCTACTAGATCCTGAAAGAGAACATCTTCTTCACTGATAGAATGTTGGTGATGAGGATCAATTGAAGGGTATGGTTCAAGTAAAGGCCCCAAAGTAGATAAAATGCCTGAGAACTTCCTTGTCTTAAGACCTCAGCTTGAGTGAGAAAAGGGGCTATGTAGCAGCAGCAAGAGAATTCAGATGTAAGTTCATAACTGCTTGCTAGAAAATACAGCAGTTTTGCAAATAATTTATTTTCTTTATAGAATTCATTGTTGTTTGGTTACTAAGTTGTGTTCAAATCTTTTGCAACCCCATGGACTGTAGACCACCAAGCTCCTCTGTTCATGGGATTTCCCAGGCAAGAATACTGGAATGGGTTACTATTTTCTCCTCCAGGGGATCTTACTGATCCAGGGATCAAACCAGAAGCTCCTGCCACATCTCCTGCATGGTGGATTCATTTCCACTGAGCCAAATACTTGCCTAGTATTTCACTCTAAGATGGCATCTGCTTCTGAAGAGAAAACAGTTTTATGGAAGGAACTTGCATGGAAAGAAAATTATACAGAGAAAACACTAGAGAATCGTTTTGTAGGACAAGTAAGGTAGGAACAAATGTGGTCAGCATTCTAGATTTTTAACCTAGAGATCAGAGTTCTCATGAAAAGGAAGAGCCACTGCAATACTATTAAGTCAGAACTAGAGTCATGGGCCAAGGTACACTGATAAAAAGCCAGAAAAATTTACATTGTGTTACAGGAGGAATAGAGACCAGCAGGAAAACAACAAGTGAGGAGATAACACGTAAGTTTTAAAAGCTATCATTAAGTAATACTAGCTTCTCAGCCTTTTGGCTAAGATCAAGTGTAGTATCTGTTCTTATCAGTTTAAAAGCTATCATTATGTAATACTAACTTGGAATTCTGGTGGTAGCTGATATATCTGTTCTTTCTAATCTACAAAGTACTTTATAATATATTATCACATTTCATCATCACAACAAGCATATAAGGCAAAACTTAAATGAAATTTCTCATTTCTCACTCAATTTCATGAAACCTAAATCTTCGGAATTCCAATCTGGAGAATGTGAAAGTTGCTCAGTCATATCCAGCTCTTTGCAATCTCATGGGCTGTAGCCTGCCAGGCTCCTCTGTCCATTGAATTCTCCAGGCAAAAATACTGGAGTGGGTAGTTGTTCCCTTCTCCAGGGATTTTCCTAACCCAGGGATCAAACCCAGGCCTCCCGCATTGCAGGCAGATTTTTTACCATCTGAGCCATTTCTGGTAACCCTCCTCAACAGTAATCAGTGACCACTGTTGCTTAAGAAATATCATGCTGTGATTGAACAGTATTTGTTAAAGACTTTTGCAGCAATGTGAACAAAGTTTTTTTAGAGAAGAAGGAAGTTTACTCTTGCAGTTCTGTCGTCTCCAAGAGATCAGAGCTCAAAGAGGGCTGGGAGCTGCGTGGATAGCCGAAATATACTACTTATAAAGTTTCTTGGGTTGTAGTCCTTGCTGAATTTGGCCTGCAGAGATTTAGCTTGCGAAATGTGACTGCTGTTGACGTTAACTCTGATTAAGTTGCCAACACTTAACAGCCAAGAGATTTTGCATAAAAGTTTGAATTTCCAACTCTTTAAATTTTCAGAAGATCTGGCAGCAACTTCCTGGGAGTAGGCAGTAGCTATGTTCTCCCAAGTATAAATGCTCCCCAACTTGTCCAAAGCCCTGGTTTCTCCCCCTTGTTCCTTTTTTTTTTTTTCTTTTTGTAACCACTTATAGAGCCTACAGTTAATGATACTGAAGTGTGTACTTAACATTTACTAAGAGAATAGATAATAAATATTCTTAATAAATAAAGAGGGCAGAAAGAAACTTTTGGAGATAATGGACACGCTTACAGAATAGACTGAGGTGATGGTTTCATAGATGTAGACTTAGTTCCAGACTCATCAGGTTGTAGGCATGAATGTTCAGCTTGGTGTATGTCAACCACACCTATGTTTCTCAAAGTTCATCTTCTTCCTACATTGCTATTACATTTCTGATTTCTAGGGATTTTTGAGTTTGCAAAACTTGGTTTAAGAGCATGATGTTCTTGAAGACCATAAGTAATTTTTCTCGCCCTTTGTCTGCCATGAAGTTTCCAAAATGTCACATGTGGGAGAAAATTAGAAAAGCTACTAACCGGCCTTAGAGGTAACCCTGGGTATAGAAACAAGATAGGAAAATGTTATACAATAGAAAGAAAAGGAGCAGTCACAAAAATAAAAACTCAGTGTTCTCCTATGAAAACCACTCAGCTGAGTCAAAGTCAGCAAAAACAACCTTTTCCATTCTGTGCCCTTTGCTATTTTGCTTGTCCAGAAAAACAAGAAGTTTGTTCTTTAAAAAAAGATAGAAAGTTCACTGAAATTAAAAAAATAACTTTTCATATGCCATCAACATTTTGGCATTATCTCAGAGTAAGTCACTAATTCAATTAATTAAAGGGGGGGGGAGAAGAAAAGGAAAGCTAGTTAAATTTTATTCAAGTCACCAAATGTTCATATTCTTTCACAAAAACTAAATCTTAACATTTAATATATATTAAGTGTTTGGGTCTTAATTCTTAAATATAGTAGTTCAGTTCACTGTACTATAAGACCTAATAAAATGTGTCAAGGAGTAGTAGACTCAAAGTGATCCCTTTTGTCACAGGTCTCATGATTAAAAACAAGATCTTGAGCCCACATGACAGGTTTTTAAATGTGACAACAGGCTTATGCTGCATAAAAAGCCAACTGAATGAAAAAATAATTTCTAAAATTAGATTTCAAAGGGCCACGTTATACATTTCCTTCAATAATAGTAGTTAAAATGGATCCAAAAGAAAGCTACCTTTTCTATAAAATTTTGTCATACCTTCTCCCGTATCAATTATACAGTGGCCTTTCTCAATCACTACCTACTACATCTATAAAATATAAGTTGAACAGTATAACAGACAGAATTGTTCAATAGAATATATCAGTTCAATCATACATGAAAAATATATTCTAATATATATAACCAACAGAAAAAATATATACATACTACTTTTTTCTACTATGAGATGAGAATCTATTTAATATAATGACAATCATAGCAATAAAAATACTTCTAAGCTCACTTTAATTTTATATTGTTTCATGTTAAAATATTTTGCCACTTTAATTTTCACTAGGTATGACTAACTAAATTTTAAATTAAATTTAATCCTTTTGTATATTAAAATTAACTTGTTGCATATGATCATGAGGCAGGTTAAACAACAGAATAATATAACAATACAATAAATCCAAAATCCAAACTTCAATGCAAACTATATAAGCATGTACAGTTTAGGAAAAGCCATATAGGATATGATCTGATAAAGAATAGAAACTTGCACCTCCCTTAAAATTGTATAAGAAATTTACATTAGTTGCTGAAAAATATCTTAGGGTTTTACAGGTGAAGAAGATGAAGGAAAGGTGCTCTAGCATCCTTTCTATCATTTCAAACAGAAGAGTTCTCTGTTCTATGCCAGAATTCAGAGAAAGCTTTTATTTGCAAAGTTAAAAAAAACAAAAACATTGTGCTAAAAGCGAAATTTGAACATAACTTAGCTGGGATTCTAACTGCTCTTACTGTTGATAAGAAATTCACATTGAAAAGTGAATTACATATCAAGATTATAGAATTATTTAGTTGTTCCTGTCATAATCTCATTTCAGTATCTTTCCTAATATAAGGCATTGCAAAATTTGTTTCAGTTTCCTACATCTTTCTGTTTTCACTTTCAGCATTTCCTTATATCCTATCACAAGAAAAACTGTGAAAAAATATGAAATGTTAAAAACCCCCACTAGAGGTTCTTCCCAGTGGATCTTTCAGGTTTATCTCTGCCTTCCAATGTTTTTGAACCATTTTGCCACTGTAAGTTATGGAATATTAGCAGAAATGCAAATTGCACCTAGTGGATACATGGTTGATTATTGTTCTGTGAATATTCACCAGTTTTACGTATATTTGTAAATCATTTCAGCATTCTTGAGTGGTCCTTTGAAGCCTTCTGTGAATTACTGATGTCTTCTTACTGCCTCCTTCATCAATTAATGAATTAAATAAAAGCTTTGGTATGTGTCTGCTTTATGTTTGCATGAAGCACGATTTTATCTTTTAAAATAAATGTTCTTTGAAACTATTTAATTTTTTGGCTAATAAGATAAATTTGTTTTGTTTTATTAATTTTTAATGGAGTATAATTGTTTTACAATGCTGTGTTAGTTTTTACTATACAACAAAGTGAATCAGCTGTATTTATACATATATCCCTTCTTTTTCAATTTCCTTCCCATTTAGGTTACCACAGAGCATTTAATAGAGTTCCCTGTGCTATATGGTAGGTTCTCATTAACTATCTATCTTACACATAGTCAATCAATAGCATATATATATGTCAATCCCAATTTCCCAATTCATCCCACCACCCGTCTCCCCTTGGTATCCATGTTTGTTCTCTACATCTGTATCTCTATTTCTGCTTTACAAATAGATTAATCTGTACCATTTTTCTAGATTCCACATTCATGCAATGTTATAGGTTATCTGTTTTTCTCTTTATGACTTGCTTCACTCTGTATAACAGACTCTAGGTTAATTAACATAAGTTCAACTGATTCACATTTGTTTCTTTTCATGGCTGAGTAATATCCCGTTGTATATATGTACTACATAGCTAGGACATGGAAGGAACCTAAATGTCTATCAACAAAAGGATTTCTGTCCAGTTGCTAAGTCCTGCCTGACTCTTTGCAACCCCATGGACTGCAGCACACCAGGCTTCCCTGTCCTTCACTATCTCCTGGAATTAACTCAAACACATGTCTATTGAGTCTGTTAGCCATCTAACCATCTCATTCTCTGTTGCCCCTTCTCCTCCTGCCTTCAATTCTTCCCAGCATCAGGGTCTTTTTCAAAGAGTAAGGTCTTCACTTACTTCAGGTGGCCAAAGTGGAGCTTCAGCTCCAGCATCAGTTCTTCTGATGAATATCCAGGGTTGGTTTCCTTTAGAATTGACTGGTTTGATCTCCTTGCTATACAAGGGACTCTCTAGAGTCTTTTCTAGCATCACAATTTGAAAGCATCAATGGATACCATTTATTCTTTAGTCATTTCCATTCAGCCTTCTACACTCACCTCTCAACTGAAATTGTCCTTGAAATATTTCCAGTGTTCTTCTATTAATCAAAGCAAATACCTCTTCCTAGTCTTTCTCCAATTTGACTTCTGCAGATTTTGGTTCTCTCATCTCACAATCACCGTAGAGACTCTTTTCTCTTCAGAAAGTCATTCTTTATTATTTTCTATTCTACTTCCATGATCACCATCTCTCATGCCCAATAGCATCAGTACTATATGATTTGTTGAAACTGGAAGTTTATGTTCACTTTTTGGATTTACTAAATGTATTGTATATATTCTCCCCTCTCCCAGGATACGTGCATCTAATTCATCAGCCTTGGTGTTCACACGTACATATACTTGGCCTTCACCTGGACCACCATCCTTTTCTGCAGAGTGATTCTAACTATGTTTTTGACTATATAGAGAAAACTGCCAAATATGTTTTCTACTTCTGAAAATTTTAGGGTTATAGAATAGTTTTATTTATTTACTTCATTAAAGATTTCTGTTGCCCACCATTTTATACCAGAGTGTCAAGAACTGTGGAAGGTTCAGATTTTACTATACTTGTAAGTTATTAAGTTAGTGTGACATAGATGCATGTATGCTGACAGCAAACACAAGACTCCTGGGTCAGAAATATAGGATTTTACTACTCATGGTTTAGCAGACAGCATGAGCTTCCTGTTCACGGGGGTTTGTTCTCCTTGTTTCCTAAATCCCAAGAGGTTAGAAATGAGATGTGGGCCCATTGTTGATTCTATGGACATAGTGTTTGCATCACAGCCAAGGACCCCCAAACTTAGGAAGCTCCAACATCTAAAAAAAAAACTTTTCCATTATGGTTTATTATAGAATATTGAATATAATCCCCTGTGAGTCACAATAGAAGCTTGCTGTTTAGCCATCCTATGTATAATAGTTTGCATCTGCTGGTCCCAAACTCCCAATCCAACCTCCTCCAATCCCTCTCTCCCTTAGTAAGCACAAGTCTGCCAATCTTTTATAAGATGCTGAATGTAAATCTGCCCAACATGTGTCTTAGAAAGAAACAGTAACTTTATTATATTGAAGAGTAAATAAAACTGCCTTCTGTCTAGCAGAGAGACACCACTGCTAATTTCCAAGACTGTTCACTCTATGGGAAATACAGGCCAGAACAAAAGGCATCAGAGCCTCTACTTACAAGATATACAGAAACACAAGACCCCTATGCAGAACTGACTCTCAAATAAAACAAAAATTCTTGCATAAGCATCTGTGAGCTTGCCGAAACTGGTACTCATTTCATTTCTTTATCACTGTGTCTGCCCTAGAGCATGCAGTGAATCAACCTCACATTTCATACATAAGGAACTAATCATATGGAATTAAATAAGTGATGAATGGCTATCACACTGATGAAGAGGTAGAGATTAGAATTCATTCATTATACTTTTCTGACCCATGTTATTTTAGTTGGATTTTATGATACTCTGCTATTTTTCCTGAAAAAAAAAAAAAAAGAGAGAGAGAAAATTCAAAAAGCCAAACACCAACCTCCTCAAAAAACAAAGACAATGAGATTAGGGAACTGTGCCTGAGAATACAATAATAATAACCATTCGCCTTTCACAAATTCAATCTTGGTTGACAGATGGATAAATGTGCCTGAAAAGATACTTCCAGCTTCTTTAACTGGATGCTGATCATTAGGAAAGAAGAAAAGTTGATAAAAATGTGATGACCCCCACACTCAAATAAAGAAAACAGTCATCACTTAACACTCCAAGCCTGCATTATACCTTACATTCAATTAAAATCAGAAATGTATTAGTAGTAAAGGGTAATGGGGAAATAAATCAAAGTAGGTCATTCAGATTAAGAAGAGATGTTTAGAAAATAAAAAAAAAAAAATAGAGACTGTAATGTATTCCGTTACATGTTGAGAAATATCTGCGGTGTGGAAGACCACAGTCAAATAGGAGAGATGGAGTAGGCTACAAATTTTGGAAAAATATCTGAAAATGATTTTTAAAAAGAGATGAAGCAATGGGCAATGATCAGAGCAAAATTCACACAATAACAATAGAACCATTAAAAAAGAATGTTTTGTAAATAACATCAAGAAAAATCCCAGATTTCACATTTGTAACTTTTAATGAAACATTTTCCTTATTAAGGCAACTTGTATAACATATTGCAAGTTAGTTGAAAGCTTAAGCAATTTTTGGTAGAATAAATTTCACACTGAAATTGATAAAAAAATTTATAAGAACGCAAGATTGCTTTTCTTTTAAAACAGAAACATTTAAAATAGTTGTATTTTAATATAAAACTGGATAAAAATTGATTGCTTTTTGAGGATTAGTGATGATGAAAAATAAAGAAGAACCTAAAACAAACATTAATGTTAACATAAAATATCAAATATACAGCTTAAAGAATATTAAAATGGATCCAAATCAAAATCAAACTAATATCTTACAAAGATGTTTACTTGAAATAGTAGGAAGTTTTACATTGAAGGAGAAAAGTCTTTCATTTGAGTAAGAAGCTTAAGAAAAAAAGAATAAGGGACAACTTTTGCTAAAGTTGTAAGTGACGATGAATAAAAATGAAATGGTACAAGTTTGTTTCTCTCATCCAACAGATCAACAGATGATGAGAAAAATATAGAATATGTTCTTTTCCAGAAAAATATCATGAGGGTCAATAAAATATGCAAAGAGTTAAGATTTGAGGAAACATTTTAGTCTGTTCTCCAATGTAACAGGCATTCATTTAAAAGAAAAGAGCTCTTTTAAACACATTTTTCTCTCTCCCACTCTCCAGAAGACTTTGTTTTATAAGATCTAGTATTGACTCAATTTTTGCTGTTGATCTGAACCTAAATGTCAATAACACGGGGAGACTGATTCATTCTATTATCCCAGGATGTTATTTTTAATTGTATGAGGACTTACTATGCAACAGATATCTTTAGTTAGCCCCTCCATCACGTCTGACTCCTTACATCTCATAGACTGTAGGCTGCTAGGCTCCTCAGTCCATGGAATTTTCCAGGCAAGAATACTGGAGTGGGTTGCCATTCCCTTCTCCAGGTGATCTTCCCAACTCAGGGATCGAACCTGAGTCTCCTACATTGCAGGAAGATTCTTAACCATCTGAGCCATCAGGGAAGCCCTAAGAATACTGGAGTGGGTAGCCATGCCTTTCTCCAGGGGATCTTCCTCACCCAGGAATCAAAACTGGGTCTTTTGCATTGCAGGCAGATTCTTTACCATCTGAGCCACCGGGGAAGCCCAGAGGTCTTTAAACAGCTGATTAATCAGAGAAAATGTGTTAAATTGCATTCTCTGCATTTTTAAATTGAGTACTTGAATTTAAACCTATAAACTTTTTCCCACTATAACATTTTCAAGCCCATATGTATCTTGGGTCTTTAAAAATTTCAATTTTTTTTTTGTTTTGATATTGCAAAACAGTGGCAGTGGTGAGATGTTTAGAATTCAGAAATCCACAATCAATGGTTTGAAATTAAATTGTGACACCCTCCTCAACTTTGGAACCTGGTCCCTGGAATCTGGAATTCTGTTTTGTGGAAGGAACTCATCTTAAGAGGTGGAGAAGAGAGCAAATACCATCCATCACAGATAATCTCACTATGGACTAATGGGTGATTCAGTGAGACTACTAAGGAAATGTTTTACCTATTCCCTGACTCTTTTAAATTTTCATGCACTATACCTTCAAACTTTCTCAGATAGGGTTGGAAGCCTAAAATATTAGACTTACTAGTAGCAGGTAATCTTAAGCATTCTCTTATCTGCAAACATTACTCCTTCTGATGTCTCTAGACTCTATATCACCAGATTAAGAGTCTTCCTTTATCTCTATGCCTTTTTATTACTTATGTGCCCAACAGACAGTTCGGCAGACATCAACAACTTTCCTCAAATCTTTCTTCTCCTTGTCTTTTTATGCCATGAATGGCATCATCATCATTTGTCCAATGTGTCAGCCTAAACATTTTCATCTCTGCTGTACTTACAGCTCATCAGTTACCAAGTCCTGCCTGTTCTTTTCATTGAAATCTTCACTGAGATAATTGCAGGTTCACAGACAGGTGTAAGAAGTAATCAAAGAGACCTCCCTATTTTGAATTTACCTAGCTGCTCCCTGTTGTAACAACACTTTACCCAGTGGCTCCCAGTGTAACAATTTGCACAAAGATAGTATAGTATCAGGTGGCACCAGTGGTATAGAATCCGCCTACAATTCAGGAGACACTGGAGATGCAAATTCCATCCCTGAGTCAGGAAGATCCCCTGGAGGAGGAAATGGCAACTCACTCCAGTAGTCTTACCTGAAAAATCCCATGGACAGAGGAGCCTGGAGGGCTACAGGTCATGGGATCTCAAAGAGCTGGACAAGACTGAGCAGTTGAGCACACACACACAACCAGGATATTGATCTGCTTGGATAAAATCTACAAATCTTATTCATGTTTCCTCTGTATTATTTGTTCTGTGTGTGTGTGCATGTATTTAGGTCTACACAATATTATCACATGAGTTTGAATATCTCCTACTGCAGTAAGGATGCTGAATATTTATATCACTGCAAGTATCCTGATGGTTCTTTCTTTTTTTTAATTCTTGATTTCTTTTCTTTACATGGTCTTCTCCAAATTCTCACCTCCTGGGTTGAAACAGCTTCCTAGAAGACATCTCTGACTCTAAACTTCCAGTCCCTCCAATGTGTCATTTACAATGCAGTTATAAATTGCAAATCTGATTATGTCAGTCCTCTAGGCAAATATCAGGAAAGATGATTTCCTAGTTCTCTGACTTACTCTAAATTTATACACTGGAAAAATTCTGCACGTTACTTAACTAAAAATGTGAGCAAAAACTTACTGGCATAGGTAATCAGTCTTATGAAGAAGAAATCAAATTATTTTGCTGCCTGCATTCTCAATATATTATCCAGTGACAATTAAGACACTTATCTATGGATTTGGTGGCTCCATAGTCACTTGACTACAAAATCTTATAAGAAATTAATGGAAACTGTATGCCTACTTTATTTTTACATTTAGAAATATTAAAGCAAATGACCTATCAGTTTTCGCTTTCCAGATTCATATCACCCTAGCCACAGGCTGGTAAGTGAACTAAAAACCAGAGATGGATCTGAGAAAGTAAAATTATGGCTACTAAAGATGAACTTTTTGAAAATACTGTTATAATTATCAATTTCTTTTACAGAGAGCTATAGATCACTCAGTTGTGTCTGACTCTGCAATCCCATGGACTATACAGTCCATGGAATTCTCCAGGCCAGAATACTGGAGTGGGTAGCCTCTCCTTTCTCCAGGGGATCTTCCCAACCCAGGGATTGACCCAGGTCTACCTGCACTGCAGGTAGATTCTTTACCAGCTGAGCCACAAGGGAAGCCCAAGAATACTGGAGTGGGTAGCCTATCCCTTCTCCAGTGGATCTTCCCAACCCAGGAGTCAAACCGGGGTCTCCTGCATTGCAGGAGGATTCTCTACCAACTGAGCTATCAGGGAAGCCCTAATAGATTACTATTAATGATTTATATATTGACACTCAAAGCATATCACATTATTTTTGAGAGTATGCAGTTTTGCTGTTGATGATTTGTCTTATGGTTTCTAGACATGTGTTGACCCCTCTCCCTTTCTCTCCTCTCAAGACAAGTGTAATCCTGAGAGTGAAGTATGTAACTTAATAAACATGTGTCCAGACTATTGTCTACCCAGAGTGAATTTTGTGGCACTTTAAACTGAGAGAGATTACTGAATTACTAGAATGGATAAGGAATCTCACCTTCATTTTTCCATATGTAAAACAAAATAGATATCATACAATATTGATGCTCATATCTGCCAGCACTTAACTATTTCTGTAACAAGGGCAACAAAGGCTTGTCAGAATCTTCTCTCTCTCCTCTCATATGATAGCATCATGACTCTTAGTGGCTATAAGGTACAGTAACTAGTTTTCTTCTTTCTATCCTAGATCAGTTCAGTTCAGTCGCTCAGTCATGTCTCTTTGTGACCCCATGAACTGCAGCACACCAGGTCTCCCGGTCCATCACCAACTCTCAGAGTTCACTCAAACCCATGTCCATTGAGTCGGTGATGCCATCCAACCATCTCATCCTCTGTCGTCCCCTTCTCCTCCAGCCCTCAATATTTCCCGGCATCAGGGTTTTTTCAAATGCGTCAGCTCTTCGCATCAAGTGGCCAAAGTATGGAGTATTGCAGCTGAGTTTCAGACTCAACATCAGTCCTTCCAATGAACACCCAGGACTGATCTCCTTAGGATGGACTGGTTGGATCTCCTTGCAGTTCAAGGGACTCTCAAGAGCCTTCTCCAACACCACAGTTCAAAAGCATCAATTCTTTGATGCTCAGCTTTCTTTATAGTCCAACTCTCACATCCATACATGACCTCTGGAAAAACCATAGCCTTGACTAGATGGACCTTTGTTGACAAAGTAATGTCTCTGCTTTTTAATATGCTGTCTAGATTGGTCATAACTTTCCTTCGAAGGAGTAAGTGTCTTTTAATTTCATGGCTGCAATCACCATCTGCAGTGATTTTGGAGCCCAGAAAAATAAACTCTGACAGTGGAAACAAAGATGGAGCTCCCCAAAATAGTCTCCCACTATTTCCACTGTTTCTCCTTCTCTTTGCCATGAAGTGATTGGACTGGATGCCATGATCTTAGTTTTCTGAAAGTTGAGCTTTAAGCCAACATTTCACTCTCCTCTTTCTCTTTCAGCAAGAGGCTCTTTAGTTCCTCTTAACTTTCTGCCACAAGGGTGGTGTCATCTGCATATCTGAGGTTATTGATATTTTTCCTGGCAATCTTGATTCCACCTTGTACTTCCAGCCCAGCGTTTCTCATGATGTACTCTGCATATAAGTTAAACAAGCAGGGTGACAGTATACAGCCTTGATGTACTCCTTTTCCTATTTGGAACCAGTCTGTTGTTCCATGTCCAGTTCTAACTGTTGCTTCCTGACCTGCATACAGGTTTTTCAGGAGGCAGGTCAGGTGGTCTGGTATTTCTATCTCTGTCTGAATTTTCCACAGTTTATTGTGATCCACACAAAGTTTTCAGAATAGTCAATAAAGCAGAAATAGATGTTTTTCTGGAATTCTCTTGCTTTTTCGATAATCTGGCGGATGTTGGCAATTAGATCTCTGGTTCCTCTGCCTTTTCTAAAACCAGCTTGAACATCTGGAATTTCACAGTTCATGTATTGCTGAAGCCTGGCTTGGAGAATTTTAATCATCACTTTACTAGTGTGTGAGATGAGTGCAATTGTGCGGTAGTTTGAGCATTCTTTGGCATTGCCTTTCTTAGGAACTGGAATGAAAACTGACCTTTTCCAGTCCTGTGGCCACTGCTGAATTTTCCAAATTTGCTGGCATATTGAGTGCAGCACTTTCACAGCATCATCTTTCAGGATTTGAAATAGCTCAACTGTAATTCCATCACATCCACTAGCTTTGTTCATAGTGATGCTTCCTAAGGCCCACTTGACTTCACATTCCAGGATGTCTGTCTAGGTGAGTGATCACACCATCGTGATCATCTGGGTTGTGAAGATCTTTTTCGTATAGTTCTTCTGTGTATTCTTGCCATCTCTTCTTATTATCATCTGCTTCTGTTAGGTCACTACCATTTCTTCCTTTATTGAACCCATCTTTGCATGAAATGTTCCCTTGGTATCCCTAATTTTCTTGAAGAGATCTCTAGTCTTTCCCATTCTATTGTTTTCCTCTATTTCTTGGCATTGATCATTGAGGAAGTCTTTCTTATCTCTCCTTGCTGTTCTTTGGAACTCTGCATTCAAATGCGTATATCTTTCCTTTTCTCCTTTGCTTTTTGCTTTCCTTCTTTTCACAGCTATTTGTAAGGCTTCCTTAGACAGCCATTTTGCTTTTTTGCATTTCTTTTTCTTGGGGATGGTGGATCTTGATTCCTGTCTCCTGTACAATGTCACGAACCTCTGTCCATAGTTCATCAGGCCCTCTATCTATCAGATCTAGTCCCTTAAATCTATTTCTCACTTCCACTGTATAGTCATAAGGGATTTGATTTAGGTCATACCTGAATGGTCTAGTGGTTTTCTCCACTTTCTTTAATTTCAGTCTGAATTTGGCAATAAGGAGTTCATGATCTGAGCCTAGATACTATTCATTAAATTGGGTTTAGCCACATTATGTGCTTAGAACTTCTAATTAAAACATCTTCCCATGGCTAAGACTCTGATCTCTTTAAAGTACTGTGATTACTCTTACATGTTAACTTGGTTAGGCTATCATACTCAAGTACTTAACAAAACATTGATTTAAGTGTTTCTATTAAGTGTATTTTGTAGATGTGGTTAACATTTATAATCAGTTGCCTTTAAGTAAAGCAGATTGCCCTCCATAATGTGGGTGAGTCTCAATCATTTGAAAACCTTAAGAACAGATTTCATACAGAAGAAGGAATTATACGTCAAGAATACATCAACTTTTTCTCGAGTTTTCAGCTTTCAAGGCCACCCTATAGGTATCGACTTGTCAGTCCTCTTAATCCTATGAGTGATTTCCTTAAAATAAGTCTTTCCTTTCACTAGATGTAGAGATAGCTATTGATATAGACATATTGATTTCTTCTACTGGTTTTATTTCTCTGGAGAACACTGACTGATACAACTAACACACTTATTAATGATACAAAATTATTGATTAATGAAATATGCATATTGACAGCCTATTAAAACCACTCCCATCATTTAAAGGGACAGTGGTGATTATCTCCCTAGATTCATTCACCCTTCTTTCATCAGCTACCATGAACCCATCTTTTATTCCAGAGTTAGGTTTAGGATTAGTCAAAGCCAGTCTGCCTAATTCCAGTATGCCTGGTACCATGCATATTTACTCTATGAAAAGTGATGGAAACAAGCTTTCTCAATTTAACATGTCTATTTCCAATGATTCAGTTTCCTACTGAAACACAGCCTATGATTTACTCATTTGCTTACTTCAAGTATCCACTCAATTTGGTGACATTCCATTACCTTATATAGAAGCACCAGAAGTCCAGTCCTCAGGCTCTTTCAATCTCCATAATTGCTTCTCGTTATCAATACCTTGCCATTGTTTTAAATTATTCTTTTTCTGTCTCCCATACAAAACATAATTTTCATGAGGTTCACTACCATTTCACTAGAGTCTGTAATGGCCTCTGCCATTAAGATAACTTCCAATAAATGTCTGCTTGATGAGTGAAGAACTGCAACCAGCAGTCCTTTGATGCATTTAAAGCATCATATTTTGAACTCAAGTCAGGTTTTTAAAGCATCCACTGAAGATTTTTATTCTAGCTTCAAAATAATTTAGTCATGTTAACTGAATGTTCCTTATCCACACTTTTGCTGTTTCTTTGACTGTTTCTTTGAATTTCTTTTTCCTTTGAAGTTCTTACAGAAAACAGTTACATAAGTGACTCCAAAAGAGGATGCTCATGACTTCTTTCCTATCATTGATGCTAAAAATAAGTTTTGCTTTGGAAGTATTTACATGAAAAATGTGACACTTTGCTAGAGAATTTACAAGTATGATCCAGTAGAGAAATTGACCATTTTACCACAAAACCAAGTGTTATAAAATGAAAGTTGTGAAATTACACCATCTGGGTATAGCTGTAGATTTATACTAATTTCATCCAGGGCATGAATGTGCTTTTTTTCCCCCCTTCTTGCCTAGATCTACAGCTGTTCCCTGGCAAAGGAAACTACCTCCTCTCTTGCCTGGCACCTGCCTCTTCCATTTTATGTCTTCTTCACTCCCTCCCTTAACTATCAGGAGGTAGATTTCTTTTTTAATGTCACTTTGGAAATTACGAGCACACCACGAGTTAATAACTCTTGTGGCCTGATGACAAATTTGGTCATCTATCTTCAGTTACAAGAATACAATTATAGATGATGTTTAGACACCAGCAACTTAATCAAAATGCTATGGGGGTAGAACGGATGTCACTGATAAGAGTTATTTTCTTCAGTCACCATATTGTGTTCAGTTACAATCGGTCAGGAAAGAAAATGTTGTAAAGGCTGAAGCTGCAGTTGGACAGAAGGATAAGTATCCAACCACATGTATGGTTTCTTGAATTTTAAAAGCTCTGATAATCCAGGTGAATTACTGCTATAAAAATCTAGGTTTGTTTTTTACCCTCTTGAGTCCAGGTTTGAAAATGACATACGTTATGGTGTTTTGAAATACTAGGCTTTGACCCATGTATATGATTAAATAATGAAAATATTATCAAAATTCATTGGAGAAAATGGTGAGAAGTTAAAAAGTAAGCTTTTGAGAACTTTGTATGCTTTTAGTAACAATAGTTAGCATTAACTTAGTACTGAGAACTAGCAAATTATTGTTCCAGGGCTTTACCAGATTTGTCACTTTGTTTTATTCTCAGAACAACCTTATGTCATTCACTTCATTCATAAATTATCTAAAGGAGAGGGGTGCTACTTGCATAAGACTAGATTCCTCAGAAAAAGCAGAGTTAGAACATGTCAGATGGGTTCCATGGTGAGTGTTATGTAAATATGCCAAACTCAAATTCTTCTATAGGCAACACGAGTTGTTTACTCCTGAGAAGTCTCTCAAAATATGATATATTTAAAAATTTAAATCATAACATGATTTTAGCTCCACAATGAAAAAGAATCAAGTTTATACAAATCTAATTTCAGCACACAATAATGATACAAAATGTGAAGACTATTCATAGCTAGGTTTTCTGTTTGTTCCCCCAAATTCATCAAGTAATCTTTATAAAATACTACTTACTTCCTGATGTGCAATTTCAAACATCTAGTCATGATTTTTTTAATTCACACGTGACTTTGAAGGTAAAAAACAAGTGCAACTATATAAATCCTTAGTATTATATAATTTTGTTAGTGTATAAGGGTATTTCTTTAAGTGAACGCCATTATTCACTGGTCTCAGGGGATCCTCCCCAATGGACACATGACAAATTTTCCTTGTGTCACACCACTGTTGGAAACTCAGAAGTACCTTAATATACTAAAGGCTCTGAGATGCCTTGCAGAGAAGGGAGCTCCTGCCTAACATTAGTTAACTCATTGTTTTCCAATGTATTTGAAGATGGAATTTAACATAAAATCTTGAAGCTTCCTTAGAATCAATATTCTTCAAACCATCTGTTGAGAACTAGTGGCCTAACGTCAGAAAGCCTGTTTTATCAAATATCCTTTCTTTCTCATTCATCTTTCCTCTTGGTCAAATATATTTTAGGACTGTTTTTTCCCCCTTTTCATCTCTCTTGTAGAAGATATAGTAAAATAATTTTCTGTAGTATAGTAGTATTTTTCTGTAGAAAAACTGTGACTACCTTCATTAAACATGATGTGGTCGGTAGCACTAATAATTGAAACCACCTGTGTCAACATGATTTTCTTGCTTGTACCAGGAAATTTTTGCCATGGAAAAGGTAAGACTGTAAAATAATAAATAACTTTATTCTTTGCTTCAGGCAAATCCTGCAGATTCATTTATCAATGTTAGCATTCTGCTCACCTGAGTAAACAAGTTCTATTATCACAAACAATTTAACTATTAAAATTCTCTCTATTCAAAACCTTTGCTTTCCCCACCAATATTGCATGTACTGTTAGGTCATAAACCTCCTTTCATGTCCAGTCTATTGTGTGTCTTGAAAAACTCATCTTAAGCCACTTAAGTCAAGAGCCACAAACTATGTAAATATCAATTTTGACTCCCTACTTCTGAGGCACTGCAAGAACTCTACCATGATCACGTTCTCTCTAAGAGCAGTAAGCCCTAATATAAAAAGGCATTATTTGGGGAAGGTTAACAGAGCTTAAGTATAGTTAAACAAAATAGGAAAAAGGATGATTGGAAGAGCCTGTTAGATTGTGGGGCCCTGGAGAGAATCTCTAAGGAAATAAAATTTAAATTAAGATTTGAAGATTGAGTGACAGTCAGGCATATCAAGACTGGAGGAAAGAACATTAGAGCCAATGAATCAGCCTGACTGGAAGTCCTGAGATTTGAAAACAACAACAACAACCAAAACACCTCATTTTACTTAAGGAATCAAAGTGATGTATCCAAGCATAGAACATAAATAGGATAGTTGCACAGCTGTGGGAGATGGACTTGAATAGTAGGAAATCTGGATTTTATTCATTTAGAATGTTAAAATTTTGATGATATTTAAAAAGAGGTTATCATGATTTATTTTATGTTTTCAGTAACAAAGTCTATTTATTGGATGGAGAATGAATGTGGGGAGGTCAATTAAGAGACTGCAATTGTCCTGAGAAGAAAGCATGGTGGCTTTGATTGAAACAGTGGTCATGAAGACAGTCACGTGGATGCATTCACTCCCAAAAGCTTTTATTTCTAAAAGTAACAGAATGTGACAGTTAAACAGATATACACCTAAAAAAGAGGAAAGGGAAAGGATGGTCCTAGGTGGTTATGATGAGCCACTAAGTAGATGGATGCATAGCAATATGCAGAAATATATAAATTATACATATAGCAAATAACTGACATGATAATGTATCAGAAACTGGAATTTGGTGCACCTGATAGCCTCTCTCTGATAATGTAAAATCACTTTCCTTTGACTGTTCTCCAGGCAGCCCTTGAGCAGCACAGTTCTGTTCCAAGTTTGGTGATTTACATATAAGATGGAATATAAGAATTTCCAGGGCCATCCAACTCATACCGTGCTCCTAATAGGAAACGTTCAAATTTCAGTAAAACAAAATTAAAAATTTGGCTGAAAATCTGTTCAACTCTAAAAAAGGTTATATAGTTCAGCTCTGCAAAAAGAAATAGAGTTAATATAGGAGGCATCAGAATTTCTACACAGCAGCTAATTAAGATTGATTAGAGAAGTAGATAACTCTAGTCTAGAGTTTAGCATACCTCAATTTTTTTCTTAAAATAAACTTTTCTTAATTAGGTGGAAAATAATGTGCACAGCAGGGAATAGAACTAGAATTTATCAAGTCTTCCAGGGAATATTAAGGTAAACTATTTCCTAAACATAACTTTTTAGTGGTGAAGTGAACAAATTCATTAAAAGCTACATGTCCATGCAAGAACTATAAATCAAAATGGAATAAACATGCAGGGAACATTTAATACTGAATTTTAACTTAGATGCAGGAAAAAACTGGTAAGGAAGAAAACTACTGAGTAACTAGTTACCCATGCCATGATATTTATTTATTAATTAGTTTTCAAAACCTGCATTAACCATTCTGTGGTCCAGTTAAATTGTAACTTGTCTTGTGTTTTCAAATTACAAGAAAGGTTGCAATTGAATTATACCCTGTGCCTTGCCTAGCACTTGAAAAGCGCTGAAATCATTGCAAATTAAATGACAAGTAACTCAGTCAATATTTCATTTACTGCTTCACAGCTGTTGAAAGAGTTACTCTTGTGAGTTCATATGCAGGAAATAGGAGTCAACTTCACAATTTCATGAAGATTTAAAAATTTATTTTTCTGGTTTGGAAGAAAGTCTTCCACTGATAAAATACATGTACCACATATTTATTTATTTTTATTTTTTTCAACTGGTCTTTTCATGTTATTGCTATATAACTATGCAATATACAACAAACATAAAAATAAAAAGCATTTACATGCACCTTTCATAAGATTAAGTTCCCTTCTTTGCTTAATATGGGTATTAAGATCTCTTGAAACTATCCCAATTCTCCACTTCTTTTATAAAGAGGGAACGTTTTCTAGAACATAGCAGTTTAGCATGACAGAATGGAAATGACTCTTGAAGTATGACTTATCTGTGAGACTATCAATTAAGAGACTGCAATTGTCCTGGGAAGAAAGCATGGTGGCTTTGATTGGAGCAGTGGTCATGAAGACAGAGTCACGTGGATGCATTCACTCCTAAAAGATTTTATTTCTAAAAGTAACAGAATGTGGCAGTTAAGCCACATTAACGTTGCCGGGAGCAAGCATCATTTAGCAAAAGAAAGTAAGCAGTTGGACATCTTACTCAAAGGGATAACTAAAGAGAAGAGAACAATTTAGAAAATTCAATATATTAGGCAGATGAAGGACTCAGCATGAACTTCTGAGCCTTTTCAGGATAGAGAAAAATTTTCAATTCGAAATGATGCAAGAAGATGAGAATGGAATATTACAATTATAGCTTGGTGATTATAAGAAACAGACATAAAACATAAAAAATGATCCAAATAATTTTAAATTAATTATTATATGACCAAAGGGAAATGCTTTTTAAGCAAGATGAATACTATATTTTAGGATCATTTTCCCAAGAAACTTTCACTGTGGGTAGGTTTCATCAATAGTTGAGATTAAACATCTGTCACAGTACAGTAGTTAAATTCATTCATCCATTCACTCAACAAACACATGAGGGATTTCTACAATATTCCAGGCTGCTAGGGCACATATGGGATACAAAAGTGACTGAAACAGGTATTGGACCCTGACCTCTCAAGGTTTACATTTTAGTGGGTTTTCTCAAACAACATTTTGAAAAATAATCTATGTTGATTTTTTCAGTATAGAAAATATTATGTAAGTTTTAGAATATGTGCAATAGATATGATAGATACAGATTAAAAATAACCTAGTGATGAATTGTTTTTCAGGTTTTACAAGAGCAAGTTTTAAATTAAAAGCTTTTCAAAAGAAGATGTTTTATCATGTGAGTGGCAATATTTACATAGTATGTTTAATTTCATTGGTGATTACATAAAGAAATTTGAAACCATTCACAAATTGATTTTGTAATAACAGAACCAACTTTGCTTGAGCAATTTTCAAAAGATGATATTAGTCTCATACTTATCTAGATATAGAAGTCATATTAATATAATCCATTAAAGTTTTTCAAACTAATTAAATGATATTGTCTGAATGTTTTTTATTCATCTTCTAAAGTTATTTTTATAGCATTTTGCCAAGAGAAGGGACTTTCTGTTATATCTATTCTAATTCATTCATTTTACCCCTAATTCCATAATTTGTCCACAATCAAACTTTTAGAGTTAGCACAATATTCCAGTTTTCTGGTTTCCTGATGCTCAGTCCAATGCTTCCTTGCATATATTATGCTGCTTCTCTGAATTAATTACTATATAAGCTAGACTGCTTAAACAAGAGTCCTTCAAAACTGTGGCTCAAACAAAACAGACATTTGTGTGTGTGTGTCTGTGTGTGTTTTCATCTAAAAGTCTGGAGAGTCCAGGCTAGTAATAAAGATCCACAATTCTCAGGATATTGGGTCTCTTTTATTTATCTCCTCTGCTGTCCCCATACATGGTTACTAGCTTTTGGTCCCAAACAAGTATTTCAGCACAATGATTCTATCCATATTCTAGGCGATGGGGAGTGGGTGGGAATTCTCCTTCCCTTTCATCACAGACACAGAAGCCTCACACAGCAACTCTGAGCGCCAGATCCTAGTAATACAATCACTCTAAGCTTCAACTAAATTTTCCCTTCCCCGAGAGACAAAAGAAAAAGTGATGCTCAAGACAGTTAGCTAGCCTTTGCTACATCTTCTGAGCAATCTCTCAAGTTCTATTCCTGTTTTCATCTCTTATTAGTTGTGTCAACTTAATCTCTCTGTGCTTCAGTTGTCTTGTTTCTAAGTAAATCAGAAAAACTAATAACACTTGTTTCACAGGTTTGTTTTAGGAATTCAGTAAGATATAATATGTACAATGCCTAAAAGAGTGCCTGACAGAGTAAATACACAATAATTAGCTACTATTTACCGTTATTACTATAATCTGATAGTAGAATCAGATTTCTTACCCAAACCCCTCCCTGAGGACTCCTTCCTCGTAAATTAAAAAAACAAGTTGTATCTTGTCTAACTTGCTAATGCACAATATCTTTACTCTATGGGTAGGCACACAAAATAGTGGTCCATTTCATTTTAATCAGTTACTAGTTCTGAGAGCTTTTTATCTACTAAACAGGAAAAGATAATACTATTATCTTTGTTCTCTAAATAAATTTCCCCCAAGTAATCAAAAAAAGGGGAGATACAATCTCGATAATTTGGCTGTAAGGAGGTAAACAACAGGTGAAATAGTAAACACTGGTTTTCTCATCCACAGAGCATCCTGCCTACAAGTGCAGCCTTTCACTGATGACTCTCCATGACTTTCTATGTCTCCTGAGCTTCTGTAGTTTTTATCTTCCTCAACCCAACCCTTGGCTGAATGATCCAAGAGTGGGGGTCTTCCTAACAAATGCTGAGAGCTATCCTGGCTGATTCCCAGGCTTGGGATACTACTGTGTTTTCCCTGTAGGTTAATTGCATTATTTTGTAACTTCTCCATGAACTGATCATGAAGGATCCATTCCCTTGATTTCTATTTCCTTGCACTTGACCACAGCACAACAAAATGCCCCCTGACCTCAGGTCCCTCCTTCTCTACCCCACACTCCCCTGGAGAGCCGAGGCAAGGCTGTAGTGCAGGGTGCATCTGCAACGCAACACCTGTGAGCACAATGCCTGGCTTTGCTGAACAAGCTGAAAGCTGTGATCAATACACCAAAAGGAAAATGTGAGGGGCAAAAGGGGCCAAAAGGATGTGGAAGTCACTTTCACAGTGTGTCCCCAGAG
Source organism: Cervus elaphus (assembly GCF_910594005.1). Taxonomy (NCBI): domain Eukaryota; kingdom Metazoa; phylum Chordata; class Mammalia; order Artiodactyla; family Cervidae; genus Cervus; species Cervus elaphus. The sequence continues at coordinate 24,238,694 of NC_057845.1, read as the reverse complement.
GTACAAGTGAAGAGGTTAAGCGAGTGACTCGGGAGGAAATTGGAAATTAAGGGAATGAGGAGCCCCCAACAACTGTCCTTCGCTTGTGAGATGTTTTAGAAATCAGCCGTGTTTGCAGATTTAAAAGCCAGGAAAGGCCTAGAAGCAGTGGAATCTTTTCATGTACCAACTTATTTCCCTGTGTAAACATAGGGTATCTTGGGTTGAGTTTCACAGGAGCAGAATCTGAGATAGGAATTCTTGTTCCAGAAACTTCCCTGATGGTCCAGTGGTTAAGAACCCATGTTCCAGTGCAGGGAATGTGGGGTTAGACCCATGGTTTGGGGACTAAGCATGCACGCAAAGGATACAAAGGATACGATGTAACTAGAGTCTGTGCACTGCAATGAAAGATCCCACACAACACAACTAAGGCCCAATGCAGCCAAGTAAATAAAAGTTAAAAGAGAGAGAGAAATTCTTGTTCCAGCAATTTATTTGTCGGGATACTCTCAGGAGAAAGGGTAAGAAGGACACAGGAGAGACAGAAATGAGGAACAGAAGCTAAGTTTGACTGGAGATTAGCTCCTGCCTGATTTCACAAGGAAGTTCTAGCTCCTAAATGGAATGAATCCCACATGGAGGTAAGGAGGCAGCGTGTGGGTAAGGCTGCTCCCCTCCAGGGCCTGAGGGAGAGCTGTAAGTTTTCCACTGTGGCGCATGGGCTCTCCTTTGGCCACGGGCAAGTGTCTTAAGAGGGCGGTTGTGAGGTTTTAGGAGCCAACACATAGGACCTGAACAAGGCTTTCATTCAGGCTGCTGTCAAACAAAAGAAATTTTTCATAGTTCTGGAGACCGGGAAATCTAAGATCATGTCAGGTCATCATCTTCTTGTATCATCACATGGCAGAATGGGAGCTAGCTTTCTTCCTCTTACGAAGACACTAATGCCATCACAGGAGTTCCACCTTCATGGCATAACTACCTCCCACTAGTCCCACATCTTAATACCATCTTATCAGGGGTTAGGGTGTCAACATGTCAACTTTGAGGATCACAAACATGTGGGCCATAACACCCATAAGCAACTGGTTGAAACATGGCTATTGAAGAGCTGTTTTGGAAAGTAACTTTATAAAATGATGGCTACTTTTGGCAATAAGGAAATGCATTAACCAAGATCATTTTCTAATCACGTAAAAAAAGAGAAAAAAGTAATGTCCCAAACATTCCAGAGTCATTTAGGGGAAAAAAAAAAAAAGAATATTTCAGTGACTACTACGATAGTATTTCAGAGTGGTAATCAGCACTTTCGTTGCTAAAATATTTTATTTGTCCTTTAAATAGGATTCTAATCTCTTCCCACTTTGCTTCACATGTGAAGGTTTAATTATTCACAATACTGCCATGAAAGTGGCCCTAATTCATTGGAGCCAATGATAAAACATTATAAAAGAAAAGGCCATTACATTTTATAGCACCCAGGCAGTATTTTTTTCCCTCTCTGAAACGTATAATTATTTTTTAACCACTCTCATTCACACTGCACAAAACAAAATATATGTAAGAAACACAATTAGCAACAATCTGCAAATGAGCTTTTTTGTCACACACCATTTGTTTCAGGAATACAGTTGAATGTTGTGTGCAAAAACATATCTTTCATCTTCTCCCTGGATTTGAAGGCTAAGGTGTTAAACAGGCTACGGTATTCACATTATAAGGTAAACGAGCATGAACTTAAAGCAAAAAAAATTCTCCAAGTCAAGAGTTTGATCCAGTGAAGCTTATCTTATAAAACATCTAGTATATAAGTATATGAGCTCTCTGAGGGCATGGGCTTAGTTCTGTTCTCTGTTGTATCTTTAGCACTAGAGAAGTGCCTAACACATAGTAACTGCTCAGTAAGTATTTTTTGCAATGAATGTGAATGTGTTTATTAATGACCTTGACACCGTCTTTAGTTTGCACAATTCTTAGTCTTCCCTTGTTTATTTGCTTTTCCTTTTTATTTTTTTATTTATTCAATGTCTTTAACACGCTGAGAAGTCTATGTTGTGTGTGTGTGTGTGTGTGTGCGCGCGTGCGCATGTGTGTGTGGATAAGAAAGTAAATTTCAGAAAAACAATAGGATATACTTGTGAGTAGGAAATAGAAAATGCCATCATCCTAGGGAATCTCAGTACTGAGAGAATGCCATAAATGAAATGTAAACTAGGTGCTATTGGTACATTTCTTCCTTTAAAAATCCCATTAACCAACCTTGCTTGAATGAGCAGATATTTTGTTATTCTGTGGAAATACCTTCCCAAGTCTACTGCCTTTGTAAGAGCTAAGTTTTCACTAAAAAGAGAACTGCTTACATATTAAAATATCTTTGCTTATCTCATACAAAGGAAATAACTTTGCCTTTTCAGTTCAGTTCAGTTCAGTCGCTCAGTCATTTCTGACTGCAGCATGCCAGTCCATCACCAACTCCCCGAGTTTACACAAGCTCATGTCCATTGAGTCGGTGATGCCATCCAACCACCTCATCCTCCTCCTCTCCTTCTCCTCCTGCCTTCAATCTTTCCCAGCATCAGGGTCTTTTCAAATGAGTCAGTTCTTTGCATCAGGTGGCCAAAGTATTGGAGTTTCAGCTTCAGCATCAGTCCTTCCAATGGATATTCAGGACTGATTTCCTTTAGGATGGACTTTTAAGTAATGACATTTAAAGTTTTGTAGACTCTATCAGTGAGAGTGTAAAAAAAAAAAGCCCCAAATCACAACAGAAACCAACCTCTCACTATATGATTTAGACGAGAAAATTTTACAAAAAATAAAAAGTGGTAAAATACAATTTAAAAAAAAACACTAATACTTATTATGTTCATAGTAATTTTGGATAACTCCAGAGTTGAAATTCCACGTGTTGACTTGTTATTAATACTTCCTATGTAAGTAAAGCTAATTTAGGTGAAGTATATAAAGAAAGAGCAAGATATCTCCTCTGTTCTCAGAGTTCTTTCCCAATTCAGTGTTCTTTCTACTCAATTGTAACCAATTGGTATCTATCCTCCTTTCTCCTTTCATCAAAATCATAGCATACCTGGATTATTCTAGATGTCTCCAACACTGCAGTCTTTTCTCTATTTCAGTCTTAAATATCACTGTCAAAGGATGTACTCAATACAATATTTCATCATGAAAATCCTCAATAAAACCATTTCAAAGGCTTCCCAGGACATGTTAACCTAGCAGTCCCTTTGAAACTACAGTTCCAGACTAACAGCTCAATCTTGTCCTTATCACTCCCTTACAAAAGCACATCGGTTCATCTAGAATGGACTGTGTGCTCTGCCTGACTGCACTGTGATCCTAAGTAACCCTCCCTTCTCTACGACTGCTCTTCTCACTGTGAGCCTTGACTTCCTTCAGGTTATTCAGTCCAGATTTCCTTCAAAGCCCTGTCCATAGCTCTCAGCATCAGAATGCCTTCTGTAACGATCTGCAACCAGACTATTATCCAGCTTTCTTAAGAATCTGAAGCATTTCCTATAAAGACCGTGCATTTGTCACTTTTCATAAGAAACAGGTAGCTCCTTATTTGAGGCTGAGATCACTATACACATACACTTTACATAAACCATTTGTTAATAGGAGGCTGCAGTTAAGTGTCAAAGCTCAAGTTTTGCTATGAAAATTAAATAATTTAATTTGCATTTTTGATCAGATAGAGATCATAGCTCCTCCCTAGAAGTTCCCTTTAATTGGTTAGCATGCTCCCATTAAGTATTCAAATGAAACCACAGATTATGTACTATCAAGGATTGCAATACAACCATGTCAAGAGAATTTTGATATGGTCTCAACACAAAGTAGTAATTCTATATTAGATCTATCCATCTCAAATCAATATAGTAATTCTTTCCAAAGAATATCTTGATTTAGGCCTATACTCTAATATATCAATCAAGATGACTTTTAAAATAAAGTGTGTATGTGTGCACACATGTATGAGTATACATTATATAGGTATATAATATGTATATACACACATATATAAATGCATGTGCAAATATTTATGTACATTATATACAATATATGCATGTGTTGAGTTGGCCTAAAAGTTCATTTGGGTTTTTCCATACCATCTTACAGAAAAACCCAAATAAACTTTTTGGCCAACACAATATATTAAGTGATGCCAGATCACTTTATTTTTTCTGTTAAAGAAAACTACTTAGTATCTTTTGGAATTAGAACATTGTTATGGTAAGCATTTTGATACTGCTATATTAAATGTTGGCCTCATGTCAAACACCCCACCAACTCTACTCAATTTTCACCTTATCTATAGCTACCATTTCACTCAGGCTGTCATTTGTAGATTGAAGCAATGGTTTTCAAAATTTAGTGAGCATCACAGTCCAGTATTCTTGCCTGGAAAATCCCATGGACGGAAGAGCCTGGTAGGCTACAGTCCATGAGGTAGCAAAAAGCTGGACACGACTGAGCAACTCACTTCACTTCACTTGACTTCACAGTCACCTGGAGGTTTTGTGACACCTAAGATTAATGGAAGTCTGGGGGAGGAGACTGGACTGGATATTTATATTTTTCACCAGTTCACAGGTGATGCTGAAACTACTGGTCTTTGGGCAACATTCTTCTAGAGATCCTGGAATAGATTACTCTGAAAGGGTCCTAACTAGTCTCCCTGCTTTCAGTTTTATTGTTGTTCATGCTTTGACTCTTCCATAGTCTCCTTTCAAAAAGCAGAAAGTGAGATCTTTTGAAAACATAAATCAGGATTATTTTATTCCATTGCTTGCAGCATTTACGTGGCTTCACACTTCAGTGAGAATGATATCCAAACTCCTTAAGATGGACAAAAAGGCTTTACTTGGTACTTCTAAGATCTTGTTATCACACTACACACAGAGAATGATAATATCTGTGTTGCATCCTGGGGAAAATAATAGGGTTCCTTGAGATCAAAGGAAACTGGACTCCAAGTCTCCAGCTGGTTCAGGTTCCCAAAGGTCACACAAGGCTAACAGGATGCCTACAAGGTATGTCATTAATCTCATCTCAGTCCCAACATTTGGGAGGAAATCACTGTCTAAGAATATCTGTAAACCATCCCAAGCACTGTGTCAGAAATACCTGAATTTTGGCCAAGCTTACCCCTATAATATAATCACTTTCTTTCACATTCATATCCTCCCGCCACACTGTCCTTTTTTCTGTGCCTGTTTCATTCTATATTTGGGTGGTATAGGCTTACTCATTCATCGGTAGTCTTATCTCTTTCATTTATTCCTGTATCCTCCTAAAATCATGCTGACCTGAAAAAGATGCTCAATAGTTATTTATTTTTATTGACTATCCCATTTATTCATTTATTGGGCATTTATTATAAATAATTGATCAATGCATTTGAGATGATTAAGTCATTCCTAGAATTTAGTGGTCTGTATGTAATGGTAAGGAAGCAAAAGATATGATGTTTATCTTCCTATGCATGTGTACTAAGTCACTTCAGTTGTGGCCATCTTTTTGCAACCCTATGTACTGTAGCCCACCAGGATCCTTTGTCCATGGGATTCTCCAGGCAATTATACTGGAGTGGGTTGCCACTCCCTCCTCCAGAGCATCTTCCTGACTCAGCAATCGAATCTGCATCTCTTATGTCTCCTGCACTGGCAGGCAGGTTCTTTACCGCTAGCACCACCTGGGAAGTCCTTATCTTTCTATGTTGTTGTTCAGTTGCTCAGTTGTGTCCAACTCTTTGTGACCCAATGGACTGCAGCACACCATGCTTCCCTGTCCTTAACGCTCTTCTGGAGTTTGCTCAAATTCATGTCCACTGAGTGGATGATATCATCCAACCAAATCACACTCTGTTGCCCCCTTCTCTTCCTGCCCTCAATCTTTCCCAGAATCAGGGTCTTTTTTAGAGTCAGCTCTTCCCATCAGGTAGCCAAAGTAATGGAGCTTCAGCTTCAGCATCAGTCCTTCCAGTGAATATTCAGGGTTTATTTCCTTTAGGATTGACTGATTTGATCTCCTTGTTGTCCAATGGACTCTCAAGGCTCTTTTCCAGCATCACAGTTCAAAAGCATCCATTCTTTGTCTATCAGCAAAGAGATGTCAATATGGTCAAACTCTCACATCCATATGTGACTACTGGAAAAACCATAGCTTTGACTCTATGGACCTTTGTCAGTAAAGTTATGTCTCTGCTTTTTAATATGCTGTCTAGGTTAGTCATAACTTTTCTTCCAAGGAGCAAGAGTCTTTTAATTTCATGGCTCCATTCACTATCCACAGTGATTTTGGAGCCAGGAAAATAGTCTGTCACTGTTTCCATATTTTCCCCATCTATTTGCCATGAAAGGATGGGACTGGATGCCATGATCTTAGTTTTTTGAATGTTGAGTTTTAAGCCAGTTTTTTCACTCTCCTATTTCACCTTCATCAAGAAGCCTTTTTAGTTTCTCTTCACTTTCTGCCATAAGGGTGGTGTCATCTGCATATCTGAGGTTATTGATAGTTCTTCTGGCAATCTTGATTCCAGCTTGTGCTTCATCCAGCCCAGTATTTCGCATGATGTACTCTGCATATAAGTTAAATAGGCAGGGTGATGATATACAGCCTTGGCATACTCCTTTCCTGATTTTGAACCAGTCTGTTATTCCATATCTGGTTCTAACTGCTGCTTCTTGATCAGCATACAGGTTTCTAAAGAGGCAGGTAAAGTAGTCTGGTATTCCCGTCTCTTTAAGAATTTTCTATAGCTTGTTGTGATCCCCACAGTCAAAGGCTTTAGTTTAGTCAGTGAAGCAGATCTTCCTGTATGCCATGTGAAACGTTCAGTTTATCCAAGATTAATATCAAGTTGTTTACATATACTGTGTTATGAAGAACCATTATATTACTTGAAAATGAAGGTTTTGATGATCAATCTTATGCCAAACGTAACACCACAGACAGGTGTTTGAAAGTGAAAGGACTTTATTATATTATGGGTCCCAGAACAGGGAAGCGTGGTTGCTATAGAAGGGGTCATATGGAAGGCGTACCAAAGCACTGAGTCAGCCAAACAAGTGTGGCTCTGGAAGGGCCTGAGAGATGGTGAGCAAATGTCTTTTTACTTTTTGGCAGGAGCTGGTGTGAGGGGGTGCTGGGTGGAGCACATAAGCAAAGGTTTAATGGGATGTCACTGGTGCATTTGCTTGTCACTAGGTCACCATCAAGGGAAGGCTTGAAGGGCACTTGTGGCAGGGACCAACCTCATCACACTGGTGCCCTGGTCACCTGGGTGAGCCACTCACAGTCTGTTTTAGGAGATCTTGAGGCATCAGGAAAATGTGAGATTTTAAAAATTAACAACACATGTATCTTCAATGGGAGGGATGCTGTGATATACCTTGCTTCGGATTTGCTTTGTAGAAATTCAATTTCTACTGGGTGGTTTTAAATGTGATGTTCAGATAAAACATGTGAAGGAGAAAAAAATAAAACAGGTGGCAACAAGAGCTGAGCTCATTGATAGGTTCCAGTGAACTCTAGGTAACATAGATGCTTTAACAAGTTCAGTGTCAAAATAAATTTAAAATCAAAATTTATGGATATTTTAGATTTATCATATTTATGTGTAGGAGGTTTAATTCATTTGCTTCAAAGAATCACAACTAATGGCTCCTTTAATTAAAGTGATTAATTAAATTTCACTATCATTCATCTACTTAAAGATTTAAAATGCTGTAAATGTTACTGCCTTCTAATTATTAATTATATAAACCTTAGAAGAACAATAGCATGTTCAATTTCAAATGACTGAAGTGCTATTCTATTAACAAATGTATGTGACAACTAAGAAATTAGACTTTGGTAATTTAACTTTCATAAAATGATGTATATAGAGGAAAAACATGTACAATGCGGGTATATTTTCTCTATCAAATCTTACATTATCTAGTCACTTTCTATTTCTTATGGACTTATCTAGTCAATGTTAGTACCATGTATAAGTCAGAGAAGTTTTAATCTTGCATCTTTCTCCTTCAAAAAAATTTAACCTCAAATTTTTAACGGTTTTAAGAGGGAAATATGGTTCTCTCTTCTAAACCAATAGTCAAAATATAAAATCTACACTTAGTGTTACTGTCATTTGCAAGATTTTCAGAGGTTGTTAAGAAACAGAAGAATTGCTAACAGATTACTTGCACAATGACATTCCTGTTTTGCCAAAGCTCTCCAATTGATTCTCCTCTGTAGCATTGTGTTGAGAACCAGTGGTCTAGTGGTCAGGGAAGTAGTATTTGGTCCAGTGCTCTAGCAACTGGCAGAGGAGTAGGCAGAGGGAAATTCCATGAACAGAGGAGACTGGCGGGCTACAGTCCATGGGTTACAGAAAACTGGACACAGCTGAGAACACGCACAGCACAGCACCGGCAGAGGAAACCGCTCTCCTTCCAAAGGAGGCGATGATTACACTTAGGGTAGAAGAGGAAAGTACTGAAATTCACTGTTCAAATTCACCAATCACTTGCAAGAACCTCCAAGATTGCGTTCTTTGAAGTATCATCTACCTTGCTAACATCTGATCTTTATATATAGCAGCATGTAGAAATAGACTCACAAAATGTATTTCACTTTGCAAGTTAGATGTACCTATTTATAAAAGAAGGTGAGACTATATGAGAAAATTCAAGATAAGGACAAAATTTGACATAATTATATATACCATCAAAGCAGATATTTTCAAATGTAGAAGAGCATATAGGATTAATTATCACAGTGCATGTTTTCAGTTTTTTACACCTTGAAACATTTTATCCATATAAAGTATAAATAAATAAACATATACCTAGAAAAAAAGATAAAATATGAGCAAAGAAATAAAATTAAATAAATCCTCTAGTTCCATTCTTAATTAATAGTGAATCCCAATTAGCTAGAACAAAAACATTAATTGAGACTCTGAATTATTTGAATTGGTGATTAACATTAATCAAATAGGGCAGATAATTAACTGCACTAGGTTGATTTCCTTAATGTTCACTGACATAGTATGAAATGTACAACCCATTCATCTTATAACTAAAATATGGTGCCTTCATTGATGTCTTTATTCTCCCCTTTCATCTTCCACTTTTTAAATCCTCTGTGTCAAGTCCATGAAAAACTTTTACTGTCTATTCAGTTAATACAGATCTTGTCCCTCCAAATGGTTCCAACATTTCACCACACCATTCTTTTTAATACCTCCAATTCAGTTAATAGCCCTAAAAATACAAACACCAATAGCTATACTAATGAATTCTATGAAATAGCTCATACATGATTTGATGTTAAGAAAGGCAACGTTAATTTTTTGAATTTTCTCTCTAAACACATGTGACAAGTTATAAACACAGAAAAAGTTCCAAGTTCAAATGCTCCAAATTTAGAAAGATATCCTGAGGGTTGTTTTAAATTTTCATATGTCTCTTTCAGTTGACTTTTTCATAATTAAAAAAAAAATAGTTTGTTCAATACTAACTTTGAATGGACTACGAAAATCTGTTAGTTTCCTAAGGCTGCCGTAACAAATTACCACAAATTGGGTGGATTACAACAACAGAATTTTATATTCTCAGAGTTGCGGAGGCTGGAGCCTGAAATCCGGGTGTTGACAGGACCATGGACCTGCTGAAAGCCCTAGGGAGGAATGTTCCTATGCCTTTTCTAGCTTCTGGTGGTCGCTGGCAATCTTGAGTATTAGCCCTACGTGCCTCCCCTTCCCTTTCTCTTGTAAAGACACGGATCACTGGATTAGGGCCCATCCTGCTAATCCTGTATGATCTCTTTTAAATTTGATTATATCAACAATGATTCATTTCCAATTCACAGATATTGGGAGTCGGGATCCATCATTACTTTTGGAGACATGAATCTGCCCATCCATTCTTTGCACCTCAAAAGTGAAGTCCTTCCCACCTGCAAAGTGGTTTCATGACATCCTGACATCTCCAAAAGTCTTAACCCATTCCAGCATCAACTCCAGGCCCAAACTCTAATCTAAATCACCTGAGTCAGGTATGTGTGAGACTCTGGATATGATCCAACATAGAAAAAATGTCCTGTCCCTTTGTGGACCTGTGAAATTGGAAAGCAGTTGTATGCTAAGTCACCTCAGTCATATCTGACAGGTGTGACTCAATGGACTGTAGCCTGCCAAGTTCCTCTGTCCAAGCGATTAACCAGCTGAGAATAATGGAGTGGCTTGCATTTCCCCCGACCCAGGGATCAAACCAGCACCACAGAGGAGGCCTGGCAGAAATTATTGACTTCTAAATTACAATTGAGAAACATGAATTGGTTAGACATTACAATTCCAGAAAAGAATAATGGAAGGAAAAAAAAAATAGGTCATTTACCCTAAGTAAGTTTAAAACTCAACAGGGCAAATTTTAGTAGGTTTCCAGGCCTAAGAATAATTCTCCATAGATAGATGATCCTACTTTTCAATCCTCTAGACAGGGACAAGCCCTATTCTCTAGATCCATGGTGACAAAATATTAGCAACAAAGCAAAACAAAATGAAAAACACTTAGCTTGAATACACCGTTCAACAGTCATTTCAGAGTAATATTTAGATACACATTTAATGTAATGAATACACATATCTGTATAAGGTATTATGGAATGCTCAGCTATAATATTACATGTGTGCTTGTGTGTCTAGCCACTCAGTCATGTCTGACTCTTTTGTGACCTCATGGACCGTAGCCCGCCAGGCTACTCTGTCCATGGGATTGTTCAGGCAAGAATACTGGAGCAAGTTGCTTTTTCTCTTTCAGGGGAATCTTCCCAACCCAGGAATTGATCCTGCGTCTCCTGAATTTCCTGCATTGTAGGTGGACTCTTTACCGCTGAGCCACTGAGGAAGCCTGTTATAAAGCACACATCCTTTTAATCAATACTCCTGTTACGTATAGATTCCTGGTAAAACTAGTAAAGAAAATATAAAATTGAATAAGCAAGCATAACAACTGCAACATGTAGAGTAATAAGTTAGATAATAGTTAAAGGGGTTGTGTATCTGTAAAATTGAATAATATGTGGCCTATAAAATAAATCACTGACTAATATGACAGTCATCTATATAATATACCTAGATAAGAGAAAGCATCATCAAAGCACCTATGTACTAATTTCTAATGTTTATCTCTGGGTTGTGAGAATATGGGTGCTTTATATAATTTGTAGTCAGATTTTTATATTTTGAAATGTTGAACATATATATGTTTCCATAGGAAGACTAATTGTGGATGCCCCTTAATAGCATTTCCCAGCCCATTCTCCTGTATGTTACCTACTACAGAGAGACTGTAAAAGCCTTAGATTCTGTTCCAGTTGCTCAGCTTCTTGCAGGTAGACTTTGCCAGTGTGAACAAGTTATCTCAATGATAAGGGAAAATACAATAAGGCTTTCTGAGAAATAGAGCCTTCCTGATGAAAAGAGAGGGCAGACAGATCACCCATGCTGTCTTATTAACCCTACTTTCTGCCTTGCAAGGAGTTATAGGAACTTTGACCCCTGAGATAACAGATTCTGAATTAAGGGGCTGCTGAAATACCCCTGGAAATGACTGCTTCACAATCTCCAGATTGTGACCTCCAGATGCAATTCCAGTTATTAAAGCAGCAATAAATATTTTTTAAAATATAATTGAAAAACATAAAATCTATAATAGTAGTTGAGTTCAAAGGTTGCTGCCACTGAAGATTCAAAATATTCTAATATGCTGACTTATTTACATAGGAATTAAAGCAATTAATAACATAGACCCAATGAGTAATACCTGAAAGTTGCTACCTCCTGTTGTTCATGATGATGAAAAATAATTCACTAAGATAAAATAGAACATTACTAGAACATTTTTATATCTAAAATTATTTTATATCTAAAGTGATTTCATTAATTTATCTTAGTTATTCTGTTAATAAATAATCATTGAGTCAATGAATCTGATACTAGGGAATGGAAAACTGTCTTTAGAATGCTTAAGTCATTTTAATATTAAAAATATTACTTTCTACCTATCACAATTCAGTGAGAAATTTTCAGAAGATTATATACTCCTCTAGCATTAGGAACAGTTCAGCTTTTATCATAAAGTTTGTAGTACATATTTTTCAAATAACATCATTTTAATTTCTGCTTAGGCAATATAAATTTATTTTGAGCACCTATCATGTACCAAGCATTTCATATAATCCTATGATAGACACATGTATTCATAAGAAAATGAGAGAATATTTGTTTTTTTCAGAATTTATATTGTAAAAGACAAATTTTAAAATGCAGCTTATATTTGTAGTTAAACAATTGCAAATGTAACCTGTGGTATGAAGACATGTGGTTTGAGAGCTTGAAGGATGGCTTACCCTAATTTAGAAGGTGAAGATAGACAAATGCCTGTAGGTAGTGGCACTCAAAAATATTGTGTCAACCGAAGACTAAAGCTTAGAACTAAAAGTGAGAGCAGTTTTATAAATAAATAGTGAGAAGATGGACAAAAAAAATTTCAGCAGCGAGCACAGTCATGGATGGGGGAAGGACCAATGTAGCTGGTACATAGCGAAGGAGACAGACGCATGGAGAGACCTGAGGCTGAGTAAATACAGTCAAGATAATGTAAGCAATGGGAAGCTTCCAAAGAGTATTGACTATGAGCATAATACGATCAGATATTTTCATTTGACTTATCAGTCTGGCATATTCCCTGTGGAGAACTAAATGAAGAAAGTCAAACACGCATACAGGGAGAACATTTAATATCCTTTAATCCCTTGGCATTATAACGGTGGCTTGCACAATTGGTGCAATACAAAAAGTGAAGATAAGGACATGATTAGGTATATCTGATTTTATGTAGAAAGTAAGTATGAGAGGTATTTTTAAAGTGACTCTTGGATTTCTGGATTAGAAAATAGATGGATTGAGGTGATAGTTATAGCTAAATAAGAAGACTCCTGAAATAACAAAGGAGGATGGGAAAGATGACGCACTGAATACTGAATGAGTAAGTTCGAGGTATTTGTATGCCACTCAAGTTATAGGCATCAGGTATTTAATTTGACCTACAGGATTGAATATAATAGAAAAGGCTTGGGTATCAGCAGTTTAAGGTATGGATTTAGGTCACTGGTGTAAGTAAATACACAGAGAAAATGCAACTTAAAAGATAAAGCAAGATCAAACAATTAGGAATACCAAAGAACTGGTAAGAAGAGATTGGTAAGGTAGGAAAGCCCCTAAGCAAAAGGGCCAGAGAAACTTTCTGTTGTTATTGTTGAAAAAGATTGTATGTTTACAAAGCGGAAACTGTTTTGTTCCAATCTAAATACTGTGTAATGTGATAAAAATTGGGTTGAAATAAGTGGAAGAATAACTGGGTATAATAGAGTTATCTGGAGAAACAAAAGAATATAAATAAATATATGTATATATACATAAATGCAAATATATATATATATATATATGGAGAGAGAGAGAGATTTATAAGGGATTGTCTCATGCAAGCTGAGAAGTCCCATGATCTGTTGTCTGTAAGCTAGAGGCTCAAGAAAACCACTGGTGGGGTTCCAGTCTGAACCTAAATGCCTGAGAACCAAGCGGAGCCAATGGTATAAAACCTCATCTGAGTCTGAAGGCCCAAGAATGAGGAACATCAATGTTCAGCAGCAAGTAAAGGTAAATTGCAAGCTCAAGGAGAGCAAATTGACCCTTCCTCAGCCTTTTTTGGTCTATTCAAGTTTTCAACAGAGTAGATGATGCCCACCTACACTGGTGAAGGTGATTTTCTTTACTCAGTCTATAGATTCAAATATAAGTCATTGCCAGAAACACTTTCACAGGTATATCCATGAATATTGGTTTACCAACCATCTGAGCATCCCTTAGCTCAGTCAGTTTGACACATAAAATTAAACATTACACAGTGGGGGAATGAGAATGAACTGCATGAATTTAACAACTTAGTAAAAGATTATCTTTGGATTGGAGAAGACAGATAAGACACCATAAAGATGATGTAGAATTGATGTGTGGGTTGTTTTATTTTTAAATAGGAGAGAATAAAGCATATGTACAGCCTGATGGGAAGAATCCAGTGAATATTCTATCCCAGTGGGTCCCCACTGGGTTGTGAACTCCCTGAGGGCAGCTGTCCCTCTTCTGTATGTCAGCAATTAGAATAATACCCAGAAATAAATTCTGAATGAATGTATGAAATAATAAAAGAATGAATGAGTGGATTCAATGGTGCAAATAAAATTAAATTCACTGGAGAGAGATTAGTAGTCTATGGCACAAGGTTTTGAAGAAGGCTTGGAAAGGGTAGGGGCTTCCCTGGTGGCCTAGCTGGTAAAGAATCTGCCTGCAAGGCAGGAGACTGGGTTTGATCCCTGGGTGGGGAAGATCTCCTGGAGAAGGGAATGGTAACCCACTGCAGTATTCTTGCCTGGAGAATCCATGGACAGAGAAGTCTGCTGGGCTACAGTCACAGAGTCACAGAGTAGGACATGACTGAGTGACTAATGCTTTTAGTTTCACTTGGGAAAGGGTAAAGGACAGTTACTCCTTTAGAAAGATAGTGAAGAGGATCAATTAGAGATCAATTGTAGAGACACAGGTGGTTTAGCCAATTTGGTAGATGGTACCTGAACAAAGTGCCGTTTATTTTCTCCGGAAATAAAAGGCTGGGCTATGTACTGGGGGCCGGGGGGAGGGAGTGAAAAGTGTGAAAGAGTTACAGAACTGGAAAAGAGAACTCACAAGATGAAAGTAGTGGGATTGACAGGCAGTACTGGAGAAGCCTAGTGGAAGTCTGGGATCATGAAATATGTAAGAAGCATTAAACAGCCTTGATATATTAACAGCATTCACAATTAAACTGAAGTTACTATTTAAGTGATCTGTATGTGACTTTTGAATAAGCAATGAATATTCAGATACAATTGTTTCTGATATGTGACCACAGTGTTTATTTGTAAACTATGCGCTGTTTGCAATTTTGCATCAAGTTCACCCTCATTGAAATAATTATATTTAACTAAATACATCCCCCTGTCCAGGTTAAAAATTTCAAACAAATGTCTTATTCATATAAACAACATTAAGTCCAAATATATCGGTACTGTTGCAGAAAGGATCAAACTGGTTATCTGCATTGAGCTTGCCTCCAGGAAATTAAATTTCTAGAATCTGGAATAGACTAAGATGTACCCAAAATATTCTTAGTTGTGGTCTTCTGAACCTCTTACTCTTAAGTCTACTCGTCTTCAGGAGCCAAGTATACTGGGGATGCCTGAAATGCTAATAAATATTACAAAATTCTTGAGAATTTTTCTACCTTAACAACTGAAAAAAAGTTAAAACTTTGTAAAGCTCTGTTTTTCTTAGTAATGCTTCTGAAAATGGTGTACTTAGCTGATTACTACATGCTAAAGCTCAGACCACAACCTGACTGACTGATGCTTTCATCACCAGGATTGATGTTGGATAAAATATTTATGATGTGAGCAGTTCACTTTGAACAAGTTAGAGCTTAAATCTATACAGCTATTTTATTAATGAAGACTCACAATTATTTTTCTTTAAATCTTGCATAGAGATAGCTAACAACAAATTAAAATTGCCAAGTACTTTTATTGGGCCAATACATTTCAGAATTGTTCATAAAGGGCATACCGGTCTTAATTTAATCTGCCACTCGCCACTGCTTAAATACCAAGTACGATATTACATACTTGTTTATACTTTATAATAAGCTTTAACCTATTATTAAATGCGAAGCCCCTCATACAGAAGATTTCTTCATCCTTGTTTCTTAGACCTGAAATCAGGTTGCTTGAACCTGTAAGTACCCGAATGTGCACTGGATTAAATTGAGAAATAAAGTCACTAACTGCTCTAGGCCAGTCACTGAGTTAGAAGTGAAGGATGTAGAGATAAACACCTTCCCAAACTCCAGTCTCATAAGGGGCACAAGCAGGAGAGAGAAAACAAAGTTATAGATGGATGACAATTGCAGAAAAGGGGTCAAGGAAGTCATCAAAAAAGAAATGAAATCTGAACTGGTTTTGTAGAACAAAATGCTGTTTACCTCTCAAGCAAGGGGTAGTGGGCATTTCAGACAAAGTGAACAGTGTTTGCCAAACCACAGAAGGGCAAGAAGGCAAAGGGGCACAATAAAAAAGAGTCATAGGATTGTATTTATAGTATATAAAGGAGAAGAAAAATGGAGGTAATCAATGAAAGCAAAGGCTAAATGAGACATGATTATAAATGGCTTTTATGTGTGTCGCTGACAAGACCATGTCGTATTGTTACCTAAATTCTCAATAGAGGGGGGAGGGTGTGTACTAGTGTTATAGGGTCATCACAATAAAAACAACAACAAAAATCACCGACTGGGTAACCTCAAGCAACAGATATCTACTGACTCTGAGTTCTGGAAGCTAGAGATCTGAAATCAGGTTATCCACAGTGTTAATTCCTTCTGAATGCAGTAATTAATAACACAGAAAATGGTGAGATCATAAAGAAGAAGTATAAAATAAGTGAGAAGAAGTGGGTCATGGAAAAAAACATTCACAGTTACACAGAGCATTACAGAGGAGGAGAAATGGGACAGAGAGATGTAAAGGGTCCAAAGCGGGTAGAAGATGATACTGGTTAACATGTATGAAACAAAAGAGGGAGCGCTAGTGAGGCAAGCTGAAATTTTCATTCATTTGACTATTAATGGCTCACTTTTGGTCTTCATGACCTCAAGTAGACCTTCACTGTAGGGACTTTAGAAGGGGGTGCTGTGTCAAGGAAAAATATTTTTAGAATGAAAAATAAAAGACAATGAGTATTTACAGAAAGAGAGAGTCTTTGAGAGTAGGGGATAATGCATGGAGACACCAGTTGCCCTGGACTCCATTAGGAAGAAGGGCCTCATTTTTACTGATTGGAGGGGAAGATGCAAGAATGTGTGGATACCAAGATAAACTGGAAATTGGCAGAAGAGTGGGAAGTTGGAAGAGCTGACACCTGAAAACATCACTCTTTGCTTTATAGGAAAAGATCCAATCTTCTGGTAGAGAAAGGCGTGGTGGTTGTTGGGCAGCATCTCATGAGGTCTCCTTGCCCACCTGCCATCCAGCCATGAGGTCACTTAAGGCTGGAGCCTCCTGACATGCTATCACAGAAATGGGCTTGTTTATACATACCTCAGCACACGGAACTACCAGTGCTATTGGCATATTCCCTCTTCTTTTCAATCAGTTACATTAACGTTTGTAACCTAAAGTTACCATAGGAATACCTTTGATGGATATTTCTAGTTGTTGTTCCTCTTTAAGTATAATTTCAGAAATAAAAACCTTCTAGAAACTTACAATACCTCCTACTTCTTTCATAAGGTAAAGTTAGGATAAAATCAAAACAAAAAATAACTGCTAATCCTAATATAAATGTAGAGAAAATGAATGGCTTTAAAACAGATAGCATTTGCACCTGTATTTCATTTTCGCCTACAAGATTTTTATTAATAATCATATTTAAAATTCTGATTTTATGATATATATAAAACCATTTATATAATCCTTTCATTTGAATCATATTGAGAGTTATTAAATTGAAGAAAATGAATTAAATCTTTTGATATTTATAACCCATAAAAGAATAATATAGTATTACTTTTCACCATGATTTGCATTTGAAATTATATACTTATGTGAAGTCAACCAAAACATTTAGTAATTTTAGTTTGAAGAAAAATGATTTAGAATATTTAAAAATATTTTCTAATTTTTAAAAAATAAGTTCAACATTCATTTATTCATTTATGGATATTGTGAGTTATTTAAGTCAACATTAAAATCTGGAAGTTCTCAAAGTTTCATAACAGTAAACTGATTTAGACTAGAGTCTTTATATTTTCTAAGATACTGATATAATATATTTAAAATATATTTTAAGTATTTGCAAAATTGCAATAGTTGCACAATTTGCAAATTACAATTTGAAAATATTTTGCAAAATTGCAAAACACATAAAATTCTGGTTTGTAACCCCAATACAGGCATATAAGAATAAACATCCAATCTTTCAGGAATACAAAATATTTCCTTAAATGTATTTAATTCATAATTTTCTACAAACACTATGGATTGTCTTTCCATGGAAATTTATGTAATGTACTATTTCCAAATTATTATAAATCTTTTTGAGAAAAACAAAGATAAAAGTGCCTAGGATTTAATGATCTATGCGTAGAAATGCCTCCAGCTTCAGGCTGACCCTGGAGGAAGACAGCACTATCCCTGGGTAATCTATTTATGGAACCATTCTTGGTGTCATAACCCCTAAAAAAATTGATGCTGACATAACCAATTTGCTGCCTTATTTGTGCTTCAGCATCTGTATATAAATTGAATCTTTATAAATGAAACAGGAAATATTATCAGGAATTCTTTGATAGACTAATAATATTATTCACAAAATAATAATCTGTATTTCACATTTTCCCTACATGCACATTTTCCCCAAAATTTGGATATATTTGAAAATTTAAGCTCAATCATAGGTCCGATTTACCATGGCAATTTTGCTACATAAATAGACCTGACCTTATGCAAGATTCTTAGTCAATACTTAAAAGAAATACAAAGTATTCTTTAGAAGCAAAATATTCCTACTTTTTTGTATGGAGTATATAAAGCATATTAACAAAAGGATAGATCATATCTTTAAACAAAATCTAAAATCCATCTAGGCTGGGGTTTGGAGGTGAAAGTAAAAGCCTGGCATCAAACAAGTCATTATGTGTGTATTCAAAAGAACTGTTATAGCAATGCTTCTCAAATATTCATGTGCAGGAGAATCACCTGGGGATGTGTTAAAGTGAAGGTCTGGGGTGGGGCCTGAGATTCTAAAGTGGAACAAGCTCTGAAATAGAGCTGATGCTGCAGATCACACATTTATGTGGTAGTAAAATAGGAGAGATTCCTGTTATCCTTGGACTAGGTCTGTTCAGTTCTTGAAAATAATAATCTTATTTCCACAATTACACAAGAAAAATTTCATTTTTAAAAACTGAAAGATCATGAATAATATTATTAAAAATAAGGTCAATTTCAATCCTTATATAAGAAAAAAATCTATCCTTAGAGTATCTTATTAGTACTGTGAGATTTGTTTGAGATGCACAGAATGTACAAACCAAAATTATAATCAAAATGAAGCAGATACCTTTTTTAAAAAAGACAGACATTTTCATTTTCTTAGAAAACATGGGTCATAATTTTTTTAAAGTAATATGAATTTATGCATTTGAACTGTGGTCCTGGAGAAGACTCCTGAGTGTCCTTTGGACAGCAAGGAGATCAAACTAGTCAATCCTAAAGGAAAACAACCCTGAATATTCACTGGAAGGATTGATGTGGGAACTGAAGCTCCAATACTTTGTCCATCTGATGCAAAGAGCTGACTCACTGGAAAAGACCCTGATGCTGGGAAAGATTGAGGACAGGAGGAGAAGGGGACGACAGAGAACGAAATGGTTGGATGGGATCTCTGACTCAATGGACATGAGTTTGAGCAAGATCTAGGAGACAGTGAAGGACAGGGAAGCCTGGTGTGCTGCGGGCCATGGGGTCTCAAAGAGTTGGACACAACTTAACAACTGAACAACAACGATTAAGCACCTGAACTCTCATAGTCAGGATTCTTCATATTAATGGCACCACAACAAGAGAAACAGACAGAGGGACAGGCAGCCAGTGGTGTGCTGGTAGCTTCCAGGCCTTAGAATTCTGCAGCGGTCTCTGATTTCCTTCACATTCACCATGCCTACTTCCAGGAAGAGGAATGGATTATCATATTTTATGAAATCAAGTCTCTAAATCATTCCAGATTCATTCTAGTGAAGTAGTGAACTAAATTATTGAACACCCAATTGAGAAGAAAAAGCAATGCTGGTGAGCACGGATGCCCAGGTCTCCTGAGTCTCTCAGGACTGTGGAGCTGGGACAAGATGCTGAGATATTCAGACTTGAGATGGATCGTAAAGCCTTCTGGACTTTCACAGGCTTACCCTTCTGTGAGCACATTTATTTTTATAGGTGTTGTAACGGATCATCTTCTCATTTAACTTTGCCAAATGCAGACAAGCAAAGGACCTTAATGCTATAGAAACATGTCATTAAATTGATTTTTAAGCTCAGATTGCTTTTCAAAGTTATCAAGACCTAGGGCAAGTGGTTTGTTCACCCGAGAGAGGAGCAAATGACTGAATAAAAATAAGAGCAAAGGAGGGAAAGAAGACAGAAGAATCAAAAGTAATCCATCCCTGGGTTGGGAAGATCCCCTGGAGGAGGGCATGGCAACCCACTCCAGTATTCTTGCCTGGAGAATCCCATGGACAGAGGGGCCTGGCGGACTACAGTCCATGGGGTCGCAAAGAGTCGGACACGACTGAGCACGCAGACACACACACAAAGGAGCCTCCTTTGCTTTGTCTAGGGTGAACTTGGATCAGATAATAAACTGATCTGAGAGAAAGGAGACATATGGGCGTTGATTTTTTAAAAGCTGGCCCAAACTTTACAACGAATTGTTACAATTGTAGTATATCTTAGAAAACATTTAGCTTTTCTCACTGAATTTTCAAATGAGTCAAAGCTATTTAGAAATGCATGACAATTACTACCTCAAAACCCCCATTCCTTCACTACCACCCTTGAGATACAGGGCCCACACCAACTCACAGTTCAATACACACACACACACACACACACACTGCGGGACCCAAAAACTTACATAGTGATAAAATTATTCCATTATTTGTTTAAAACTAATATACTATATGCAAAAAAATTTCCATCATCCCTAAATAATTTCAAATGTATGCTTAATATTAATGATAATTATTTGCTGCATCTGATACTAAAAAGATTTCAGATCCATTTTATAAAGAGAAATAATTAATATTTTGATCGCCTTCACCAAATTTTATTATTAGGTTATTTTATTGTTCAGAAACCTTGAGTTTGATGAATTTGCTTTAAAAACTTTCATGCTTGAGCTATTTATTTTAGGGGGTTACATTTAAAATTCTATTTTGAATAAAAATTCAAACTGGTTTTCTTGAACAAATATACTTCAATTCTACATTTAAGCAATTCTAAGCATATTTTCAAGGTTTAGAAGAAATGTCTAACTTGTACTTGACCCATATTTGCCATAAACATAGAATTTTGAAATTGGAAAAGAGTCTTAGAATTTAAGTATTCTGCATATGTGTAGTTTTTGGTATTTGAATTTACAAGATTTTTAAAAAATGTGTTCTGACACTCTATTTCAAACATAAGTCTAAATTCAGATAAGAGATAACAGTGAGCAGAGAAAGGGGGATAAATAGGTAGGGCAAAGGATTTGGGGGGCAGTGAAAATATTCTACATGATGCCATAATGCTGGACATATGTCAGTATACATTTGTCTAAACCCACAGAATGGGCAATGCCGACAGTGAATTCTAATGTAAACTATGAACTCTGGGTTTTTCATCTTTATATTTTTAAAATTTTTGAAATACAGTATATTGACATATATTCCTTCTTTACATTATCTTCCGTTATAGTATAGTTCCCTGTACTATATGCGTGCTTAGTCGCTTCAGTCATGTCCAACCCTCTGTGACCCTATGGACCATGGCCTGCCAGGCTCCTCTGTCCATGGGATTCTCCAGGCAAGAATACTGGAGTGGGTTGCCATTTCCTTCTCCAGCCCTGTACTATATAGTAGGTTCTTTTTGATTGCCTATTTTATATACAGTAGTATGTATACATTAACCTGTTAATCCCAAACTCCTAATTTATCCCTCCCCTCCCCATCTGGTGACCCTAAGCTTGTTTTCCATGTCTGTGAGTTTATTTGTTTTGAAAATAAGTTAATTTGTATTCTTTTATTAGATTCCACATATAAACAATATCTATGATATATATTTGTCTTTCTCTGACTTACTTCACTTAGTCTGAAAATCTCTAGGTCTATCCATGTTGTTGCAAATGACATTCTTATATTCTTTTTTATGATTGAGTAATATTCCACTGTGTGTGTGTGTGTGTATATATATATATATATATATATATATATATATATATATATATGTGGGTGTGTATACACACACACACACCCCCCCACATCTTTATCCATTTATCTATCTTAGTTTGCTTCCATGTCTTGATTATTGTAAATAGTGCTGCTACAAACATTGGGGTGCATATATCTTTTTGAATTATGCTTTCCTTATATATAAACTTAGGAGTAGGACTGCAGGATCTTATGTTAGCTGTACTGGTTTTGGGGGGATTGTAATGTATTGATGTAGGTCCATCAGTTGTAAAACATGTACCACTTTCATTGAGAATGGTGATAATAGAGGAGGCTATGTATGTAAGTGGGCAGGGGTTATACAGGAAATCTATATACATGCCTCTTAACTGCACTATAACCATAAAACTCCTCTAAAAATTGTTTTTAAAAAATGAGCAGGAAAGAAAATCACTTAATTCACTTTGCCAAGAAAGCATTGTCTTTTAAGAGAAAAAGTTAATAGTTTTTTTTTTTTTTTTTTTTTGCAATGGACCATATTATTTTTACTTTTGCTTTGAAATATATTAAAACTTTTAGAGGTAACTGAAAATTTGACTTAAACTTAAGAATTTATGGTCTTTGTGGAATGCCCAGTCATGCCTATTTGTATTAGGGATCTTTAATGAGTATTTGTTGAATGAATAAATGACACTCAATTTCTCATTAATCACTCAAAACAATTTTGGAAAAACACTTATTGTAGCTATACAAATGGATGTATTATGAAGGATGGTTGCTTTCTGCTAGATGGAAATGAGAATATTTACAAAACAGAATAGAGGCTATTCTTGTAATAGACTTTTAATCTTTTTAAGATTAAGTGTAATATTGACTCTAAAAAATATTGCCAGATGTTAATATTTTGACATTCCTGGTCAGGGAAGAGGGAAATAAGACTGCATTAATTATCAGCCTAGTGATTAAGCCAAATCAGTAAAATTGCCAGAATGATTGAAATATGTGTACTGATGATTGAGGAGTGTGATTAGAATTAGGAAGGGGGTTGGTATCTGAGCCAATGAGATAAGAACAGGAATGTGCTGGATGAGCAAGCTTCAGTATTTGAAGATGAAGACAATTTAGCCATAGGAAAGTTGTGAGTTTACATCCCAAAGGCAGGTTTTCTACTTTTATGACCATTGCTTTTCCACATTTTTGCTCAGCACTGTGATAAGGGAAAATTACAGGCAAATCATTATTTTATAAAGTATGAAAGTATTTTAGTGCTTTATTTAAGTATAGCATATGAAGGTGAATCCAAAATGACAACTTTCCTCAGACTATAGAATGCAGTATCTTCTGGAAAATTATTTCATCTAATTTTTCTGTTGACTTATTTTCAGTTTTCTTTCAATGATATAAGATTTGAAACAAATACTAAAGCGTAGTATAATATTGTTCAAATAGTTATTATATTTTTAAAACTATCTTTCCAAACTCTTCTTTCTAATTATCTTAACCTTACTTCGTTAAAAACTCAGTTCAAATTATATTAGACCAATTCTTCCCATTTTTTTTTCCTCTCTTCTCTTACTCTCAATTTACTTTAGGTTTATTTTAAGGATACCATGGCCAACACAAGGTCTCTCTTAAGAAAACTCTGGACTCCATATTCAATGACATCCTAACCATTTCATCCACATTTTTCTTATGGTACCTTAGAAACGACCACAAATTCATTGGATCGCCTTCTACTGAGTTGTGAATCGGTGTCCATATTGTGACTGGTTTTTATCCTGTTGTAATGCGGTGGAGGGGCTTCCCAGGTGGCTTAGCAGTAAATAACCCACCTGCCAAAGCAGGAGATGCGGGTTTGATTCCTGGGTCAGAAAGATTCCTGGAGCAGGAAATGGCACCCCATTCCACTATTCTTGCCTGGAGAATTCCATGGACAGAGAGCCCTAGCAGGGTCGGACACGACTGAGCCACTGAGCATGTAATGGGATGGAGGACTCACGGTTTAACTTATTAGAATTGTTCATCAAATTATTTTTAATTTTGATGTGACTGCTTCCTATTTATGATCACTAAAATTTATCATTTTAATCCTAAAATAGTAGATCAAATCCCTAAAAGCTTCTTTTTGTCATAAAATACCATCATCTAGTATCTACATCTTCTAAGTGTATTTCCATGTTTTCTTTAGCTGAACAAGATTTTTTATTTACAGTCAGTGAAAGTGTTAGTCACTCAGTCATATCAAACTCTTTGTGACCCTGTGGACTGTATAAGCCCGCCAAGCCCTTCTGTCCATGGAATTCTCCAGGCAAGGATACTGAGGTGGGTAGCCATTTCCTTCTCCACCAGAATCTTTCCTGACCCAGGGATCACAACCTGTTCCCCTGCATTGCAGGTGCATTCTTTACCATGTAAGCCACCAGGGAAATCGAATCAAATGCCCTTTAAAGACTGAAAGGATGGTTAACTATTCACATGTATGTATTTAGTCATGAGTGAAATCTTTTAAATTTGGACCAACATACTGGTTCCAGATCAGGAAAGGAGTACGTCAAGGCTGTATATAGTCACCCTGCTTATTTAACTTATATGCAGACTACATTATGCAAAATGCCAGGTTGGATAAAGCACATGCTGGAATCAAGATTGCTGGAAGAAATATCAATAACCTCAGATATGCAGATGATACCACCCTAATGGCAGAAAGTGAAGAACTAAAGAGCCTCTTGATGAAAGTGAAAGAGGAGAGTGAAAAAGTTAGCTTAAAACTCAACATTCAGAAAATTAAGATCATGGCATCTGGACCCATCACTTCATGGCAAATACATGAGGAAATAATGGAAACAGTGACAGATTTTGTTTTATTGGGCTCCAAAATCACTGGAGATGGTGACTGCAGCCATGAAATTAAAAGATGCTTGCTCCTTGGAAGGAAAGCTATGACCAACCTAGACAGCATATTAAAAATCAGAGACATTACTTTGCCAACAAAAGTCCATCTAGTCAAAGTTATGGTTTTTCCAGTAGTTATGTATGGATGTGAGAGTTGGACTATAAAGAAAGCTGAGCACAGAAGAATTGATGCTTTTGAACTGTGGTGTTAGAGAAGACCCTTGAGAGTCCCTTGGACTGCAAGGAGATCCAACCAGTCCATCCTAAAGGAGATCAGTCCTGGGTGTTCATTGGAAGGACTGATGCTGAAGCTGAAACTTCCATACTTTGGCCACTTGATGCAAAGAATTGACTCATTGGAAAAGACTCTGATGCTGGGAAAGATTGAAGGCAGGAGGAGAAGGGGACAACAGAGGATGAGATAGTTGGATGGCATCACTGATTCAATGGACCTGAGTTTGAGTAAGCTCTGGGAGTTGGTGATGGACAGGGAAGCCTGGTGTGCTGCATTCCATGGATTCGCAGAGTTGGACACGACTGAGTGACTGAACTGAACTGAACTAAAATCCTCTAAGTCAGCGATTGTGAACTCATGGCATCTTTGGCAAAGGAATGGCCCTTTTATAGAAGGAAATAAATTGCAGAGGTAATTATGGCTCATGAGGCACCCTAGAGAAGGCTAAAACTTGGTGGGGTCCCAGAGGAGTGATGGAGTTTGACAGGAGTATGGATGTAGTTACTAAGCAAATAACTTTGGAGAATTAGGAGATGCACTAAAGTTGACATCAGAATACTTTTTTTTTTCTTTTTCTCCTTTGCTTCCCTGATGGCTCAGTTGGTAAAGAATCTGCCTGCAGTGCGGGAGACCTGGGTTCGATCCCTGGGTTGGGAAGATCCCCTGGAGAAGGGAAAGGCACACCAGCATTCCGGCCTGGAGAGTTCCATGGACTGTAGAGCCCATGGGGTCACAGAGTGTCAGACATGACTGAGTGACTTTCACTTTCACTTGTTGGTTAAAATACTTTAACCTCTCTGAGTTAATTTACTCATTGGCAAGTACCAAGAATACTAACTAAAGGTGTTAAGAATATAAAAGTGCAAACAAGAGTATAATAAAACTTAGAATTACACACAAAATTAGGTATAATAACTGTAAAAATGTATCTCACATCAGTCAGTCATAAAGGAAATCAACCCCAAGTTATTTATTGGAAGGACTCATGCTGAAGCTGAAGCTCCAATACTTTGTCCACCTGATGTGAAGAGCCAACTCTTTGGAAAAGACCTGATGATGGGAAAGATTGAGGGCAGGAGGAAAAGGGGATGATAGAGGATGAGATGGTTAGATGGCATCACCAACTCAAGGGACATGAATTTGAGCAAACTCTGGGAGATAATGGAGGACAGAGGTGCCTGGCATGCTAAAGTCTGTGGAGTCACAAAAAGTTGGACATGAATTAGCAACCGAACAACAAACCATAAATAAATAAATAAATAAATAAATAAATAGAACACTGAATCCTAGGAGGAAAAGAATAAGTTTATTATTTTTTTAAGAATAAGTTTAAAAAGTCATATCATAATTAAGCACCTTACAAACAATTAATTATGATATTAATCATGCTGCCTACTGAAAATAGAGCAGTTTTTAATTTGTCCTTTTTTTGAAATGAAGAAAATAGATAGTGAAACCTAGGTAAGAATTTTCAGTCAGAACAGTATTTCTATTTATTAACTGGGTTTAAATATAGCACACAAAAGGATGCTCTTAATCAGGCTAAAAATAAGTTTGGTATTGATTTGAGTCCCTAATTTTCTTACACTTAGTAATCAAAGGCACAATGTAACCTATTTTTAGGTTTTTTAAGCCAAGATGCCTTAAAACTTTTTGAAAATAATTTGTGCCTAGAAGACAAAAATATCGACTATGACTCAATCATTTTAAAATACTGTGTGTGCATAATAACTGTTTTGTTAAATGACTAGAGCCTTCATTAATTTTTGAGCTTTTCTTCATGGGTACATTAGACATTGACAGTTTAACAACTCAATTCAGTTAGAAAAGGGCAAAGTGTAAGATTTCTAGAAATATGTGATGCTTTGTTATTTTGAAATTTATTTCATATACATGATTTTTTTTTTTAAAAATTGCTTATCTTGAAAACATCAAAATGAACACAAAATAATACAGTATTATATATTCATCAGATATTAATACATAGTAGGCCAATCTTACTGACTTTGATTTGGTGGTAATTATCATATCCAAAGTCTGCATAAAGTAAAAGGTAAAGTTTTTTGTTTATCATTGCTCTGATGTGAAAATATCCATATTTTTCATTTTAATGATCCATGCTATGACTCAATGATTTATCCCCAGTACTATTGTTGTTGTTGTTGAATCATTCATTCATGTCTGACTCTTTGCAACCCCATGGACTGCAGCATGCCAGGCTTCCCTGTCCTTCACCATCTCCTGGAGCTTGCCTAGACCAAAGAGTATTCAATCAACTCAACCAACAATGCTCTAGCCCCTAAGGACTCTTTTTGACCACAATGTTGAACCATCTAATCCATTCTTTGCTGGATTCATTTTAAAAAATCAAGCTGAAACATGTCACCTCATGGATGGCTCTATTTTGCTATTGGATGAAGTCTAAATTCTCCAGTACAACAATCTTCACAATCTATCATTAGGCTACTTTTCCCAGGATCTTTACTAAATACTTTTCTGCTTTTTTCCCTCATGTCCACTTGCAGTTTAATCCACAGCTACTATGAACTAATTCACAGGCATGCTATGCCTTTTCATACTTTTGTATTTATTATATTTTGTGCAAGAATAATGTCCTATGCTTAAAATGGTACTTGATCTGAACTCTCTTCATATAAAAGCACAGGTCATCCTTTTTTGACGTATCCTTGATTCTTCTTCCTTAGGGACTCTTCATATTTTGTAAATACCAATATGATACTGATATATGTGTGTGTGTATGTATACAGAATACGTATATGTACACATATAATACACATATGTATAAGTTTTATATATTATATATGAAAGTATTAATGTATTTTCTTCCTCAACTATCCTATACCACGATAGAGAAGGTGTTTGATATTTGCGGTGATAGGTGTATCCTAATGGTCCCTATTACTGCTCAAGAACATATCACTACAAATAAAAGTGCTGTCAAAAGATGTTTTCAAGAACTGTTAAAATCAAAATTCTCATACAAGTAAAAAATGAATAGGTCAAAGATTTTTTTAACTCATTCATTAATGAAAGGTTCACTAAGGTGTTACCACTGACTCATGGAAGATTTCAAAGTATCATTTATATTTGGGTCCTTCAGCAGAGCAAAATAAATTTACAAATACTTAAGAAATTGATTTTTCCAGTTTGGGAACATCAACTACCCTCCATTTGTGTGGCTATGGACAAGGTCATCTGCATTGTTATTGAACAATTTAAAACTGAAATAGTTCAAAGACAATGAGTGTTGATATTCTGGAATAGTACACAGGCATTCACTTGTGTATTATTTTTCCATGTTCATTTTCAAATATTTATCAATTTTTCCTGAGAGTATTAAAAAATGTTCTAACAAAAAACTTATATTTTACAACAAAATATGCATTAAGAGAACAAGAGGCAAAAGTTAGGAAATTACTCTCCACCAAGTACCTAACATTGGTACCGCTCACTGGGGACACGTAAGGGAATTTAGAATATTTTTGAGAAGTTTAAAATGATAAGTTATTCAAGTACAAAAATTTATTTGGAAAAATATTTAGTGACTATATGTCTAATAGACGATGTGCTCCAAAACCTACACAAAGCAAATTATTGGTAATTTCTTTTACAAGGGGTGAATTTCTCCATGAATTTTATTCTAATCATAATCACCGGAGAACTTTATTCATTTTTAAAACCTGACTCCAGAATCATCTTCTTAATAAAACCTAACCTGTTAAACACAAGAAACATCATCCCTTCCTCCTTGGCAATCCACAACTGCCTGCAGACAATTCTATGATAGCACAAACCCACACTTAATCCCTTTATGTATTGCCTAATTCACCACTTTAGACACCAGCTCCTTGAGGGAAGAATCTTCATCTAATCCATTCCTGTTTTCCAGGTATCTCACACATTTATCACATATACTATATTCAAAAATATTTGTTACCTAAATGTAAAGGAATAATATTTTTAAATGACATTCAACTTTAAATATATTATTGGAACCTTTTTTCTTATTTTTGAATACTTAATACTTTTAATACAACAAATTAAATAAAGAAACAAATCATAACAGAGAAAATACTAAAATTGACATAAGTTCTTAAGCTATCTATACCTACTATCCCTTGTATTTTCAAGGTCAACTAGGTCATGTTATGAATATGCTTTTTTTAAGACAGTGTTAAACTGTTAAGAATTTGTAAATAATTGTATTTAACAATAAGAAAAAACCAAACCTGCACAATAGCATTTAAAATTATAAACATATTTTACTACGTATGTTATATAAAGTTATATATTTTATGTATGTATATATGTGTATAATTGTAACAATACTAGGAGATAAAATATTTTCTTTCTTGACTTTATATTAGCTAGTTATCCTCTTATATAACTATAATGTTCCTCACCTAAAATAAAAATGGCTTAAAGCCTTGTCTAATTTACTGTTCATTTTCTGTGCAAACTCTGCATCTGGCAGAGTTTGTGAGCTAAAGTTAATTATTAAAGGAATTATTAGAACAAGTTATCTTGCATATTAATAGCTCCTGTTGTTATATCCAGAATTTGCATTAAAGAAAGCTCTCAGGAAATGCAAAAAAGAAATGTACAGTGTTTTTCTTTTCATAGATGTTGGGTTTCTGTTGCTCTGAGGCTGTGAATCTACACTGACTTTACAAATTAATATTGATGTTTAACAGGGTTGACTCACATTAATCATATGCTTAGTCTGTAGAGCCATGAATAGAGGTGCTTTACCCACACGTTACTACATGCCTTTCCAACATCCTGTGGGGATATCTAGAGTCACCCTTTTCTAAATGAGAAAAGGAAGGTTCAGCGAGGTCAAGCATATCTACCAAGAATGAAACAGGCAGTGAATGCCTGGCCAGGAAAGAGCCGAAACCTGACTCATACACTTGCTCAAATAGCAAAAGAAGAAAGGGCTTAAACCCTCTGACACACAAGGGACTGATTGCTTGCCTCTTGGAGTCCAGAGTGCATCATGAAGGAACTTCCTGACTTTTTAGTTCTGCATATTCAAATGTGAGAAACAGCTTGTGATAATTAATACATTAATTAGAGATGGAAATCTTCAAATCAGCCATATAATGCGACAAGAAATGGCAGACACCGAAAAAAGCAGGAATGGGTATTAATTAAATTTAAAAATAGACAAATGATAAGTTATTAAATTATTCAGAAACTAGATAGTAAATGAGGACAGTTATTATACAATCATTTAAAGCAGTGATTTAGCCAAAGAAAACTGCCCCTGTGTAACCCTTCGAAAAGGCTTCTGTACTTTAGGAGGCTATGGGAGATGGTAGACTCTGTGAAGATAGATCAATAACTGGGCCCCAAGAAGACATGGGGAAGAGCTACACCTTTCTTTTATTTTGACATCCCTGCTTTCAGATCTTGCCTTGGTGCACCAGGAGGAGCAGATGAATTAAGAGTTGAACAGTGCAGGTTTACTCCTAGCCATGGCTGTTAGTGTCAGTACTGGTTTGTTCCTGGTGCCTGATCCTACAGTGCTCCCCTTTGCAGTCAGACAACAGGGGACATTGTCACATGGAGGGACTTCAGGAGAACTTAGTGAAGACAGTATCCTCAGAGCTGTGGCCAGGGGATCACCAAGTTTTCAGGGATGGGGTGATACTCCAGGTGCAAAGGGGCCAGGAGGGGAGAGGGGATACCTGAACCTGGGGAGAGCTTGTGTTAGTGCAACTGCACTTTTGCTGATGAAATTATGATGTAGGAAGAAGCCAGAAAGTGAAACACACAGAATCTACGCAAAGCTAAATCGCTTCCCTACAGATGAGCTGTAACTGACATGGGCATGGAGTGGTTCTTCCTCACCTCTGCCTCTCTGGTGCAATAGTGTGAATGAGTCTTGACCCAGGAGGTGCCCTTGGGCTGCACTACTTGAGCACTTAAACTTTCCCTTCTTGAAAGGTCTCATAGCAGCCTTTCTGCACCTCCATCCTAGCCTCATGCTTTCTTACCAAATCCACTTCTACTTGAAAGGGCAAGCAGCAGCACTTCTGTTGAATATAGGAGCAGACAATGATAGTGACGGCTAAGGATGCCTCTAAGTATACGTATAACCAATTCACTTCATTGTACAGCAGAAACTAGTGTGAAGCAATTATACTCTAACCCCCCCCAAAAAAATATTAAAAAAAGAAAAAAAAAAGACTCAATCTCAATTCTCAGCATAGTCCTAGGTAGGCTTCCTTGGTGACTCTGTGGTAAACAACCTGTCTGCCAATGCAGGAGATATGAGAGATGTGGGTTTGATTCCTGGGGTTGGGAAGATACCCTGGAGAAGGAAATGGCAACCCGCCCCAGTACTCTTGCCTGGAAAATCCCATGGACAAAGGAACCCGGTGGACTGCAAGTCTATAGGCTTGCACAAGAGTCGGATACAAATGAACTAAACAACAACAGTCTTAGGAAAGGAAGACTAGGATCATCCCCATCTCAGGATGGGTGAGGAGGTTAGGAGAGAGAGGGCTTTTTTGGGGATAACTGATTATACTAGTTGTCCAAGCTTTTATCAAAGCCATCTAAATCTAATAGGGACTTCACATCAACAAGATTTCCAAATAAAGATTTTAAATATCCTTTCACAGTTTTCACAATTGGCTAACTGACCCAATAAGTACTTAACTAAACTGATCTATAGAATGTCTATCTCTGTCTTTTGCAAAAAGCCTTCAAGAAAACAAACTCATAATAATACACACAGTTTTAGACAATATCTTTCAGTCTTTTTTTCCATGCTCCTGCCACATGTGATGCTGTGGCACCTAACTGGATATGTGTAGAATGAACCTGGATTGTGATAGGCAACCAATAGAGGACAAACATACTCAATTTATGGGACACATAAAGAAAACACTTTACCAGTTGGTTCACAGGGAGTTCATCTTGTAGCTCACTTCCACACAAATAGGACAGCAAACACTTTCCCTCTGGAATATCAAGGTATTCTATTTTGAGAAGAGCAGAATTCAATGCACCTGGCCACTGAATTAGCTATTAACAGTTGATTACAAGGAGATATTTCAGAATGTTCTATTTCTCCCCAGAACAAAGAAAAGGCAATTTTAAACAGAACTCTCAGCTTCTAATATTATGTCTGATTCCATCATACTATTTTGTGAAATAGAACTATAATTCAAACCTGTAAGTTAATGGGGTTTGACAGCAAGGTACACATCGCATTTTGCAAAAGAGCCTTGATTACTTTCGGCGCTTCCTCTTGGTAATAAAGCCTTGACAGCTTCCATTCCTCAAAAGAACAGCTTTATTATTTTCTCCTCAATTCTAAATAGTTACTTAACTTTAAAATAGTTGTAAGTAAAGGGGATCTCTCCACTGAAAAGAAAAAAAAGGCAGGTAAAAGGAATTTGTTACCCACTTGCTTCCAATCTTCTATCACTTAAGAAGCTTAAAGTAACAAATGGGTGCAATTTAAAATTCTGAATACTTTCAAATGTTTTAGTTATCACTTAAAGACTATCAATGAGGGTCCAGGCAGAAAATAGGTTGTATATACTTAAACTGGGTAAATTGAGGAGGATTTAATAAAGACACTATTTACAAAAGTGCAAGCTGTTGTACAGAAAAATTATAAAGAACAATTCACTATGGCAGAGCACTTTACTATATTTAGGACTAAAGAGGCAAAAAGAGGGATCAAATTACAAGAACCAGGATCTATAATCTTTAATGGAGGAAAAACATCAGCCTAAGACAACCTCCCAGCCAGGGAATAGGGAAGAACTCTGGCTTCTCTTTCATTTCTCTTTCTGAAATTTTGGTGGTATTCAAAGGGATCCCCATGAATACAGTCAGATTCAGTCAACCTCCCGGAGTACAAAGTAACTTAGAAAAAGTAGAGTGGATCTGGAAGGATAGATGGAAGATATCTAGGAGAATTCTCTTAGACAATCATTTAAATTATTTTTCTTTACCGACCTTCGTTCTTAAAGGACACACATTTGAGTCAGGATTTGTCATTCCTAAGGGCCATTCTAGAGTCAAATTATATTTTAGGATGAAATGACATGATCTAGTGCGTACTCCAGAACCATGCATGGCTACCAAAGTTTTTCAACAACTTGAGAGAGCTGAAAGTGTCAGTTTGACAGTCCAGAGAATCCAAGGAAGATCAGAGAAAGCAGACCAACAGATCATCCAGTAGATTTTAGGCAGAATAACTAACCCAGGATATCGATGGATTCCAGAACAAGCAGAGCAATAGCAATGCACTGTCCTGTCTGTAAATTTCACTGCTGGTTTATTCCACCATCACTACTGACACATTATTTCTTTTCTTGAGCACACTTGTGCAGCAGTAATTCTGCAGAAATCAGCAGTGCCCTTTTCATCCTCACCGCCTGAAAAGGACTTTTGGTTGTATAACTGTCTCAGTAATTATTCTGCAGTTTTACCACCAGTTATAAAATACAAGCATTTGGTTTTCTGTAGACCCTTTATATCTATGACACGTTTAATAAATTCCACAAAAATTATTTAACAATTGCATGTGTCTGGAAATGTTCTACCTGCTAGGAATAAAATAGTGAAGTAAAGTCCTACCTACAGGGCTGACCAGTCAATGTCTGAAACCTTTTTGTAGTGATGACAAGACTAGGCAACTCTGGGAAAATGTATGGTTTAGGTAAAAAGTATTATT
The DNA here is from genome assembly GCF_910594005.1 of Cervus elaphus. Lineage (NCBI taxonomy): Eukaryota > Metazoa > Chordata > Mammalia > Artiodactyla > Cervidae > Cervus > Cervus elaphus. The sequence goes on along the minus strand of NC_057845.1, from coordinate 24,204,718 downwards.
AAAGAATTGATTGAGTAAATTCATATCATAATCATGGCTCAGAGTTTTGTATTAATTTCATATATGTGTAAAGTTATAGTCCTTGCTTATATAAAGAATTTATATTTCTGCAGAAAACACATACTAGTCTAGGCATTATATTGTTCTCTCCTATTTTTCTGTCTTTATTGCCATTGTGTGAATTTATAGAATGACAGTCCTCCATTCACGGAAGATGGAACACTGTCAAGCAAGCACAACATTATGTATGTATAAAATATTTGTGAAGATGTACAGAATAGGAATGCTGATTTGCATTTTATTTTTATTTCAAGGGAGCAGAGATAAGCTGTGCTACGCACATATCTACTGAAGCAGTCACTGATGCATGAATGCTTCCCTATTTGTTCTGCTTTCATCCACCGCAGTACCTGGCATCATCTTCTTGTTTGGTATTTTATTAGAAGGAAAGGTAGCGGGCTGGTTTGAAGAATAAAGTTCAAGGTTTCTTTAATTTTTTTTGACATTTCTCATTGTATTGCACCATGTCAAGTAAGCATGAACCACTGTGTACAGTATATTGAATTTTCTTCAGGTAGTTCAAAACAAATTAATTCTCTGCCCACACATCATTTAAAGTATTAATTCCCTGTGCAGCCCAGCAAACTTCAAGCTGTACCTGTTCAGCATTTCAAGTTAAGGCAGTACACCATAAACACCTGTTAAAGTTTATAGCCATCTGTTTCCTCAAGAAATCTAAATTCTAATAATATGAAATTAACAGATGGGAAAGAGCTGTAACCTCAGCTCTGAAGAGGGTAACTGCAACCTTTGAATTAACATCGTGCCATTTTGCTGGTAATTGTTTGCAATGGCCATAGGGACACAGTTCAAGAATGATGGCCCATTAGGAACATACTTTGTTTTTGTACAGGGATAGTTTAGATAGAAAGTATTTCTTAATGATTTCTAAAACTCCACGTTTAGGTGAATCTCTCTTCTCTCAAATGAAGGAGCACAATAATTAAGATATAATGAAATGTGGTTCAGCATATGACAGTCCTGAGGGTAATGAAAAGATACCTTTGAGACTGGAAATGGCAATGTTTTAAATAAGAAATTAAAGTTGGTTACAATCCACTTGCATAAAATTAAGTGGAAAAAATGGAAATTGGGAGAAAATTCACAGCAGATTGTGTGGATATTCAGGAACTAGTCCTTTTCATATTCACAAATAATTGAGAAGACGCCTGTTTCATGAAGGCTAATTCAGAAAAGAAAAAAAAATATATAGACCTGGGGGTTTGGTTTTGTTTTCCTTTGCTTTGCAAAATTAGCATGTCTTTGTGTTGTTTTCTTTTTCTGATCATAAAAGTAATGCCTGCTCAATATAAATAATTCAAACCATACAGAGTGCTCAAAGTGGAAATGAAAGGTAGCCATGATTTCATGCTCCACAAACCTGAGCAACAAACATCAATAAATCTCTTTTATTTTTCCAATTAATGACTCGAGAACCCACATGCTAGTTTCATAAGAAGTCTACTATCTATCTCATGGGGCTGGCCCCAAGCTGTCCACATTTCATAGGAGCTAAGTAGTCCCAGTCATAACCAATTCACAGTATGAAGAGGGAACCCAAGCGTGAGCTCACTTTGGTAATGTGGTGCCTTTTGCAACCCACACTATCACTGTTGAAATCTGCCCCTTACTTTGCTTCCAAGGGGGACAGTCTACACTAAAAATACTCAGTGGGGCACATCTCTGCAACCCACTGTGGCCTTGGTTCACAGACCCTACCCTGGCCGGCCACTGAGGTGGTCCAAGTTGGCCCCCATAGAAGATGTATCAATCTTCTATTGCTCCCATGACAGATGCAGAAATAAAAGAAAACCATACACATGAAAACTAGCAAAGGCTTTATATTAAGAGCTTGCTATGTGATAGAGTCAGCCAGCATCACTTTTGTTTGGCAAAAACCTGAAGGCATGCAAGTGAGTGTAGTTGGCTCTCCATACCTATGGGTTCCGCATCTGCAGACTCAAGCAACCTCCAAATGAAAGCACTGGGGGAGGAAAAAACTTCTAGAAAGCTCCCAAAAAGCAAAACTTGAATTTGCTTCACCCTGGCAACAATTTACATAATATTTGCACTGTATTATTTAATTTACTTTTTTATTGAAGGGTAATTGCTCTACAGAATTTTGTTGTTTTCTGTCAAACCTCAACATTAATCAGCCATGCTGCTGCTGCTGCTAAGTCACTTCAGTCATGTCCAAATCTATGTGACCCCATAGACGGCAGCCCACCAGGCTCCGCCGTCCCTGAGATTCTCCAGGCATAGGTATACATATATACCTTTCGGATCTCCCACCCATCTCCCGCCCCATCCCACCCCACTAGATTGATACAGAGCCCCTGTCTGAGTTTCCTGAACCATATAGCAAATTCCCCTTGGCTATCTATTTCACATATGGTAATGTAAGTTTCCATGTTATTCTTTTCATACATCTCCATTTGCATTGTATTTACAAGGCATCCCTGGAGGCTCAGTTGATAAAGAATCAGTCTACAATACAAGAGACCTGGGTTTGATCCCTGGGTTGGGAAGATACCCTGAAGAAGGAAATGGCAACCCAATCCAGTATCCTTGCCTGGGAAATCCCATGGAGACAGAAGCCTGGTAGGTTACAGTCCTTGACTTCACAAAAGAGTCAGATGCTACTAAGCACAAGGGGGTGGAACTGACTCTTACTAGGACCATAAACTGACTCTTGGTAGAACTGACTCTTACTCCATACCTATGGGTTCTGCCAATAAATGTCCATCTAGTCAAAGCTATGGTTTTTCCAGTAGTCAAGTATGGATGTGAGAGTTGGACTATAAAGAAAGCTGAACACCAAAGAATTGATGCTTTTGAACTGTGGTGTTGGAGAAGACTCTTGAGAGTCCCTTGGAATGCAAGGAGATCCAACCAGTCCATCCTAAAGGAAATCAGTCCTGAATATTCATTGGAAGGACTGATGCTGAAGCTGAAACTCCAATACTTTGGCCACCTGATGTGAGGAACTGATGTGAACCCCTGATGTGACTCACTGGAAAAAAACCCTGATGCTGGGAAAGATTGAAGGCAGGAGGAAAAGGGGATGACAGAGGATGAGATGGTTGGATGGTATCACCAACTAGATGGACATGAGTTTGAGTAAGCTCTGGGAGTTGGTGATAGACAGGGAAGCCTGGCATACTGGAGTCCATGAGGTTGCAAAGGGTCAGACACAAGTGAGCAACTGAACTAAACTCATGGGTTCTGCATCTGCAGATTCAATCAACCTCAAGTAAAAAGTATTTGGGGAAAAAAAAAATCCAGAAAGTTCCCCAAAAGCAAAGCTTGAATTTGCTTCACACAGGCAATGATTTACATAGCATTTACATTGTATTAGATATTATAAGTAATCTAGAGATGATTTAAAGTATATGTGATAATACAAATAGGTTATATGGAGACAGTTACACAATTTTATATAAGAGAAATGGGCATTTCTGGATTTTGGTATCCACAGAACCAATTTGAGGAACAATTTTATAGAAGCTTACAGCTTAAAAAGGAGAGAGAGAGAAAGCTCAAAGAGTACCTTGATTGCAGGCTGTTATCATGGGGAAACTGGAAGAAGGCTAATTAGAATCAAGGCATTCTATGTGTTTGGTTATAGAAACCAAATATGGAAAGCATATTTGGCTTTCTCTGGCTTAAGTTAAAAAATGGTGCAAATAGTGAAGCTGGCTGGTCAAGTCCTGATGCTTCGGGGTCCATTGTTACACAGGTGGTGGTTTCACCTCCTGGACTGGTTGCTACAGAGGTTGAAAGTCAGCTCTATATTTTTATATGGGATCTGGCTATTGCTCATTTGTACATTCAGTGTCTTACAAAATTATAATAAACAGTGTCACCATAAACTCAAAAATACATGATCATTATGTCACAGTTCTGTAGGTCAGAAATTTTATGAAGGTCTCACAGGGCTAAGATCAAGCTGTTAACAAATGATGTTTCATTGGAGGCTCACTCAGATGGATGGTTGAATTTAATTTCTCATGGTCCCAAGATCGTATCTCAGTATTCTTGCTGCTTATGTAAACCAAGGGCATTTCCCAGTTTCTAGAGGCAACTGCATTCCTTGGCTTTGGGCCCCCTTCTTTTAACTTCAGGGTCAACAACGGGGGCCTTCTGCTGTTTAAGCTGCCATGGCACCAATAGGAAACTAACACAGGTGTGAAGGGTGAACAGGGGTTTATTAGATAGTCAGATGTATGAATGTAAATACTAGGTGACAGGGTAGGAGGGCCTTCAAAGCAGAGGGAATAGTGTATATAAAAGCATTGAGTCATACAGAGCAGAAGGCGATTCCGGAATGGAGGCCTAGTTCTGGTGCGGGAATAGAGACATAGACACAGGGAATGGATGTGTGGACGTGGAGGGGGGCAGGGAGAGCGGGATTAAACAGAGGATGAGACGGCTGGATGGCATCACCGACTCGATGGATATGGGTTTGGGTGGACTCCGGGAGTTGGTGATGGACAGGGAGGCCTGGCGTGCTGCAGTTCATAGGGTCACGAAGAGTCAGACACGACTGAGCGACTGAACTGAACTGAACTGAAGGATGGACATATATACCCTACCGTGTGTAAAACAAATAACTAGTGGGAAGCTGCTATATAGCACGGGGAGCCGAGCTGGGTGCTCTGGGTGACCTAGAGGTGTCATTTGACACCTAGGGAGCATTTGAGATCGAGGTCTAAGAGGGAGGGCCGTATGTAAACATACAGCCGGTTCACTTTGTGGTACAGCAGAAACTAATACAACACTAAAGCAATTATCCTGCAACTTAAAAAAAAAAAAAAAAGAGTTGGTTGAAATTGTCAGAACTTAAAGTATAAAGAGTGGGACATAGCAAAACTACAATGTCCAACCAATGTAAAATCAACATACTTGCATTATCTTGCTAAATACTTAAGACTTTTTTTTTTTTACCTACCACTGCAAAGGTAACTGACACAATTATTCATATATGAGCAACAAGCAGAGTTCAAAACATCCTTGCTTTAAAATTGCCTGGAAGTGAGTTGCACAGAGGAAAATTCTGTATCTGCCAGTCACGAGCTGTATGTCCAGGGTGAATTTACTTAACTTCATGGACTCTCCATTTTCTCATCTGTGAGACAGAGATAACCACAACTTGCACACATGTTGTGAGCACTAAATGGAAAAATATAACCTCATTGCTTAGAAAAACTCAGAATACTAACAGTAATAACAGTTTTATTTTATATCTAAAATATATCCATTTTGAGATCTAAATCTACAAAGAGATTAATTAGGTCAGTGGATCTTTTACTCCTGGAAAGATGAAAGATATGTTGTCACTCAGCTGGGCATGTCAGCATTACTAACAACTTAACAACTGGCTGAGGTCACATTTCAATTTGCACCAGAGACATCCAAGACATGTTTAAAGTACTGGCATTTTGAGCTGCAAGCCATCACTTATCCACACTAAATTAGATTAATACCATGGAGACCATTTTATGTCACAATAGATTATTTGTTTACTTAATATCTAGTTAGTATTTATAGCGAAGTAAATTGTTTCCTCCAATTGGCTATTAATATCATATATCAATTTATTCAGAATGGTGGTTTCTGGTTGCATGACCCTTAGAAAATAAGGATGACAAGGATAAATGGCAATGGCCTCCATGTCTAATATATAATTGGATTATCTCTAGTTTTCAAAACCTGCTTGAATTTTGTCAGTTTTTCCTTACAGCATTTGCCATTTTTCATGCAGAAAGACAGGAATAAGATATTAAATGAATTATAGTTTACCTTTGAGAAATCTCACAGTGGAAACATGAATTTTAGGAGAAAATTATTATTTGGAGTGTGCTGTCTCATTTTTCATTTCTTAGACTAGCCCTTTGAGATTTGGATGCCCAGTTCACACTGAAAAATTGATAACTAAAAGTAGCCCAAATAAAAATGTTCTGTGGCAATTTTGGGGATTATAGATATATGCTTCATACAGTTCTATGTACCTATATGTATTAGTTTATGTATATATATAAACACACACACTTTACCCCAGAGACCACTCTTCTAAAACATAGCTAATAATATATCAGGGATTATAATAATACCTATTCTCATATTGACATAAAGGTCAATATGTGAAATTCTTAGCATAGTGCCTGTAAATACAAAACATTCAATTATAGACAATCTTATCAGTCAGCATTATCATGATATTGTAGTTTTCATCAGCATTAAGTATTTCTCCTGTTTGAAGCTTTTTAGTTTTTTGGCTATAAATACCCATGAGGGATGAAAATAAGATCACCCAGAGTAGCAGCAAAGAGAAACATCCTCAGGAGAGCCCTGGCAGCTCCAGGTCCCCACTAGAAGGCCAGAGATCAAAGCCTGCCTTGATGATGTCATAAAAGTCAATATATGCCAGGGATGGGAGTGGTACTCCCTAAAAGCTCATCAGTTCAGTTCTGTCACTCAGTCATGTCCAACTCTTTGCAACCCCATGGACTGCAGCACGCCAGGCCTCCCTGGCCATCACCAACTCCTTGGAGCTTACTCAAAATCATTCCCACCCAGTTGGTGATGCAACCCAACCATCACATCCTCTGTCATCCCTGTCTCCTCCTGCCTTCAATCTTTCCCAGCATCTTCAATCTTCTCTAAGGAGTCAGTTCTTCACATCAGGTGGCCAAAGTAGTGGAGTTTCAGCATCAGTCCTTCCGATGAATAGTCAGGACTGATTTCCTTTAGGATGGACTGGTTGGCTCTCCTTGCTGTCCAAGGGACTCTCAAGAGTCTTCTCCAACACCACAGTTCAAAAGCATCAATTCTTTGGCACTCAGCTTTCTTTATAGTCCAACTCTCACATCTATACATGACTACTGGAAAAACCATAGCTTTGACAAGACAGACTTTTGTTGGCAAAGTAATGTCTCTGCTTTTTAATATGCTCTCTAGGTTGGTTACAGCTTTTCTTGCAAGGAGCAAGCGTCTTTTAATTTCATGGCTGCAGGCACCAACTGCCGTGATTTTGGAGCCCCAAAATAATAAAGTCTCTCACATTTCCATTGTTTCCCCATCTATTTGCCATGAAGTGATGGGACCAGATGCCAAGATCTTAGTTTCCTGAATGTTGAGTTTTAAGCAAACTTTTTCACTCTCTTCTTTCACTTTCATCAAGAGGCTCTTTAGTTCTTCTTCACTTTCTGCCATAAGGGTGGTGTCATCTACATATCTGAGGTTATTGATATTTCTCCCAGCAATCTTGATTCCAGCTTGTGCTTCATCGAGCCCAGCGTTTCTCATGATGTACCCTGCATATAAGTTAAATAATCAGGGTGACAATATACAGCCTTGATGTACTTCTTTCCCTACTTGCAACCAGTCTGTTACACCATGTCCAGTTCTAACTGTTGCTTCTTGACCTGCATACAGATTTCTCAAGAGGCAGGTCAGGTGGTCTGGTATTCCCAACTCTTTAAGAATTTTCCAGTTTGTTGTGATCCATACAGTCAAAGGCTTTGGCATAGTCAATCAAGCAGAAGTAGATGTTTTTCTGAACTCTATTGCTTTTTCAATGATCCAACGGATGTTGGCAAATTGATCTCTGGTTCCTCTGCCTTTTCAAAATCCAGCTTGAACATCTGGAAGTTTATGGTTCATGTACTGTTGAAGCTTGGCTTGGAGAAATTTGAGCATTACTTTGCTAGCCTGTGAGATGAGTGCAGTTGTATGGTAGTTTGAACATTCTTTGGCATAACTCTTTTAGACTAATTCAATTATTCTTCTTCCATGGAATTAAAATAAGTTACCTATATAATACTTGGAATTTGAAACATTGGGCCTGCTTCAGTAACAAAAACACACCAATAGTAGATTGAACTCAAATGTGGGTAAACTAGTCCTCTTACTTCAGCTATCATGATAAATAAATATCATTCTTGAGAAAGTCACAGCAAAATCTGATTCAAAATTTTTCTGATTCTAAGTATATGTATATATCAGCACTCCTACGCACATTTAAGATTACAGTGTAAATCACTCAAATGTTTTATTATATCTGCACTGTCACTGAGCACATATATGTTTAAGTTTTCTATATGAAACTCTATGAATCAAAACAAAGCAATCAAATCCTTAGGTAATGTGCTGCATCATTGACTGATGCTGAAGTTGAAGCTCCAGTACTTTGGCCAACTGATGCGAAGAGACAAGTCATTCGAAAAGACCCTGATGCTGGAAAAGTTTGAGGGCATGAGGAGAAGGGAGTGACAGATGATGAGATGGTCAGATGCCTCGCTGACTCTATGGACAGGAGTTTGAGCAATCTCTGGGAGATGGTGAAGGACAGAGAAGCCTGTCCATGGCATTGCAGAGAGTCAGACGTGACTTAGCAGTGGAACAACAACAACAGCAAAGAATTAGACACAAATGATCAGATCAGGGGGAAAAAAAAAAAACAAAACTTCTTGCAACCTAGAGAATCAATGGGAAGAATTAATGAATCCACCATCATCTAAGCAAGAAATAATTGTGGCCTAGAATAAGGTAAATGCTGAGGACATTAAAACAGTAGGATTTGGTGACTGAGGAATTTATGCCATAAATGTTTATGATTGGAAGTTGGTAGCACCACTCATTTTGGGAATGATAAGGGAAGAAAATTACTTGCTAGTAAATGACCAGCTCAGACACTGAACCACTATCTGAAGAACAGTCAAGTAAATAGATTAAATTGCATGCTGAATATGTGCACTGAAAGAGCAGAAATATATCTGAAAGTGAATAGAAATTATAAAGTCATTCATTACAGCCATAAGAATAGGTGAGAACAATCCTATGTAAACATATGTAGAATTCTTACAGACATCAACATTTAACTGGTGGGTTAAGAAAGAACATTCAAGGAAGGTTTCAGTTCAGTAGCCAAAAAATCAGAGGTAGGTGGTGCTTAAGAAGCTGATGGATGAGGGTGTTTCAATTTAAGAATTGTCCACGTTGTGAAATGTTTTGAGAAGTCAAATAAAACATCAAATGAACATATTCATTATATTTTCACACAAGCAAATTATTAGTGATGTGTGAGAAAGTGGTTCAACAGGATATGAAGGCAGGCAATACAAGCTGGCTGATGAATGACAGATGAGAAAAAAAGACAGCAAGTGTAAGCAACTCTTATAAATGCTTGACCATCAGATGGTAAAGTGCCTGCCTACAATGTGGGAGACCGGGGTTCAACCCCTGGGTCGGGAAGACCTCCTGGAGAAGGAAATAGCAACCCACTTCAGTATTCTTGCCTGGAAAATACCATGAACGGAGGAGCCTGGTAAGTTACAGTATAAGGGGTCGCAAAGAGTCAGACACACGACTGAGCAACTTCATTTTCCTTTCACTTTCAAGTGAAGGAAAGAAAAGGAGGCAGATCTGGAGATGGGTTGAAGAGATTTATTATTGTTCTTTTGATTAAATGGAAAAACTTGAACATGATTAAATAGTGACAGGAGGGCACCAACAGAGATTGAAGAAACACAATTAAGAGAAAATTTATCTTGTGGGAAGCAATGAGATGCAGATATGCAGTAACCAGCCTTAGACAAGAACAGCTTCTAGCTAACAAGGGGGGGTGGAAGCATTCATGTGTGTGTGGAGGTGGGGAGAGGGTGTGGAGGAGGGATACAGCAAGTTCAAAGGATTTGTGAGGATTTTATTCCCTCTGTGAAGTAGAAGCCAAGGTCACTCACACATAGCAAGGAGAATGGTCCTAGCAAAGGTGATTTTTAAAGAGTTGAGAAGGTTTGAAATAGTTACCTTAGAAAACAGGAGAGAATGAACTAGGGAAAGGACAGAATTTCTAAGCAATATTGAGGGTCATCGTGCTGTCGGAAACCAAGAGTTTTTACAGAGCTCAATCAACAGTCCAGCATTAGACCTGAAGCAGTTGAACAGGGATAAGTTCAGAGTTGGAGTTTTGCTCCATGTGTTTACTGGGCAGGCAAAGACAGGAAAGAAATTAAGATACTGACATGAAAAAGGTGGAATGGAAATTCCCTGGCCATCCAGCCATTAAGACCCCATGCTTCCACTGCAGGAACACGGGTTCAATCCCATGGGGAACTGACATCCCACAAGCTGAGTGGCAAGACCGAAAAAGAAAAGAAAAGAAAAGAAAAAGGTGGAGTCATGTCCACACATGCAAGTTCATTAGAAACAAAATTAAGAAAAAGATTGGACAGGTATAAAAGCTTTTCTGAGCATCTAGAAGGGTGTGAGAAACGTTACAGAAAAAAATAATTGGAACAAAAGGAATGCTTGGTTCAAAAAATGTTTAAAGAAAGCAGAATTAAATTCTAATTTCAGCTGGCTCCTGATCCTGTTGAAAGATGTAAGAGGGGGAAAAAAATCACATGTAGATAATAGATATATTCTCCTGTAGAAAGAAAAATTAGGAAATGGATTTTTTAATACAAAATTGAACCAAGCAGAGTGGAGGAATATATTAAAATGAAAGATGATGATGAGAGTTGTTAAATATTACATGGTTAAATAAGGAGCACTAAGAAATATTCTTGCTGAAAAGCTTTAATAAAAGGATGTCCATGTTATTCCGATGATTTAAGTGTGGCCTTGCTGGAAGCAGAGAGACACGGAAGATAACCTCTCAATGTCCTTCTAAATCCAGACATGCTTTGCAGAGCTATTTACCCTCTGTAGGTCAGTTGTCAGTGTGAATAAACCTGGAACTCCTGGTGATCGCAAAGCGAGTTTCACATATGGACAATATGAGGCGATGCAGAAATGACCTTTTTAGTACCGAATGCATATTAAGATTTCAGTGTATAAACATTTAAACCTAGAGCTGTTTCTTCATTACCCAAGTCATTTTACTTCATTGTATGTGATAAAATTCACATTTGCACTTACAGATCCTTCTCGGCCTAAGTTCAAAACCTGCTCACTAGTACCACTTAACAGTTGTTAAATCGAATCTTAGCTGTCGCTTCTTTGATACAAATGTAATCCCAATGTTAACTGACCTCAATGTGCTACTATAAACCCATGCAAAAAAATATTCCTTAAAAGCAGAATATGGAACGTTTTACATGAAGTATGCAAAAATCTTTGTATGCCTACAGAAAAGTATAAGAATTAAAAAGTGATCAAATTTGGAATATGTGAAAAGAATCAGTGAATTGACTATCTTATGCTCATGCCCAGCCCCATCTGACTCTTTGCAACCCCATGGACTGCAGCCTGCCAGGCTCCTCTGTCCATGGAATTCTCCAGGCAAGAATACTGGAGTGGGTTGCCATTTCCTATTCCAGGGAATATTCCTGACCCAGAGATAGACCCTGTGTCTCCTACCTTGGCAGAATTCTTAACCACTGTGCCACCTCAATCTAGTGATTGAGCAAACAGAATTTCTCTCTGCAATTGTTTGAAGACTTGCAATTTATGAAGGAAAAACAATGTTAGGGACAGCAGTGGAAAGCAAGCCATTTTCTTGTCTACAACATTACTTATTTTCCTTATAATGGTAACATTCAGTTTACAATGTTACGACAGCCTGTACCTTAAACTTTTAAATTAACCTGGTTTACAAGGTATAAATATAGGCTAAATAGGACAGACACATTAACGTTGTGTCAGATGAGTTCACGTGTATCATTTTAAAGTTATAAGTCGAAGCTTTTACTACCTACATATTGATTTAGATAATTTAAAGCATTAGATAATTGCACATACCAATGCCCACGCTAACAATAATTGCTGAGTAATATAATTCAAAATGCTTATAAAATCTGACTCAGTCTCAGTGTCAGCCATTAAGGCCACCTTGAACAATGCACACTTCGTTTTTATTGCCACCAACTGAGGAAGGCATTAGGTTTTATTAGTTTTCAAATGGACACATCAATATTTATTTTAAAAGAGAGTCACTATTGCCAAGTGTTTCTTTGGAAGAGATACCAGAGACAAGGAAATTGGAGATTTTATTGCTTAGACTATCTTTTGTTAATCATTTTGTTTTATTTATGTTAAATTTTAGGTTCCTTATTTTTAAAATGTTAATGAAATAGGAAATTGTCAGGAGTACAGATAGGAAAGTGTGGAACAAACCCCAAAGCCAATAATCAACTTGTTTGAAAGTCAGTAGAAACATGACTTATTATTACTGCTCTTAGAGTAAACAGTATTTTTAAGAGATAATTAAACTTGAGAAATACACCTTAACAAACAGCTAGAATTACCTTTAGGGCAACTGTTTTGTGTATCTACTTTTGCAGTAATGCACAGGTGAAGGCTTGAAGCTCTGCAGAGAGGCCCTTGTAAGTTCTACTACCTCTTCCTGTGGTTTTTAGACAAGTTATCTCTCTAAACCTCAATTTCGCTGTCTCTATAAAAATACAAACTATATCAATTTGTGTTATTTCCAGGGACAAATGATTTAAAAATCTTAGGACCAGGACTGGCATAAATAGGCACTCAATCAATAGCAGGTCTGTTAATAGAAACTAACTTAGTGAAAATAACTCTTCCATCCCTCTCCAGGAATGAAATATCTAACAGGTTTAAAGTTGAGCATAATCTTGAGAAAAAAAGTCTTCCTAGGAAATACAAACTACATATGACTTATTATAAGAGTATTTCAGTTAAAATGTCCTCTTTACACTGATTTGTATGTATAGAGGAAATTCTGTATCTGAAAATGTTTATAATCAAGTAAAGGAGATAAAATTTGCTCCAAAAGCAAGCACCAAAACAAAATGCAAGCCACTCGGTATGATACTCTATGGCACTCTGTCTGTTTTCATCATTATCTTGATTTATTCTTATTCCTGAGTAAGAGATATGGCAAGGCCATCTACTCTTTATTATTGATTTTGATCTCTCCTACATGTTTTAAGACCTTGCTTCTGTTTTGCATATAGGGTTATTGTTACCATCTTTGGGGAGGGAGGCAGGAGGGGGGATCGGGATGGGGAACACATGTAGATCCATGGCTGATTCATGTCAATGTATGGCAAAAACCACTACAATATTGTAAAGTAATTAGCCTCCAACTAATAAAAATAAATGAAAAAAAAAAAAAAGACCTTGCTTCATAACAGCCCCTTCTTTCCTCCCACTTAATATTTTCTCCTCAAATCTCGAGCCCCGAGAAGTTCCTACTATTCTTAATACACTACTAGCCTCCTCTCATATTTGAACATTCTCTTGCCATTTTATTTAGATAAAGATCCAAATGTAAGCCTCTGCCCTGTTACTTTCCTTCTCTCGCTGCCAGCCTTCTCGAAAGGGCAACTACCCCTGTGTCCTGTGATTCTTCATTATCACCTCAGTGTCTACTTGGGAATATTATGGCTTCTGCCACACCCACGTTCCTGAAACTGCTCGCTCAAAGGTTACCGACTGCTTCCACAAGATCACAAAATCCAATGGCCTCTTTTGCCTCTGATTCCATGTCAGCATTTGACATTCTTCATCCTGATTCTCCACTTGGAGGCATTGTTTTCTTGACTTCCCCAGCCCTGTACCTTCATTTATGTTCACAGCAAATAGTGCATTGACTGCTGCTCATATATCAGGCAGAAAGCTGGGGCTATGCGAGTGAATATGGAAGACACAGGCCTTGACTACGGAAAAAAGAAATGGCAAACACAAAATTAGACACATGCATGTGAAGACTTCTCATGTAATAAGGGCTCAAAGGAAAAAATACTCAATAAAAGATAATGCAAAGTGAAAGAGGGTCAGTAAGCATGAAGATTTGAGGCCCTGGATCAGTTTCCTGATGATCAGAGCTGATGTACCCCAGTGTCATAGACCCGGTGACTTAACCAAAGTGTATTTTCTCACAGCTCTAGGGGCTAGAAGTTTGAAATCAGTATGTTGGCAGGGCCATGTTCACTCTGAAGGATGTATAGAAGAATTTTATCTTGCCTCTTTCAGCTTCTTGTGCTTCCTGTCAATTCTTGGAATTTTTGCCTTGCAAATGCATTTCTCCATTGTAATACTCCATTATCTTCTCCCGTCTATCCTCACATTCTCTTCCATCCTTCCTCTGTGCATGTTGGTCTTTGTGGCTAAATTTCCCCTTCTTATAAAGCCATCAATGCTGTTGAACCAAGGCCCACTCTAAAGATCTCATTTTAACTTGAGTACAACTGTAAAAAAAATCTATTTCCAAGTGAGGTCACACTTAAGGTAACAAAAGTTAGGATTTTAACATAACTTTCTGGGGATTAAACTCATAACTGAGTCACTAAGGATGTGGCAATTACAAAGAAAAATAAGAAGCAGCCATGTAGAAAGCAAGTTCAGTTCAGTTGCTCAGTCATGTCCGACTCTTTGTGACCCCAGGGACTGCAGCACACCAGACCTCCCCGTCCATCACCAACTCCCAGAGTTTACTCAAACTCATGTCCACTGAGTCAGTGATGTCATCCAACCATCTCATCTCTGTCATCCCCTTCTCCTCCTGCCTTCAATCTTTCCCAGCATCAGGGTCTTTTTCAATGAGTCAGTTCTTCGCATCAGGTGGCCAAAGGATTGGTGGTTCAGCTTCAGCATCAGTCCTTCCAATGAACACCCAGGACTGATCTCCTTCAGGATGGACTGGTTGGATCTCCTTGCAGTCCAAGGGACTCTCAAGAGTCTCCTCCAACACCTCAGTTAAAAAGCATCAATTCTGTGGCGTTCAGCTTCGCAAGAGGGATGGAAATATTTATTGTAGACAGAGGGAGCAGTCTACAGAAACCCTTTAGAAAACCAGTTTGCCCCCAGATTATTGTCAGACACAAGAATAGTAGCACTAGATTTTAACCCAAGCCATTGCTGAGAGTATATCTGTAATATAGAGCCAGGCACCTCAGAGTTCCATACGCCATGATGGCTCAGACAGTAAAGAGGCTGCCTGCAATGCAGGAGACCTAAGCTTGATCCCTAGGTCAGGAAGATTTCCTGGAGAAGGAAATGACAACCTACTCCAGTATTCTTGCATGGACAAAGGAGCATGGTGGGCTATAGTCTATAGGGTCACAAAGAGTTGGACATGACTGGGTGAATTCCACTTCATCTCAGAGCTAGGGAAACACCCTTTGACTTCTGTCTCTCATGCCTTGTTGTAATCTGGGGTAGCATGTTTAAAACACAATTGGAGAAGGGGCCTTTGGGGGCACCTAGGGTATTTTCATGGAGAAGGAAATGGCAATGAGCTCCAGTATTCCTGCCTGGGAAATTCCATGTACAGAGGAGCCTGGCAGGCTACAGATCATGGGGTCACAAAAGAGCTGGATATGACTGAGTGAGCAGAGGGCAGGGCATCAATAACTATTTTTCCCAAATGGCACTAGTAGTAAAGAGTCCACCTACTAATGCAGGAGAAACAGAGAGACAGCAGTTAGATTCCTGGGTTGGGAAGATCCCCTGGAGGAGGGCATGGCAAACCACTCCAGTATTCTTTCCTGGAGAATTCCATGGATGGAGGAGCCTGGTGGACTACAGTCCATGGGGTTGCAAAGAGCTAGACACAAGTGAGGGTCAGAGCACATATAAAATTTTGGTGTCTTTATGTTCATATTTCTGTTTACTTAAAAAGGCCTGCATGGTGGGTAGAAACATGGAGGAGTTGTTCCAGTTTAATTGAAAAAAAAAAAGAGCGGCTGCAATTCTTTACCCTTTTCTGAGCCCATGCCCTTTGAAATATAACTTCACATCTCTTCATGTCAAGAGTTGGAGTTAATGTCCCCTCCCTTTAACCAGGGCTGGTCTTGTAACTCACTTTGTTTTAATATGCCAGTCCTAGCCTCAAGAGGCATTGCACACTTCTGTCCCCTCTTTTTGAATCGTGTGATTGGCATGTTAACCAGCTCAGGCTAACCTGCTGTCACAGGAGAGGCCACGTGTGTGACCTGTGGCTTCCCAGCCATCAGCCAGCCAATACCCAGAAGCAAAGTTAGCCAGCTAACTCACAGCTGGACACAGAAGCTTGTAAAACCAACCTAGATCAGGAGGGAGAGCTCAGCGGAGCTCAGCTTAAATTAACAACCCACACAATAGTGAGCCAAATAAATGGTTGTTATTTTAAGCCATAAAGTTTGGGGGATAGTTTCATAACAATGGTGAACAGAAACAGGCATATACTCAAGTAATAACACTGAACATATCTAAGCAGTAGAAATATGGATCCATGACTTTTAATACCATTTTCTGATTTACTGTGTTTTCTAAATTATTCCAGAAATAATGTAATTTTGTAATAAAAAGGAAATAATCTATTTGCTACTAAAATCAAATTGATTGATCTCCATCATAATATACCTGATTTTTTAAAATTACAAGCTGTGTGAACTTCAGTAAGATTTTCCTATGAACTTCATTTTTCTGATTTGACTTCTAAGCATGACTTATAAACATCCACTTTATTGGGCTGCTGTAAATATTGACTGCATAAATCAGCCAATGATTATTTGGAGTAGAGTGTATCTGTAAATTTTTTTACATCCCCTTGATAGAATTTAATGAGAGATTCAGCTCCATTTCCTCATCACCTGGGACAATGCCTGCATGTGATGAAGTGTCAATTGTTTGTTGAATGAATTAATAAATGAATGAATGAAGGAGAAATGATATTGAAGGTCAATTTTTAGTTGACCCAGTGTAACTATCCTGCCACCTTAATTGTTCTACACTGTGATAGAAACTTCCCAAGTGTCTCAATGGTAAAGAATCCACCTACCAATGCAGGAGACTCAGGAGACATGGGTTTGATCCCTGAGTTGGGAAGATCCCCTGGAGGAGTAAACGGCAACCCACTCCAGTAATCTTGCCTGAAAATTCTAGGGACAGAGGAGCCTGACAGGCTACAGTCCATGGGGTCACAAAGAGTCAGAAACAATGGAGCATGCATGCACAACTACATGGTGGAACTCACCCAACATATATCGTGACCGAAACAAAATAAGGCAATGTGAGACATTAAGGATAATCACAAATTCTTTGCCATTTCTCCCTAACTGAGAGCTGGAGTCCAATTCTTCTTTCCTAAATTTAGACTGGCCTTGGTGGTTTGCTTGACCAATAGAACAAACCAAAAGTGATATTTTAGGATTTCAAGGCTAAGTTATGAGATGTCTTCAACTTCTGCTGCACCTCTTTCCACACTGGAGAATCTCTGAGCTGCCATATAGGAAGCCTGAGTGTGCTACCCTGAAGATACCACTTATGGGCTTTCTGATGGATAGGCCTTGCTGAGTTCAGGCTTCAGGTATCCTTGCAAAAACACTATGTGTATAAAAGGACACCTCTTAGATTCCCTCGAACAGTACATTTGTCAGCTGGATATCAACAATCAAAGCCATTGACATCATTTGGGACAGAAAACTCACTGAAATGCGTTCCACCCAAATTTCTGACCCAGATTATTAGATAATAAAAATTATTATTTTTATTTTATTTTATTTTATTGACTCCTATGTTTAAACACAGAGTATCCAAGTAATCTCTTATACAGCAACACTCAACCAGGAACAGGTAAAAAATATTTCCAAAAATAATAACTGGCTTCAATCTTATATGGTAATTGAAAATGTAAAACCACATTTTGTTTAAACTTTACACTAAAAAACTGAAATTAAGTCAATTTCAAACTCCCTAACGGCTATATTTAAAATGTATAACCAACAAGAACCTACTGTATAGCACCAGTAACTCTGTTCAATATTATATAACAACCTAATTGGGAAAGAATTTAAAAAAGAACAGACACAAGTATATGTAACTAAATCAGTTTGTTGTACACCTGAAACTAATACAATATTGTTAACCAAATATACTCCAACATAAAATAAAAAGCTGGAAAAAAAACACTGAACTAATTTTGGGATATGTGCCTTATTTCCAAAAAGAATTGTAGCCAATCCAAGCAAGAATACTAACTTTAAATCTCTAACCTACGGTCCTTCACTTTAGGTACACCATAGTCATTCACACGGCATGGGTTGGTCCCAGAATGATAAGCAGTGCTGACATGTGAGAAGTCTTACAGAGCGCAGCATAGTCCATATGGAACTGTCAGCTTGCAGGGCATTTAGAAGGCTTACTGGAAGGTCACCGGGGTTAATCAATATTTTTGCAGGGGCCTAGAAGTTTTAATCACCAAATAGGATAACAAAACCTAATCCTGAATAGAACCTTTTTTCATGCTGTTTTTACTTATCACACGCCAGATCCAGAAAACTGCAGTTGAACGTAATCACTGAATGAAGCCAATAGCTGTCTTCTGCTATTTGAAAAAGAAATATGGAGAAAAACGTGTTTCAAGTTTCTGGATCATGCATTAAAGTTCATATGCATTCAGAAAAGTTATTGCAAAGCATAAGCGACAGATTTGTAATTGGCTACATAAACAAATAATTGCACAAGCAGATTGACCAGTAAAGGCCAATATCAACTGGCTATGAGCTGCTGCAGAGAGGCTACAGAAAATGCTATTGCTCTTTTTTCCCTTGAAGATATATTAATTCAAGGTTTAGGCTGCTATCACTCAATTATCTAACCATCTAATGCACCTGACCTTCTTCATTTCAAACTAAGCATGCCATACATGTCCTAGTTCTCATATACCAAACTCAAAATCTCACTCCTAATTTTTCCTTCTTATTAATGTTTCCTGTTAGAAATGAAAGAGACATACAAATACATGAAACTGAATCAAATATCTTCGTGACATAAATACGCAGGGGAAAAATGGTCTGGGAACAAAGCTACATAATAAAAATGAGGCACACAGAGATATTTTCTGGAGTTGAACTGACTCTCCCCACAGATATCATCTTTTTCTATATCCTTTTCTTTCTGGACATAGAAGGTCACATATCTTATGATTGGTGCAGGAAATTTTTAATCTCCATGTCAAAATGGCATGGAGGTTAAAAGCTAGCTAGAGAATGAGGGAATGACTAGGAAAGAGACAATGAAAGTTTTCAACATTTTCTAAATAGGTGCAGTGGGACTGAAGCGATTATTTGAAAGAAAAGTAGTCAAAATATTTTACTGGAAGCACGAGAAATATCCCAAATGTAACTAACACAGACTATGGTACACATCTTCAGAAATGTTTACTAACTACCATATTTCAGAGATGCTTGGGGTTCATTTTAAACAACTGGAAATTGGTAGAGAGTTATAGAGCTCAAATCTCCCATCATGTGCATGCATGCTCTAATGACTCAGTCAGGTCCAACTCTTTATTACCACATAGACTGGAGCCTTCCAGGTGCCTCTATCCATGGGATTATCCAGGCAGGAATACTGGAGCAGGTTGCCATTCCCTTCTCCAGGGGACCTACTTGACCCAGGGATCAAACTTGCATCTCCTTCATTGGCAGGTAGTTTCTTTACCACTGTGCCACTGGACCTCCCTAATTTCCCATCATAAGAGAAGTCCTTTTATTATAAATTATGGCACAATTGACTGAGTCAATGTATCTGAACTCTCTTTCTTTTCATTATTCTTAAAAGCAAGTATCATATACCAGAGATTGAATTGCCAACATCCATTGGATCATTGAAAAAACAAGAGAGTTCTAGAAAAACATCTACTTCTGCTTTATTGACTATGCCAAAGCCTTTGACTGTGTGGATCACAACAAACTGTGGAAAATTCTTCAAGAGATGGGAATACCAGACCACCTGACCTGCCTCCTGAGAAATCTGTATGCAGGTCAAGAAGCAACAGTTGGAACTGGACATGGAACAACAGACTGGTTCCAAATAGGAAAAGGAGTACGTCAAAGCTGTATATGGTCACTCTGCTTATTTAACTTATATGTAGAGTACATCTTGAGAAATGCCAGGCTGGATGAAGCAAAAGCTGAAATCAAGATTGCTGGGAGAAATATCAATAACCTCAGATATGTAGATGACACCACCCTTATGGCAGAAAGTGAAGAAGAACTAAAGAGCCTCTTGATGAAAGTGAAAGAAGAGAGTGAAAAAGTTTGCTTTAAGCTCAACATTCAGAAAACTAAGATCATGGCATCTGGTTCCATCACTTCATGACAAATAAATGGGGATACAATGGAAATAGTGAGAGACCCCATTTTGGGGGGCCCCCAAATCACAGCAGATGGTGACTGCAGCCTTGAAATTAAAAGATGCTTGTTCCTTGGAAGAAAAGCTGTGACCAACCTAGACAGCATATTAAAAAGTAGAGACATTACTTTGCCAACAAAGGTCCATCTAGTTAAAGCTTTGGTTTTTCCAGTAGTCATGTATGGATGTGAGATATGGACTATAAAGAAAGCTGAGTGCTGAAGAATTGGTGCTTTTGAACTGTGGTGTTGGAGAAGACTCTTGAGAGTCCCTTGGACAGCAAGGAGATCCAACCAGTCCATCCTAAAGGAGATCAGTCCTGAATATTCATTGGAAGGACTGATGCTGAAGCTGAAACTCCAACACTTTGGCCACCTGATGCGAAGAACTGATTCATTGAAAAAGACCCTGATGATGGGAAAGATTGAAGGTGGGAATAGAAGGGGATGACAGAGGTTGAGATTGTTGGATGGACATGAGTCCAGTTGGACTGACTGGATGGACATGAGTTTGAGTAAGCTCCGGAGCTAGTGATGGACAGGGAGGCCTGGCGTGCTGCAGTCCGTGGGGTCGCAAAGAGTCGGACATGACTGAGCAACTGAACTGAGGCATATAATTATACAATTATAACCTAAAGCAAGATTTTAAAAAATAATCTAAGATTAAAAAATCTTAAATGCATTTTCTTTCTTACAAACAGAACCTATAATTCTTTTTCTTGATTTTTGTAGCCTTGTTGGCTTAATATTCATATTTTTCATTGTAAGATAATATCTATATACATAGTATTGCTATTCCTGCAAGGTTTCCCAGGTGGCTCAGTAGTAAAGACCTGCCAATGAAGGAGACGTTGGTTTGGTCCCTGGGTCAGGAAGATCCCTGGAGAAGGAAAGGGCAACTCACTCCAGTATTTCTCTCTGGGACAGCCCATGGACAGAGGAGCCTGGCAGGCTACAGTCCATGGGGTCACAAAGTGTCAGACATGATTGAGTGACTGAGCACACACATACATTACTACAACTACTTATTTACTACTGAAAACTAAATAAACTGTTGTCCATATTTAACTCCTGCTGCAGGCATAGAAAACTTTTCTATATATACTTCATATATATTATCTCAAAAGTCACAAGAAAAATGTTACGTGTTGGTTCTACAGGAAAGAAAACTACTCCTATAGCTCCATATGTTTACATGATTTGTCCAGACCACATGGTGATTAAGCTCTAAGCCAGTATTCACAGCCAGGTTTATCTTTTAATTAATATTCTTTTTACTTGTGTTGTATATGATATCCTAGTTATTTCAAATGTCTTAATTTATTCAGCATAAAATCCCCATATATGTACTATAGAAATAATAGTCCGGTGGGCCCTGTGATAAAGAAGCTGCCTGACAATACAGGAGACTAAGAGACCCAGGGTTGGATCCCTGGGTCTGGAAGATCTCCTGAAGGAAGGCATGGCAACCCACTCCAGTATTCTTGCCTGGAAAACCCCATGAACAGAGAAGCCTGGCGGGCTACAGTCCATGGGGTCGCATAGAATTGAACACAACTGAAGCGATTAAACACACGCACACCCCTGCACCCAGGAATCTTGACAATTCATGAGTAAATCCAAGCCACAAACAAATAAGTGGTAAAGGAAAAAAAGATTACAAACTGTAATAATGGCTATAAGGAAAATCAAATATTAGATATTAAAAAGAACAAGGTAGGCTATTTCAGGTAGCCCTGCCAGAGCAATTCAGGAAAGCTGACATTTCAATAGAGCCCTAAAGGAAGTCAGGTTGCTCGTCATGTGGAAGGTAGAGAAGGTGCATTTCAGGCAGGAGTGTCAGGAGCAACGACAGGAAAAGGTCGACCTCTGCCAGGAGCTGAGGGAAATGAAGTGAGGTAGATGGATAGGACGGTGGGGGTAGCTCAAGAAATGGTTCGCATGCTACAACATATCATAGAATGCAGGGTCTTGCACTAAGACATTTTTCTGCTCTGTGATACAGAAAACCACTGAAAGTTTTGCAGCAGTTGAGTTGTGTGATCTCATTTATATTTTAAAAATATTTTATTTCCTCTATTCAGTGGGGGATTGGTGAAGAGTGAAAGCAAACTCAGGAGGACCCTTAGGAAACTGTTGTGCAGAAGCAGGAAAGACATGATGGTGGCCTGAATAAAATAGCTGAACTTGATGCAGAGAAAATCTGAAATTCTATGATTGGAGAGAAGACTAACAGCATCTGCTTTTAGATTTGATAGGAGGAGGAGGGACAGTGAAAGAAAGTGAGGGTCCAAAGTTGCGGTCAAAGTCTACCTGAAAAAGTGGGTGGTGGTACCACTTGATTAGAGGGAAAGGATTCAGGAGGCACAGATTTGGGGTGAATAAAGAATGTCCTTGGATATTTTAACTGTTAGGTTTTTTGTTTGGTGACATCAAATTAGGCAGTAGGATATGTGTGACCAGAGCACAAAGAAAGATCTTTCTGCATAACAGGACAAAGTCAGAGTCAGCAAAACTGATTTTGGTTCAACAAGTTCTTTTTAAAGGGTCCTTTTACACAAGGTACTCTGCAAGGAATTACTTTAAAGTAGATACTATTGTGTATGTGTAAGTGAGTGTGTGTGTTGGAGGCATATAGATATTATTACGGATGCTAAAGAGAGGGAAAAGTATTCTGTGGGGTGGTTAATTCTTAGGGGCACTGGCAATAATGGGTTAATTCACTCAGGAATTGCACTTGATCTGAATTTTGAAGAATGAATAATTTGGGGGTGGAGGTACATATAGAAAAGAGTGATATGGACATTCCACCCTGCAGAAGCAACAAAAGCAATGCCATGGAATAAATAAATAACATACAGATACTTCTATACATCTCTAGCTAAGTCAGGTACAGGTCTTATGTTGTGGACAAAGATGGACCTGGCCCCGGTCGTCAATGTGTTTATAACTGACAAAGACTTGTATTTAATGACTTATGATAAGTATAATCATGTTACCAAAAAAATACATTTGAGGTAACACCTGAGTATGATATAAAAATAACTAAGTCAATGTGAAGTGTAGGTATTACATCTTTGAGAAAGTGACATTTCAACTGAAAATCAGAATAACTACATATTTGCTGTGGTCTCCCAAACGCACACATGCATGTGCAGGTGCAAGTGCACACACACACACACACACACACACACACAATACCAGAATATAACCATGATTAGAATTAGAAGCCCAGTGGGAAGGAGGGGGAGGGGGCAAGGCAACAGATTACAGAAGTGTTCCAAAGAGAGGATAAAGATGTACTAGCATGGAAGCAGCGATGATTGAAGGACAGATCAGAAACTGAAAGATACTTAGGAGTTAGAGTTAATGAGACTTAGTGATTGACTGACAGTGGGAGGTGAGGAGGATGGAAAGTCAAGGTGATTTCTGACTACAGTAGCTCAACAGATGATGATGCCATTTATTAAAATACAGAACAGAGCGGAAGAGGGGGTATGCAGTAGGGGTTGGGAAAGACGATGATTTCAATTTGAGGCACTTTACACTGTCATGCTTTGGAGGTCAGCAGGTAGTGTGATAAACTATTGACTAAACTGAAAACTCCATGAAGCTGATGACCATGTCGATGCTGTTTACTGTTGCATTCCTGTGTGTGTGTGCTCAGCTGAGTCCGGCTCTTTATGACATTGTAGACTGTAGCCTGCCAGACTCCTCTGCCCGTGGAATTTTCCAGGCAAGAATACTGGAGTGGGTTGCCATTTCCTTCTCCCGAGGACCTTCCCGACCCAGGGACTGAACCCACATCTCCTGCATTCCAGATGGATTCTTTACTGCCGAACCATGGGGAAAGCCCATATCTACTGCTCATTATACCACTTGATATCTAGTAGGCTATCAAAACTATGTCTTATTAATTCTGAGTGAGCTGTTCTCAATTGTTTTAAGAAGCATTTGGTTTCAAATATCTACCATGCAAATAATGATAACAATAATATTTCCAATTTAAAATATCCCTTGAGTGATGTTTTCAATGTAAAACAAAAGCTCTGGAAGATAATTGTCCCTTTTGGGGAAAAATATGACAAAGTTGTAAGGTGACTGAGCCACATTATTTTCTATGGTACTTATTTCAAAGAGCATTCCATGGGACTTCCATGGCATCCACTGGTTAAGACTCTGCACTTCCACTGCAGGGGTAACAGTTTGCATCTTTGATCAGGGAACCAAGATCCTACATACACTACAGCCAATAAAAAAAGAAAAAGTAAAGCAAAAACTTTAACAAAGAGTATTCCAGTGATCACAGCATGTGATAAAATGAGTAGTGTCCTGAGAAAAGTGATTTACCACTTTCCCTTCATGATAAACAATAATATATAATTTGTTGTTCAGCCGCTAAGTAATGTCTGACTCTTAGTGCCCCCATGGACTGCAGCACTCCAGGCTCCCCTGTCTTTCACAGTCTCCCAGCATTTGCTCCAATTTGTGACCATTGAGTCGGTGATGCTATCTAACCATCTCATCCTCTGACAGCACCCTTCTCCTTTTGCCTTCAATCTTTCCCAGCATCAGGGTCTTGTCAAATAAGTTCGCATCTGATGGCCAACGTATTGAAGATTCAGTTTCAGTAACAGACTTCCAGTGAATATTCAGGGTTGATTTCCTTTAGGATTGACTGGTTTGATTTCCTTGCAGTCCAAGAGACTCTCAAGAGTCTTTTCCAGCACCACAGTTCAAAGGCATTAATTCTTGGGCACTCAGTCTTAATGGTTTAATTCTCACATCCACACATGCCTACTGGAAAAACCATAGCTTTGCCTATATGGACCTTTGTTGGCAAAGTGATACCTCTGCTTTTTAATAAGGACATGACTTAGCAGCAAAGCAACAGCAATGCAATATGTAATAGACTCTACAAAACCCTATAGTATAAATACCTGCTTAACATTGTTTTTCCGTACTAATTTTGACTCCAGATTTCCTCACCACAGTCTCCTTTCTTTCCCAAAGTATCTTGTGAAACTCTTTCTGTGAGACATCACAGAGAAATGATGTGAGACTAGACATGTAATGCACTAGTCTATGTTATGTGTGATTTTCATTCAAGTCTGCTGCAGGGTGAAAAAAAAAGGATATGGATTTGAAAAGTAACTTCCACATTTGAAATCCATCAAGATCATCATTAAATTCAAATTTCAGCATTCCATTGGTGAATGCTGTAGAAGGGGGGGGTGCGGTTTCAAAAGGAAAAGGAAAGCTCTATAAATAGTATCTCTATAAATAAGCGATTTCTTCCTTTTACTACTTTCAAAGATCACACCTTAAATCTTGTTTTGGTGATGATCAAACAAAAGTGTGTGTATTTCCATGAATACCACATTGCAAACATTGCTTGTTGTAGGGCAGATCTTTCACCACAGGGGGTTTTCAAAACTCAAAGTCATACCTTTAGATATAGCACAACAAAGTAGAAATGTGCCAAATTACCCAGAAACAATTTGGATAGCTGGCAAACAGGGCTGCCTGCTGGTCTGTGAACAGTGTAGGTAATTTGCCACTCAACTCTCCTCTTTTTGCCTCAATAAATTGTAGGGTACTTAGAACCCAACTATCTGTTATCCATCTGTCTATATTTCTCTGCTCTGTCAGTGTCTGACAGGAGAAAGGCTTCATCTTCTCTGTCTCCCTCTTACAGCTGGCAGGAAAGGTATAAAAGAAATCGGCTGACTTTGGAGGTTGAGGGGGAGGAGGCTTATGACTAGCATGTAGAACGGAACATCTCCTTAGTCTGCTAGGAGAAAAAGGTGATAAGCCCAAAATAAAAATAGCAAGGAACATTAAGAAGAAACTCTAAGTAAATTACTCTACTGCCTCACCAGATGACCCAGCGGGGTGATCAAGCCTTGTATTTTCTAATCAACATATTCATAAACAAGATATTCACAAAATGTCATCGACAGCTATTTAGCCCAAACACATCAACACTTCTCACTGCACTACTTCAGCACTCGTCTTTTATTTAATTGGGACTGAATTCTTCCAAGTGTGTTTAAATTTAAAGAGATAGAATAACGATTCCTAAAAAGACAGGTTATTTAGTACCAAAAACGTAGCTTTTATCTGCTCTTTTTCTCCATATAAGTAAACTACACAGTCAAATATGAGTGTTTATCCTGCCCAATTTAACATACTTCTCACTGTCTCCTTCCAGAGGAAAAAAGTACCCATTTTGTAATAAAAGACCACTTTCTTTTTTGTCAATTATGTAAAGCATTTGAGAACTATAGCTGGACATAAAAGGCAGTGACCAGTGAGAAAACTAGAATACTCACTAGGAATAATATAGATTTTTTTTTTTTTAAAGAATGAGCATCTTTAGTATTTTGTCTGCAGGATAGGGGTGAGGGGTGGAAAAGCAGGACTCTATTCCTTAAAGAGATGTCCCAAAATCCATTTGCCTCACTCACCTTGCATCTGGGTAAATGCTGGGATGTGGAATAATACAGAAATTTGTAGCTACAATTACTTGTGCTACTTTTTTTATTCTGAAAAGATTTGGAAACTATGGCAAAAGCTAGAATGATGCAAAGACAGCAATAGAGAGCATTGAAAATACAGTTTTTCAAATCAAAGGAGCTGGGTTCAAGTTTACCCTTCATAGCTGTATAATTTTGCACAAGGCATTTAGCTTTTCTACCCTTGATTGCTCTTTTATAAAATGGGAATAATATAAACATGTTATTGCATGGTTATAAAAATTAAGAGTAACAACAGTGGGTTTCATTTTTATTAAATTTTGAATATTATTGAAAGATATGTATTCCAATTTGGGAACAAGCAATTAGGTTAAAATATGTGTGTATTTTACATATACATGCATTACATATACATATATATACACATACACATATTAAGAGCAGAAATACCAAAGACAAGTGTTTTGTCTCCCAAATGATATAGAGTTCTAAGAAATTTAAAATCTTATCCCCGGTGGATCTATTTTTCATATCTCAAGGAAAGTTCTTCTGATCCTTTTCATATAACTCAATATCTCTCATTCAAGGGTCCTTCCCTGGTGGCTCGGAGGTTAAGGAGTCTACCTGTAATTCGGGAGACCCGGGTTCAATCCCTGGGTCAGGAAAATCCCCTGGAGAAGGAAATGGCAACCCACTCCAGTATTCTTGCCTGGAAAATCCAATGAATCCAATGGATGGAGAAGCCTGGCAGGCTACAGTCCAGGGGGTCGCAGAGTCAGACACACCTGGGAGACTTCACTTCTTCACTTCTTCTCATTCAAAGTTTTAAACTAATATAAAAATGTATGATTCTGTGCACTAGTACCTCATGCCTCACTCTAGTGTAGGCATGATAAAGTTTTACCATAAGCTGTTATAATTTTAGTCTCTATCCAGAAACTATTCTATGAGCAACTTGCAGGCAATAAGATAGTCTTATTAATCCTTGTATTCTTGCATCTGGCTGAGTCCCTGGAACATGTGGCCATTTGAAAATGATTATAGTAGCAAAACAATGTAGTAAAAGTGAACTGTCCCATATCCAGAGGTTTTATACACTATCTATTCAGATATGAACCATCTCACCATCATTTCACTATTAGATACATGGGTTGGGGAGGTGTGGACATGATGGCAAAGATGGGACTTACATGGAGGGGAAAAAAATGAAGCTGTGCTGTTGGCTTCCAATTTATCAATCAGGGAATATTCTTGAGATGAAGAGGGAATAAAAAAGAATATATAACACAAAAATCATTTTGGAGAAGCAACAGATGTCACAAAGGACCCAAGGTTTGTATACTTCCAGAAAGCATTTTTGACAGGTTCAGTTAAGTTCAGTTCAATCGCTCAGTCGTGTCTGACTCTTTGCGACCCCATGAATCACAGCACGCCAGGCCTCCCTGTCCATCACCAACTCCCAGAGTCTACCCAAACTCGCGAGTCGGTGGTGCCATCCAGCCATCTCATCCTCTGTCATCCCCTTCTCCTCCTTCCCCCAATCCCTCCCAGCATCAGGGTCTCTTCCGATGAGTCAACTCTTCGCATGAGGTGGTCAAAGTATTGGAGTTTCAGCTTCAGCATTAGTCCTTCCAATGAACACCCAGGACTGATCTTTAGGATGGACTGGTTGGATCTCCTTGCAGTCCAAAGGACTCTCAAGAGTCTTCTCCAACACCACAGTTCAAAAGCATAAATTCTTTGGTACTCAGCTTTCTTCACAGTCCAACTCTCACATCCATACATGACCACTGGAAAAACCATAGCCTTGACTAGACTTTGTTGGCAAAGTAATGTCTCTGTTTTTTAATACGCTATCTAGGTTGGTTATAACTTTCCTTCCAAGGAGTAAGCGTCTTTTAATTTCATGGCTGCAATCACCAACTTCAGTGATTTTGGAGCCCGAAAAAATAAAGTCTGTCACTGTTTCCCCATCTATTTCCCATGAAGTGATG
This sequence comes from Cervus elaphus, assembly GCF_910594005.1. Lineage (NCBI taxonomy): Eukaryota > Metazoa > Chordata > Mammalia > Artiodactyla > Cervidae > Cervus > Cervus elaphus. Next base: position 24,176,089 of record NC_057845.1, on the reverse strand, counting down.
GGAGCAGATGCCATGATCTTAGTTTTCTGAATGTTAAGCTTTAAGCCAACTTTTTCACTCTCTTCTTTCACTTTCATCAAGAGGCTTTTTAGTTCCTCTTCACTTTCTGCCATAAGGGTGGTGTCATCTGCATATATGAGGTTACTGATATTTCTCCCAGCAATCTTGATTCCAGCTTGTGCTTCTTCCAGCCTGGCATTTCTCATGATGTACTCTGCATATAAGGTAAATAAGCAGGGTGACAATATACAGCCTTGACTTACTCCTTTTCCTATTTGGAACCAGTCTGTTGTTCCACGTCCAGTTCTAACTGTTGCTTCCTGACCTGCATACAGGTTTTTCAGGAGGCAGGTCAGGTGGTCTGGTATTCCCATCTCTGTCTGAATTTTCCACAGTTTATTGTGATCCACACAGTCAAAGTTTTCGAACTAGTCAATAAAGCAGATGTAGATGTTTTTCTGGAATTCTCTTGCTTTTTCAATGATCCAGCAGATGTTGGCAATTTGATTTCCAGTTCCTCTGCCTTTTCTAAAACCAGCTTGAACATCTGGAATTTCATGGTTCATGTATTGCTGAAGCCTGGCTTGGAGAATTTTGAGCATTACTTTACTAGCATGTGAGATGAGTGCAATTGTGCAGTAGTTTGAGCATTCTTTGGCACTGCCTTTCTTTGGGATTGGAATGAAGACTGATCTTTTCCAGTCCTGTGGCTACTGCTGTTTTCCAAATTTACTGGCATATTGAGTGCAACACTTTCACAGCATCATCCTTCAGGATTTGAAATAGCTCAACTGTAATTGCATCACCTCCACTAGCTTTGTTCATAGTGATGCTTTTCTAAGGTCCACTTGACTTTACATTCCAGGATGTCTGGCTCTAGGTGAGTGATCATACTGTCGTGTAACATCTTGACAGGTTACAAGAAAATCAATGCAATTCAAAGGCAGGTACTAAGAACTACACACAAAGAAGAAATAAACATTAATTCTTGGTGAGCACAACTTCTACATTTGAGCATATGCACTATCTCTGAGTTTTTACTACAGAGGTATAAAGGAAAAATAAATGGATAAGAGAATTTTCCATGTCAGGAAGCATACTAACTCTTGAGGATAAACCTGTTTTCTTGGCCCTAATTCTAAGATGACTCAGTTATGAAAGCATTAATATATTAGGTTTAGGGTAATAAAAATGCCTAAGGTAAGAGTTTTCAAATAAATACAGACTTATTTCACACAAAGTTTATTTTCATTTTATTGAATGTAAGGGGTAAGATAAAATTGAAAGAGAAGAGTGAAAAAAACTGGCTTAAAACTCAACATTCAAAAAACTAAGATCATGGCATCCAGTCCCATCACTTCACAGCAAATAGATGGGGAAACAATGGAAACAGTGACAGACTTTATTTTCTTGGGCTCCAAAATCACTGAAGATGGAGACTGCAGCCATGAAATCAAAAGATGCTTGCTCCTTGGAAGGAAAGCTATGACCAATCGACAGCATATTAAAAAGCAGAGATACATTAACCTCCAACAAAAGTCCATCTCATCAAAGCTATGGTGTTTTTCAGTAGCCATGTATTGACGTGAAAGTTGTACCATAAAGTCGAGCACCAAAGAACTGATGCTTTTGAACTGTGGTGCTGGAGAAGAGTCCTGAGAGTCCCTTGGACTGCAAGGAGATCCAACCAGTCAATCCTAAAGGATCCTGAATACTCATTGGAAGGACTGCTGCTGAAGCTGAAACTACAATCCTTTGGCCACCTGATGTGAAGGACTGACTCACTGGAAAAGACCCAGGTGCAGGCAGAAAGAGAAGGGGACGAGAGAGGATGAGATGGTTGGATGGCATCACCAATTCAATGGACGTGAATCTGAGCAAGCTGTGGGAGCTGGTGAGGGACAGGGAAGTCTGGCGTTTTGCAGTCCATGGGGTCGCAAAGAATTGGACAGGACTGAACAACTGAACTGGACCGATAAACCAAAATTCTAGGATCTAACCAGATAAGAGCAATCCCAGGGATCTGAGAGTTTGGAAATACAAACTTTTGCTAGCCTTATTACAGACACATAGTATAGAAAATCTTTCAATCATTTTTCTCAAGGTGTGATCTCTATATGTTCCTATTTGTTTCATTAGAAAAAAAATAATGCATGGTCAAATAATTTTTAGAGAAAATGCATAATAGGTTCTCTTCTATAGGCTAATTATCTCAATCAAGCTTGAGACTAGAACTATAAATATTTCAAAATACAGTGCATGATGAGACACTGAAAGGAGAATCAGCTTTTATTTTATTCATGTTAGGCATAATTCACCAAATTTCATGCTTTTCTATATATTATTCTATTTAATCCTCACAACAATTTATGAAGGGAAGATGAAGAAACTTAGACTCAAAGGATTTTGTCCTTTTACACAATCTCAAAGTGACTTATGCTTGAAGTAAAATGCTGATATATTCTACTGTAAGTTTCCTCACCATTACACAATGTGGTCCTATTTTCTTTGATGAGTCTATACATTTGGTTCAGAGGCAGCATGCATTAATATTAGGCACCGTATGATTTATTTAACTGAGGTCCAGCCAACCTGCCTTTGCTTGAGCTTCCTTTTGATTTATATTTGCAAGATTCACTGACCTTTCCCTTTCTCAACTCCATTTTGCTCATGAAACCACCTGGTAAATTTTTAAAATCTTAGCTACTATATTTTTCGGTACCAAAATTTCCATTTTGAAAAGTAACTTTTATCTCTTGGCTGAGAATTTCAATTTTTCAGTTGCTTCAAGGGGGGTCACTTGTGTCTCATGAATCATGGTTACAGTGACTGCTTTAAAGTCATTGTCTATTATTTCCAACTTCTGGGTCAGTTCAGGATGGGATTTGTTTACTGTCTTTTCTCTTCAGAATTGATTGTTTTTCTGGTTATTAGTAATTTTGGATTGTACTGTGGATACTTCAAATATATTATGAGCTTTGAGTTCTGTTAAATTTATATGGAGAATGGTGATTGTCTATTTCTTTGTTTATTCCTTTAGCAGGCAATCACCTAGTTAGGTCTAGCGTGTAAGGTCTGTTTTGCTTTCAACAGAAAATGATTTAAATGCTAGTTTAGTCTTCAAAGCTCTTCCTGTGTTGTTTGTGTCTGCTCATCACATGAGTCTCTCAGGAGATGGCTTGAGAGCTTGGATAGAGTTTTATACACTCCTTCTCTTCTTGAAGCCTTTGCTATGCTTCTTTGGCTCTGTGCTGCCCAAGCCCAGCTTTGGGGGTGACTTTGGAACCTGTGTTGGTTTATACACAAAATTGGTTGTTTGTTTTTGTTGCTAAGCTGCATCTGACTCTTCGTGACCCCATGGACTGCAGCTTGTCGGGCTCCACTGTCCATGGGATTTCCCAGGTGAGGATACTGAAGCGGGTTGCCCTTTCCTCCTCCAGAGGATCTTCCCAGCCCAGGGATCGAACCCACATCCCCTGCACTGCAAGTGGATTCCTTACCACTGAGCCACCAAGGACTGGTAATACTACTGATTAGTTTTAGTCGCTTTTGAGAAAACTTCTAGAACTGTAATGTAGGGTCTTGTCAACAATACAAACTATGTTCTGAGCTCTCAGACAGAAGATTGCATTTGATATTACAAGTGTCCTCAATTTTTTAGCTAGATGTACATAGTTTTATATCTAATTAAACTAACTTGACAGTAATAGTGTTAATTACTATTAATACTATTAATAGTAGTCTTATATAAGACTACTATTAGCAGAATGGAATATATAGCAAACGGATTTTAATAGACAATTAAAAAATAAATAATAATGCAAGTTTCAGTTTTGCTAGAGCCTACCATTCTATCACATGCATGAATGTGAATATACCAAGGACATAGATTTTGTATTTCCATAATATATAACAATTTGTCTTAAAAGGAACTATAGAAAATGGATATGTGATAGAGAATCAAACATAAAACAGCTCAACAACAATGAGAATATTTAATCTTGTGAAAGGACAGGAAGCCATTAGATGTTATTAGTTTTAGTTAGGCAAACTTACTCTACGTTGATAAATTATTATTTATTCACAGTGATTATGACCCCCTGGAGTGCCATAAGATCAGAACAAGTGGCCGATACATATTCACCTATACCTGGGTAAGACGTTTTCATTCTTTGGAAGGACAGTTTACTTTCTTCTAATGAAGTAGGAGGGCTTTTCTCTAGGCAAGAATTTAAGACCATCTTTATGATGACAGATTCTTATAGAGCAATTCCTGTATAGAAGTTCTTCCTGTTGATTAAAGCCCCATGTTGGGTATCCGCCTATCATTGTTATTCAGAAAATGTTAATTGTTACAGATGAGATGAATGCCTCTGTTATTGCTGATGGTGGGGCTGGAGATGAACCTGTCAATTTTCTTAGGTGGTATTTGAAAGGGTACGTGAGTAGACTTGAGAAACCTGTGTGAATGAATGCCCAAATAACTCATCCCAGACAGCCTGTTTACCCTCCATCAGTCCCAGTTTTCTCATCTAGAAAGTGGGGAAAGAAGATGAAAGAGAAGGATGACAGAATCTAGAAGATGATGGTTTCTAAGATCCCTTGTAAAAATAAAATTTTTGTTTTTATGAATTTCCTCTAGCAGCATACATAGTATAGTAGATCACATGCTATCTTCCCAAGAAGTTTTCAGATTTTAAAGAGTTGGTATATGCATCATAATTTCAGATGGTACTACACAGAATCACTGTTTTAAAAGAATTATACTGTCATTTCTTAAAATCTCAATAAATTGATGAAAATAAATAATCTACTATATAAGTGAGAGAACAAAGATATTAATATGTATTCTGTCCCTCAATGCTTACCAGGTCCTCTGCAGAGTAAATAGACAATCAATAGTCACAGTTTATCCATTACAACAGAGTATTAGTCTTCTGACCACCATAGGATTCCCCAATTTTTATGCTACAATGCAGATATATTTTATTCCTTCTAGTTCTATTTGTAAAATATTAAAATGCAACATGATGACAGTTTAATAATAATTCTTAAGGTCTACACTTCTAGTTAAGATGTACATGGTAAGTTTGAATATTTATTTACTCTATTTAATCTTCAAAGGTACTACAGATAAAGTAGATCCATTTCAAGAGAATCTCTGAATTTGTGAGGTGAGGAAAGATGAAACCTAAGTGTAATAAAGTAAGTTGTAACCAGAAACTCCATTTCCCATAACATAGATTGCAAAGAGAAAATACTACTACCTGAGAATTTACATTGACAATATGATGCAAGTAAAGATCAGTAAAACAGAATAAGTGCCAAAGAAGGAGTCTAGCATTGTCATCAAAAACTGGATCAGAGAGAAGGAAAAAAAACAAACCAAAACACAGGATATAAACAAAAATATTTCAAAGATACTGTTTCTTACAGGAATGTTAACTTTTAGTTTCAAAATAGAAGATAGAAGAGATTATCTGTTCTTTATTTTGAAATAAGAAGCTATGGGCAGAATACTCAGATACACTCATTTGCGACTTTGGCATTGAGATGCCAAACTAAAAGCCTTCAGAGTGATTTTTCATTCAGAGATAGTGACCCTAACTATGCCGTAACTTGCCTTTTTCTCTTTCGGTTCCTTTCTTTTCAGCAGTTAATGAGTAGTTTGGTAATAGAGAAAAAGGAAGACAAAAGAAACAGAAAAGAACATGAGTTAGTTCAAGACTGACTGGCCCATCTACTTAGCCTGAAACTGTTGACAGTGAACCAGCAGAGTCTATATACACAACCAGTGCTTCTCCACTAGATTTGGAGCCTGTTAACTGACTCTCTGGTCTTCTGCATAGCTCAGTTGGTAAAGAATCTTCCAGCAATGCTGGATACCTGGGTTCATTTCCTGGGTCGGGAAGATCCCCTGGAGAAGGAAATGGCAACCCTGGAAAATCCCATGGACAGAGGAGCCTGGCAGCCTACAGTCCACAGTGTCACAAGAGTTGGACAAGACTTAGCACTATCTTTCTTTTTCTTTTTAACTGACTCTCAACCCACCAGCAATACCCTGCTTAACACTGGTGCAGACAGCAGTGATGCTACGTAAACAGAAAAAAAAAAAAAAAGCTAAAGCCCTCACAAGTTATGAAAGTGAAAGTGAAGTCGCTCAGTTGTGTCTGGCTCTTTGCGAACCCATGGACTGTAGTCTACCAGGTTCCTCCACCCATGAGATTTTCCAGGTAAGAGTACTGGAGTGGGTTGCCATTTCCTTCTCCAGGAGATCTTTCCAACCCAGGGATTGAACCCATGTCTCCCATATTGTAGGCAGATGCTTTACCATCTGAGCCACCAGGGAAGTCTCCAGTTGTACTTATCAACATAATTTGGAGTCCTTGTTTCCTTAAGAACAAGGGTCCCCAACCTCTGGGCTGTGAACTGGTGCCTGCTGTCAGATCAGTGATGGCATTAGATTAGAAATAAAGTGCATGATAAATGCAATGCACTTGAATCACTCTGAAATCATTCCCCCTACCCTGGTCCATGAAAAAATTGTCTTCCATGAAATTGGTCCCTGATGCCTAAAATGTTGGGGACCACTACTTTGGAATACAAATCTGTAGCTATTAAGCAATAATTTGTTTCAATTTTCAAATAAAATATGAAGAGAAAGATGAATAGGTGTGATTTATAATCCATATCCCCACTGACACTAATAATAAGTATGACAGACATCATGTGAGATTCTGGGGACCCAGAGATTGGAACCTAAACATATTTTCTATCTTTGAGGTGCTCACAAACTAGAAGAAGATGCAGAGATATCAGCAGGCATGTGTGATATGCATGATGTGTGTTGTGTTAGTCACTCAGTCCTGTCTGACTCTTTGTGACCCCACCATGGACTGTAGCCCACCAGGCTCGTCTATCCATGCTATTCTCCAAGCAAGAAAACTGGAGTGGGCTGCTACTCCCTTCTCCAGGGGATCTTCCCAACCCAGGGGTCAAATCCAGCTCTGCTGCATCACAGACAGATTCTTTACCATCTGTGCCATCAGGGAAGCCCTGGTAGATGATATAGTTGTATAAATGCTACAGTGGAAGGATGCACATTACATAATGGAAAAACATTGAAGAAGGATTTAACACAGAGAGACGTGATCAGAAAAGACGTCACATAGTGGCTAGTTCTTAAGCCACATTTGGAGGAGGAAGGGGAGCTAAATGGCAAAACATGGCACTCAGGTTATTCCAAGCAGAACAAACAACTCAAGCAAGAGTTGCGAGTGAGTAGGGTGGATTCAGAGAACTGCATTCAATTCAACAATCCTCAAGCATAAAGTGTGAAGGGAGCATAATAACCATTGAGATGGGAGACTTAACCCAGGGATTGAACCTGGGTCTCCTGCATCGCAGGCAGATTATTTACCAATCAGGGTATAGGGCAGGTCAATTTAAGAATAAAAATGGTGAATTGCAGAAAAATGTCGTGGAGGGAAAGCAGCTGAAGCAGTAGGAACTGAGGAAATATGTTCACTCATTCAATCAATCAACATTCTACGGGCAAGTATTTTTTCATGGGCAGGCGCACAGAGTAATCAGAATCAATATTCCATGCCCTGCTCAAGTCGATACACTATGTGTTCTTCTATGTATTATGCCGAGTTATTCAATTTTTCTTTTCAGGTAGCCTTGATGATTCATCCTAAGTTTGACTAGGAATTCCCTGAAGACAGCTATAATTTTTTCTCAACTGCTGAATTTTGGAATTAGTTTGCTGGATATTAGCTAAATCTGGATTAGTTCAGAGGGTGAGGTAAATAGCTGTTTAGGGATGGGAAGGAAAATACAAAAATGACTATTAAATTAGAAGACAATAGTTGATTCAAGGAACCAGAAAATCTTATGTTAATGAAACAACTGGTCTGGGAATAAGAAAAGGAGAAGATTGCACAGACTCAAAATAGTAGTTTAAAATGGATGTATTGAAGCTTAAGATTTTAGAAGTTGGCCTTTCAAACTGTAATGGGATAATCTCTATCCCACGTCTAGGGACACTTTGAAAAATACGTAGTATGTCATATTACAAACATAGAAATGACACTAAAGCCAAACAAATATATATACATGGGTACATGTATAAATATATAATATAGATCAATTCTACATATGAATATCTATCTGAAGTTCTAAAAAAGACTATGGAATTAATTTTAATGCCATATTATAATAATCTCTCATCCTTATTAGATAGGTTTATAGTAACAATTCAGTGATTTTCAGTATCAGAAAATCTCTATCACAAAAGTAAGCCCAAATTCCCTAACCTGCTAAATACAATTCTCTTGAACCAATATACAACATTATATTGATGGGTAAAACTAGAGGACTCACCATTGAACTCTGGGGGAAAAAGATAAGAAATCCCACTATTTCTTCAATAATTAAAACATTAGAATTTCCAGCAAAGTAATGAGATATAAAATTTAATAGGACACATGATTAAATAATTATCATTATCTTAAACTAGTCATATCATCTATGAAGAAAATATCTCAAAACTATCTAATAGAGTTCTGCAACCTTGATGGGTTGGTATACTTATGCCAGAGTCATTTGACACAATTTGTCACCAAGTAATGCAACCTGGAGAAAGCATGAATGTGGTCAAGTGCTGTAGGCAAGTGTGTTTTCTATAATATCATCAAATGAAAGCCCACTGCGGGGTGTTCCTGTTGGCTCAGTGGTAAAAAATCTCCCTGCCAATGCAGGAGACACATGTTTGATCCTGGATGAGAGAGATCCCCTGGAGAGGGTAATGGTAACCCGCTCCAGTATTCTTGCCTGGGAAATCTAATAGACAGAGGAGCCTGGCAGGTTACAGGCCATGGGGTCACAAAAGTCACATGACTTAGTGACTAAATAACAACAAATGAAAAACTGAAAATAATTTGTACACTGAAAAAGAGGTAAAAGATAGCTATCAAAATATTTTTGAAGTCAGTATAATAACACAAATAATAGAGATGCTCGGTAAGAAAAATATCAATATACAAAAGTACATATATGCTGTGGTCCCAATTTTTTATTTGACATATATTAAACATTGGGAATGAATATTCAAAATGTGAAATGCTATATTTTATGTGATATATAAGAATTTAAGTGATTTACATACTTTCTAAATTTTCGATAATGAAGAAAAGCAATAAAATACAACAAAGCAATTTGCTCAAATCAAAGATGTTTCAGCCTCAAGCTCTGGACTTTTATTTCTGTGCTAGTTCAAGAGTATACTTCATTAACTCATTTCATACCTACACGTCTAGCACATAGCATGAGAATAATAAATATTTACTGAAAGTTTAAGCTATCAGGGAAAGAAGTACTTCCACTTAAATATTCCCACACAATTCTATCCAAATTAGTTCAAACTTGACTTTTTTCAGGAGTAGCACAGGGTAGTAAGAACTCAAGCCTATATAACAGGCTTTTTAAATTAAAAATTTTATATAATATTATCAATGTCTATTGTATAACACACATATCAAAATATATATTATAATCACACAGTGGTGCTGTGTGATTATAATATATATAGTCTCTAAGCTATGTCTGACTTGTGAACCCATACACATATGCCCGTAGCCTACCAGGCTCCTCTATCCGTGGAATTCTCCAGGCAAGAATACTGGGCTGGGTTACCATTTCCTTCTCCAGGGGACCTCCACCACCCAGGGATTGAACCCACGTCTCCTGCATTGCCAGCAGATTCTTAACCGACTAAGCCACTAGGGAAGCCCTTACAATCACATATATTTTGATAAAAAATTCAAATGGAGACATAAATGAAATTACAGATGTCACTCTTTAATATGCTCAAATGCACATGAAATATCAAGAATTGTGACAAATGCTGAGAGATATGCATGAGAACCATGCTTTGATCATTGTGTAGTCAAATTGGGGAGATGAAGGCAAGTAAAAAAAAAAAAACCTCAGTGAAATGTGATATTAATAAGTTCTACAACAAAGTAAGAAGCAAAGATATCTTTTTTTTTTTTTTTCATTACTTTGCTAGCACATGAAATGAGTGCAGCTGTGTGGTAGTTTGAACATTTTTTGGCACTGCTTTTCATTTGAATTGGAATGAAAACTTGACCTTTTCCAGTCCTGTGGCCACTGCTGAGTTTTCCAAATTTGGTGACATATTGAGTGCAGCATTTTAACAGCATTTTTTTTTTTTTTTTTTTAGGATTTGAAAGAGCTTAGGTGGAATTCTATCACCTCCACTAGCTTTTTTCCATAGTGATGCTTCCTAAGGCTCACTTGATTTCTCACTACAAGATATCAGGTGAGTGATCACACCATCATGATTATCTGGGTCTCTGAGAAATTTTTTTTTTTTTCCATTTTGCCTTTTTTTTTTTTAATTTTATTTAATTAATTAATTTATTTTTATTAGTTGGAGGCTAATTACTTCACAACATTTCAGTGGGTTTTGTCATACATTGATGTGAATCAGCCATAGATTTACACGTATTCCCCATCCCGATCCCCCCTCCCACCTCCCTCTCCACCCGATTCCTCTGGGTCTTCCCAGTGCACCAGGCCCGAGCACTTGTCTCATGCATCCCACCTGGGCTGGTGATCTGTTTCACCATAGATAGTATACATGCTGTTCTTTTGAAACATCCCACCCTCACCTTCTCCCACAGAGTTCAAAAGTCTGTTCTGTACTTCTGTGTCTTTTTCTGTTTGAAGCAAAGATATCTTAAAAGCACAGGAGAACATCATGTGAGCTTCAGTTTGAATAAAAGAGGAAAATACAGTAATATACTTGGAGGGGACATCAGGAAATGTTTGTAAAATAGGAGTTCTCTGAGAAAAGAAAAATAAGAAGAAAAACACTATCTCAGGGAGGAAGCAGAAGTGTGTCCTGATTCTCCATTAACCCTTACTCACAGGGTCTCATAATGCTTCTATTCTCAGAGTTCCTTCATGTTACTCACTGGTTTGGAGACTTGTGATGTTGTAATATTATTAACCCAAATATTAAGCTGAAATACATAACATTTTAGCTAACATTCAAATATGCTATCAATCTGTTACACTTTGTACTGGACAATATTGTATCTTAGAGTTTTTCATATATTCATACACAAATATTAAACAACAGATACAATAGAAAATAAAAGCATACCCTAAGACACAAAAATAACTTGAGAATAAACAAGTCAAGAACATTTTCTAAAAATTGCCTTCTTTTTTAACCCCTAAGAGATCAGACTTGAATATAAACTTTAATGTATTCAGTGCATTTATTATTTGATTTTTTCACCATTTTCTGTTATCAAAATCACTACATTTTTTAAAAATATTCAGTGGCTTTGGTAAAGAATGAAAAATAACTTTTGTTGTTGTTCAGTTGCTCAGTCGTGTCTGACTCTTTGCGACCCCATGAATCTCAGCATGCCAGGCCTCCCTGTCCATCACCAACTCCCGGAGTTTACCCAAACTCATGTCCATTGAGTCGGTGATGCCATCCAACTGTCTCATCCTCTGTTGCCCCCTTCTCCTCCTGCCTTCAATCTTTCCCGACATCGGGGTCTTTTCCAATGAGTCAATTCTTCACATCAGGTAGCCAAAGTATTGGAGTTTCAGCCTCAGCCTCAGTCCTTCCAATGAATATTCAGGGTCGATTTTCTTCAGGATTGAATGGTTTGATCTTGCACTTCAAGGGACTCTCAAGAGTCTTCTCTAATATTCAAAAGCATCAATTCTTTGGTGCTCAGCCTTCTTTATGATCCAACTCTCACATCCACATGTGACTACTGGAAAAACCATAGCTTTGACTATATATGGACATTTGTCAGCAAAGTAATGTACCTGCTTTTTAATATGCTGTCTAGGTTTGTCATGGCCTTTCTTCCAAGTAGCAAACAAATGTCTTTTAGTTTCATGGCTGCAGTCATCATCTGTAGTGATTTTGGAGCCCAAGAAAATAAAGTCCTTCACTGTTTCCATTGTTTCTGCATCTATTTGCCATGAATTGATGGGACCAAATGCCATGATTTGTTTCTTGAATGCTGAGTTTTTAGCCAGTTTTTTCACTATCCTCTTTCACCTTCACCAAGAGAAAAATAACTTAAACCACCCTAAAAAATCAGATTGTGCTTTATGAAAAGATACAACATCTGTGAAACTTCTGTTATTAAGAAGAAATAAGAACTTCAGTGTCTTCCTCTAAATTCACATAGCTCATTAAATACTATGTGGTATTAGCTATAAGGTATCCTGACAGCTTCAAATTATACAGAAAAATATATTTAACATGTCAGAATCTCTGCAGAAAAATGTCACAGTGAAATTTAAGTATTTATGTAAGACAATGGCAATCCCCAACCAGGTTTTGTAGATAATTATGGCTTCACCTTGGTAACCTCCACTTTTTTATAAAACCTTCTCCCCACATTGTCCCAATGTCTGATGCAGGCCTCTAAGTTTTTTTTAATATTGTCTTATACTGTTTGGTTTAATAATGTTACAATATCCATTCAAAGCTCATAACTCATTTCCTTATGATTTCAATTTATCAACACACAAGATTCCATATTCTCCAGATTACATTACACATCTCTTGTATATTAACATTTTGCACAAAATCTTGTTATGCTATTAACAATCTCACTTAACATAGGTATTAATAAATACCTAAACATTTGCATCAAAATTATTAATAACTTAGTTTCTATCTTACACTCTTTTATCACATATTAGTATTTCATGCATCATAGTTTGGTGAACAAAGTAATATTGTTCAATAATTTATTTGATAGATACCATTGTGATTTTGTTCCTGGCATGAAAACAATGTGTCCTTCTGCTGTGAAACTAATATTGAGGAAATCTTGCATTCATTAAATCTAGTTTGGGCATGAAGTTTTCTGTAGGATTAGACTGTGATCACTGCATCTACATTACTTTTAATCAGACTTAATTTTGTAAGCTAAAGAATGCTTCAAGTAATAGTTCAAAAAATTGCTTTAAAATGTAGAAATTTAATTTTTGTTTTCTCACAGCCTCCATTTTGTTCAGGTTTAGGGTCAAAATCTAATAAGCAAATAAATGCAATATTATCATGGGTTTTAGATAAGGAATATGGGTAGTGATGATATCCTTTGTATTAGCAAGAGAATTGGTTCTATCTATCCAGTATGTACTTCGTGGGCTGGATACAAGAATTAGCAGTGATTCTGTATATTTCCCATTGAAATACACCTGTCTGAGTTTAAGTCTAAAACAAAAATATTGTAGACTAGGTGGCTTAAACAAATCACTTTTATTCCTCATAGTTCTTCATTCTGAGGACTCTAAGATTAAGGTGTTGGCAGACTTGGTGTATGATGAAGGTGCTTTTCCTGGTTCATGAATAGCAGTCTGCACACCGTGTCCTCACATTGAAGGGAGAGAGCTCTATAACCTATGTCCCCTTATAACAGCTGCAGCCCCATCACAGGGGGCTCTGCCTCCAACTTCTCATCCAAATTCAATTACCTCCAAAACTCCCAACTCCAAACCATCTCATTGGGGTTGAGTGCTTAGTTGCTCAGTACTGTCTGACTCTTTGCGACTCCATGGACTGTAGTCCTCCAGGTTCCTTTGTTCATGGGGATTCTCCAGGCAAGAATACTGGAGTGGGTTGCCATGCCCTCCTCCAGGGAATCTTCCCAACCCAGGGACTGAACCCAGGTCTCCTGCATTGCAAGCAGCAGACTTGTTTACTGTCTGAGCCACTTCCAAATACCATCACATAAGGATTAGGATTCAAGAAATGTATCTGGGGGAACACAAATATTTAAATCTATAGAAAGGGTGGAGTCCCAACTTAATCTCAATCAGGTTGCAATATGTTTCCATTACCTTTGACTAATCAAAATCTAAACCTGTAGCTTTTATTAAGATAACTAGTTGTAAATGGTTTCATAAAATGGAATTAACCATGAAGGCAAGAAAGAACATTTTAAAATTCATTACATATCTTACATTCACCCCTGGAAATATGATAGTTTTCTTTAAGGAGTAATGGTTTAAATGCCTGCAAGCCTTTTTCACATATAATTCTTTTTCTTCCTTCTTTTAATTTAGCTCTTCTCAAACTGCTATAGTACCTAAGAATTAGGATACAGAATGTTACACATAAAACAATGTAGAATTTATTTTATGCAAAATACAATAAGTATTCTGACTTTATAACCTAACTATATAATAGAATGTTCCATGATATCTTAACTCAGGAAATTAGCCTTTTCAGAAAAAAAATCCTAGAATCTCCAAACAAGAGTACTTCCAAGTATTTCTCACCAAAGTGCCAAGTTCCATTGAGAAAGAGTGAGAATGCTGGGCCACATGTTTTAACTTAGCAAAGATATAAATGTTTCCGTTACTCATTTGCTAACAAAACCCCCACTTCACTGGACGCCTTTCCATTCATTTTTAGGAAGTTTAGAAAAGGAATTGCCAATACATGTGCAGTGTATCTGATCAATTATCACAGAGTTTCAAAGTAACTACAAGTGCAACAATATGACTTTTTGAAGTTTTTAGGTATTGTATCCATAAACATATAGGTCTAGGTCTTTTGAAATATCCTTTGCTTCGTTTTGGAGTCTGTTGGTCTAGAGACTGAACGGGAAGGAAACAAGCCAAATATCAGAGAGATTAGTTAAAGGATCCTTAGAGCTAATGAGAGCATGGCTGAAGACAAAACAGAGAGGGAGGAGAGAGAGAAAGTTAAAGAGGCAGAATGGAGCAATTTGGGGAAACAGGTTTGATAGAAGGCTTTGGGGACAGGGAGGTGAAATAGCTGACTTCCAGTTTCCCAGTTTAGGTGATTCTAGAAAGATTCCATCATGATCTTAGACTGAGAGTGTTGCCTAACAATAGACAAAATTCAAAGCAGATTTCTAACCTGTTAACTGTGATTCCCATGAGACAATTAACATGTTCTGGCTGGGAGTTTCTCTGAGAGATTACAGATACACACAAAATAAAAATTAAAGGTGGTTCCCAGTTTGGAGAAAGAGAATGAATTTGGTCCCCGATGTGGTAGACCTGAGGTCCAGCCATGTCTCTGGTTCTGGAAGGAGAGAAGATACAAACATCCCAAGAGACAGTAAGTTGCCTTTCTTCTTGGGGAATCTACAACTTATAAGCAGTAGCTAAACCTATGGGAATATTAACAAGGTTTTCTTCACCAAAAGATTATAGTCAATACTGCAAACAAAAAAGATTCAAAAGTTAGGATGCACCTGGGTCACTGCTTTTTTGATAACATGGTGGGCTCCTAAAATGCAATTGCCTTGTTCTCTCAAAAGGAAGCTGCAAAAATGAGGTTGGAGGGGGGACATATGCCTAATTGATTCCTAAATACATTTCATCACATTAGGTACAGATTCTACAGATTTTCCGGAACTATGCATGTCTTTATAATTAGTACAGAGTGCATTTCACTTGAAAATAGAATTGCAATCAATTCCTGATTATGGAGCTACAGATCACACACATTAGGGGTTACTGTACTATAATAAATACTTTTATTAACTAACTTGGCACACAATATTCTATTTAGTCTGACAGTGTCCTGGCTAAACTGACCTACAAATCTACTGGGTGCCCTAGAAACGTCCTCCGTAGGCAAAATAGAGTATTGCCTCAGAAGAAAAGTTTGAATTAAAAAAGCTAGAAGGTTGATATAAATCAACAGCGTGTTATTACCAAATTTTAGTTTAAAAGGTAGAGGGCATATAAGACCTTATTGATATACTGGTAAGAAAGAAACTTGATAGAGTGTGGGGAGTTGGATACCTGAGCCAAGAAAAATGGCAGTTCCTTGGGCTTCAAGGATAACAATTTTCCCTATTCATAAACAAGATAAGGATTTTTTTTTTAACGCATACACACACACAGGCAGGCAGACTGTGATTACAGCTGTTTAAAAAAATCATTAATTCTATAGTTATGGAGCACTGCCTGTTTATGGGTATTACTGAGCCCAAGGCCTGACCTGTAGTAAACTTTGCACTGATGGTACACCTGCCTCATTCACTCCCTCACCTTATATTTGCACAGATGGGGTTTCAAATCATTCTCATATACCTTAGTTATCTGATTTACACATACAAATTCCCATTCTGGAGTCCAGAATGGGAATGAGCCTGTATTATGAGGAGTCTATAACATATCTACAAATACCCGTTTTTGTTCAGTTTTGCTCCTACATGGCTACTTTTGTAGTTTTATAAAATAACTTTACTATGTGGCCTAGATAAATAACCTTTGAAATGTTTTTTTCTGTCACTTTATATATATCACAGAACAATCTTCTTGCTTTTTTATTTCCTCTTATTTTCAAGGTATGGGTCTCTTATGAAAACATATGTACTCTCTAAAAAACTCATCTCATTCTATAATATTTAAGACAACACTTACGATGTTCTGATTCAGAAACAATAATCCTAAAGGACATTTATTCTACAAGGGGAAAATGGTAAGGCAGACCAAAAAATAAGGTAAAAAATAAGATCTGAAATTTAGAACCTTGGCGAAGAAAGAGGTTGGGAGAAGCAAAATGGTATCATTCAGCCTCCCAGTTAAATCAATATTTCTTCTGGAAAAAAGGAAAAAAAAAAAAAAACATGTACCAAAAGTGTTTTTGATGGAAAAAGTTGGAAAGAAAAATATGCTTGAGTGAAAGTAGTTAAGAAAGCACATCAAGTCCTTTTACAATTAGAATTTCTTTGCAATAAATTCAAAGACCAATTATATCTATTCATATGCATCTTTAATATTTCATGGAATTTCAGAATTTCCTTACATTGATTATTTTTTAACTGTTTTAAATTTTTTTCATTGTCAAACAGATAAAGTAAACCACACAAAAAGACATGCTTGGCTTAACAATTTAAATACATACAAAATTGTAACAACAGCTCACTTTAAGATGAGACTTATGCTACTCATCCTAGAAGCAGTTTCAATACCACAGACCTTCTGTCCCTCCAAGAGCAGCCACTTTAGGACTTAAAATAGATTTCATCACATAAATGGACTTCCATAAACATTATAGTTTAATTTTACCCATTTTTAAAGTTCATTGTCTTTAACTCTTTTTTGTATGTGTTGGTCGCTCAGTCCTATCTGACTCTTTTGCAACCCCATGGGCTGTAGCCCTCCAGGCTCCTCTGTCCTTGGGATTCTCCAGGCAAGAATACTGGAGCAGGTTGCCATTTCCTTCTCTAGGGATTAACCCTCCCCAACCCAGGGATCAAACCCAGGTCTCCTGCATTGTAGGCAGATTCTTTAGCATCTGAGCCACCAAGGAAGCTCTAAGTCTTTTTTGATTGATAGTTTCTACACTTTTTTCCTTTCCCAGTGGTGTTTTCCATAGTCTGGATTCTTATAATTGCAGTCTGATGGTACAATTCCATATGTTCCTCTGTTCTCTGTATACCTTGCAGGCTGGAAGCTAGATCAGACTCAGATTCTATCTCTTTTGTGAAACCACAAGAGGTGGTATGTTTGTCATTTGTAAGCACATAATGTCTAGTTGTCTATCCTTTTGTAATGTTAAAAGTCATCAGTCATTGAACCTATCTGCTAATTCACTGAGGCTTGCAAAAATGAAATTCAAATTTTGATATTTTTTTTAATGTATTTTTTAATGTATTATTTGTGATTTTTTAAAATAAAGAGTCACTTCTCAAGTACCATTTGGTTAATGGCACAGTTCATATCAAAATTGCAGGATAAATCTTCTCCTTTATCACTTTTTTCAGATATCTTTAAATATGACATTTTTCAATCATTCATTTTTTTCCTGTGTTTTCAATCAGGCGTGACTTTATTCAAGCTACCAATCATGATACTGAAATAACTATATCATGTATTTGTCCAGAAAATATATTGCATAAAATCAACCAAAAGTCAACAGCTGCTGAAACAGTTGCTGAAAATCAATATGCTTGTGTCATACCCATAAAACACATATTTTATCTGCCTAGAAAAAAATCAATGCTTGTTTGTTTTAAAATAGGAGAGAAAAGGTGGTTAAATGTCATAATGTTTTCAGAATGTTTCAAAACTAGTTGCAATACAGTGGCATAATTCACTTACTCATCCTTGGTGACCTACTAACAGGCTGATTCTGTTTTATATACAGCAGAAAGCATGGAGAAAGCACCCTTAAAAAATTAAATCAAATATACTCGAATCTCCACTCCTCCACTACTCTTTTAATAATAATCCAATCTGGAAATGGCTTAGCTGGCCAAATATTTCTAAACAGCTGTCTTGTCATTGGCAATGAGAATCTTTTCTTAAACCTCTGTTTATTTTATCCATCTTTATATCAATTTGAAATCCTTTCAGTATTATATTAGTTACAGCTATTGTGCTCTTTGAACTTTTCTATCCAATCTTCAAAGTACTGCAATCATCCTAAAAATCACTTCAATTTTGACTGACTCATCCCACGAGTGCCTACATGGCAGAAATATATTAGTTTTAACCTGATGATTTCAAAGAATATACCTTTAATTCATTTTAGCTTTCTCCAAAGATAAAGACTCTAAATAGTGAAAGAGAAGGCAAACCAAATTTATCTCAAGTTCTTTCTCTGGGGAAGTTGCTCCTGCTTTTGGGCAAGTCACAAAAACAGTGCTCTCATTTGGAAATACCAGTTTTTGTATCTGCAGCTTTCCTCTTAAGACCCTTTTTTTTTCTCCTCCATATTTTCTCCTTTCGACCTAGACCCAATATCAGCATATGTTCTTGTTTCGTTTTGTTTTCTGATTACCAGGGCAATCCCTTCCTACCTACTATGTTCTACCACTCAGTTTTGCTTGCATTACAATGACTCAGCTATAGGTCCAGATCATCCAGGACTGAGTATGGATGCCAAAAAGGAATCTTTAAATAGATTTTTATTGAAGCAAAGCACAGAATCAAAGTATTATCCAAGTGTCCATAGGCTCCTATACAGATACCAGTTTCCTCTGCAACTGGGTTGCCACTCTTTGATTAGGTCCTTGGCATTGAGCGATGTAAGCCATTTCCAGGCCTGGTGCTTGAAGTCATCCTACATGAATCCCAAACTCATCAATCCCTTTTTTTGGGACTCTAGAAGTTTGGGTTCCAAAAGACACCTGAAAGATGGAAAGTAAACCTGTCTGGAGAGGAAAGACCTGACCCACAATGAGGGAAAAATAAACCCATTTTGTGTTAAGTCATAGAGATTTTCAGAGGTTTGTTGTTTGCAACACCTAGCATCACTCATTCCAACTAAAACAAAGACAGTGGTTTAATATGTACAATTTGTATTTTAGGGTATTTCACCTATGTTTTTATCAATCCTAATTAATTTTTGGCTGGCCATTCACTTGATTTCAGATGAAATAGAAACCAAACGTAAGTCATTTCTTCTGGCATAAAGAGAGCAAGCTTATAGAAGCAGGCAGACATGTTTTTGAATTTCAACTCTGCATTTTTCCAGCTGTGTAGCTGTGGGCATATTATTTAACATCTCTGGGATATAGTTTTATCTTCTTGTATTGGAAGTAAAATATTTCTTCTTGAATATTGTGAGCCCTATGAAGAATATAATAATAGAATTTACTACCCTTATCTATACTAGTCAGTCTTTAATTGGATTTTTGTTGGACTAAAATGTACAAGAGAGTTATTCGTTCATTATTCATATTACTTATTCATAGTTAACTAGCAACACATTCTAATAACTGATGTTGGAATATTATACTATAATCACTACCACCCAGCAGACAGCCTGGCATATTAAGTTATTAGCAGTTGTTTTATTTCTGGGATTTAGAGTAAGCAAGATCTAAATGTAAACACTAGCTTTGCACAATTATAGTGGTGATTGGCATACATTTGTGAGTCTCAGCTTTCTCAAATTAAAAATGGGGATAATAAAAAGTAATATTCACCTCAAAATTATACTGAGTAAATCCAATATGATTGGAAGTATCTGGCAACTTCCTAGGACAAAAGAGAGGAGTACCCTTCCTGAAATTTTACAGATATTTATGAATTTCAAAGATCTTTAGAAACCTTCATTTAAAATTTTTAGGCAATGTTTTAAGAATTCACTGGATCTTTAAACTGATAAACTAATTCATCACAATAAAATCACAGAGAACCCTAATTAAATATCTTACACTGTTCCCATTCATAAGCATTAACACAGATACATACATTAGAAAGACAATCTCCAAATTCCTATCTAAAATTGAAAAAGAATTAACTAATGTGTATTCACCAAACCTCCAAAGAATTCCTCTGAAAGATTTAATAGTTCATATCAAATATTCCATTTTACAGTCTATTCTATACACTCCATCAATCTTTTGATTGACTGACTTTGAAGCTTTATTAATGCATCCTACAGTCAAAGTTTTAATGGAGTTTAATGGAACTCATCCAAATCTGTAATAGCATATTCCCCCTAAATTAACTTATAACCCATAAGTTAATGAAATGGGCTACCATTTACCCAGAGGGAGTCAAAATGCAGGACCCATCACCAGGGAAATGGCCTAGTGGCTCAGTCCCCTTCAGTTCAGCCCTGGGACACCATAACCCTGGAGGTGTGCTAGGGATGTTACTAAATCCTCACGCATCCTTTCACAAGAGCATCGTGTACCAAAGAACCTAAGTGGTATTTTAAAGCTCATAAGGATATTTAACAACTGCATGAACTGTTGTTTTGAAAACCTTGAAAACTTTTCAAGACCAGTGCCGATGCCTTAGGTTTATTTTAGTCCTGGTATAGTGCCTTACATCTAATGAGACACCTGATAATGTTTATTGAATAAATCAATACACTTGTGCTACTTTAAATAAACTTCAATTAAATAGCTAAGCTGCTAAAACTGAAATTCCCAATCGACTTACTTATACCATACTTGCCGCCAAGTATAAAAAAAGCCCAGAAGTGACTGAATTGCCCAGAAAAGGTTTTGGCCCTCTCTTGAGTTCAGAAAGAAAGAAAGTGAAAGTGAAGTTGCTCAGTCGCATCTGACTCTTTGCAACCCCATGGAATGTAGCCTACCAGGCTTCTCCTTCCATGGGATTTTCCAGGCCAGAGTACTGGAGTGGGTTGCCATTTCCTTCTCCAGGAGATCTTGCTGACCCAGGGATTGAACCTGGGTCTCCCGCGTTGTAGACAGATGCTTTCCTGTCTGAGCCACTGGGAAAGTCAGAAGTAATGAAGTATTTGGTAAATGGGTCATTTGAGGAAAGGCTACAAAGCTGAATTTATTTACAACAGAGAACAGAAGGCTGACAAAGTATATGGTGGAGGTGCTGGAGGCTGGGGGATTTACAGTTTCCAACTATATAAAGCAATAGCATATGGGAGGTGTTAAGCAGCTGTTCTATTCCTGCTCAGGAAATAGTTATGCTTAGGAGACCTCGCCAGCAGAAATAGGACCAATGGATCAAAGTTACAGCCAGGCAAATATTAGCTCATCATATCAAAAGAGCATTTTTAAAATTAGAGTCATTGGAAATTGGAATAGGCTGCCTTGGGAAGTAGCATGCCCTCGTGGCTCTGGAGCCTCACTGAGCAGCCAGCCTATATTATGATACTCTCCCATTTAGAGTGAATAGGAAAGACAATAGAGAGAGGAGAAAAAGAAATATTTCTACATGATCACCAAAAACAACCAGGATAATCCCTGCCAGGGATGGAAGACTTGTTTATGAGGATTTCTTAATGAAGTGTTTCAGTTCTATAAGCAAAGGATTTAGTAACTAGTCTGATGTGGTAAGTGATTTCCTAGTAAGGATACAGGTATTTTGAAATTTTTATCTATTGCAGAGAGGAAAGAGGGGAAGAAAAATAGAGAAGAGGAAAGATACAGGAAAGGAGTGGTGAGACCCAGCAATATGGTGAGGTCAGGAACATTTTTTTTTAAGAGTAAAAGTGTATGATTTTTAATCCACAGAAGTTTCCTATTCTATACTGTGTTAAACCCCATTATTCATTCATTCAACAGAGTTACTGGTTACCACAGGCAGACAGTTTACTAAGATATGGAGACAGTGACAGCAAGACCCCCTCATCGACTTTTCTAATTCTGAAGACACATCACAAACAAGTAAACTGATTAATACATAATAAGTTTGCAAGTAGTGAGAACATACCATGGAGAAAAAAAAAATCAAAATTGATAAAAGGGGAATGTGGTATTTTCACATCTGGCTGGGAATGTTTTCCCTGAAGAGGTGATGTTTGAGCAGATACTTGAGGAAAGGAAAGTATGAATTAGCCATGTGGTGTCCAGAAGAATGTATTTCAGATTGAGATACACTTTGCAAGTGCGAAGGCCCTGGATGTGGGAATGGGTTGTGTAAGTCCACGATCAAAGTGAGGAGGAAGAAAGATAGGAGCTAAAGCCACTGAGGCAGTCAGAAGCCTGATCCTGCCAGGCTGCTCTTACGTTTTATTCTGTTTGTGGTTTAGGCAGGGGTGATAATGCTCTGATTTACATTTTTAAAGCATCATTCCTTAGGAGAAGAGCTTTGTTAGGTGGCTCAGGGGTAAAGAATCTGCCTGCCAATGCGGGCATGGCAGTCCGCTTCAGTATTCTTGCCTGGAGAATCCCCAGGGATAGAGGAGCCTGGCGAGCTACTGTCCATGGGGTGGCAAAGAGTCAGACACAACTGAAGTGACTTAGCACGCACAATGCAGGAGACACAGGAGAGGAGGGTTCAAGAAGATTCCCCTGGAGAAGGAAATGGCAACTCACTCTAGTATTCTTGCCTGGGAAATCCCATGGACAGAGGAGACTGGTGGACTGTTGTCCGTGAGGTCACAAAGAGTCGGACATTACGGAGCTGCCGAGCTAGGGCATGCCTTTGGAGAAAGGGTATGGGGGTTTAGACTAAGAATGAGTTTGTGAAGTTTGAAACTCTTTATCAGATCCAGGTTATAATTTAAGAGAGTGGAATATCCAGGTTATAATTTAAAGGAGAGTGGTCAGACTCTTGTTACACTGAACATATGGCAGAAGAAGAAAAAAGAAAGGAATCAAGGCTTTTATCACAAGAAATTGAGTGAATGTTGATACCACTTAAAGAGATTTGAGGGGGCAGAGAATCAAGGATTCTGTTTCGGATGTGTTAAAACTGGAGCTCAGGGCTGAAAAATAAATATGGATGTTATTAGCATATAAATGATACACACAATATAAAAGTAGGTGACTGAATGAGATCACTGAGAGTGAATATAGACAGAGATATGAGAAGAAAGCCAAGCGCTGAATCCTAGAGGCTTACAACTTTAAACAACCAGAAACAAAGTGGAAGTTCTAGGAAAGGAGAGTGGAAAAGCCATAGAAATAGGAGGAAATGAGACAATTAAGTGTCAAGACATCCAAGCAAAAGATTTATTTCTTAGAAGGGAGGAATCAATTCTTCACTCCTTTGTTAAAATAAGGCAGTGTGTTCAGATAAAATAAGGCTGATAGTAAGACACTGGGGTGTGGTATGATGGAGGCTCCTGGGGTGAAGAGAGGTTTTAGAATTGCCTGCATGCTAAGTCGTTTCAGTTGTGTCCAACTCTTAGCAACCCTGTGCACTATCGCCCACCAGGCTCCTCTCTTCATGGGATTCTCCAGGCAAGAATACTGGAGTAGCTTGCCATGCCCTCCTCCAGGGGATCTTCCCAACCCAGGGATCAAACCTGTGTCTCTTCTGTCTCCTGAATTGACAGATGGATTCTTTATCACTACTGCCCCCTGGGGTGTGTGGGGAAATAAAAGTTTGACTGGGCTAGGCTAAGGACTGAGACTGGCAAATTGAACAAGAGAATAGTTTGCATTCTTTTGGGAAATTTTGCTCTAAAAAGGAGCAGAGGACTAGACAAGCACGGTCTGTTTTGTTTGCTTATTTACGTAGGGAGACATGACACCATGCTGGCATGCTAAGAAACCTTCCCCACACACAAGGCAAAGGGATGATTTGGGAGAGATTGGAGGTAACTAAAGGGGTGGAAGTCTTCCACTGGATGACAGGACGTGAGTCAGAGTACAGACACAGGGAAAACATCTTCAGAAGAAACAAAGTCAGGTAGGAAGGTATAGAAAGGCAGGTAGCTATGGTTTGTTTGTTTTGCATGGGGGTGGTTGGGAGGGGAGTACATTTTCTATAAATTACTTCTATCTTCTCAGTGAAATGGTAAGCTAGATTATGAAATGTGAATAGATTTGAGGGGGTGTTGAACGCTTGACAAGTAAAGAGATGTCAAATAGTCATCTCTGAAACCATCTTCTCTAGTTACATGGACCTACAAAAGGACAAGTTTATACTTTCTAAAGTCAAAGATATAAGAAATAAACTATACATCGGTATAAACTCATACCCATTACTTGGTAAAATTAATAAAAATTGAACATGTTCATTATATTCACTCATTTTTATAGTACGATTTCTCTGTCTATCCTGTGTCTTTAATTTAAGTATGCATTACAGATTCATAATGCATACCATACCCACCTCATTTCAATTAACTCTATTACTTTTAATTTTTTTCAGTTCGGTTCAGTTGCTCAGTCATGTCCAACTCTTTGCAAACCCATGGACTGTAGCACACCATGCTTCCCTGTCCATCACCAACTCCTGGAGCTTACTCAAACTCATGTCCATAGAGTGGGTAAAGCCATCCAACCATTGCATCATCTGTCATTCCCTTCTTCTCCCACCTCCAATCTTTCCCAGCATCAGGATCTTTTCAAATGAGTCGGTTCTTCACATCAGGTGGCCAAAGTATTGGAGTTTCAGCATCAGTCCTTCCAATGAATATTCAGGACTGATTTCCTTTAGGATGGACTGGTTGGATCTCCTTGCAGTCCAAGGGACTCTCAAGAGTCTTCTCCAACACTACAGTTCAAAAGGATCACTTTTTCAGCACTCAGCTTTGTTTATAGTCCAACTCTCACACCCATACATGACTACTGGAAAAACCATAGCCTTGACTAGACAGACTTTTGTTGGCAAAGTAATGTCTCTGCTTTTTAATATGCTGTCTAGGTTGGTCATAGCTTTTTTCCCCAAGGATCAAGCATCTTTTAATTTCATGGCTGCAGTCACCATCTGCAATGATTTTGGAGCCCCCAAAATAAAGTCTCTGACTGTTTCCATTGTTTCCCTATCTATTTGCCATGAAGTGATGGGACTGGATTCCATGACCTTAGTTTTCTGAATGTTAAATTTTAAGCCAACTTTTTCACTCTCCTCCTTTCACTTTCATTAAGAGACTATTTAGTTATAAAGAGCCTCTTTTAATTTTCTTTAATATTTATATATTTATTTTACCAGGTGTTAGTTGCAGCATGCAGGATCTTCGATCTTTGTTGCAGTATATGGGATCCTCAGTTGTGGCATGCATGATCTAGTTCCCAGACAAGATATTGAACAGGGCCCTCTGCATGGGGAGTACAGAGTCTTAGCCACTGGACCACCAGGGAAGTCCCACTATTACTTCATTTAAATTAAAGTTTTTTATCTTTGTCTTGGCCATTGGGTGTCTGTGACAAGGACAGAATTCTAGATGGTACAAAGTTTCCCACTTAACCACCCCTACCCACATCATTACCTTCAACACTCTCACACACACACACACATACACACGAACACAGTGTAATCCCATCCTCTTGAAAGGGAGTGAGGGTTATGAATATGATGGGATATCACTCCTATTAGGTTACCCTGCTAGGAAGAAGTAAAAGGATTTTTGTGGATGTAGTTAAGTCTAACAAATTGACTTTAAGACAATCCAAAGACTGTCTAGTAATCCAAAGACAGTAAGTAGGACTGGTCTAATCAGATGAACTCTATAAAAGAGGTCAGAGATACTTGAAGTAGCAGAGATAATCTCTAGATTAAAGAACTACAGAGGGAAAAAGGATTTGTCTAGAACAGGAAGTAAGAGAACCTTGAAAAAATAGTGGCGATATAAGAAATTTTGCTGATTACAGACACTGATTTCCAAGAAGCACTGTCTGAGGAAAGAAAAGATATGAAATAGTTACCCTGGAGTGGGAAAAAGTGAGCCTGCAAAAGAAACATAATATAATATTTGAGGTGTGTGATTAAGGATTTAAAGTAAAAGCAGTCTTGTTGAGTAATGGTTTAAAGAAATATTTTACTGTTAGGATACACTTATGAAAAAAGTAACAGTTTAGGTGGGTCCAGGGTTGAAGTTTTGATAGCAAGTGAGATGGAGGAAATGAGGCAAGGAAGTGAGGAGTAACTGTTAGGTTAGGTTAATGACAGTTGCTCAGTTGTGTCTGATTCTTTGCAACCCATGGATAGTAGCTTGCCAGGCAACTCTGTCCGTGGAATTCTCCAGGCAAGAATACTGGAGTGGGTAGCCATTCCCTTCTCCAGGGGATCTTCTTTACCTAGGGACCAAACACAGGTCTCCTGCATTGCAGGCTTATTTTTTACCATCTGAGCAACCAGGGGGGTAACAGTAAGGGATTAATTACTGGAAGTATGGAATCTGAACTGTCCGTGGCATAAGTCCAAGTTAAAGCTGATGAGTAGAGAGCCAAAACCGTGGGAACAATGGGATTAAAGTTTCAATCAATTCAAATAATTTTCCAGTGGAAATCTTGAGTGAGGGCATCACAAGGAAGACACCCATGCTATACATCCAGCCCTGGGGTAAGAAGGGGAGAAGGGCAATAGCTTCCAGCTGGGCAGGTTGCACAGTCAACTCTGGTACCAAGAGTTCAAGCCAGCATTCACATCCTAATTGAAACTATACAACAGCTTGCTGATCACAGAAGTTTAGGGACCCACAGTAGAATGAAGCGGCAGGGAGAGTGGAGAGGGAAGGAAGACTGGAAGAAGATTCACCCATGTCATGGCCTTCCCTGTGTAACTCCACTCTGGACATTCTGGAGGCAGTGGCCTTGGTTTTATGAGTAATTACAATATTATAAGTTTAGACGTATCCACAATTAGACCTTTGATTCTGAAGACAAACTGAAATATAACGCGGTAATCAATCCCAATTCAGTCTTACAAAAGTGGGGTTGGGCTGGCACTGAGGATCTGGTGTTAGACATATCTCTAAAATGCCCCTGAGAACCTGAACTTGCTTTGAACTCTACCAGATCCAAGGACACCACTAGCTATATTCCGAATAACACTTGCCATTTGCAACCTTATGGCCCTCAGGTCTCTCCTTGTATCTAGGCAACCATTTGGGATCCCAAACAGTCTTATATAACAAGTATCCATGCTTTTTGCTGGCATTAATTATCATTCTTGATAAATAATATATATATGTGGAATCTAGAAAAATGATACAGATGGACCTATTTCCAGGGCAGGAATAGAGATTTGGAATGGGTTTGTGGACACAGCAAGGGATGGGAAGGGGGGGACAAACTGGGAGATTAGGTCTGACACATATACACTACCACTTGTAAAATAGACAGCTAGTGGGAAGCTGCTGTATACAGAGGGAGCTCATCTCTGTGCTCAGTGATGACCTAGAGGGGTGAGACGGAGAGGTGGAGTAGGAGGGAGGTCCAATATGTGTACATATGGCTGATTCACTTCATTGTAAAGCAGAAACTACCACAACATTGTAAAGCTATTATACTCCAACAAAAAATAAAAAACAAGTCGCATAATCTTTCATTTTTTTATACGTAAAAGCAAAATAATTTTTGCCCTTACAATGACTCTTCCATTGTAGCCATGCTGAACACAGTTCAAGCGCTTCTTAAATCTGTCTCATGAGCTGTGGTTCTAACAAACCCCAAATAAGCACCTTCCAATTTCAATCAGGTCTCCATTTCTGAAAATTTGGTTAACAATTCTCCTCCTGTCTCCAACCTAAAAAACTATTAAATAAATTTTCAGGAAAAAAAAATGATATTTAATCTAACAGGAAAAGTTAAGTAGCCAGTATGCCATCATCCCATTCTCTGAAAACTTGACAAAGACTTAGGGAGTCAGTCCTGTGACAGACTCTATTAAGTGGCTATTCTACAATTTTCTGAAAATATGTCAGGGAAGATAACTTTTAGGTCCCCCACACAAGAGTGCAGACTGGATGCCAGGAGACCCAACCCTGTGATTACAAGGTTGGAACATTCTTTCAGTCCCACCCTCTGATTTCCAGGATGAGAGAACAAGGCTGGAGATTGAATTAACCACCTTTGGTCAAGGATTTAGTCAATCATGATTATGTAATAAAGATTGCATAAAAACCCCAAGGGCAACATTTTTCTCCCCCTTTCCCCCTGGAGAGCATCCATGTTGGAGAATCAGAATGCTTCCAAGTACCACAGTGCTGGGGCGCCTACTTCATGAGGACAGAGCTCTTTTATTCAGAACTTTACCCTATTTATCTCCTCATTTGGCTATTGGTTCATCTTCTCCCATATCCTTTTTTTTTTAATAAATAGGTAATCCAGAGAGTAAACTTAGGTTATCCTGAGTTCTGTGAGCCATTCTAACAAATTAGTCAAACTCAAGGTGGGCGTCATGGGAACCTCAATTCATGGGCAGTCAGCCAGAGCCCTAGGGAATAACGTGGGTTTGTGATTGGCATCCTGAACTGGGATTCTTAGGACCTCCAGTTCACAGCTGGTCCATCACAGGCACACGTAACAAGCTGGCCTTACAACCGTGAATGAAGTGGAGGGTGATCCTGTGGGACTGAACATTTTCCTTGTGAAATCTGACTCTATATCTGAGGGTTCATGTTCAGTTGTTCAGTCCTGTCTGACTCTTTGAAACCCCATGGACTGTAGCCCTGCAGGCTCCTCTGTCCATGGGATTTGCCAGGCACAAGAATACTGGAGTGGGTTACCATTTCCTCCTCCAGGGAAGGCCCCTATATCTGAGTAGGTAGAGTCAAATTGAGTTGACTTCTTGGACACCTTGTTTCCCAAAGTGAAATGCCCCTGAGAATTGCTTGCTGGTTTGGGGAAGTCTCCAAGTACACATGTTGGAATGGAGTCTGGAAAACTCTTCACTATTTTTTATTTTCTTTGGTATTTTTCAACACAGATCAAGTTTGCTAAGAAAACTTAAGCTTCAGTTTTGCTATTGGAACATTCTCCGTTGAATATATGCACATATATATCAAACATCTAATTTAATTTTTCCACTCTATAATAAAACAAATGAGGAAGAGTAGATATCCAGGCTACATTTTTTTTCATTAGTCATATTACCATATGGTAAAGGCAGGAAGCCAAAGAGAAATACTTAATAACATCCAACACATGATGAACTCAAACACTGTGATTTGTGTTTTTTATTCACAAAACAGCCTGACAACTGAGAATCAAGAAAACCAAATGTTTTACTAAATTGTTTCTTAGAAATGCATCCATAATATTTTTATTTTGTCCTAAAGGACTGCCAAATCTTTGCTAAAGCGAAACTGGCCTAAAATTAGATATCAATCTCAGAGAGCCTGCACCACATTGGAACACACACACTCTACGAAATATTTATATGGCCTTCATGGAACTGGCAGTAGACAGTCACCACTTACGTTAATATCATCTCTCATCAATAATTGTATAGCTCTTAAGCTATATGCAGTTAATCAAACCTCAGCATCAAAAATAGACAGGACTGCCAATACAAGATGTGTATAAAGGTAAACCGCTGGCCTAAGTATTTAAAATAGTACTAAAATTCTGCCACTTGTGAATTAAAACATTAATCACAGTTCATATTTGACTGTTTGCAGTAGCCACATGTAGTAGTAGCCACATAAATATAACACACGATTCTGCTATATTTATGAGTTTATTTGAGCCTTATCAGGCTAATAATGTATTTTTTTAATCCCCATTTTACTCAGATTAGAATTAGGATTTAAAACAGAGGATCTTGTTCTAGAGTCTATCTCTTAACAACTATATCCATTGCCTCTTGGACAACACAATTTCACAGTTATACCTAAGATAGGCAAAATGATTAAAGACTCCCTAAACATACTCCCTGGTGGCTCAGAGGTTAAAGCATCTGCCTGCAATGCGGGAGACCCGGGTTTGATCCTTGGGTCGGGAAGATCCCCTGGAGAAGGAAATGGCAACCCACTCCAGCATTCTTGCCTGGAGAATCCCATGGACGGAGGAGCCTGGTAGGCTAGAGTCCACGGGGTCGCAAAGAGTCGGACACGACTGAGAGACTTCAAGAAGAAGAAGAAGAAACATACAATGGTGAAACCTAATCTAAGTCCAGGCCTGCACTCCTTGTACTAACAGCCTTCCCTTAGAGAAATCCCGCCATGTAGAAATACAGTAGTATGTAAAAGTGCAACTTGACTATAATTCTTTAAGAACACTAAAAATTAGACAATAGCATCGTTTGACCTAAGAAAGCATGAAAGTCTAAAAACAGTATGGATAATCCATGCTTCTAAAAAGAAGATAGAACTGAGCACTGCTTTCTTGATAAATTTTCATGAATTAGATAGAGCCTTTAATTGTATTAAAAAAATACTAGTATTGCATTTGCGTATTTCCATAACCACAAAGGCCTTTGTCTGCTGGCATCCATTCATCTCTGGCAGCTCTTGTTGCTTCTCCTCCTCTTACTTCATTTGCCGGGGTCAAGATGTACTTATGGAAAACCTATAATGATTTGTTTACCCATCTACACCTCTATAGATTAATAATCCTATTTTCCATTGACTTCCTTGGCAGGAATAAGGCATCCATGCTATTCTTCCACTTATGAATAAACTATATTATTTTCATGCTAACAAATACTGAGAAAGAATAAAGAACTTAAAAAAGAAATACACTGGAGATTATCACCAAAATTGTGACAGTGTGTGCAATGACAGGAAAATGAGAGAGGAGAAATGAGAAGGCAAATGAGAAAAAGTAAAATAGTTTTAAAAACTGTTCTTGCAAAAATGGTTACAAACACCCACCAGGGATGTTCATGTATTCTTTTTTTTTTTTTTCTTTTGCAGGGGGAGGTTACACACCATTTTCATCTAATGACCTTTAATATTCCTGCAATTCAGCATGGGAGGTAAAATAGGTATTATTATCGACATTTGAAAAATGAGGAAACACAGCACAAAAATAATGAATGAAATGTCAGAAGTCTTAAAGCTAGTACACACCATAAATGAGACAAATACAGGTCTCCAATTTTAGTCTTTGTTTTTTTCCCCTAATCACACTGTAACTAGAGGCTGCTCAACTTTAGTCTTAAAAACAAATGAGTAAAACTAGATAGAAATATTTTCCACCACTCCACTCCTGCCACTACTGTGAGTTCCTATTCACAATTTCTAGAGATGCAAAAATGCAAAGATCAGTATGTGAAAGTGAAATGTGACAGGTGATATTTTTGAATTAATAGTACTGAAATTTAGGGATTGCCTATTCTGTAGCAAAAAACAATTTAAGGATATCTGGTTAGTTTGAAAAATAGAGTTTCTTGAATATAACACTTTATTTAGATGAAGTAGGGATTCATACTCAGAAATAGAAACAAAAATTTATTGAGTTTAATTTCTAATGAATTACAGGTAAATATGTATTTCTATGTGTGTGTGTATATATATATATGTGTATATATATATATATGCAGCAGTATCATTGCATAAAATATTATGATATGGTAGACTATAATTTCTCTTTTACATAAGCTTACTAATTTTGCATTTTTGTAAAAAAGATAGCTAATCATAAACATCATGACAAAATGCATTAATAGTCAATTCACTGGAGTCACAATGAATGACTAATTAGACTGGTCCCCTTCAGGGTTTTCACCCGATCTGGAAATATCTCAGTGGCTGTTCAGTTTAATATGATTGTATCTGATGAGACCCCTGCAATTCAGAGCCATGGGTTATATATTTTGATTGGTTATATATTTCTTATATTCCTATGTTTTTAAATGAACAATTCATGAAAACTTATAAAGGCTTATCTGAACCTAGAAATTGCTATTTCTAATACACGAAATATTTTTTAAGCAGTCAGATTCCAAGGTTAGAAGGTCCCTTTTGCCTATTACATAGGGAAAAATCATTTTTTCACCTGCTCTCCAAATAAAACCCTTGTGATTTCAAAGCCAGTTCTTCTCTTCCTCACAAGTTGCCAAATCAAAGTAGACCTCAAATCTTCTATCAGAATTGTATGACTGCTTTGATTATACAAATAAATAAAGAAATTTGGAAAAAAAGTATGCCGTGGGGAGTGAAAATAAATTTTTGACATTTAAGCCACAGCTGTGTGACAAGGTCATTTTTACCAAGTCAAAGATGCCCTAAAAATTACTACTTTTGAAAGCCAGCTTGTCACTGCAGATAATGCTCATCTCAGCAAGGAAATTGATGGGCAGTTAGAGATCCTGATGAAAGTCATGGAACTTTCCCCTGTACACGCATTCAACATTTTGTCTAATTTCGAATCCCAGGGCCCAGCAGAAGTCTATCCATATTCCACAGGTTATGAACCCCGACAATAAAAACACAACTGCTCTTCAGTCTGGGTGACTGAACTGTGATGTAAATTCACTGCAAGTTTGCAATAAATAAGACCACCCAAGGAACTGTTCCTTTTCATAATCTAAAGATCTGCAACATGCACATGAATGTTAAAAGTCCAATTGTGTTTAAAAACTATAATTAATTCATGTAGGGGTGTATAAACCAGTCTGAGCAAAATTGTTTTACCTTGGTTTCTTTTTATATATCTGATTGAAATGAGTCCAAGAGCTTAGTGATAAGTACAAATCTATTTTTGTTCTTTTTTTAAAGACAAGTTCTTTTAAAATCTGATGAATTCTTCCCTCTTGCTGTAATATATTCAAAAATGAAGGTTTATGAAATTCATAAATAGCTAAAGTACTTCAAATATTGAAGTCTATCATTTTTCTCTTAAGATTGGTAGCACATTCCTCCCTCTACTTTCTATTTTTAGGTAATTAGAAATGTCTTTTAAGCCTGTAAGAGTTGCATGTGTGTTAGCATTAACAATTGTCTCTGCTTTCCCACCTTGCATGATTCTTACATCTTGCATGGCAGCTCCATCTTCCACTTCTTTACAGAACCTGTTTTCTCAAAAGGTACCAGGGATACCATGATGGCTAAAACCAAATATCTTTGCTCAGTCTCCATTTTGTTCACCTTTAGAATCATATTCCTTCAAGAATTTGGAGTCTAGAGTCACAGGAGACAAGATTTTAATTCCAACTCTTTCTTTTATCAACCTCAGATAATAAACTCAGATAATAATAATTCAAAGTTCTTTTGAACACTAAATGAAACAATGCACTTCGAAAAATGATGCTAAATCATTTCTCTCTGGAAGTGCTTGAGTTTTCTGTTTTTTGTTTGTTTTTAAAACACAGGAGCATGGTTTCTCTAGCCATTCTTCATCTCCTTTTTTCTCCTTAAATGTTAAAATTTCAGAGTTGGTCTTTCAGCTGTCAAAGTCTACATTCTATATCATTCTTCCTGGATGACCTCACTTATTTGCATGGATTTAAATATAATCCATGAACTAATGACTACCAAATGTATATCAAGTGCCCTAAATTATCACTCCTGAATTCAAATCTTACATTTCTTATCTGTAATGTCTCTGTAGATGTCCCAGGATAGCCTCAGCTTAGCCTATTAAAAATAGAATTCAAAAAAAAAGTAAAAATAAAAAAATAAAATAAAAATAGAATTCACACCTTCCCCAGAGTACTCTTCTTTACTCAGTTAATGGCAGCAGAACTGTCCACCTGAATCTCAACCATACCCTCATCTCTGCCTTCAACAAGTTGTCAAATCCCATGGACTCTACTCTCCAGTCATTCCTGCATGGCTCTCCTGAGATCTCAATAGACCCCCGACTACCCTCACTCTGTGGTCTCCTCTGCCACATAAATTGAACATTCTACTTTAACTATATTAATCCTCTTCCGCCACAGTTAACAATGCGACTGTTCATTTGTGGAGCTAGTATCCATTTCATTCCTTAATTTACCCAGTATTTACTGAGTGCTTAGTATTAGGAACTCTCTTACATGCTGCTTGATAAGCACCCAGTAGGACTGGGCACTTTATACCTTCTCTTTCCATTGCCTCTTTTCTGAACATTTTGCTGAGTTAATTTGTTATTCTACTTGTATCATAGAGTCGATCCTCTCAGTTACTAAACGGTGAATGTCCTTTCTGTTGCTCTATTTATTTACCCAATGCTTAAAACTCTTAACCTTCTCAGTTATTGATTTAACCAGGGTATATTAGTGGCTACTCTTCCCAGTTGGCACCAGTGGTAAAGAACCTGCCTGTCAATGCAGGAGATACAAGGAGACATTAGAGACTCAGGTTCCATCCCTGGGTCGGGAAGATCCCCTGGAGGAGGAAATGGCAACCCACTCCAGTATTCTTGCCTGAAGAATCCCATGGATAGAGGAGCCCAGCAAGCTACAGTTCATGGGTCACAGAGTCGGACATGACTGAAGCGACTTAGCATGCATGCAATGAACCATGCACAGTTTTAAACGCACAAAATTTATAATGCCCCTCTTTCAGAGTGCTTCCATTCTCTTAAAATATATTTCTATTTCTACCTTTTGGAAAATTCTGTATTAGAGAAAGCTACTCTCCTCCTATTCCCATTCCAAACCAACTTTGAGATATTCCATTTAGCCACTGCTGATCTTTTCACTGGCACTCAGATACTGCTTAACTAAAAATGGGGTACACCCTGCTGCTTATCTCATAAAGCCTAAACAACTTGTCTTAAGCTCTAAAGTTAGACATGACTGAATACAACTTAACTAGATTTCAAAGTTATTTTCTACTTATTCTCTACCCCTACCTTGTGCTTTTACTAAAACTTGTTACTTGTTCTTTCCCAAGTCTTTTTGCACAGTAACTGCTGACGGGAATGTCTTTTCTTCCTAGCTCTAAGTATACACATTTTTAAGGGCCAAATTGGCTATCACTTATTTTATAAATTATTTCATGGTCAGTAAAGACAGAAAGATGGCTCTTTCCATTTCTAACATATGTCTAATATATATTTGGGTCTCATCAATTTCCTAGGTTGAATTTGAAGATTCAATATTTTGTTTGTAACAGGCTTATCTCTCCCATTATAACACAATGGCTCTTATTATTGCTCTCTCACACTACATCTCATATAGTTCTTTCACAAAGATAAATCATGAGGACACCATATTATGATCAAAATATCAATTCATTGACCTTCTCCTTTTCCCACCCTCAGAAGAGAATGGACATCTAGATGCATTGAAACATAATAGGAAAAACAATGAAATTACAAAGTAAAAAAACATAAGTATTCTCCCTAGGAATCCACTAATTATTTCTATAATCTGGACATACTTTTAAGAGGGAAGTCTCAGGAAAGGCACAGGTGATTACTGACAAGATATCTATGATGTGGAAGTTGAGAGGGTGGGCTCTAAAGTGTCAGAAAGGATTTGAGGCTTAATTTGATCAATTACGATTTCAGCATTAGGAGCTTATTCCCACATCAGTAAAATGAAGATGATATGATAGCTTGAGGACTAACTTTGTTAATAAACGTAAAGCAAATGAAATACTGCCCAAAACAAAGAAACTTAGCTATTATTATCCTTAAGCTTTATTTGTTTTTTTACCCACAAAACTGGAACTGGTATAGTTGATCTTAGACTAAATTATTTATTCAATGCCTATATTCTAATAAATAATAAAAAGTTTAGGATTAGGTTATAACAAATATTTTCTATTTAAGCATGTCATAATTGCTCTATGTAAACACACTGCAGCTTTCTCTCATTTTCCCCAAATTGTGACTCTTTTTTGAGACTTACTTTGATTTGATTACTGAATGTCAGTTGATGAGTCAAAGCTGCCTGATCAAGGTACAATAAAATATAGCTCACATTCATTATTATTAGAGGCAAGAAGCCAAAATGATGCAGTAAGTTGGCTGTTCATGTCAGTTCTATTGATCAAATAAATTAGAATGAAATTTAAGAAGACAAGCATAAGGAATTTTACTCTTTACTATCCATGAAAAAGAATCAATGATGGTGGTTTTATAACAAGTTCTTAAGCCTTGGATACACATCTAACTGATGTTTGGAAGAATATCGCTATTTTCATTAGTTATAATGTGAGTTTAGAAACAAACTTCTCCGTGTTCAAACTGATATTTTTCTTGTTAAATTTAACAGAGTGGTAATAAACAATATTGGTTCTTCAGTGCAGAAAATGCTTCAGGGACTCTATCTTTTATAACTATTTATTTTAAGAAGTGTTCTAAAGTTTTTATAAGTGCTTTTTTACTTCACAGGTGCTTGGGGCTGGAAGGGTTCCTGAGAGTTCACTGTCCTGCCTTAAGGCAGAGTGAACCTAACCCTCCTAGAGGAAAAAGATGAAGAATTTAAGAATTCTACTATTCCTCAGTGGGACCACCCTCCTTGATGCACTAGCCCCCCAAACCAAGCTCAGTTCAATAAAGCGTATGACACAGAACCAAAACCTTTTAAGATTTTTTTTTCAGTTGAGGTGCAGAAAGCTTCAGATGCAACAGTTTAAATGCCGAAAATAATCCTCAACAGAAAAAGTGAGTCTCAATATTTGAATGCCTGCTATCATTTATTATTACTAAATCCAGTTATTATTTTTAAATCATTGTTATCTAGTTAGGTTTTAATATGGGTGTATTTTGCATTAGTAGGTTTTAAGTAGAGTCCAGTCACCAAAATTTATCACTTTAATAAAAAAGGAAACAGTTGCTTAGGAATAAGGAAAGACAAAGGCTTAGATATGCATCTCAAAAGTATATTGTATTCAACCATGAGAGTTCATCGTAAATGATGATATCTAAAGAAATGCTTGGATGTGGAAACTCAATGAGAAAAGAACTGTTTCTTATTAGCTTTAACAGCAGGGTTTGTTATCATTTAAATGCATGCTCTAATACACTTAGTGTTTTGTGCTACATTTAACAAGATTAAGGGAACACACACTGTTTCAACTCAAATCTTTATCAGAAATCAGAGGCAAGCCTCATTTCTTGACAAAACATTCTCTTGTGGCTCATTCTTGGAGCAAGTTCCACATCAGTAAATCTGTTTACCCAGGTGGACATTGCTCAATTAAAGGATTTTCCTTTCAGGTAACTCTTAGCTTTCCTGAACTTTGAAAACTTTATCCAAAACTTCTAAAAATTGATGTATCTGAGAAGTAGCATAAAATTTAAAAAATTTGAATATAGCAATGCATTAAGAGAAAATTAGAAGGATTAGAGCTCAGAATTCTTACACAATTTCACTACAATGCTACAGGTAATCAGATTCCCAGGACAAGTAGTAAATATTAGATAGCCTCCGTAAAAAAAATAAAAAACAACCACATCTCATCATCTCCTTCATCAATGCATTAATTTTTCCACTTTGAAAAGTTTGAACTGCTTGATGTAAGCTTCTGGGAACTTCACCCAAAAAGTGCTTAGATATCAACTTTCAGATAATCTTGTTGAAAACTTTAAACTGCCAAGTGCTCCTACGTAAGAAATTCTTTTTTAAAGTACAATATCTTCCCAGTTTCTTACATTTTACATCTTATGTTTTTCATTGCATTTATATGATGAGTGAAAGTATGCATATTTTAAATCTAGGTCAGCATGGTTCTAAACATTTTATTTCTACATTTTATTCTTCAAGTTCATAGATATTTACAGCTTCTGGTTTTTTTTTTTAATTTTCCACATTTGTAAGTAACAAAATATTATGACTGA
This sequence comes from Cervus elaphus, assembly GCF_910594005.1. Taxonomy (NCBI): domain Eukaryota; kingdom Metazoa; phylum Chordata; class Mammalia; order Artiodactyla; family Cervidae; genus Cervus; species Cervus elaphus. Next base: position 24,138,248 of record NC_057845.1, on the reverse strand, counting down.
TACATAAAAGTGCTTTTGTATAGTTCTTTTTGTTTAGTAAATATATTAATAATTCACAATTATTTGAGCATCACATACCTGATGGATTTTTGGCACTTTCAATTGATTATAGTTCTCCATAAAAGACTAAAAATGTATCTATTTTCTATCAGTTTATCAATCATCTACATTCAATGATATGATGGCAAGGTCATAGCTATACTTCCGTGGTAAGTAGAATAATTCCCACCTCCTTATTCTCTGACTTGTGAATATGTTAACTCACATGGTAATGATTTTGCAGATTTGATTAAGGATACTGACCTTGAGAAGGAGAGATTACCCAAGTGGGCCTCATCTAATCACACAAAGACTTAAAGGTGGAGAACCCATTGTGGCTTCGATCAGAAAGAAAGATGTGAAGATAGAGGATCAGAGAGATGCAGTATGAAAAAGGAAAAAAAGAAAAACTGACTTGCAGTTCTTGGCTTTGAAGATGGTGAAGTGGGACCATGAGCTAAGGAATGAAAGCAGCCTCTAGAAATGGGAAAACACGGGATACACATTTTCCCCTAGAGCCTCCAGAAAGAAGTGCAGCTTGGCCAACATTTAAATCAGTGAGACCCAGGTTAGACTTAAGACCTAAAATGCTGTATATTAATAATAAATTCATATAATTTCAGCCCCTGAATTTGTGATCATTTGCTCGGGCAGCAATAGAAAAATGAAACAAAATCTGAGGGTTTTGAATTTTTCCCCAAATTGTTAAAGATAAACCAACTTATTTCTATGTGAACTTACTTAACAAAATGTTATACACCTTTTTTTTCTCCCTACATTACAAATTTTAGTTATAAAATTTTCTCTATTCCTCTTCTTCACTAAATTTCTCTTGGATTAATCTATTGCATCACTATTGCCTTTTCTCTGTCTTTTTCTCTCAACTATTCATTTTAGTGTTAGGTTGTCATGAATCCTTCATAGGATATAAACACACAATGAGATAGTATGAATGGATATATGTAGTACATGCAAATAGACCTACATCCTCCCTTTCCACTCCTATGGGCATCTTTTTTGGCATTTTTCTTTCCAGATCCACCCTTTTAAACTTGTTGCAAATCAAGAAAACCACAAAAGGAAAATAAATGACTTTATCAATTTCCCAACCACTAGCAAGTTTTTTTTCCTTCGTTTTCTTTGCTGCCACTTTTCTCTGAATAATTTTTAACTGATTTCCTATCAATTAAGTTGTTTAGATTGAGGCATGATTTAGCAACATGGGAGTTTTTCATTTGAATTGCAAGAATTCCAAAGAGGCGGAAACAAGGTTGTGTTTCTTTCTTACAGCACTACCACCTTTGGACTTTGGGAAGCAATATTTGAACTTTGTGTAAGCTGCCAGCAAGGATCACCTCAATGATACCATCCAGTAATGCTGTCAGAAAAGTGCTAGTTCAAATTTAGAGTGCTAAAATTTGGAAAATTTTCATTCATTTCCCAAGGTCCTTAGATGACAAATGTCAAATTACAGACTTGTTTATTTCCTTTACGGAAAATTTACAAGTAAACTATTTAGGTATCAGACAAAATGTCAACTCCTTATTTTAAACTTTGGTGGTGATGGCTGTGGTTTAGTCGCTAAATTGTGTCTGACTATCTGCAACCCCATGGACTGTAGCACACCAGACTCCTCTGTCCATGGGATTTTTCCAGGCAAGTATACCGGAGTGGGTTGCCATTTGCTTCTCCGGGGGATCTTCCCCACCCGGGGATTGAACCTGGGTCTCCTGCATTGCAGGCAGATTCTTGACCAACTGAGGCACCATTGTAAACTTTGTATTATGGTAATTAAATAATGTAAATTTACAATTCTGTAAATAATACCACCCTGTAGAAGTATAAACATATTCATAAACAACACCAGTTAGAGATATCTATAAAGTGATGCTTTCTCTTTGTGAAAATAAATAAATAAGGTGTTAGCCACTCAGCCGGACTCTTTGAAACCCTATGGACTGTATCCTGTGAGGTTCCTCTTTCTATGGAATTCTCCAGGCAAGAATACTGGAGTGGGTTGCCATTCCCTTCTCAAGGAGATCTTCCTGACCCAGGGATCAAACCCAGTTCTCTGGCATTGCAGGCAGATTATTTACCATCTGAGCTATCAGGGAAGTCACCAGTTAAGAGATATTTGTAAAGTGATACTTTCTCTTTAACACAGACCAAATTAATACCTAGAGTTTATCACGTTGAAATATATTTGTGTTCAAATTGAAAACAGGTAAAGTACTATTTGCGAGATGGTGCATCTTCTTACAAAATATGGATTGGGCTTAGTCTCTAGGAAACAATAAATTGCAAGTCAAGAGATTTGAGTTCCAGTCTCAGTTCAGCTACATAAAAGACAGGTTAACTTTACAAGTTAACAAAAATGGGGATGGATGATCTGTTTTCTGAAAAATCAGAACAATGGTGACTTCCTCATGGGTTATCTTCTTAAGGGTAAATGTGATATTACATCTGACATGTTTGTGTCTCAGCCCTTAATAATGTATCTTTTATTGAACAAAAGTATGTGCTGAGTGAATTAATGAATTATTTAAAAGGATCGAAAAACTTCTTCAAAAATTGTAACAAACTATGTAAAAGTAGCATATTGGTCCCATCTATATAAATATTATGCTTCCTTATTAAAGAGAAAGAGAAAACAGGACTTCCCTGGTGGTCCTGTGGTTAAGAATCTGCCTACCAATGCAGAGGACACAGGTTCAATCCTTGGTCGGGAAGATTGCACATGCCTTGGGTCAACTAAGCCTGTGTTGACCCATACAACTACTGAGCCCATACTGTGACTACCGAAGCCTGGGTGCCTAAAGGCCATGCTCTGCAACAAGAGAAGCCAGCGCAGTGAGAAGCCCACGCACTGCAACAAGAGCAGACCCTTCTCGCCACAACTAGAGAAAGCCCCATGCACAGCAACAAAGACCCAGCACAGCTAAAAATAAATACATTTTAAAACGAGAGAAAGAAAGGGGAAAGAAGAGGAGGAATAACAGCATCACATGAGTTATACATATTGATCTCCTGAATAAAAAGGAACATCTTTGAGACGAAAAAGATGGTAAAAATGCAATTGTGATATAATTTTATTTTAGGCCATGGATTCTAGTACATAGAGCATCATTTATAAAGATAGGTAGTTATCAATTTCTATCCCTCCCATTAACTTATTTGGCCTTGGCTAAGTTACTATGTTTGGAGTCTAAATTTCCTCCTATGTCTGCAGGAGTTTCTATCATTACCTTGTCAAGTGTATTAAAGGTTGGTCACTTATTCAAATCCATAGCCCTCTATTCCTGAGCATACAGCGGATCACATTCCTCTGCCCCTCCTGTATCACCAGGCACATGACTGTGTTCTGGTCAATGGGATGTGAAGAGAAGGGAAGAGTGTCCTATAAAACCTGCTCCACAGGCTCTTTGCTGCTGTGTCCTTCCTACCTACTGGAGGGGGGTTCCAAAGGAGACCTAGGAAGCTAGAGGTCAGAGGTGGCAGACCTGGCCCTCCAGGGTCCTGAGTAACTGTGATCAAAGCCCTCCTCTTGCTGCGGCACTGCTTAGGACTATCATGTGGTCAACACTCAATTGCCGTCATATAGTTGAACCAGTGTATGCTCGGATCTTTTTGTTATTACAGGCTCCTCTGTTTCTGGTGAGGTTTGAAGCCTACTCAAGATACTTCTCAAAAATTAATAGGTTTCATTGTAGTTATTTTTATTAATTTTCAATTGCTGTGTAACAAATTACTACATGCTTAGCAGCTTCAAATTAAACATAAATATTTCTGATAAATATTTCAGAGTATTTTGGATCCACTGAATTTGAAACACACCCCCACTCTGCTCCCCAAATTAACCAGCTTCCTTACCATTTCCCAAGTTTGTAGAGGCATTTCCTGTCCTTAATTCACAGACCAGCAGATTTTCGGTGGCTCCTGACTGCAGAAAGCCCAGCTCCACCTCCCTGGTTCACAAAGCCTATGACTAACCTCTTTGGTGGGCATTAAAACCACAGCTCCCAACCCTGAGGCGAAGAGCCATTTTAAATATTTAACAATTTGTTTGTTAACTGAAATGAGGCTCCAAGTAAGAACTTAGATTGTAATTGTTTGACATTCTAATTATCTTTTAAGTTTTACTCTTGTTCAATCCCACAGTTATTATCTCACACTTTCCATGAGTCAGCAGTCCAAGGTTGCCTTCCCCAGGTCCTTTCCTCACAGCGTCACTTTGTTACTATTGTTCCGTCACGCAGTTGTGTCTGACTATCGGTGACCTCGTGGACTGCAGCACGCCAGGCTTCCCTGTCCTTTACTATCTCCTGGAGTTTGATCAAACTCATGTCCATTGAGTCAGGGGTGCCATCCAATCATCTCATCCCCTGTCATCCCTTTCTCCTCCTACCCTCAATCTTTCCCAGCACCAGGGTCTTTTCCAATGAGTCGGCTCTAGTATTAGAGCTTCAGCTTCAGCATCAGTCTTCCCAATGAATATTCAGGCTTGATTTCCTTCAGGATTGACTGGTGTGATCTCCTTGTAGTCAAGAGACTCTCAAGAGTTTTCTCCAGCATCACAGCTCAAAAGCATCAATTCTTTGTTGCTCAGCCTTCTTTATGGTCCAACTCTTACATCCATACATGAATACTGGAAAAATCATAGATCTGACTATATGTCACATGGCTATAATCAAAGTGCCAGCTAAGCCTGAGGTCTCATGGGAATCTTATAGTCTTTCCCTAAACTCACATGGTTCCTTCAGCTGAAAAACACATGGCTGCTTGCTTCCTCAACAGGAGATTATTTTCCAAAACCTTATCAGATTAGGTCAAGCCCACTCAATATAATCTCTTAACCCTAAATTAACAGATTAGGGAATTTTCATAATGTCTGCAAAATCCCTTCATCTTCCCCACATAAGCTAACAACAAAAAGAGTGACATCTCCCCTTCTCTGCCACATCCTGTTGTCAGAAGCACTCATGAGTTCCACCCACTCTAAAAGGGGTTACACCTTTATGAATTGGGGGTCCCCCTTTGAGTGTCTCTGTAGAGATAAAGAGAAGAAAGTGCCACGAGAAGCACCCAGGTTCTCTATAGGCATTTTGTTAGGTGACAGCTGAAGGACTGGACTGTGAAAGCAGTGCTGCAAAAAGTTTAAGTCTGAAAATATTTGACAACAAAAACTGCAGCAATTTATGTAGCAGGTAATGAAAAGACATTAGAATTACTTTTAGTGAAATAGAGAAACTACATAAATGCCACAAAGTAACATGAAACAGCAAGTATAAGGATTGAAATACACTTGATTTCATTAAGTATATCATTTCTTGTGTCTTGGATATTAAAAACTTCATTGAAAATGATGGGTGAGCTAGAGACCCAAGGAGCTGTATAATGCATTTGCCAGTTTACCACAAAAAAAAAAAAAACATGAGTTTCTGGAGAAACTGTATATTTGAATGAAAAAGTCCAGGGTAAATCTGACCATTCTATTTAAAAGCTTTGAGTGTTTGTGGGAGAAAAAGCCAATAGGGAAACAAATGAAACCTTAATAGAAATTTGGTTACACAAATTATTTTCCATATTTCCTAAATTACTAGACTTAGCATCAATGTTATAGTCTAGACTAGAACATGAACTAGGCCATATTTTGCCCTCCTGTTTTAAAGACAAGACTTCAGTTATTTTATATCTTTTAATTCATTTTACAAACATTTTGTTCCAGTGATTGTTTAAACACATTAATAAAAAAACAAGACCTAGCTATATGTTTGTAAATCCATTTCACAGATGAGGTAATGGAGGCCCACGCAAGCTAAATGTCCTCAGACTATCACCCTCATCTGCTTTTAACCCACACACAGTGATTCTCTTCTCATGGCTCATTTCCCCCACTGATCATTTGTCTGACTTTCAGTGATTTTCCTTCTCTAACCTTTACTCTTCTCATCCACAAGAAGGAGAAGAGCAGAAGGTTAAACTTTCTATAATTTTCAGGAAATCTTTCTTTTGTGGCTTCTCACTTGGCATAATAAAAGTGACAACGTTAATCAGAACCTGTGCTGAATAATGTAAATGTCTTACATATTTTAGAGGATGGCTAAAAGTAGGAATCAGCCTCTCTCCCGCCATAGCTCTATAGTAAAACGACTGCATGATAATAAAGCATTAGAGGTATACAGGAAAGAGTAACACAGCATGCCTGGCTGCTATCTTTACAAAGACAGGCTTGTAAATGTGAACCTTAGCTGGCATCTGTGAACTTGGATTTTGGAAGAGTTCCTGTCATTTTTTAAATGATAAACATGGTTTATTGTGTCTAAACTCTTTGTATAAAGAATACAATTTGTGCTGAATATCTTTTTTTTCTTTTTCTTGAGTTTAGAATTTCGGTACCTGCTAGGCAGAAGGTGTCTATGTAAATGGACTCAATAAAAACCTAGGACACTGTAAAGTAATTAGCCTCCAACTAATAAAAAAAACAAAAAAAAACCCTAGGACACAGGCAGAAGAAGAGTGAAAGACAAAAACAAAAATATATAATAAGTGAAACAGAAACAATAACCGAAATGGTACATACTAAGCCACCTGTGTTAGTAATCACTTTGAATGTCAATGATCAAAATGCACCAATTAAAAGGCAGAAACTATCAGAATTAGTAAAAAAAAAAAAAAAAAAAAAAAAACAAGACGTAGCTATATGTTTGTCTATGAATTGAGTTGGCCAAAAAGTTTGTTCAGGTTTTTCTGAACAATAGATGGGGAAACAGTGGAAACAGTGTCAGACTTTATTTTTGGGGGCTCCAAATTCACTGCAGATGGTGACTGCAGCCATGAAATTAAAAGACGCTTACTCCTTGGAAGGAAAGTTATGACCAACCTAGACAGCATATTAAAAAGCAGAGACATTACTTTACCAACAAAGGTCCATCTGGTCAAGGCTATGGTTTTTCCAGTAGTCAAGCATGGATGTGAGAGTTGGACTGTGAAGAAAGCTGAGTGCCGAAAAATTGATGCTTTTGAACTATGGTGTTGGAGAAGACTCTTGAGAGTCCCTTGGACTGCAAGGAGATCCAACCAGTCCATCCTAAAGGAGATAAGTCCTGAATATTCATTGGAAGGACTGATGCTGAAGCTGAAACTCCAATACTTTGGCCACCTGATGCGAAGAACTGACTCATTTGAAAAGCCTCTGATGCTGGGAAAGACTGAAGGCGGGAGGAGAAGGGGATGGCAGAGGATGAGATGGTTGGATGGCATTACGGACTCAACAGACATGACTTTGAGCCAACTCCAGGAGTTGGTGATGGACAGGGAGGCCTGGTGGGCTGCAGTCTCCATGGGTTTGCAAAGAGTCGGACACAACTGAGCAACTGAACTGAATTGAATACCTATAAAGACATATAAAGATTAAAAATAGGTGGGTGGAGAAAAATATTCCATGCTAATACTAATCAAAAGAAAGCAGAAGTATCTACATCAATTTCAAACAGAATATTTCAAAGTAAGGAAAGTTACCAGGAATAAATTGCACTACATAATCATTAGAGGTTAATTCTCCAGAAAAATATAAAAATCTTTAAGGTATGTGCACCGAACAAGAGTGTCAAACTATGTGAAGCAAAAATAACAGATGCAAAGAGAAATAGATGACTCACTATCATAGTTGGAAACTTCTTCAATACCACTGTATGAGAAATGGACAGATCCAGTGGGCAGAAATATCAGTAAAGACAGTTAAACAATCAATTGGTTGTAAGTGACTATACAGACATATTTAACCACAGCAGAATACACATTTTCTTCAAGCTCACATGGAACACCCACCAAAACATACCACATTCTAGTTGAAAAACACACTTTAACAAATTTGAAAGAATAGAAATTATACAATGTTTGCTTTCAGATAACAATGGTATTACACTAGAAATCAGGAATAAAAAGATAACTGAAAATTTCCACACTCTTAGGTATTAAACAACATGCTTCTAAATAGCACAAGGGCTAAAAGGAAATATCAAGAGAAATTAAACATTATTTTGAAAGAAATGAAATAGGAACACACCAAAATTGCAGCAAAGGCAATGCTTAGAGGAAAATGTATAGTATTGAATATAACATATGTTAAAAAAGAAATATCTAAAATCAGTAACCTGAGTCTAACCTTAGGAAACTATAAAAGAAGAGCAAATAAGTCTAAAGTAAGCAGAATAAAATAGATAATAATTACAGCACAGATCAATCAAGTGGAAAACAAGAAACCAACAGAGAAAGTAAATAAATATAAAAGCTGGATCTTTGAAAAGATCAATATAATTGATAAACTTCTAGCCAGACTGATAAAAAATAAAGGACACAAATTATTAACAACAGAAAAAAGGGAACACCACTACAGAAGATTCATGGATATTACTAGGATAATAAAAGAGTAGTATGAACAATTCTATGCCACAAATTTGATGACACAGATGAGGTGAACCAATTTATTAAAAAACACAATATGCCAAAACTCACAGAAGAATAAATAGGCAATCTGAATAAACCAATACTTATTAAAGAAATAAAAAATAATCAATAACCTTCCAAAACAGAAAACACCAGCCCTAGATGGATTCACTAATGAATTCTACCAAACACTGAAGGAAGAAATTATACCAATTATTTACAATCTGATTCAGAAGATAGAAGCAGATGATATACTTCTTAACCCTTTCTATGTGACCAACATTATTGTAATACCAAAATCGGGCAAAGACATCATATGAACACTTCGAATCAATGTCTCTCATGAACACAGATATATAAATCCACAATACAATATTAGCATAGTCAAATCCAACAATGTATAAAAAGGGTTATACATAACAACTAAGTGATGTTCCCCCCCATCTGTGCAGGGTTATTTCAATATTAAAAAATCAATTATTATAATCTATCATATCAAATTTTGGGGGGCTTCAAAATCACTGCAGATGGTGACTGCAGCCATGAAATTAAAAGATGCTTGCTTCTTGGAAGAAAAGTTATTACCAACCTAGACAGCATATTAAGAAGCAGAGACATTACTTTGCCAATAAAGGACCATTCAGTCAAAGCTATGGTTTTTCCAAAGAATTGATGCTTTTGAACCGTGGTGTTGGAGAAGACTCTTGAGAGTCCTTTGGAAAGCAAGGAAATCCAACCAGTCCATCCTAAAGGAAATCAGTCCTGAATATTCATTGGAAGGACTGATGCTGAAACTCCAATACTTTGGCCACCTAATGTAAAGAACTGACTCATTTGAAAAGACCCCGATACTGGGAAAGATTGAAGGTGGGAGGAGAAGGGGACGACAGAGGATGAGATGGTTCGATGGCATCACCAACTCAATGGACATGAGTTTGAGTAAACTCCGGGAATTGGTGATGGACAGGGAGGCCTGGCGTGCATGGGGTCGCAAAGAGTCGGACCTGATTGAGTGACTGAACTGAACTGAACTGATCATATCAACAGGCAAAAAAAGGAAAAAGCACATGATTATATAAATAGATGCAGAAAAAGCACTTGGTAAAATTCAACATTCGTTCATGATGAAAACTTTCAGTAAACTAGAAAACAGAGGGAAATACCTTAACCTTGGTAAAGAACATCTACTAAAAACTTGCAGATCACATTGTACTTAACAGTGAGAAACTATTACTAAAAGCTTTCTCTCTGAGCTAAGGTGAAAGGCAAGGATGTTCCCTTCTCATCACTACTTTTCAACATCAAACTGGAAGTTCCAGATAGTCCAGTAATACAAGAAAAGCAGTGGCGGGGGGGGTGGGGGTCGTAAAAAAGACTGGAAAGAAAGAAAGTTGTCTTTAATCATAGATGATATGATTTCCTACATATAAAATCTGAAAGAATCAACTAAAAACTTCTGGGTCTATTGTGTAATTATTGCAAGATTACAGTATGCAAAGTTTGGAGGACAATTTGGCAGTTTCTTATGATATAATCTAGTAATCCTGCTCCTTGACATTTACTCAAATGAACAGAAAATTATGTCCACATGAAAACTTGCTCATGGAAATTATAGCAGCTTTCTTCATAGGTGCCAAAACTCAGAAGCAACCAAGATTTATTAAAAAAAAAAAAAAAAAAAAACTATGGTATCCAACTCTTTGCAATCCTAGGGACTATAGCCTGCCATGTTCCTCTGTCCATGGGATTCTCAAGGCAAGAATCCTGGAGTGGGCTGCCATTTCCTACTCCAAGGGATCTTCCCAACTCATGGAATGAACCCTTATCTCTTTTGTCTCCTGCATTGGCAGGTGGATTCTTTACCACTAGAGTTACCTGGGAAGCCCTGTATAAAGAAAATGCAATATTATTCAACCCTAAAAAGAAATAAGGTATAAAGCCATGAAAACACAAGGAAAAAATTTAAGTGCATGTTATTAACTGAAAGAAGCCAATCTTAAAAGGTTATATATTGTATAACTCCAACAGCACAAATTCTGGAAAAAGCAAAACAATGGAGACAGTGAAAACTCTGATTATCAGGGGCTGGGTTATGGAAAGAAATAAATAGGTGAAGCACAGTGGATATTTAGGGCAGTGAAAATGATCTGTATGATGCCATAATGATGGACATATGTCATGATGTGTATGTGTATTAATTGTTCAGTCACGTCTGACTCTTTGCAATCCGATGCACTGTAGCCCTCCAGGCTCCTCTGTTCATGAGCTTCTCCAGGCACGAATACTGGAGTGGGTAGCCATTTCCTTCTCCAGGGGATCTTCCCAACCCAGGGATCGAACCCAGGTCTCCTGCATTGCAGGTGGATACTTTACTACCTGAGCCACCAGGAAAGCCCCACACATCATTATACATTCCTCCAAACCCATAGAATGTACAGCACCAAGAGTGAACTATAACATAAACTAGGGGCTTTGGGACATTACAATGTGTCAATGTAAATTTATCAATTGTATGAAATGTACCACTCTTGAGGTGGATTTTGACATTGACAGAATCTATGTATGTGTGGTGGTGCTAGTGCTAAAGAACCCAATGACCAATGCAGAAGACATAAGCGATGCTAGTTCAATCCCTCAGTTGAGAAGATACTCTGGAGGAGGAAATGGCAACCCACTCCAGTACTTTTGTCTAGGAAACCCCATGGACAGTGGAGCCTGGAGGGCTACAGCCCATTGGGTCACAAAGATTCAGACACGACTGAGGCGACTTAGCACGTCTGCCCACACATGTACCTGCAGGAGGAAACAAGGGGCATGTGGAACCTCTTCACCTGTCCCTCTGTTTTGCTGTGAGCCTAAAACTGCTCAAAACAAAAAGTCTAATTTAAAAAAAAAAGAGGAAGAAAACCTAATGAGTAAAATGTCAAAGGGAAATGTTAAAAAGAAAACAAAAGAAAACAACAAACCTTGGACACTAAATCTCTGATGCTTTTTCGGTTGTCAACACTTTACATATGTTGTCACAATCTGATGCTGGAGGAATTAAGTACCTCTTGTTTACTCTGATGGGAGAGAATTCATGGAAACCTGAGTATGATTTCCAGTGGACTTCCCCATGCATTTCTCCCCTTTAATGGCTTTGTATCCTTTTGCTCTAATAAACTTTAACTGTGATTTGTCTACTTGTTCAATCCTCTGATACTTCCCAGGGAATCAGTGAATCTGGGGATGGTCTTCTGGACTCTACACAGAGGGCTATCAGAACTTTCACATGCGGGGAGCCGGCCTGACTGCTCAGGCCCCTTCTCGGCCCTGAGAGAGATCAAAAGGTCCCTCTCTGTCCCGCCACCCCTGATTTGTTAAAGTGCAAATTGGCCTTTCTCACCTCCCTCAAGGAAATCGCTGCAGCCACCATTTGCCCATTTTCCTGACTCTGATAAGATTATCGGGCTCCTGTGAATGGCTTATGTCTAGGTAGTCTTTACCTGATTGTAAGACGCTGGTGCCATGCTCTGCTGGAGTTAAGATAAAACTCCTGAGCTAAAACTAGTGTCTGCAGTTCTGCACGTATGCAAGTCTTTGATCTAAAATTTGGTGAATCCTGTTAGTATATATATGTATGTTACTCCTCAATAAAGTCGTCGGAATCAATCACAAGCTGACTCCGTCCCTCTCAACCCCATCTTTCTTAGTCTTTTATTTCTCAGGTGCACTGGTGATTGCGTCCTTGACCTGTTCATCTAGCCGGCAGGCCCGGCATTCACAAGGCTCAGAGTTGCCATTATTTAGTTATTTTTCAAGTTTGCTAGTGATATATAGCTATGTGTCACTGTGGTTTAATTTTTCTGACTTGAGTAACTTTACTCTCTAATTGATGGGCTTGTCCAGTGGCTCAGTGGTAAAGAATTCGCCTGCAATGCAAAAGCTGCAGTAGACATGGGTTCAGTCCCTGGGTTAGGAAGATCCCCTGGAGGATGGCACGGCAACCCACTGCAGTATTCTTGCCTGGAGAATCCTGAGAACAGAGGAGCCTGGTGGGCTACAGTCCATGCGGTCACAAAGAGTCAGACCTGACTGAAGCGACTTAGCACGCATGCATGCATTCACATTATCTAATTGATAGGGACATTTCAGTTAATAGATAAGTGTGAAATAAGTAATATCATTGTAATTTACAAATTTTGTGCCTATAATCCCTAAATTGGGAATAACATAATCTTGCTCCAATCAAGCTTGGATGAATGCTAAGCACTGACTTGCTTTGTGTCAAAAGAGTTAAAAATCAGAGAAAAAGTTTCAGTACTCTTCTGCTGTTTGTGTTGGGAATTTAATAATAAGGGGCAGTGAAAGCACATGTACAGAAATTGTTGAAGTGCTCTGTCCGTATTCTCTTTAGGACTGAGTTTTTAGAAATATCAGTTGCTGACAGGTCTCAGCTGATTCCCTCCTCAGGAAACACTTGCCAAGGGTGACATTCCTTCACCATGCACGGGGGCTGAACGCCTTGCTCTGTCATATCCTCCTTCCTTCCCTTGATCACGGAATTTGTTCTCAGTTCACTCCCCAATAACTCCCTGAAAACAAATCCAAATGGAATCCAAGGGAAAGCCATAACATATGAAGTCTCTGTTAAATTTCAAAGGAAACAGTCTATCTAAGTCTTCAAGATGTCTCAAATTATAAAACAATTCCTAATTTAAGAATTGATGGGAATTGTCCCTGTACCCTTACCTTTTTTATATATAAATTCAACTGCAATGAATGGACATTAATAAGCTGCAATTTTATCAAGGGTAGGTGTTTTAATCTCAAGCAGTTATGCAAGAAATGGTACATGGTATTTTTAAAATTTTAGCATAAATACATAATATACTAGATAAATGAATTCAATGAAGTTTTCTTATTGTGACAATTGTGATCCAAAAACATTTCTATCCAATAGTAAGTTGAATTTCTCATTTGCAAAATTTTGAGTATCTTCTCAGGGTTATTTAATCAACAAGTATTTTTTCAGTGCTCTGCAAATTTTCATCACTGAAAGCCCTGGGGACATGGGAAAAACATTGAATACAGGCTCTCTAAAAAAAGAGCTTGAAATCTGGAGGGCACTCAAGGGGTCATTCTCATCACTAAACATTGAAAAAATACAAGTGTATTCAAGATTGTGTTTTTCTAACTGCCACATACCACATGCCATTGGCTACTTAAATCTTCCTTTTGTGCCTTCAGAATGCTCATTTTGTTTGCAACATGAATGAATCATGACTAGTCCCAGCCAATGACAACAATCCACTTGAGAATAGTTGATTTTCCAGGTTTTTTTTCCTAACTAGGGGTGGCCATGTGACTTGCTTGTGGCCAATAAGATGCAAGGAGATACTGGTGGCAGGGCTAGTGGTTTTGCTTCTTTCCATGTCTTTCTTCCCTGAAAACAGATACACAATGCCTAGAATATATATGTATCTATACCTACATATATTGTGCATGCATATAGACATATATGTATGTACATGAATACATGTACATAGGTGTGCATATGTATATAGAGCATATATATTCTTTAAATTTATATAAGTAATATATATAACATTCTAAATCTCCTTTTTTCATTCACCCATGCTTTTGGATCTCTCAAATGTTTTTAGGTACAGCTATTTCCTTTAACCAAGAAACATGCCATCAAATGACACTATGCAATGCAAACATAAACACTGTTTCAACGGTTTTACCACTACAAACAACACTTCAGTAAACATCAAAATCTAAGTGTTCTCATGAATAAGTGTGCCTAGTATGGAATGTTGTGGCATACAATGTATACACATGTTCATTTTTCCTAGATACTGACAACTGCTCTATAGAGTTGTACTCTCTACACTCCTGCAAAGCATAGATGAAGGTGCCCATTTCTTCACACCTTTTCCAAAACTGGTAACATCAGATTTTTATTTTCTGAATCTGATGGGTGAAGATATTTCACCATTATTTAAATATTATTTCCAATGACTGAGAAGCAGCTGAGAATGTTTGCATATGTTTTTTTTTAAAATTCTTCTCGTTTGTTTTGTTTTTACACTCCAGATAAATCAAGTGTTTTAGCATAAGGGAGACTTGCAACTAAAATAAGTCAATATGATCGACAGGTCTAGTCAAAGGACATGAAAATATCCCCATGCTAGGACATGGATTAAGAAATAACTCTCCATTAATTGGTGTCCAGCAGAATTAAGTTGATAGTCTAGAAAATTTCCAAGCATGTGAGGAATGACTTCAGGCATCAAGGTTATTGACTACAGAGGCACATCTAATACTTTAGGCTCTTCTGTAATCTCATGAAAGTACCATATTTTTAGTACATAAACCTCTCTAGCCATGGGTTTTAGTAGTCACAGTGCCCCACTGGGCATGTTTAATAACTTCTCAAGTAGGTGTAAGAAGAGCTCTCTCTCCTAAACTTAGTTCAGTTCTAAACATAAAGTTATACTTGTAAAAGGACCCATGTGTATTCTACAGCACTGTACAAATGGAAGGCATTACCCCCTTACCTAGTGTTGTTGGGGTTAAGTTCTAAGAGTCTGAGTAGTGTGCTTCAACAGGCCTCCAATTACAAAGACACATCTGATTATAAGGATACATTCTTTCTTTTAAGAATATGAATACTGAAGCAAAATCCATCCTGTAATTTTCCTATATAAAATGAAAGCTTAATTTCTTAAAGAGCATGCCATATCATTCTCTAGAGTGTAGAAGCAAATTGTTTGCTTGGGCTTTCCTTGTGGCTCAGCTGGTAAAGAGTCTGCCTGCAATGGAGGAGACCTTGGTTCAGTTCTTAGGTTGGGAAGATCCACTGGAGAAGGGATTGGCTACCCACTCCAGTATTCTTGGGCATCCCTTGTGGCTCAGCTGGTAAAGAATCCACCTGCAATGTTGGAGACTTGGATTCAATCACTGGTTTGGGAAGATCTCCTGAAGAAGGGAAAGCTACACACTCCAGTATTCTGGCCTGGAGAATTCCATGGACTGCATAGTCCATGGGGTTGCAAAGAGTCAGACACGACTGAGTGACTTTCACTTTCACTATGTTCACTACAAATGCCAGAGAATATTCTTTACATCATCTGAAGAGAGGGGCTTTCGTCATCAGCTGATGAAGTATGAACTATATTATCCTTGCCAAAGTCACCGAAAATTAAGCTATGGAGATCACATTGACAAATTTTAGTAAAAAATAAAGTACCCAGATTCTGAGATTATTTTGTGAAATGACAAACCATTTGTTTTTTGTTTTTTTCATTTATTTTTATTAGTTGGAGGCTAATTACAATATTGTAGTGGTTTTTGCCATACATTGACATGAATCAGCCATGGATTTACATGTATTCCCCATCCCGATCCCCCCTCCCGCCTCCCTCTCCACCCGATCCCTCTGGGTCTTCCCAGTGCACCAGGCCTGAGCACTTGTCTCATGCATCCAGCCTGGGCTGGTGATCTGTTTCACCATAGATATGCAAAACAGAAAAAGAGACACAGATATACAGAACAGAATTTTGGACTCTGTGGGAGAAGGCAAGGGTGGGATGTTTCGAGAGAACAGCATCGAAACCATTTGTTTTATTATGTGTTTCATTACTGTACACCAAATGCCTAACTCACACTTCCTACTACTGTCATCGTCCTCTTATTGTAAAAGAAAAAGATACAAAAGACTTCCAAGAAGTGACACACATCTATATTTGAAGCACTGAATGAATATTTTTAAATTCATTATTTTAAATAAATGTACAGATGTAGAGGTTGGTCTTGTGGACACAATGGGGAAAGGAGAGGGTGAGATGAATCAAGAGAGTGGCATGGACATACATACATCGCCACGTGTAAAACTGAGAGCCAATGGAGACTGCTATGTAACACAGGGAGCCCACTCTGGTCCTCTGTGATGACCCAGAGGAGTGGGACTGGGGATGGGAGGGAGGCTCAAGAGTGAGGGGATATATATGTGTGTGTGTGTGTATACATATGTGTGTGTATACACACATATACATATATACACATGTATATATACATATACACATATGTATATATACACATATATACATATGTGTGTGTGTACACACACACACACATATCGTGGCTCAGATGGTAAAAGATTTGCCTGCAATGTGGGAGACCCAGGTTTGATCCCTGGGTTGGGAAGATCCCCTGGAGAAGGGAATGACTACCCCACTCCAGTATTCTTGCCTGGAGAATCCCATGGACAGTGGAGCCTGGCGGGTTACAGTCCATGGGGTCTTAAAGACATGACTGAGCAAAGAATCTACCTGCCAAGGAGGAGCTGTCGGTTCAATCCTTGGACTGGGAAGATCCCCTGGAGAAGGAAATGGGAACCCACTTCAATATTCTCGCCTGTAAAAACCTCATGTATGGAGGATCCTGGCAGGCTACGAGGGTCCCAAAGAGTCAGGCATGACTTAGCGCCTAAATAACAATGGCTGATTAACATTGTTATATGGCAGAAACCAACACAATGTTGTAAAGCAATTATCCTACTAAAGCTTTTTAAAAATGTACAATGCAATAGTCTATTAAAAGAAGCAATCTATAACTCTTGAGTTAGTGTCAGTGAGTGAAGACATTTTTAGCCGGTATCACCCAACCAGAAAGGCTGTGTGTAAATTTTCAAGTTAAGTAAGATTCCTGTCCAGAGAACCCATGTGAAGACAAACATAAACACATTCACGTAAAGAGACACACACACAACATGCACACCCACACATCCTTGGGGTAACCTCTCCTTCAGGGAAAGGAATGAGCCTGTAAATCGACTTTCTTTAGACAAAATGGCCTGAGAGGCAAGATTAATGGGCTTTTCCTCCAAAGGCTAGACACTGAGCAGTTTTTTTAAGATCATCTACTTCCTGTCTTCTTTTTTCATAAAAGAAATCTGAAGAGTCCTTTGCTGTAAGGGCCACATTTTCTATTAAAGATAACTAATCAAATACACAGTGCATCACTGTGTATAAATGGCACTCACTTCAGTGCTACGACTTTACTCTTTTCTGGGTATGAACATGCTTGAAGAACAGACAGCTCTTTAAAATGGTCATTTTACCCTCAGTAATTTTGAAAGTATCCTATCCCAGCATTTTGTTTCAGGGAAAGTATTGTACAGTAGATTTTCCAATGATATAACATAGCAAATTGCATTATAATTGATAAATTGAACTCATAATCCTAAAGAACTGTATAGAAGTTACACCTTGATAAAGGTCAAAGGTGTCCACTGATTGTTTCCTGAAATTTATTTTCATTCACTATCTTGGTATTGTGTTTTTTGTCAGTTTTGTTGTTTGTTTTTATATTAAATCATATCCAGGAAAGCCTACAACTATCTTTTTGTATATCCATTAAGAAATACATGTATATAAGATAAGGTATATAAGAAACATCCATTTTCCTTATGAACTTCCACAGCTGTATCGCAGAAGTCAAACTATTTATATTTTATAAAATTTTACGTTGTTTATGCCCTATTTTATAGCCTATTTGTTGTAAGTGCTACCATTTGGTGACATTTTACCCAGATGTTTTCACTGTAGCAATAAGCAAAGTGCTACTAAGTCTAAAAAAAAAAAATAACATATCACAACAAAGAATTCTCCTACAAAAATGAGCTACGATCAATAATTTTATGGCTCTTAAGGAATAAAATCATATATAACTTAGTGAAAAGGTCCTCAAGAAGATTTTCTAGCTTTTAGAACTGGCCTCCAAGGTCACTGTGGTAGAGCTATATCTGGTAATGTGGATAGGTCAATGGAAAAACTTCATAAAAACTGGTGATCTCTCCCACAGGAAAAAATGAAATCATAGGGACAGATCATCTTTAAGAAAAATCTTAGCTCTAAGAAGTCTTAGATTACCTCCTATGACTATTTATCCCACTTTTTACACTTGGTAACATTTGCTGTACAAAAGCCACATAGCTACACAGCTAGGAAGGGAAAGAACTGAATTTACGCTCAGTTGATTGATTCCAAGTATGTACGTATGTTTGTATCTTTTAGTCATCATTGCTGGAGAAGGCAATGAATGCACCTCACTCCAGTCCTCTTGCCTGGAAAATCCCATGGACGGAGGAGCCTGGTGGGCTGCAGTCCATGGGGTAGCTAAGAGTCAGACACGATGGAGCACCTTTCCTTTCACTTTTCCCTTTCATTCATTGGAGAAGGAAATGGCAACCCACTCCAGTGTTCTTGCCTGAAGAATCCCAGGGACAGGGAAGCCTGGTGGGCTTCCATCTATGGGGTCGCACAGAGTCGGACATGACTGAATCGACTTAGCAGCAGCAGCAGTCATCATTGCCTTTCAAAGAATTAGTCTGCCTTTCATAATCTGCAAACTGAGGAAATTAAACTGGAAAATAATAACTTACACATTGTGCCTGTATACAATGTTATAGGCACCATAAGTGTTTCAATCTTTGATCTTCATATCAATTCCATGAAAGTTTATATTATTATTATGTCTAATCTAAAGGTGAATAAATTGAAGCATAGAAGGTTAAATAACTTTTCCAACTTGTGTTGTTCAGTCGCTCAGTCGTGTCCGACTCTTTGCGACCCCATGGACTGCAGCACACCAGGCTTCCCTGTCCTTCACCAACTACCAGAGCTTGCTCAAACTCATGTCCATTGAGTCAGTGATGCCATCCAATTATCTCATCCTCTGTTAACCTCTTCTCCTCCTGCCTTCAGTCTTTGCCAGCATCAGGGTTTTTTCCAAAGAGTCAGCTCTTCACATCAGGTGGCCAAAGTACTGGAGCTTCAGCTTCAGGATCAGTCCTTCCAATGATTATTAAGGGTTGATTTCCTCTAGGATTGACTGGTTTGATCTCCATGTTGTCCAAGGGACTCTCAAGAGTATTCTCCAACACCACAGTTGAAAAGCATCAATTCTTTGGTGTTCAGCCTTTTTTTATTGTTCAGCTCTCACATTCATTTATGACTACTGCAAAAACCACAGCTTTGACAATATGGACTTTTGTCTGCAAAAAACTATCTCTGTTTTTTAATATGTTGTCTAGGTTTGCCATTGCTTTTCTTTCAAGGAGCAAGCATCTTTTAATTTTGTTGCTGCAGTCACCATCCACAGTGATTTTGGAGCTCAAAAAATAAAAGTCTGTCACTGTTTCCATTGTTTCCCCATCTATTTGCCATGAAGTGATGGGACTGGATGTCATGATCTTCATTTTTTTAATGTGGAGTTTTAAGTCAGGTTTTTCACTTTCCTCTTTCATCTTCATCAAGAGGCTCTTTAATTCCTCTTCACTTTCTGCCTTTAGGTTGGTGTCATCTGCATATATGATGTTATTGATATTTCTTCTGGCAATCTTTATTCAAGCTTGTGCTTCATCCAGACCCGCATTTCACATGATGAACTCTGTATATAAGTTAAATAAGCAGGGTGACAACATATAGCCTTGACATACTCCTTTCCCAATTTTGAACCAGTTCGTTGTTTCATGTCTGGTTCTAATTGTTGCTTCTTGACCTGTGTACAGGTTCTTAGGAAGCGAGTAAGGTGGTCTGGTATTCCCATCTCTTCAAGAATTTTCCATAGTTTGTTGTGATTCACACAGTCAAAGGCTTTAGTGTAGTCAATGAAGCAGAAATAGATGTTTTTCTGGAATTATTTAGCTTTTTCTATGATCCAACAGATGTGGCAATTTGATCTCTTGTTCCTCTGCCTTTTCTAAATCCAGCTTGAACATCTAGAAGTTCTCGGCTCACATACTTTTGAAGTCTAGTTTGAAGGATTTTGAGCATTACCTTGCTAGTGTGTGAAATGAGTGCAAATGTGTGGTAGTTTGAGCATTCTTTGACATTGCCTTTCTTTGGGTTTGGAATGAAAACTGACCTTTTCCAGTCCTGTGGCCACTGCTGAGTTTTCCAAATTTGCTGGCACATTCTGTGCAACACTTTCACAGCATCATCTTTTAGGATTTGAAATAGCTCAACTGGAATTGCATCACCTCCACAGTTTTGTTCATAGCGATGCTTCCTAAGGCCCACTTGACCATACTTCAGGATGTCTGGCTCTGATGAGCGATCACATCATAATGTTTATCTAGGTCATTAAGATATTTTTGTATAGTTCTTCTGTGTACTCTTGCCACCTCTTCTTAAAATCTTATGCTTCTGTTGGTCCATACTGTTTCTGTCCTTTATTATACCTATCTTTGCATATAATGTTCCCTTGGCATCTCTAATTCTCTTGAAGAGATCTCTAGTCTTTCCCATTCTATTGTTTTCCTCTATTTCTCTGCATTGTTCACTTTAAAAGTAACAATTCACATAGGGTACCAACTTACATAGGTACCAAATATTCAAGTCAGAATATGAACCCAGAGAATTTGGTGGGCTTGGACTTAACCACATTTTATAGGTAATCTGTCTCAAAGCAACCTTCTAGTTCTCATGTTCCATAAGACACATACCTTAGTATTCATGACATGAATGTCTTCAATAATTTATCACAGACATTGTGTGTCTCTCAGTGGATTACATATGGATAACAATAATAACTATTCAGATTAGATTTTCCCCAGGATAGATGAAGAGTAAAATGCCATGGTCCAATCCTACAGAACAACAACTCCAACTGTTAACAAAACAAAAGAACTGTTTCAGTCCTGTAGGCAGCACATGTCCCAGATAAGGTTTTTAATATAACACAGATGGTGTAGGTTTGATCCTCAGCTGTTATATAAGCACACAAGTTTATAAATGAAATTGCCCAACCTCAATGACAAATAGCCATACATCTGCTTAATAATCATCCCTGTGCCATTTTTAGAACATAATACTGTAATTATTTTCCCTGGTTACAAGGAATTTAGAAATGAATCACACAGATGCTCTGCTGTTTACAGTTAAACATTTACTTTCCTCCTCCTTCCTTACTATTTTACTAATATTACTTTATTATGTTGAACCTAAAAATTGAACTAGAAAAGGTAAATGTAAACCAACGTATTAAGGACAGTAATCATCCAAATTGCTACTATGGGGGAAATAATTCTACCATGTGTACTCCATTCCATTGATTGTAAAATTGCTGCTTTCATAAAATGGTATGCTCTACCCTCAGCAGAATAACCACCATTTTCCACTTTCAGAGCTGCAATAATTTCATTGCTGCTCTTTCATCCTTGGAATACAAATCTATGTAATAATAAAATGTTCTATCTTATTCTACCCTATGCTTGACCGTCTCATCGACCACTGCTATACTCTCTTCTGTTTGACGCCTCAGAGAGTTTAGTTTGTTTACTATGTGGCTATCCATATGGTTGTTGTTCAGTCACTAAGTTGTGTCCAGGTCTTTGTGACCCCATAGACTGCAGCATGCCAGGCTTCCCTGGCCTTTGCTATCTCCTGTAGTTTGCTCAAATTCATGTCCATTGAGTCGATGATGCTATCTAACCATCTCATCCTCTGCTGCCCTTGTCTCTTTTTGCCTTCAATCTTTCCCAGCATCAGGGTCTTTTTCAATGAGTTGGCTCTTCACATTAGGTGGCCAAAGCTTCAGCTTCAGCATCAGTCCTTCCAGTGAATATTCAGGGTTCATTTCTTTTAAAATTGACTGGTTTGATCTCCTTGCTGTCCAGGGGATTCACAAGAGTCTTCTCCAGCACCACAATTCAAGAGCATCAATTCTTTGGTGCTCAGTCTTCTTTATGGTCCAATTCTCATATCTATACATGACTACTGGAAAAACCATAGCCTTAACTAGATGGATTTGCTTGCAAAGTGATAGCTCTACTTTTTAATATTCTGTCTAGGTTTGTCATAGCCTTCCTTCCAAGCAGCAAGCATCTATTAATTTCATGACTGCAGTCACCATCCACAGTGACTTTGGAGGCCAAGAAAATAAAATCTGTCAGTGCTTCCACTTTTTCCTCTTCTATTTGCTATGGAGTGATGGGGCTGTATGCCATGGTCTTAGTTTTTTTTTTTTTTTAATGTTGAGTTTCATCCCAGCTTTTTCCTCTCCTCATCCATCCTGGAGGGGCTAGCTATCAGTTACCAGCCGCAGAGAGTTTAGTGTTAATATTTCAGGGGGTTATTGATCTGGTTTGGATGAGGAATGAGAAAAATAAAATGATGCAAAGAAGCATATATAATTGCAGAAAGAACTCACAATACTTAGTGCATCTTAAAAGAAGTGTTACAGAAGTTCAAGTGAGTGAGATATTTTGTTTGAGAGATGAAGAACAAGTAGAATTTGTCATTTTATGAGCACAAAAAATGTTTCCTATATGACTAATATGGGGTAACATTAGAGTGGTTTTTATCATGTTAGAATCATGGGAGGGGAAAGAAATATTAAATCATTTATTTATTAAACTGAGTAGTCCAAATGAGAATTTAAAAGTATGTGAAATATATATATTTCACATATATGTGTGTATATATATACACACACACATATGTATATAATATGTAAATATAGCATGTATTTAAATATAGTACTTTAACCCACATAAAAATAATCCATAGACGTAACAATCACACTTCTTAAGTAACAGTTTCGTGTTTAACATCAGGAGAAGTTGATTACAAAGTGAAATAAATAAGGATTAAGTTCTGTGAACATAGTTTGAAACTTGCCTCACCACTCAAACATGTGGCAAAATAGCACTAGTGGTAAGATCTGATGGTGATAAATATCAACATTAAAGGAAAAAAAGGGAAAAAGAAATGGTAAGACATACATGATCCTTAAAATCCTCTTCTGGTCTAAGACTATGAGTGATGACACCTACTCAAGATTCTCTGAAAGTATACTAGTGTAAGATAAAGTGGGATTCTATTTTGAATGCCATTTTTTCATGATAATATGACATTTTGCAAATGTTAAAAGTCCAACTGCGTGTTAGAACATTAACCCTAAGATTGCCTCTGAATTCCTATGAATGAACTTAACTCAATAATGATTTGAAAACTTGATATTCTATCAGCTCACTAACCAATTATATATGTTAATTAATCTATAATTCTAACAAGATCGACTTAAATGTTAGTAACTCGGATGAGTTGGGGGAAAAAATTATGAATATCTACAATCCAGTCCATGGGGTCACAAAGAGTTGGACACAACTGAGCAGATGAACAACAACAATTGTATTGGCATTCTGGCCATAAAGATCAAGATATTTTTGTCAAATAAGTGAACTATGGTCAAACATTTTATTAAAATTATTCACAGTGCAAAATAGTGTTTTATCTTTTGTTCCTATTTGAACTGAAGAGTGAACAAGCTGTTATAATAGTGCAATATCTAGTTCATTTGACCCGTCCAAAATTGATTTGGTGCATGAACCAACTGTGAATTCATTTATTACTTTATAACAGCAATGTTATAAATGCTATTTATTCATGAATGGAAACAGCCCTCCTACTTTACATAAGCAATTTAACACAGTTCATTTTATTCAGGTGTACATAGTAAGAAACAATTTATATATGTTATTTTTTTCTCTCTAACTGCTACATCCCCATATTGCATTCATTTCCCAATATCAGAAGCTTTAAACAAAGGCATCTAGAAGGAGATTCTCCTTCATTTTCCCGATAGACATGATTTTTCATGCAGAAAAGTTTGCTAACATAAAGTTTTTGTCCTATATTTCAAAACAGCAAAGAAACCTGGCAATCTCTACATGCCACAGAAACTGGCACAGATTGTCAGTTAAATGATACCCATTTTGATAAGTCTGTTCTTATTGATAGTAGCACTAGAAATAAGTATAATAATATAAGCAATAATATTTGTACTTGACATCTCTTTAAATATATCAAATTCTTCTTGCTAAGATTAGAAAGGGTTTCCCGGGTGGTCACTGGTAAAGAATCTCCCACTGCCAAACAAGACATGTGAGTTCAATCCCTGGGTTAATGGCAACCCACTCACTATTCTTGGCTGGAATCCCACGGACAGAGGAGCTTGGCGGTCTACAGTCCATGGGGTCGCAAAAGAGTCAGACACAACTCAGGGAGTAAACAACAACAATGATGACTAGAAAAGAGTTACATTTTTTTTCAGAAACACATATAGTTTTATGTGGGAAGAGTAAAGGGAAACAAGAAAATAAACTTGCTAGAGATGAATTTATGCAATATTTCTTTATTTGCTAAAATCCTGTGCATCTCAAAACTGTCTGGGCCAAGTGTGATTCAGTGAGAGAGACTGTAACACAATCCTTGGGGTTTTCAAGCTTTATCACACTTCTTCATCTCAGAATCTTTGGGGAGAAAAGGACTGACAATCTCATTTCTATTACATTTTAGTCCCTGTTTCTGATCTGAGGAGAGCACAAGATCTTTCCATATTAAATATCTGAAGGGGCTCTTTCAAGTGACAGGATTATCCCCCAAGACTAATGAAAAACCAAGATTCTGATAAATATCTTTTAAAATCCCAAATTGAGGATAACTGTCTAGCCTTTAGCATCATTTACATAGGGTTGCATAACAGACAACAATAGGGAACCAACACAACAAATAATTGAAGGATTCCATCTCACCTGTACCTGGAGAATAATTCTCACTCTCTTTCCTCTGCTATTGAATGTAAAGAATGATATTCAGTTCAGTTCAGTTGCTCAGTTGTGTCTGACTCTTTGCAACCCCAAAGACTGCATGCAGCATGCCAGGCTTCCCTGTCCTTCACCAAATCCTGGAGATTGCTCAAACTCACACTGATCGAATCAGTGATGCCATCCAACCATCTCATCCTCTGTTGTCCCCTTCTCTCCTGCCTTCAATCTTTCCCAGGATCAGGGTCTTTTCCAATGAGTCAGTTCTTCACCTCAGGTGGCCAAAGTACTGGAGTTTCAGCTTCAGCATCAGTCCTTCCAATGAATATTCAGGACTGATTTCCTTTATGACTGACTGAATGGATCTCCTTGCAGTCCAAGGGACTCTCAAGAGTCTTCTCCAACACTATAGTTCAAAAGTATCAATTCACTTTTCTATTTCTCTACTTTTATGAAAATGAAAAATTTTGCTCTTTCTTACTGCCCTTCTTTCATGTCTCAGGATAACTTTCCTTGGCCAATAAGACTATGTCACAGTTACCTTTTAGGATGGAATTTATGTATCAACTATGCTTACGAAATTTATAAAATGCTAACCATAGTTTTTATTCAAGATGTGTTACAGTCCTTTCTCTTTGATATCTGTCTCTCCCACTGCAGGGCATGTAGACTTTGTTTACTACTGAATTGGAAAACCTAGTATATTTATATTTGTTAAATGCTATTTATGAAACTAGTAGAAGAGGGGAAAAAAATGCTTTACCCACAGAACACAAAATTGTTCATATGAAATACAAACACACATGCTATTGAAACAAACTGCCTAGTTGTTTGCTTAATTTGTTGTTGTTGTTTAGTCACTAAATCATGTCTAGCTCTTTTGCAATCCCTTAGACTGTAGCCAACCAGGCTTCTCTGTCCATGGGATTTCCCAGGCAAGAATACTGGAGTAGGTTGCCATTCCCTTCTCCAGGGGATCTTCTAACCCAAGGATCAAACCCATGTCTCCAGCATTGGCAGGCAGATTCTTTACCAGTGAGCCTCCAGGGAAGTCCCTTTCCTAGCTCACTAAGTACAAAAGAGCATTACTGATTGATTTTTAATGGCATCCATGAAGGTACTCTTTTTGAACTTAGTATCCCATAATTTGTTTGGAAACAATAACCATGAGCATTTCATAATTACTGTATAAATTTTACCCTAGCTGAATTAAACAGACTTAATACATTCTCAAATGAGTTAAGGTCAGACTTGAAAAAGGACAATTCTTTCAGGCAGTTCTTTCAACTTCATTATTTTTAAAATAGCCATAATAATGGACTAAAAATTGTATGGTATTATTCTCATAACAAATAAAACTATGAATAAGCAGATGCTACATAGAATGGATTTCACTTTACATGAAATGTGCCATGACATTAGATCTTACCTTTGGAGCTTCTTCACGCATTTTAAGAATACATTGCAATTGGCAAACACCTACTTATGTTTCTACTCTACACTAGATTTTGAAAAAAAAAATTTAGCATACTGGCAATTATCCTTAAATATTGCAAATAAGTAGCTTCTGGAAGCAACATTTTAAAGTAGTTCATTAGGCCATAATCCATTTCTATTTTCAATAGTCTGATTACTGGTATAAACCTCAGGCTCATAGAAGAAATTCATTAGGATGAATTCTTGAGGGCAAAATTTTAATATCTGTAATAGAAACTCCTACTTTTAAAATTTTCAATACACTCACATGTTAAGTCTAATAAAAAAATCTGCCAAATTAACGTGAGAAAATTGTCTATCCTCACATGTACATGCACACACACCTTCATACACACACATGGAACTTAGTAGAAATTCACTGGTAACAGTATGACATCTGCTTAAGTATATTATAGAGATCATGGGTGTTGCTCAGATGTCCTTAGTGTCAGAGAAATTAAAGGTCAAATAAATGTTGGCATATTATTTGTGAATGCTCAACTCTGTAACAGGAGGATTAAGATCTGAGAAATGGACATGTTTATAAGAATAATGATGCCCAAAATCTTCCAGATGACATGATTTTGATACAGTCATGAAAACTGAATGAACTTAGGAACTGAAAAGAGTTAGGTTTACCCCTGGCTCCTCTAATCCTCTAAGTCTGCATATGGAAAATGTGGACACTAATATCTTGAAGTAGTTTGCTAATATTCTGTGGAAGGTATAGCTGAATGACTAGATCAAAGTCATACATGTTAACTCATTCTGTCTCTCTAACTGAGGAATCTATTGTGATCACCTAGAAGGAGAAGGAACTAAAAGGAATACTTAACAAAGATCAGAAACAACAGCAAACACACACATCGCTCTTACACTGCACCTGGAACACACAGTTTATGTAAAATCCATTCATTTTATCCTAGTAATAGTCTTTTGAGGATTATGAAAGTGCAAGTGTTAAGCTCTCAGTCATGTCCGACTCTGCAACCCCATGGTCTGCAGCCTGTCTGGCTCCTCCATCCTTGGGATTTTCAAGGCAAGAATACTGGAGTGGGTTGCCATTTCTTTCTCCAGGGGATCTTCCCAACCCACGGATCGAACCCAGGTCTCCCACATTACAGGCAGACTTTTTACTGTCTGAGCCACCAAGGAAGCCCTATGAGGATTATATAAAGGTGTAAAGGCACAGAAAAGTTACATGACTTACCCAAGTTCACACAGCAAGTGAAGGGGCGAGATATTATTTGAACAAACACTGCTAGTGCCAGAGCTATTCTACTTCTCTAAACTCTAGATGTGGTTTTGACACTGTTTATTTGTGAGTCTTGCTTAAAATCAGTTGACAGTGTTCTCATTTTTGTGGGACACGCATGCATGTTCCTTGAGAACTCTCCACTACATTTAGTGTGTATGTTTCTGACAAATTTGGAGGTATTTGAGAGCATATGCTTTGAAATCTATGTGGCATAGCACCCCTGAAATTCAATGCTGCAGTCCCTGGGGGAAGCTCAGAGAGGATTGGCTGCCATCACCTGTAGCTGTCAAAACTGAGGTGCAAAAGTTCCCTGAGGCAAAGTTAATAGAGAGAAGACAAGAAACATTGAATTGCATGAGAGTTGTTTCTCAGGGCTAGCACTAGGAAGAGCCATCAGAGGAACAATCAAGATTTGTTATTAATTTAAATTTTTCTAGAGCAGTGTTAGAGACAGTAGATATTAATGAATCTAAAGATTACGTTCACTTTGCTAAATACTTTACATATGTGATTGCATTTGCATCTCATAATAATAATATGGATGAAACTATTTTTAACCAATTTTACACATCAAACATCTGGGGATGAAAACATGGATTTCCCAACTAACACAGTGAATAAACAGTGGAGCCTTGATTTAAATCTTTACCTGCAGAGGCAGTTTGGGAATCCTCCTAGAGATGAGGATGAAGACATTTCAGATAACTAAAATGTAAGAAAGAAAAAAAGAAGGAACTAAGCATTGTATCTTCTAAACAGAAGATATTAAGAAGAGGTGGCAAGAATACAGACAAGAACTATACAAAAAAGATCTTAATGACCCCGATAACCATGATGATGTGATCATTCACCTAGAGCCAGGCATCTGGAGTCAAGTCAAGTGGGCCTGAGGAAGCATCACTATGAACAAAGGTAGTGGAGGTGATGGAATTCCAGCTGAATTATTTCAAATCCTAAAAGACAAGGCTGTGAAAGTGCTGGACTCAACAGACCAGCAAATTTGGAAAACTCAGCAGTGGCCTCAAGAATGAAAAAAGTGTTTTCATTCCAATCCCAAAGAAGGTCAATACCAAATAATGTTCAAACTACCACATATTTGCACTCATTTCACACACTAGCAAGGTAATGCTCAAAATCCTTCAAACTAGGCTTCAAAAGTATGTAAACAGATAACTTCCAGATGTTCAAGCTGGATTTACAAAAAGCAGAAAAACCAGAGATCAAATTGCCAACATCCACTGGATCATAGAAAAATCAAGAAAATTCAAGAAAAATATCTATTTCTGCTTCATTGACTACAATAAAGCCTTTGACTGTGTGGATCACAACAAACTATGGAAAATTCTTGAAGAGATGGGAATACCATACAACTTTACTCGCTTCGTAAGAACCTGTACACAGGTCAAGAAGCAACAGCTAGAACCAGACATGGAACAATGAACTGGTTCAAAATTGGGAAAGGAGAATGTCAAGGCTATATGTTGTCACCCTGTTTATTTAACTCATATGCAGAGTACATCATGTGAAATGCTGGGCTGAATGAAGTACAAGCTGGAATCAATATTGCCAGGAGAAATATCAATAACCTCACATATGCAGATGACACCACCCTAAAGGCAGAAAGTGAAGAGGAATTAAAGAGCCTCTTGATGAAGGTGAAAGATGAGAGTGAAAAAGCTGACTTAAAACTCAACATTGAAAAAAGGAAGATCAAGGCATCAGGACCCATCATTTAATGGAAAATAGATGGGGAAACAATGGAAACAGTGACAGACTTTATTTTCTTGGGCTCCAAAATCACTGTGGGTGGTGACTACAAACATGAAATTAAAAGATGCTTGCTCCTTGGAAGAAAAGCAATGACAAACCTAGACTGTGTATTAAAAAGCAGAGACATTACTTTGTCAACAAAGGTCCATATAGTCAAAGCTATGGTTTTTCTGGTAGTCATGTGCAGATTTGAGAGCTGGACAATTAAATAGGCTGAGCACGGAAGAACTGATGTCTTAAAACTGTGTTGCTGGAGAAGACTCTTGAGAGTCCCTTGGACAGCAAGGAGATAAAATCAGTCAATTCTAAATGAAATCAAATATGAATATTCATTGGAAAGACTGATCCTGAAGCTGAAGCTACAATATTGTGACTACCCAATGCAAAGGGCTGACTCAATGGAATAGAGCCTGATACTGGGAATGATTGAAAGGAGGAGGAGAAGGGTACAACAGAGGGCAAGATGGTTGGATGGCATCACCGATTCAGTGGACATGAGTTTGAGCAAACTCTGGGAAGCTGTGAAGGACAGGGAAGCCTGGCATGTTGCAGTTCATGGGGTCTCAAAGAAGCTGTGAAGGACAGGGAAGCCTGGCATGTTGCAGTTCATGGGGTCTCAAAGAGGCGGACATGACTGAGCAACTGAACAACATCTGCTCTTATTACAGTGTTATGTTTTCCTTCTGATTGTTACCTATAATTGTGCATTATAATGAAGAGAGGTCACCCAGAAGATTTAGAAATATGCTAATCCTTTGCTGGAGGCATGAAGTACTCATTTACTAGTTCCGCACAAGCCTATGTCATGTTGAGTGTGTCACTTAAAATCCATTTGATTAAAACCAGGAACTGTAGTATCGTGAATCATGACCTCACTAAACTGAAAGTCACCTTGATTAGGCACAGGATAGCAAAGCTCATCTAGGAATAATGTCACACTCCAAGTTCCCAAGAAACTTGCCTTGAGATATTTCAGTATCTGTGATAGCACTCACGAATAATCATGTTATGGTTATAGACATCGATAGTTTGTGCAATTACTTTTCTAAGATTACACCAATCTTGTCTCTCAACCAGATCAGAAGCTAAAATGTGAATTTTTAGTGTAATAAAGGGAAAATAATATGGGTTCTGGAGTCTAACTCATCTGGGTCTTAACTCTAACTTGACCTCTTACCAGCTTGATGAATTTAATGATCAGTTTCCTCTTCTTTAAAAATATTATTTATTTTTTCTTAAAGTCTGCTGTAATGTGCAGAAAATAATGCATTTAAAGAACTTAATAAACATTCTAACATATTTCATGTGTGTTAGTCTCTCACACTAAGAGTGTGTCCAACTCTTTGTGACCTCATGGGCTGTGGCCCACCAGGTTCCTCCATCCATGGGCGTTTCTAGGCAAGAATACTGGAGTGCATTGCCATTTTCTTCTCCAGGGGATCTTCCTGACCCAGGGATCAAACCTGGGTCTCCCACATTGCAGGCAGATTCTTTACCATCTGAGCCACCAGGGAAGCTCTTCTAACAAATTCTAAGTAGCCATTAAATATTAATTAATGTTGCATGCTAAGTCACTTCAGTCATGTCTGACTCTGTATGACCAAATGGGCCATAACTCACCAGGGTCCTCTGTTCTTGGGTTTCTCCAAGCAAGAATACTGGAGTGGATTGTTATGCCCTCTTCCAGGGGATCTCCCAACCCAGGGATTGAACCCACATCTCTTGTGGCTCCTGCACTGAAGGCAGATTCTTTGCTGCTGAGACACCAGAGACGCCAAAATAGATTGTGGTTCTGTTTTTTAATCTTATATAAACTCTTCTAGTGAATGTTGCTATATGACTCAAACACTGAAACCACGGATTCTTCACCATTTGAGCCATCAGGGAAGCCTAAGAATAATGGAGTGGGTAGCCTATCCCTTCTCCAGGGGATCTTCCCAACCCAGGGATTGAATCCAGGTCACCCACATCACAGGTGGATTCTTTACTGTCAGAGCCATGAGGGAAGCCCAAGAATGCTGGTGTGGGTAGCCTATCCCTTCTCCAGGGGATCTTTCTGACCCAGGAATCAAACCAAGGTCTCCTGGATTGCAGGCAGATTCTTTATCAGCTGAGCTATCAGGGAAGCTTAGAACAAAATTTCTTAAATATTAGCCTTTGTCTATTTTATTGATCTTTGCTATAGTCTCCTTCATTTATTTTTCATTTATTTAAAACAGATAAACCGTTAGCCAGACTCATCAAGAAACAAAGGGAGAAGAATCAAATCAATAAAATTAGAAATGAAAATGGAGAAATCACAACAGACAACACAGAAATACAAAAGATCATAAGAGACTACTATGAGCAATTATATGCCAATAAAATGGAGAACTTGGAAGAAGTGGACAAATTCTTAGAAAAGTACAGCTTTCCAAAACTGAACCAGGAAGAAACAGAAAATCTAAACAGACCCATCAAAAGCACAGAAATCAAAATTGTAATCAAAATCCTCCAACAAACAAAAGCCTGGGACCAGATGGCTTCACAAGTGAATTCTACCAAAAATTTAGAGAAGAGCTAACACTAACCTTCTCAAACTCTTCCAGAAAATTGCAGAGGAAGGTAAACTCCCAAACTCATTCTATGAGGCCACCATCACCCTAATAACAAAACCAGACAAAGATGCCACAAAAAAAACTATACACTAATATAACTGATGAACACAGATGCAAAACTCCTCAACAAAATTCTAGCAAAAAAAAATCCAGCAATATATTAAAAAGATCATACATCATGACCAAGTGGACTTTATTCCAGGGATACAAAGATCCTTCAGTATTCACAAATCAATCAATGTGATACACCATATTAACAAATTGAAAGAAAAAAGCCATATGATTATCTCAATAGATGCAGAGAAAGCCTTTGACAAAATTCAACACCCATTTATTATAAAAACTCTCCAGAAAGCAGGCACAGAAGGAACATACCTCAACATAATAAAAACCATACACAACAAACCCACAGCAAACATTATCCTCAATGGTGAAGAATTGAAAGCATTTCCTCTAAAACTAGGAACAAGACAAGGGTGCCCACTCTCACCACTACTATTAAACATAGTTTTGGAAGTCCCAGTCATAGCAATCAGAAGAAAAATTAAATAAAAGGAATACAGATTGGAAAAGATGAAGTAAAACTCTCACTGTTTGCAGATGACATGGTCCTCTACATAGAAAACCCTGAAGATACAACCAGAAAATTACTAGAGCTAATCATAGAATATAGTAAATTTTCAGTGTATAAAAGTAATACACAGAAATCCCTTGCATTCCTATACACTAACAATGAAGAAACAGAAAGAGAAATTAAGGAAGCAATCTCATTCACCATTGCAATGAAAATAATAAAACATTTAGGAATAAATTTACCTAAAGAAACAAAAGACCTATATATACAAAACTATAAAAAGCTGATAGATGGAGAAATATACCATATTCATGGATTGGAAGAATCAATATAGTGAAAATGAGTATACTACCTGAAGCAATCTATGGCTTCAACACAATCCCTATCATGCTACCAATGGTATTTTTCACAGAACTAGAACAAATAATTTCACAATTTGTATTGAAGCACAAAAACCTAAAATAGCCAAAGCAATCTTGAGAAAGAATAATGGAACTGGAGGAATCAACCTGCCTGACTTCAGACTCTACTATAAAGCCACAGTCATCAAGACAGTATGGTACTGGCACAAAGACAGAAATATAGATCAATGGAACAAAATAGAAAGCCCAGAGATAAATCCACATACCTATGGACACCTTATATTTGACAAAGGAGGAAAAAATATACAATGGAGAAAAGACAATGTCTTTAACAAGCTGTGCTCAGAAAGCTGGTCAACCATCTGTAGAAGAATGAAACTAGAACTCTTTCTAACACCACACACAAAAATAAACTCAAAATGGATTAAAGATCTAAATTTAAGACCAGAAACTACAAAACTCTTAGAGGAAAACATAGGCAGAATGCTCTCTGACATAAATCACAGCAAGACCTTCTATGACCCACTCCCAGAGTAACAGAAATAAAAACAAAAATAAACAAATTGGACCTAATTAAGCTTAAAAGCTTTTGCACAATGAAGGAAACTATAAACAAGGTGGAAAGGCAGCCTTCAGAATGGGAGAAAATAATAGCAAACAAAGCAGTGGACAAAGAATTAATTTCCAAAATATACAAGCAGCTTGTGCAGCTCAATACCAGAAAAACGAACAACCCAATAAAAAAGTGGGCCAAAGAACTAAACAGACATTTCTCCAAAGAAGACATATAGATGGCTAATAAACACATGAAAAGATGCTCAATATCACTCATTATTAGAGAAATGAAAATCAAAACCACAACGAGGTACCATCTCATGATGGTCAGAATGGCTGCTATCAAAAAGTCTGCAAACAATAAATACCACTATGGATAACAGTGTGGAGATTCCTTAAAAATCTGGAAATAGAACTGCTGTATCACCCAGCAATCCCACTCCTGGGCAAACACACTGAGGAAACCAGGACTGAAAGAGAAACATGTACCCCAATGTTCATTGCAGCACTGTTTATAATAGCCAGGACATGGAAGCAACCTAGATGTCCATCAGCAGATGAATGGATAAGGAAGTTGTGGTACACATACACAATGGAATGTTACTCAGCTATGAAAAAGAGCACATTTGAGTCAGTTCTAATGAAGTGGATGAAACTGAAGCCTACTATACAGAATGAAATAAGTCAGAAAGAGAAACACCAGCACACTATATTAACACATATATATAGAATTTAAAAAGATGGTAACTATGATTCTATATGCAAGTCAACAAAAGAGACACAGATGTAAATAGACTTTTGGACCATGTGGAAGAAGGTGAGGGTGGATTGATTTGAGAGAATAGCATTGAAACATGTATATCACCATATGTAAAATAGATGGCTAGTGCAAATTCAATGCATGAAGCAGGGCCCTCAAAACAGGTGCTCTGGGACAACGCAAAGGGATGGAGTGGGAGGGAGGTGGGAGGGGGGTTCATGATAGGGGGACACAAGTGCACCCATGGCTGATTCATGTCGATATATGGCAAAAACCACCACAATATTGTAAAGTAATTATCCTCCAAGTAAAATAAATTAATTAATTAAAAAATACTAGCCTTCATGTGACTTATCTATAATTGTATCCTTTCCCAATTTCCCTCTTATTTCCACTTCTTTAAGCTTATATTAACTTGATAACAGCACAAAATAAAATTCTAAACCTCAAGTATTCTGACACTCCTATGACTCAGTCTTAATATTTTTATTCCCATTGTATGTCATGTATTTCCATTGTCTGCCATGATTTTGAGGATGAGATCAGCATAAGGGTAGTTGTTTAACATCTGTTCACACATTTACTATGAAGAATGCTCCCTGTCAAGGCTTGTATGTCCTTTTAATGACAGGGCCTATGACCTAAACACAAAATCCTATGCTTTCAGTGAAGTCTTAATATAATAATCTTAATGAGTTTCTTAGTTCAATCCTAAGTCATAACCCTAGAACTTCACACAAATTTAACTTCACATTTACCATCACTATAAGAGTGATTTTCAAAAAAAAAAAAAAAAAAGAGTGATTTTCAGACCCATGTTTAGAACTCAGTTGCTCTGGAGATGGTTTAGTTTCTAAGTCATGTCTGCAGCTCCATGGACTGCAGCTCACCAAGTTCCTCTGTCCTTGGGATTCTCCAGGTAAAAATACTGTAGTAGGGGGATCTTCCTGACTCAGGAATCGAACCTGGGTCTCCTGCATTGTAGGCAGATTCTTACTGACTGAGCTATGAGGGAAGATTAATAGAGGCCCAGTTGCTTTGGGCCTCTGTTAATTTTCATTAAAATATTTTCCTTATATTCATTTGTTGGACATAATGAAGAATAATTACACATATCTTTAACAAGTAATGTTCTTTTTCTATCAAGAGTTAATAGAAATGATTATTTTCAGTGTTTATCTCTCATTTATTTTTAATTCTATGAACATAGCAACTGAGAAAACATATGGCACTGTGGACAGTCTTCCAGTAAAGAGTAATACAGTTAATTGTGTCAACAGATTCATGCTGAACATACATTTATTCAGTAAGAAATTTCCTAAGTCAATCAATCATAGTCTACTGAAAATTTACTTTTAAAGTAATCTATAACTTAGGAAAATATCCATTAAGATTTTTAGAGATTTAAATGACATATATCAGTTTTGCCTGCTAAATATAAAATAAAGCCACAAAGACGCTATTTCATAAAATTTAGCAGTATTTCACTATAAAACAAGAAAAACTAAAGGTATAAAAATGAATTGTAAAATCTTGATCATATGTATAGTTTTTAAATTATTTGAAAATAATTTATCTTGCTTCTGGACTAAGAATGATCTAGTTTCAATTTTTCTAATTCTGAAGGGGATGAACACTCAAAATATTGTCTAGAGTAAGGAATTCTTCTGAAAGGCAAATTATAATCATAAGAATGTATCACTTAAATACCATCTCCCTAGTTTCACTATAATTCAACAGATACATTTTCTACATATGAAAAGTGACATAAAATGAGGTTTCTCACTCAAGAAGAAGATAGATGAACAATCTATAACCCAGAAATAATTGGTAATATTATTAAGATTTTTGAGTGTCTATGAGATTAGACAAAAAGAGAGGAACAGATACGATATCCCTAGATTAGTTATATTTCAATATAAGAATCAAAGGTTCATTATGAAATTTTGGCAATCTGTCCATGATAAAAACAGAAATATATCTTGCTAAATTCCTGGAGTCAATGGGAAAAAAAAAATTACTTTAGCTGTAAAGGTACAGAGTAATAAAGGTTAATTTTCTTCCAGTACAATCTTTGGAAAAGAGAACTCCTAAGAGACAGGATAATATCTGAAAATAAGAAGACATTTAGTTATATTCCTGGAGCTCTGATGAAGAAAGAAAAGGGAAAGAGAACTATGATCATAATATTTTGGTTGGATAGAATGAGAGATCCTTTATGAGTCTGAAGCTCATCATGATAACTTAAGGGAGAAGTGGGAGTTGGGTGGATATAGGGATTAGGGTATCAACATATGAATTCTGAGGAACACAAACATTCAGTTCACAGCAGATTAAGTTTAAAATGATACTATTATTTAGTCAAGTTTAAAAGGCCATTAAAAAAAAAAAAATTACTGTAGCCCGCAGGCTCCTCTGTTCATGGATTCTCCAGGCAAGAATACTGGAGTGAGTTGCCATTTCCTCCTCCAGCGGATCTTCCTGACCCAGTGATGGAACCTGTGTCTCCTGCAGCTCCTGAATTGCAGGCAGATTCTTTACCTCTTGAACCACCAGAGAAGCCTAAAACAATGTGAGGTTGTATTATTTGGCAAAGTGGGCAGGGTTTAAATAGTATTTTTATGATTTAGACTCTTTCAAATCAGGAAGAATGATCGATTCATACAAATGCTAATTTTATTTAATTATTTCTTCAGTTTTCTTAAGCATGAAACATTTTGTTAGTCTCATAACTACCATTTCCCTCTATATTTTCAAAGCTTTTCTTTTTCCTAATTCCTCTTTGCTGAGATATTCAAAAAGGGCTTCAAAGTTTCCACAATCCCTAAACAGATAACAGATTAAATTTATTTCCCTATTTGACCTCTAATTAGAAGACCTCAGTATCATTTTTATTTCCATTTTACATTTAATCCATAACATCTTTTTCCATACACAATCATTAGTTTCATTTCAAATCAAAAAATACGTTCAAAGCAACAACCAGATCTTGTACCATGGTTAAGAATGTGTAGTTGAATTCAGTTCCGTTCAGTTCAGTCGCTCAGTCATGTCTGACTCTTTGCAACCCCATGAATCGCAGAATGCCAGGCCTCCTTGTCCATCACCAACTCCCGAGTTTACTCAAACTCATGTCCATCGAGTCGGTGATGCCATCCAGCCATCTCATCCTCTGTCGCCCCCTTCTCCTCCTGCCCCCAATCCCTCCCAGCATCAGGGTCTTTTCCAATGAGTCAACTCTTCGCATGAGGTAGCCCAAGTATTGGAGTTTCAGCTTCAGCATCAGTCCTTCCAATGAACACCCAGGAATTGCACTGGATCAAATCCCTGCTCTACTCTATCCTTACTTGCAATACTGGTGACACTATTTAATATTCTGTGTCCCATTTTCCCATCAGGAAAAAGGGAATGAGAGCAGTACCTATGTGGCAACGTTATTCTTAAGACTGAGTGGGTTCCTAAGAACACTGAAAAGAATGAAAAGATGAAAGTGTTGTGTAAGTACAGTTGAGCCTTGAACAACACAGGCTTGAATTGCATGAGTCCACTCATAGGTGGGTTTGTTCAATAGTAAATACAACTGTACTAAGCAATCCACAGTTGGTTGAATTCATAGATGCTGCACCTCAGGCAGATATGGAGTATACACAGATAGGGAAGGACAAGTTGTAAATAAATTATTCATCAAGTTTTGACTGCCCAGAGGGCCAGTGTCCCTAGTTCTTGCATTACTCAAAGGTCAATATGTTATTATTATTAAAGTGTACAGTGATATTGAAATATGATGAGCACATATCTTTAGGAAGCTTTCTCATCTATCTAATTTGGGATAGAAGGAATGGGGACCTGGGAATAGATCTTGTTTCTGACCACTTACTAGCTACATGAACTTAGACTCGCAATGGAAATTACTCAGTGCTCAATTTTATACCCTGTAAATTCAGTTCAGGTCAGTCATTGAGTTGTGTCAGACTCTTTAAAACCTCATGGACTACAGCATGCCAGCCTTCCTTGTCCATCACCAACTCCCAGAACTAGGTCAAACTCATGTCCATTGAGTCGATGATGCCATCCAACCATCTCATCCTCTATTGTCCCCTTCTCCTCCTGCCTTCAATCTTTCCCAGCATGATGGTCTTTTCTAATGAGTCATTTCTTCACATCAGGTGGCCAAAGCTTATTGGAGCTTCAGCTTCAGCAATTACCCTGTAAATTAGCACTAGCCTATCTAATGTGGGTTGAGCTCAGAGAAGTAATAGTATTTGGCAACTGACAAGCTTTCAATCCTAACTCCTTTCCCTCTTCAATTGTAGCTTTGGGCCCTGAGGGAAATGAACTGGAGAAATAGAAACCTGGAGGACTTGAGACCCATCAAAAAGTTATAGCACTATCAATAGCAATATGAGAAGAGGGCCAGTAACAAAGAGAAAAGGAAAGCTTAGAGAGTAGGAGGCAACACATTTCAGGTAAATGATTACATGTAGTGTTAAGGAGAAATGCATGAATGTATGATTCAAAGGCTTGGGCAAAAGAAGTTCTTTAGGGATATATCATTTCGTTACGGGCTTCCCCAGTGGTTCAATGGTAAAGAAACTGCCTGCAATGCAGGAGCCACAGGAGATGTGTGTTCAACTCCTGGGTGAGGAAGATTCCCTGGAGGAGGCCTTGCAAACCTGCTCCAGTATTCTTGCCTGGAGAATCCCATGTACAAAGGAGCTTGGCAGACCACAGTCCATATGGTTGCAAAAAGCTAGACATGACTGAAGTGACTTAGTACTCATGCACTTTGTTATGAATATTTGCCATACAAGCCACAT
Source organism: Cervus elaphus (assembly GCF_910594005.1). Lineage (NCBI taxonomy): Eukaryota > Metazoa > Chordata > Mammalia > Artiodactyla > Cervidae > Cervus > Cervus elaphus. The sequence continues at coordinate 24,098,995 of NC_057845.1, read as the reverse complement.
ATGGTATTATTAATAGTGCCTCAAATATTGCATTTCTATACCCTTTTAAATCATCAGACCACTACTACTATAACTCAATTTTTTCTTTATTTTTATTCCATTACTGCCCCCAATTTTGTTCCTGCCAATCAGTCATGATTTCTCTACAACTTGAGAGAAGCATTCTAAAAGAGCTATAAAAAAAGCACTTTCATCTGGGAAGATATTATTGTAAAACCCATTTTTGAAGCTCTTTGCATCATAGTTTATTATACGGTGGGCTTTATTATGCTTGTGGGTTTGACTATGAGTAGTATCAGAGTAACCTCTGACAATAATTTTAATATTGCTGGTTATTTAAAAATCAGCATCAGAATTATTAATGGTTTTGGAAAACATTTTATTTATGTTAGCCGTTATTTATGAAAGAAAGCACAGGGAATGCTTTGAAAAATATAACACATACAAGTAGTAACAAATATGACTTTATTATCTAATATAGTTAAATTAATAAATAAATTACATTTGTGTACATGAACTGATCAGACTTCTAACCCTAGTTCACAAACAGACACTCACAGAACATAAATAAAAACAAAATTTCAACCTTGAAATTAGTTAAATTCTACCAGCAGAACTTGATTAGAAACACATAGTAACTTTTATCCAATGAATGGTTTATGTTTTAATATATAAAAATCAATAATTCTGTTTATAACTATACTTATTTTTTAATAAATTAAAATATTATTTTTTAATATTTTATTAGATTACAGATTATTTACAGTGTTGTTTAGATTCAGGTGTAAAGTGAATCATATAGTCATACATATAAATATGGTCACTCTCTTTTAGGTTATTTTCCTATCTAGGCCATTACAGAGTATTGAGTAGAGTTGCCTATACTATACAGTGGGTCTTTATGAGCTATTTACTTTATATGTAAAAATGTGTATAGGCTTCCCTGTGCTCAGCTGGTAAAGAATCCACCTGCAATGCATGATACCTGGGTTTGATCCCTGGGTTGGGAAGATCTCTCTGGAGAAGGGAACAGCTACCCACTCCAATATTCTGGCCTAGAGAATTTCATGGACAGAGAAGTCTGTCAATCCCAATCTCCCAATTCTCCCCCACCCCCACCCTTACTCCCTTTAATCATAAATTTGTTTTCTACGTCTACAACTCTGTTTCTGTTTTGTAGGTAAGTTCATTTGCATTCTTTTTTTAGATTGCACATATTAATGATATCATATTAATATATCTTTCTTTCTCTGACTTACTTTGCTCAGTATGACAATCTTTAGGTCCATCTATGTTGCTGCAAATGGCATTATTTCGTTCTTTTTTATGGCTGACTTTATTCTGTTGCAAACTCTGGAGGAGTAATCAGGACTTCCCTGGTGGCTCAGCAGTAGAGAACCCACCTGCCAATGCAGGAAAGGTGGGTGAGATCCCTGGGTCCGGAAGATCCCCTGGAGCAGGAAATGGCAACCTGCTCGAGTATTCTTGCCTGAAAAATCCCATGGACAAGGGGAGCCTACCGGCTTCAGGCCATGGGGTTGCCAAGAGTCAGACATGACTTAGTGACTAATCAACAACAAAAATATTCCACTGTAAATATGTATCACATGTTCTTTATCCATTCCTCTGGACATTTAGGTTGCCTCCATGCCCTGGCTATTGTAAACAGTGCTGCAGTGAACACTGGGGTGCGTGTATCTTTTCTACTTATATTTTTCTCTGGATGTATGCCCAGGAGTGGGACTGCTGGATTATATGGTAGCTCTGTTTTAGTTTAGTAAGAATCTCCATATAGATCAATGGAACAGCATCGAAAGTCCAGAGATAAACACATGACCTTACGGTCACCTAAACTATGACCAAGAAGGCAAGAACACAATGGATAAAAGACAGTCTCGTCAATAACTGGTGCTGGGAAAACTGGACAGCTACACATAAACGAATGAACTTAGAGCACTCCCTAACACTATACACGAAAATAAACTCAAAATGGATTAAGGACCTAGATATAAGGCTTGATACTGTAAAACTCTTAAAGGAAAACATAGGCAGAATACTCTTTGACATAAACTGCACCAAGATCTTTTTCAATCCACCTCCAATAATAATGAAAATAAAAACAAAAATAGAACAAGTGGGACCTAATTAAACAACCCTCAGAATGAGAGAAAATATTTTCAAATGCAACCAACAAGGGATTAATCTCCAAAATATACAAGCAGCTCACACAGCTCAATATCAAAAAAAAGAAAAAACAATTTAAAAGAATAAGTGAAAGAACTAAATAGACACTTCTCAAAGAAGATATATAGATGGCTAAATGCACATGAAAAGATGCTCAACATCATTAACTATTAGAGTAATACAAATCAAAATTACAATGAAGTATCACCTCACATCAGTTAGAATGGCCATGATCAAAAAAATCTATGAACAATAAATTCTGGAGATGGTGTGGAGAAAAGGGAACCCTCCTACACTGTTGGTGGGAATGTAAATTGGTTACAGCAACTATGGAAAATGATATATTATAATTGTTACTTCATTAGCCATGAAGAATTGTCAGAGTATTTGGGCTAATTTAAGACCTTATCTCCCACTTTACCATTTTTAAAACTTTTGTTGAAGTGTAGTTGATTTACAATGTTAATTTCTTCTGTATGGCAAAGTGACTCAGTTATACATATATGTATATATTCTATTTTATATCCTTCCCACTTTAAATAGGGGAAGTAACCATGGTATTGTAATCTAAAATACAGAAGAATAAGAAAAACTTGAACAAAACTTTTTAAATCTAAGGTTTAAATAAAACAGGTCTTTAAAAAACATTGATAGGAATACAAGAATCATAGTGAAGATACCCAAGGTAATCCAGTCATGAGATTTGAATTCTTATCAGATGAAATGATAATTTATATTAAATAACAAGTAAACAAGTTTTCCATTAAATTATTTCCAATGTATAATGCAAAGAAAAACTAAAAGTGAATGAAATCTCAATATCAAGCTATCAGATTCTAAACTCATAAAAATTTAGCTTTAATTTGGTGATTAACATGACAGTTCTGAGCAGACACCAGCAGATGGCAGTAGACCGTTGTAAAGTTATCAGGAAGACTAAAGTACACATTGCCAATATTACATGTGTACGTGGAGAATTTGATGAACAAGTGACACTTCTCTTTCTAATATACACAGATACCACATCCCTCAGTTTTGTGTCTGTACATATTATAGTTTATACTGTATCCTGTCTGTTTGGTAACAAGTCATACTATCTTGATTTCTACAAACACATAATACTTTTCTTATATTTAGTGAGTGTTAGTTGCTCAGTCGTGTCCGACTCTTTGTGACCCCATGGACTTTAACCAGCCAGACTCTTCTGTCCATATTAAGAAAGAAAATCGCTCAGTCGTGTCCGACTCTTTGAGACCCCATGGACTGTAGTTAACCAGGCTCCTATGTCCATGGGATTTTCCAGGCAAGAGCACTGGAATGGGTTGCCATTTCCTTCTCCAGATGATCTTCCCGACACAGGGATTGAACCCGGGTCTCCTGCATTGTAGGCAGACGCTTTACCATCTGAGCCACCAGGGAAATCCTTCTGTCCATATTAGATGACAACAAACACTGGAAACTCAATTTCAATAAAATCCAATCATAATCAACAAATTTAGGGATGGTTCAATATGAGTAAAATGAATATTAATTTTAATAGTATATAATTCATTCAGTTGGGAAAAAAATTTAAGGAGGCAGCATTTTATAGTGGACACTGTATTGACCAGGCATTAAAGGTAGGAGTTTTATAAATGTTTTCTCCACTTACAATTGGGCAATTGTGAGCCAGTCACTGAGTATTTCTGTGCATCAATTTCCTCATCTGTACAAGTGTAATCACAATATTTTCTCAACACAGCTCAAGTTAAATAATCATAAAATAAAACCATATACATAAAAGTAACTGTGAAACAGTATACAAATATAAGATTATTTTCCTCAAAATGGAAGCGAAGGAAAGGATGTTTTAAGAAGTTGTACAAAGACATAAAGTGCTTTAGTAAATTAAAGTGAAGCCTGAGGAGAAAAGTCCCTATATTTCAGTGTTTTAGAGCTGTTTGTGAATATAAGTAAATATAATTTGACTTGAATAAAGAAGTGTGCCTTCCCATTGCTCCTCTCAAACAGAGTAGCAGTTATGAACATTGGTGCTGAAGTCAGACTACTCTGGATCATAACTCACTTTCCACCTGTGTGACCTTGGGTACATCACTTAAATCTCTGTGCCTCAGCTTGTTCATCCCTATAATGGGGATAATAGCTGTCAGTACCTCAACTTGAACAAATCCATGTCAACTCCCTCCTCTGTAAAATGGAAGTAACAGTAACCTCTACTCATTTATTGTGAGCTTTCAATGAGAGAATGTTTATGAAAACTATACTGGTATAATGTGGTATGTGTATTTGTTGCTCAGTTGTGTCCAATTTTTTGTGACCCCATGGACTGTAGCACTCTAGGCTCCGCTGTCCATGGAATTCTCCAGGCAAGAATACTGCAGAGGGTGACCATTCCCTTCTCCAGGGGATCCTCCCAACCCAGGTTTCAAACCAGAGTCTCCTGCATTGCAGGCAGATTCTTTACCATCTGAACCACCAGGTAAGCCCATAATAATGTGGTAACTTTTCCTTTGATTGATATTTCAACTTGATTTTTTATTAGTTTCTCTCTCTTGTCTTATAATGATGAATATATATCTGAGTATATCCACATCTGTGTAGAACTAGAAGATTCCAGGATACCATACCCAAGAAGAGCCTTCAATAGCAGTAACAATTCAGTTTAGGATGACAAACAGGGGATGAATCATACAGGAAACAGAAATTCCCTTGGTGCTTTCCCCCATTCCACAGACAGCAAGGGATTGTCCTATTAACCTTCTACCATAAGATGTCAAAAATCATCATAAGGCATTCAAAATTCTATTATATTCCTAATATCTGGTCTATAAAGTGTGAATGCTGGTATGTTGTTCTCAAATATTTATGGGTTTTTTGGGTCATCTTTCACTGTCTCATTCAATTTATATTTAGAAATAGCTTTTCAAGTTTCAGGTGTTTTTGAGGCTACGGGACAGGGTAAGTTTATCTGGTGTATTTGAAAGTAAATAAGCCGTAACTGAAAACCTTTCAGCAACTCAATTAAACTAACTTTCAGTGGTGTGGAAGCAGTGGGAAAGAGAAGAGTTTTTATTCAAGACTAAGCAAGTATTCAAAAGCTATGCATGTGGTGGTAAGTTGGGGATATATATTTGTATATATTTTCTTATTTTGAATTAATGTATGATCTATATACATGTATACATATATATGTATATATATACATGTATACATCTATAAACATGTATGTATGTATATACACATGTATGTATGTATATATGTGTGTACATATATACATATATGTATATATGTGTGTATATAGAGAGAAGAGAGAGGGCTTGTATGTATATAGATGTATACATGTATGCATATAGATGTATACATGTATATACATGTATGTATGTGTGTGTGTGTGTGTATATATATATATATATATATATATATATATATATATATAGAGAGAGAGAGAGAGAGAGAGAGAGAGAGAGGGAGAGAGGGAGAGAGGGAGAGAAGAGGGAGAGTAAGGGCTTCCTGGGTGGCACGTGCCAATGCAGGAGACGTGAGTTCGATCCCTGGGTAGGGAAGATCCTCTGGAATAGGAATTGGCAACTCACTCCAGTACTGTTGCCTAGAAAACTACATGAACAGGTGAGCCTGGAGGGCTACATTTTACGGGGTCACAAAGAGACAGAGATGACTGAGCAATTGAGCATTCATGCATATATATATTAATTATTTTAATTAATGTACAAATGTGTATTTTCAAACAGATTAATACCTTAGTCTGTTTTAGGTCTGTAGAATTGCTTTTGTTACAAGGAATAAATATGCTTGACTCTGAGTTACCCGGCCAGACCATGGGGCATACTAAGGCAAAATAAACATGCAGGAGAGTACTATGGGCATAGCACTACAAATTTGCCTTTGCCAAGTTCGGATTAAAGAATCTTTCCCTACCAGTCAAACCGCGTCCATTCAGCCCACTAATCCACTCACAGATGCTATCTTAAGAAATCTGTCAACTTAAACTTTCCTAAAGATGAGAAACAATCATTATTAAGCCTATAACCTGAAATGAAATTCTGTCTACTAAAACTTCAAGTTATAAATAAATTTGTGCAATAACAAATTATTGAGTTGACCCAAAGTCTGTTCAGATTTTCTATAACACCTTATGGAAAAACCCGACAGACAAACCCAATATTAAACATTGGGGCTATGAAATCACCTTTCCCTTCCTCCTTATTGGAAATATTTCTATCAATACTTCCAATGGTGAAAGCCCTTGCTATGAATGAAGCAAGTTATGACCAACCTAGACAGCATATTAAAAAGCAGAGGCATTACTTTGCCAACAAAGGTTCATCTAGTCAAAGCTATGGTTTTTCCAGTGGTCATGTATGGATGTGAGAGTTGGACTATAAAGAAAGCTGAGCACAGAAGAATTGATGCTTTTGAACTGTTGTGTTGGAGAAGAGTCTTGAGAATTCCTTGGACTGCAAGGAGGTCCAACCAGTCCATCCTCAAGGAAATCAGTCCTGTTATCCATTGGAAGAACTGATGCTGAAGCTGAAACTCCAATACTTTGGCCACCTGATGCGAAGAGCTGACTCATTTGAAAAGGCCCTCATGCTGGGAAAGATTGAAGGTGGGAAGAGAAGGGGACGACAGAGGATGAGATGGTTGGGTGGCATCACTGACTCGATGGACATGAGTTTGAGTAAACTCCGGGAGTTGGTGATGGACAGGGAGGCCTGGTGTGCTGCCATCCATGGGGTCTCAAAGAGTCGGACATGACTGAGCAACTGAATTGAACTGAACTGAACTGATGAATGAAGAAATTTGCTGGTGATTCCTGTGTTCAATCCTTGCTTTCTGTAGATACTCTCTTGCACAACTCTTTCTTCTTGGGAGTTGGCTGAATTCCCAGAGATGCGTTCTGATCTGCTACTATGGGCAGTAACAATCGTTTCCACCCAGCAGGGTGTGCAATTGTTCTCTTCTAAGAAATGAGCAGGCAACTGTGGAGGTCAGGACTCAGGAGTTCATTCTGGGGGCACAACTAAGCCTCACCCCGTCCGCCAGATATCAAATGATCTCTATTTGCCTGGCTTCTTAATCTCTTAATATCTCTCAACAGATTCTGAATTCAAACAAAGACAAAATATCATTTATGAAGCTCCATCAAATCCCATCAGTGAAAAAACAAGCATATGTTGTTTAAGGATACATGAATATGCAGTAGACATATAAATACGTGCTTTAGAATAATATATAAGATGGTTGGATGGCATCACCGACTCAATGGACATGAGTTTGAGCAAGCTCCAGGAGTTGGTGATGGACAGGGAAGCCTGGCATGCCGCAGTCCATGGGGTCACAAAGAGTTGGACATGACTGAGCGGCTGAACTGAACTGAATTGAGAGTAATGTACTCCAGCCTCGGGCATCACCAAGACCTTATTTCTGCTCTTAATATTCCACTTCTTAAGCTGGGTATCAGACACACACGTATTTGTTAAATTATTCTTGAAAACACGTCTGGAGTTTCTTTATCTTAGCTGAGCACTCTCATTTTATTCTCTTCCCTCTGCTATTGGCAGTTCTCTGTCAATCTGAGATGAAAGGAGGGTTTATATCCAGCAAGTTTTGGCAAAGAACAGAACAGTTTCTTTTTTGATGTACACAGTGAAAAATGGATTTTCCGTTGTTCACTGCCATGAAATTTTACCCATTAAAAGAGGCATAAGGCTGTTACTCTGCAGGCTTTTAATAACTGATATTGGGTATTTGTGAACTATCTAAAAGCCAGTTTCTTTCTTCTCTTAACCTAAAAAACATATCAAAATATCATACATAGTCAATGTCATCATTGTTTCAATGAGTTTGGAAAGTGTTCTCAGTCATGTATCAGTGCTTACGTGGTCCCTGAAAAAGATTAATCTCTTTAAATCATTCCCATAGAAGAGATTCAAACAGCAGCCAAATATAATACGCTAATTATGGCTAGGATTCAAGTGTCATTCCTTATTAAATCAATGTTCTAAAAACTCTATCCTAAGTTTCCCAATTAGTAGACATGAACAATTAACATATAATTAGTCATCCATCATCCTTGCTAAAAATGTTTTAAAAGGAAAATTAAAGAGATTTCTCTCATAAAAATTTCACTGCAAGTGTGAGACAGTGTCCTTTTCCACTTACATATTCATCGTTCACTATCTTGTAACCTACTTGCTAAGATGATTACTTTAAACATGAAACCTATTAATTTTCATATTTGAAGAATATTTAAGAGTTCCATCACTTTATGGCTCCAAATGACTTTATTGACAACTAGCCCAACTGACTGACTTCACAGAGGAAGAGTTTGAGACTAATGGAGCTTTAACTTATTGCCGGAGCTACAGTTGCATAATGGGAAGGTGAGTATTTTAAGGCCAGATCTCAAAGCCATGTTTCATCTACCATGTTCCCTTCTTTTATAGTATGTAATAACATTTTATTGCCTTCAACCTACTTCATAAGATCACTGAGTCCCTGTTTTATGTGAACATAACTACTAAGAGCTTATTTCCACCTGGCTATAGCAAATCTGAAGCATTTAGTATATATAAATTAGGGAGCTAGAGTCAGTTGTTGTTCAGTCACCCAGTCATGTCTGACTCTCTGGGACCCTGTGGACTGCAGCACACCAGGCCTCTTGGTCCCTCACCTTCTTCTGAAATTTGCCCAAGTTCATGTCCACTGCACTGGGGATGCCATCCACCCATCTTATCCTCTGACACCCTCTTCTCCTCCTGCCCTCAAATCTTCCCCAGCATCAGGGACTTTTCCGATGAGTCAGTTGTACCTGGGCTTAAATTCCAGTTTTAGCTCTTGTTAGCTGTGTAACTTTAGATTAGTCGCTTAAAGTTTCTGTGTCTCTCCTTTCTCATTCATGAAATGAAGATAATGATGCTGCTGCTAATGACAGTGGCAACAGTATTTGCCCCCAAACTTGGTTTTAGGATGAAATCCATTATCTCTAAAATGCTTACATGAGTTGATGGAAATGTAAGTATAAAACATTATTTTTTTTTCCATATATACCATATCTTGAACTTTCTCATAGTTCCTCCCAATTCACTTTCTAGAAAACGAGTATACTGATCTATAACAAACTGAGGACCACTGCTCACACAACACAGTTCCTGGACTTTGTATGTTTCCATCATGTCTAACACCCCGACAGATAAGACATGACCAGGAGAAGTGGAACATGCAATAAAGAATGGAAAGAGAAAAATCCAATAATTAAGTGATTCCCAAACAGAAGTCTTTCTCATATTCATTTAGATTTACAGGTAGCTTGGTCCTGGCAGACAACTTTGGCACATACAGTTTGGGTTTTGTTCTTTTCCATTGACCCTTTGACATGACCTACCCTGGTGCGAAGAGATTTCTACTAAGCTTCCTAGTTTCCATTGGTTCTAGACATTCATGGTGTCTGGAGAGAGAATGTAGATATGAAAACTTTATCAGTATATAAACATAATGATGCCAATGCCCTCCTCTTCTTTCTCCCCATTGTGCATTACAAATTCCAATAATTATCTTCTCCTCAATAACAATCTCACTTTTAAGAATATTCACTGCAATCATAATCCACATAGCAAATCTACATATATTTAATACTAGAAATTTCTTCAAGTAGTAAATATACCTTCAAGAAACAAATGCATTTTGAAACAACTACATTTCATGATAGGTGTTGAGAATTAGGGAAGAAGATACAATTTATATCTTCTTGGAGCTATAGTCTAATGACAGATAAAGATAAACAAACATATGGTTTTTAAAATGTGATGAGAGCTCTAGCAGGAAGTCTGTCTTACTCTGCTTCACAGAATCTATATATTATCCATTACTTACACTTTTTTTCTGCACCTGGAACTTTCCCTTCTTTTCAGGATCACTCCCTTGGGTTTTAAACATGTTTAAGTCTCTTCATATTAAAACACATCTTTTCATCCCACTTCTGCTTTATAACCAAATTTCTAAGATTTCTCTCCCTCTAATCTTGAAATCTTTATATGCTATTCATTCATGACTTCATCTCATCACTCTCCACCAAAATAAATGTCACTACCTTCATAAAAATCCCTAGTCACTAAATCCAGTGAATACTTTTCATTTTATATCTTTCTTGACCTCTGAGCAATACTCAATAATGAACAACATTTTCCCTCAAAAGGTGCTATTTTCTTTGCTTCTAGGTAAGTATTATCTTTTTCTTACACTCTGATTGCTCTTTCACAATACTTTTTGCAGGTAAGCATTCCCTACCAAGACATTAAGTACATACTCGATATTTTTCAAAGTCAAGTATAGGCACTATTATTCAACAGATATTTGAATTATTATTCAACACTTTGAATTATTATTCAAAGCCAAGTATAAGCACTACTATTCAATGGATATTTCCTGATGCTGGGAAAGACTGAGGGCGGGAGGAGAGGGGGACAACAGAGGATGAGATGGTTGGATGGCATCACCAACCTGATGGACATGAGTTTGAGTAAGCTCCTGGAGTGGTGATGGACAGGGAAGCCTGGTGCACTGCAGTCCATGGGGGTCGCAAAGAGTCGGACACGACTGAGTGACTGAACTCACTGACTGATTCAATAGAAGTATAATAGAGTCACAAATGGCACATGTATTGTTTTAAATATTCTAATAGAAAACAAAACTGTAAAGAGAAACTTATGAGGTTAATTTGAATGACTCAATATGTCCAAAATATTATCATCTCAGCATGCAATCAATATAAACAATTATCAATGAGATAGTCTGAATAATTTGTTTCCTACTAATGTTTAGAAATCTGGTATAATTTCAGGTTCATACGAACCATATGTCACATGCTAAATAGCCCCCATGCAGTTAGCAGTTCCTATATCAACCGGCACAGCTCTAGTCTTTACAGAGCTACATGATGTATCATACATCTCCCTGGCTTTAATTAAGTATTCAAAACCAAGACTTCACAATGTCTACTTGTAACCTAAGTCTCAGCTGAGTCATCTATATTTTACTGTATATTTGACATCTCTCCTATGGTGTCTCAAATTCCCCTTAAATTCAATGTGCCTGCATTCAAAAGCACAATCCTCCCCTCTCAACTTGAACTTGTTCTAATTTCACTTATCTCCAATTAGTACTACTAACTATATAGTTTTATAAGGTAAAAACCTTTTGCTAATTTCCTTGTATATCTATGATGATGATGATATTATTGTCACATCTATATTCAATTTAATAGGAAGCCTTGATAATTTTATCTCCTTTGAGAAGCAACCTCATCACATCTTTCTTCTACCCTTAATTTGTTAGTCCAAATTAACATTATCTCCAGGATAATGACTATGGACAAGATCTGGTTCCCTGTTATACGTTTACTTGATTCTGTGTTCCTCTTTATACAGCACTAATCACAATTTAAAATTAAAATTTGTTTGCTTATCTTGTCAATTTACTGATGAATTGCTAAATTGTAAAGTTAATGAGCAAGAAGCATGCTTGTTTTGCTCATGACTGTATCCCATAATACTTAATAGATCCTCTGTGTATCAAAGACACTTCATAAATACTTGTTAGATTAAAAGCACCTAACCTAGTATTAGAGGGTCAGAAAAAGTCAGAATGGGTTGTGTTGTTTTCTGGAATGTATTTATCATGAATCAATTTGTTTTTGTACATCCTAGAAATACTTGCGCTTATATTGCACAGTAATGATTTACATTGCTTTAGTGTATATTTTATGTCAGAATAACAATTTTACCTCTGTTGTTTTACTTAATCCTGCAATGACCCTGTGAAGTAGGTAATATTTATCCACAAATAAAAAAAAACATAACGTTCAAAGAATTCACAGAGCTGAATTAGTTCACATACTAACTAAAGTACAATTTAGTTAGTATAAACAACATACAGTTGTACTCATTTCACATGCTAGCAAGGTTGTGCTCACAATCCTTCAACCTAGGCTTCAGCAGTACATGAACTAAGAGCTTTCAGTTGTACAAGCTGGGTTTTGAGAGGCAGAGGCACCAGAGATCAAACTGCAAACATTCATTGGAATATGAAGTTCCAGAAAAACATCTACTTCTGCTCATTGACTAGGATAAAGCCTTTGACTATGTCGATCATAACAAAGTATGGAAAATTCTTCAAAAGATGGGAATACCAGACCACCTGACTTGCCTCCTGAGTACCTGTTTGCAGGTCAAGAAGCAACAATTAGAATTGGACATAGAACAACAGACTGGTTCAAAATTTGGAAAGGAGTATGTCAAGGCTATATATTGTCACTCTGCTTATTTAAACTTATATGCAGAGTACATGATGTGAAATGCCAGGCTGGATGAATCTCAAGCTGGAATCAAAATTGCTGGGAGAAATATCAACAAGCTCAGATATGCAGACGATATCACTCTAATGACAGAAAGTGAAGAGGAATTATAGAGCCTCTTAATGAGGATCAAAGAGGAGAGTGAAAAAGCTGGCTTGGAACTCAACATGAAAAAAAACTAAGGTCATGATACCCAGTCCCATTACTTCATGGCAAAAAGAAGAGGAAAAAGTGGAAGTAGTGACAGATTTCATTTTCTTGGGTTCCAAAATCACTGCAGATAGTGACCACAACTGTAAAATTAAAAGATACTTGCTCCTTGGAAGGAAAGCTATGACAAACCTAGACTGTATAAAAAAGTAGAGACATCACTTTGCTGACAAAGATCCATATAGTCAAAGATATGGTTTTTCCAGTAGTCATGTACGGATGTGACAATTTGTCCATAAATAAGGCTGAGCACCAAAGAATTGATGCTTTTGAAGTATGGTGCTGGAGAAGACTCTTGAGAATCCCCTGGACTGCAAGGAGATCAAACCAGTCAATCTTAAAACAAAACACTGAATTTTCATTAGAAGGGCTGTGCTGAAATTGAAGCTCCACCTGATGTGAAGAAGCGACTCATTGGAATAGACCTTGATGCTGGGAAACACTGAAGCCAAGAGGAGAAGCAGGCAGCAGAGCATTAGATGGTTATATAGCATCACCGACTCAATCGCAATGAATCTGAGCAAACCATGGAAGACAGTGGAGGACAGAGGAATCAGGCAGCTGCAGTCCCTGGGGTCACAAAGAGTCGGACATGACTTGATGATTGAACAACAACAACTAAATAAGTAGTGGAACCCTTAATTGATTTTGGCAATTAGATTTCAGAAATCTAAGAGTTTTTTTTAGGCCACTAACCTATTTTGCCTCATAGCATATTATTACTTAAACAGTTTCAAACTGAAGTTTCCACAAGTAAGAAAATGACTAAATACTGTATGTTATATCCATGCATGAAAGAAAAACAGTGATGCTTTTAAAAAGAAAAATAAATAGAAATATTAGATCTACAGAAAGATTGCAAGGACATGTGGCTAATTTAAAAAAAAAAAGCAAATTGCACTAAAATTTAAGTGTTCCAATAAAATTTTGAACCCCATTATCACTTTTCCCCAGTGTTACTCTCAGAAATATGTTTCCTTGCCAAAAAAAAAAAAAGACAATTTGTAGACTTAAGACTTAGTAACTAATGCTGCTAATCAGTTGATATAAAAAGCAAGTGATTACTCTGGATTATTTAGTTGACTTCAATGTAATTACATAACTCTTAAAAGCAGACCTTCCTCCTGGCTGAGAACAGAAGGGAAGTTAGATATTTGAAGCATGAGAAAAGTTCTGCATACCATTGCTGCTGTGAAGTTAGAGGGGTCTAAGGACGTGGGTAGTCTCCCAGGAGCTGAGGACAGCCCTTGGCCAATAGCCAATAACATAAGAATCCTAGATCTACAGCTTCAAGGAAATGGATTCTGCAAACAATCTAAGTGAGCTCAGGAGTAAATTCTTCCTCCAAGATTCCATGTGAGAACTAAGTCTAGACAGTATCTTGATTCCAGCCTGTGAGACCCAAAAAATAGAACCCAGTAAAGCTATGCCAGATTTTAGATCTATGTAAGCATAAACTAATAAATTTATATTGTTATAAGCCATTACACTTGCAATTAGTTGTTTTGCAGCAATAGAAAATTAATATAACATGCAATATGATCCTATATTTTTCAGAAAGCAACTCTAGCTGTAGGTCCATGTAAACATTTATGTGTGTGTCGCTTCAGTTGTGTCCAATTCTGTGTGACCCTGTGGACAGCAGCCCGGCAGGCTCCTCTGTCCATGGGATTCTCCAGGCAAGAATACTGGAGTGGGTTGCCATGCTCTCCTCCAGGGTATCTTCCCAACCCAGGGAATCAGATCCTTGTATCCCACATCTGCTGCACAGGCAGGCAGGTTATTTACTACTTAGCGCCACTTGAGAAGCCCCATAAAGATTTATAAGTGCACAGAAACAGATCTAGAAAGGTAAAAAACATTATTGAAAAAGTATTAACTCTAGAGAATCTTGATGTTTCAGCAGCATACAAACAGTAGTTTTCATGTTTAATTCTACATAGACATTTATTGATTTACTCTTTTATTGGCATAATGTATTTGTGTATTCTTTATAAATAACAAGATAATGCTTTAAATTTATGGTGACTCCATTGAGTTGAAAATTAATCAGGATATTTCACTTTCAAATTGTTATTCTAAAATCAATCAAGATGCACAATATCATCAGTCAGTACCCAGATACTAAACAAATCAAACTGCAAAAATTACCAAGGTAATCATGGGTTCCGAGTAGCTGAATGATAAACAATTACAGAAGTCTATTCCAGTAGCTCTTTCTCAATACTTTCTCTGGTGGTTAAAAAAATACTCCTGACCCTATGAACCCTGTGATGTTTGCAAACTATCTGGACACTTATGAAACAAAATAAGTGCAAAATCTTTAATCCTCTCCTTCACGTACAGATGAAAACTACACTGACAAGACTGCTGAAAATTTGACCTATAAACCCATGATTATAGAAGCAAAGCAATTCCTATACTAAGAACCAGCCAACCCTAAAATCCCCTTTTTACTTCCCTCTCTCCCCCATTTTCCTACTTTCTCTCCCCGCCTTCTCCCTCTTTATCTTCCCTTCTGTTTTTGATGAGTCATTTTCCTAATCATTTGAGTAAACGTAAAAATTCATCACATTTTGTAGAATTTGAACAAGTAAAATATACCTTTCTGGTGTGAGCATGAAATAAACAGAATCCTATAATGTGGAATTTATGAAAGTTAGATTTTTCACAGCTAGTCATTTTCTCCAAGCATTCTAACATTTCAACTTCAACATCAAATATCCACTACTTTGCAGTCAAAATCAGCTAACTGCAATTTGAGACATTTTCTATAATTTAGCTTATTCTTTTTTTTTTTAGAAACTCTCATGAGCAGGAAATGCATAACTCAGAAAAAAATGGACCTGCAGCAATTTGGTAATTACATTTTTTTTCAGCACCAAATGCAGATCTATGCTCTTCAGTTAAAATATAATGGGTGTTTAGAAGTCAAGGAGTCCACAGAGACACCACAAGCACTAAATATATTATCCTTTAAAACTAATTCTGTCATTTATGATTCATAGCCAACTCCTTAAGTAAAGATACAGATTTTCAAATTATCCCATTGAGAGCGATAGAAGAGAAGAAAAGAAAAGGCTAGACTCACATCTGTTTCTGCAGCCAGGGAGTTGCAATAATAACCAACTTTCACAGTGGCTTGCTAAAGAAGCTATTTTCATCTGTGTTTCCTAAAAGCACCTCTTTTGGAGAAAATCCACATATCATTTTATTTTACTGGATGCTGGAATGAAAAATAGATGCCCACTGTCAAGCAGCTATATTGATTACGAGTGAAAATGTGATCATTTTGCATTGACTTGCCCCAAAGCGCTGCGTTCAGTCAAAGCGGCAGAAGGAAATTAATGCCTTCATACCATGCCTAAGAAAAATATGAGATGTCGTTCACTTCGCCCTCTAGACAAAGCGGTATATGCAACAGCTGAAATGTAATAGCTTTCTGAACATGAACTTGAGACTTTTATTAAAATCATTATTTAATGTGCAAAAAATAATGAACCCGCTGCCATGGCATTTAAAGCAGCCATTTACAGTCATTACCTCTCCGATCACAAGGTTTATTTGTTAAAAAACCATTATTGCTCAAATTAAAATTCTGCCTACGCTTGTTTTTTTTAATCCTCTTTCATCTTTTTTTAAATTATTTTTTAAAATTTTAATTTGAGGATAATTACTTTACAATATTGTGATGGTTTCTGCCATACATCCACATGAATTGACCATAGGTATATATATATACATATGTCCCCTCCCTCCTGAACCTCTCTCCCACCTCCCTCCCCATCCCACCCCTCTAGGTTTTCTCAGAACACTGACTTCTGGTTCCCTGTGTCATAGAGCAAACTCCCACTGGTCATCTATTTCACATATGATAATGTATATATTTCAGAGCCATTTTCTCAAATCATCCCACCCTCTCCTTTCCCTATAGTGTCCACAAGTCTGCTCTTTATGTCTGTGTCTCCTTTGTTGCCCTATAAGTAGGATTATCAGTACTGTCTTTCCAGATTCCATAACTATGAATTGGTGATGATAGGAATTGCTATTTTTTTATGTTTCATTTGACTTTTATTTTACTCAAATGACTAATGACATTCTTAGCCTCTGTAGGACCCTTATAGTGAGCCCAGCACAGATCTTTAAGTATATGTAGATATATATATATAGATCTTCTTGGCTTGCATATTGATTTTATTATCTCACTAGTAGCTAATATAACATAGGCTTTAACTTAAAATAATGCAAAGGAATTGTATTATTAATTTTAAAAACTGCAAGTTCTAAATATCAAAAATCACCCATAATAGGTGAATATCTAGGAAAAAAAGAGACATTATGCCTTCCGGGCAATTTGGATTTTTTAAAAAAAATTTATCTGGCTTATCAATACTATTCTCTACAGAAGTATATGTTCTATTTCTTAAAGCAGAATTCAAGATTCAATTCAAAATTTTTGCAGCAGAAATTCAACTTGGAAAACCAATTGATGTAAAATTGGAAATTATTTCTTTTTAACTCTGATATGTTTTACATTACATAAATTAAATGTGATTTTAATCATCCACATGTATATGATGACATTAAAACAGACATATGTATATCACAGTAGTGAACCACACTCTTGAATATAAAAAAGATGCTGAACTGAACAAGGACCTCACCTTAGCAAATAAACGGATAACTTTCAGGGTGTCAAAAATGCCGTGCTCATCTATACAGCAACAAATGCTTATTCTTGTTGAACTATGGAGAGTTTTTCACTGTTGTTGCTCAGATTTCCCAGGTGTACTATGGAAGATAAAGTCACAATTTCCAGATCCCTAAATCCAGTTCTTCCTCTTACTAGTTATATGACTTTGAAAAATTTCATCAATTTATTTATCAAGTGTTGGAATCTATTTTCAAGATACAGTGTGGAAACAAAACAGTTGCCAACCCTCACAGTTCCATGGACTTTGTATTTTCCATTACTTATGCCCTGCACGTGATTGACTCTCCACCCTCCCCAGGCATTAATATTTTGTAAAAGGTCACCTTCTTCATGAGATTCTCCCTGACACCCTATTAAATGTGTTTTGTTTTCCTTTAATTTCCACTGCTACACCTCCACTCTTGAACATTTCCTCTCTTTCATTCCTAATCAAAATGCTTAACACCATTGGCCAGATTCACACCTCGCCTGTCACGGCACTCCCTAGAGAATCCCCTTAGGTGTAAATCTAAAATGTATTTGGACACCACAGGACTTCCTAGGAACCCACCTATAGAGAAGGATAAGAGCTATAGCTGGCCCACAGAGAAGCCTCAAAAGCTCTTTTCTGTTTGAGTCCTTGAAGCAGTCCCTGGACCACTGCTCAGGATGAGGTGTAGATGACAAGCAGATGAGGTGTAAGGGCTCCCCTGACTGACAGCCTCACACTGCACAGAAGCCAGTATTTCTTTTAATGACTCTAGGACTACGGACTTAGGGCTCCCACACGGTACATTACAAGAGCCATCACACTTAGGAAAGCCCAAAACATGGCCTGGCCTCTCCATGAAATAGTCAATGCCCCTTTATATTCCCTATCAGTCCAGATGCAACTGGACTCATGAGGCAATACATAATCAGTGTATGCAATATTACTTTTTACACAGGTAATATTGTTGAATTATATAGTTGACAATCTATGGTTCTCAGGTTTCCAGGGCAACGAAATCAGTGTGAATCAAAGGTCAGATTTTCCCATAGCAGAGAAAGAAGGCTTTGCCAGATGTCTGCCTGCAACAATTTTTCCTAATGCCTTTCTTGATAGACTGTAAATATCCCAAAAGCAGGAGTGTTGGCATATTTGTTCATGCTGAATGCTGATTAACTAGTCTCTCAAATGATACCTGGGACAGAAGTTGAACTGTCATAAAAATGAGTGTCTCAGTTTTATTTTCTATAAAATGAGGATAACAATCCCTATCTAATAGAGTTACTTGAAGGACAAAATGAGACAAAACTTGTGAAACACTTAACATAGGACTTGGCATATTGTGAATGCTCAGTAAATGCTAAATGGTATTAATTTTATTATTTTTCCAGTAATCTATAGGCATTCAAATAGATAAAAATCTAAAAATAATGAACAGATAAGCCAAACCAAAAATAAGCAAATAACATCAAATACATTAGTTGCTACTCTTGAGTCATGCTGAAAATTCTCATATGTGATATTAACTTTTCGTTGGGGCTAATTTAAACAAGATAATATGATCTCCTTTTGAAATAATAACATAACTTCCTCATTAACTACATCATTTTTGGATAGTTTTTTTTTTAAAGATTAGCTTAACATCTTTCAAAACACTTTTTTTTTTTTTTTTTGCTGGATATTTTTTTCTCACTTATGTTGGCTAATTTATCTTCTCAAAGATATTCACGAGTCATTTACTCTTTAAATGTGAGTCAGGAGAATCTTCTTAAAACGTAACTGATCACAAAGGTGGCCTAAGTAAGTGGGAGTATGAAGGAAGATGGTTCAGAATCACAGGATTCTGTGAACCCTAGGACTGCCTATAAATATCCAGCTTGTGTTCACTGCACACACCAGTCAATAAATATTCTTCTTAATTCCTTGCAGTTAGAGGTAATTTTGTTATTATATATAGGATGAAGACATTTTTAACATCTTTTAAAACTTCAGTCACATATTATGATTTGCTATTTGTCCAGTATTTGATAAATTATTTTCTACAAAGTCATTAGTGCCATCAACATCTTCAAATGTATAGGCTTAGAATTTTTTTAAGAAAACAAGAAAAAAGAATTTTTATTATGATCAATAACACAAATGGGAACTAGTTCTAGTCCACTCCCAGAGTGGCGCGTCTACAGCCTCCAGGGTTGTGCAGATTTCCCTCTTCCTTCCAACAGGGATCTCTGTGTTGGGACAGCCCACTAACCCACAAAGTCTAGCAAACAAACCTCCCTGACTGGGCTAAGTTGGTGAAGACCTTTAGGTTCGTGGGAAGACCCGTGTGGTTCATGTATCCCTGGCTTTTCTTTTGAGTCTCCCAAAGCAGAATGGAGATGGATAATGCAGTGGACCCTAGAATGCCAAAAACATGGGAACCTTTTTCACTTTCTACATTTTTGTTTCTGCAGTTTCCATTCCTAATTTTACTTCTTTGAGTTTTATTTTTCTCATTAAATTTACCAGATGATCATCTTTTCTGTATGTATATGTATATTTGTGGGTGTCAACCATACTGTATGTCTTATGTATCATTCATAACATGTGCGTCATACAGACAGACTATGGTACAGATAGTACACATTACAGATAGTACACAGACTATGATATATATAGTTTTGTTTTTATTCCCCACACAATTTTATACACAGTGGATTCATTATCTGAGATGACCACATATAACTAAAATAGGTTATCGCTTCTTTCATATACAAATAAAAATTGAGTTTTAATTTTTCTTTATTTGGGTTATGCTGCTGCTGCTGCTAAGTCGCTTCAGTCGTGTCCGACTCCGTGCGACCCCATAGACGGCAGCCACCAGGCTCCCCCGTCCCTGGGATTCTCCAGGCGAGAACACTGGAGTGGGTTGCCATTTCCTTCTCCAATGCATGAAAGTGAAAAATGAAAGTGAAGTCGCTCAGTCGTGTCCGACTTGTAGCGACCCCATGGACTGCAGCCCACCAGGATCCTCCGTCCATGAGATTTTCCAGGCAAGAGTACTGGAGTGGGTTGCCATCGCCTTCTCCATATTTGGGTTATAGTTTGGCTCAAAATATTAGTGTTCAGCTCAACATACACTTACTTCTCTTATTTAGTGTTGAAGAGGTTTGTTCACAAAATCTTGATTTTTGTTTTGTAATCATTCTTTCATTTTTGTTCAGCGATGACAATTATTGGAAATAACAATTGCTGTTTCTCCCTAGTACTGTATGCATTAATTTGTCCTGTTACACAATGGACCATTTCAACTCACTACTCACAGTTTGCCTCAGCTCATTAAGACTTCTTCTATCATGTATAATCCCTGTGTATATCCATGCTTATATTCCTTGTGTTCTGGTCAACTAAAGTAACAAAATTAATGTTTGGATCTGTCTTCTCTGTTTCCTGTGTTATCTTCTCCTTGTGCATATTTTGCATTTTAGTTTACTTCCCCTCTTCTTCTGTAGAAGAGCTTCCTAAGTATACCTTCTAAACTCCTTCCTACAGTTTAGTTCCATTTCGTACTGCTTCTGATACTGGCATTAATGCTGTAATTATTGTTTACACTGTATAATCTTTGGTGATGATTGGTGGTGGTTTAATTGCAAAGTTGTATCTAACTCTTGCAACCCTCTGGACTATAGTCCACCAGGCTCCTCTGTCCATGGGATTTACCAAACAAGAATACTGGATTGAGTTGGCGTTAATTTCTCCAGAGGATCTTTTTGACCCAGGGATCAAACCCGCATCACCTGCATTGCAGGAGGATTCTTTACAGCTGAGCCACCAGGGAAGCCTGTATAATCTTTACTGCCACCTAACTCATTGACATGTTGGGCTGGATGAAGTACAAGCTGGAATCAAGATTGCTGGAAGAAATATCAATAACCTCAGATATGAATCCACCCTTATGGCAGAAAGTAAAGAACGAAAGGGCCTCTTAATGAAAGTGAAAGAGGAGAGTGAAAAAGTTGGCTTAAAGCTCAACATTCAGAAAACTAAGATCATGGCATCTGGTCCCATCACTTCACGGCAAATAGAGGGGAAAACAGTGGAAACAGTGACAGACTTTATTTTTTGGGGCTCCAAAATCACTGCAGATGGTGACTGCAGCCATGACATTAAAAGACACTTACTCCTTGGAAGGAAAGTTATGACCAACCGAGACAGCATATTAAAAAGCAGAGACATTACTTTGCCAACAAAGGTCCATCTAGCCAAGGCTATGGTTTTTCCAGTGGTCATGTATGGATATGAGAGTTGGACCATAAAGAAAGCTGAGCACCAAAGAACTGATGCTTTTGAACTGTGGTGTTGGAGAAGACTCTTGAGAGTCCCTTGGACTGCAAGGAGATCCAACCAGTCCATCCTAAAGGAGATCAGTCCTGAATATTCATTGAAAGGACTGATGCTGCAGCTGAAACTCAAATACTTTGGCCACCTGATGCAAAGAGCTGACTCATTTGGAAAGACCCTGATGCTGGGAAAGACTGAGGGCAAGAGGAGAAGGGGACAACAGAGGATGAGATGGTTGAATGGCATCACCGAGTCAAAGGACATGAGTTTGAGTAAACTCTGGGAGGTGGTGATGGACAGGGAGGCCTGGCGTGCTGCAGTCCATGGGGTCAGAAAGAGTCAGACATGACTAAGTGACTGATCTTAACTGAACTGAATTCATAGACAGTTCACTTTTCATACAGTCTATTGTCTCACCTATTCTGTTAACTCTAAATTAGCTGATTTTTTAGTATTTCAACGATTCTATAATTTGCCTTCAGAAGGATTTCCTTCAATATCTTGAAGGCTGTATTCTATATTTTAAGCATGTTAGTAGATTGTAGCTCCCTCTTTCCCTATTTGTTTACCCTGAAATGAGCAATATTTTTTAAATCCTCTTGTTTGATGAAAGAGGGTAGTGGATTCTCCTTTCCAGAATTTCATAGGCTTAATTTCACTGTGGATATGATGTGATAGTCTAGAGAAGCTTCTCTTGCTAGATAGAAACTTGGGGCATCCTTCCCACAAATCTTCTAAATTCAGTCCTTTTTCACTATTGACTCACATCTTTCAAATCCAAACTAAATTCCCAACAGATTTCTAATATAATGACATTGTTTTGTTGAGAGTTATTCCAGAGAAGTATTAAAGAGAGTTTGTCAGTAGTGAGGATTATGAGTGTTTTGCTCCATCCATCCTGTTACTGAAAAGCCTGTGACTATAAGGTAGCTACACAAAACTAAAATGTTGGAAGAATCTCCTTCAGACTCTTCTGAGGAGTCCATTTGCTTGTTTCTTTCTTTCTTGAGATATTCTGTGGGGCTTATATTTTCCAATGCATTTCTACCATTTTTCTCAGGGCCTCACATACCTATGGTTATTGGAAATTCTCTGACAGATCTGGCATATATTGACTAATGACTTTTTGTTTTTTCACAAATCTGAGAAACCAGGTAGAGCCCTTAGATTCCTGATATTTTAATCAGAAAGACCTACTAAAAGTTTGAAGTGTGTCACTGTAAATTCTTGTACTCATGAAGCTGAACAAGAGAAAGAGAAAATCATCGTGAAAACTGGTAGAACAAAAATAGTATAAAATGCCATTTTTTCCAAAGTTATCATTGATTTCTATTATATTTTTTCTCTGTCACTTATGTCTTTAATGTAAACATTTACACAAATGTAAATTCACATTATGGTCTTCTGCTCATTAACTGTAACAGAGAAACAACCACAATAAAAAGCCCAATTGGACATTTTAGGATATTACCTGTTAGGAAAAATATCCATCTGAATTCTTAGGTAGAATGAAGTTGGAGGACCTTATACCTTTAAAAAAGATTGTAAGAAATTTATATGTATGTATATAGCTATAAATAACCTATGTCATATTATACATATTATATGCATACATAATAATGATATGTATAACATATTGCACAAAATAAATTATAAATATTATTTTTCCAGACAGCTTGTGTGTTCAATAAACATGTGCCTTTTGCATGTCTGACAGAAAGGAAATCTTACAAATAACCAGTGCCAAATCTCTTCTTGTAAAGCAAAGATAATTTATTTTAAAATGCTTTTGAACATCCATGTCTTGTAAAGAAAGGCCACCCAGAACACAGAGCAGGTAAATACAAGATTGATCACATACAAGAAAAAAATAAGGATGCAAGTTGATGACATCAGGGACTTTTCATATATGAAATTTTGTGATGGACAGAATCTATATAATTTACATAAAGGCAATAGAAACACAATGATGATTACACAAAGAGACAAATATAAAGGCTAGAAAACGCAAATCAACATCCTTTGTTCAAATCAAATTTACATCTCAAAAGTATCCCAAAACAGACATAATCAACCATGTTTTACTCAACAGAAAAGGAGGAATAAAATTTCTACACTTGGGCTGTAATGCAAAATACCTTCATAAGTAGCATGCTAAATAAAAAGCAATTTGAGGAAGATGTTTATATGAATGCAAAAATGAAGTCTTCAGTGATTTCTATCAAGAAAATACATTAAATTGCTCTTTTGTCAAGGTTGCCTGAGTCACTGAATATGTTTGCATTTTTCTACTAATTTTCAAAATGAACAAAGAACTCTCAATATCAGTCTTTTAGAAAATAGTCTCATAGATTAAATATGTCCTGATAACCATTCTTAAAAAAAAAAAAAAAAGGATATTTCACTAAGATGGAATTTTATAAAGTTGGCAGCTAAAGAGCCTGAAACTTCTGAAAGAGAATGGTCCTGATAGAAACAAGTTCAAAAAGAATTCACATGGGTAGTGTATCTGCTAATACATCTGGGAATACCAAAAAGGCACCAGAGGAGAGGAGATAAATATATTGAGAAGTACAAATCACAAATTCCAATTCTTGAATTTAGGACATAGAAGTTATGGAACTAGCCATTAGTTTTGATTTGAAACCTCAAATCACACAGCTATTAAAGAAAAAAGTTTTACTAGACTCCATAATTTTGGACAGAACTTAGAATCAGTGAAAGAAAGACAAGAAGTGGAATGTTTCTTCCTTACTTTCCTCTATGGTCAAGTTAGCATTAAAATGAATTAAGAGTTTGAATGACTCAAAGTAAATTCTAGCAATTTTAATAAATTTAATATTTAATAAATTTTATTTATTAAATAAATATTTAAAATATTTAATAAATTTAAACAAATATATTAAAATATATATATATATTTCTTTTTTTTCATTTATTTTTATTAGTTGGAGGCTAATTACTTTACAATATTGTAGTGGTTTTTGTCATACATTGACATGAATCAGCCATGGATTTACATGCATTCCCCATCCCGATCCTCCCTCCCACCTCCCTCTCCACCCGATTTCTCTGGGTCTATTTCATTAACAAACTTTATATTTTGGAGAATTTTTGGATTCACAGTAAGAGTGATGGAAAGTACAGAGCATCCACTGTATGTTCTGCCCACACACACATACTCAATAATCCCTAATATAAAACATCCTCCACAAAAGTGGTATATTTGGTATAATTGATGAACCTGCATTGACATATCATAATCACCCAAAGCCCATAGTTTACGCAAGGATCCACTCTGGGTGTTATACATTCTATGGGTTTTGAAAATGTGTAATGGCAGGTATCCACAACTTTAGTGTATACAGAATAGATTCACTGGCCTAAAAATCTTGTGTTCCACCTGTTCAGCTCTTCCCACCCGTTTGAGGCAACCACTTATTATTTTACAGCACCCATAGTTTTGCCTTTTACAGAATTCATTTTTGTAGTTGGAAAGCTATAGTATGTATCCTTTTCAGATTGACTTATTTGACTTAATAGTATGTATTTAAGATCCCTCCATGACTTGATAGTTCGTTTCATTTTAGTGCTGAATAATATTCTTCTGTCTGGATGTGTAACAGTTTATTACTCTTTTCATCTACGAAAGGATATCTTGCTTGCTTCCAAGTTATAGCAATAATGAATGAAGCAGTTGTAAACATCCATTTGAAAGTTTTTGCATTGTTCAGTTGCTAAGTTGTGTCCAACTCTTTGTGACCACATGAACTGCACTACAATGGGCTTCCATATCCTTCACTATCTCCCAGAGTTTGCTCAAACTCATGTCCATTGAGATGGCGATACCATCCAACCATCTCATCCTCTGTTGTCCCTTTCTCCTCTTGCCCTCAATCTTTCCTGGCATCTGAGTCTTTTCCAATGAGTCAACTCTTTGCATCATGTGACCAAAGTATTAGCGCTTCAGCATCAGTCCCTCCAATGAATATTCAGGGTTGATTTCTTTTAGGATTGACTCGCTTGATCTCCTTGCAGTCCAAGGGACTCTCGAGAGTCTTCTCCAACAGTTCAAAATCATCAATTCTTTAGCACCCAGTCTTCCTTATGGACCAACTAATTCCACTTCCTCTCATGCCTAAAGTACCCATCTACTAAATACAGGTAGGTCAATTGGTATGGCTGATTATTCTTTAGAGTTTTAGAAATAGCTTGAAATATATGCTTTACATATACAAACATTTTCATTTATAAATTAATACACACACACACACACAGACATATATATATGTGTATATATATATCTCAACTGGGGGCTTTATGTTATAGAAACATTGAAGCAGATTATAATAGGATTCAGGCACACAAAACTCTGCATTTCCAAGCATACAGGTGTTATATGAGGTTTCCTAACAGAAAAATAACTAAAGATCACTTAAATAATGTAGGTGGTACTAACTTGGATACATTCTGAATCTTTAAATCCTTAATTTTATTGTGTTAATTTAAGTAAATTAGGTTTCCATATGTTCTACAGACTAGCATGTGGACTGGGGATTAAATGAGTCTGCAGAGAATATTCTAACTGCCTCTTGAACAGCAAGGTCTATTATTAATAAGATTCCTTTCTGTGGGATGGAAATCCCTCAGTCACTGTATAAAGATAGAGACATAGGAACCCTGTACTTTGGAACTATTCAGTAACTTTCATAAGAAGGAAACACACATAGGGAACTAGCATGAGGCAGAGAGCTTTGAGGGAAATTCAAACCAAAGATAGAATGGAAATGCTAATATATGGTCAAATTCTGGTCAAGACAGATGGACTAGGACTCTGTGCAATTAAACGTCAGATTTAGAATAGGGCTGGAGTTTAAATTCTGCATCTGTACCTGAATTAATTATGTGATTCGAGATACATTCTTTAAGTTTTCCGTTCCCTAGCTTTCCTCTCTGCAAAATGTTGACCTTAACCACATCAATAGGGCTTCCCTGGTGGTGCAGCTGTAAAGAATCTGAACGCAGTGCAGGAGGTGTGGGTTTAATCTGTGGATCGAGATGATCCTTGGAGTGTAAAGTTAAATAGGCCTTAGGAGTCATTACTAGTGACATGGCCAGTGGAAGTGACTGAATTGCAGCTGGGCTATTTCAAATCCTAAAAGATGATGCTGTGAAAGTGCTGCACTCAATATGTTAGCAAATTTGGAAAACTCAGCAGTAGGAACACGACTGGAAAAGGTCAGTTTTCATTCCAATCTCAAAGAAGGACAGTGCCAAAATATGTTCAACCTACTGCACATCTGTTCTCATTTCATATGCTAGCAAGGTTATGCGCAAAATCCTTCAACCTAGGCTTCAACAGTAGGTGAACCAAGAACTTCCAGATGTTCAAGCTGGATTTAGAAAAGGCAGAAGAACCAGAGATCAAATTGCCAACATCTAGTGGATCATACAAAAAGTAAGAGAATTTCAGAAAAACATCTACTTCTTTTTCAATGACTACACTAAAGCCTTTGACTGTGTGGGTCACAACAAACTTAACAAAATTCTTAAAGAAATAGGAACACCAGACCACCTTGTCCTTCTCCTTATCCATCTCCTCCTTATGCAGGTTCAAGAAGCAACAGTTAAAACCAGACATAGAACAATGGACTGGTTTCAAATTGGAAAAGGAGTATGATGAGGCTATATGTCACTGGCTGTATGTATTATGTCACTCTGCTTGTTTAACTTATATGCAGAGGACATCATGCAAAATGACAGGCTGGATCACAAGCTAGAATCAAGATTGCCGGGAAAAATATCAACAACGTCAGATATGCAGATGATACCACTCTAATGGTAAGTGAATAGGAAATAGAGAGCTTCCTGATGAGGGTAAAAGAGGAGAGTGATAAAGCTGGATTAAAACTTAACATTCAAAAAACTAAGATCATGGCATCTGGTCTCATTATTTCATGACAAATAGAAGGTGAAAAAGTGGAAGCTGTGGCAGATTTTCTTTCCTTGGGCTCCAAAATCACTGTGGATCATGACTGCAGTCATAAAATTAAAAGACACTTGCTCCTTGGAAGGAAAGCTATGACAAATCTAGACAGCATATTAAAAAGCAGACATCACTTTATTGACAAAGGTCCATTTAGGCAAACCTGTAGTCTTTCCAGTAGTCATGAACTGATATGAGAGTTGTACCTTAAAGAAGCCTGAGCGCCGAAGAATTGATGCTTTTGAATTGTAGTGCTGGAGAAGACTCTTGAGAGTCCCTTGGACTGCAAGATCGAACCAGCCAATCTTAAAGGAAATCAACCCTGAATAGTCATCGGAAGGACTGATGCTGAATCTGAAGCTCCAACACTTTGGCCACCTGATGTGAAGAGCTGACTCATTGGAAAAGACCCTGATGCTGGGTAGGACTGAAGGCAAAAGGAGAAGGGGGTGACAGAGGATGAGATGGTTAGGTACAATCACCATTTCAATGGACATGAGTTTGAGCAAACTCCGTGAGATTGTGGAGGACAAAGGAGCCTGGTGTGCTGCAGTCCATGGACCATCATATAGGAGTTAGCAACTGAACAATAATAGCATCTGCATCATTAAGGACTGTATGGAATAATGGTTATAAAATTCCATTAGCATAATTCCATTAGCAAAATTCCATAGCATAATTAACGCCACATGTTATGTGTATTACTTAGGACTCTGTTACTTGTGGAGAAAAAAAGGTCAAACAAGCTGGCTTAAGTAAAACAGCAATTTTTTAGGTTCCTATAACTAGTTCATTTATTTCCATGAAGGGCTTATTAGTAACCATTTCTTCTCCTTTTGTTCCTGGGATTTATAGTCTTCTATTTAGCCTCATGCTCAGGCTGTTACCTTGGTGGTTACAAGATGGCAACAGCTGTTTCTCACATTCTCTCAGGAAGGAACACAGAAGAAACATGTTTGCCTAAGTCTCAAAAACTCCAACAAAAATCTTGCATATCACTGGTTCTGTATGTTTTTTGTATTTTTTTGTTTTTTTTTTTTCTATCACTGTAGCAATCACTCTTGGTCCCTTTACAAAGAGGGAAACTAGTCAAGGGACAGTTTCCCAGATGTAAGCTGGACTAAGCTTACCAATAGATGGATGACTACCAAATTGCTGTTAATGGAATTTTCATGGCCTATTTAGAGAAGAGGAAGAGGATATGCACCTGAGAGAGGGTACATGGTAACGTGAGTTAAAGAGAAATTAAACGTTCAGTGATTTCTGCTTTGTAACATATAGAGTCAGAGATGTCTTTATGCAAAAAATAAGTATATAGAGAGCAAACCAAGTAAGTGTAGGCCTTAGAAACAAGAGACACTCCTTCTGATGCTGGCCCTATGAGGTCACAGGTGAGTGACAGATGAACACATGTAAATACCACCATTGCCTTACAGTTGCCAAAGAAATTCAGCTTAGTTGTTAGCCTACACACTTTTCAGCTCTAAAAACTTAATAACTTATCCTACTTTAAGATGCAAAAGCCCCACAAAATATACCGTCAAAAGAAATGCTATTTTTTTTCCTTCCCCTTGGTGCTGCTATTGAAAAAAAAAAAAAAAAAGCGTTAAATCCTTACAATAACTAGTGGTCAATCTCAAAGACTTCCAACGCTTCCTTCAGTTCCAAATCTACAAAAACACTGATTTGCAATGATGGCATATCTGTTATTCTTAAGTCATTTAAAATGTATTCTGTTTCTTTTCTGGTTTTAGTATTTTCCCCAATACTCTATAAACTTTGCACTATTTATTCTGTCTTCCTATCTTATCTACAGGATTTTCACACTGAGGTCTTCTATTGCCATCAGTTTTTTTGATCAATTATTAATCTTTACCTTAATGTCAGATTTTTTTCTCTTGGGTTCCAGGCCTATAATTGTATTGGCCCACAGACAACTGATATTCAACATGTCCCACACGGAACTCATTATCTCCACCCAAAACATTCTATCTAAACGGTCATAATTCACTCTGTCTCTCATGCTTGGAATGAAGTCCCTTCGGTCATTTTATTTTCCCTTATCCACCATATCACCACTATATTTTGCTGATTTTAATTTTAAAAAGCTCTTTCAGGCTATTGTGTCCACTGCAAGCCCCTGATGATTGCCTTCGTTTGTGTCCTCATAAGATCATATTTGGAAAAAAACATTTTTTTCCAAAAAAAGTTTTTTACCGAGTAACTATGTCCCAGGCAGTACTTGGGTTACCGAGGCAATGGCACTGAATTCCACAAACAAAACCTAAATTCTAGTGGGAAGATCTTAATTCAACTCTACATGTTATACTAAAAAGAAAAAAAAAAAGTAGCAAATGGGAATAAACAGTAGCAGGGCTGTTATGTAGACAAGCTGATCAGGGTCTGTTTATGGAAAGTGGCAGTATTTGAGTACAAGTCTGAAGGAGGTAAGGACAAAATCCTTGTCACTCCCTCCTACTGTAATTGGTCTCCATCAAATTGTCACTCCCTCCTGAAAAATCTCTTTCGTATCCCACAGGGTTATTTTTTGTTAGGGAAATTTCCGTCGGGGAACTCTTCCAGTTAGGAAGATCTGTCGCCGGTAGCCTAGAATTCATCCACCATTAAATGACTGCTTACATCCTGTCCCTGGTCGTCGCATCACTCCCCACCGGGCACCCTATACGCTCATCATCTCAACTGCCCACAGTTCTCTGAACACATTATACCCTTTTATGCCTTGACACAAGCTGCTTTATTTTTTGTTTTTATTTAAAAGGAGTCTTCCAGCAATCTGCCTATTAAACTTCTTATTGAGATTTAAGGATACGTCTCACATCCTCGAGGCTGTCTTTTCTAACTTCCCCAACTGCAGGCGTTCCTGACCCACCTTGCATGCAGTGAATTGGGATTCTTTATCTTTTACATCAGCCTACTTCTAGAGTGAGGGCTTCCCTGGTAGCTCATTGGTAAAGAATCCACCTTCAATGCAGGAGACACAGGTTCCTGGGTCAGGAAGATCCCCTGGAGAAGGAAATGGAAACCCACTCCAGTATTCTTGCCTGAGAAATCCCATGGACAGAGAAACCTGATGGACTATAGTCCATGGGGTCACAAAGAGCTGGACATGACGGAGCGACTAAGCAACAATAGCAATACCCTTTAGGGTCTGACTTTTACTAATTTGAGCATATGGTATAAAGATAGTTGAGAAATATTTGTTGCCTGAATGAAGTACCTTGGGTAAGGAAAAGAAACTAGAGGCTGTGGGCTCAGTTATATTTTTCCAGTCACAAAAATCTATGGTTTGATTTTAATTTTATTAGGGAAAAAAAAAAACTCTGTCCCTCAAGCATGTGTATTCCTCTGCAAGTTTCTTGTTCTTGAGGTTTTCTCTTTTCTTTTTGTTTTTCTGATATGTGTGTGCCTGTGTGTGTACCCACATTCACGGCCACACCAATTTCTATTTGTGACAGCAAAGTTGGGAGAAATGAAAATGAGACCTATGAAAAAGGAACCAAAAGCTCCAGCAGCCTCAGATTGGGGCTTTTCTTCTGAAGGCAAATTTTATGCAGGGAGGGGCTGAGTGGAGTGAGGCACACCTGATGTGTTTATTCTGCTTCTATGCTGTAGATGGACTTCTCGTTTTCATCCAGGTCTATGACAGACATGCAAACACAAGGAAGTAGTAAACAGTGAGTTACCTATTTTCCTTACCACCATTTTTTAATAACTTGGTGAGGCTGAACTAGGCTGACACTATCAAATATGACTCATCCGGCATCTCTTTATTAAGGTACAACTTTTCAATTTACTCAAAAATACATTCAGATAGGCTCCCATTACAGACTTCCATAAATGTATCAAGAAACGAGAGCTGGGATAAACTTGAAGCATCCATGCTACATTTTGGAAACATTAGTAATTTCCCTTAAGTAAGATCTGAGTAATAACTGCCCCCCCCCCAAAATATAGTTTTTCCATGTTTTAGAACACATGCATATGTATATACATATACAATTCATAAAAAATATAAAACTCAAAATTTTAACAATTCTCATAAATTTTCACTTCAAGTGGCTTTAAAGGGACCACTAATGCACTTTGTCCTCCTGCCACAGAGTCCTAAAAAGATTTTCTTTTTTAAAGTAAACTATAAGTGTCAATCCGTAAACCAGTTTACTTTTTCCGTAAACAAACCAGTCTCTCCAGCACTGGAGAGTATTCTCAAAAAAAGAAATATAATTTACTATTAATATTAAATATATTAAACTATAGAATAATTGCATATTATATTGTCAAAGCAAGGGACTAGAAATATTCTCTAAGATTCTGTAAGAAATATTCTCTAAGGAGGCTTTAAATATGGCAATTCTAAGTACTCCAAAGGGAAAAAAAAGGACCCATTTTCTCTGCTTTGTTTGCATAAAGAGTTAGATATTAATACCTTACCTACATATCCTTGGCATATTTAGATATAGTCTAGATGGTTAAACCTGAAACTTAACAGATAATTTGCCCCTCGAATGAGTGAAAATGATGAAAATAAAGACTGACATCCCATCTTAAAACATTTTCACTTAGGAATGAGACACTGGGGGTTTTCCTGGTGGTTCAGTGATAAAGAATTCGCCTGCCAATGCAGGAGACCTGGGTTTGATACCTGATCTGTGAAGATCCAACCTGCTATGGAGACACTAACCCTAGGTGCCACAACTATTGACCCTGAGCCCCAGAGCCCATGAGCCACGGCTACTGAAACCCACATGTCCTACAGCCCGGGCGCCACACAAGAGAAGCCACCGGTGAGAAGCCCGTGCAGCGCAGTTGGAGAGTCGCTCCCACTTGTCACAACGAGAGGAAGCCCACAGCAACAAGGACCCACCATAGCCAAAAGTAAATGAATAAAATTATTAAAAAATTTGAAAATTGAATGAGACACCTGAATAAACTGTAGGTAGACAATCAAAACTTCTGAGAGCAATGTGGTGCTAATTTGATTAGAAAACAGGGTTGATCTAAAAACCCCAAAATGACAGACACCAGCATCTTCTGCAGAAATAAGAGAATGTAATACATTCTTAGGAAAGTAAGACCTAACACAAAGGCTAAGATCCTGGTTTTTGTGTACAACCCAGCCCCAAGTTCTTTTCACTTGAGGCCCTGTAGGAGCTAGTTATAGAGAGCATTAAAAACCACCACATTTGAATTTTAGATTAGGAGTGAGTGGTAAATGTTTTTGTGGTCAAGCTATGATTGGAATGGTAACCAGGAATAGTAAGTCTTGATATAAAAAATAGACCCCATTTTCTGATGGTCAGTGTGTATTGGGCATGGGCCTAATGGCTAGGAAAGAGTATTTTAATGAGCATTCAGGCTGAGGCCTACAAACCCCAAGACGAATGGCTCATCCTCATTACATTGTTTGTGAGCTGACAACTGGGTCACCCTAGCTTTCATCTCATTCTAAACATAAGAAACAAAAATATGCCATGTTTCCATATCAAAGAGAAATCACTTAAACACTGTCTACATGAATATGAAGTTAGATTTTCCACATTCTAGTGCATTCCTAAGTGAAATATTTGGGGGCAACAAACAAGAAAATATTGGTCATACTTCCATTCTCATTTTTCTGATAACAGTGTTTTTGGTGAAGCCAATTTTCAGAACTTTTTATAGAAATTTTCTTTACAACTGTTCCTTTTAATTTGAACATTCTTGATCACACTTTACTTAAAACTGAATTTAGATCAACTAATATTTTGCCATATAGTTTTCATGGTTTCACTTTATTGAACATGATTCCCAAAACTAAATTTCTAATTACAGTAAAATTTCACTAAATAAATATTTTAAGTTAAAAAAAATCATTTGTAGGATAACATTAATTTAAATAGAAAAAATAAAACTCTAATTTGAATATGAAGTGTGATGATAAAATAGTTTCTATCTAAAATAAAGCACTAAAAGTTATTTCAGAATATATTGTCTATTCCAATTATATATTCCAAGATCTTTGCTTTTCTAGCCCTTTAATATTATATGATAAAAGCTAAGATATTGAACAAACCAGTAACATTACTATTGAATGAGTGGCTAGGATTCTATCCTGCAAAAGATATGTAAAATTCTCTAAATACATCCAAATTCATTTCTATAAAATAACTTAATGGTGTAAGTAATGGGACAATTTTTAAATAACAACTCATACTCATTAACAAAAGAAAATGACCCAAAAGAGAGAAAATGACCTAACTCATAATCAATAATGAAAAAATAAATTTTTTGTACTGTATGACATGAATACTCATAATCAATAACAAAAAAATAATTTTTTTGTATCGTATGACATGAATATTGTATGGATTTTTCACACTTTTCCAATCAATACTAAGGAAAAATATTTTCCAGCATTGTTTAGCTTGAAAAATAAAGCAATACTCCAGAAAAGGGGAGTGGAGATGGAGGGCAAGATTATTAGCAGTAAATCTGTACTGGCCATTCACACTAAGAAACGGAGAAACGGTGATCCTTTTGTTTTATTTTGGTAGAGAAGGGATATGGTTATCAATGGAAGCTGGTAACTAGTATTGTCTTTGGTTTCAAATGAAATCTCTCTTTAAATCTACCCTCTCGCTTACACATCCACTTTATTATTTCTTACTTTATCCTATTGCTCTTTTTAATAACACTTCAAAACCTAAGATTATTTTAATGTTCACCCACTTATTTATCCTTACATTTCAAATTATCTTTAAATTTTAGTGTTTCATAACCAGATGAGCTTCCTAACCAGTCATTTATGTAATGCTTCTATTATTTTTATAACAACGACTCGGGAAGACTATACTCAAACCATGTGAAGTGAATTGATTTAGACTTCAAGAAGGATCCTAACACTGAAAGTTCATTAAGGTTTTAAACCATATTGTTAAACTTACATAAGATTTCACAAAGTACCCTAATCCCTAGTAGCATGTTTTGCTTTTATATAATGGAAAATATTTAAAATACAAGCGCTCCATTCATGAACTTAATTAATTATTTAAGTTGCCATTCCTACGTGTTTGTCATGTGCTACAGAAAATTATGCTTTTTGGATGATCAAAACTAACTAAAACAAAAACAAACAAAAGTCTCTTTGCACCGCCAAGCAAATAAAACATTGCCGTACCAAGGCATGGCCAGAATTAAACAGAGAAATATTAGCTAGTGGAAATACAGTCAATACTCCAACTTCCTGATAAATTCAACCTAGACGTGAAAGCTTACATAAAAGACCAAAACAACAGTGATAATTTACCAAGGCTGGTTTGACAGTACAACAGTTAAAGTCACCCAAGTTGTAAAAAGACAATGTATGGCATCTCTTTAATTAGAGTTTAAATCTGCTCATCTTGATTCAGTAATAAACTGAGCAATGCCAGGTTATATGCTCTTTTGGAAGACAGCGACTGTACATAATACATGTGGCCCTTTTCAATTCAAGGCCTGATTTCTTGGCTCCTGCTTCTGAAACACAATGTTTCATTTTAATGAAAAATACATTACTGCAGTAAGATAAGGTCATCAGCTGTTAAGTGTAATGCAATTTCTGTAATAAAATTAATTTTATAGCCGCATAAAAGACTTTATGTGGGTTAAATACTTTTAATTACTAGCTAAATTTTGTTCCTTAGAATGCATAAATGAAGCACCTCCACCCTCGTAAAAAGATTGCATATAGTGTAAAATGTCAGTAGGATTCTTTATGATTTCAATTCTTTGTATTACACTAAAATGCCAGCCATCATCAACTGCGGGCCAATATGGTCTATTTTGGTCACAGGGACAGAGGATTTATTTGCTAGTATGTCAAGACTAAAACAGTTGTGCTAGTGAAAGCCCTGAACAAATATCCTGATAGGATAGTTATTTGTGAATAGCAATTTGACCAAAGAAATCTGAGACATGAGCACTGACTTATGTACCTCAAGTTAGTCATCCAGCAAATGGACACATTTGATCTCAGGTTAGAAGCTGAATGGGAGCAGAGGGCATGCAAATCACAACTAAAACCAATATTGGAAAAGCATCTCAATGTGGTAAAACTGAAGTCACGTAAAAAGGACAACATACTCTTGGTAGAGTTTACATATAAACATTAATTCAGTAACCTTCTTGCTTTGTGAAATGTTTTTAAAATAAAGTATTTCTTAAAGACAAGTTAAGTGGTAGAGGATTTAGAACTGGCACAGAATTTAAAACTGGACAGCTCTGAATCCCCCAACTTTTCCTATCAACAAGTTATGTAAAATCCAGGGCAAGCTATTTAACCTTTCTGGTATTATTTTATCATCTGCTCTTTAAATAAGTATAAGAATAGTTGTCTCATAGTGTTATTATCACACTTAAACATAAAAACAACACAAAGTTCCTGGCATTAAGCCTAGCTTTTATGAAAGGCATGAAATAAATGTTACATTCCCATCTGATTTCACTCCCCTTCCATGGACTCACGGGGAGCCACTGAGGGCAGAGACGTGAGCAGAATTGAGATGCTCTTTTGTTTGTTAACATTACTGTGATAATATACAGAATTACCTCAGTGGAGGGAGAGGTACCTGGTTGCAAAATGTCATTACATTCTGTAAAATGTTATATTTCATTCGTTGTTATTAAGAATTTATAAATTTGTTCTGCAAGTAGCACATATAAGCTCTATTTTCTTGCTAGGCTTGCTATCTTAGATATAACAAGTATTTTGATACTATATAGAAGGTAGCAAGCCTAGCAAGAAAATAGGAAGTGTCCTCAAGAGATCTGTTTGTATCCTCACTTAACTCCGCACAATAATTAAAAACAGAGGAGTTCTCTTTTCATCATACCCTCTCTAGCATTTATTGTTTCTAGATTTGGATGATGGCCATTCTGATCAGTGTGAGGTGATAACCTCACAGAAGTTTTGATCTATGTTTCTCTCATAATTAGTGATGTTGAGCATCTTTTCATGTTCCTTGGCCATCTGTAAGTCTTCCTCAGAGAAATGTCAATGCAGGTATTCTGCCTTTTTTTTTTTTTTTTCATATTGAGCTGCAAAGGGAACCCTCTTGGACTATTGGTGGAAATGTAAATTGATACAGCCCCTATGGAGAATAGTCAGCAGATTCCCTAAAAAACTAAAAACAGAACTACCATATGACCCAGCAATTCCACCACAGGGTACATACGCTGAGAAAAACATAATTCAAAAAGAACATGCACCCCAGTGTTCACTGCAGCACTGTTTACAATAGCCAAGACATGGAAGCAACCCAAACGTCCATTGACAGAGGAATAGATAAAAAAAGATGTAGTACATAGATACAATGGAATATTACTCAGTCATAAGAATGAATGGAGTTGGGTCATTAGTAGAGATGTGAATGGGCTTAGAGTCTATCAGACAGAGTACAGTCAGAAAGATAAAAGCAAATATTGTATTTAATATATATATATATATATGTGGAATCTAGAAAAATGGCACAGATAGTCCTATTTCTAGGGCAGGAATAGAGACTCAGACAAAGAAAGGATGTGTGGACACAGGTTGGGGGCATGAACAGGGAGACTAGGATTGACATATATACAGTACTGTGTACGAGACAGCTAGCTAGTGGAAACCTGCTGCTTGGCACCGGGACCTCAGCTCAGTGCTCTGTGGTGACCTAGGTGGGGGGGATTGAGGATGGGTTAGAGGGAGATCCAAGAGGGAGGGAACATATGGGTACTTACAGCTGATTTACTCCACTATACACCAGAAACCAGCACAACAGTGTAAAGCAACTCTACCCAAATTAAAAAAAAAAAACAAAAACGCAGAGGGGCAACAGGCAGTAATTCCTAGTTGTATAAAGATTCTTAGATATTCCCTATGCCCAATGTTGTGGCTTCCAGTCTGTAGACATCACCACCGTCTCCTGGTTCTCTGACATTAACAATAAATTCACATTCTTCTTTCTGCCCTGGTCACTATCAGCCACAGACGTTCCTCATTTATGATACTGGATGAGCCAGCAGAAAGTGGCACCGGTGTAGAAAGTACTCAGGACCCAGGTCCACACCAGCAGATCATGATTCCACCAGCCTGGGGGCAAGGGAAGATACTCCACTGCGACGAAGAGTTCTGAAGCGTGAGCATGACCAGGCTGATAGATTACCACTGATGTCTGAAGTTGTACGATTTTTGTTCATAGTCACTCCCTCTGGTTCAGATGTCTCCTCCTAAATATCTTTTTAATGAATATGAAAAACTTGTCATGTTAATAAATTTTACCTATGTCATTAACTTTGCTTAAAGAGCAATTTGGGGAGGGGTGGGGTGAATCTTACAGATGTTATTTTATCATTTTACTGATCTTCAACTTATTTTTGCCTTTTCTTTACATATGCCTTAAAAGGCCATGCCTGAAACAGATTGCTTTTTTTTTTTTTAATTTTTTATTAGTTGGAGGCTAATTACTTCACAACATTTCAGTGGGTTTTGTCATACATTGACATGAATCAGCCATAGAGTTACACTCATTCCCCATCCCGATCCCCCCTCCCACCTCCCTCTCCACCCGATTCCTCTGGGTCTTCCCAGTGCACCAGGCCCGAGCACTTGTCTCATGCATCCCACCTGGGCTGGTGATCTGTTTCACCATAGATAGTATACATGCTGTTCTTTTGAAACATCCCACCCTCACCTTCTCCCACAGAGTTCAAAAGTCTGTTCTGTACTTCTGTGTCTCTTTTTCTGTTTTGCATATAGGGCTATCGTTACCATCTTTCTAAATTCCATATATATGTGTTAGTATGCTGTAATGTTCTTTAGCTTTCTGGCTTACTTCACTCTGTATAAGGGGCTCCAGTTTCATCCATCTCATTAGAACTGATTCAAATGAATTCTTTTTAACGGCTGAGTAATATTCCATGGTGTATATGTACCAGAGCTTCCTTATCCATTCATCTGCTGATGGGCATCTAGGTTGCTTCCATGTCCTGGCTATTATAAACAGTGCTGCGATGAACCTTGGGGTGCACGTGTCTCTTTCAGATCTGGTTTCCTCAGTGTGTATGCCCAGAAGTGGGATTGCTGGGTCATCAAAACCACAATGAGGTACCATTACACGCCAGTCAGGATGGCTGCTATCCAAAAGTCTACAAGCAATAAATGCTGGAGAGGGTGTGGAGAAAAGGGAACCCTCTTACACTGTTGGTGGGAATGCAAACTAGTACAGCCACTATGGAAAACAGTGTGGAGATTTCTTAAAAAATTGGAAATAGAACAGAACATTGTTTTTAAAGGAGTAAATCGAGCTTTTGATTTGTGTGTTATGTTGAATATTTTACTAGGAACTGGTATTTTACTTTACACAAAGTCCACCAGATTGATAACAGGTATTTAATGTAATACATCAGTACATCTAACTTGATTAGTACTTTAACTTCATTTTATTATCTGACTTTTACTCACAAGTATCTATTTTTCCTGATAATAAATTCAGAGAGAAGATATGCTTCTGCATTACTTTTCATGGTTTTTCCAATGTCTTTGGTCACTTTCCTTAATGAGGGAGAAAATGCTAATTTGATGTGTTAATACATGCCAATACGTAGGCTCCATTAATCAGCGGTGGGCTCACTGTATACTACAAAACCATGGGCAGTGTGGGGCTCCTTGTCTCTCCTAGGCCCAGCCACTTGAAGTAAGGAGCTCTCTCTGACTCATAATTTCTCAGTGCAGCAGAATTATTATAAACTGTTGAATCAGGGCCTGAATTCTCTCCACAACCCCTGCCATCCTATCTAAGGACTTAGGATAAAACATGTCTCATTCACAGATCTTGAATCTCAGCTCCATGTGTCCATCTGTCTTCACCAGAGAGACTGCACTGGAAGCGCCAGTTCAAGGACCCATTGTTGCTCTGACTAGTTGCTAAGTCATGTCCTTCTCTTACAACCGCATGGACTGTAGCCTGAGAGGTTCCTCTTTCCATGGGATTTCCTAGGCAAAAATACTGGAGTGGGTTGCCATTTCCTTCTCCTAGGAATCTTCCCAACTACGCATTGACAGGCAGATTCTTTACCACTGAGCCACCAGGGAAGCCCAATTGTTGTTCAGCCGCTCATTCGTATCTGACTCTTTGCAACCCCATGAACTGCAGCATGCCAGGTTTCCCTGTCTTTCACCATCTCCCAGAGTTTGCTCAAACTCATGTCCTTTGAATCAGTGGTGCCATCCAACTATCTCATCCTCTGTCATCCCCATCTCCTCCTGCCTTCAATCTTTATCAGCATCAGGTCTTTTCCAATGAGTCAGCTCTTTGCATCAGGTGGCCAAAGTATTAGAGATTCTCAATGAATGCTTTTATAATGGAAACTTCATTCACATTTGTCAGGACATGGTTTATCTCTCTAGTTGAATCTATAGAATTTATTTTTATAAGATAATAATCTACAATAATTCTTTATTTTCTGACTACCAGGACTCTTGACATTAATTCAAGATTTACCAATAACAACTAATATCCCACATGCCTTTGACTATGCTACAGTTTAATTGAATGGTTTTTTAGTTTTTATTAGCCTGATGTAAAAGTAACTATGGTTTCCAACCCTGAACTTTAAATCATTATAACTAGGTGCAAACACATCTTTATTAATCAAAATAGGAACTATTACAATCAATACATTTTTGCCAGGGAGAAATAAGTTTGTTTATTTCTGTAGGGTAAAAATCATGCTTTGTGATTCAATGTCTTGGAAAGTATTTTCTTCATCCTGCTGGATGTGGAAGTGTTTTTCTTGCAAAAAGTTGTCAAGATGCGTGAAGTGGTAGATGGTTGGCAAGTGACCAGGTGAATATGGTGGATGAGGCAAAATTTCATGGTCCAATTCATTCAACTTTTGAAGCATTGGTTGTACAATGTGTGGTCAGGTGTTATCATGGAGAAGAATTGGGCCTTTTCTGTTGATCAATGATGGCTG
Organism: Cervus elaphus; assembly: GCF_910594005.1. NCBI lineage: Eukaryota > Metazoa > Chordata > Mammalia > Artiodactyla > Cervidae > Cervus > Cervus elaphus. The sequence goes on along the minus strand of NC_057845.1, from coordinate 24,058,248 downwards.
CAGGCATTGCAATTTTTGGTGCATCTCATTAATTTGCTGAGTATATTTCTCAGATGTAATGGTTTCACTAGGATTCAGAAAGCTTCAGTGGATCAGACTGGCAGCAGACCACCAAATAGTGATCATGAGCCTTTTTTGGTGCAAGCTTGACTTTGGGACGTGCTTTGGAGCTTCTCTGTCCATCCACTGAGCTGGTCATTGTCAACTGTCACATAAATTCCAGTTTTTGTCATGTGTCACAAAACGGGTTCACTGTTGTTGTGTAGAATAAGAGAAGGTGACATTTCAAAACGATGATTTTTTTTATTTTTGGGCAGTTCATGAGGCACCCACTTATAGAGCCTTTTCACCTTTCCAATTTGCTTCAAATGCCAAACAATCATAGGATGATCGATGTTGAGTTCTTGGGCAACTTCTTGTGTAGTTGTAAGAGGACCAGTTTCAATGATCCTATCAGTGGTTGTTGTCAATTTCTGATGGCCAGTCACTGTCCTCCTCATCTTCAAGGTTCTGGTCTCATTTTCAAAGTTTCTTTCTTGAACCACCACTGACTGCACTGTATATTTGATGGCAGTTCCTGGGTCAAATGTGTTGTTGATGTTTGCAAGCTGTCTTTGCTGCTTTATGATGTGTTTTGAACTCAAATAAGAAAATTGCTTGAATTTACTTTATGTCTAACATCATTTCCATAGTCTAAAGTATATACAAAATAAACAGCAAGGAATAATTCACTAGCAAAAAACATAGAGCAAGAAATGCACATTAAGATGATATATGTGTGTGTGCATGAAGACACTTTAGTTATGTACGACTCTTTGTGACCCCTATGCACCATAGCCCACCAGGCTCCTCTGTCCCTGGGATTCTCTAGGCAAGAACACCAGAGTGGGTTGCCATACCCTGCTACAGTGGATCTTCCCGACCCAGGGATCAAACCCGCATCTCTTAAGTCTCCTGAATTGGCAGATGGGTTCTTTATCACTAATGCCACCTGGGAAGCAAAATGATGTAAAACATAACCAAATTAATTTAAGAATACATTCCAATATCAAATGTCAAAGTTCAACAATGCAAAACAACAATTATTTTTGCACCAATATGTACATTGTCTTCTTTCTATTGGGTTTAATTTTGAGTCAACATTTTCATGAAGAATAATAGTCATAATAAAAATTTACAAGTCAATTAGACTTAGTCTTTTAGTGTCCCAAATGTTTTGAAAATATTAAAGGCATGCATATAAAACAACGTTGCTAGACTTTAAACTGGGGAGAACAACATCCTCTATATTTGGGCAAAGCTATAAGAGCAAAAGTATACCTCTGTAGCTCAGTCAGTAAAGAATCTGCCTGCAGTGCAGGAGATCCGGGTTCGATCCCTGGGTCTGGAAGATCCCCTGGAGAAGGAAATGGCAACCCGCTCCAGTATCCTTGCCTGGAAAATCTCATGGACAGAAGAGCCTGGTGGGCTGCTGTCCATGGGATCGCAAAAAGTTGGGCATGACTAGATGACCCACACTCACCCTGGTCCAAACGTTAATTTAAGTGCTTGGGGAAAGAATATGGAAAACAAAACAAAATACAAACATAATGATTTGATTTATTGTGACAATTTGTTATATGCGAGTATAAGAATGTTTTATTTTTTTTTATTTTTTTTATAAGAACGTTTTATATCATTAGTCCTGAGATATAGATTTTATTATTAATTTCACATGACAAATGAGGGAACTGAGGTCTGAATAGATGAAGGGACAATTGTCAGTCCTTTACTTCCTCATCCTGGTTGCCTGAGACCTGCCTGCACCAAGGCTTCATGAAACACTGCTTGAGACCACAGACCATATATCAGTCATCTTTTACGTTCCCTTAGATCTTTACCATTGAGGGTCTTAATAAATACTCAGTTGAATTATTCTGGTTTCAAGAATTGTGTATGACATTAAAGAGCATAATTTCTGAGTTACAGCTTAAGTCATGCTACAAAGTGTTCTGATACTAGGGGGAGTTGGTCAGACAAAAGATCTTAAAGAAAAAACTTTATAGTCTAGAATTATATCTACATACTTTAAAGGAATTCTATAGAATTCCTAGGTTATGATCCAAGTTTCTTAGCTGTCTTTCTGTCTTTGTTAATAAAAATGATCTAGGGGTATAAAGGAAATATCTTATTGAATAAACTGGGTCAATGTTAGTTTTGTTTTATATTCAATCTAAGATTAAAAAATTCAACTGAGAAATGCAGTATTAGCTATGCTTTGAAATATTCTTCTACAAAACAGAAAATGATGAAAAAGTTTCTACGTTTGAATCTGTTTTTCTTTAGGAACTAAGAATTTGATGTTCCCCAAAGGAAAAAAAAAAAAATACATTCTTTTGGAAAGAAAGACTATTACCCAGGCTCAGAGATGAGATTTAAAAGTCAAGAAAAAACTTTCTGAGATTGTAGTGTTGCAGAGTAAATCGATCTTTAAATCCACTAAAACACTCCTAGAATGCTAAAACACAACGTGTGAGATCACAAGTGATTTGAAAAACACCAATTGTTTTTTAATATCCTAAATCACTGGTTTATGAAGTACAAGGAGGAGTTATGGCATGGATTTGAGAATATATAGTGTAAGATAACTTTTTTTTTTGCTGTACAAAGAAGAAATGGACAAAGCAAGACTAAACAACGATAAAGCGTCACCAGTTAGACATTAAGAATCTATAAATCTATATGTTTCTATTTTTAAAAATCAACATTAACAACAAAAATTTATGATCATTAAATACATCGGTTTGCATTTGTATTAATGCACTTTATTTCCCAAACTTGTTAATCATTACTGGTGTCTCTCTCAGTGAATTTAAATGGCAACATCATCCCTTAATTTACACATGGTCTCAAAAAATTCCATCAGAAAAGGAGCAAATTGTTCACAAGGATGATATAAATCAAAGCAAGAATTTATATTTGAATAACATGAAATCTGACTAAAATAAGAAATACTTAAATATATGGCTATGTCCTAAATGTCACAAAGCTCAAAAACCCAGTAGAAATACAAATTAAAGAGGGTAATTATTAGCGTGAAACCAGATAACCTTACTAGTTCATAATATTTTATATTTAATGTAATATATTATAAATGAGATAGTTACTAACAGGATAATGGCTTTTATAGGAAACTTGGTAGTAATTCAGTAGGATGTCAAAGCACCAAAGAGGTCAAATTAATTTTTAAGTTCTTCCATTTATCTTTGGAAAGGATGAGGGGAATTCCAATTATAGAAGTGTTTTGTGAGAACCTAAAGGATGATTTTTTACAAACATGAGACCTTAAGGGAGCATTTATAATGAAGCAACTTGAGATAAATAATAATAGTGACTTATTATAATCATCTGATGTGTATCTGAAGATTTTGGATAGATTACATGGTCAATGCAAGGAAATTATATGTCCTAAAAATGCAATGATAAATGAAAGCCAGTAAATGTTATGACCAAATTAAAACTTTTGGCAATGCATAAGTTATGAATCATAAGATGCTACCTTTGACCCAGGGAATGCAACACTTAATTAGAAGGATTATAAAAAGTAGATGGCTAATGAGTTACTTATAAAGTTTCCTTTATGCATAATCCACTTGGCCTTGTGACATTAAGACTCTCAAATGTTCCACATCCCAGTAAAGCAACAGCCCTCTTCTCTCAGAATTTAGTCAGCTTAGGCTTTTCTTAGCTAAGTCCTCTGAATTTGTCCATTGTTCTTGAGCAAGAGTCTACCACTGAAAATAAACCACAAGAAGGAATTTCTCTCAAGATTTTAGTAAAGGGTATTCAGGACATTGTAATGATCATAAAGGATGCAGTGGATTTATACTTAATGAGGTAGCATAATTTATAATTATATAAGACTCACCAAGTTATAATAACTATCATTTCAGATAGAAAGAACTAGCAACAAATTTGCTATCTAGCTTCATCTGCTGTTGACTCAGAGACTCAAATGCTAGGAAACTATGGCAGTATTCCATTGACAACTGATGGTAGTCTGGACAAATGTAATATCAGTGTAAAACACCTTGATTTTTCTGTTCAATTTAAAGGTAGACTTGCAGGGTTTCCTCATGGATTGAATATATAACAAAAAGAAAACAACAGCTAAGGATGACTTTATGAGTTTTGATTTAAATACTTGAAGAATGGAATTAATTTACTGAGAGTATGGAGTACCAGATTTGGAAGCAAAGATGGGTCAATTTGGCAAATAATAATGTTGAGTTACTTATTAGGTTTTAAGTTATGATATTAACTGGACAGTTGAAAATACAATTCCAGAGTTCAGCAGAGCAATGAAAACTGGAGTTAAAAACTTGAATGTTAGTGGTGTATGCATGGAAGTTAAAGAATGAGACCAACAAGAGAATGAGTTTGGATAGAGGAAATAAGTTTCAGGATTTAGCTCTGTCATGCTGGAATTTAGAAATTGGGAAGATGGGGAAATCAGTAAAGGAACCTAAGATGCAACAACTAATCAGGTAGATATCAATAGAACCAAGATGTTAGTGCCTGAAAACCAAATGAAGAAAATGTTTCAAGGGGATGTGAATAATTACCTATGTCAAATGCTGAGCAAAGGACCAAGTATTGAAGAATATAGAGATATTGTTCTGGGTAAAAATACATTTTGCAGAGTAGCAAAGGAGAAAACATATTAGGGTGGAATCTCCAGAAACTATGAAGAGAAGGTTTACAGACAATGGGTATCAAATACTACTGCAGTTTTGGATTCCCCTTTGGCTCAGACGATAAAGAATCTGCCTGCAATGTGGGAGACCCAGGTTCCATCCCTGGATCAGGAAGATCCCCTTGAGAAGGGCATGGCAACCCACTCCAGTATTCTTACCTGGAGAATCCCGTGGACAGAGGAGCCTGGCAGGCTGCCATCCATGGGATCCCAAGGAGTCACACATAACTGAGTGATTAACGCTAACAGTTTTGCTCAGAGGGACCATCTTGAGATGGTTGTATGATAAGGAAAGGTATTCTGTGTTCAGAAAATAATTGTACCATAGTTGTATAGGAAGAAAATTATTAATCAGAAAGAGGAAAATTGTGTAGAAGAAGTAGGAAAACTGGTGGAGTAACATCTCTGAAAGATCTAGGGTCTAGTCCACGAGGGGAAGTCTTGATGTTTCTGATGAAGACTCCTCCACAGCCTGCACTGACTCATCTCCATAGCAGCCAGAGGGCTCCTGTATCACACAAGCCAGATCATGATGCATGTACAGTCAGCAACTCCCCAGTGGCTTTCCACCTCGTTCAAAGTAGAAGCCTGAGACATTACGAAGGACCACAAGGGAGCTGCCTAATCTGGCCCCATCATCTCTCTGCCTCCCTCTGTTCCCAGTGTCCCTTGGCTCAGGACACCCCAGTCATACAAAACCGCTTATCCTTTCTTGAACACATCTGGCAGCTGAGCTTTTCTACCTGCAAAGCTGTGCTCATAAACACTATGCTGAGCTGCATAGCATGCCCTCTCTTTTTCTTTAGATTTGTTTGGATGACACCTGCTTAGTGAGGCCCTACCTGGCCAGGCTATTGAAAATGGCAATCTGTATCTCCCTGCCCTCCATATATACTTTTTTCCATAGCACTTATCACCATATGACATGTGTGTTTTATTTACTTTGTGACTGCCTTGCCACACTAGAAGGTCAGTTCTAGGAAGAAAAGCCTTTTTGTCTACTGTTCACTGTGTACCTTCAGCACCTAAAACAGCCTGTTGCATATTAGATGCTCATAATGCTAATAAAAATAAAGAAAATGTGATAGTTTAGAGCTTAACTTCAAACACGGGCTGCCCAGTCCTTTAAAAATCCTGAACTTAATTAAGTGAAAAAAAATCCTAAAGCACTACACACTTAGTGCTTAAATACTATATAACTGTGTACATTTTAGAGTATTTTTCCACTTATACATTTCTTTATAAAAGACCAAAATAAATTGTGGTGACTGGAACATTTGTGAAGTCTTACTAAAGAAAGATACATTTCATATCTTGTAATAGGAAGAAATCATGCCTTCCAGAAGACGCCTTTACTGTAATGCCAAGTACAATTAAACATTACTGGATAAGAAAGAATATTTTTTAAAAAATCTTCTTGTAAATTGTATGGATCTCAAGGTAAATCACAATGTTTTCAATTCAATGCTCTGGTTTGTTCTCCTGTCAGGAAAACCTAAGAAACAAAAGCTAAGTCATTTGATTAAATTCCACTGTTAGTCTCTACCATGCTTTCTGAACATCCAGTCAAAAAATTCCTCTTACTTTTTATTGCTATTATGAATGACAGCTACTATTTACTGGTGTTTATTTTGCAGGTACTGTCCTCTGGTTTTAAGCACTAATGAATAACTTAATCTCACAACAGTTCTATGAACTATGTTGTACTAATCATTATTCTGATATTTTTAATGCTCGTTTATTAATTTGGCTGTGGAAGTGACCTTATGTGCAGCACACTGGATCTTCATTTTGTCATGTGAGTTCAGACTCTTTTGTTATGGCACACGGACTGTCTATTTGTGCACAGGCTTAGTTGCCCTGTGGCATGCAGGATCTTAGTTCCCTGGCCAGGGATAGAACCCATGTCCCCTGCATTGCAAGGCTGATTCTTAACCACTAGACCACCAGGGATGTCCCTATTCTGATTTTTAATAGGAGGGGACTGATTAAGAGACTATATAATTTATATAAGTTGCCTGGGATCACACTTCTTATCTGTGGTAGATCTGGAGTTCAAACCAAGAAGGTTGCCTCCAGGATACATGTCCTGGACCACTGTGCTCAACTATCCCAGGGGCTTCTGGATCAGCCACAAACCTTAGGTGTCCTAGAATCAGGCTGCTGCTGCAAGCTGGAAATATCCTTGAAAAGTTCATGGGCATTGCAGTTTAGGCTGCAATAATGAATTACCATCAGCTGACCAGCTTATAAAGAGCAGAAGTTGATTTCTCACAATTCTGGAGAATGAATGATCAGGGCACATGATCAGGTTCTGGAGAAAGCTTTCTTCTGGGCTACAGATGGCTGACTTCTCACTGCATCCTCATATATCTGAAAAGCGAGCTCTCTGGGGTCTCTCGTATAAGGGCTTTAATTCCTAATGGATTAGCGTGACTTTTTACCTCAGGACCCAATTATCTCCCAAACTCCCCATTTTCCAATATATTCACACTGGTGGGTAGAATTTCAACATACAGATTTGGGGAAGACAGGAACATTCAGTTCATACAGGGAATGTCTTTGTCTCCAAAGAGCTTATGAAGAACACACTTGAAAGCAACATGACAGTAGAAAAGAAGTTATTTCCCTCAAACACACATCCAGTATAATAGCAATTAGATTCCAAAAGATGCTGCTACCATCTAGGCTAGCTGGTAGTGAGCGGTGCTGGTTTAGTTGCTAAGCTGTGTCCGACTCTTTTGGGACGCCATGGACTGTAGCCCACCAGGCTCCTCTGTCCGTGGGATTTTCCAGGCAAGAATACTGGAGGAGGTAACCATTCCCTTATCCAGGGGATCTTTCCAACCTAGGGATCTAACTCAAGCCTCCTGCATTGCAGGCAGATTATTTATGGCTGAGCTACCAGGGAAGCCCTAGGCTAACCGGATTGACATGTATGGTCAATTAACATATATTGGTTATATATTGGTCAATTAACATATGTTGGTTATGACCATATAACATATATGGTCAACCCCTATATGTCAGCTTGATTATCTTTCAATATTTACATAAAATGTTAAATACTTAAAATTTGTTAAATGAATTTTAAAGAGAATAAACAGAATCTACTATAAAGCAATACTGAAACAAGTGTCTGAATATTCAGTTTTGTCAGTTTGATTACACCTCTTTACATATGCCAACCTGTTTGTCCATACAGTTGATATGTTAAAGCATATTTCTATATTCCTTTTTTCCCTGAGGATTAAAATAGAGTTTTCCCTCCAATTCATTCTTGCGAATGGGAGAAATGTTCACCAGACATATCAGTTTTTGCGATTTTTTACTAGCCTTTCATTATCTGTATAATCTTAGAATAATTGCTCATTTATAAGACAGAGCTATTTGATTTTGGAATGCAATAATTTCTATAGGTTTTACTTTGGTAAACAATTAGAAAATAATTAAATAATTTTGAGTTTCCAAATACATTAGCCATTCTAAAGTATACATTTGTGCAGGTCTGTAAATGTGATTAAAGGACTATGCTGACTCATCATTTTCATGCAAGTTTAGAAGAATAATTTCAACACTCTCTAAAATGGAGTGGTTTATTGATATGTCATACTATTTGTTGCATGATATGATAAATATAATATGATTCACCATGCCATTCTATAAATATTGCAATGGATTATTAAAGTGATAAAATCTAGTGGCAGAAATATAATGAGATCATGTCACATTTGTATAAAAGCTAGATGATAAATTGTGTCTTCCGTAGAGGCTGTTATAACCATAGAAGAATCTGCAGTAAGGATTCTTGGAACACAAAGCAAGATAAAGAACCCTAAATCAAGATAGGTTTCAACTGAAAACACTGTTTAAGAAGGCTGTTGAGAGCACAGACTAATACAAGAATACAGGAGGCTACTCTGTGCTCTAGTGTGATAGACTGTTTTTCACTATAAAGACCATTTTTTTTGAATAGTTAATCTAAAATATTTACAGATAACATATGGAATAGCATTGCAAATGAGTCAACATGTCTAAGTAAAATCTCAAGTATGCATCATACATTTAAACATACATATATCTAAATAAAAATTAGTGTGCACATGAAAATTAATATGTCAACTTCATGCTTCAATATATTACCTTATTAAATATTTTCCATTCATGCCCTCCTACTATAGAAAATATATCAGTTTGGAGGAAAGCAAATAATTTAGAGAAATTTTATTCCCTAAACAGATAGTTGCTAGGCTTCTGATGCTTCTATATACAGATTTAGCTAAAGATATTGTTTCTTATAGTAGAGAATATTGAAAATCAGTGACTAATAATCAGTTCACAGACTGGAAATTAATAATGCTATTTGGGCTTTCCTTGTGCCTCAGCTGGTAAAGAATCAGTCTGCAATGCGGGAGACCTGGGTTCGATCCCTGGGTTGGGAAGATCCCCTGGAGAAGGGAAGGGCTACCCACTCCAGTTTTCCGGCTTGGAGAATTCCATGGATTATACAGTTCATGGGGTCGCAAAGAGTTGGACATGACTTAGTGACTTTCACTTTCACTTATTAAGCAAAATGTTTATGTTTTTAAAAATAATAATAATATATTACCATACAGTATTTATAAGTCTTTCTGTAGCCATCTTTCCTAGAACTGTCAATTGCCCTCAAATTATTTATAACATCCCAAGAATAAACTTTAATGACTATTTTACAATTAAACAAAAATGAATATATATTATACTTCTGAGATGAGTAAACAGTGATCTGTTGAGAGCACTTCTCTGAAGGAAATTTAGTTAACTTCAACAGTGGAGGGATACATAGCTTATGGCTGTCGGCACACTAATGAAATCTTCATTGAGACATTTATTTTTTGGTTTCCTATACTAACTGATATTATATTTAATACTCACTTTTTCTCATTGTTTAAGCTGTTTCAATTTATCTATGTAATATTGATAACTAACTCAATGTAATTATTTGGAATTCAAATATATCAATTAATATATAGAGAGCTTGAATGTGTATATATATATATATATACACATATAGGTATACATATATATATATGCACACATATTTATAGTGTTACCCTTGTAATAAAGACATGAGACCAAGACCAACACATTAAAAACCACATATTGACCTGATAATGCATAGTATATATGACACAAAATCTGGAAATGTTTGGCATCAAGAGGTATATATTTCTTTTAAAATATCTTACATATATTGTAGTTTCACATTGTATTATTATTTCAGACCATAAGATTATACTTTGTGTAAAAAGAAAATATGCTTTAAATAGAAGGACCTAATTCAGAAGTATATATATATATATATATATATATTTGCTAGGAGAATCAAAACGATGGTTAAAATTTTTTTTCTCTTTTTTTAAAGGTTAGAAAGCTAACTATACCTTAGTACTGATTAAATTCTAAATCATCAATAATTGGCCTTTAAGATGCTAAACACAAATCATAGCAATTAATGTGTCCTTTGTGATCTAATTTGTGTGTGAGCTAATGGGTGGTGGGGAAGTGAGTTTCAAGGACCAAGGAATGAACTCTAGTCCCAGTCATGATACCAAGAGGTGCCTAGGGAACTCTCTTCACCTCTTCCTATTTTATTTTACTCATGTCGAGGATATAAAGCTGGAGAAGGCAATGGCACCCCACTCCAGTACTCTTGCCTGGAAAATCCCACGGACGGAGGAGCCTGGTGAGCTGCAGTCCATGGGGTCGCTAAGAGTCGGACATGACCGAGAGACTTCATTTTGACTTTTCACTTTCATGCATTGGAGAAGGAAATGGCAGCCCACTCCAGCGTTCTTGCCTGGAGAATCCCAGGGATGGAGGAGCCTGGTGGGCTGCCGTCTCTGGGGTCGCACAGAGTCGGACACAACTGAAGCGACTTAGCAGCAGCAGCGGAATATAAAGCACGGCCTAAAAGCTACCTAAGGTGCATTCCAGATTTACAAATCTATAATCTCAGGCCCCAAAGCCAGCATTATAAGCATATGTTGCTAATCATAATCAGAAAGAAGAATGCCTGGGAAGGTTGAGCTTTGTGAACCACCCATTCTTGAATCCTCCTTCACATCAACACCACCTTTCTGGTAGAAGAAGAAAGAAGCTAGGATTTAAAGTTGTTCATTTTATGATTGACAAAATCTGGTAGTTTTTCACTGATGTTCTAAAACTGTATAGTTATTGTTACACCTATTATTCTTTAGGGATAACTAATGGTTTTTCCAGTAGTCATGTATAAATGTTGGTCTATAAAGAAGGGTGAGGACTGAAAATTGATGCTCTTGAACTGTGGTGTTGGATAAGACTCCTGAGAGTCCCTTGGACTGCAAGATCAAACCAGTCAATCCTAAAAGGAATCAACCCTGAATATTCATTGGAAGGACTGATGCTGAAGCTGAAGCTTCAATATTTTGGCCATGTGATGGGAAGAACTGACTCACTGGAAAGGACCCTGATACCGGGAAAGATTGAGGGCAGGAGGAGAAGGGGATGACAGAGGATGAGATGGTTGGATGGCATCACTGCCTCAATGGACATGAGTCTGAGCAAACTCCAGGAGACAGTGAAGGACAGGGAAGCCTGGCATGCTGCATTCCATGGGATCCCAAAGAGTCGGACACAACTTAGCAACTGAACAACAACACTAATGGAGTGTGATACAGTATATTCTGCCAGAGTTTCTGATAGAAAACTAAACAATAAGATCATACATAAATAAAAATAGAAAATTTAAGCAACTGAGTTGAAGCAAAACATATTCCTTAATTATTAACTTGGCAGGATAAAGTTGCTAAAAGGACACACTTTATGTGAATTTATATGAATTTACTCAGTAAAACAATTCTAGTTTCTAAAACTGGCTTTAGCAGCAATCAATAATGGCAAGCTTTTTAAAGTTTGACATTAAATTGTTAATGAGGATTTTCATTGAGATGTAGTCATCTTGGCACTGATTCACTATAGACAATAACATAACAAACAACTATGGCTTTTTCTAGGCAACTGAAAACCATGCCAGGGAAAATCAAATCCACAAATACAGTGAAAGTGAAAGTGTTAGTTGCTCAGTCTTGTCTGACTCCTTGTGACCCCATGGACTGTAGCCCTCCAAGCTCCTCTGAACATGGGATTTTTTAGGCAAGAATACTGGAATGCATTTCCATTCCCTCCTCCAAGAGATCTTCCCAACACAGGGATCGAACCCATGTCTCCTGCATGCAGGCAGATTATTGTCTGAGCAAATATAGAGGAGTTTTATAATAATCCTGTTGGGATGAAATTGTAGCAAGAATATACTTCTATAGCTTCTAGTACTGAAACATTAAATGATCTCCAAGATGGGAAGCAAAAATCAAAATCCATAGTGGAGAGAGGAATGATCACGAGATAGCAAAGTTCAAGATTTCTTATATTCTATTTCTCTGTCCATAATATGTAAGTTTCCCAAACTAAGAATCACAAGATCTGCTAATTACCTTTCATAAAAGAACAAGAGATGCTTACTCATGACTTGAAAAAATTGTGGTCATACCAGTGATGTGACACTCTAAGCAAAAACTGTGGTTAGTTATGGTTGGAATGGGACTCAAATTAGCCAGTAGCATTCGTATTTTATTTACACTTCCAATTATTAGGGATGAAAATTTTCATTGAAAGTTGGCAGCCAGAAATGGCTGTGAGTCTTCAAAATGACCACTTTCTAAGGAAACTAACCTTTTCCAGAAGACAAAATAATTCAAATGTTGATTACAATAATTCAACCTAGAATAATTTCATGGACCTTAGCTGCTATAGAAGAAGAAAGTTTTATACACTGCAAGGTAAAGCATCTGTTAAAGGGCTACAGCTATGCTATGCCTATTCACCCTCTCACTGTGTATGTATATTAGCATAATATCCATGTTGCTTGTTTCTATTTATGATATGCACAAAAGTCATTTGAACCTGTCAACAAAAAATTATTCCATTTACATACAAGCTAATATTCAACATGGACATGATAACTAGCAACCATCTCCCAGATAATTTTCAGATTGTAAGGTCATGAAAATGATTTAGTTAAGATTAGCGATAACACTCAACTTTTCAAGTGCCATGTCCTTTTAAGAAAAATTGGTTTTCTAGCTTCTTATTTTGCAAAACACAGCAAAGCATTTTGATCTGGTAATGTTTTAATTATATACATATAGAGGTAAACTGCTGCTTTTTGATCTGGGTTATTTTATATGTAATGCTTTCCAACAAGAGGAAATTACCACTTTATCTATTTCAATAAGTAGGTTATAATAAGTCATATAATTATAAACTAGGTGCTTTATGCAAAAAAATTATTACTTTATAGTATAAACTATTAGAAGTTTGAAACAAATTGAGTACAGCATCTGTTTTCCTTTAAAAAATATCCTGCATAACGATCACAATTCTAACCTCTCTAATACTGCTTTCCTAAAGCAACCTGATTGGATTTACTTTTCTACCTCACCACCTGTTTTCTTTTTAATCATATCCCTTCACAAATACATGGTAAATGCAATGATTTATTATACTGGATTTTAACTACCTGTCTACATTTATGCTTTGCTGTTAAATCTATCATTCCAGACAAATATAGCTAAACAAAAACATTTGTTTAACACATGAGATTGGGAACAATAATCAAGAAAAATGATTTTGAATCAGGAATAATCTGAATTTTCAAGCAAAAAAAAAAAATCAGATTGAATTGTTACTTCAACAAGGGAAGACAAGACAAAGGACATTTGGTAAATCTTTGCAAAAAAAAAAAAAAAAAGCTGGTCTCATTGGTCGACAGCAGTGATCTACAGCTCTGCATAATAGGCTTCCAGCTCTATAAATCTGTTCTACTATGCAGTCCTTTCCCCAGAAAGTGATATATTTCTAAAAAGTTCCATCTAAATGTCACCCTGAAAGCTTACTAGTTCAAGGATCGTTCCCAATGCAGAAGAGTGTAGCATAACCTTTTCTGGTGACCCAGCACTGACTTAAATATTAACCAAGAACATATTTGTAGAGTGACTATAAGTAGTATTGAAGTTTTTAAGGAGAATGCCTTCTCCTTGAAAAATCTTTGAACTTTCAAAGCTTCCAAATCCTAATATCTCTAAGGGCAAGCCTTTGTTTCTCCTGAGGGATTACACAGACTGGATTACCGAAGCAAAAACCATGCTTAGGTGTAAACCTAAGGATGGGTGGTCCTCATGCATTTAAGGAGCTGCTAGTATGTCCCAGGGGCTTCCCTGGTGTCTCAGCAGTAAAGAATCTGCCTGCAATGAAGGAGACCCAGGTTAGATCCCCGGGTTGGGAAGGACCACTGGAGAAGGGAATGGCAACCCACTCCAGAAGTCTTGCGATGTTCAGAGGAACCTGCCAGGCTACAGTCCACAGGGTTACACAGAGTTGAACACACCTGGGTGACTAAGCGTCAGCAGCAGTGTGTCCCACGCACCCTGCTGAGTGTGCGTAACAGGTGGTGGGAGGAGGAGCAGTGATGATCACTAAAATCCAGATCCTCGTGGTAGAAGCAAGATCGTGTCTTGATTCCAATTAGTCTTTAGAAAATTAGGGGCAACCCAAAGATAAGTAGGCAGAATACTCAGGTCAATAACAGTTTAAACACAAACACACACACTCACAGACAGAAAACATAATTACAAAGACATAATTTGTATCTGTGCTTGTTTTGTTTCAAAGAGGGTGGTTGACACTATGTATTCCTGACATATTGTATGTCCAAGAACTATTTGCTGCATCTGACTTTGTACTTTCTTCTACTACAGGTCTTTCTTTAGTAAATCAATTTATAGATTTTAAACTCTTACCCATTGCTGCCTCTTAATTCATAATTTACTTATTTATGTTTAAGATTTTTGCTTCTTAAGTTATTATAGCCATCTCCCCCCTACTTTAACAGCTGGTCCCCAGAATCCTACAAAAAGCAAACTTAAGTGGATGCTAAATATCTTAAAGGCCAGTGCCAGAGATGCCTCAGTGCCAGAGATGCATTTAAGAACTTCTCCTTTTCTAACCAACCATATGAAGAGGTAACAAAGCTTTAATATTTGAAAAGCATGTATGTGTTTTCTCAATTTTTTAGAGACTCCATTAGAAAATACAGTGAAGTGAAAGTTTCTCAGTCGTGTCTGACTCTTTGAAACCCCATGGACTATACGGTCCATGGATTTCTCCAGCCAGAATACTGGATAGGTAGCCTTTCCCTTCTCCAGTGGATTTTCCCAACCCAGGGATCAAACCCAGGTCTCCCACATTGCAGGCAGATTCTTTACCAGCTGAGCCACAATGGAAACCCAAGAATACTGAAGTGGGTAGCCTATCCCTTCTCCAGTGGATCTTCTTGACCCAGGAATCAAACCAGGGTCTCCCACATTGTGGGTGGATTCTTTGCCAACTGAACTATCAGGGAAGCCCTTAGAACATGTAGTTACAATTAAATACACACCACATGATTCTTCTGGAGAAGGGAATGGCAACACACTCCAGTATTCTTGCCTGGAGAATTCCATGGACAGAGGAGCCTGGCAAGTTACACACACACACACACACCATGATTCTTCCTTTAAAAATCACCAAGTTTTAAAGAAAATACCTACCATATGATTAAAAGAATATAGTATTTATATTACAGGATCAGTATTAGAAAGATAGTATATGGACTAATGACTTTCACGTAACAATAATTTGTCTTCACACTGTATAAATATGTATTTTTAATCCCCAAATGTTCAATGAACCATCAAAAATTGAAAGTCACTAGCAAAACAGTCAATCAAGTTTATTTTAAAAAACTAGTGGTTACAATAAATGAGGTCTGCCCTTTCAGATTGTCAGTCAGGTTCACAACTTTCCTAAACTTTGCCACAAGAAATGAAGGACACAAGATGTATGAAGTAACAAGCTCATGCAATGAGGAAGCTTACTAAGATAAGTGGTGTTTGCGTGTTAAGTTGCCTCAGTCATGTCTGCCTATTTGCGACCCTAAGGACTACAGCCTGCCAGGCTCCTCTGTCCATGGTAATGAAATGCAAGCTATTTGCCCAAACTTTTTCATAATAAAATTTGCCAAACAAAAATGCATTTCAAGATTTCATGTTTAAGATTATTTTCCAAAAAAAAAAAAAAAAAAAATGACTATGGACCGATACTCAGAGAAACTTAAAACTAAGAATAAGAGGACATTAATCTCACAGAGAAAAAAGTAAGAGACATATGTTAGTTTTGATAGAAAAAATGAAAACTGAAGTGACAACTGTGAATGACAAGGCTGTAATTAACTTCAGATGTCCGTTTCTGAATTTTGGTCTAAATTTCTGTCACTCTTGTGCCTCCTACTTTCTGGTGTTTATTCTTCAAGAGAAGTGACTTGGCATGTTGGTAAGTAGATTTGTCAGGTTCTGGAGGTGGGAATGGGCAGGACACTCAGAAATGAGGAATGCCTTATGTTAACGTTCCCAGCTTTAGGAAAGCATCTATGCACGATTTTCCTGAAAGAAATCCTATCTTTGAGGAAAAAAAAAGAGTAGCTCTTATACTGATGAATATGATATTTTCACTGCAATTATTTCAGTGGTAAGCAGACAGGGATTTTGTGTTAAGTTAAAAATAAATGCAACTCTTAAAATCATGTACTCAATGAAGACAACCTCTTGTGTGGCCATTTGGGAAACTGTAACTAATGATGATAATAAATCATTTGCTGTAATATGTTTCCCACATTATTTCCAATGGGGTGACTCGCACCATAATCAATATTTCCTTTAGAGAAGAGTTCTAGAAATGTTTCAGAGAAAATAAATGCTTCAAATAAGAGGTCGCCTTATTACCTAGCTTCAGACATGGCCTCAGCCACTATCTGCTCCACTGGTTCAGTGACAAGGAATTGATTTTGAAGATATCATTATGGTAACAGCGATACATTGTCAGTATACCCATTTATCAATATCAGTGGATCTTAATGTAAGCACTTGGGATTTTCTGGGCCACATTGCCTGATCTGTGGAGATAACTTCAGACGTTAAGGTAAGTTGAGTATATCTGAGTTGAATGTCATATACACCCGGGTATTGTCCACTAAAAAATTAAGAATAACCTAGTATCACTGCCATGCTTTCTCTATGTGACCTATAGAAATAAATTCAGATAAAATACCTCATATAAATTTAAATTAAACTAATACATCTCATCTTACCAAATCAGGATTCATTGACTACACGCATTGCCCTTTTATTTTAATTAAGTATAATGTTTACATGTTCTTCCCTGGTAGCTCAGATGGTAAAATAATCTGCCTACAAGGCAGGAGACCTGGGTTCAATCCCTGGGTTGGAAAAATCCCTGGAGAAGGGAATGGCTACCCACTCCAGTATTCTTGCCTGGGGAATCCCATTGACTGGATATTGTCTATGGCATCATAAAGAGTCAGACACAACTGAGCAACTAACATTTTAATAGTTCAAATGAAAAATATCAGTTACTGAAAGGAATGACTTAAAATATATTTCCATAAAAATATAAAACTTAAAATACAATATCATATTATTTATTAGCATCCTTAGTCAATTTAGTTTTAAGTAGACTAAATTGCTATGAAATTGATACAGTATGTCAAATAAATGTTGTCCACTTTACAATGCTTGCGTTATATTTTGGGGAAATAGGGAAATATTTGTTAAACTATAAAAAGTTCTGAACATGCATTTTACAAGTTACGCTGTCTCTGCTGGGCCATTCAGTCTACATCACTAAGAGTCCATATAAGACGACATTATCAATGAGCCAGGGTTTCAGTCTTGTCTTTACTACTATAATATAAAGTTAGCTTCCAAAATAGAGAAGATGTGTGAGAAAGGTTAATGAACCCATCCATCTAAAGGTACAGTAAGTTCACTGCCAAATGCAGTACATTTATTTTATTTACTATTACCCACATGCATCTTACATTATAAAATATAAATTGCTCTTTTATAGCATCCTATAACATGTCTTATGACTTCTATTTGTATGAAATGATAGCTTAATTATAAAGAACTATTTTTGCGTAGAATGTATCCAAATACTAAAATATACATGCATGTCATGATTCTCCCCACAGTTGTGACACCTTCTTGCTTATTAATGAATACGTATTTTCAAAATATAAAACATTTAGGTCCTGAAATGTAAGGACAGAGAACTACTATACTGCAACTTTACCCCTTTTATAGCTAGAAATCTCTTAGACTTTCCTTTAAAGGTTTTATTTAAATTTAGCTTTAGAAACAATGTGCACTCACTGGAGTTATGTAAGTATAATTTGACTTATTAGAGGTAAAATTTAACTAAAGAACGAAGGCAGTAGGTTTAGATCCTAGAGAGTTTATTTAAGAAAAAAAAAAGCTAAATGCATTGTAGGGATCAATGTAACCTCTAAAACTGCATCTAAATGCCTGATGAATTGCGTAGCTCAAAATACTAGTTGTGATGTTATACTACAATTTTGAAAAGTAGCACTGTGGGAGCAAACTGGGTAAAGGTACATGAGAGCTCTATGTATTTTCTTTTTGTAATAGTATATACATCTATAATTATCCCAAAATTAAAGTTTAATTTTTAAAAATTAATATCTTTCAAATATAGAGAGCAAATTATTCTATTTTTGAAGTAGAATCAAACATTAACATCTTTTTTTAAACTGCATTGAAGTGTCACTGATGTACAATGTCATGTTAATTTCCGCTTATAGCAAAGTCACCCAATCTATATTAATCCAGATCAATTTATAGATACACGTATTCATTGTCATATTACAATGAATATACTTTCCTGTGCTATACAGTAGGATCTTACCACTTAAAACATTAACGTCTTAAATATTTAAATTATCCGCAGTCAGGATAATATGAGATATGACCATCAGGTGCTTTGAAAGTGATGACATTTTGTCCACTTGTTTCCAAATACAGAATGAACTTTATAAAATATCACTTGCAAAGAGAAAGCTCAATGTATCATATCAAATTTGATGATATGAATGTCAATTTTGCAAGGGCAAATTCTAGTGGGAAAACCACCATGATAGCAGCAAAATTGTCTATGAAAAGAAATTAAAATTAGGTGAAAGATTAAACGGTTTTCTGGCTTATATACTCTGTTTTATAATGCAGCAAGAAAACTTGTGCATCATTATAGCAACACTGAGAGGGTTACTTTAATCAGAAAATGAGGTGATAACCTACATTTTGAAAATATTGAATGCAAAATGTGTATCATACTGACAGTCTAACTAAAAAATCTCCAGGACCTCAACATGAAATAAATGGGGTCTGATTTGGCATAATCACACAGTACTAATCTAGATTAATTTAGCATTTCTTCACTAGATATTAAACCTTGGAACTGACATTATTTTATTTTACCTATTAATTTTACTATTGAACAAATATTATCTTCATTAACATCTATATGTGTCACTCTTGGGATACAGTTTTGTTAGGTGAACCGATAATATTTTTTGCTACACAAAGGGTAAAGTTAGGATTATTTTGCTCTGCTATTTCATTCACCATTTAAATACAATTGTCAACTCTTTCTGGAAGGCTTCTTAACATTATAGCACCTACCATATCAAGTGAGATAATTGTTTATGCATCGGTTTTGAAAATAAATGAGAAACTTGAGTTTAGGAAGTGCTAAAAAATTAAGATCATGGTGTCTGGTCCCATCACTTCATGGCAAAGGATGGGGAAACAATGGAAACAGTGACAGACTTTATTTTTGGGGGCTCCAAAATCACTGCAGATGGTGACTGCAGCCATGAAATTAAAAGATGCTTGCTCCTTGGAAGAAAAGTTATGACAAACCTAGACAGCATATTAAAAAGCAGAAACATTACTTTACCTACAAGGGTCTATATAGTCAAAGCTATGGTTTTTCCAGTGGTCATGTATGGATGTGAGAGTTGGACTATAAAGAAAACTGAGTGCCAAAGAATTGATGCTTCTGAACTGTGGTGTTGGAGAAGACTCTTGAGAGTCCCTTGGACTGCAAGGAAATCAAATCAGTCAATTGTAAAGTATATCAACCCTGAATATTCATTGGAAGGACGGATGCTGAAGCTGAAACTCCAATACTTTGGCCACATGAGGTGAAGAGCTGACTCATTGGAAAAGACCCTGATGCTAGGAAAGATAGAAGGCAGGAGGAGAAGGGGACCACAGAGGATGAGATGGTTGGATGGCACCACTGACTCGATGGATATAAGTTTGAGCAAGTTCCAGGAGTTGGTGATGGACCGGAAAGCCTGGAGTGCAGTCTATGAGGCTTCAGAGTCAGACACGACTGAGTGACTGAACTGAACTGAACTGACTGAATGTTTTTATCCCACACCACTCCCCTCCAAATCCCCTAACACCCAATGTGATGGTATTTTGAGATGGAAAGTTTAGATGAAATCATGAAGTTGGGGCCCCCACAAGGGAATTAGTGTCCCCTACAAGAAGAGGAGGCTTCCCTGGTGGCTCAGAGGCTAAAGCGTCTGCTGCAATGTGGGAGACCTGGGTTTGATACCTAGGTTGGGAAGATCCCCTGGAGAAGGAAATGGCAACCCAGTCCAGTATTCTTGCCTGGAGAATCCCATGGACGGAGGAGCCTGGTGGGCTACAGTCCACGGGGTCGCAAAGAGTCGGACACGACTGAGCGACTTCACTTATAAGAAGAGGAAGAGGCTACAGTCTTCTCTCTCAGCCATGTGAGAGTACAGAAAGAAGGTTGTCGCCTGTGAGCCAGACACTGGCTCCTCACCAGACATCAGATCTGCTGGTGCTGTGACCTGGGGCTTCCCAGCCTCCAGAGCTGTGAGACATCAGTATTTATTCAACCGCTCAGCCTAAGGGATTCACTACTGGGTAAGACAGAAAGTGTATGTTGTGTGAGGGATTATTTACATCTCCATTTCACATGAAAAATAAATCATATTTCACATCTGAGATACATGAGAGAACAGTTTTATATGAACATTTTAAACATTTTCATGTTTTTTACCATTTCACTTTAAATCATTCAACTGTGAAATTTCTTTGCTGTAGAAATTGTTCTTCAAGACTTTAGGGGGATCTTTATCAAATAAATTTATAACAATAAAGCCCTTAGAAATACATACTTCATTTTATAACAATAACCCCTCTTTTAAATTTTGTGATATTTTGTCACAGCTTTAAAGTGCATGGCATCAAAATGATATGAAAGGATGATATAATATATATAGTGTAAGTGAACCAGATCTGTTCTGAAATATTTATTCTTTTTATAGCCCCACCAAATCTGCATGAACAAAGCTGTTGCATAAACTATGCATTTATTCTGTATCATTAATTTGTAATATTCTACAAAACTCAAAAAATATAATCCATACTTATTACAGGCATTTTACCTATAAGAAACACTGAGCTATACACTAAAAGAATTCATGAAATATTTTATAATATAGCCCAGTGCTTAACAACTATTTGGAACAACAACAACAAAAAAAAAGTCTTCAGAAAATATAATTTTATTCCGTGATTAGTTGCAACTATTTCATCAGATGAATTCCTTAAGATGTATGAGGCAGGTTGGTCCTTCAGATGGACTGTGAATTGGAATCTCTTATAGTCAATATTTGTAGTAATGTGTACATAGATACAAAGTATTTCATTAGGAAAATGAAGAAAACAAATATAAGAATAATATATGTTAGAGTTTCCAAGAACTGTTATTTTAATAACAGTTTTTTATTGTTAATAAAAATAATAAGGTGTTATTTTTTAGTCTAAGCACTGAGGGTGAGTGATGTTTTCTTGTGTTTGATTACTTTTTTAAACTATAAGAACAAGTAAATACAGCAAACAGTACAAGATTTACCTAGGGAAAATAAAGTTATACACATGATAAAATAAATAAAAGAAGGAAACTCAACCCATGATAGAGGGTAAGCTGATCACAGGTTATCAATAAATCACTAAATCATGCATGCATGGTCAGTCACTTCAGTCGTGTCCAACTCTTTGCAACCCTAGGCACTGGACCCCGCCAGGCCTCTCTGTCCATGGCATTCTCTAGGCAAGAATGCTGGAGTGGGTTGCCATGCCCTCCTCCAGGGGATCTTCCTGACCCAGGAATCAAACCTGCGTCTTTTATGTCTTCTGCAATGGCAGGTGGGTTCTTTATACCACCAGCAACAACTGGGAAGCCCTTTAAAGCATGAGTCAGCTATAAGGAGGAGCTCTATAAGGAAGACCTCTTTCATAGAAATTGTTGACTTTCCTCTTCTGACTCCACGGTTTAATGAAAATTGTAAGAATGCTAAGATGTTTTAAAGTGTAGCTGCATTCAATAGACAAAGCTCTGTAACTTGCCTTTTTACCTACTGAACTCTGTTGGCAGAGTCAGCTGTGCGAGAAAAGGAAGAAATTATGAAGAGAAAGATCTGGAAGCAACGGGACCACTGAGCCGCTGTAGGCAAGAGAGAGAACACAGTGTGGACACGGCCTTCACAGCACCTGGTGGAGAAATTAAATCTCCAAGAGCTGCAGCAGTCGCAAGAACCAGCCTGTGGGTGTTTATATAGTCATAGCCTTGACTATCCCTCCCACCTAGGGAATGGCCAGCCTCGGCTACCGACTGCTGTCAGGAAATCATTCTGTGTCCATTTAATCAGTGATGCGCTATGTTTGGGTCATACTACAGAGCTGAGAAAAAGAGACACATCTTTTTTATCAGTTTTTAATAGACTGAGGCAGGAAGCAAGACGAAAGCACAGTGCCAGCTGGCCTGGTTTCCTGAGATGACTCTAAGCGTCCAGAAGTGAAATGTCTGCAGCATGCTAGCCAGAGGGCAGAGGCACACACACATCTCCTTCGTGAAATAAAAAAAAAGTGACAAGAAGCAGAGCACACTGCACAATACCTGCTATGAATTAACTTTGGAGAAGGATATGGAGAAAGAATAACCAGCCAGGACTGGATGTTTAGATATTTAAGGTCAAAATGATTTCTCATGCTCTTCCTTTTGGAGCACCGAATACCTACACACTTATGATAAATGCATGAGGTGTTAATATTAAAATGAAAAATAGCCCCCAGATAAAACCATCTGGCTCAAAATAAGAAAGGCTAGACCCCATGAAGCTCCTTGAGGGGGCTCCTCTGCCCACTCCCACAGAGGTTACCATTAACTTGCATCTTGCGCTTTTTCATTCCCTTCTTATTAACAGTTATACCGATATCTATTCCTCCTAATATGTTGTTGTTTAGGGTTATATGTATTTGAACTTTATACAAAACTGACTCAAGAAGTGTATGTTTTCTGGGACATGCTACTTTCACCCTGTTCATCTCGCTGACATTTATAGTTATTTTCTTCATTCACACTGTTGAGTAGTATTCCATTTTTAAATATGGTGACTTGTTAACCCGTTCTTCTGCCAGTGTTCGGTGTTATTGCAGGCATAGCTGCTATGAGAACCCTTGAGCTACTACGAGCATCTTTGTCTGTGTGTCCTGAGGTACGTAGGGTTGAGCTTCCTCACTGCTTGCCTAGGAGTCTAGTTGTTGGATCGCAGGATGTGAGCATCTTCGAACTCCTAACTGCAAACTGTTTTCCAAACCAGTCATGACAACTGACAATCTCACCATCAGAGTACGAAGTGTTGCAGTTTTCTCATGCTCAAATTGTTGCTCACGTGCTCAAACACATTGCCTACATTCCTTACTGTTTCCTACCTTAGGTGAAACTGTTTCCACTTATGTACAAATTCAATGTTTTGCCTGTCACTGTTTGTTGCCTGTGAAAAGTGAAAGTCACTCAGTTGTATCCAACTTTTTGCCATCCCATGGACTATACAGTCCATGGAATTCTCCAGGTCAGAATACTGGAGTGGGTAGCCATTCTCTTCTTCAGAGGATCTTCCCAACCCAGGAATCGAACCAGTGTCCCCTGCATTGCAGGTGAATTCTTTACCAGCTAAGCTACCAGGGAAGCCATTTATATAAGCATTTTAAAATATAAAGTGATACTATGAAGCAAAGTGACAGATTTCCTCTACCACTTTTAAACTGGATTAGAAGGCAGTCCCCAGAACTCCAGAAATGCAGTGGAAACATTACCATTTTTAATTTACAACCAGGATAAACTGCATTCAGCTAGGAGCCAAGGGATCTAAGTTCTAGTTGCCATCTTGCAACATGTGATCCTGAATACTCTCAACTTCTGAAGTCAGAAGCCTCATCATAAAATGAAAGGGGCTGAATCAGGTCATCCTAAATACCCTTCCCAGCTCTGTACTTTGTAACCCTGTGAAATCAGAGTAAAATGTACCAAGCTGTTTGGGATCCGGGATTTGAGAACCTAAATTCCATGTACAGTATTTTAATCTTCATACTTCTTTTCTGAGTCCTCTTCTTAATAAATGTATTTCCACATTCTGTGTATTTAAGTATATTTTAACAGTCTCTCCATCATTAGCAACAAAAAAAGTCTCTCCAGGATGTACTTTTCATTTCATTTGTTGCCTGCTCTGTAACTTAAACCCGGCTGTCAATCATAAATTTTGTCTTGTCACAATATCTTAGGTAAGATAACCTACTAGTATCGTTAAGCCAGGAATTCTTCACTATCATAAGAAAACAGTTAATTTCGAGATTTGATTGTTAGGTTGTGGGCAGAAAGAACATACCTCTTAGAACACATTAACTAGGGTCTAAGAATGCACATGCCTTCCCAATATCTACAAGCATATGGTCTCTAGTCTCAGGACTGCACTCAAGGCTAGACGGTTGCACCATTACACACATCCAACATCTTATTAAATTACGTTTACATAAAGTTAAAGCATTTTAATACAATTATTTCTGAAGCTCATTATCATTCAAAACCTCAGAATGATTACATTGGACAATGAATCCGATCATAGATCCAGACCCCAATGGGTAAATAAGACTCATTTTCACCTGCTCCTAGTGTGGGTGCCAATCTTCACTGAGGGACGTTCTGTGTCACAAACATGTATTGATCTTACAAACTCACAGGGAGGGCCACACAGATCCTTTCATTATGAGGGAGAGGCAGGTAATTACGGAGGACTCAGCTTGAGCTAATGGATACACTGGCTCAAATGTCATCCTAAAGATAATATTTCAGCCATTTTCAATTCACCCTTCATCTCCTCTCTCCCTATTTAGCAATAGTTTTTCTTGGGGAAAATCAATGCATCGATAGTCCACAAGTTCAACCACTCAACACTGAGAAACAGGATTAGCCTGGTTTCTAAAATCCGTGTTATTTGAGGGGAGGTTTCAGTCCTTGTGGAATCACAGTGCACTTTATCCTTAAAGTCCTATTCAGCAAGGAAATCACTTTGATAATTAGGCATGGCATCAATAAAAACCCTATGGCCATTTACATATCACTTTGGTCCCACGAGCTTTTAAATTGCTTTTAAGTAGATGCACACAATATGGTAAGATAAATATTTAAACTCTTTTTAAAGAGATTCTTTGGAAAACAGAAAAGCAAAATGTGGTGGCAAGGATGTGGCTTGTGAACAAATGCATACCTTGACAAATCACATACTCAGTCAAGGTAGAACACGAATTTGATGTTGACTTTTACATCTAATATTTGGGCTTTTCTTGTGGCTCAGATTGTAAAGAATCCAACTGCAATGTGGGAGACCCAGGTTTGATTCCTGGGTTGGGAAGATCCCCTGGAGGAGGGCATGGCAACTCACTCCAGTATTCTTGCCTCATGACTGAGTGACTAAACACACTTTATAATTAATATTTAGAAAGCAGAAATGATACCCAGTAATAAGAATGTACACAAAACAAACCAGTTATTTGAGACAAACACCAATATAAAGAGAAAATGTTTTCCTTGGAGCCATCCTGGAGAGAATATTTTATCATGATAGCAAAGCACATTTCAGAAAGAAGCAATTGTGCAGGCCCAGTGTGTGGCCCAGTTAGATAGATCTCTGATGGCCTCCCTTAATCCTGAAATAGATTTTAGATGCTATGGCAGATGGATGACTGCATTTCCTCCAGACAAGCTTCCATAAATATTTTTCCTCTTAGCCAAGTGTCTAAAAGGCATTGAACGGTAGTGAATTTGAGATTATGGTCCCTGAAAAGTTATCAGGAAAACTTTAATTCTATGTTTCCATTTACAAACAGACCTGCACATTCTAAAACTCAGCTAGAAGGTGTGGAGTACAAGCTCTTCAAATGGAAAGAAGAAAGCTGACAAGGATGAGCCTTAAGAGAAAACCACTCAATTTCTGATTTTAAAATGTGTACACGCCGTACCGGCTGGAAGAGCTCCGGGTCTCCTCAGAAAATGCCTCGGTCTACTCCAGTGCAGACAGAAATGGATGGCAGGTAAGTCCAGCAGCTGCCCTCCATAAAGCATGGAGGCAATAATTTGTTGAAAAACACTTGTCATGAAAATACTGCCTGAAGAAAAAGGAGAGAAAAGGAAGGAGGGAAGAAGGAAGAGATGAGTATCTACAAAGTATCTAATTCTGAGCAACAAAACTTCCTGAAACACTTTCCAAAACAGACTTGTGGCAAAATGTCCAACTTGGAAATAGAATTAGACAACCTAATGTATGAAATAACAAGGTCTCAGTTAGTCAAGTGAAGGATTGACAAATTAATCAGGTGCATGGACTGAAAGCAGAACTTCAGGAGAGAGACTAAAAAATAGAAGCGGCCCGTAAGCCTATTTATTTTGGCATTCCTTGTTTATAAAATATGTCTGTGTAGTTGAGTGACTTTCTCTATAGTCTTCACTTTACCCTATTACACGGAGCTGGACACGACTTAGTGACTAAACAACAACACTGATTGGGACCCAGTCTAGCTTCACTCACTTTCTCTTAATCTGCCTGATTCTTGAAGCTTTTAAAGTTTATGCTCCCTATACATCATCTTTATTCCGCAGTAAAGTGTGGACGGATTCATTCGAAACCCAACGAATATGGTAAAAATGGATTTTTATACGTTAGAATCTGAGCAACAGCAGCTAGAAGTGATTCAGATTAGCTGAAAAATACGTGCAAGGATTTTTCTAAAATCATGGCTTCAGACTTCACCAGAAGCAAGGTTCCTGTAACTGCAGAAGTTCGCCACACGAGGGCAGTACATGGCCAGTTATCGTACCTGAAAATATCAATAAAATGGAAATTTATGAAAACAAGATTCTGAAGGAAACAAAGCATGTTCTGTCAAAGATTACAAAGAATCTTACTTTGTAAAAGTTTCCAGACCCATATGTAGTTTTGAATAAAACTGAAATAGCTTGTTTGAATTTTGCTCTCACACCTACCCCGCCTCCAAATAGCCTCTATCAAACAGCTTAGGAGCTTTCCAATGTAAAGGCCTTTACACATCCTGTTTATTGCTACCTAGGACACACTCCTGCCCCGTGCTAATCTTTCAGGTCCCAGCTTAAATGCAGTTTCCTTAGAGAGGTCTTATATAGTTACCTTTTTTATATGCAAATCTCCCACAGGCAACATGCAACGTCTTATGTAGTCCCCCACCCAACCCCGCCATGTATTTCAGCCATGGTACTTATTCCAAATTATTTTACATACACATTTTTCCTATTTGAGTTTGTCTATTTCCTCCAGTATGCTCTGAGCTTATAAATCTAAAATTCTAAACTCTCTGGGTTATTTTTTTAATCCCCAAGTCTACTAAAGTGGGGTGTAAGGAAGCTTCAAGAACTATAGCTGAATGAATGAATGAGTCCCTATGTCTGTGGCGTATCTCTGTGTCTACACACACGTCTGTGCCCACCCACATGTTCAAGCGAGCCCCACATTCCTATGGAAATCTTTACAATAATAACAGTCATAAATGTCACTAATATCTTCCAACCAAATACACCTGAGAACTTG
This sequence comes from Cervus elaphus, assembly GCF_910594005.1. Taxonomy (NCBI): domain Eukaryota; kingdom Metazoa; phylum Chordata; class Mammalia; order Artiodactyla; family Cervidae; genus Cervus; species Cervus elaphus. The sequence goes on along the minus strand of NC_057845.1, from coordinate 24,030,526 downwards.
TTTAGAGGTTATAGTAATTAAGGGTTGTTCTGATATACCCTTTTCTTTTTAATTTTTTTTTTTAATTGGAGAATAATTGCCTTACAATGCTGTGCTGATTTCTGATATCCAACATGCATCGGCTATAGGCATACATGTATCCCGTCCGTTCTGAGCCTCCCTTCCACTCCCCATCCCACCCACGTGGGTCTCCCCAAAGCACTGATCTGAGCCCCCAATGCCATATAGCAGCTTCCCCACCACTATTTTACACATGGCAGTGTTTATATGCCAATGCTACTCTCTCAGTCCATCCCACCCTCGCCTTTTCCCTTGTGTTCACAAGTCCCTGATACACTCTTGATTGAACACCGCAACTCTTCTATTTAGAAACCTGTCCTTCTTTGGAGAGGGTAAGGGCACAGACCCAGGAAGAATACAAAGCATTAAAGAAAGAAGGCTACCCTTGCCCGCTTCGCCACACTTTTGTCATGGACTTTAGTCCTTGATCCGAGACCCCATATCTTCCTTGCTGCCTTGTTCTGCGTTTACCTTTTAAGGTAGAAATAAAGATAAAGAGTTCAGTTCAGTCGCTCAGTTGTATCCGATGCTTTGCGACCTCATAGACTGCAGCACGTCAGGCTTCCCTGTCCATCACCAATTCCCAGAGCTTGCTCAAACTCATGTCCATCGAGTTGGTGATGCCATCCAACCATCTTATCTTCTGTCATCTCCTTCTTCTCCTGCCTGCAATCTTTTCCAGCATCAGGGTCTTTTCCAGTAAGTCAGTTCTTCGTATTAGGTGGCCAAAATATTGGAGTTTCAGCTTCAGCATCAGTCCTTCCAATGAACATTCAGGGTTGATTTCCATTATGATTGACTGATTTGATCTCCTTTCAGTCCAAGGGACTCTCGAGAGTCTTCTCCAACACCACAGTTCAAAAGCAAAATTTTCAGCACTCAGATTTCATTATGGTCCAAATCTCACATCCATACATGACTACTGGGAAAACCAGAGCTTTGACTAGATGGACCTTTGTTGGCAAAGTAATGTCCCTGCTTTTCAATAAGCTTTCTAGGTTTGTCATAGCTTTTCTTCTAAGGAGCAAGCGTCTTTTAATTTCAAGACTATAGTCACCATCTCCAGTGACTTTGGAGCCAAAGAAAATAAAATTTGTCACTGTTTCCATTATTTCCCCATCTATTTGCCATGAAGTGATGGGACCAGATGCCATGATCTTAGTTTTCTGAATGTTGAGCTTTAAGCCAGCTTTTTCACTCTCCTCTTTCAGTTTCATCAAGAGGCTTTTTAGTTCCTCTTCACTTTCTGCCATAAGGGTGGTGTCATCTGAGGTATATCTGAGGTTACTGACATTTCTCCCTGCAATCTTGATTCTAGCTTGTGCTTCATCCAGTCTGGCATTTCGCATGATGTACTCTGCATATAAGCTAAATAAGCAAGGTGACAATATACAGCCCTGATGGACTCCTTTCCCAATTTAGAACCAATCTGTTGTTCCATAGTTTTCCTTTTTCTTCCAGCTTTACCGGCACTTACTGCTACATATAAAATGTTCACTTATACTTATCATCAATAGAGGGATATTAAAAATATCTATTATGGGGTATTAGATATTAAAATATCTGTCAATGGGTCAGTAGGGTATGAAACACCAGCACTCAACACAGTGCAGTTTTATGAAGCAATAGGAAAGGAGACAGACAGAATGTATGAGATACAGGGCAACTGCAGGGCTGAGTGAGTGCGTGAAAGGTCATCTTCCTAAAGTTCCATGACAATACGGATTCCAAAAGGGGAGCAGCCATTTGCCCACTCATCTTTACCCCATGCCTAGTATGATACCACAGCATAAATTGTTCATTAAGCAAATGGTTGCTTTGTGAAGATTTGAACACAAGCCAGAGTTGACCGGAAGTAGATGTTGTGTTTCTACGACTGAACAGCTGGCGTAGGCCTGAGGTATGCCATTAAGGTCCATCACCAAAGGCTGAGCGGTCCAGGTAGGCTGAAGCAAATGCCAGCTCTTTTCCAGCTTTGGAGAGCAGAGGATCAAGCCTGATGAGGACTAAAGGAAATTCTGGAACCTAAAGGATAACCATTGGCCCTGACATGTCAGTAGCTTTAGAGCTGTGCTTCCTTCCCATTCTCACCTATAGGAGGCTCTACCAGGGCCTAGCGCTAGATAAAGAGCAGAGAAGTGGTGGGAAAAGAGCAATCAAAATAAAACTGCCATATGACCCAGCAATCCCACTTCTGGGCATACACACCGAGGAAACCAGACCTGAAAGACACACGTGCACCCCAATGTTCATCGCAGCACTGTTTATAATTGCCAGGACACGGAAGCAACCTAGATGCCCATCAGCAGATGAATGGATAAGGAAGCTGTGGTACATATACACCATGGAATATTACTCAGTCATTAAAAAGAATTCATTTGAATCAGTTCTAATGAGATGGATGAAACTGAAGCCCATTATACAGAGTGAAGTAAGCCAGAAAGATAAAGACCATTACAGTATACTAACACATATATATGGAATTTAGAAAGATGGTAACGATAACCCTATATGCAAAACAGAAAAAGAGACACAGAAGTACAGAACAGACTTTTGGACTCTGTGGGAGAAGATGAGGGTGGGATGTTTCGAGAGAACAGCATCGAAACATGTATATTATCTAGGGTGAAACAGATCACCAGCCCAGGTTGGATGCATGAGACAAGTGCTCGGGCCTGGTGCACTGGGAAGACCCAGAGGAATCGGGTGGAGAGGGAGGTGGGAGGGGGGATCGGGATGGGGAACACATGTAAATCCATGGCTGATTCATGTCAATGTATGGCAAAAACCACTACAATATTATAAAGTAATTAGCCTCCAACTAATAAATGGGAAAAAAAAGGAAAAAACAAAAACAAAAAACTCCAGTCCAAGTGCAAAGGGAAGGAAAATTCCAGGGACCAATAGGACAAAAGGGAAAAAGAAACTTCAAAAGCACAAAGGCACCATTCCCCGACAAATAAGGGTATGAATATTAATGGGCAGAGTCTACAGGACAATGGTTTGTAAAACGAAGCCAGCAGACTAGAATTACCTGTGGGCCTTAAATATTTTTATGTGCAAGATTTTAACATTTCTTAGAAGTCGAAGGCATTATTTTAGATATCTCGTCATTCCATCTTTTTTTTCATTTCTAAGACTCAGAAGCTGTTTATTAACGGTAAAAATAGGACTGCAACAAACTTAAAATTTTCTGAAAGTCAAATAAAAAACACTTAGGCAGATGTGAATAACTGTATACATACAATGCAGCATTAAAATACTTCCTCAGTGGAACACAGTGTTAAATGAACAAATTTTCCATAGTAGCACTGCTTTTCTGTTCAGTTTCTATTTTAATCTCTGACATTCATACACACCTCTATACACCTGAAAACATCTGTTACTACTTAGAAAAGAAGAACTTTTATCAAAGTTCTTTAATACACCTGCATATCACACATTAAAAATCAAGTCTTTCACTCATTCCTTCTCTTTAAAATCATGTCACTGTACTAATCAGCAATTCAGTCCTTTCTACAACCTGGTCTTTTTAAGAAGTCTTAATCTAACATTTTCAAAAATACAAAATGACTGCTTTTAAAGTTAAGTTGAAATTAACTCATCTTTGATTTATTTTTAGCCATCTTAGCCCTGTGTGTGTGGGCTTACTCTGTGTGTTTCTTCCAGGTTAATGAGCTTTGGAAGACATTCATCAATTGTTGCCTGCCAAAAATTTTCTGGTTTTCTTAGTGTTTTAAAATCTCAGAATAACCTAGGTTTTTCTTTCTTGTTCTTCTTAGTCTCTTTTTCTCTGCTTCTTTCTCTCCCATATAAACATACCTCCCCAAGCACTGAGAATTCTGAGGTTTCAGACAATCAAGAAAAACAAAGCATCACCTGAACACCTTTCAAAGTTGAAGCACACTCATGTATCAATGAATAGCAATGCGCTTTTGTCATTACAAGCAAAATTACAGCATTCTCTATTTCCAACTGCCAATAATGTAGGGATCAATCCAAAGAAAATGTCAGAAGCAATAATTAAATAAACGCCAATAGAATGACCTTATAATTTTAAGCCCAAGTCATAAAATGTTATATGATAAATACAAATTTCAACTCATCTCATTAATACCTGGAAGCATTTTGTGGTACTAAGAATATGCAAGAATACAAAAATCCATTTAGTTCCAAGTTCTTTAAATTTGGATGGACAAAACACTTGTGATTTCAATGAACTTTTAAAATTTAGTTGGGAACATATATACAGACATCTCTTAAGAGCTAAAGTCATACATTCAATATACACGCTGTGCTGTGCTTAGTCACTCAGTCGGGTCCAACTCTTTGTGACTCCATGGACTGTAGCCCTCCAGGCTCCTCTGACCATGGGGATTCTCCAGGCAAGAATACTAGAGTGGGTCCCCATGCCCTTCTCCAGGGGATCTTCCCAACCCGGGGATCGAACCCAGGTCTCTTGCATTGCAGGCAGATTCTTGATGGTCTGAACCACCAGAGAAGCCCTCAATATACATACAAGGGGACCACATGGGTGAGAGGGCAGAGTTCCACTATGAGATAAAGAGAATCAAGAAACCTGTGCGAACTGAGTCCCAGGGGCTATGAGCTTTGTGACTGCCTCCTTGGGGTTTGGAATCTCTGACATCAACTGTAAACAGGTTAGGGTTACATTAGCAGCTACCCACCCCTCCAAAAGACAGAAGAGGAAAAAGGACTGGTCAATAAAGAAGCCGCTCAAAGTCTCTTCTCGTAATACACCACTGTCATGTAGTTGGCATCATCTTCCTCAGCAGAAAGATTCAGAATTAAGTACAGAATAACCTGAGCAGCTTCAGTTACCGAGATGGTGCTTACATTCTCAGTGGGCTTATATTTGCTCTCAATCAAGGGTGGTGATGGTTTAGTCACTAAATCACGTCCGACTCTTGCGACCCCATGGACTCTAGTCTGCCAGGCTCCTCTGTCCGTGGGGTTCTCTAGGCAAGAACCCTGGAGTGGGTTGCCATATTCACAATTAAATATAGAAGTATATAAAAGATTTAGAATCATGGAAGACAGTTTTGCATTAGGAAGGAATCAATGCATATTTGGAAATGTATCTATTTGTAATACTTAAGCATTAGAGTAATAGGTTAAAGGCAGAATATCAAAGGTTCACTTGAATACAGATATTTGATTTTAAATATCTTACTTTTATCATGAATAGCACTGGTTCATTTACAAAACTTTTGGATTCCCCCTATTTATTGTTCTCTTAAGAATAAATTATCAGGGAAATGTTGTTGGTTGTTATAGGATATTGAAGAACTTAAAAATGAAATAGCTTATACTACAATTAGAAATGCTTATGAACTATAATTCCGTGGGCCATAACTACTGAGCATGCACTCTAGAGGCCGTGAGCTGCAACTACTCAGCCCATGAGCAGGAACTACCGAAGTCCACACGCCTAGAGTCAGTTCTCCGCAACTAGAGAAGCCACCACACTAGGGGGCAGCCCCCACCTGCTGCAACTAGAGAAAGCCCGCACACAGCAACAAAACCCAGTGCAGCCAAAAATAAGCAAATAAATAAAAATTTTAGAGAAGAAATGCTCACGAATTATTACCTCTTCATAACTTCAAATTTAAAATATGCAATTAACTGCTTGATTGAGGCATAGTATTTTAAGTTGATATCTTATTGTGTATATAATGTTTTGGAATAACCAGAAGAAATTTTGATGCACTTTATTTGTTCATTAGATTATACTAGTTTTTTTTTTAGATACCCCGAATTTTACTTACAGAAAATTGAAGCATTTAAAAATAAAATATTTAAATTTATTAAGACATTTAAAGTATTTGAAGATGTTTTACATTTATTAAATGATGAAATATTATTTAAAACCCTCAAGATAACTGCTAAACATTTATAGATTTGTAAATAAAATTGGTAATGAAAAGCCTAAGGAAGGATAATTTTCTACATCTGTCATTTAGTAAATTGAGTAACAAGTGTTAAAAATAAGCTCCAGAAGTGTTCTCTTCATACAAAAAGGCAACAAGAAAAAAATCAGAAGGGCTGTATTCATTTTAATTAAAAATAAGATATTTAACAGAGGACTGATAAATCTGCTTTCATGCAATTTACAGAATGCAAAGAAAGTTCAAGATGGAATGTAGTTTATTTTCAATGGCAGATTTTAACCAACTCTTCACGTGATACCAATTAACCTGAGTCTTCCATCTACCTACATTCCTATAAAAATATATTTCTCAAAGCCACTCATTGTATTGTACACATATATATTCCTTCTCTTCTTCAGTCACATTCAAAGTACAAAGCTTATATAGGGTGGATTTAGACTAACAAGCATATGTGCTTATTATAAATTCACAAAGAACCCCTTTTCACTTATTAGTCAAATATGTTCCTTCATGCTGCTCTATAGACAGGTGTATAAGGATGAGACTCATTAGGAAGTATTCTCCAACAGATAAAATGCTTGTGTAAGCTTATTAGTATGCTCATTTTACACGAAAGGTAATTGAAAGTTTCTCTGAATGGCTTTTTCTTAAGGGAATAGGATAAAAGCAGATGTTTTCATCACAAGCACCATTTACCAAGCAACCTGAAATGCATGGCATTTATAGGAAACAAAAGAAGCAAACAGAAGAACTGTACTCAAAACCACTGCTCTTACCAACTGGACTCCCAATGCATAGAAAAATTACTGTATTTCTCTTTCAACTCAATCCATCACCCTTCAGAATGACTACCTCAATCTTTACATATACAGTCCTCCGCATCCCCTCTATTCTCCTTACTGTTTGTCTTTTTATTCCTTGATACAAATAGAATCCATGAAGAGGAAACTATGTCTCATGCTTCTCTAAAGCAGTCTCAGGCCAATCTGTGCTATGACCACTTCCTCTATCTGCTCAGATGTATTACAGAATCAACTGTCTTAAAATAAATGAATGAATAAATAAATTTACCTGGGATATTTCAGACTTGGTTTCAAGATTCCCTGGGAGATTTCACAGGGATATTAAGAAGAATATGTTACAGAATTATCTTGGGGTCAATACCCAGGAAAGAAGGGGAGAACAGCACGATAAGGAAAGGTAACGGGAGAAACTGGACTTCATGCAATGCATGGAGCTACGTGGAGCTGGATGAACACCTTGAAGTTGTATACAGGCCCAGTCCAAGTTGAAGCAAGGAGCTGGGCCTTAAAACACCCACATAAAGCAGCCTGTTCCAGCCTCCTGGAAAAGATGGCAGGTGTTTTTAGCTGAAGCAAATCCCAAAGAAGATTGTTATCATAACACCTACAATACAATGGAACCCCATTTTCATGATGCTGTTCACACTTCTACAACCCCTGTTTCTAGACTGACCTTTACCAGATCCTACTCCACCGAATTTTTAAATGTTAAGAGTACCTCATGATTCCTTCTCACCCCTCATCCTATAATATATTCTCTCAAGTCAATCTCATCTTCCATGATTTTAATAATCACAGTCTACGGTAATTTAAATGTGTATCTATAAGAGACGTGTCTTCTAGCCCTACACAGATAAAACTGTAGAATTCTACCCATGACTCATTCTACCTCCTGCTTTTTCACAAACAATATACTTTTTTATTCTTGTTTTACACAGAGAAGCCAGAGTGCAACTTTTAAAACATAATTAGATCATATTACTTTTCAGCTACAATCCTTCTGTGGCTTCCCATTTCCCTTCAGAAAAAGCAAAAGATTCTGAAAATGGACTCTTCCAAAGCTCTGCACATTGTGATTCACTTTCCCACCCCCCACTTCCTCTATTTAATTGTATTCAATCCAGTTTTCTCCCTAACCCCTTCCATGAGACTAGTTTATATTTATACATAAAGTCTCAGTTTATATGAGACTTTTTAAAGAAAATCCTTCATTCATATTTTTCCAGAATATTCTGGGGAGTTTATCTAGAGTCTCATTTTATCTTCATGTTAATTGAAATGGCAATTTATACAATTTTTTATTTCAATGTTTTTTTCCATTTGACTGTAAGTTCAAAGAAGGCTGGGAGAAAAGTCTATCTCAAGTGCTTAGCAGAGCGTTTGATATACAAAAATAGTTATATGTATGTATATGCCGAACAAAGCAGCATGACCCAAAAAATGGATTACTTGATAGGTAGAATTTAATTAGGATTAGTGTCAGAGGCCTATTGGGATACAGCAGAGAAGGATAAGCACCTATTACTAGAAGGAAGAATAAAATGTCAATGAAAAATAGGGGCTAGAAATCCAAAGATAACATAGAGGGTAGCAAAAGAATTTGCTTTTTTGAAGTTGTCTAAATGACTAAGCTACAAAACAAGCATGACTAAGTTCCTCACAATAAAACACCTAAATACTGTGAGGCAGGAAGCTTCCTGGTGGTCCAGTGGCTAAGACTCCATCCTCCCAATGCAGGGGATGAGGGTTTGATTCCTGGTAAGGAACTAGGTCCCACATACCATAGCTAAGAGTTCACATGCTGCAACTAAACCTGACACAGTCAAATAAACAGACAAATAAATAAATACTATAAACTAATAGGGCTTCCCTGGTGGCTCAGATGGTAAAAAAAATCTGCCTGCAATGCAGGAGACCTAGGTTCGAGCCCTGGGTCGGGAAGATCCCCTGGAGGAGGGCATGGCAACCCACTCCATTATTCTTGCCTGGAGAATCCCCATGGACAGGGGAGCCTGGCAGGCTATAGTCCATAGTGTCTCAAAGAGTGGGACATGACTGAGCGCCTAAGCACACAGCACATGAACTAGTAGAAACAAGGTTTATCTTGACCTTCTAGGTGAATAGCAGTACATAGAGATAAAGAATATTTTGTAGATGAGAAAGCAGTTATAAAAAAATGAAAGCTGCCACAAAACCATTGGCTAAAATGTAGCATATTGAACTAATTTCTTTTTGACCCCTGAATGCACCATTTCTACTATACCAGTGCTATCTCAAAGAAATGCTAAGTAGTTTAATAATAATGCATACCAACTAATTTTTTTTCAGCCCCAGGAGTAACCAGCTTTAGAAACTTAAGTGAGAGGAAAAGGAAGAGGAAACTAGCTTTGAAGAATGCTAGGATTAAGGTTAAAGCTTCTGCCTGCAATGCAGGAGACCCAGGTTTGATCCCTGGGTCAGGAAGATCCTCTGGAGAAGGAAATGGTAACCCACTCCAGTATTCTTGCCTGGAGAATCCCATGGACAGAGGAGCCTGGTAGGCTACAGTCTACGGGGTCGCAAAGAGGCGGACACGACTGAGCGACTTTACTTACCTACTTAGGATTACAAAATGACTTGGGTTTTTGCATTTTTCTGTGGAAGTGCGGCATATAAACCCTCAGTAGACAGTAAAGGAGGCACGTGCATTAGAAATGTGCCAACACTGTGCCCTTAGCTGTGACTGGTAAGATCAACTGAGAATTTCAATCAGGACTGTCACTTTTGGAGGAGATCAATTCCAACTGATAAAGAGCACAGACCGCCAAATGCAGATGGGAATTATGTGACATATCAAGGTACAGTTCTGTGCAACATACTCTGTGCAATATGGCTTACATAGTCAACATGCATTTATTTAACTGCACTCAACTAATGTATGCCTTGAGAAGCAAATACATCAAACACTGAGCCTTAACAGACTTTTGAAAGAAAAAAGGGATTTTCTTGTTGTTGTGAAACAGTCCACTGATTAGTTTATAGCATAGAAGAGAAAAGCTAGCCCAGCACATCTTTAGCTTCTAATCATGCTTCACGTCTTGATTAAAGAACAGAGCATCATCCATGAGTAATCTGTTCTGAATCACTTTGGGATAATCCATGCCAAGATAATACTGATGGGGTCTGCCTTGAGACCTGTCTAACGGAAGTATAATATCAAAAAGGATCTTAGTATAGGTTCATTAATTCCACAACCATTGTTTTTTAAACACCAAACATATTCCAGACATTGTCTTAGGAAGAGGGGATTTAGAGAGGGAAAGAAAGTTATACTGCATGTTGCCTGGTAGAGGAAGACAAATAATCAAATGCAGTAAATTGCAACACATACAAAGACAGAAATGCATGGAAGTCTGAAAATTGGCACACATGAGAAAAAAGTCATCACTTTGACACAGTGAAAGCAGCTCTTCTGTTAGCTCATTTCTGTCCCCAACTTTAAAAGAACCTAATTATAGGAATGAGATCACTATGCAATTTAACTTAACTCCTACCTACACTCTCCTGAATACACACCATGCCTTGCCTAACCTGTTGATTCTTTTTCCTAGATAAAAACAAGAATGAATGAAGAATTTAGTAGTTAAAGAATGACTAGCACACAACCCCCAACAATCTGCTTACCAATCCTGCAGACAGATCACACAGGCAATAAACTATTAAGTTAGCCCAAAAGTTCATTCAGTTTTTTCATAAGATGCTATGGAAAAACCTGAACAAATTTTTTGGCCAACCCAATATATGATGAGAGAGCCAGCCTGCACTCGGTGGGGAACGATGCAGAACCCAACCTCCTGCCTCAGTGAGTCACTGAGATTCTTCCCCTGGATGAACAGGGTCTTCAGAGTTGGCCTCAGGACACAAGTTCACCTTGTCCTCAGATTGCAGGTTTTTCGGATTCAAGCATCTTTACTTTCTATTGACACTTGCCTCTCGAACTATTGGATTTTGACAGTAAGAAGCCAAGCCTAAGCTCAGTAGCAATAAGAAAAGGCAATTCTAAGGAAGATTTATTTAAGTGTTAATACTCAAGCTAAGACTGTAAAGAGTAGCAGTGTCTCTGGACATGACTTGGGGGCAGAGAGGGAATAAAGAAGTCAGGGATCAAAATAAGATGCTTCAACAGAGAGAGCTGAAATAGCAGAGCCTTACAGGTTTGGCCCACATTGTAATTGGGAGATTTACAAGCAGTTTGATTGGCTGGGGCATAGGCTGAGAGATAGGGCATGATAAATTGTATCTAGAAACAAGTCAGGGTTTTCAATGTCAAACCAAGAAATATTCTTGCTTTTTTATGTGCCATGGGAAGACACTGAAAGGCTTTAAGCAAAACAATGGCACAACATCACATAAATACAGATTTAAGGTAGTAACACAAAACATTTCTTTATCCAATGAATTGAAAAGTAGAATTGTGCAATTTACCTGCAAATAAGTACTTCTCACCCCCACCAAAATATTATAGCAAACAGAATTGCTGACAAGTATTAAGTATTGAACATTGTTCCCTCCTGCAACAACAGATTTCCAATTTTATTCTTTCAGTTCTAAGTGTGACTATTTCCAAGGAAGTATAACCCAAATCTCTGCATCTTATCATCTGAAATCAGTACAAGTGACTTGCATATCTTGAAGAAAGAGAGTGAGAAGTACAAGACTGATGGAAGCATGTAGTTCTCCTGAATTAACCAGCTGAGCTATTGTGAGAAGAAGGTGATTAGACTGAAATTTCAAACTATTTTTTACTTAACGTGGTAATCACAAGCAAGCAGGTACTTTTTTATTTCTACAGGAAATCACAGAGAGAAAAACTTGAAGTTCACACTTCTGAGCCCTCAGAGAAAATGCTATCAGAAGCAGTGGTCCTTTTTTTCAAAGGCCACTGCAAATTGTTCCTAAAAGCGGTGTGGTGAAAAGTGAAGAGCCAACTACCAATCAACATGCCTACACCTCTTTCTCTATCACTCCTTCCATCAGGAACTGAAGTCTGTTTCCTCCAGTCTTGAATCCAGGCTGTGCATATGTCCAACAGAAGTGACAACAGTCATGTGAGATTTCTGAGCTCAGGTCCTCTAGCTATTACTTTTCATCTTGGAACCCAACTCTTACACAGAGAATCCACATTTTTCTGCCAGAGAGGGTGGACGCATGGAAAGACAGGCCCTGGAGGAGGAGAAACCCAAGGAGAGAAGAGTCTACATAGGGGAGAACCATGGCAATGAAGGCAACAGCAAGCCCACAATGCCTAGATAACTAAATTAGGTTAAGTGGAATCTACCAGCTTCAGTTCAGCTGTCTAGCCAGAACCTTGTCAAGCATACATAAGGTATCTCTGCCTAGTCCTGCCCAAATCACCATCCCACAGAACTGTGAGCAATAAAATAGCTGTGGTTTCAAGCCATTAAGTTCTGGGTTGTTTATTATACAGAAAACAGGTAATCAATACATGTGCTAACATACCTACTACTACCTTTTCAAAGAAAATCCCCAGCGCAGACCAGGTTGCCATGTAGAAGATTTCTGTGGGCTAAGTAATAGTCCAAAAGCATCGATCAACATGCCTATGCCTCTCTGTACAGTATAGGACACAGAAGCAAGGCCACAGGGGCAGGCTCTGCACTCAACAGGATACACAGAAAGTCAGTGTACAAAGGGCTGCAGGTGACCCAACGGCCTTTTCAACACTCACAGCAAGAAGCAGAAGCAAGGGTCCAGCAAATCCTAGGCAGTGATGTATGTCTGCCACAGATGAATCAGGCCCGACCAAGCAGGAATCTTGGCCAAAGAAAGATATTAGAAAATCCACTGAAAACCCTGGACCTGTTTTTCCTTTAGACATATGGACCAGGTATAATAAAAAAAAAAAAAAAGTTTTTTAATCTTTCATTGAGGAAGCGAAGAAAAAATAAAAACCCTCACTTTGACTGATGTTACATCTACTTTATGATGTTTTAGAAGTTTTGTTTATTCTTATTGTGAAAACCAGTCAGAATGTGTACAATTTCTCCTATTTTTCTTTTTAAAGCTGCAACATAGAAGTTTTACAATAATGCTTCAACACAGAAATTTTATAATATATTACACATTGTAATAATAAAACTTTACTATCCTGAAACAAGCAGGGTCATACAGTGTCACAAACTTCAATGTGTATGATCAATGTATGACAAAACCCACTGAAATGTTGTGAAGTAATTAGCCTCCAACTAATAAAAAAATTAAAAAAAAAAAAAAAAGAATGTTGCTTTTTGAATAACATTTATGGTCTGTGTGGAGCACCCCAATATGTAATGATTTAAGCTAACACGACATAGCATTTAAAAAGTTTGTACGCTAGAAATTTTAAAAGTGCTAAGTTACAGATTTTCAAATATTTATGAGACACTAATAAGATGCCATGATTCTTCTGGACACTTAACCAACCCAGTTGAGCAAAACAAATAGAAATGACAAAGTTTTATTACTGTTCCATGATAATTTCCATTTTAATTATTTTCTGGCTTCAAAATAATGGAAAATTTTTAACAAACAAAAACTAAACATATTTGTTCCTTGTTCTTTTCTTCTAAATAAAATCCTCTTCCCCCGCTTTTCAGTTCAGTTCAGTTCAGTCGCTCAGTCGTGTCAGACTCTGCAACCCCACGAACCTTTGGTTAAGCTAAATAAGTTTGTTTTATATGCAATTGCTTTGTATTTCAAGAACAATTAGATAGATACACAGAGAGATAGACACATTATACATGATGGATGATTAATTTCAACTCCTGATACTTGATTAACCAAAAAGGTGGTCTCCAAACAATTTGGCAAGTAAACATCACAGCACCACTGTCAGAAATAGCCCCCAAAAGTCACCACAGCAGAATTCGGGTGCTAGTGACCTGATTTTAATTTCAAATACTTGACCAGACTTAAAGACCAAATTTAAATAGCACATGCTTTTTTTTAATGTAAAAATATGCATCAAATTTTTGTAATCCTTGCATTTTTCTCACACAGTTTGAATCTAGTCAGCTGCTTATGTTATTAAGAGATTCTAAGGTTTTGATATAGTAGTGACCTTTGATAGGTCTTTTTTGTCTCTTTAAACAATATTCAAAATCCTGAAGGCACTTATGTTTGAACTGTTATAACCTATAATACCATTGCAATGGTATTCCCTATGATAGTTAAAAATTTTGTCTGAGTTTTATTATATTGCACTTACCTCAAGATTTTCTTAAAGCACGTCCCAGTTCTTTGGAGATTTTCAAAGTCTGTTTAACAGCTTTTCTTATTCATTAGCAACTTCCCTTAGAATCTACTAATGAGTCTCTATGGCCTTCGAGTTCTGTCAGTCATGGCGCTTTTTAATGTCTTTATCACATATTTGGGAATACTTCTGTTACTTTTCACTTCACTTAAAAGCATAATGACTTTTCTTGCATATATGACTGCTAAAAATGTTATGTAACTCTTACTTGAATCTACATTTTGTCTAATTATGAGTCACTTAGGTCCTCCACAGATCATAGGCGCCTACTGTTTTTCAGAGAACAAAACCTAGTTTAGTTTTACCAACTAAAAACGGGCACTTGTCATCTGCCTCTACAAGGATTAGGTCACTAGCTGCTGTAGTTCTGACCTTCAACACCCTCAAAGGAGATCAGGAATAAGGCACTCTGTGCCTTGGGAAAAACTGGCAGAATAGGTCTTCAGACAGTTAGACATTTTTAAGAGAAGATGTTATGAGTCCAAACTCTTGCAGCTTCTCATATTGAGAACAACACTCATTAAGAGTGACACTGGCTTCTTGTGACTAGCAGCAAGCCTCTGCCAAAATTTGTGCTTGACTGTGCATGCCATGTTTCCTGAAATCATATATATACTGACCTTTTCCCCTACTTATTTGGAGCATTTTCTCAGAGCTATCTGAGATGCTGTCTCCCGGGTTATGGTCCTTGTTTGGTCCCCAAAAAACTTAACTCATAACTCTCACATTGTGTTTTTGTTTTTTGTTTTTTGGTTTTTTTGTTTTAGTTTTTGTTTAGTTAATAGTTCTCTGTAATATTATCCTCTCTTATACTTGCTTTTTCAGAATATATTTGAGTATATATTTAATTATACAGCACATGCTTTATCTCCCTTACATGGTCTACTGTGCTGACTCCTCATCTGAAAAAAAACATCAATTTTTCTAATCCAGTATATTTTTAATAAAATCATGGCTAAGAGCAGAAAATTTCTTTCCAAGGTAGTTTTCCTTTCTTTTCCTTTTCTTGAAAACACTCCATCCAAATACTTTTTCAACTGCCTAAAACACTTAGCCCTACCCATCTATCTTCTCAGCTCCTTGGCTTTGGTTGACGGACTAACAAAAGTAGTCACTGGATGTTTCCAGAAAGTACATCCTATTCTCATAGCCCCAGAGTATTCCTAACATAGGTTTACTGGACTTGGCAAATAAAAGTATGGATTCCCACTTAAAATTAAATTTCACCCAAATAAAAATAGTTCTTTAGTAAATATATCCCAAATTATCTGTGATTTTTATGAAGATCAAATTTAAATAAATATCCTCTAATTTATCAGAAAATCCTACTCTAATGGAATAACTCTAGCTTTTATCCAAAACCTTGATTGGGAATCTTGGATTATATCACTTGTTTCATCTCCAGGAGTAAAAAGCTGAAAACAGAGAAGGCCAGGTTTCGTTTTATTTTTATGTACTTGATTTTTATGATATGAGAACTGACATCTCAGGAATAGACTTGCATGGACACAAATAGGGCCTCACCGCTAGAAATTTCTCTGGAATGAGAAGCAAAATCCTTCTTTTGTTCAATGGGGTTGCTTGGAATGAACTCATTTATTCAAATTGTAAGCACTGCCCACCTACTCTATGACAAGTATTGTAAAATCAAGGATCTCACAAAGAACAAGTGATATCCTGTCCACATGAAATTTTAGGTTTAGTAAGTGGGGGAAAAATATATAGAAAGTGATTTTTTTTTTTTTTTACTGGATTTAGTGCCTGTACCAATCCTTTAGTACCAATCCTTTGATTGATGCATGTTTACCTATAAATTATACTCTCATTATTAAAAACAGCTTATGCTATATTGGAATTTAGAGTATTCAGATATAGATTTCCTTACAGGCAACAAAATGGTTAAGTATGTGTGACCCTAGGAAGAAAAATGTGCTGACCAAATGTAAAGCTGAGATTCAGAAAACATATTTCCACAGAACTATAAAAATGATCTTAATGTAATTTTCTGGAGCTTTCTTGGCTTCAATACTCCAAATGTTGGGTTGTCTTAGCTTAGTCCTAAGATATCTCTTCTCTGTAAATCAGTCTGTTAGTTAGAGATCCATAAAGGGTGGTCTGGAGACACTCGGGTATCCCTGAATGGATTCAAAAGTCAAAAATTTTACAGCAGTGAGATGCTATTTCCTTTTAGCGATCCTCTCACGGTTTTACCTCTCACAGTTATAAACTTGGGTTTTTCAAAGGCAGCATGGCAAATGATATCTCAACAGGCTGAAATTAGAAGCGGATATGAGAATACAGTTGTCTTTTTCTACAAAACCTTTAAAGAAAGGCATTTGTTGTTGCTCAGTCACTAAATCATGCCCAACTCCTTGTGATCCCATTGACTGCAGCATGTCAGACTTCCATCTCCTTCACTGTCTCATGTCCATTCAGTCGGAAATGCTATCTAACCATCTCATCCTCTGTCGCCCCCTTCTTCTCCTGCCCTCAATCTTTCCCAGCATCAGGGTCTCTTCCAATGAGTCAGCTCTTCACATCAGGTGACCAAAGTATTGGGTTTCAGCTTCAGCATGAGTTCTTCCAATGAATATTCAAAGTTGATTGCCTTTAGGATTGGCTGGTTTTTATCTCCTTGCAGTCCAAGGGACTCTCAAGAGTATAGATATATATATCAATTTAAGTATTTTTTTTTTCTCACTATTTTTTGTTTTGGAAAATATAATTAATCTTTATAAAAATTGTATTCATATGAAGAGCACATTACCCTTACTTTAAAATGAACTAGTATGTATTTTGAGAATTTCTGTTTTAATTTATATTAAGATATCTAAACCCACATAAGCAAAAATTCTCCAGATTACTATTTTTTAATGTAAAGGGGTCTTGAGACCAAAGTTTTGAGAAAAGTGATATCTATTCACACAGCTGTAAACACCAATCTTGTTATACTTATGACAAAATTTATATATTCAAGTGTAACCACTCTCAGTATTAAGGTCTTTCAATGGCTTTCCTACAAGCATAGAATAAAATTCAAACTCCTTTTGTAACCTACCAGGTCACAGGAGAGTTGGTCTAGATCTCCCACTTCAGTACCTGTCACTTTCTGCTGTCTCTGCTTGATCCACACTGGACATCTAAGCTGTTCTTTATGTCAAGAATGGTCTCATTTCAGAATCCTATTCTCTAATATTCTTCTCAAAATTACTTGCTTCTTTATTTACTCAGGTGTCTACTCTGAGGTTTTTCTTTAGAAAAATCTTCTCTGACAATCCATTAGGAAAAGCAGTCCCCATTACTCCATCACCTAGACCTGCTTCACATGTATTCATAGTTCTATTATAGTTTGGATTAAAATATAAATAATATACTGTCTGTATTGGTACAATATCTATAAGTACATGGCATATGTACTTATATGGTCTATATAAACCATTGTAATCTTTGGTACAGTTAATATATTTGACCTTCTAGATTTGAGGTGAGAGTAATATAGAGCTTATTCTTATAGCTTTTCACATTGAAGGTTATTTCTTTAACTGAATTTCTTCATGCTAATAATTCAAGAAGCACAAACATGCATACAGAAAAGTATTAATGATATTGGATAAATTATCCCTAAAAGAGGTTTAATTGAATTTTTGTCATTAGTCAAGCAAAGGAATTTCTTCCATACGATCTGAAAATAAAAGCACATTCAGTGCCTTATATTTTCAATGCCTTGTATACATCAGAAATACAAACCAGTACTTGAGTAACAATAAAGCAAGTTAATGTTTAACATTACCCACATTAGTTCTAAGCCATGTCTTGAACTTCACAATGTTTTATTTATTCAGTGGTTAACTGTTCGCTTATTACTGTGACCCAGATAACAAGAAGAAAATTATGGTCACCAATTTGGAGAACAAAATGTACATCAACCAAGTGGATACAACATTTTGTGGGGTAAACACAGTGAGTTCAATTTGGGACAAAACAAAATTGAAATGACTGAAATATCAAGGAGGAAATATCCAAGAGAATGGGAGAGTTAGGGTGGAGATTCAGGACTAGTGAAGTGGATTTGGCAACCTAGATCACTGAAGCTACAGAGACCACTTAGAATGGTAAACTGAAAAAAGACAGCTCACTTACTCAGGTGTTTGCAATCAGGAGCCAGGCTTCATGAAACATTCTAAATGCAAAAGATTTTGCAGTACAGAATCACTGAAGATTGGCCTTCTCTTTGAGATCTGTTTGACACACATACTGTGTACTTGCTCTACATCAATGTAGTAATTGCAACCACTAACATATATAACATTTTTACAGTTTACAAATATAATAGTGGATTGTATTAAATTTGGACCTCTCAAGAGACCTTATAATTATTTCTATTTTATGTAAAATTTCAGTAAGTTAAAATGACAAGGTCACAAATAGGTCCCTGATCCCTAATCCAGCAACATTTTATGATGTATAATTGACACTATGGAAGTGGAAATACTGTGATTTTCTCCCTGAATTTTACTTCTGCTGCCGCTGCTGCTGCTAAGTCACTTCAGTCGTGTCTGACTCTGTGCGACTCCATAGACGGCAGCCCACCAGACCCCAGTCCCTGGGATCTCCAGGCAAGAACACTGGAGTGGGTTGCCATTTCCTTCTCTAATGCATGAAAGTGAAAAGTGAGAGTGAAGTCGCTCAGTCATGTCCGACTCTTCACGACCCCATGGACCGCAGCCTACCAGGCTCCTCTATCCATGGGATTTTCCTGGCAAGAGTACTGGAGTGGGGTGCCATTGCCTTCTGAATTTTACTTCTAGTTACTCCTAATTGCTTCATATGACCTAACTGAAAACTTTGCATTGCAATCAATCTTTCCCCTTCCCAAACTATTTTCCACAACTGAGATAACTGCTAGGAACTATCAACCTAACAATCTCTAACCCTGCAGAGGTTAAGTGTGCTTCTAGCTAAACTTCCTAATAATATTTGCACAAACTGTTAACTTTAAAGACATCTCAGATACAGAGTTTCTGTTTTAATTATAAAGAAAAGGAATATTTTAGATAAGATTACATTTGAATATTTAGGATAATTTAACACTTACTTTCTATAAAAATTTCCTGAAGCAGCAAAGGGAACAAAAATTCATTTGAGATAAAGTTGAATTTTATTCTTTTATTTCAACGTATTGATTTGCTAATATTCTATAAAGAACTACAATCGTATAGCAGGCTAAATAATGAGGTCCTTTCGCTATTTTTTTTTTTCCTTAAAAGATTCCTTCATACGTAGCCAGAAATATAAGGTTTTAACTACTTGAAACTGCTGACAGCAAAATGAAAGAGTTCCATCAAGTGGCCAAATAAAGACATGGCAGTTTACATTTCACCAATACAAAGAGAAAAATAATACCTCCAAAGCCTAGTTCACACATACATTTTCAACTAAATCCCCAAAATGCATGCCACGCAAATTTAAAAAACACTACAGATACAATTTAAACATCATTAATGAATTTTCCCACATAATTATTAAACTGCAAGAGAAACTAAGTCTATTTTGTTTTCTTATTTTGATTTTCTAATACTCTGCCCACATAGCTTAGGCTTGAAGATGCGTGGTTATAATTTTAATTCCTACATTATAGTCATCTGTTTAAATTATTCAGTAGGTACACCAGAAATTAACAAAACTAAGTATTGGATTGTGCTAAAACTTAGAAACCAGTTACAATAAAATGAGTCAAAATATTTAAAAATTATAACTTAAAAATATGAAAGAAATTCAACTGAAGCTTCTTGAAAAATGAAATTAGTTATAAAGCATTTGTTGTTGTTGTTTAGTCACTAAGTTGTGAGTTATAAAGTATAAGCATGTTAGTTTTATTCATTAATATCCTAAGATTTTGAAATATCTTATCAGGTTGCACCCCCCCTTATAAAAGATGAAAAAATGGGTGCTTCTGTTTATAAATTATAGTAGGTTTAAGGGGATACAATTCCTTACCTCTCTACTTTAGAAATGAGCAATGACTTATTTTAAAGCTATAAATGCTACTTCTAAATGCACACTACTGATTAAGATTTCTCTCAAACTTTATCAAGGTGTAGTTCATTGAGAAACCACTTCTAGTACATAACTAACCATACATTTGACTTTATGGTCCAGCTCTCACAACTGTACCTGACTACTGGAAAGAAGACAGAACAACAAAGAGTAGATGTTTTCAAAATGTGGTGCTGGAGAAGACTCTTGAGTGTTCTTGGACAGCAAGGAGATTAAACCAGTCAATCTTATGGGAAATCAACCCTGCATATTCACTGGAAGACTGATGCTGAAGTTGAAGCTCCAATACTTTGGCCACCTGAAGCGAATAACTGACACCCTGGAAAAGCCCCTGATGCTGGGAAAGATCGAAGGCAGAAGAGGGTGACAGAGGATGAGTCGCATGGCGTCACTGAGGCAATGGACATGAGCTGGAGCAAACTCTGGGAGATGGTGAGGGACAGGGAAGCCTGACATGGGGTCAGGAAGAATGGGACACGGCTTGGCGACTGAACAAAAGCAACAAACATTTGACTGTATGTAGCATTTCCTACTTTGTATGAAAACAATGTGCATTATTAATGAGACAATGTTAAAGGATACATTTTTATATTAAGCCTGTGAAATCTCATTAGAGTACATACTGCATGTGTGATTAGTCCTGTCTGAATCTTTGTGACCCCGTTGACTGTAGGCCAGCACGCTCCGCTGTCCATGTAATTTTACAGGTAAGAATACTGGAGTGGTTTGCCATTTCCTCCTGCAGGGAATCTTCCCAACTCAGGGATTAAACCTGCAGCTCCTGTATCTCCTACATTGGCAGGTGGATCCTTTACCACTAAGCTACCTGGTTAAATATAAAATTGGAGACAGGGTGTATAATGATTAAGAAAATGGGTTTTAGCATAATAGATTGGATTTGAATCTAATCTGCCACTGTTTTGCTCTGTTACCTGGAGCAACTATGTCTTCATTTATGTAAGAAAAGGAAAATATTACTACTGATATCACTACTATAGAAATTAAATCCTATATTTCATATCGAGTAGTTAGATATGCAATTGACAACCATTTAAATGAATAATACTTTTGGGAGGAAGAATACATTATTCTCTCTTCTCATTGATAGAATCACAAGCTGGAATCAAGATTGACAAGAAAAATATCAACAACTTCAAATATGCAGATAATACCACTGTAATGTCAGAAAGCAAAGAGGAACTAAAGAGCCTCTTGATGAAGATGAAAGAGGAGAGTGAAAAAGCTGGCCTTAAAGTCAGCATTAAAACTAAGATCATGGCATCCAGTCCCATCACTTCATGGCAAATATATGGGGAAACAGTGACAGACTTTATTTTCTTGGGCTCTAAAACCACTGTAGACAGTAACCACAGCCACAAAATTAAAAGTCACTTACTCCTGGGAAGAAAAGCTATGACAAACTTAGACAGCATATTAAAAAACAGAGGCATCACTTTGCCAACAAAGATCAGAATAGTCAAAGCTATGGTTTTTCCATTAGTCACATATGGATGTGAGAGTTGAATCATGGAGAAGGCAGAGCATCAAAGAATTGATGCTTTTCAATTGTGGTGATGGAGAAGACTCATGAGAGTCGCTTGGACAGCAAGGAGATCACACCAGTCAATCCTAAAGGAAATGAACTCTGCATATTCATTGGAAGGACTGATGCTGAAGCTGAAACTCCAATATTTTGGCCACCTCATGAGAAAAGCCAACTCGTTGGAAAAGACCCTGATGATGGGAAAGATTGAGGGCAGGAGAAGAAGAGGGCAGCAGAGGATGAGATGTTTGGATGGTATCACTGATTCAATGGACATGAGTTTGAGCAAATTCCATGAGATGGTGAAGGACAAGGAGGCCTGGTGTGCTGCAGCCCATGAGGTTACAAAGATGGGACAGGACTGAATGACTGAACAACAGAAATCTCATTAGTAAATAAACATACATGTTTATTTAGTAAACATTAGTAAATACATACATACATTAGTAAATAAACAAACATAAAAAAGGTGTAGCCTTTTTTATACAAGTTCATTGGATTTGAGAGTTTAAAAAAGGTAAATGACTAAGGAAATGAAATAATAGAATAGAAACACACTGCTTCTATGATAGCATCATGATCATAGATTTTCTTCCGTATGAACTTCCTCCAAACTAGGACTCTTCAAACCTGCATTTCCATTAAAACAAAAAGCCACAAAGAGGTTCACATAGTCACCCTTTTATTTTCCTTTGGAAATCGGCATTGCTAATAAACAAAGCTAAAGTAAAAATCTCACATAAGAACAAATACAACCCTTCTTGTAAACATGGTATTAAAACAATGCTGGAAATGAAGGAAAGGGTGAGAGGAAGGATGATAAAATACATTTAGTAAAAAGTAAACAAGTAGAATTATAGGTACAGATTATATATGAATTATGTGTACTCTTCTTACATATTTCTATGTTTGAAATAATTCCAAATAAAATATAATTTAATATAAAAGAAAAACATCTTATTCAGCTAACTTAAAAGTAAATGAATGTACCTCTGATAAATATTCACTTAAAAAAAGAAAAAAAAAAACTTCTGATGCTATTTCTGCAAGACAAGAAATAAGCAAAGAAGGAAAGCTGGAGACGCAAGAAAGTATATTCAACAGTAGAAGTGGTAAGCATGTGGATAAATCTAAATACACACAGTCTGTGTGAAACAATAAAATATATAATTTAGGGAGAAAGAAAATAGAGAATTAAAATACAGAACAAGAATAAGTAAGATTAGACAGATGGTGATTTGATTTTTTAAATTCTAAGGTCCATTTGTTCTACAAGTAGGAGTAAGTGAAGTGAAAGTCACTCAGTCGTGTCCGACTCTGCGACCCCATGGACTATACAGTCCATGAATTCTCCAAGCCAGAATACTGGAGTGGGTAGTCGTTCCCTTCTGCAGGGGATCTTCCCAAGCCAAGGATTGAACCCAGGTCTCCCACATTGCAGGTGGATTCTTAACCAGCTGCGCCACAAGAGAAGCCCAAGTAGGAAGTCACAAGGGAAGCTACAAGTAGGAGTAGAAATAGTGATTAACATAGATTCAAAGGTAAATACACCTTTTGCAGTTGTACTGTAACAACTAAGATAGTAGAGGGGATAAATGGAGTGTGGGAGAAAAAACAATTTGAATGATGCAAAAAAGTTGAGCAGTGAAACAAATGAGAAATATACAAGATAAGAAATAAGATGGTAATGAATTCAAATATAAGAAGCAACCCTAATAAATATAAGTGGATTAAATTTACCAAAGCTATATTTAAAAGAAAATAAAGGATTACACTGCTTACAGGAGTCACAACTAAACATAAGATCATGAGAAAACTGATAACAAAGGACAGAAAATTGGTAGGGAAAATATTAGCCAGGGGAAAGCTCATACATCTATATTGATATGACAGAATATTCTTTATGGCACAAAACCACCTGTATAGTACAGAAAAGATCACAGAACAATGATAATAGTTCCATTTATAGAAATTATTCTAAACTTTGATGCTTCTAATAACTTGCCATCATAATATATAAAGAAAAATTATAGATATGAGAAAGCAATTACATTATTAGAATAAACAATATTCTAAGCTACACATGAAACTTCAAACAAAACTTGACCATGTCCAAAACCATAAAAGAAATATCAGAAAATTTCAAGAAATTATCATGCGGATCCTTTTTCTTCAACCACAATGCAATTAAATTAGAAATCAGAAAAAAATTCAGTAATTAAAGTGTGTATTTGAATTTACATGAGGATACTTATGACATACTGCTGCTGCTGCTGCTAAGTCTCATCAGTCATGTCTGACTCTGTGTGACTCCATAGACCTAGCCCACCAGGCTCCCCCATCCCTGGGATTCTCCAGGCAAGAACACTGGAGTGGGTTGCCATTTCCTTCCCCAATGCATGAAAGGGAAAAGGGAAAGTGAAGTCGCTCAGTCGTGTCCGACTTGTATCGACCGCATGGACTACAGCCCACCAGGCTCCTCTGTCCATGGGATTTTCCTGGCAAGAGTACTGGAGTGGGTTGCCAGTCTAGAAATCAGCAAACACTGAAAATTTATTAAACCACTAGTTTCAGACATTAGTGAGAGAACAGTAAAGTGAACCCAAACAGAGGAAAGGAACATTACTTTAACAATTACCAAAAAAGTAATCAAAAGAAAATCAAGAAACCCAAAGGTTAATTTTTATGTATTTAAAGCATGTATGTTTACCATACATTAATAATTAAGCTTTTAATCATTTTTGCTTGAATATATATCTATAGCTATTTTTAGTAATTTTTTTCCATTTTAATTTTACACAAAAAACTTTGTGACATCCATTTCATTTTATGTCAATTTTTCTTCACATTCAAGGTTATTTTTGAGATCTACTTGATTGATGGTTTATTCCTTCTAATTCTTGCACAATATTCTATAAACTAAATTTTATTTATTTATCCTCTCTTTTGTTGTCTAACAGTATTTTGATGTACAGCCCAGGATCTTCATGTACAAATGTTTTAGAGGGTCCCTGAAGTGAAAATCAGCTTTTTTCAGAAAGGGGGAATACAAATCTCCCCAATGTTATCAAAATAATTATTTAAATAATATTCCTCAAGAAAATCTGATAATGCATCTTTTTCCTCCCCCAAACATAACACACAATCCTTGGACTGCTTCTTAGTGTCCCTATAAAAGGAAGTGTTGAGAAATATTCAGAGATTTAGGTTTTATTTAAATGGAATAATCTTATTCATAAATCACTTGTATAGTATCACTTAAAAAACCCTAAAGCTTAAATGGTGATGCTGGTTGAGTCGATAAGTCGTGTCTGACTCCTGTGACCCCGTGAACTGTAGGCCCCCAGGCTCCTCTGTCCATGGGATAAATCAGGCAAGAATACTGGGGTGGGTTGCCATCTCCTTCTCCAGGAGATCATCCCAACCCAGGGATTGAAACCAGGTCTCCTGCACTGCAGGGGGTCTCCTGCATTCTAGGTGGATTCTTTACCAGCTGAGTCTGCAGGGAAGTTTAAAGCTCAAATGAGACAATATTACACTGCTGTGCTCCACTTTACTTGATTTTTTGAAACTTTTATTTCTAATTGGGCTGCTACAGCATTGTGTAAGTGTATACATGAATATATGAATAACCTGCTGCATACAGGTTACACAAATACATTAAAGTATGTGGATTTGCTGCCTTAGCAAACAGCATCCTTAAGTGCAAGGTGACAGGCATGGTGTTAAGATATCCTTTCACACTTGCCTACATCATAAAGTTTATTCTATTTTGCTCCCAAACTGTAACACCAGAATTTCCTGTAAGGGGAACAGATGAGCATTAGGTATGATAATGATAAAAATTTGCTTGACAAATCAGGATAATTTTTAGAGTAAAGCAGACCTCAAGAAAATAAATCAGCACCCATCCTTTGGCAATCTGTGTCAAACTCTACTGGCTTTAACAGTGGAAATATATCATGACTCGTCATGAAGTGAGTAGTCTTCAGTACCCTGCAAGCTACTTGTGCACAACTAGGAGTGTTGACCCCCTTTCTGTACCTCATGATAGTTTAAAAAGTGACATTTGTCAAAGTGAGCAAGAAACAGCTTCCAGAGAAAGTGCCCAATGCAAAACTATGGAACAAATTGTGGTATTTAGCTATGAACTACAGGGAAGATGAAGATCAAAAGAAATGAATTTCTTTTTTCCTTAACTCATCCACATTTTTCATCACACTTCTTGTTGCTTGCCAGTATAAAACAGGCTGTTTTTTGTTTTGTTTTTGTTCTAAAACTTCATGTTACTGATAGAATTTTAAATGAGCTTTAACAAAGAGTGTCCCACCCCTTGCTATTCTGTACTGAATTTAATCCATAACTTAGTTCTCCTCTCAACACATTTTGTTTTTATTTTCCCCCTTTCCCTGATAAATTACTTTCAGTAATAGAAAAGTGAGCATATATTAAAAATTGTTGCCTTCTAGGACATTTTCAAGTACTGAAGGGCTGAAGGGTGCCCAGGTAAAATTGAGATCCTAGTAGGCACAGATGGGTACCCATCGGTATCTTGGCATTTTATTTCAGTTTTGTACTACCTTTCAATATGGCCCACAGCATGAGAGTTTGTATATTCCAGTTTATTATTTTTCTAAAAAATTGAGATTATGCCAATACTAATCAAAATAATCCATTTCAACATTTCAGTTATCAGTCTTCAAGTCAACATAGAACCATAATTCTTTCCCCAGATTCCTTATTTCAAGTACCTCTACCAAAGAGACATTTATTAAATTTCAAATAAATGTCTGATGTTGGAAAATGTCAAATATTTTTCTTGTGAAAAAACACCCTAGTTAGTCACCAATATGTTAAAATATACTATCGTTTTTATGCCAAAATCTCATTCACGAATTCTTCAGGAATAGATTCAGCATTTTAGTACAAAGACTTTAAACTATCAAGTCGTATTGAGTTCTGACATCACACATCTCTAGAGATTCTTACTGCAGGATGAAATTGTTCATCTTAAAAAAGCACAATCTGTCCCAAGCAGATGTATCCAATAAAAAAAAAATTTAAAAACATGATTTTTCTTAATTTTCTCACAATATAATGCATGAATTTATGTTTACTGCAGTAATCAGTCAAACTAATAAAACAAGGGATATTTTTATTATTATAATAGTTTCAGTGCTGCTCATTTTTAGATACCCACTACTAGTTATTCTTATGTTTTATTTGAACCACATGGTGTATTTACCAGCTCTGTGATCTTGGGAAAATCATCAACTGCGCTGAGTGATTCTCTCTCTCATCTTTGCTACCAATCCATCTAGTTAAGAGGAAAAAATAAGATTATGCATGCAAACGTCCTACAAAAACTGAAAGCGAGAAGAGAGGAAATTTATAAGCCTGAAAAGACAAAATACTTGTGATTATTAATAGTGTAATCTGGAGACTTTAAGAGTGGCCTTGTTTTAGTTGGAAGCAGTCTTCTAGATCTTTCAGGTTGTATGCAACTAGAAAATGTCTTAGAAAAAAACTGCTGCCTAATTTGTCACCTAGTTTTCTTCCAATGCTCAGAAGTAGGAGACTTTCAACAAATGGATTGTGCACACCATCTGTCCATTTTGTGTTGCATAGTAAATTTTGTACCAAAAATGTCTTTTTCTTCCCACACCAGAACACAAGAAATTCTCTGTGTTTCATCAGATGTATGGCTCAATGTAGTCTCTAATATAAATTGTTGATGGCTAGAGTTGTACAAAATGTAATCACATACAGACTATTTAATTTAAAAATCACCAAATAGGACTCCCAGGTGGCTCAGTGGTAAAGAACCTGCCTGCCAAGCAGGAGACACAGGTTTAATTCCTGGGTCAGGAAAATTCCCTGGAGAAGGAAATGGCAACCACTCCAGTATTCTTGCCTGGGAAATCCCATGGACAGAGAAGCCTGGCAGGCTACAGTCCGTGGGGTCACAAAGAGTGAGACATGACTTAGAGACTCAGCAACAAAACAGCAATAAAGTTGTACAATATATAATATATGCAAACTATTTAATTTAAAAATCACAAAATCTATCACCCTATTAATGAGAGACTGGAAATAACTTTGAAGTGGAAAATCAACCCAATTTTTGGATACCTTTTTCTATATCTATTTGCTAATTTTAACTGTGTGTGTAACATAATTGCAATTTCTAAATTTCATTAGATATCTTTTAAATAAATATATTTAATATAAGAATAATTTATATTATTTCAGCATAATAATGTATATAATTTCCTTAAAATGTTAAAAGCTAAAGCACTCATAAAGGTATATTTTTATATGTGGTCATTTATAACTTGGTAAATAACGAAAACATAAATCTGAAAATAACCATGAAACAGCTAAGGAAAAAATTTATATAATGCCAGTTTACCCTAATCTAATCTAAATATGTAAGGCTACAGAAAAGGGAGCCCAAGACCGGAATGTAACAGATTTAGAAGATATGAGTACATAAGGTAACACAATGTATGAGGGCATAAATTGATATCAGCTGAAGTTATTAGGTACCTGCTATGTGTCAATTGTTCTTATATATCATTTAACTCTGAACTAGGTATCTTTCCAATAGAAGAAACTGGAGATTAGAGAAGGGACATAATTTTTCAAAACAATACTGCCTTTTTCTTTTTAAGCAATTTAGGCATTTATTTACTTCTTTATTTGCTTACATAAAAATCTCTCCCAAATATTTAATAAATCATGTCATCCAGAAACAAATCTTATAATTCATGACTTCAGGAGAAAATCAAATATACCCAGTACCAGCAAAATGCACTGTATGCAGGAGGTCATTAATAAATGCTTATTGAACTAATTAAAAACTAATCTGAAAGAAATAGATTCTGTCAAATATTTATACACATTTCTTATTTTATTAATCTTATTGTGCATGAGCCAAAGAGTATTTGAATATTAAAATGTCATTTGTCTTGCAGGGATTGTTATAATGCAAAATATTATGTAATAAATCATATCATATTAAACTATAGTTTTTTTAACATTAGTTTGACATTAATGATATAGCATAATACTTTATTTGAATATAATATAGTTTGTTTTTATACTTGCTAAAGCATGCTACTTCCTAGAATTATGACAAATAACTTATTACATACAAAGCCTTTACTTTAGAGTGAATTGGATGTATGCCTCCGCCAAAGAGTGGTTCACTACCTCTCAGGAGATATAAAGTAAAAAGTCAATCTTGATGAATTCATATTTTTCGTCTGGCAAGAACTGGATCACTCCTAATCAATTAAAACAGACATTAAAGAGTCCTGGATAAAACTGCTTTCTCACTGACTGGCTAAGCTCTGAATCAGCGTGAACACTGCTTCCCCTGAAAGGAACTGATGATGCCTTTACAGGAAGTCACCGGGCTTTGGGGCTGAACGGGAGACAGCTGGGAACCATATCACGTCCTTAAAAGTTTAATTGATGAACACAATGCCCACACACGACTTCGAGATTCCTATCAGAGTTTCCTCTACCTTTAAAATGCTTTTAAATTTTCTTAGTTAGAATATGACTGCTTTACAATCTCGTGTTAGTTTCTGCTGTCCAACGGTGAGAATCAGCTGTGTGAATCCCTACCTCCCTCTTGAGGCTCCCTCACCCGCCACTCCTCTTCCCGCCCGTCGAGGTCACCACAGAGCACCGAGCCCAGCTGCCTGATCTCTTATAGCAGTTCCCCACTAGCTATCTATTTCACACAGGTGGTAAAGACTCAGTGCTACTCTCTGAGTTCCTGCCACCCTCGCCTTCCCTCACTGTGTCCACAGGTCTGTTCTCTTCCTCAGAGTCTCTCTTCCTGCCCTGCAAATAGGTTCATCAGTACCGTTTTTCTAGATTTCATTTATATGCACAAATATACCATATTCATGTTTCTCTTTCTTACTTACTTCACTATCAAACATGCTCATTATTAAGGAAATGCAAATCAAAACTACAATGAAGTATCACCTCACACCAGTCAGAATGGCCAACAGCAAAAGGTCTAGAAATGATAAATGCTGAAGAGGATCTGGAGAGAGGGGAACATTTTGCACTGCTGGTGGGGATGTAAACTGATATAGCCATGATGGAGGATAGTATGGAGGTTCCTTAAGAAACTAGGGATATGTTTAAATGTTACGCTCTCAAATCATCCCATCTTCTCTCCCCCCAGTTGTGTCCAAAAGTCTGTTCTCTACATCTGCATGAGAGAGTAGCATTGAAACATATATATTACCATATGTAAAGTAGATCAGTTCAGTTGCTCAGTCCTGTCCGACTCTTTGCAACCCCATGGACTGCAACACGCCAGGCTTCCCTGTCCATCACCAACTCCTGGAGCTTGCTTAAACTCAAGTGTATCAAATTGGTGATGCCATCCAACCATCTCATCCTCTGTTGTCCCCTTCTCCTCCTGCCTTTAATCTTTCCCAGCATCTGGGGCTTTTCCAGTGAGTCAATTCTTCCCATCAGGTGGCCAAAGTATTGGAGCTTCAGCTTTAGCATCAGTCCTTCCAATGAATAATCAGGATTGATTTCCTTTAGGATGGACTGGTTGGATCTCCTTGCAGTCCAAGGGACTCTCAAGAGTCTTCTCCAACACCACAGTTCAAAAGCATCAATTCTTCAGTGTTCAGCTTTCTTTACAGTCCAACTCTCACATCCATACATGACTACTGGAAAAACCATAGCTTTAACAAGATGGACCTTTGTTGGCAAAGAAATATCTCTGCTTTTTAAGATGCTGTCTAGGTTGGTCATAGCTTTTCTTCCAAGGAGCAAGCGTCTTTTAATTTCATGGCTGTAGTAACCATCTGCAGTGCTTTTGGAGTCCAAGAAAATAAATTCTGTCACTGTTTCCATTTTTTCCCCATCCATTTGCCATGAAGTGATGGGACCGGATGCCATGATCTTCGTTTCCTGAATGTTGAGTTTAAAGCCAGCTTTCACTCTCCTGTTTTACTTTCATCAAGATGAAAGATGAAAGGAAAGTAGATAGCCAGTGGGAATTTGCTGTGTGACACAAGGAACTGAAAGCTGGTACTCTGTGATGGCCCAGAGGGGTGGGATGGAGAGGGAGGTAGGAGGGAGGTTTAAGAGGGAGGGGACATATGTACATCTATGTCTGCTTCATGTTGACGTTTGGCAGAAACCATCACAATTGTGTAAAGTAATCATTCTCCAATTAAAAACAAAATAAATAAAAAAAAAAAGAAACCAGGAATAAAATGACCATATGATCCAACAATCTCACTACTAGGCATATATCCTGAGAAAAATCATCATTCAAAAAGACAAAAGAATCCTTATATTCATTATGACACTATTCACAATAGCCAGGACATGGATACAACCTAGATGTCTATCTACCATTATTTTAAATTCTCCAAAGTTCATTTCTCCCCAGTTGTAAATTACCCCTTGTTTGCCTCCTATATTTTCTCTGAATCTATATTTTCCGTTATTTACAGATTCTGCCTAATAATTTGGGACTCTAGAGGGTCTTTTCTTTTCTAAACAGCTCCAAACTCTAGAATGCATTTGGGTACTACTTTGGACTAAATGTATACCTAAAAAACTACATGAGTTCAAAAGTTCAAGGTGCATCATACCTGTTTTATTCTCTGCACATTCCTACCAAATTTTTACATTGCAAATTTCTTAAAACTATAATTTCAACAACCTACATGTCTGTACTTACAAGATGGCAATTACAACTAAATTTATTCAAACACTTATCTCCAAATGGTTTCATACACTGCTTTGAATTGACAATGGAAAGATACTTTAGCCTGTTCCTTAATCACCTTGACAGGAAAAAGTTAATTATAAACATAAAACTCCTTTTCAAATTTTTTAAGAGAAATATTTTTGTAAATATATCCAGACTCAAGGTGAGCATCCCATCATCACAGTAAATTGGCTAGGTAGATATGTTTAGAAATGAGAGCAAAACATTTGCAATTTATACCATATGGCTTTCAGCCTAGAGAGGTCAAAACACTGTTGAGTGGCCCTGGGGAAATCAGACTCTTTTTCAGGTCATGAATGTTAATTTGAAGCCTCTGGGACAGTGACAAGAAGTTCACAGAGATGCAGAAGGAGGTCACAGCTCTAGCTGAGTGGGTAAATGACCTTCATCAGTGGAGGAGAAATTGTTGATTTGGGACCTGTGCTGGGGTCTGGGGACAAAGAGGCAGGCAGCCCTGCCACTGCTACACCCAGGACTGCCTGTTCTGTATATTCATGTCCTGTTGATTCCTTTTTGAAACAGCCCACTAGCCCTCATCATAATTACAATATTCACATCCTTTTCCATTGCCTCCCTCTCTAACCTCACCTGGTACCTCTCTCCTCTGAACTCACTCAAGTCCCAAGCATGCTAGTTTTCTAAGTTTCTGCTAACTTTCAAAGACACTTTTGTAGAAGAGATGTTCAAATGTACAGGTGTTTACATTTGTCCAGTTCAAATAATACAATTTTAAATGCCTTTTACATAGTTTCTTGAATATCAATGAAAACTTACAACATAGAACTTAGGAAACACTGACCAGCAAAAGAGAAATGCAAAAACTAAAGTTTCTTTTCTACAAATAAGCGGACCAATTTTCGATAAAGAACTCAAATGGAAAACTGATTTATCTCATTAAAAAATAACTGTAGGGTAGCGTCAAAGATTAAAATGTTGGGAAAAATTTTCTTTTGTGCCAACCTTTAAAGAGAAATATTCATGAATGCTTCCAGAATACAAAAGCTTCAGCAGCCAGAATTCTTATACACTTTCATTTCCCAAAATAATACGTATATGAAGAAGAATTTCTTAACATATTATCCACAAATAGAAGACAGAAAAACTAATAGGAAGTTAGATTGTAATTTTTTGACTGTACTTTTTTTTTTTTTTACCATTTTTCTTTTAAAAACGTACTTTAACTCTAGGTGTGAAAAATAAAACATAGGTTGTATGTTTTATGGGCTTCCCAGGTGGCTCAGACAGTAAGGAATCTGCCTGCAATGCAGGAGACCTGGGTTCAATCCCTGGGTCAGAAGATCTGGAGTAGGGAGTATTACCCACTGCAGTATTCTTACCTGGAGAATCCCATGGACAGAGCAGCCTGGCAGGCTACAGTCCATGGGGCCACAAAGAGTATGTTTTAGCCTCAGATTTCCTAAGCTGATTTTCTCAAAGAAGCAGAAATAACTGTTCTCTTGATGTTTCACAAATTTCCTTTGCTCTTCTTAGAAAAAAAAAAAAAAAGTAAGACAGTTTTATGTGAGACATAAGTAAGGGGATGTTTTCAGGGCAGTAACAAATCTGTGATCAGCATCTGGGTAAGAAGCAGAATGCCTTCTGTTAAGCGAAGAGAAAATAGTAAATTATAACATTCTAGAAAACTGGGAACCAAGTCTTAAACTTCCTGAATTAAATTGTTTTTCTTTCTCATTCCAGGCTAACAGAAATATCAGAATGTGCCCAGCTCCTCCAAAGTCAAGGGTGACAGAAAAAAATGAGCATACCTAAAAGTTGGGCAACAACTGAGCTCCTTAAGCTTGATGTGGAAGAAAACAAGTTTAGTATCTTTCTGAATGAAATATAATTGGAAATGCATTCTTTTACATGCTGGGCTTCCCAGGTGGCATAGCTGGTAAAGAATCCACATGCCAATGCGGGAGATGCAAGGGATGAGGGTTCAATCCTGGGTCAGGAAGATCCCCTGGAGTAGAAAATGGCAACCCACTCCAGGTCTTCTTACCTAGAAAATTTACAAGTATAGCAGATAGAAAATTCTAATTCCTTACCATAGGATTTAATGTGAATGGAGTAGTGTCATCTTAGGGGGAAAAAATTAGAAATTTACCATCTAAAGGAATGCTTGAAACTTGGATGTTCAGAGGATTTTGGTGGCCCAAATTCCTATTGTGTTTGCCCTCATAGAAAGAATTTCAACTTGCAAGGCACGTTACAAAAATCTGATTTACATTGTGTTTGCAAGAAGTAGGTGGCCTTGGCATTGTTAGTACTAACCCATTGGAGTTGACCCCAAACCCCCATGAGAATTCAAACCTTCTCCTACTCAAAGATGTGCTTTCCTGTAATAGTATAGGCATGCATACTCAGTCGCTTAGTCCTGTCTAACTCTATGTGACTCAATGGACTGTAGGCTGCCAGGCTCTTCTATCCATGGCATTTTCTAGGCATGAATACTGGAGTGGTTTGCCATTTTCTACTGCAGGGGATATTCTTGACCCAGGAATTGAACCCAAGTCTCCTGCATTGACATGTGGATTCTTTACCACTGTGCCACCTGGGAAGTCCTATAATAGTACAGTCCTTTACTAAAAAGAGAAGCATAAGTTAGACTAGTATGAAAAGAAATTAGTAATAACCAGCAGTGCAATTAGAAGCAATTTTAAAGTTGTTAAACATTGCATTTTTTAAAATTTCCTTAATTAATCGCATAACTGTGAATTTTTAAAGCACTCAGGCTTCCCAGGTGGTACTAGTGGTAAAAGAAATCGCGTGTCAATGCAGGAGACACATGCTCACTCCCTGGGTCAGGAAGATTCCCTGGAGGAGGAAATGGCAACCCACTCCAGTATTCTTGCTTGGGAAATCCCATGGACAGAGGAGCCTAGCAGGCTATATAGTACGTGAGGTGACAAGAGGCACACATGACTTAGTGACTAAACAACAACACGTATATGAGATACCATTCCATCATCAATAAAATTTTGTAAAGTGTTTTATTTCCATGTTATCACCTCTAGTCTCTGACCACTACATTCAGAATTCTCTTCCTAGAGTTGTGCTTATTGCAGAATATCATAGAGATGGCTTCATATACTATATAGTCTTCTCTGCTTTCTCTGACTTTAATGTAATGCTTTGTAGATTTATATATTGTGTTATATATATTTATGATCTATTACTTTTATTAATGAGTAGTGTTTTGTTTATCCATTTACCAATGGAGGGACATCTGGGTTATTTTCAGTTTGGAGCTATATGAATAAAGCTGCTATGAGCAGGTCATTGTAGGAACACATATTTCCATTTCTCTTGAGTAAATACCTACATGTAAAATAGCAGTCACATGATAAGTATATGTTTAAAAGAAGCTTCTCTATTGTTTTCCAAAGTAGCTACATTTTTCATTCCCACCAACAATGCATGAGGGTTTACATTTCTTCACAGCCTCAACAGCACTCTATCTTGTGTGATTTACCATTTCAGCCATGCTAGTAGCCATATGAAAGTAAAAGTGAAAGTCCCTCAGTCATGTCCAACCCTTTGGGATCCCATGGACTGTAGCCTGCCAGGCTCCTCTGTTCATGGGGATTCTTGAGGCTAGAATACAAAGGAGATAGCCATTCCCTTCACCAGAATCTTCCCAACCCAGGTATCAAACCCAGGTCTCCCACATTGCAGGCAGATTCTTTGCGGTCTGCGCCACAAGGGAAGTCCAAGAATACTGAAGTGGGTAGCCTATCCCTTCACCAGTGGATCTTCCCACTTCAGGGATCGAACCAGGATCTCCTGCATTGCAGAAGGATTCTTTACAGCTGATCTACCATGTAGTAGCAAGTTATTGTGGTTTTTATTTGTATATTTCCTAATGACTAATGATTTCAAGCAAAAATTTTAGTGCTTATTTGCCACTGATACATATTTGGGGGAGGTCTCCTTTTCAGTCTATTTCTGTCAATTATTGGTATTCTTAATAACTAACATATTCGGTAAATTGACATTGTATAGAGGTTTGAAGATTCACTTGGGAAATGCATTTATAAAAACCCATAGATTTTTATATGAAATATAAAACTCATAGGAACTCATAGATTTCAAGCCTGACTTCATAGTGTACCTTCTTAAACAGAAAAGAATTTTCACTGAAATTTCTGTGAGTCACTGGTGCACTTATGGTATACTTGGATACCTGCCTGGTGTAAACTACAACATTAAGGAATTAAAAGAGCTCTTCTATAAAGTACTAAGGACTCTAGCACATTGGTGGCTATGTCCACTCGTATTTATTTAGCTAGAGAATTGGGAGCTGTTGTGATTCAGGAAGGACAGAAAGGAGTGTCAACAAGCCGTGCCTGGTAAGCACTGCATGTATCTGACAGTGGAGGGCCCTTGCAGGAAAGGAGTAGGGGAAATGGTGGGTTGATATAATGAGGGTCTACTAAGGTGCTTCTTAATGCTTGAAGTGCCTCATAAAGGCATCAAGAAAGACAAGATAGGGTCCTTCACTGACAACAGGAAAGTGCTAAGTTTTCTCTGGCTTTTATTTCTGTTGATTAAAATATCCGTGTATAGATTAATCTTCTAGGGCTTCCATAGCAAATTACCAGACAGTAGTACCTTAAACAACAGAAATGCCTCATAGTTCGAGAAGCAGGAATTCCAAAATGAAGGCATTTATAGATCAGTTCACTCTGAGAGCTGTGAGGGAAAATCTGTCGCATGCTTCATGGCTAGCTTCTGGTAACCTCGAGTGTTCCTTGGCTTTGAGACAAGGTTCTCCCTTTGTATTTACATCATGTTCTTTCCATTCATTTCTGTCATTGTGTCTAAACTTTTTCAAAAGGACCCAATTATATTGGATTGGGACCCACTCTATTGACCTAACTTGATTATCTGCAAAGACATTATTTCCAAACAAAATCACATTCACAAATACTGGAGTTTAGGACTGTAACATCTTTCGGGAAACACTATTCAGCCCATAACATGGCCAATCTATTAACTGTACACTTTTAGATAATTTCTTTATTTCACTTTTAAAATTAAAAAAAAAAATCTTAAAATTACAGGAGACAAAAGAATCTCTACCAATCTTGAATTATTTATTCCAGCTTTACTGAAATACAGTTGAGATATAACATTGTTTAAGTTTAAGGTGTACAGTGTGATGATCTGATACACTTATATGTTATAAGATAATTACCACTACAGCATTAGCTAACACCTCCATCACATCACAGAATTATCATTTCTTTTTCTAGGTTCAAACATTTTAGTTCTATTTTTTTTAAATAAAGCTGCATGTTTTATTTTATTTTCTAACATTTAATAATTTCTGATAAACTTTTGGACTTACCGAGATCCCTGCTTAAAACAATTGTTATGAGAATACATTTTGTAGTGTCTTCACAATAAGATTTGATTAAAAGAAATTAACTGTTGTCTCAACATTTACCTGAGAAATCTAAAGTATGGAAAAAACCAATGCAGGACTGTAAAGTAATTACCTTCCAGTTAAAAAATAAGGAAAGTAATTTTGAAAAAGAAAGTGGTCATAGAAAACTGTGTCACTTTCAATATAGCATTTTTAATCAAAATTACTAAGAATTATTTCTACTAATTTCCCCAAAATGAAGAAAAGTATTTTTCACAGAAGATGATTTCCTGTGATCTTTTCATGTACAATTCCCTAATTTAACACTCGTGACATTTTCATGTGTAGTGATTATTTTTTTTTCCAACCATGGTGACAGCACAAGCTCAAATCACTTCTCCTGAAACTTTATGTGTATTCCCAGAAAGTGAATAATATTAGCCTAGGAGTCAAATATTGTTGTCTTTTATATGCAAATTTTTAAAGGGATGCAAAGCTATCTTTCATTTCGAAGAGTTGTTATAAAATGAACAAATATAAGAATATTTTTATTTGTTGCTTAATCTACTTCTTTATACTGTTCTAAAAAAAGCAGGAAATGCTTAACATGCTCTTTTCCCACTTTCAACCACTGCTAAGGAGTGAAATGTCAATTCTAAGTTTAGGGGAAATGTAAAAACCTAGAACACCTTTATTTTTACATATTCTGAGCATTTCTGGATTTATCAATTATCACTAAAGTAAAGCTCAGGCATACTCCATGTGTTTCAACCTTAGCATGCATACGTGAATCACTCTCGGAATATTCATCCTCTTAGCCAGTGAATAACCAAGAACTGATTTCTGAATTTGTAACCTGCTTTCTTTTCTTTTTTTTTTTTTTTTAAAGTATTTTTTTTATTGGAGTATAATTGCTTTACAATGTTAAGTTCGGCTGTACAACATAACCTGCTTTCTATCACTCCTCCCATGCATTGTCTAAAGTCTCCTTGAGTTACCAAGTCCAAGCTTACTCTGCTCACCATACAATAGGCCAGTGTATCCAAGGGACAAGGTATTGAGGCAAGGAATATGACTTCATTCAGAAAGCTGGTTTGAGGCAGGAAGAGATGGGCCCCCCAGGGTAAAGCAATTGGAGATTCTTTTCTTACGGACCAAAACTCCAAGAATAGCAGGGCAATTAAGAGAAGAGGCTGGACCCTGCACAGACCACATATTTTTTGTTCCTGAAGTCAGAAGACTTCCCCTACCACACATGTGCAAAAAAGGCTCCTTGCAAAAGGCCAAAGGGGAGTCATTCCATGGGATGCTCTACCCAGATGCCTTTTCAGTAGGATCCATCTAGGCATGCACACACATGGAAGGATCCTGAAATACACCAAACATGGACTGTGAACCAGGCAAATCAAAATGATTGGCCAAAGGAAACCTGGAAGAAATGCCCTGTATAAGTGATTTAAACTGCTACACGGGTGCAACTCACGGACTTTCGAAGTGGGCTCGTGTGTCTATCCACAGGTACTGTACTCTTTTTCCTTCTAATGCTTTATTTGCTTCACTACTTTCTCTCTGAAATCTTTTCTGTAAATTCTTTTCTGCAAAACCACTTGTCTAGTGGCTGGGATCTGGTGCTTTCACTACTGTGACCCAGCTCAATTCCAAGCTGGTGCAGGCAAAGGCCACCCAAGATCAGGCTGATGAAGATTGTAGACTGAAGTCTCAAAATAATCATCCTGATGCCAGGTTCTTTTATAGATCAGAGATGGGGGCAGGTGAGGAAATAAAGTAAAAAGATCGTTTACTCCTGAAACATCTCCTAGAATGGCAAGCCTCAGGCAGGGGAATGTGTTAATTTCTTCCTTCCTGCCATCTACAGGTTGACAGGCATCTGAAGAAAGGCACTTTTAGTCAGTTTTGACTCTTCCCTGTTACACTTGCTCTTTCAAGAGTCTGGCTTTCTTAATCACCCCCGAAGCAAGAGAATTTCCATTTGACTCAAATTCTTCAAGGATTCAAACCCTATCATTTTCATGTTCCTAAATAATAACAACAGCAAATATTCTTGAGGATTTGACTATGCTTATATTTTTACATATTGTTTAATTTCATCTGTCATATATGTGTGTGTGTGTATGAATGTCTTCAAAACAATCCAGACAAGGAAAAATGCGGCTCAGAGTAATTACTTAACCTAAATCATACAGTGAGAAGGCAGAGGATGTAGAATTTGAAACGAGGCATTTATGTTAAGAACCAGTAATCACTGCACTCTACCACCTTCAAGGAGCCTTGTTTCTGTGTAATATCTGATGGCTTATTGATATTCAGGATTAAGATTTAGTTAAAGGCTAAAGATATGAGGTCAGTGATGAAAGAGAAACTGTTTCTAAGCCAACTTCTACTAACATCTTCTTAGGTAGTTGGAATAGGAAAAAGGAGTCCAAAATGGTGATGGCTAAAAGACAAAGAAGGGAAAAGCCAGCAAAATAGAACAAAGTAAGGTCCAAGGACTGGAGTGAGGACTTCAGATTAAACAAATAGCCCTCCTGGCTAGTCCAATTTACATAGGGCAGGCTCAGGGGGGAGGAGAAAAATGTATAAAAGGAGGACGCCTAGAAGGATTGGGGCTTCCTTTCTCTTCGTGTCTTTTGGATCGACCCACCCTCACACCTCGAGAATGTATTTTCTTTTACTTTCTAAATAAAACTGAGCTGTAACATGGGGCTGTAACACTGGCTGATCCGAGGGAATTACATGGGGCTGTAACATTGGTCCATCTGTTGCTTCAAATTTTTGTTGCAATGAGACAGAAACAAGGAAATTACAAGCTCCCCCAAAATTTATGGTGCCGTGACTTGGATTTAACCCGGCTGAAACAACTCAGCTTGGCCCTCTCCAGGAGGAGGCCAAGTACAGCAGAAGCCCAACTCTGCAAAAGCTCCCATGGCAGAAGGAGAACGCAAAGAAAACCCAGTTCAGGGGAAGTCACAAGAAGCTCAGAGTGCTGGAAACCGGGACAGAAAATCAAACTCAGCAGAAAGCTCACACGGCTGAGCTTCAGATTCCAGAAGACCTCTGGTTAAGGTAGGAGGTCCTTGCTCCTAAGGCTAGAAGGACATATGGCTAACAAAATCTTAATTCCTTTACAATCTCTCATTTCTTGTTTCCTCAAACCCCTCAAGAACAGGTGAACAGCAGTGGGTACAACTGAGGGACTCTGGAGAGGCTACTCCCCAAAGTGTCCCAAAGGATCCACTATCCTCTGTGCCCTAGTAGCTGTTACCCAAGCGGGTGGGGGTTCTTCTGCCCTTAATCTTTGTGCCAAGGATCAGGCCAGTGAAAACTGTGAGCACAAGTCAGGTACTTAGCAGATTTTCTGGCAGGTTATGCCTTTCCTACTACTTTTTCCTCCCATCCTTCAGCTCCTCTCTCCTCCTTTCCTGGGAACTTGAGCCCAGCCAAAACCCATGGTGCCTGACTTCAGGACATAATGAAGCTCAGGTTCTGATGTCTCATTACAAAAATTCAGTTAGAGACACAGCCATAGGTAAGGGATGGGTTTGTTCGGATTCAGAGAGAAACACACACCACAGGGTGTGGATCTTCACAGAGTAGAGTGCAGAGGTCATGGAAAGTGGTGTGGTTAGTTTTTGTGAGCTGGGTGATTTCACATGCTAATGAGTGGGAGGATCATTCCAACAACTGGGGAACCACCCACTCCTGCATCTTTTGACAGTGCCTTGGAACTGTCCTGGCACCTCTGGGTGTGTCAGTCAGCTTGCAGATTGAGGATCAAGGTTTAGTTGAATTTGACTTGTCAACTTGGACCCATTTGATTTTAATCAGTTTATGTTATGCCCTTGGGCTATGTCATTCTTTCAAAAGTTGTGCCCTGCCCGCTTCCCTCCTGTTTCATGCTCCTCTCCTGAGCCCCATCCAAGCCCACAATGTTGCCTCTACAATCTTCTAGAGGGACAACCAGAAAAGAGCTGGCCTATTGGAGGGACATACTGTATAATATCCAATCCCTCTAGATATTCAGGCCTTCATCTTCCATGTTTCCTACAACATGTGCAACAACAGCATCTCTCAGTGAACCTGCTAAGGTGGGTGACAGGCACACAATGCCTGCTAGAAGTCCATCTGTTGGTGGCATCCCTTCAAGGGCAATTGAGCTTCCAGGGATAGTATTTGCCACTTTGGGAATTAGCCCTGCAGGCCATTAGGCCCACTTACCACCCTTCTCCTAAAGTTACAAATATACTCCTGGATCAAATCTCTACTTCACATTTATGGAACATCTGGTCTGCTGCCTCTTATCAATTTGTTCTTAAGCCACTTACTAACTCCTACAGCCAGGACCCCGCCCCCTTGTAGGCAACATTGCTCCACCCCACTTATTATTAAAATACTCTTAATGCCCCTAACAGGACTAGATAATCTACTCATTTGTCATTATTTCTGCTATTACCTAGAGTGAGTCTATGACAATGAAATGTTTACCATTGGAGACACCCTAACCTGCTCTTATGGAGGACTAGGGGAAGAAATCAGTGACTTACATTCCCTCAGAGCAATAAGAGCTTATGGCTGTTTCTCCAGGTTTCCAGTCTCAGGCAGTCTTGGATTGCTTTACATCATGATATCTATTCCTATCCACAGTGAACAAACAAGCAATGAGTTAAGATTACAACCCCTTAATCCTACCCTGGACTAGTCATTCTGGAGACCTTGGGGATGCCCAACTCCAGCCTGGGGGTCCCAGGAGGTCGACCTGCCTCTACCTGCCTAGGGATCTGGTTCTCAAAAGGTTGTCACACCTCAACCTGTTCGGGGATCCACCAGTCCAGAGGTCCCAGGAGGTTGACATGCCTCGACTTGCCTGGGGATTCAATCTCCAGGAGGCTGTCATGCTTCAGCCTGCCTGGGGATCTGCACCCTGACCCAGGGATGCCTAGCTCTCAGGTTGCAACAGTACTGGGTAGGATAAGCTTCAGAAAGACTCACCCCTAAAGAAGCCTACCCAAGAAAACAGAAAGAAGCCTCTTAGAGGTGGAACTGTGCCCAATTTCACCAACAACTCAGGAGTCCAATGAGAACCCCATTGCCTTTCTGGAAAGTCTAAAAGAGACCCTCCAAAAGTTTACCAATCTGGACTTAGACTCTTACGAGTGACAGGTGATTTTAAAAGACAAATTCCTGTCCCAGTGTGCATCAGACATCAGGATGAAGTTACAACAGCTACAGCAGCAGGACCCTATATCCTTTTTAGATGAGATGGTCCAGACAGCCACCAGTAACTTTTAAAACAGAGAAAAGGAGAGGGAGGCCAAGGTCCAGGAAGGGGAGAGAAGGAAAGAGACAAGGCATGCCCAGATGCTGGCTGCCCTCCAGGAAAGCCCTATGGCAAAACTGAGTCCTTAAAGGACAAGGCATGAGGCAAATGCCTAAACTGTAGACAGGTGGGACATTGGGCCAAAGAGTGTCCAAACTGTGACAAGTCTCCTAAAATGGTTTGCTACAAATCCCATCAGTTGGGACACTGGGTGGCACTCTGCCCTCGGGACCCAAGAGTCTCAAGGTCAAGTGCCAAGTCTTCCCTCACAATGGTTCAACAGGACTGAAGCGACCTGCTCTAGCCAGCCCACCTGTAACAAATAACCATCACGGGGCTAGAGCCAAGAGTGCTAACAGATGTGGCAGGTAGTTCCAAGAATTTCCTGGTTGACACAGGGGCTACCTACTCTGTCCTGACCTCCTGCTCCAGAGTCTTCTCCCCCCAGCTGCTGCTGCTAAGTCACTTCAGTCGTGTCCAATTCTGTGCAATCCCAGACCTGTACCATTTTGGGTGCTACAGGAAAAACAATTACAAAAAGATTCACCTGAGCACTTCTTTGTTGCTGGGATGGACTAATCTTTTCCCAGCAGTTTCTGGTGGCCCCTGAGTGTCCTATTCCCTTATTGGGAAGAGATCTTTGCCTGCCTTCAAAATCTTGCAGCTATTGCAATACTGACACAAGATGCTTTAAAACTTTGGGGGACAAACTAACTATTTTTACCAGCCACCAAGTGAAACGACTCATAAATGGGAGAGGCTGTTTTATGGATGTCTGATCAAAGGATCCTCAGACATCAAGTAGTGCTGATGGAAAATCCAGGCCTGACTATATCCCCTTGTGAGGTTCTTAACCCTGCCACCCTCCTGCCTACCCCCGAGGG
The DNA here is from genome assembly GCF_910594005.1 of Cervus elaphus. NCBI lineage: Eukaryota > Metazoa > Chordata > Mammalia > Artiodactyla > Cervidae > Cervus > Cervus elaphus. The sequence goes on along the minus strand of NC_057845.1, from coordinate 23,987,483 downwards.
CTCCCTCCTCTTTCACTCTTGCCTAGAAACCTTGGACCACTTGATAAAACCTCGAGAGGGATTGTCAGAAGATCCTCTGACCAGTCTTGAGGAAATCTGGTACACTGATGGAAGCAGCTTTGTCTTGGATGGAAAAAGAAGAGCCAGAAATTCAGTAGTCTCCAATTTTGATACCACAGAGGCTAAATCTTTGCCACCAGGTACTTCAGCCCAATTAGCTGAGCTCATAGCCCTGACTTGAACTTTAGAGCTGGGAAAAGGAAAAAGTAATGATTTTCACTGACTCCAAGTGTGCCTTTCTGGTGCTACATGCACATGTGCTATTTGGAAAGAAAGAGACCACTTGATCACCCGAGGATCCCCAATCAAATATGGTGATAAATCCTTAAGCTCTTGGAGGCAGTCCTTCTGCCTGCTGAGGTTTCAACCTCCCACTGTAAAGGACACCAAAAAGGGAGCATGGAAGTGGCCCAAGGGAACCAAGCAGCCTATCAGGCAGCTAAGAGAACTGCATTACAGAACAGTGACCTAATAGGTGTTGCCACCTTAGTTCCACAGACTAATTTGCCAGAAACTCCTTCATATACTGAAAGTGAGACTCTTAAAGCTAAGAGTGAGGGCTGTCAAGAAGATCGTGTGGGGTGGTTCCAAAAGGAGGGACTCCTTTTTCTGCCTGGGAACCTCCAATGGAAGTTGGTTAACTCCTTACATGCCACCACTCATTTAGGGGAAAAGGCCCTCCAAAGGTTACTAAAAAGGTCCTTCAGAGGGACAGACCTCCAAACAACTATAAGGCAAGTGGTCTCCTCTTGTCCCACTTGCCAATTAAACAATCCCCAAGGAGCTCGAAGACCCCAGCTGGCCCAGCTCATCCAACGACTTGGGGCCTATCCAGGAGAGGACTGGCAGATGGACTTCACCCAGATGCCAGTTTCTCAAGGGTATAAATACCTATTAGTCATGATAGATACATTCACAGGATGGATTGAAGGCTTTCCCACCCAGACTGAGAAGGCTGAGGAGGTGGTAAAAAAAAAAAAAAAAAAAACCACTCCATCAAATCATTCCAAGATATGGTCTGCCTAGGTCATTACAAAGTGATAATGGGATATCATTGACTTCTAAGGTCAACCAAGGGGTCTCTAAAGCATTGGACATTACTTATTATCTGCATTGTGCTGGAGGCCTCAGTCTTTAGGAAAAGTAGAAAGACCCAACCAATTCTTAAAATCAGTGATAAAAATGTTAACCCAGGAGACTACCCTGGGATGGAAGGAGGCCTTACCAATAGCTCTCCTATGAACCGGTATTGCCCTTAAGGAACAGGTTGGTCTTAGCCCTCATGAGATGCTATATGGGAAACCTTTTGCTTACGTCAATGATCTCTTCCTAGATCCAGAGGCTCAGACCCTCTGGTCTTATACCATGGCCATTGGGCAATTCCAACAGGATATACACTTGTTGGGTATGAACCAGGACCCAAAAGATTCTAGAGTCACCACTATATGCTCCAGGGGCTCAAGTCCTAATTAAAGTCTGGAAAGATGGGCCCCCAAAGGCTCAACTCCAGCCCACATGGAAGGGCCCCTACCCTGTAATACTTTCTACCCCCACAGCAGTCAAGGTACCAGGACATGACTCCTGGATTCACTACTCATGAGTCAAGCCATGGAAGAAAACAGAAGAGGACACTTAATACACCTGTGAGCCCCTGGGAGACCTCAGATACCTATTCAGGACTACAAATGAGTGCCATTCTATTGAACACTCCCAAAATCTAGCTTCTGGGAATAAGATTTTTCAGGATAGCTCTAAAGAGCCAACACAACTTGGCAGGGGTTGTGCTCCAAAATAGACAGGAGATAGATCTCCTGATCCCTGAACAAGGACGGGCTTGAGCCATCTTGAATGAGACATGTTGTTTATGGGTAAATGCCTCTAGCTAAGTTAAAGAAAGTCTCACAGTCCTCAAGAAAAACATCCTAGATCCTACAAGACCTCAAAGAATGAGCTGGAGAGTTCTTAGGGTTGCTACAATCTCTCTGAGAGATCCTTCTCCTGGCGAGGGGGAATTTGAAGTTGCCTAATCTTCATACTAATCCCTGCTATCACCATATTGATGCTGCTTATGATTGCTCCATGTATTATCAATTGTCTAACCCTTTTTGTCTCTGTGCAGGTCAACAAGCCGCAAAGTGCAGTGCCCATTCAACAAGGATATGTAAAACTACAGCCGACCATAGAAAATATCACTCATCCTTAGATGAACACTGCTATAAGGACTCTGAGGCTTGAGACTAGCAAGAGGGGGATGCCCAATTCCCCTCGCTGTCCCAGTTAAGCAGGAAGTAGCCAGAGAGCCCTCAACACCCCTATTCCCAAAGAATTGAGCCTCCCATCTCTTGAGGGGGGAATGTTAGGTAGCTAGAATAGGAAAAAGCAGTCCAAAATGGCAGTGGCTAAAAGACAAAGAAGGGACAAAGCCCATGAAAATAGAACAAAGGAAGGTCCGAGGACTGGAGTGAGGACCTCAGATGAAACAAACACCCCTCCTAGCCAGCCCAGTTTACATAGGGCAGGCTCATCGGGGAGGAGACAAATGTATAAAAGGAGGAAGCCTAGAAAGATCAGGGCTTCCCTTCTCTTCGTGTCTTTTGGGTCGGCCCACCCTCACGCCTTGAGGATGTATTTTCCTTTACTTTCTAAATAAAACTGAGCTGTAACACAGGGCTGTGACACTGGTCTGTCACCGCTTCAAATTTTTGTTGCAACAAGACAGAACTGAGGAAATTACAAACTCCCCCACAATCTGAATCAGAGAAAAACCTACAATGTATCTAACAGTGGCAAATGGAGAAGTTGAGGTTAAAAGAGAACAAGTTACCTGCCTTTGTTGCATATTAAAACCTTAGCGTCAAACTTTGTATTTTTTCACTCCTGGGCTTTGCCCTCTGTCTTACACTAATGTGTCTGATGATCTCTTCTCAGAAGTAGAACATACTAAAGAATAAGGCTGTGTCTTAATCTTTTTATCCCCAAAAGGTAATTTACTGCTGAATTTAGTTTGTTGCTGCCATATTGAAATCTGAACTGAATTAAAGATGCTATATATACTGTTGTGTTTATATAGTGTTGTGTATATAAGGGAGTTGTGTTTTTTTTTACTGAGTTTTTTTTTGTCACTGAGAACATTATTCTAACTGACACTAACTTCAGAAACTATGAACTCTCCCAAGTGACCAATAAGTGTAAAAGCATTAAGTAACACCTGCTCAAATAATTTACCTATTATATTGAATATATTGATTACTAAAATCCTGAATTTCCAAAGTCTCATGCCATTTCAATTGAACAGATAATAAATAACTTCATCAATTCAAAAGAATCTAACTAAAGGTAGGAGAAAGTTCTGTACACAGGTTACCCAGATTATAGTTATTAAGACTCAGACAGCTAAATTTTAATACTTCTGATCTACATAAAATTTATGAAATTAGATATCTCTTCCTACCTTTACTATCCATGCTACTGTATTAATATTTTCTACAGTGGCCAATACTTCCTAAGGAGATATGTATATATTAATCTCCTGACAAATATTAGCTATAATTCTTCCTATTTCATATTATTTATGTTTTATACCTTGTTTCCAAAAATATTTTATTGACTTTGAAATCCATTGTCATAAAGCAATATGTTTGTTTTTTATCATAAACACAAATTATATCAACATCACTCATGTAGATTTTCTTTTCTCTCCTTAGAAAGTTGTGATCTGCTAACTTTAATAGTTGAGGTTTTAACAGAATCCTGCTAACAACTATTTCAAAGCTACTTTTTTTTAATGTACACATCCACCCATACAGTTGAAGCATGGTCAAAAATGTGGCTTTGAAAAGCAACATATATTTCTGTACAGATGCTCTGCAAAGCAAAGATAATTTTTAAGAGAGAGAAAATATCCAAATAATTTATATATTTAATTATTTGAAATGTCATATTTGGAGAGTAACATTAGGTATTTTAAAATATTTATGTTCATTTTTACCTGCATGAAGCACCCACAACTTCCTCCATCCATACAAGCTAGAAAAAAGTTAAATGCACTTGACCACTGAATAACAAGGGCTTAAACTGAGAAGATCCATTTACATGCAGAATTTTTTCAGTAAATGTACAGTAGGTCTTCTGTATCTGCAGGTTTTGCCTTCATGGATTCAAACAGCTGTGGACTGAATTTCAGCCTGCAGTAGGTTGAATCTATGGATGCAGTGGTTTCCCAGGTGGCACCAATGGTAAAGAACCTGCCCGCCAGTGCAGGAGACACGAGAGACACAGGTTTGATCCCTGGGTGTGGAAGATCCTTTGGAGTAGGAAATGCCACCCCACTCAATAATTCTTGCCTGAAAAACTCCATGGGCAGAGGAGCCTGGAAGGCTACAGTCCATGTGGCCGCAAATTCAGAAACAAGTGAGCACATGGATGCAGAACCGTTGGCTACAGAGGGTGGACAGTTCTGTATCAATTTACGTAAGGAAATTCAGCATCCACAGATTTGGGGATCTGAGGAGGCCCCTACCTATAGCCAATCCCCCATGTATACAAGGGACAGCTGCACTAAATTCTATTAGTCACTATAAAGACGACACAAGTTTAAAGATGTGTGAAATAAACAGTACAGATTGCAAAGGGAGAATAAGTATTAAAAGAATAAGAAAATCTGGGTTTCAGAACAAGTAATAAAACAGTCACTTTTCACAAGGAGATAAAGATAGAAATAAATTCTCTCTGCTCAGGCTAGGATGCACACTATGAAGAAAAAGGAAGTCTGATGCAAAGTTCAAAGTTTCAAACAGAGACAAAGGAGGCACTTATGTTACTAATTCAAAAAGACATATGAGGATGGAAGTACTTCACTTTTATCAATTTGAAATACAGATGAAAGTGAGTGGTGAGAGACAGGAGGTAGGGACGATGTGAAGGATACAAGCAAAATGATTTGCACCTGGTGTGGTCAGGACCCTGGTGAAGGTCTAGGCACTTAGAAGAAAAAAAGCAATATATGTGGAAGGTTTTTGTCAGAGACATATTTAAAGATATTATTATATACTGAAGAAGCTCTAAGATTATCAAAATAGAGGTGTCAAAAACTGATCTACGATAGATAAATTCATAAATGAAACAGATTGTCCAGCATTGCTGATTTTATATTTGATATGCTCAAACACTACAAACATTTACTAAGAATGTTATTGAAAAAAGTCATGCAATGCAAGTATTAACAAGGAAGCTTAAAATTGCCTGTAATGAGAATTTCCTGGTCCAAGATGGTGGTGTAAAAAGACTGAATTCTTCTCTTCCTACAGACACCTCCCATGCAAAGTGATTCCTCCTAAAGAAGAACTGAGGTCTTATTGAAGAGCCTGTGTACAACAGAAGATGGATGGACCACATAAAGACAGGTTGGAGAGGCAAAGACATACAGTATTTTGGGGAAATTCTCCCCAATACAGTGACCTGTGTTAAGGAGGGACATCACAAGGAACATTGCGCAGACTTACTACCCAGAAAGTGAAAGTGAAAGTCGTTCTGTCGTCGGACCCTTTGCAACCCCATGGACTATAGGGTCCATGGAATTCTCCAGGCCAGAATACTTAAGTGGGTAGCTATTCCCTTCTCCAGGGGATCTTCCTGACCCAGGGATCAAACCTGGGTCTCCTGCATTGCAGATTCTTTTCTATCTGAGCCAGCAGGGAAATTTATGAAAAGAAACACAGAAAGTCAAACAGGATGAAGAGACAGTAATATCTTCCAAATGGAAGAGGAAGATTAAACCCCAAGGGAAAAAAATGAATGTAATAAGTAATTTACCTGATAAAAAGAGTTCAAAATAATGATCATAAAAATGTTCACCAAACTTGGGAGAAGAATAGAGGAAAATAGTGAGAACTTCAGCTAAAAGTACAAGAAAGAATCATTTAGAGCTGAAGAATATAGTAACTTTAGTGGAAAATACACTAGAGGGAATCAGCAGCAGATTAGAATGGATTAGCAATTTAGAAGACAGAATAGTACAAATCATCTAATTAGAAGAGAAAAAAGAAAAAAAACTAAGAATAAAAATTATACCATCATCTCATTAGATGCAGATAGGTCACTTGACAAAATCCAATGACCATTTATGAAAAGAACTCTCAATAAAGTTTGTGTAGCAGGAATATTTCAATGTAATAAAAACTGTATATGACAAACTCACAGCTACCATGATACTCAGTTACTAAAAGCTGTTACTCAAGGACCAGGAACAAAGTATAGATGTTCATACGTACCATGTTAAATGAATACAGTCCTATCTGCAGCAATAAGACAAGAAAAGGAAATAAAAGGCATTCAAAATGAAAGGAAGAAGTACAACTATCATTATTTATAATGAGGTGACACTATATATAGAAAATCCAAATGAGGCCATCAAAAAACCATTTGAATGAATAACTGACTTCAATAAAGTCACAAGAACTGATATAGAGATTACTGCATTTCCATACACTAAAGACAAATTATCAAAGAAATTAAGAAAACAATCCCATTAACAATTGTATCAAAATGAATAAGTTACATAAGAATTTATTTAACCAAAGAAGTGAAAGAACTATACTTTGAAAGTTTTAAGATAGTGATGAAAGAAATTGGAAATGACACAAATAAATTAATAGATATATTGTGCTCATGGATTGGAAGAACTAACATTGTTAAAATATCCATATATTGTTGATTACAAAGCAATCTACAGATTCAAAGAAATCCCTATCAAAATTTCAGTGTTTTATTTCCCCCCACAGAACTAGAACGAATAATCTTAAAATTTGTACGGAATGACAGAAGACCCTGAATGACCAAGACAATCTTAAAAAAGAAAAACAAAGCTAGAGGTGCCACACTCCCTGATTTCAAAATGTACTACTAAGGTATAGTCATCAGAACAGTAATGTATTGGCACAAAAAAAGAATAGAGCACCCAGAAACAATCCCACCCTCATATGATCAAATAATCTATGACACAGGAGACAGGAATATGTAATGGGGAAAAGACAGCTTCTTCAATAAGTAGTGCTGGGAAAATGGGACAGCTTCATGCAGAAGAATGAGACTAGACCACTTTCTTTTTTTTTTTTTTTTTAGGCTGGTTGTGGGATTCTTTTTTTTTTTTTTTTTCATTTATTTTTTATTAGTTGGAGGCTAATTACTTTACAATATTGTAGTGGTTTTTGCATACATTGACATGAATCAGCCATGGATTTATATGTGTTCCCCATCCCGATCCCCCCTCCTGCCTCCCTCTCCATCCCATCCCTCTGGGTCTTCCCAGTGCATCAGCCCTGAGCACTTGTCTCATGCATCCAACCTGGGCGGGTGATCTGTTTCACCCTTGATAGTATACTTGTTTCAATGCTATTCTCTCAGAACTTATACCATATACAAAAGCAAACTCAAAATGTATTAAAAATTACCTGGAACTATAAAACTCTTTGGAGAAAACATAGGCAGTAAACCTTTTGACACTGATCTTAACAATGCTTTTTTTGGGTATGTATTCTCAGGCAAAGACAACAAAAGCAAAAATAAGCAAGACTACATTAAATTTAAAATGCTTTTGCACAATGAAAGAAATCATCAACAAAATTAAAGGCAACCTACCAAATGGGAAAATATACTTATAAATGATATGTCCAATAAGGGGCTATAATATTCAAAATATACAAAGATCACATAAAACTCAATATCACAAAAACAAAGAATTCAGTTAAAAATGGGCAGAGGATCTGAACAGACGTTTTTCCAAAGAAGACAAACAGGTGGTCAACAGGCAATGAAAAGATGCTCAATTAATAACACTAGTCATAAGGGAAAAGCTAATAAGGTTAAGACATAATGCCATCATGAGATATAACATCACACATTTCAGAATGGTGATGATCAAAATGGCAGCAAATAAAAAGTCTTGGAGAGGATGTGGCGAAAAGTGAATCTTCATGCACTGTTGTTAGGAATAAAATCTGGTACAGCCACTATGAAAAACAGTAGGGAGTTTCCTCGGAAAATTAAAACCTGAACTCATATGATACAGAAATCCCAATTCTGTGCATTTATCCAAAGAATATGAAAACACCACATCAAAAAATATATGCACCCCAATGTTCACTGCAGCATTATTTACAATAGCCAAGATATGGAAGCACCCTAAGTGTCCATTAAAAAATGAATGTATAAAGAATAAGTGGCATATATATACAATGGAACATAACCCAGCCATAAAAATGTAAAATCTTGACATTTGTAACAATATTGACGGACCTAGAGGGTATTATGCTAAATGAAATAAATCAGATAAAGAAAATATCATGATTTCACTTATTTATGGAAGCTAAAGAAAAACTGAACAAATGTAACAAAACAGAAACAGAATCATAGACACAGAGAAATTGGCAAGGATCAAATGGCACGTAGAGTAATGATGGAACATACATTGCAGAATATAATATCCTGTGCTTTAGGAGGAAAAAGTAAAGTATTAAAACATGGTTTACAGTGCATAATGTTAGACAATCGGGGAAGCTGTAGTCAAATGAGTGTGTGTGTGTGTGTGCATGCACAACTGTGTCCAACTCGTTGCAACCCCATGGACTGTAGCCTGCCAGGATGTTCTGTCCATGGAATTCCCAGGCAAGATAACTACAGCAGGTTGCCATTTCCTACTCCAGGGGACCTTCCCAACCCAGGGATCAAGATACCCATGTCTTTGGTGTCTCCTGAATTCACAGGCAGATTCTTTAACACTGAATCACCATACAGAAGGGCTTCCCTGGTAACTCAACTGGTAAAGAACCTGCTTGCAATACAGGAGACCCCAGTTCAGTTCCTGGGTCAGCAAGATCCCCAGGAGAAGGGATAGGCTACCCAGGCTGGTATTCTTGCCTGGAGAATCCCCCTGGAGAGCAGAGCTTGGCAGACTACAGTGCATGGTGTTGCAAAGAGTTGGACAGAACTATGTGACTAACCACAGCACCGCACCATACAGAAAGTGCTGAATCAGTAGGTTTATGAAGATGTCTTAGCAACTAAAGTTTATTAAAAACTTAAAACTTCAGAGTGGTGATATTCTTGAAATTACAAGAATGAAATAAGGAAAAATCAAAAGTGGAGCTTGAATAAATAGAACAAAAGGTCCAGCTCAGGAAAAATAAATAAATAAAACTATTCTGATAACAATCCAGATTTTGGTGTGGATGCTTGTATTAATTGAGTTAACTTCATGCGCAGTCATAAATGGCCTCAGTCTTAGAAAGGCCATGGATTTGGTGAAATTTTCTGCTGTTGCTGTCTAGATAGTCTTACTCTCTTTACACAAAGGGCTCTATATTGCCATCAAAACCCATCATGATGAGAAAAGCAACCTTAACGTAAATAGTAATGGTAAACAAAGAAACACATGTACTATCAAATTTTACCTGGGTGGATGATTTGAGTTTGAGAGCAATTTGAAAAGTGAGGAAATAAAAGGGATTCACTGATAAATCAATGGACCAGATACAACTGTGTGCTCCTGGAAATGATAACTGCTTATCACTTCTCATTGCCACAAAGTAGATTATTTTAAGAGTGCAATAAGCCAAGAGTTGAAGCATCTGTTTCCAGATACATCCTGCCCATCACCATTACTTAACGACAAAACCCCCCACAGGAAGTACAGTAGTAGTGCTAACAAGCAGAGGAGAACTCTGACCTAGAATTCTGAAAGTCTGAAGAGACTTAGCTAAGGGACTAGTGATATGAATTTATTTTCTGCCATCATGAATCTTTTAGAACCATAGTGACAAAAGATAAAAAAGTTAAAAAAAAAAGTATATATATTTTATTTTGTGATTTAGTTTAAAGCATAAATAAAATTCTTACCTTCATCCCCCTATAGTGATGTACCAGCTGAGTACTATTTCTCAAATACAAAAGAATATAATTACTTATTTCCATTTTAGCAGCAGACCACAGAAAAGCTCATCTATTTTATAATAGCTTATGAGAAAATAAAACACTATTCAGCTACATAACCCCAGATAAAATTAAATTGAGCATTAACACACCTTATCTCCATTCAGTTTGAAGTTAGAAAACATCTTTAGAAGACATTTCTTTGTAAACATATTTTGTAAGGTTTTAGTTATTCCCAATGTTTCCCCATGTTATTCCAGAGCCATGGACAAAAGCAAAAGACATGTGACCCAGAACAAACCTTTTACTCTTCAAATTCTAACTACTATAATCCTGTTATCCTTAAACAGATTTTCAGGAACTTAAATGATAGAGACCTAAGTATTATAAATATACTTTGTGAGTTTAATTTTTTAATGGATTTAACAATAATATTTTAGAAAAAAATGTTATTTTAGAAATCCTGTAGTGATGAACTTCTGATAAAATTCTTTTATCCTGAGAAATCAATTATTTATTTCAAAAACGAAAAAAATAAAAAAGACATACCGGCTAAGCAATCAACCTGTGATCAGTATCATCATGGCAGAAGTACTATCAAATCAAAATCAACTCAACACAAAAAAATTTCACCAATATTGGCATGCATGTTCAACATTCTTCGCACACACTTCTATAACTTCTCATATATTAATCCAATTCTTCACCCACAGTGCCTATGCTATCTCTATGCATTTTGCAGTTTGCCTTCAAATTTCATTTTGACATTGACATTATTCACAATGTTAACATAGCTCTAGCAAAGCTTAAGTGGGAGCAGAAAAGTTTAAAAAACAAATCTTTCCCAGAAGTATTCAGACTTACCTTTAACCGGATCTTCGAAAACCAGTGAACGCTGGAGAGATTGTTTGATACCGATTTGCGGAGGGCTGTACTACAAGGAGATCCAACCAGTCCATCCTAAAGGAGATCAGTCCTGGGTATTCATTGGAAGGACTGATGCTGAAGCTGAAACTCCAGCACTTTGGCCACCTCATGCGAAGAGTTGACTCATTGGAAAAGGCCCTGATGCTGGGAGGGATTGGGGGCAGGAGGAAAAGGGAGCAACAGAGGATGAGATGGCTGGATGGCATCACTGACTCGATGGGCATGAGTTTGAGTAAACTCCGGGAGTTGGTGATGGACAGGGAGGCCTGGCGTGCTGTGATTCATGGGGTTGCAGAGAGTCGGACACGACTGAGCGACTGAACTGACTGACTGAACTGTAGATTATAAAGCAGCTTAATATTGAGAGGGAGTTATAGCTGGGGTGGGAAATGGCAACCTACTCCAGTATTCTTACCTGGAAAATTCCATGAACAGAAGAGCCTGGTGGGCTACAGTCCACAGAGTCACTAAGAGTTGGACACGACTGAGTGACTGAGCATTCGTGCACATGGAAGCTATAAGCGTACTAGTTTTTATAAGCTGTATGTGAGAAGCAAATCACCTTATTGAAATAACCAGTTTCTAGAAATTTCCATCATATGTAGGGGCCCCTTAGTTATATAATGCAATAATTCATGAAAAAATAAAGAGGAGCAAAAGAGCTTCATTAAAGTTAACAAATATATTAGTATGCAATGAAATGTCAGCCTGGGCTACAATACAAAACCAAGAGAAATCAGCCTTATACATTCAATTTATAAAAATATCCAACATGAGAATTCTAGATTGAATTAGAAATAATTTTTATAATCTTATAAGTTAAAAATATACCTGGCATAACAAAATTAAATGTCAACAGATTTAAAAAGACATATATCATATAAAATATCTTCTCTGATGACAACAGAATAATGTTGGAAACCAGTAACATGAGGAAAACTGGAAAATTCACAAATTTGTGGAAATTAAACAACACACACTTACACAACCAATGTCTCAAAGAAGAAATCATAAAGAATTTAGAAACTACTTAGAGACCAATGGTGGGTTGGGAAAATCTCTTGGAGAAGGAGAATAGCATCCCACTCCAGTATTCTTGGTTGGGAGAACTGCATGGACAGAGAAGCCAGGCAGGCTACAGTCCATGGGATCACAAAGAGTCAGACACAACTGAGCAACTAACATTTAAAACTTAAGGAACTAGAACAAGCTAAACTGAAAGCTAGTAGAAAGGAGGAAGTAATGAAGATCATAGCAGAGACAAAATAGGGAATAGAAAAACAATAGAGGCAATCAATAAAACCAAAAGTGAGTTCTTCTAAAAGGTCAACCAAGCTGGCAAAATTTTAGCTGACTAAGAAAAAATAGATAGAAATTTCAAACTACTGAAATCAGAAATGAGAATGGGGATATTATTACCCACACTTCAGAAATAAAAATAATTATGAAAGCGTACAATGAATAACTATATGCCAATATATTAGGTAACATAGGCAAAATGGACAGATTCCTAGAAAATGGACAAAATCTGCTAAGACCTATCGCTAGCAACTAGATTAAATCAATAAGCAAAATTCTCCCAACAACAAAAAGCCTTGGATTTGATGGTTTCACTGTTACATTTTACCAAACTTTTAAAGAACTAATAAATTTTCCAAAATAAAAATTGGAGAGGCTAGAACATTTTCTAACTCATTCTGTGAGGCTAGCATTATTAGGATACAAAAGTCAAATGCACTGTAAGAAAACTACAGACTAATATCCCTTATGAACACTAATGGAAATATCCTTCAACAAATATCAGTAAAATAAATTTACCAGCATATTAAAATAACCAAGTGGAATTTATTCCTAAAGTATAAGATGATTCAACATACCAGAATTGTTCATTGTGATAAAACACATTAACAGAATGAAAAAAAAAATCATCCGAATTGATGCATAAAATACAGTAGTCAAAAGTCAATACCCTTTAGTAATAAAAATCACACATGCTAAGAAATAGAAATAGCTAAACAAAAACAAGAGAAAACAACTAATAGCTCATAGAAAATAACTGCCTCAAAATAATAAAAGTGACACATGAAAAATCCACAGCAAATGTTATGCTCAACAGAGAAAGACTAAAAGCTTTCCCTCCAAGGTCAGGAATAAGACAAAGATACCAACTTCTACCATTTCTATTCGAAGAAGCTGAACAGTCAGAGAAAGCAGATAAGTTGCTGTTGTTGTTTAGTTTCTAAGTTGTGTCTGACTCTTTGTGACCCCATGGACTGTAGCCCACAAGGCTCCTCTGTCCATAGGATTTCCCAGGCAAGAATCCTGGAGTGGGTTGCCATTTCCATCTCCAGCGGATATTCTAAATCAAGGATCAAACCCACGTCTTCTGCATTAGCAGGTGGATTCTTTACCATTGAGCTACCAGGATAGTCTGAATTAGGCAAGAAAAAGAAGTAAAATATATCCAAATCAGAAAGGAGGATGTAAAATTATCCCTTTAGCAGATGATGTGATATTATCCTAAATCCTAAAGATCTATGAGAAAATAATGTTATAACTAGTAAACTGATTCAGCAAAGTCAATACACAAAAATCTGTTACATTTGTATACACTAACAATGAACAGTCTGAAGAAGTAATTATAAAAGCAATTTCATCTTCAATAGCATCAAAAAGAATGAAATACTTAGGAAATTAACCAAGGAGTTGAAATACTTGTACAATGAAAACTACAAAACATTAAAGAAATCAAACAATTTTAAAGAATTTAAAGATAAAAATAGAAATAAAGACAAATAAACAGAAAGACATTCCATGTTCAGGGTAAACACTACCAAAAGCAATATACAAATTCAATGCAATCTCTATTAAAATTTCAATGAAACATTTTACAAAAATAGAGATTCATCCTAAAATTCATATGGAGCCTCCAAAGGATTACGAATAAACAAAATAATTTTGATAAAGAACAAAACCAATTGACTTACACCTCCTGAGTTCAAAATTTACCACAAAGCTCCAGCGTGGTACTGGCTAAAAACAGATGTATTAACCAATAGAATAGAATCGAGAGCCCAAAAATAAGCTCTCTCATAGTCAAATGATTTTTCACAAGATGACTAAGATCATTCAACAGAGAAAGTACAGTTTTTTCAACAAGTAGTGTTGGAAAAACTGGATATCCACATGAAAAGGAATAAAGTTGAACCCTTAACTAATACCGTATACAAAAATTAACTCAAAATGAATCAAAGACATAAAACTAGAGTGAAAGAGAAATCAACTCAGTAATTGGTTTAATAACTCCTTTCAAACAGTGAGCTTCTAAACAGTGCATGTTTGGCTGTTCAATAATGCAATATGTTCTGATTTGATCCATACACCTTGGAAGAATACATTGTGTCTATTCAATATTATAAAATTTTTGCAAGATCCTTTTCCAAAATGTGAGACTGCTATAATTTCAGCTTGTAGTGGTGTGTAAACTTAGTGTTTCAGCCATTTCCTTAGAAAATATTCATATACTCCACTACTAGAAAAATTTAAAAATTACCAAAAATTAACATGTTTCAAGGAATTCATCAGACCCACCATATCAATGATCAAAGGAACAGGCAGAGTCATTGTGTCTAATCAGTGCATTAATGCCAAAAATAAGACACATGACACTGACTATAGAGTAGTTGATCATAAGCAATTAAACATTTGTGTTTTCTGGACTTCCGGCAATTAATTTTTAAAGGTTTTTAGGTTATGTTGTCACAACTTTCTCAGTGTGCATGAAGAACAGCAATAAACTGCTTAATGAATAATTTAGCAGACTCTGAGATGTCTACCCTGTGATGATTAGAATTTTTTTTTAATTGATTTCAAAATTTAGTTGGGAAGTTCAGGCTGTGCATTAGTGAAATTTCACTGATGGGCAAGAAATCAGTTAATGTTGAATTGTTATACCCGGTTTATCTTGGAACCAGCACAAGGAACATGATTCATGTTTTGGAGGATATAAGGTCAGAGATTAGATACTGTGATTTCAGTGCTAATTCTTCTAGGACCTTTAACTGTACAGTTAGTCTTCATAGCTATCTTTACCCTAAAGATAACCATACACTTGTACAAGTTTATCAAAACTTTACTTCAAAGCTAAAGAATATTTTTATCTATTTTTGGGATGCTTTTACACATTTAGTGATGCCAGTCTATAATGTAGAGTTTCCTTTCAGAAAATGTGTTTTAATACACTGCCAACTAGTAAAAATTACCATCTGGTCATGTTAAAAGCAGTTCTTCCCTCTTTTTCATTTCATTTCACCCCCAATCCACTCAGAATCAGATTCTTCACAAAGCTTTGACTCAAGGTCAGAGTGAAGTAAAATAGTGCACTGTTTTCCCTAAGTAAAAAGAGCTGAGTTGTGTATAGTCTACACTACTGTACACTTAAGCTTTCTCGTTAAATTAAAAATTGGAATCTAAAACATCTAGGGCAACCTCTTCCTGATTACTGATGACAAAATGATTTTGTTTGACTCGACTGCATTTCTATTGCATTAGAAATGCACTGCATATAACCTCCCTCACGTCATAAGTGCTGGTCGAATATCTGATTTTAAGCTGGAAAACACTTCAATCAAATTGCAGCTAAAATTAAACTAAGTCTATCATTTCCAGAGTAACCACTGAGTAGTGCTTATGAAGGTCACAAGACCTGCTTTTCTCTCTAATCTTAAATTCTGAGGACTTATAACATAGGTACATTAAGATGCTCTTAAGCTGATTGGATTTGCTGGCAAGGCAGAAGGTGACTAGGAGGCAACTCCATAGTCAAGTGTCAAAAGTGTGATCCAACTTTCATATTCATCCTAGAAAAAAGCCAATGATGGCAGTGATTTTTTACGCAAAACACAAGATGTGGTTGAAATTATAAAGGTAAAAGAGCAAAATCCTAGAACTAGTGTTATAGAGCTAAAAGACTTGGATTTTAAGATTTAAAAAACAAACATTTTATATGCTAGCTTGTTGTAATATTTGCTTAATATTAATGTAAACATTAGTAATAATGAAAATAAAGTATTGATATAAAGTGTAGCTCATAGCCTCTTATCCATAGTAGGCATTCAATATCTACAATCTGATGAATTATTGTTTGTGAATAATAATGAGAAAGAATAGCACTTGTTGAATACATAACATGGAACTGACTTTGTCTTTTAAGATTTATGTGACTCATTTTAATCTTTACAAGAACCCTATTATGTAGATATAGATAGATAGATAGATAGATAGATAGATATTCCCTTTTACAAATGAGGAAATTGAGAAACAGAAAAGAAAATCAATTTATTCCAAGTAAGACTGTGATTCCTTTCCTAGGTTCTTCACCACAAGATGAGATGTTGTTGATAAACACGTGGGCCCTTGCCTTCAAGGATCTTACATTCTATGGAGAATAAAGTTACATTGCAAGAACTACAATCTTTTCAATAATTTCTGACATTCAAACAGAAAGGTATAGCTAATATTTGAGCTAGTTTAATGTTATTATGTCAAAAGTATTAACCATCTTGTTTCTACTAGACAAAAGTAATATTGTATTTGAATACTTTACATGGTGAATGTAGTTGTAAAAGTTCTACACAAAATGAAAACATGAATTTTAATTTATTTTCGTTACAATATAGGTTTATAATTTTCTATCTCATAATATTTGTCCCTATACTTTATAGACTATTTTCTTAAAATAATGGAGAAAAGTGGAAGGGGAACAATTACTGGTAAGAAATAAAAGAGAGCCAATGAAGATATCTATACTATAATGGAACTTTTTTTCTTAAAGTGAGAAATGTACATGTTCATCCCAACCCAATTTGGATTTTAGTGACTAACAATGCCTTGAGTCTTACATTTTATCATTGTAAACAAGTTACACATAATTCATACCAGTAGTGAGGTGCCATCCAGCTTTATATATCTTTGAATAGAGAAATTCACCATATTTCAAGTGAAAATAAGCTATGTCTTCTCCCATATCGAAGAGTACTTATGCTTGGAAGATGTTCAAAAATAATATAAGGAGATATGAGACAAAACTTTTCTCATCCATTTTTATTCATTGCACCACAGTGCTTACAAGTTCAAGAGTAAGTGTAAAGATGCATTCTGACCAGGAAAAATTGTAAAGACATATATATTTAGGTTCTATTGAAAATCAAATTCAAAAATTCTCATGGACACTCTTAAAGATAGCTAATGGAATAAATAACATTTGGTTGATTTTGACAACCAAAAATATTTAAGTATTTTCTTTTTTCAAGAGGTGACATTCTTACGAAAGCAAAAGGAAGAGGGGAAGATTATGTTGCACATACTCCTAAAGTTCATCTACTTCAGGATTCTGAGATTTCATTTCCTAAGAGAGATGTAAGCACTTTATCAAAATTTAAGTCCATAATGACAAAGGCCTTTGCCCTATGTAATGTGGAAATTTGAAAAGAGAAGATTTCAATTTGTGTGATCTTTCCTCTGGTGAATGATAATGTAGAACTATCTATTTTAAGGATTAGACAAGCTCATAAAACTTTAAAACTTTGTTAACTTTAAAATTTTTATTAATAAGATTATTCAATATTTATAGCTTTCTCTTCATGTTTCTATGAATCTGTTTAAGAAATAGAATATCTTGAAAAACCATCCGACAAACAATACTATGCAATTCAAGACAGGAATAAATGACCCACATTGAAAATTCTGGATTAAAGGATATCAACATCAATCTGTACAAAACTTCTACTTTTGAAGCAATTAAGAATTTGACAGGAAAAAGGTATAACTTTCAAGACTTAGGAAGTAAAATGTGTGTGCTAAGGCTCTTGATTTGATTTTTAGGACATCAGGGCTCATAAGATGAAATGAGCATGTAAGTTGATGGGAAGAAACACAGGAAGCTTTATTTTGGACATCCAATAGGCATGGCATTTTCACACATATTCTGTCCTCAGTCTTCATTAACAACTCTAAAAACTACATATCATAAGAGAATTTTAACAAGCTCTCATTAGAATGTGTAGGACCCTGTCCTCAGAATTATTTGCCATTTATAGTCACTTAACTGAATAATATTCAGTCTTATAAATTTCATCACCTATAGAACACCTATCTCAAGTTCCACCTTGGATCCTGTTCCTTCTCTCCCTACATATTCAAAGAAATTGTCTTAGCAATTCTCCTGTCTTTCTAGTAGATAATTAGCATATAACTAACTATGCAAGGTCATTATATATGATAATATACTATATACCATTTATATATACAAACTTTCCCACTTTCTTAAAATGGTTTCAATCATCCTTTTATTCCTTGCTAGTTACTACCCACATCTCTCCTCTACTAATGACATTTCTTGAAAATTTTCAGTCTATTCACACCTGTTTTCTTTGCCATGGTTCTCTTTAACCTATCTTTCTAGTCTGCCTTAATTTCACTAATTTCATTGAAACTTCTTTTATCAATGTCACCAATGATAAGTGCACTGCTAAATCCAGTGTCACGTCCAAGTCCTCACATTACTGATTTATTATCTTCAAAAAATGATCTGAATTCAGTTGATCACTTTCTCCTCAAAATATTATCTGAATATCACCTATTTATTTCTTCTTAGTCTCAGCTTCATGTTCTTTCTTATAACCCTCAGCTAAAACTGTTACTGATTTTGCATAGTCTTACAAACTGCTTTTATGTGTAAGACATCAATTTTTTTCAGAAATTGGAATATATGTCACATAATGTATTTCTCATTTTTCTTTTATAATTTCTTGACAGTATAATCATCTTTCAACAATATTGATCTTAACACAGTATCTCTAAACTGACAAATTCAATGAGAAAATGTTAAAGCAATCCCAATGATTTACTCAGAGCTTTCGAAATCTTTGTGGCTGTGTACAAGAATGACTCATTGTTACTAAAACTGTAACAAAAAAGAAATGGTGGAAATAATCTACAACAGGAAAAATATATAACGTGATGCATCTTTATCAATTCTTATCTTTTTTAGATCTTTGAAAAGAGCCCAAACTACATGCTAGAGTGTATATATCAATATGACGTCACTATTTCAAATGTCTTTATTGTGGATATTTATTGATTCTGGTTAAACTGCAACTAGTATATTTCCACTCAGATCTTTAGATACATCTATTTCCTTAACTTTTAAGTTATCTTAAAATGTATCTTAGTGGTATAAAATATGGCTTTTAGAGAGACTTGCTAGTGGTGCAAAAATATTTTTATGCATTTTCAAAAGGGAGGAATTTCTACTCTGTTTTAAGAAAATTTTGCTTCTCCATCTTATCAGCTGAAAACCAACTACACATATGCACCTCAACATTTTTACATGCAATGGCTTACCCTTTCATTAATGTTCTTTAAGGGCAATTTGAAAGGGATAGTTAGGGAGTTTGGGTTGGACCTGTACACACTGCTATATTTAAAATGGATAGCCAACAAGGGCCTACTATATAGCACGTGTGGCTCTGCA
This sequence comes from Cervus elaphus, assembly GCF_910594005.1. Lineage (NCBI taxonomy): Eukaryota > Metazoa > Chordata > Mammalia > Artiodactyla > Cervidae > Cervus > Cervus elaphus. The sequence goes on along the minus strand of NC_057845.1, from coordinate 23,968,039 downwards.
CAATGATACGTAGCAGTCTGGATAGGAGGGGTGTTCAGAGGAGAATGGATATATGTATGACTGAGTCCCTTTGCTGCTCACCTGAAATTATCACAAAATTGTTAATCAGCTATAATCCATATACAAAACTAAATTAAAAAAATAAAAAGGGTAATTTGAGATCAACAATTCTAAAAAGCACAAAATATGAATATATATACACATACACATATACATTTTCTTCTTCAAATTCATTGCTCAGCTACGTATTGAGTGTATGTTTGGACCTCTCTTCTAATTTGTGATCTGATTTAGATCTAAATCCTTTAGATTTAGGTTCTACTTCAGAACCTAAATTTCTATTATACTGACAGACAGTATTGCAAGACAGAGTGCGGTCAGGCAAGATTTAGTTTCATTAATCTTTGATTTGTTGTTTATTACATTTTTTGAAATGGTTGCTGCTGATCATATCATATAATTCTAGGCACAAAAGTAATTGGCAATTATTTAATAGTACATGCAAGAGTTATGTAATGCAATATTCTACAAAGAACGCAGGAATAATTGAAAACACACAAACTAAACTATGGGAGGAGAACTCTTACCAACAGGTAAAGGTAAAGTAACTTTAGAGGTAACCAACTAAAATCATGCCATATAGCTAATACATCTTCACTCACCCCAGTCTACAGTATGAAGTACCCATTCCATAGATGTGTGCTAAGACTTTTCATGCAGGTCATATGTGAACTTTCTGCCTCTGCTGTTCCTCCTAGTCCATTGTTTCTAATTCCTCTCATATATTGCATAGTCTATGTCTAACAATGTCTCCATCACAATGGGAAGTTCCTTGGATGTGAGATTTTTACTGTGAATTAAAATCCTCATTACTTTTCATAATAAACATTGATTTAAAATTTTTTATTGATGTGTAATATATTTTCAGAAAAATGAACATTGTACGTGTACAGCTCACTGGTCTCCACAAACAGAACATACTCAGACATCCAAAAGTCAAGAGATGAAATATTATCAGTTCAGTTCAGTCGCTCAGTCCGACTCTTTGCGACCCCATGAACCGCAGCATGCCAGGCCTCCCTGTCTGTCACCAACTCCCGGAGTCCACCAAAATGCATGTCCATCGAGTCGATTATGCCATCCAACCATCTCATCCTCTGTCGCCCCTGTCTCCTCTTGCCCTTAATCTTTCCCAGCATCAGGGTCTTTTCCAGTGATCAGTAACCTAGAAACTCCCTTTTTGCCACTTCCAGTCAGAAAAGAACTCATACTTTTCTACTTTATACAAATGAAATTATGCAGGGTGTGTGTTTTTTACATTAATATCCAACTTCTCTTACTCAACTTTCTACCTGTGAGAGTCATTCATATTGCTGCCTATGGTTGTAGCCCATTCATTGCTCTGTAGTATTACATTGCCTGAATGTGCAACGATAAATGTATATATCCCTTTTTTGCTGGGCATTTGAGTGGTTTCCAACATGTTTCTATTAGAATACTGCTGACACAAACATTCCAATACATTTTTATTTTGAAAACATGCAGACATTTCTTTGGGGTTACTAGATCATAACACATGCAACATGTAAATTTTAAGAATCAAGTGTTTTTTTTTAATTATTTAACTTTTACAGTTTGTGTTTCTCATCTTCCTATCTGTACAGATCTTGAGATAGTCCCCATGTCTCCACAGAAAACTCACATACAACAGTTATAAATCCCCATTACTTTGACAATGGTGCTCCTATATGATATACACTCAGAGTTACTATTCAGTACTGATTTTCACAATCACAAAGTAGCATTTAGTGTTTTATGGCCCCGAGCTTTTTAGGTGGTCTTTAGCACAGCCTCCAGCTTGTGCCCAACAAGAGAAAAGCCTCCTTGTTATATAAAAGTCAGATTAATTCTACTTCCTGTCTTTTGTTATTAATTGCCTTTTCTAATTATAGTCAGAGGGAATTTCACTGTTTAGCTAGCTTGTGCTAATCAATTGTTAACCACAGATTCACCAACAATCTCAGTGTAATCTTTACACAGGAACATTTTATAGTCATGCTAGCCTCCCCTCTTTATTGAGAATACATCAGAGAGGATGAGTAATTTTCTAAGCCACATTATTTTTATAGCTGTTGATGTTAAGGGGCATATTGACAAAATTAAATGTTAGTAAGCAGCAGCAGATAAATAATGTGAAAAGTCTGATAAATGAAGTGCATTTAAAAATAATTTAAATAGGGACTTGTGAAATTTCTTAGTAGTTGTAAATAAGGGGTAGATAAGATTTCTCTTCAAATATGCAAATATCTTAATCATTTACATGTACTATTTATTTTTATATAAATAATCTGAAAAGGTATTTGATTTTAGGAAATTATCTAGAGAAAGGTCAACAAACTGTTAAGTTGGTACAAATGTTTTTAATTAAATTTGTGTCTGCGCAAATCTTATTTACCTAATTTACCAATATTCATTTATCATACCCAATTAGAAAACAAAACAATCTATGACAGTGCTGGTCTGAATGTATCTTCCCAAAACTCATATGCTGATATCCTAACCCCCAGTGGGGATGGTATTACCAGGTGTGGCCTTCAGGAGGTACTTAAGGCATGAGGGTGGAGCCCACTTAATGTGATTAGGGTCCTTATAAAGGCTCAAGAGCCCCATAGTCCCTCCTGCCACGTATGTGATTCAGAAGAGGATACTCATTTAACCATGCCAGATCCAGGATCTTGAACTTCTAGGCTCTAGAACTGTGAGCAATAAATGCCTTTTGTTTGTAAGCTACCCAGCCTGTGATATTCTGTTAGAGCAACATGAACAGACTAAGATACACAGTTCCTCTGGAGAAGGAAATGGCAACCTACTCTTTTTCCAAATGTAAAGCATACACTGAGACTTAAACAATGTTTTCAGCTGCTGTGAAAAAGACTATCTTTTCACTCGTTATTCTTTATTCAGATTTTGAGGACATAATCAAGAAATATGCCAAGGCACCACAAAGATAAACAGAGCTATTATCGATTTATCAGATAGTCCATCTGTATAAACACATATCGGTGTATATGCATGAAATCAACAAATTCTTTCCTTGTGCTGTTGAAAAAATATTCTGTGAATTAAGAGTAAAAAGTTACTGAAAATAAATATACCTACAATATATTAGTTTCTCAAAAATTAATTCCTATTTACACTATAGAACTACAAAACATACTAACGTTTGCAAGAAGTCATTTGTGAAATTAAACTCAAGGCATTGAAAATATTACAAATATTTATGTAACAAACATAATATGACTGTAACTACAGTAATGTTTAAGACATCATTTTGCCAAATTACATATGAATTAGTTAATGGGATTACTGGACAAGCCATAGAAATTGAAAATTGAATTGTCTGTTGTAATCAACAGTATTTTGACTTTTAGAAAGTTCTTTTATTAATGGATTTAACCCTCAGTAGTACTTCCCCATTGGGCTGCCCCTTGGCTTACTGGTAAAAAATCTGCCTGCCGATGCAGGAGACACAGCTTCAATATCTGGGGAATTGGGAAGATCTGGAGAAGGGAATGGCAACCCTCTCCAGTATTACTGCCTGGGAAATCCCATGGACAAAGCAGTCTGGCAGACTACTGTCCATGGGGTAGCAAAGAGTCAGACACGGCTTAGTGACTAAAAAACAATGCTCCATGTTAGTTACCTCAAAGTATAGCTACTCTCAATTCCTCATGTGCACTTACCATTCAAAATACTGGGAATACAATTTTTCCTCTTATTATGCTGATAATAAATGCAACAGTAAACATGATTTCCCTTCCTAGCTGCTTGCTTCTGAACCGAAAATTATTTTTCTGGACCTACCATCTCTTTCTCCCATACACTTTAACATATTTTTTTGTCCACTACATTCTTCATTTACTGAGTGCACTCACTTCTCCCCTGTGTTTAAACATCTTCATACACTCCTTTCACCTCTACATTTTATGATCACTGATTACTTTATATTTTACAATAATAATGACCTCACAGTGGCTAATCCTGATGGCCCTTGAATTTTAGCAGACTATGAGCTCTCTGCAGTATTTGATATTCATCAAACACTGTTCCTTCCCCATATTTTCTCCTTTAAAAAATATTCCCCTCTCTTCCACACTTACCACATTACCACTATTTTTGTCCTCATCCTCCTCATGACACATCAGCCCATTCCTGCCACCTCCATTGGTTTCTCTCTCACCACTTCTTTCTCTAAACCTGAGCCCTTTAATCTTCTGCTTTTAGCTTTCCTCTTTTCTTCTACCTCTGAGATTTTGAGTATTACTTCTATGTGATGACTCAGATACCACTCCTATCTAGAACTTCATATCAGCATTTCCATCTGTGGCATAGCTACTTTCATCATATCCTGCTGTCTCAGACTAATCTAAAATCGAACTTAACATCCTCTCTAATTGTTCTCTTCTCTTACTCTCCTGATTCTCAGAATTTCCACTAGGCTCCCAGACAGCATTTTGACTGCTTCTTTTCCTATACATTTATATTCAGGTAATAAATTCTATCAGCTACTTTGCTGTTATTAACAAGATCTCAGAACTCTTTTATTCTTTTCATACCAGTCCTCCCTTTTTCGTTCCTAGACTCTCAGGTCTTCTGTAATCTAATCACGCTTTCCTGTTGCTCTTTACAAACAAACTCTTGCCTTATTAACGTTTCTTGAAGTCACATCCTCTCTTTCACTGACTACAGATTCCCTAACCTTGTTCACCAAATTCCTTGGTAGTCTGGGCAAGATCAACAGCAATTAGAACTGGCAAACACAAAGTCTGCCATTACAAGTGGCCACAACTCTAGACACTGCTGTATGAACAACCCCTTAAATGTTCACACTTTGCCCGGACCATATCTCAGCATCTAAATACCTGTGCTCTCCATCTGACTATAAACTGTCCCAGGGCCCAAGATAGAAATGCCCCTGAACTTGACTCCATAAAACATCCCCTAGTCATAATGGAATGCAAATTCACCTTCCTCTCAGCTACTCTAATTCATTGAACTGGACAGCAATATGTTTTTTTTTTAATAGGTGCAGCTTTATGTTGTTACTAAATGCAGGTCACAGAACACTCACTAATCTGCGTGGTATTGCTTTATTGTTTTCTTATTAGAGAATTTGTCTTTGCAGTGTCAACATTTTCAAACTGAAGTATTTTCATCCTTATGTAACCTTAGGCAGAATTTCTATATTGACATTAAAGTAAAAAAATTTTATTAGATATAATATTTATTAATTATAATACTTAACACTTTTATATTCTCTGCAAATAGTTTAACTCATTTTGTTTCTCAATTAAGGTATACACTTTTATTACCACTTAATAGATGAAGAAACTAAGGTTCTAAGATGTTCAAATATTAAAGTTCACGCAATTAGAAAGAGCTGGGGACAGAATTTATACCATGTAATCAGCCTCTAGAGACTACCTTGTTAAATGCTAGAATATGGTACACTGAAATAACAGTATTACTTTTAAAAGATTTACAATTTTAATTTATAAAACATACAAAATATATAAAATTACTGTGCATGTGTGCTAACTTGCTCCAATCAGGTACAACTCTTTGCAACCCTATGGACTGTAGCCTGCCAGGCTCCTCTATTCATGGAATTCTCTGGAAGAGAATACTGCAGGGGGTTGCCATGCCCTCCTCCAGGGGATCATCCTGACCCAGGTATCCAGTTCACGTCTCTTAGGCCTCTTTCATTAGCGGACAGTTTGTTTCCCACTAGCGCCACCTGGGAAACCCACACAAAATTATTCAGTTCAGTTCAGTTCAGTCGCTCAGTCGTGTCCAACTCATTGCGATCCCATGCATCGCAGCATGCCAGGCCTCCCTGTCCATCACCAACTCCCGGAGTTTACTCAAACTCATGTGCATCGAGTCGATGATGCCATCCAGCCATCTCATCCTCTGTCATCCCCTTCTCCTCCTGCCCCCAATCCCTCCCAGCATCAGGGTCTTTTCCAACGAGTCAACTCTTCACATCAGGTGGCCAAAGTACTGGAGTTTCAGCTTCAGCATCAGTCCTTCCAATGAACACACAGGTCTGATCTCCTTTAGGATGGACTGGTTGGATCTCCTTGCAGTCCAAGGGACTCTCTAGAGTCTTCTCCATTGCCTCTAAACCTACCAAATGTAAGGTAATCAGATCTATGCATCCTTTGCTAAGTTAAATTTTAGTCTTGTTTCTATTATTGTATTTATTTTAACAAAGTTGACAGTTCATTCTGTGTACAGTTTTGCATACTGCTTTTTGATCATATAGTTTTATAACTATATACTATCATGTGGTATCATGCAGATTTAAGATGATTTTTCTTGCTATTTGGAAATGTAGGTGTGCTCAATGATACAGCACATGGAAAGTATCTGGAATAATCCCTGACACATAGATTTTCTCATTATCAATATTTTATGTTTTTTTTTTAATGTGGAGTTCTGTCTTCTAGTCAGAAAACTTGAAAATAGATTACCCCATGGGTCCTGTATACAAAGCTGTATCCTCTCATTTGTCATCATTTCATATGTCACTGGATTTTAAATAGGATGAACAAAGCTAGTACTATAGGAGCCCCATTTAATGGGTTACTACAGTTAGTACCAGACAGACTTGCAAGGCTTGGGTTGTTTGTCTACTCAGTGATTCTCTAACTAAAATGTGCAGTGGAGTTACCAGGAGGGCTTGTTACAAAAGGGACTGCTGGGATCCCCGTGCTGAGTTTCTGATTCAGTAGATCTGGGGAGGGGTCCACGAATTTTTGTCTCAATGTCACACAGATGCTTTGGGCCCAGAGACCGCATTTTGAATGCCACTGATCTATAAGCTTTAATTTCAGAAAAATGATGACAGGTACTAAGTGTATCTAAAATGCAAGTTTCTGTCTAGCTAGTCCCTAACATAATCAAGTGGAGTTTCACTTTTCTGGAATTTGCTTGGAAGAGAATAATCATTTATAAAAATTAACAAACAGAAACCTCAATGAAATAGAGATCAGAAGGAGGAGGTCTCATGCCATTTGAAGACAGAAGAGCCTAACAAGAAGAAGAGACTCCTCTTACTTCCAGTCAAGGGTTCAACCATGGATAGACTCTTTGTTCACCCTATCTCTCCCAGCTTCCTTCACCCCTCTATGAAAGTGTTCCCCTCCCCTGGCTGTGATGGGACCCGCATGTGGGTCGCCAAGGTGGCAGACACTGAGTTGTAAATCTCTGCGGACCCCAAATAAACCTATCTGTGCTGTAGCGATGTCTGGCAGTCTGTTTCAAGTCAACCAAATTGAACTGGTCACAAAAATACAACTTGCTTTCCTCTCAAAAGGCCTTTCATTTATGGCATTTTGTTTTCTTTACTTTTCCTTCAAAATGATGTCTAGTGTTCCTGCTCCACCAACATTCCCTTACTGTTTCCTCCACTGAAACACAGTCCTGGTGAACATCCAAAAAATTTTCAGAACTTCCCATTCATCCTAAAATACTTTAACTTTGTGCTCCCATAATAATCTGGTATAGGGCTTCCCAGGTGGCTCAGTGGTAAAGAACCTTCCTGCCAAGGAGGAGACACAGGAGACGTGGGTTTGATCCCTGGGTCAGGAAGACTCCCTAGAGAAGGAAATGGCAACACACTCCAGTATTCTTGTCTGGGAAATCCTGTGGACAGAGAAGCCAGCAGTCCATGGAGTCACAAAAGAGTGTAACACAACTTTGCAACTAAACAGCGGCAGCAAACAATCTGGTGTTCTGTTTTTGTAGTACTTAGCACAGTTTGCTTTTTATTGATCATTTCTATGCATATTTCATAACTGTCTTACAAATGCCTAAGTGTATCTTAATAATTTTTGCTGCTAAAGTATTTTACTCAAAATAGCCTTTTGATAAGCATTTATTCAATAAGCATTTATTGGACCCACAGGGGACTCAGAAAAAAACAAAAACAAACATATAGCTGACTTAGCATCATATTCCATTTCCGTGAGGAAGGTGAATCATCTAAAATTGGATCATAAATATCATTTTTCTATGGATGGAACAGTTTTGTTTTTCCTTTTATTTGCTTTGTTTTGATAACACAGCAAAAGAAAAATGAAAGAAATATTTATTTCAGCATGCTATTTTCTATAATGTACTCTGAACCAGTAGGATTTTTCAATTATACATTTTTTTCTAAGTAACAAAAGAAGTTGAAGGATTTCTAACCTTATATAGTAACTCCTTCTGTGAATGCATGTGTTTTGTCAGTTGGTCATGTCCAATTCTTTGAGACCCTACGGACCCCACCAGGCCCCTCTGTCCATGGGATTTTGCAGGCAAGAATACCAGAATGGGTTGCCATGCCCTCCTCCAGGGGATCTTCCCAACCCAGGAATCAAACCCAGGTCTCCCAAATGCAGGCAGATTCTTTACCATCTGATCCACTAGGGAAGCTCCTTGTGAATGCATAAACTATAAAATTCAATAATCTAAAAGTATACAAGAAGAAGTAGTACATTAGTATCTAGATGCTGTATTTCCCCCTGCTATAGCCAAATTGCCTAAAATATTACAAAATTGGACAAGATAGATTTATGGAATTAATTGGAATATTTATTTCAAATCAGTGAGCTAATTAAAGGAATTTTTGATAATCTAGCTAAATAATTATATGCTACCATGAAAATTCACATTTACACAACTTCCTCACAAAAATGGTGGGCAGAGTAGGATGAGGTTAGTTACTCATTCTTTACAATTGAAGCAAAGGAGAGAATGGGAGGCTAATTGCTTGTCTAAGGTTTGCCACCAGCAACTAAACTGGGATTTGGGCCTAAGTTGTTTCTGTTACTCTTCTGCTTTAAGTTCTTTTTTTGTTCCAAGTTTGTGATAGCTTTTCTCATACCAATGTCATTAAAAACCAGTATTTTAACATTTTATGACGATGTTCAAAGGTCTCTGACTCAGATGACAGCTCATTATAATATGTTGATGTACAAAATATATTACAACTCGATAATTTGTTTTCTTTCTTTCTAATTGAGTTTCATGATCTCCCCAGAATATTCTTATAAGCTCTGTTCCTCTAAACACCCCAATCTAAGGATGTACATTTTACTTAGTTATTTAGGGGTCAAAGTCACATCTAATTCTTCGTGTCTTAAGCACTAGCAATATAGGGGTTCTTTGATGAAAAGAAAGGTTTTAATCTCAAGCAGACATTTGAAATATTCTCCACTGAAAGTCAATTTATTGTCAAAGTTCCTTGCAGAATAAATTAAAGGATTTAAATGTTTCAGCCAACAATTTTACATTTGCATGAAGTGTACAAAAATAAATTATTTATTGAGGTTAATTTCATATGCATAAGAATAGCTGTAATTTCTAAAGAAAATATTTGCTGAAAACATGCTACAAGAAGTAAGACAGGCTTTAGATCTTAAAATGCTATATGAATGATGAAAAGCAAAAACATTCTTCAGATTCATATATTATTAGACATGTTTTATTCCAGAACTGGCATTCCAGATGACGAGAATGTGTGCTTTAACCTTGGGAATAAATAATGCATTTACTTATTTGATTAAAGATTGCACAGTGAATTTAATAAAGACTTTATACTATCTTCTAATGTATTATAAACTCAATTTTCTTACTTACAAACAGCTTTAAGACAGAATTTAGAAGAAACATCCTTTAGAAAATTGTCTTTCCTTCCCCCACAAACAATTCAAATAAACCACATATACTCTTTGGAATGCTTCATTTATATAGGCACGACACTCTCTTGGCATGTCTTCCATATCACTGAGAGAAAGAAAAACTTTATCATGGAAATGCTGGGTATCCACACCTGACACAACAACAACAAAAACATGAGCTGTATGTTTTCACTGAATTCGACAAAAGGTTCTCAGTATTTATTATATGTCAAGAACATTCCTTCACTTCAATAATAGCTTATAGAGCAAGTGAGATTTTATTCTCATTTTGCAAACTATATATTCTATGGGATATACCTTTTTAAATTGGAATTTTGAGTGAGAAATAAAATATAAACCCCTTAGAGAAAAAATAGTAAGGCAATTTAACCACATCTATGAGGCCTTTTAGGCTTTCCTGAGGAAGGAAAATTTGTCTAGACTTGAAGATGTAAGAGTTGGACGGTGAAGAAAGCTGAGTGCCGAAGAATGGATGTTTTTGAACTGTGGTGTTGGAGAAGACTCTTGAGAGTCCCTTGGACTGCAAGGAGATCCAACCAGTCCATCCTGAGGGAGATCAGTCCTGGGTGTTCATTGGAAGGACTGATGTTGAAGCTGAAACTCCAATACTTTGGCCACCTGATGCGAAGAGCTGACTCGTTGGAAAAGACCCTTATGCTGGGAAGGATTGGGGGCAGGAGGAGAAGGGGATGACAGAGGATGAGATGGTTGAATGGCATCACCGACTCAATGGACATGAGTTTGGGTAAGCTCCAGGAGTTGGTGATGGACAGGGAGGCCTGGCGTGCTGCAATTCATGGGGTCGCAAAGAATCGGACACAACTGAGTGACTGAACTGAACTGAGACTTGAAGAATGAGTAGGAGTTATTATGCAAAGGAAAAAAAAATGGAGTGAAAAATAGGGAACTGTCCCAGTGAAAAAGAAGCAGTGAGGGTCTACCTCTGATAGGAGATGATCAGCACAGTTATAGATTTGAAATTATTCTTGACTATCTGGGAAGCAGAACTCGTGGTAATATAGATTTCTTAGGTTTGAATAAATTACACCCTAATGAAGATTCAGCACTTTAGGGCAAAAGAGAAAGAGGATCAGCATGAAAAAGGGACTGAGAAAGCATGTCCTCCAGTGAAAACTGAAGCTAGGAGATTGAGTGTCAGGAGACAACAGAGGAATATTTCTAGATGATGGGTGGGGTCAAATAGGCCAAATAGGAAGAGTGCAAGTAAAATACAGACTGATGAAGGTCATCCCTTAACAATTCTGACAACACTAAGGACCTGAGGGCAGTTTCTGTGGGGTGCTTTAAGGATTTGGGGGTCAAGAAGAGAGGATCAGACGAGCTACTTCAATGGCTGGTAAGAAAGTAAAGATAAGGCAGGAGAGAAAGACTGAGACCCCAACACAGGAAAGAACTAAAAGTGAGATAGAACTGAAATGGATTTACATCCCTTCATTTACTCACTTTTTGTCCTTCAGAAGTTTAAGCCTCAGTATCTTAAGTTCTATGCTGATAATAGATGTTATTTCAAAGTTATTGTGAAGACTTATAAGACAATGTAAGGAAGATAACTGTATATTTCATTAACAGAGAAAGTATTAAATGCATTAAGAAATACTGGTTGCCACAATGATTAATGTATTATTATCAACTTCTATTATTAAGAAGAGGGAGTGGGGAAATGGGTGTGCTATTGCTTTGTTAGTTTTTAATAGGAAGAATTTAGAATTGCTTCAATTCTATGAGAGTGAGAATAAATGAAGATAAAGAGGAGGAGATAATCTAATAAATACTGACTAATCTGTGAAGCCTGTGGGCACATTAATAACATCCAGAGTATTGACAGTCAAATCATCAAACTACTTGGCTTAAATGCATTATTGCTTCAAAACACAAAATGAATATTGATTCCAGTATCTATTTAAGTAATAGTATGCCTCTCTGATCATGTATGTGTGTATCACTCTGGTCACCAAAATTAAAAAAAAAAAAAAAAAAAAACCACTGCATCTCTTACATACATAGAAATATTATGTAAAACTTATATTTTATTTGTTCAAGATTCTATCTCTTGGTTTCTGAAACCTTTTCAAATTGTTCAACACATCATTCTGAGTATTTTCTGTATGCCAGGAACACTGCAAGGTACTTGAAATATTTCAAGTCAACATTACTTCAATGTGATTATAAGATGCTTAATACTGTTTCCATTAAAAACTACCTCCAATCACTATCAGGAATGGCACTTACTCAAGTAATTCCTTAAAATCATTTTCATCCTGTTACCTCTAAGGATTTATTTAGGGAGCCTAAAAATAAGCTTGCTTTTCAATAGATGGTGACTAAGATAACAGAAAATACAAGGTTATTTCATACACCATAGCTATATTATTCTGTTTGTGCACCTTTTTGCCTATAAAACAAGTTATTAGGACAAATAAGTATGTCACTGGTGTAGTAAGGAGCACACAATACACATTTAAATTTTAATTATTGTAGTTACTATAGTACACATTTTTGGACTAATATATATATATATATATAGTAAGTCAAGAGACACCTAGAATTATTTGAAAAGATGGGTCACTTAACCCCAGTTATTGAAAAAAATGACTTAGGCACATCTAGTAGGTAAGATATGTGAACTGAATTCACTTTCATACACAGAAAAACTCAGCAAGTAACTGAGATTTTTCTCAATATTGGCATATAGACAAGTCTAAAAAAGTCCTGGGATAAGATCTATCTCAAGCTGGCAGTATATACTGGCATGTGCCTCATCCTGCTGACAGTCATTTCATTTTGAGATTCTTACAAAAAAAAGAGTGAGGGGAAAAAGTGTAGTTTAACAGGTTCCAAGTTTAAATAATTATATTGTTATGTTTCTTCAAAGAAAAGCTAGAAAATTAATTTGAAGTAAAAATTCTACTTAGGATTTCTACCCTCTTCTTTCCACCTACTCAAATGGCAAAACCTAGAGCATATAAATGAATAAATACACATATACATACCTAATAGAAATAAGTGATATAGCCTATGCGCCAAGACCTGATGACCATAAGCAGTATGTGGATTAAAAAAGCCATCTGTAGAGACATGAGGTCAATTTAAACACATGTTACTAAGTCACTTCAGTCGTGTCCGACTCTGCGATCCTCTGGACTGTAGCCTGCCAGGCTTCTCTGTCCATGAGATTCTCCAGACAAGAATACTGAAGTGGGTTGCCATGTCCTCCTCCAGGTGATCTTCCTGACTCAGGGGTCAAACACGTGTCTCTTAGGTCTCCTGCATGGGCAGGCGGGTTCTTTACCCCTAGTGCCTACCTGATAACATCTAACTCAAGAAGCTCAAGGAGAGAAGGGGATAAAAGTTACTAGATAGGAAAATGTCAATTCTCTATTTTTCTTCAGGAGAAAATGTAGAGTGAAAAACTTTAAAACGGAGCTGCTTTTATTGTTTGGGGGCACAGAAAAGGATTAGGAAATAGGCATTATTAATGTTTGAGTGTCTCTTATGCGTCAGGCACTATTTTTTTGCACTTTGCCTAAGTTATTTCATTTAAACAGTACAATGTTATGAGATTAGTGTTCCTATGATTTTTGGTTTTCTTTTATACTTGAACACCAAGGTTCTAAGTCTTCACTTATTCCATACTGGTTAGTAGTTCAGACATGATTGAAATCTAGACATGTCAACCATACAGTCCATGTACCATCCATTCCACAATCACTGATTTCCAACTGCAGATAAATCTATACCAGAAAAACTATGAAGACTGTATGGAAGTCCAGAAAGAACAAGCCAGAATTAAATTAAAAGAAAATTGATCAACTAAAAAAAAAATCTACCTTTACAACTTGCAATTTATCATTATTTTGATTGCTATTGTGACTATTTTACGAGGAACCATGCACAAATTAAACAGGTATGCATTGGTAATCTTTTTGCATGTACAACAGTAAAAATGTATTCCTTAGGCAGAGTGCTAATGAGAAGCTATCTCACCTTCCTGAAATTATGATTCAACCCAGGCAATTTTAGGCATGGTCTCTCTGTCTTAATAGGATTAGTTAATTACCCATTCATGGAATGAATGGTTTGACTGATTCTTAAGATGAACTAATTAAACTCCTGTCTCTATAATAGCCAACTTAATATGAGCATATCTGTGACCTCTTGGAGAAATAATTAAGATTTTGCAATTTAAAGAGCAACAAAATGTGAGGACATAACTACTGTACTAATGTCAATATCCTACTGGATTTCAAGAAAAAAATTACTTTCTTACTTCTATGTCAAAAGATACAGCATTAAGGTCTTCAAAGCACCACTTAGTTGCATGAAATAAGATATTCTAATGGATTTATTTCATTTCTTGATACTTCATTTTTCATAAGCAAAGTACAGGAATAGATATGTGTTCTAAGAATTCCAAGCCTTTTCTACTTAGTTAAATTTTAAATCTTTTTAAAGTATGGGCCTTGGTTACCTTTTCTCCTTGACAAAACAGAAATCTTTTAGGAGATATTTCCATATAGTTGAAAACTTTTATGTCTCGTTAAGATACATACTGCTGCTGCTGCTGCTAAGTCACTTCAGTCGTGTCCGCCTCCGTGTGACCCCACAGACGGCAGCCCACCAGGCTCCTCTGTCCCTGGGATTCTCCAGGCAAGAACACTGGAGTGGGTTGCCATTTCCTTCTCCAAAGATACATACTACATTAACTGAAATAAGCAAGGAAAAAAAACCTGCTACATAAAATTCATTAAAGAATGATTTGTTTAGTTTGGAGTGATCCAAAGACTCACAATGAAGCTGGGCACTCATAATTATACCAATCACATGGGCAAAAGATCTCTGTGCAGGCTGTATATCTGCATTATTAATATCCAATATATGCCTTGCATTTAACTTTTGCATAAATGGTAACTATAGAACAAGTTGAGCACACTCATTGCTTGAGAGATGATAATCACTGAAATACAAAATAGCCACTGCATATAAACTGGTAATCTGCATGGCTTGTATCCACCACACAAAGAGTTTGAAAGGTGTGGGTTCTTGAGCGGGAGTGAAAATCCATCTGTGTTGTAGAAAGGTATGAACTTGACACTTTGGAGTTTGAATTATAAAATATACTTCACACTGTACTAAAGCTTGGATGGAAATTTCAATTGCTTAAGATAAGCAAGGAATAAAGACTGCTGACTAGGTAAGTGTGGATGAAATATAAGTTAGCAATTAGAGAGAAGTAGGAATTTCTTTTTATTTATTTATTTATTTATCTTTAATTGATTGATGTAGAGAGTAGCATGGATGCATATACACTAACATATGTAAATAGATAGCCAATGGGAATTTGCCCCATGACTCAGGGAACTCAAGCTGGGGCTCTGTAACAACCTAGAGGGACAGGAATGGGCGGGAGGTGGGAGGGAGATTCAAGAGTGAGGGGACATATGTAGCCAATGGTTAATTCATGCTGATGTACCACAGAAATCAAATCAATGTTGTAAACCAATCATCAATCAATTAAGAAGTACGAATTTCCTGTTGCCTCCATTATACTGGAAATCATTAGGCACATGATTTTATGATTGAAATATGTATGCATAAAATGGAAACAAAAGTTCAAGTTATATTATATGTATAATACAATAACATTTAACCAAACGCAACAAACGGTGATTTGAGGGAATACCATCATAGAATGAACAAGTGAATCAAAAAGTAACAAAACGTATTCCAGTATCTACATGAAGAATGAGGTAAATAAAGCTATGTTTGTAAAGGAATGATTGAAAGGTTTTATTTTCAAAATATAATGGTTTCAATTAATTCATTGGACTGTGCTTAATTTCTCAAAAATATCCCCTGACTTGTGGAGTCAGCAGCCCTCAGTAATGGATCACAGGGATGACTCTGCTGAGGTTTTCAAAGAGAACTTGAAATGCAAGAAACCATCATAGTTTCCTCTATTTAGGGTTCAGCTACATCTCTTACAATATATTAAATGCTACTTCTGTTTCAAACATACTTTTAGTCTGATATATAGCTGAGATTTCTTTCTAAAACTGCCTTCTCTAAACTAGGGGAATCATTTTCTTTGAGACACCACAGTAACTTGGGAAATAGCTCCGTACCATAGATCAGTATTATGGGCTGAACTATCTACGCTCAAAATTCGTATGTGGAAGGCTTAACTTCCTGTACCTCAGAACCTAAATCTATTTGGAGGAAAGGTCTTTAAGAGATGACTAAATTAAATTAGAGCATTGGGTGGGTTTTAATCCAATTTAACTGATGTCCCTGTAAGAACAGGAAATTTGGACTCACAGGGATGTGCAGAGTATATGAACAGAGAGACACCGGAGGACAAGCAGCGCCCTCTATAAGCCTGGGACATGTGGCCTCCGAGGAAACCTGTCCTTGCAGCACCTTGATCTTGGGCTTCAACTAGGAGGAAGTAAATTTCTGTTGCTTAAGCCATGGTATGAAGCCCCCAGTCCATGGCATTTTGTAAGGGCAGTCCCTGCAAACTAATATCAGGGTAACATTTGTGGACTAAAGAACTTAATGGATCTCCCAACTATGCTAGCATCATTTTCAGTTGCCTGCTTTATTATTTTTAATTTATTTTGCTTTATTAAGTATTTTAATAAGTTTTTCAAGAGTTTCAGAAATTAAAACAAAGAAACTCAAAAAACTGTCAGTCACATTTTTTCTAATTTTTCCATTTTACATACATATCAGCTCACCCCTTGTAAACATAAAACCCTATCACTTTGACCTGGTCTCCCACTCTCTTGCTCTCATATTCCAGATCTTAATTCTTTGACCCCCAAAGTCCCTGACATACTTCATCTCCCCTATAATTTTTTCTCAGGGTATTACATTTTCCTTCATAAAATCATACCCCATTTATAATTATACAGTTTAGATATTTTTGTTTTATAGTCTGTTCCTTTCACTAAGTGTAAATCCCTCAAATGCAGGTATCAGATCAGACTTAGTATTGCATATCCCCTACTTATGAGAGTGTTGGTCTGTAGTAATAATGATAAATATCTGCTGAATAAATGTTGTTCAATAGGTATTTCTGTGATTACTGAAAGTGTGAATAGGACTCCAGGCAAAAACATAGCAGTTAATCACATTGTATGAAAATCACACTAGAAATATAAGGATTGTAGCAATGAAGTACTAAAATTGAGTTATGCCTAATTTCAAAATTAAACAGGGTCTACATTCAGTGATAGAGTGTCACCGTTCCTAATCTCAGTTACTCTCTATCAGGATGACATATGCAAGCCATTGATGCAATGATTTTTATTCTTTTTGTCTTGAACATTACATGTAAAGTAAAATTCTTACATTTCTAATAAGAAATTCTCTCTTAAATGATTATAAATTTGAAGGTGAACTAATCTTTTATGTAAGTAAGAGATTAACAAGCAGGGATTTTCTTTGAGCAGCATGTAAACTTAACAAAGTTGTAACTAGCAATTCGGTAAGAAACGTAAAATACAGAATTAAGTCCAGTGCAAATTTAGCTTTAGAGATGAAATATGGGGAGTTAAAGGCAGGAAGGAAGGCGAAGATCAAATGTAATCATTTATCTCAAGTTAATCTTCAAGGCTGAAATAAAAATCCCTTTTACCAGTGTTTTTCCAAATTGACTCTACTTTCAGGAACACATCAGTAAAATAACCAGCATCATCGCATTGCACTAATTTATGCAGAGTCTGATGATGGTTTTGTTTTGCATATGAGGCTGCATAGCCTTCCTCACATGCTATTCTAAAAAGTGAAACATTTCATATAACTTATAAGAGTGGATATCCCATGTCCTGACAAACCGTATTCTTAAGTATCAACAGAAGTACTGACTGAAATAACAATTCTATTGGGAAAGACTTTAATTAGATTATACACAGGAATCAAGGAGTTACTGCTTTAGAAGCCAGGAGGTTGTCTTTCTACACAATAAGCAGCTTGACTTTGCAAAATAAACACCACTCAATGGCATTGACTTTAACATGGACACTAAAGTAGAAAAAAAACAAACAAACTTTCTACTTAAGAGTTTATACAGGATTAATCCTTTGTCTGTTTCTTCATTTGCTATTATTTTCTCCCAATCTGACGGCTGTCTTTTCACCTTACTTATAGTTTCTTTTGTAGTGCAAAAGCTTTTAAGTTTCATTAGATCCCATTTGTTTAGTTTTTCTTTTATTTCCAATATTCTGGGAGGTGGGTCATAGAGGATCTTGCTGTGATTTATGTCGGAGAGTGTTTTGCCTATGTTCTCCTCTAGGAGTTTTATAGTTTCTGGTCTTACATTTAGATCTTTAATCCATTTTGAGTTTATTTTTGTGTATGGTGTTAGAAAGTGTTCTAGTTTCATTCTTTTGCAAGTGGTTGACCAGTTTTCCCAGCACCACTTGTTAAAGAGGTTGTCTTTTTTCCATTGTATATCCTTGCCTCCTTTGTCAACAGACAAAGGATTAATCTCAAAAATATACAAGCAACTCCTGCAGCTCAATTCCAGAAAAATAAATGACCCAATCAAAAAATGGGCCAAAGAACTAAACAGACATTTCTCCAAAGAAGACATACAGATGGCTAACAAACACATGAAAAGGTGCTCAACATCACTCATTATTAGAGAAATGCAAATCAAAACCACAATGAGGTACCATTACACACCAGTCAGGATGGCTGCTATCCAAAAGTCTACAAGCAATAAATGCTGGAGAGGGTGTGGAGAAAAGGGAACCCTCTTACACTGTTGGTGGGAATGCAAACTAGTACAGCCACTATGGAAAACAGTGTGGAGATTCCTTAAAAAACTGGAAATAGAACTGCCATATGACCCAGGAATACCACTTCTGGGCATACACACTGAGGAAACCAGATCTGAAAGAGACACATGCACCCCAATGTTCATCGCAGCACTGTTTATAATAGCCAGGACATGGAAGCAACCTAGATGCCCATCAGCAGATGAATGGATAAGGAAGCTGTGGTACATATACACCATGGAATTTTACTCAGCCGTCAAAAAGAATTCATTTGAACCAGTCCTAATGAGATGGATGAAACTGGAGCCCCTTATACAGAGTGAAGTAAGCCAGAAAGATAAAGAACATTACAGCATACTAACACATATATATGGAATTTAGAAAGATGGTAACGATAACCCTATATGCAAAACAGAAAAAGAGACACAGAAATACAGAACAGACTTTTGAACTCTGTGGGAGAAGGTGAGGGTGGGATGTTTCAAAAGAACAGCATGTATACTATCTATGGTGAAACAGATCACCAGCCCAGATGGGATGCACGAGACAAGTGCTCCAGCCTGGTGCACTGGGAAGACCCAGAGGAATCGGGTGGAGAGGGAGATGGGAGGGGGGATCGGGATGGGGAATAAGTGTAAATCTATGGCTGATTCATATCAATGTATGACAAAACCCACTGAAATGTTGTGAAGCAATTAGCCTCCAACTAATAAAAAAATTAAAAAAAAAAAAAAAAAGAGTTTATACAGGAAATTATGTGGGTAGTTCCAACAGACATTCCTACAAAACGGCCTGTGCATATTTTATTAAATTACTTAATTATAAATTAAGGAAAAATAATTACCAAAGCAAACTAATTATGTTTTAGGCTTTGTTTTCCTTCTTAAAATGAATATTATAAACTGATGGGGTTATTAGAGCAGGAATTTCAATAACAGGAACAAAGAAGTTAAATAAAAAACTTTAAAACTATCATTACCTGTAATTTTACTTAAATATGTACCATTTAAAAATATTTTAGTAGAAGTATAACTTCTCTTTCAAATTAGGTTATGACATAATTCTTATATTTATATGTAGATATTAATATCAGTTAAGATAATCAACTCCATCATAAATTCTTTACAGCAAATGAAAAATAAATTTCATAGTATTATTAAAACGTAACCTGCATAATATCCTCCATTGTGGCCTAAAATAACATCAAGGCCATAATAGCAACTAGAATTATAACTGTAAAGAAAAAAAAAAAAACTATTTTCTCAGAAAGACTCAATATGTATTGTCTAGTCATTTCTTTCCTTACACTCTGGGCCAATGCTAGTATGAGTCACTGGGGATAAATAAAAGATGTGTCATTCAACATGAATTCAAACAGTGAATATTAACTGAGTGACTGTTATGTGCAGTCATTGTTCACTAAGCAAATAAATCAAGAATACTTGCCCACTTGAAACTTATATTTTTGTTTTATATTCAGTTTAAGTTCAGTCACTCAGTCATGCCCAACTCTGAGACCCCACTGACTACAGCACGCCAGGCTTCCCTGTCCATCACCAACTCCCAGAGCCTGCTCAAACTCATGTCCATGGAGTGGGTGATGCCATCCAATCATCTCATCCTCTGTCGTCCCCGTCTCCTCCTGCCCCCAATCTTTCCCAGCATCAGGGTCTTTTCCAATGAGTCAACTCTTCGCATCAGGTGGCCAAAGTATTGGAGCTTCAGCATCAGTCCTTCCAATGAATATTCAGGACTGATTTCCTTTAGGACTGGTTTGATCTCCTTGCAGTCCAAGGGACTCTCAAGAGTCTTCTCCAACACCACAGTTCAAAAGCATCAATTCTTTGGCACTCAGCTTTCTTTATGGTCCAACTCTCACATCCATACATGACTACTGGAAAAACCATAGCTTCGACTAGACAGACCTTTGTCAGCAAAGTAATGTCTCTGCTTTTTGACATGCTGTCTAGGTTGGTCACAGTTTTTCTTCCAAGATGCAAGCATCTTTTAATTTCATGGCTGTAGTAACCATCTGCAGTGCTTTTGGAGCCCAAGAAAAAAAGTCTGTCACTGTTTCCATTGTTCCCCCATCTATTTGCCATGAAGTGAAGGGACTGAATGGAGAACAAATAAAGAATAGAATTCCAGCAGCAGTCCATGGAGTCGCAGAGTCAGACACGAGTTAGCAACTGAACAACAACAAAAATATTAACTGTACAGTCTACTAAGATGATTTCTAATGATAGATATTCTTACATTTACTTCAGTGATCTAATATCTTTATGATATTTCAAAGAAAAGGCTAATGGATTTGCACATCCCCAAATTAAAATGCTAAGCGCAAAGTAATTATGGTTGACATAAAAATTACTCACAGGAAGCTAAAATGAGTCATTTTAAATGGCTTTCCAGTGCCATTAGGGCAGTCTGTTTTCAAATGCGCACGAAAAGGCTAACAATTCAGGCAGCAGATCTCATGAGCTTTGTTAAGGTAAAAGGCATTGCAGAAAATCCCGTTATGTGTCAGACCCCAGAAATATAAAACCTAGTTGAATGGACACCATATAATTTTCCTTCTGATCACAATGATTTAGTTCCAAGAGATGGAAATCCCATCTCTGTGAAATCAGGCAACTCTTATTGATCAAATTTATATCTGTAACAAGTGCTAGCTTTTGCTCCAGCTAAATAAGGTGTCGTGGGTAAATGCTGTCACCTGAAGGAAGGTAAACACAATATAGTTAACTCCTGAGTAGTCAAAACACTAACATTGATTGAGTTCATACTGTATCGTAGGCACCTTGTTAAGCATGGGTATATAGGCTACAGTGTGAAGGATTCTAGTTTAGCATCACTCAGCCATCGCTATAGTCCTTGATTTAGACAAACTACTGTGAAAAGCTCTTCTTACAGACTAATCTTTTCTAAGACAGTCATTTGAGGTCACGGCCTAACTTACAGATGATGAAAAGCTGTTTCAAACAGTTAGAAAAGGGCACAGTCAGGGCGTGTGGACAGGGGAAGAGACTAGATTGTCGAGGTGACATTCTGTGTTCTAAACTGCAGTTATCGCTTCCCACACAGAGAACCTACTCAGATTGGGACTGCCAGCAAACAGTAGTCTCCTAAACCCAAAATGTTAACAAAGAAGTTTATAGAGCACACTCGGAGTGAAAACAGCATATTCACATGCAGTATCTTTTATGACCTATACAACCACACTATAAGATCATTCCTTTTCTGAAAAAGTAGGAAATGGAAGTCTGAACTGGAGCTACTTTAAACTGCTCTCAGACCCATGTGTACAAAATGGTTTTCTTGTAAAGAAATTTATATTCTACTCAGAGTCTTATTGTAAAATGAATTCTGTGATTCAATTAAATACTCATCTTAAAAACAGGAACATGAGTGGAAATTCCTCACTGGCATTCATGCAAATCAACAAAATAACAATGTTAAACCTACATCTAATCTCTTGCTGTATACATTGCATGTTGGCTACAGCCACTGCTAAGTTATACATTTACAATGACAAAACCATGAAATTGATTTGTTTCTATTTGTACCAGCAGAAAACTAAATAGGGAGATTGCGAAAGGGTGAGTTTATTTTATTTCCGTAGTACTTCCTTCTGCTGCCATCATGCAGTAGCATTCCTTTCTATAATTTAGAGTGTTCCATATCTTAATTTTCTAACTTCTAACCACCTTGCTTGAAAAACAACAAAATAAAATGAATCACTTGTACTTAAAAAAAAATTCACTTGTATCATTATTAAATTTTGTTTTTATGTATACTATCACCTAGAACACCTGGTTTTTGCAAGTTCTCTCATAGAACATTAGCTCTGCATTATTCCTCATAATGTTTGCAAAGTACTAGGCAAAACACATTAAATATGGTATTTTTATAGTTTTTCTCAGAGCTTTACTATTCACAGCAAATGATGAAATTCAAAGCAAACTTAAAGCACACAATTTCCCCTAAATTTATATAGTTTGCTTAGAAAACTGTGTTTGGGCTGAGGAGAGAGGACATACATTAGCTTCCGTTTGGGAACTTCTCTGCTAAAGCAAGTTTTAGGAGAAGGTGGTGGAGAGCCACACAAGGCAGTGTTTCCCATGGCCTTAGTACCTTAAATGAGGGTAAATCATGAATCCAGTTTAGTCCTCTAAGTGGTAGGAATTGAAAGAATGGGTGATTTATGGTTAAAGAGACACGCTGCCTGCTCAGTCTTATATCTCCGCTCTGTATCCTAGAAAATGAAGATACAAGCACTGTCTTATCCATACCAGGGATACAATACAGATCTAGCTTCAAGACTGTATCAAGCAGTGTTGACAAAATCTTGGCTCTCTGTCTAATAATGACAAATAAAAATATTGGAAGCAGAGTTTGGTGGAAATAGAAAAAGAGTAGCTTTATCATTTTTGCCAGGCAAAAAGGAAACAGAGCAGGCTAGTTCCTTAAGAACTGTGACTCCCTTTCTTGGGAATAGGGAGAGGTTTTATATACTCCTGAAGGTCTTGCATTTTTTTTCTCTTGCAGAGTTTCAAAACGGCCACAGCTGGCATCAGACAACTTCTCCGCGTCTTGTGTCTCTGAAGTTGTCAGCCCATGACCTTCTTTCGGAAATGTAGAATGTTACAAGAGAGTGTAGGGAGAGCAAGTATGCCAGGTGTAGAGTATAATCTATATGGAGTCAGAGAGTAATTAGCTTTGTGAAGGACAAGTCCAAATACAAATGTTTGTTAGTAGTAACAGCTAGAGAATAACCAAGAGTGTTTAACTCTTGTAGCCTGTTTGGATGGTATGTGCCGAAGGCTGTTCACTCATTTCTGGTTTTGCTGCAGCGCAGCCCTGAGAGTGGTAGGGCTGGGAGGCCTGAGGAACAGAAAACTTATATGCCTCACATGGAAAGGCTGCAGAAGGAAGTTCAGACATGGGAGATATGCTTGTCACCTTTCCCCTCTACCTAGAAGTTACAGGGCACATGCTTTCCTCTTGACATGCTTCCTTTATGCTGACTACATAGAGAGGGTGTGAAGTATGTGGGGGAGACAACTGTATCACAACGTACTTGAGATTAACAAGTCCATGTCAGCAGTACCAGAAACCATACTAGAGAAACAGCAGTGGAGAAACAAAAATAATAAAAGATACACTTTGCTGAATAAAATATACTACAGTCTTTGGCAACACTGCTTGATACAGTCTTGAAGCTAGATCTGTATTGTATCATCTTTGGTTAATTACATTTTTGTTTAATGAACAGGAATGTAAATCAGACTTAAGGTGATTTGCTAACTTTTACAAGGCATTTCATTGCAAAAATAATGACTACATGCCTTGCTTATACTGTTCCGTAATCTGTTCTTGAATTGAAAATAAAAAAACTAACAAATAGAATCAGAATCTGAGTCATTTTTGTTTGTTCTTGTTTTTTATTTTTTAATCTTGTTTGGACGTGAGAGCTTTTGGACTCTATGAGTGTTTCAAGGACTCCTGTGTAGTGTTTGCATATTAAGTTATCTTAAATGGTACAAAGCTTTCTGCATTTCTAGGCTTAGAATCTTTCAAATAAGTAATTGACATTACACTTAGAGTAAAAAAAAAATATTCTGCAGAAGAATAGATGGAGCACAGAAGATTTTTAGGGCAGTGAAAAAATTACTTGGTATGAAACGATAATGGTGAGTACATCTGCATACATTTCTCAAATCTATAGAAAGTGAAACACAAACAGTGATCCCTAATGTAAACTATGGACTTTAGTTCCTAATAATGTATCAATATGGGTCACTTGTAATAAAAATCTCATACTAATGCAACAACAACACATTAAAAATAGGAGAAATTGGGGTGGGAGTACAGGTTAAATGGGAACTCTGTACTTTTCATTCAATGTTTTTCTGTCAACCTAAAACTGCTTAAGAAATAGTCTATGAAACAAGTAGAGCAAATTTTTCCACCTAGTCATACAAAATCTGACACTTGGCTTTTGCTTTTGATATGTGGTCTTTTAGATATAAAAATGTTATCTTTGTATAAGAATTATACATTTATTAGTCTAATCTTCATGGTGTGTTATCCCACAATAAACATTAATCATTTTGAAAACAACAATAAAGGCTGTAAATACTATATGGAAAGAAATATCTTTTTAGGTGTTGATTAGACATTAACCTTTCAAGTTTCCAGGTGGTGCTAGTGGTAAAGAATCCAGTTACCAATGCAGGTTCAATCCCTGGGTCAGAAAGATCCCCTGGAGAAGGGCATGGCAACCACTCTAGTATTCTTGCCTGGAGAATCCCATGGACAGAGGAACTTGATGGACTACGGTCCATGGGGTCACAAAGAGTTGGTCATGACTGAAGCGACTTAGCACACAGACATTAATCTTTACTGTAAGGTTTAGATTTGAACGTGTTTGTAGGCTGCTAAAATCTGCTTCTATAACATAATTCACTCATGTGAATTAGTGGTGTCCAACTCAGTCAGTTGCTCAGTCATGTCTAACTCTTTGCAACCCATGGACTGGAGTCTGCCAAGCTCCTCTGTCCATGGACTTTTCCAGGCAAGAATACTCCAGTGGGTTGCCATTTCCTCCTCAGGGGATCTTTCCAACCCAGGGATTGAACCTATATCCCCTGTGTCTCTTGCACTGGAGGTGGATTCTTCACCACTGAGCCACTGGGAAGCCCACATAACTCATTTGCTAAGCAGCATAATGGGAAAAGGGATATTCAAATTAGATGCTATGGTATATTCAAAATAGAAGAATTTGTTTAATTAGTTGAGTATAAGTAGGACTACGTCTCAGAGGAATAGTATGATTTCAGGACTCATGGAGAGGTTATCTTCAAGTGAGGGTGGTATGGACATTACTATATAACGTGATGATTCTGTTATGAGACGAGCACATCATCTTAGCACTACAGGGCAGATCTGAGCAGGGAGAGCTATACTCCATGAGAGGAACCATGGAAACTGCAGATGGAAGGACATATTTGAGCTGCACTAAATTTATGCATTTGCATGGGGCTACGGAGAAACTTCCTGTATGTGCAAAAATAACGAAGGTGTAAAAAATATAAAGTGTCAGGAAGCATTTCAGTATCAATAGAGCCATGATTGGCATTCTCTTCACTAAGAGAGTTTAGAAAAATAATTCTGGCCGTGCTATATACTTATTATATCACAATCTCCAGGGGTTAGATTTACAAATCTAAGTTTCAAAAACCACAATGGCAAGCTGAAATTTCCTTATTTTGATCATATATATATATCTTAATACAGTGAGAAGACCGACAAAATTTCCCTAAACATAATAACTAGGTCCTTATCCCATTTGCTCTTAACTATGCCATATGGATTTTGTACCAAACCTCCTCTTGCTGAGGCTACCCAGGGTCTCTACTAATACCAGTGGGCAATTTTAATTCCTCATCCATATTGACTTCCTTCCATTCTGTCTTCACATGCAGTCAGAGTGACCATCTCCCATCAGATATGATTAGAGTTCCTCCCCTTCAGAGTGTTTTAATGACTTCCTCTTTCTCTAAAGATCACTCTAAAAAGCTTGAAGTATTTTGTTACTCCCCTCCTTCAATCTCCAGCCAGATCTAATGCCATCTTCCCATGCGTTTTCTTTGTTCAAAGTACGTTAGTCTTCCCTCTTCTTCAAATGCTCACTTCCTGCCTAGGCTCCTTGTAAGATAGAAAGAATAGTCTGATGGTGACATCTTTTTACTCCCCAAGTTTCAGTAATCATATTGGTAATTAAACCATTGTTTTAAAGTTTTAATGTCTATTACTACTAGGCTTTAATTCTCTACCCTGTACACTCCACTACAGTGGACATAATTTTAATTTCCATGGTTATGCTGCCATTTTCTTTGTCAGTTCTCACCTCTTATAGTTTCATCTAAACCAAGGGTCAGCAAAATTTTTGGTGAAGAGACAGAGAGTAAATATGGTGAACTTCATGGGCCAGGGCAAATTTGGGCAATTGTTCTTGTCAAGAGATAGATAAATGCTTTGAACATTTTACATTTTACACTTAAAATGTAAAAAATATACTTTTAGCTCATGGATCACATAAAATCAGGCAGTAGAACATATCTAACCTCATGGGCTATAGCTCACCAATGCCTGACCTAGACACAGTATTTAAATATGATATATAGCCTATGGTTTTCAAACCTACACCTCTAGCCAAGTCAGCTTCTTGATGCCTACTTCGTATTTCCACTTGAATTCTAACAGGAATCCCAACAGGAAAAAATCAGTTAAATCAATCAACTCAGGTACTCACCTATATCTTTGCCACTTGAGATCTACCGCATGTCATCAAACTTCCCCAATCCAATAAAACATGATAACCCCATGTCCCTAAGTCCAAAATCCAATGCTTGATCAATAAATCCTATCAGCTCTACCTTCAAAACAATTTCCAGTGTCAATAAACTTTGTCCAACTTTATTGCTACAATCATAATCCCAACCACAATCTTTCACCTGGACAAGTATAATAGTAAGCTAAAGGACCCCTCTTCAACCACTGTTTTATCCCTCCCCAATAATACACCCTCCATACTGTAGCTATAAGGAACTGGGCAAGAATAAATCTAGCCATATTACATCTATATATTAAACCTTTCAATAGATTTGTTTGGCATCTGAACGTCGCCTGCAAGATCCTAATTTTTCTGGTCTTTTCGGAAGTCCTATCTTCACATCTCTCCTGTACCCTTTCTTTATTCCGGACAAACTAGCCTTCTCAAGAAAATATCAAGCTAATTTTTTATTTCAGAATCTTTCTGTATGTTATTATTTTTGCTTAGAACACCCTGTATCTTTGAAGGACCTACTTCGTTCTCTTCATTCTGATCTAAACTGAAATACCATGTCTTCAGAGAGAGAACTTCTTGACCTCTCTATAGCTATAGTGAATGAAGAGTTTACTACTAGGAAGATTAGGTGTGATAATGTTTCTTTTTTTCCTCCGTCTTTGTACTTGTCTCCTTAT
Organism: Cervus elaphus; assembly: GCF_910594005.1. NCBI lineage: Eukaryota > Metazoa > Chordata > Mammalia > Artiodactyla > Cervidae > Cervus > Cervus elaphus. The sequence continues at coordinate 23,940,453 of NC_057845.1, read as the reverse complement.
CTCTCCTCTGGCTTTCTACTCAATTATAAAATGCATATTATTTAAAGTCCTTAGAATTTCTTCCTTCTAAATTGAGAGATTAATTTCCTCAAAAACCTTTATTTGAGAGGAAAAGAGGCATAAAGTAAGACAAAATAGAGTAAATGTTTGCTTGGTATAAGGAGTCACCTTTTTATGGAAGGATAATTCCACCAGGAAACAAACAAAACACTGCTGGTTATTCCGAGTTCCCAGATTTGAAGCCAGTAAATTTCCCCATGTTCAAGCACCCTTGACCATAGAGATAAAAGGTATACACCTAGGGCTATTAATTCATTATGACTGTCTCCAACTTAATATGGTTATTGATGGATGTGATAGTAATTCAAAAGAAGTTTTATCAACATTTTCCAACAGAACAAATGCCTTCTCTAATTAGCAAATTCAATTAAATAAGCTGATGAAGAATTTGTTATACATTATGTTAAATTTGCACTGGCTTACCATTCTAGAAAGCTGTCAAATTAATTTAAAAAGAGATAGTCACTAATAGAAATCATTTAAAATAAAATGTAGCCTTACATTGATATACTAGTTTGTAGTTGACTGCAAGAGCAATAAAGAGATGTCACTGACTCTTAAGTAGTGACCATTGTGTAATTTGAAAACTCTGAGTGAATTACCAAAAGAGATCTCAATGTCCTTTTATAGCTTCCACTTCACTCCAAACAGAAGTCAAGCTCATTACCACTGCAAGTAAGACTCTCCCTAGTGTCCATCCCTTCCTCAGATCAATTCAGTCGCTCAGCCATGCCCAACTCTGCAACCCCATGGACTGCAGCACACCAGGCTTCCCTTATGCCATTTGTTACTCCTTCTCCTATTCCTCACCACATGCATTTTGCTTCAGCCACATATTTTCGTTGCTGTTGTTCTTACACGCATGGTGTTCTCACAGGCATGATCCTTGTGCCCTTGCAAGGAATGTTCTTGCTCCAAATCTGGGTGCTGTCTCTCTCTGCCTTGCACTTTCAACCACTATATTCTCTGTGAGGTAATTTCTAAATATCCAATAAAAACAGCCCCTCAGAATTATCTGGTCTCCATCATAGCGATATTTTTCACCATCTAACTACCCATACTTTACATATTTACATGGCTCATTGTCTGTCATCTGTCTCCCCACATTAGAATTCAAGTTTCATGATGACAGGGCTTTCTGTCAGTTTTCTAAACTGTTCAAAGTAAATATAACGCTTTGTTGAGTAGATGAACATGCACTCTGAGATATCAAGGAACTTATACAAAAATAAGGAAAAGATGCAAATTAACAAGTATAGCGTACATTGAGAAACACTGATCTGCTTGTATATGCGGAGCTTGGTAAATTGCAGGAAGCTATGTCAAAATAATAATGTAGAATCTGGGAAGAGGCAGAGGAGGTGACATCTGAGTTAAGGGATACAAGGAAGAAAGACATAAGGAAAAAAGAAAGAAAGCAAGATCTTACAAATGAGCATCAGAAATTACCACAGGAAAAAATAAGCAAAAGAAAAGGTCATCATATAGAAAAGCATAAGATATACTGCATCCAAATTATTATGTTATATACAATTAACTATAAAAACCAAACACCGTTTATACTTTGATAAAGCTAAGTTGATAAACAGACCCCACTGTGACAAGATCAGATATAAATCTGCATTTCTAAATTTTCAGAAAAAGCCTTTTGCCAAGACACATGACGATTTAGGGAGGCAAACTCACTAATGGATGAGGCACATGACCCATAAAATAATACCTAGCTTGTGATCACTGTGTACAGCCTTCATCATGGAAAGGTGCCAGATTAATTTTAAGTCTCTTGAAATCTAAGTGGGCAACTTTGAAGTTCATGTGTAATTCATGAGTTTTTTAAAGGACACCTCATAAGTAACAGAGAAGTGATTCTTTACACTGAGGTAGGTATGATATTATAGGTTAAAGAGGTAGAAAAAAACAACAAAAAAATTAGAATTAGCAGTACTTTCTGCCAAAGTCTGAGATACCCAGTCTCACATACAAGGTTATTTTGAATCTCTTGACTTCAATATCTAGGTTCTTTAGTTTGTTTATCCTTAATCAGTACATAAAGAATTTAAGTTGCTTTTAAAGCATAGTCTTAACACTTCAGACCACAAGTTGGCTATGAGGCTGACTACAAAATAAAGTGGACGAAGGTAAGTGCCTGCTTGGAGAAAACCACTTTCTTCTGTCTTCTTCCAATTTAATTCCATTTTTGTGGCAAAAGTTCTACTAAAAACTTCATATGCAAATTAGCTTAAGAATTTACATCATATTTTACTATTAATAGCATATGTTAGAATTACATATTTCTAGCTTACATATTTCTCACACCTGCTCCTATCACTTCTCCCTTTTTTCCTGTTTATACCACTTACTTCTACTCCTCTATCTCTTTAGCTATTTATGGTCTCTTTATTCCCAGTCTAAATTCTTTTTTTCTCTCCATGGATGTGTCTGGAGAGAGCTAAAGCTAACATATCACATAGAAGATAATGTCTTTAAACTTATCTATTCTTCAAGTCAAATTCCATAACAAACTTCAAATGCAATAAGAAGTCAAATGAAATTTAAACTCTAAACCAGGTGCCCACTGTCTTTAAATGTGTAAAACAGGACATTAAATTTCCCCAATAAAAAATGCTAAAGGCTCATGGAAAAAATGTTTAAAATAATTTCTCCCTAAATAAATTTATTGTTTTAGAGTTGAAGGGAACTGTCATAAAATGAGATTTACCTTAAATAATAAAACAAAAATTAAAATATACTTTATTATGTTGCACAGTAAAATACTTTTTAAAACACTGTGAACAAATGCCATCTGAAAGTTGGGTAATGTTTTATAATTTCAGTAAAAAGAAGGGCATCAATTACCATGTTCTTCCCCCATAAAAACGGAATGTTTTACATCTAGACTTTTTTGCCCCCATGGCAATGACATTTATGATCAAAAGAAGGTAGAGAACACTGAAAAAAAATTTACTGGTAGGATTATTGATAGGATTTTAAATGGTGTTGAGGTGGTCATTTACAAAGTTTTTAAGATTTGGATATATGCATTTATATTTTAAGAAGTTTAAAAGAAAACTAAAGTGGATACACATAAGTCTGCATTCATTCATTCATTAGGAGTCACTCAGTCGTGTCTGACTCTTTGCAACCCCATAGACTATACAGTCCATGGAATTCTCCAGCAAGAATACTGAAGTGGGTAGCCTTTCCCTTCTCCAGGGGATCTTTCCAACCCAGGGACTGAATCCAGGTCTCCTGTATTGCAGGCGGATTCTTTACCAGTTGACCCAGAGGGGAAGCCCTAAGTCTGTATTGAACTAAATTAAATTCTGACATATATATTTTTATATGTATACACACACACCCCTTAACTAGAACAATGGAAAATTCTTTACATTTGATAAAAAATAAGACTTCAATTTCACCACTACTTAGCTCAAACGAACTGTGGTGCTAGAAAAGACTCTTGTGAGTCCCTTGGACAGCAAGATCAAACCGGCCAATCCGAAAGGAAATCAACCCTAACTATTCATTGGAAGGACTGATGCTAAAGCTCCAAAACTTTGACCACACGAAGCTAAGAGCCGAATCATTGGAAAAGATTCTGAGGGTGGGAAAGACTGAGGGCAGGAAAAGAGGGTGAAAGAGGATGAGGTGGTTGGATGGCATCATTGAGTCTGTGGCCATGAGTTTAAGCAAGTTCTGGGAGATAATGAAGGACAGGGAAACCTGGAGTACCGAAGTCCATCAGGTCACAAGGAGTAGAACACAACTGAATGACTGTAAAATTCAAGGTCAGATTTCCTGAGATACACAAATAAACATCTTGTAATGTTCACTGTCAAATGTCTGAGCTTACCTCTCTTAAACAACATTCAATTATAAGATGAAAATATTTTATCCACATAGCCCTGAGGAACATAAACATTCGGTGGCATTAAGCTCCTTCAAGGTAATTATTCATCACCAGTAGAGATTCTAAGATAGTATTAAAACTCATGGATCACATTCTCTGAGATATTCTAATGAAAAGATATAAACCTCAACTCAGAGTTGGATATTACCTTCATTTACTGATAAAATTACATAATCACTGAAATTTATTGAATGAAAGAGGAAATGAGAGAAACAAACTAACCTTTGCACACACTGGGAAAAGATTTCAAGGGAAAAAGATACAAATGTAGAGAGACTCTAGCTCTCTATCCATCCATCCTCACAAAGTTTACTCTGATCATTCTTGAGAAAAATATGAATGTGTGATGAATGCAAAACACAAGTGATTAGCTTTGTGTAAATATGGTGATTCAAAAATAATATACTTTAACAACGTGTAAAATATGACAGCCAAATAATTTTATTTTTTCAAAATTATGCCTCTTAACTAAAATACTTCATGATGAAGATCATGAAACTAAAGATTATAAATGTTAAATTTTTTCAGGTTTTATTTTTCAAGTGCTCAGTATATGATACAAAATCTGGTCATGAAAATAGAAGATAAAATAAATTGATTTGTCTTCAAAAGTAATTTTGTTATATGAATGATCTCCACTTACCTCCTCAAAATTTCAAACTCTCTTGTATCTAGCTTTAGGGTGACTATTCGGGATTTTAACATGTAAATTTTCATGGAAATCAAACTGATTAAAATTCTAGGTGCACTCATGATCATATATTAAAAATTATTACTGTATTTAAACCCTATTTTAGCTACAAAAATAAGAAAAGTAATGCTAAATCTAAAACTCTTACAAACTTGTTTTTAGAGACAGACTGACATATTTATTCTTCTCTCTATCATTCTTAAAATGTACCAGAAAAATAGCATGCCTTTATTATGTACCCAAATAAACAGAACTCCTTTACTGAAGCCATTAAGAGAGAAATACATTTTTATGAATTACTTAGCAATATTTTGAATGGCTTATTTGTTAAAAGTCAAATAATTTTTTTAAATTTTTAACAAGCATTCATATTAATCTCAAACTGCCTCATATTGCCTTTAAGCTCGCTAGCATCTCAGTGACTATTAAAAATTACATTTAAGTTACACTTTTGCCTTTATACACATCCCATTATTATCTGAGCATATTTTGGGGGAAAGAAAGAAAATGTGATTTTGAGTTTGGAAAAAATGTCTCAGTTCTGAATACAATAGCTGTTGCCTAAACTTCCTAAAATTCTCTTCCCAGTCAAAATTCCCAGTTTTACCTGTTGTGTTTTGAAAATACACCTATACATATCAGGCATTAGTTTTATTTTTATTATCCTCAAAGTCAATGTGTAATTTAGCATTTGGAAATATATATGTATACAAATAGCTTATAATAGTTCCTCTAAAGCCAAAAAATCTGAATGTTTATATTATTTGCTTTTATTTGCATAGTAGACATATTTTCTTTAAAAAAATAATGATGTATATTCTACTTTAAGGATTGACTTAATTTTCACTTTTTATGCAGCCTGTAATGTACTACCACTTAAGTAGCACAGAAATGGGCAGAGTTTAAGTCCAAGAGTGTTAGTCTAAGGATCAGCATCCACTGTTCCTTGAGTCAAATGTCATGGAAAGATGTCAAGTGGATGCTTTTCTTGATAGATTAAAAAAAACTGACCAGAGACACCCACCTGATTCTCACCCACTCTCTCTATTCTCTTCTTATTTGACCTTGATGCCCTGAAGGGGATCATTAGCCAACATTCTTATTTAGGATTCAGAATGCATTTCCTATAACATTAATTATAAGTGGTAGTTGCATACAGTTGAATTAATATTATGATGTTTCATATACATTCTAGAGTAAGTGGATTTTTGTCTTCTGTCCTCAAACTTAATTACCATTCCTAGCATGTTTTTTTGGGGAAAGAATATCCAGGTTTTCCAATGACTTACAAATGATTAGAATAAAATCTACTAATAAATATGGAGCATTTGTATAAAAAATACAATTTGGCTTGCTTCTTATCCCTAAGAAATTTAAATTTACATGAAAATAACTGTATTAATTTTACATGCACATTTGTTACAAAAATCATACTTCATTGACACTCAACCACAATTCTGGACTTTGGGGGTCCCAATAATTAAAGTTTAAGAGTGAGCTGTAAACTTAACACAGAAGAAACTTTACTTACAGATTTTTAATGTATTATTTTCATATCAGTAGTGAAGTACTATAAGATTTTTATTTAAAAAGATAGCCAGATTAAAATTTCAGTTTTAAAACTTTTATTTTAAAATCCTGCTTATTTATATATCCCAAAGTGAAAAAGAAATTAATATTTGATGAGGCTTACTGATCTAAAGGGTAATATGCTACTTGGGTTGTACTTGAAATTAAAATTTGCTTATCATGCTTGAGAAATCTGCTTCATTCATTCAAGCCACTGTAAAGGAAGCAAAGTTCCCTTAACCATAATATTAAAGCATTCCATTATGCTTTCTACTAAGTTGCTTTGTCCTTTGAATCCTTGCTTATTTTAATTTATACTTTTAAAAGAAATTAAATTACTTAACTTGCATTAACCATCAGAAGCTTCAATATAGCTGAGCATGATATTGATTTGGGGGCATGTTTTTTACAAATGATGGTCACTATCAAAGGAAAGAATATCCAGGCAATCAATATTGAAGAAAGAATAAAAGAGTTTCGATAAATAAGAGAGATGATACATATTATTTCTCAAATATTTGAAATATCCAATAAGCTATTGTGAGGATAAGCCATAATCCCTGGAAATAGTGGCCACAGAAGGTTCTGGCAGTCTCTTGTAATACTGAATGTACTGTTGGATCACTACTGCAGAGAGACAGTTGTCTTGCTGCATTTTAGTGATCCGACACATTGCCAGAGAAATAAACAACTTTCCTAGCCAACAGAAATGCTGCCTACAGATTCTTGTTTTAGACCTTTGATTAAAAAAAAAAAAAAATGTGTGTTAAGTATGATGTTCTTACACTATTTTTATCAAAAAAGAAAAGCAAAATGAGAAAGTAATTAGATGTTAATATAAACTCTTAATGATATAAAAGAGAAAACAAAGTCTATTTCACTATTAAAATTTATATACACCTATTTGTATATAAGACACATGCATTTTTAGTTTTGAAAAACATCTTCCTATTTTATCTCAAAAATCAATGAAACTATATATTATAAGCAAACAACGCTATTTTTGAACAATCTTTTCAGAAGAGTTAATAATCTTACTTGAATATGTGCAATATTTTATGGATATTTTGGAAACCACAGGACTAACAGAAGGTCAAAACCACTATGCACCACTATAAATTTTTAGTTTTATCTAGAGCAACACCCTCATGCATTTTCTGCTCACACATTTCAAGGCTTAACAAATGCAGAAGAAATGACAAAATGGAGTCTTCTCCAAGACAAAACAAAATTCATAGGGGTCAGGATTTCCTTTTATCATATAAAAAATTCAATTGCTATGTGTATCTGAGTAGGTAACACACCTTCAAAAATAACGCTTATCACAAAGCACATTTCATAGACACCAACTTTGGCAGAAACCACTCCATGAAACTATTCATAAAACCAGTCTATCAAAAAACCATATTACAAAATCTATGGTGTTTTTCAACTCTGCAAAGGACACAACAGACCTGAAGCTCCTCTCTACCATTAATTTCTTCCACATACACTTGGCAAGGCAATGAGGAACGCCAAATTTTCTACTTAATTTCTGAAGAACATCACTCCCTTTAAAGACTAGATTTCTGAAATTTTAAACAATTAAAACATAAAAGTCACTCAAGGAAAGAAAGCCAAAAGCTTCACTTCAAAAATATAATACCTTTAACTAATAGATTCTTGTAAAGTCACATAAACACACACAAATATAGCTATATATATATAACATCTACGGTAACACAGCCAGTCTTGAAGCAATGACTTCAAATTTGATAACTAACTCACACCAAATTCTAGCTCAATTTAACTGCTTTCAGAACTATTATAGTCCACTTTGACCAAAAAATTGGGGACAGATTACAATAAGTCACTTAAAACATCAAACCAAAGGTCCATGTAACCTCAATGTGAAACACATCCAGCGCTCAGAATATGAAAACATGCTCGCACCTACCTTGGCCTTGTCCATTCCCCTGCTGACCCCAAAGGATCACAGTCATTATCAGCAGTCCTGGAGTCCATGTCCACATTCTTCTAGTGACACTTCCCTGTCTTCTGGCCATTGCATTTTAAATTCTGCATATTGAGAGGCATGGGTAATGAAAAGTATAGTAAATTACAACCTTAGAGAAATGTATTATCATTCTCATTCCATATCTAATATGCACTGTGTATTTACCAATCATCCTGCTTACAAGGAGATAATTTGAAAATCATGCTTCTATTTTGTGTTCTCACTATGATGATTAATATGAAAGCTCATTCATCTTGAACCTCATATTCTCAATACTCACTTGAAAACTTTTCACTATCAGTTTGCAAAAATAGGCCATTAAACCTATGAATGCTTAAAAAGGACTTCCAAAATAACTACTTGAGTACAGTTAAGCAAAAAATTGTATTTGGACACTATTTATAAGTAGTTATTTAAGTAAATTGATGTATTATGACACTGTACCATTTCTATGAACATATACAAATATGACTTTTCAATGCATTTATGTAAACATTGCATATATCATATCTCTGAAGTTCAGAGTAAAATGATACTCTAGTTAGTCAGCAACTTTAATGGCATAAAGAGATTCATCATGTACACAAAACTAATACTGTGTGCTTAAAATTGACAGTAAAATTAATTGTGGAAACCACAAAACATTTGCAATTCCAGTTCTGGATATACACACCATTGAAAGTCATACCCACATACAGATAATGATAAAACACACTGAAGTGTTCATTTTGATACTGTTTTTAGTACTAAAAATGCTTAACTACTCAAAGGAATATTATATGTTCATATAGCTGAATCATATACAGTAGCTAAGATGAATAGAGTTGTCACTTTTACCAAAATGGATCAATGGTCACTTTTACCAAAATGGATTAATGTTAAAAATAAAAACTTAAACAAAAATAGCAAGCTGCAAATTGATAGGTTCGATAATGCATATTTTATATATAAACATATATAAATATGATTTTAATGATAATACATGTTTACCTATGTTACATAATAAGCCATAAGAATGATAAACACCTTCTAAAATTAAGAAATTTCAATTTTAAAAGTTATACAGTCCTTAAGAAGAATCTTAAGAGAAGACTACCATTAAGTTCCAGTGTTTCCACAGTTAACAAAATATGAAGTTAAGTCAACTTAATGATTTCCTGAATAAACTCTATATTCAAAATGCTACATAATCATAATTCTAGTAAACTTGGAAGGGAATCTAGGCATCCAGAGCTTTTTCTTCTTCCTTTTTTATACATTAAGAAAAAGGATTTAATTCCTCCCTTTCCATTACTTTTAGACTCATAGTGTCAAAGCTAGAGGGAAATTTAGAACCAACTAATCCATCCTCCTCATTGGAAATAAACAAACAGGCCAAGAAGGTTGGGATGACATTTCCAAATCCACATGTAACAGGAGAATGATGATGGTGATAATAGTCTTAGTATTAAGAAATATTTTTTGAAAATTTATTTTCCCAGATTTTATTACTACTCTAATTGCCTTGCAACCCTAATCCCTTTTCATTCTCAAACAAATTCTATGAAATAAGAAATATTTCAACTGCCATTTCATATCTGAGAAAACAAAAGCTTAGAGAAAAGCTACACAATTCCCAAGTCATGCAATTAGTAGCTATTATGACTTGAGCCACAACAGGATGACTTCAGAAGCTATGCTCTGGACTAGTGATCACTATGCAGGAATTTACTTCTAGATCTCCCGACTAGGGTCCAGTAATCATTCCAAAGAGGATGCTGAGAAGAAGAAAAGGAAATAACTTACAAATATAATCTCATGTACTTATCCCAAATATATACCTTCAAATTGGAAATCATTAAAACACAAGACAACTGAGCTATCACAGTTAAAAAAGCACCAGTCCTTTCCAGAGCAATGTGGGGTGCCCAGAGCAAATCTCAACACCTTCCCAATACACCTTAGCATTACTGAAGAATGAGATGAACAATATTACAAAAGAGCAGTTGTGATGCCTGATTATTTGTTTAGGAGGCAAGGATCAGAGTAAGAGGTTATCATCTAAAACCAATCTTAATGGTATCCATCTAGAATGCATCTCTCTCTCTATATATATATACGTGTGTGTATATATATATGTGTATGTATATATATGTTTACATATAAACACACACATGTGCACATGTGCAAACACACAGAGACTTATAACCACCATTTGATAGTTCTTTGTCTGCTTCTAATCATCAGGTAATAATTTTTATCTGGTAGCAATAATGTCAAAATTCACATTTAAATCATCATTTATTCTACACAGAATTGAAGCAGCATGTGAAAAATCTTAAAATACTCCTCAAGAAGGATTGGCATATAAAACACCAGTTCCATTATATATTTTAGTAAAATTTTCAAGAACAGATGGCTTTCAAATTGTTATTATAATCAAAAGAAAATGTAACCTTCCTCTCCAATTTGATGTTTATAGAAAACTAATATATCATAAATGCCAAGTTTCTATGATATATTATCTATATGCTGTTCTTGTTCTATAAATATGAAAAATCATAACTTTCTAAGAAACTTTTATATTAATTAACAACTGTGCTCACATAGGATCAAACCAATCCATCTTTTTAATTCTTTTCAGAGAAAAACAAAGTAACTAGAAAAGAGGTATGCTTGATAAGCTAGAAAATAAAGCTATCATATACCATAAAACATGCAATGGACTTCTCAATCCTTTTTGGAACATCTTTTCGTGCCTGTGAATAATAACTAACTGAAAAGTAGTTACTTTACTTTATGAACTTTCCCTTGTAACTGTTATTCTTTAAGGATGTGAATAAGTCCTAAAACATGAATAGTTGGATCCATTATGCTTTTATGGCCATTAAATAAATGTGGGATTCAGTGAGCAGAGAAGCAGAGCTTAGGACTTCAGGTCGGTAATGACTATATAAATACACCTTCACTCAGTAGTTCTCATCTTGCTCTATTAACGCTGAAAGTCACCAAAGAAAAGAAAATAGATCTCAAGAATGTATAGTGTATTATATCTTGTCATACATAATAGCAAAATTACTGGGTTGGCCACAAAGTTCCATAAGATGTTATGGGAAAACCCACTTGAACTTTGTGGCTAACCCAACAGTTTGGATATGCAAGGATTTGTAGCAAACAGCATTAGGAGACAGGGTCATGGAGTGCTGTAGCTCCACAGACTCTCTCCAGATTGTGCTGCGTCCGATGGAGCACACACTCATATCACCTGGTTTGAGGCTTGCTTTCAGATCTAGAGCTGTTAACTAGGAAGGAGGGACTTGAGTTAATAAGACTGTTCTGCTACAGAACACCTAACATCAATGCAAGTGGAAGCGTCTAGGCATCAGGGCCACTTTGGTTACCACTTTGGTTTATATCTGCATCTAACTACTAAATATTATTATATGTATGCCCTCTCCAGTCATTCTACTTCTTGTGTGGATCTTTTTGGTGTTTTCTTCCTCCCTAGCCAGCAGACCCAACCAACCAGTCTTGGTTTTATGCATATGTGTCTATTTTTGTAACCAGACAGGTAATGCCTTCAGATTTGCTGCTTCATTATGACATATAGAGTGGTTCTAGTCAGCTTCTAGAATAATTTTTCACCAACTCCCTTAAAGAAAATTCTTTATTGGAAAAAGAGGTTTCCTTGCAAGTCCCCCCTCCTGGCAACAGATTTCTTTATTGAAGCGACTCAATGAGCACTGAGATGAGCCGATGAGCCTACAGGCTGATTTTTTTTTTGCTCAACTTCTCTATTAGAAAGCAACCTCTCTGGTCACCCTTTTAAAACTAAAGAATCAAAGAATCAAGTGGGATGAGGAAGTGACCATGGCTCATAGGTTATCAGTTCTTCTCAGCATATTATTGGAACACAAGCTAAGCCAGAAAAACAGCAGAGCCCATTACAGATCTCGAGTTCCAGTTATTAACATTGATTTTTTTTCAATGGGAAATTTTCATTAGAAGCCAGCACATGACTTACATTCAGTAATAACTTAGAGTGAGACATATATTGAAGCCTCACTTTGACACTGTCCTTGGTTTAAATGCCATAGTCATTTTTAAAAGGGGTCTTTTTGACCTTAGTAAATTCTCAAAGGTAGAAGTTATCTCCGTCCAAACTATACCTGGCATTCAATAGTGGCAAAGTCTTCTATAAGCCCAATAAGTAGTACAATTTATATAAATTATATATATACAGATACAGTCCATGGATACATTTATATTTATTTTATTTTTCAATAGGACAAAACTTGGGAGCTGAAAATATTACCCTAGGTCACCATGCTTTAGAATAGAGAGTCCAGACAATGAAAAGCCACTGGGTTGCTGACCCCCTTTAATATCTTTGACAAATTAATTAATCTCTTTAAGATTCAGTCTCCAAGATATGTGACAAATAAATATATCTCTAAAATTCCTGTAATCTATAAAGTATGAAAATTCTACTATGTCATTGGTTCAAGGGAAACAGATAAATCACTTGCCAATTGGCATTATGAAAAATCAGACATATCAAAATGCAACATAGAAGGCACTTCTGTCCTGTGGTTCATGAGCACTGTGCTCAAGAATAATCCAGGATGCTGCTAAAATGTACATGCCTAAGGCATCACTGTGGGCATGCTGAATCAGAACCCAAGAGGTAAGCCCTGGGAATATGCACTGTAATAAATCCTCCAAGTGGTTATTTTTAATCATAAAATTGGGAATAACTAGCTTACACCATGATACTTTAAAATTAAGGATAAATAGATTTCATAGAAATCTACAGGTTTGTTTTTTTTTTTCTAATCTTAAAGGCTGACTTTTCAGTGAAATAGTGAATATGAGGAAAAGACCTAAGACAAATTTAGCAGTAATCACCCTAACATTTGAGAGTCCAAGAGAGTCACGTGTGTGCACGCTCAGTCTCTCAGTCGTATCTGGCTCTGTGCAGTCCCGTGGACTGTAGACTGCCAGGTTCCTCCGTCCATGGGATTTCCCAGGCAAGAACACTGGAGTGGGTTGCCATTTCCTTCCCCAGAAGACCTTCCCGCCCCTAGGTCTCCTGCATTGCAGGCATATTCTTTACCATCTGAGCCACTAGGGACTTAAAATCTCTCTGGATAGGAAGAGTGATTCATCTTCCTAACCTCCGTGGAATTACTGAAGCAGAATAAAATCATTCCTGGGTGTCCTGATATCCTCTCAAGTGACTTACAGAGGAATTATTCCTAGCCCAGATTTCCTGACCCACATCTCTCATTAAGATAGGGTGAGAAGCCTTTCAGCTTTGGAAACTACACGAAATAGTAGGCTGTGGACCCCACTGGATCTATCTAATCCACTCAACAAATATGTATCAGATATTATACAAGTTACTGAGCTACAATAGCAAACAATAACCACGGTCTCTGGGATTTTAGGGCTTGAATTCTAGAGAGAAAGTCAGGGGCAGAAATCAAATCAAGCAAAAAGAAGAAATCATTGCCAGATATATTCACATGAAAAATCAAAGAACTCCAGTTTCATCTATCTCATTAGAACTGATTCAAATGTATTCTTTTTAATGGCTGAATAATATTCCATTGTGTATATGTACCTTATCCACTCATCTGCTGATGGGCATCTGGGTTGCTTCCATTGAAGTAAGAAAGATAAAGACCAATACAGTATACTAACACATATATATGGAATTTTAAAAGATGGTAACGATAACCCTATATGCAAAACAGAAAAAGAGACACAGATGTATAGAACAGACTTCTGGACTCTGTGGGAGAAGGCGAGGGTGGGATGATCTGAGAGAATAGCATTGAAACATGTATATTATCAAGTGTGAAACAGATCGCCAGTCCAGGTTGGATGCATGAGACAAGTGCTCAGGGCTGGTGCCCTGGGAAGACCCAGAGGGATGGGATGGGGAGGGAGGTGGGAGGGGGGATCGGGATGGGGAACACATGTAAATCCATGGCTGATTCATGTCAATGTATGGCAAAAACCACTACAATATTGTAAAGTAATTAGCCTCCAACCAATAAAAATAAATGAAAAAAAAAAAAAAGAAAAATCAAAGAACTGAAAAGCCAATAAGGGTATTGGGGGAACATCAGATAGTTTACTTTAAACACTTCTTTCAGGTAACAGTATGTAGGCTTAGACACGAAAATGAGAGCTAGCTTTGCATACAGTGAGAAAGTCTTTCAGGAAGGAAAAAACAGAATATCTAAGCACCCCGATATGAGGAGACTCTTAATATGTAGAAGGAGTGGAGTATATGAATCTTTTTTGATTGGAGTGAAGCACAAAGAAAGATTGATGAGACATAACTAAAAGATATGATATGACATTAGAAAGGCTTTATTTTTAATGGCAGAGAATGTAGGCTTTAGTACAGATACACTGAAAAAGTAGAGAGAGGTATGAACTGATAGACATTTTAAGAGATTACTCTGGTTTCTGTGTAGCACAGGGAGTTAATATGAAATTAAGTAGACTAATGGTGAGGCTAGGATAATGAAGTAAGAAAAGATCTGGGTTTCTCCAATGGCTCAGCAGTAAAGAATCTGCCTGCAATGCAGGAGACATACATTTGATCCCTAGTCAGGAAGATCCCCTGGAGAAGGAAATGGCAATCCTCCAGTAGTCTTGCCTGGGAAATTCCATGGACAGAGGAGCCTGATGGGCTACAGTCCATGGGGTCGCAAAGAGTCAGAAACAACTTAGTTACTAAACAACAACAATAAAAATATCTGGATCTGGCTAGACTGGAAACAAATAAAGTGGAAAAAATTCTGGATATATTTAGAACCAAAATATTTTTAATGAATGTTAGATTATCATAGGAAAAAAGGAAGAGGACACAAAAATGACCCATAAGCTCATGGCTCAATTATCTGAATGGTTGGTGATGACATTTACTAGGACATGTTTCTCTTGAATTATTCACGTGCAATTGTCAAGACAGGCATGCCCTCTCAGAGGAAAGGTCTGGGCCAGACTCAACAATCAGAAATCAGTAGCTCTTGAGTATAGAAATGGTGTGCAGTGCTTAGGGAGATTGTGTATGGAGAGAGCAGAGTGATTAGGATGGAGCCCAAAGAAATATCAGTATTTAAAGGTTACAAGGGGGGATATAAACAAAAAATACTAGCCTGTCCTATTAATAGTGGGGAAGTTGAGTTCATGATATTCACAAGAGAGTGATGAACCATAACATCTAAAATTTTTAAATGTGGCAACTGAAGACAGGGGAGCAGTGACAGATTAGGAGGGAATGGCAAAAGCTGTGGCCTAGGGTGAGTGTCAGTGCAGATAAAGAATTGCAGGAATGATGATAACTGAGCAAACGAGTCAGAAGCGGAATGATGTCCAGAAGGTGGGCTACGTGCCATCAAGACATTGGGGGTACATTTACTGTTATAGGAATGATCGCAGATTTGATCATGAGAGGGGTAACTGAAGTGGAAATTTGAAAAAA
This sequence comes from Cervus elaphus, assembly GCF_910594005.1. Taxonomy (NCBI): domain Eukaryota; kingdom Metazoa; phylum Chordata; class Mammalia; order Artiodactyla; family Cervidae; genus Cervus; species Cervus elaphus. Next base: position 23,924,744 of record NC_057845.1, on the reverse strand, counting down.
GCAATGAAGATAAGGACATCAAGAAAGAGAAAAAATGGAGGATTTCAATGGTCCTTCCTTGCAGATGTTGAAGTCACTAAAAATGACAAGATGATTTGGCTGAAGAAGATTTCAGTGAGGACCTAAAGCCTTACATAAATGACAAGAGTGACCAAGAGGTCTGCTGAGGTCAACAATACAAAAAGAGCATGACTTCTATTTCCAAAGCATTTGCATTTTAGAGGAAGAGTGTGATTTGCAAGAGGCAGATAAAATAGTAATCTGGAAGTCATACTAGGAAGCAAGAATAACTTCTGGGTGAAAGGTATGTGGAGATGAGAAAAGGCTGACTCTCAACTGATGGAGACTATAGAAAAGTCTTCCCTTGGTGTCAATTTTAAGAAAATTAAAAAGGCACTATAGAACTTAACAATAGTCATTTTTACAGTTTTCAGTAGCTTAGTAAATACACACAATGTAAAATTTAGATTGAACACAAAGGTGTAGCAAAATCCAGTGGCACAGAATCTTTTCAAAATCTCCCAAACCAGATAACTCATTGTTCTTCCAAATTTCTTCTTGTACTACAAAATTTACTTCATCTTATTCAATGAATAGTACTGGTCCAGTAAAATGCATACACACATACACACTCAAGTGTACATATATGTCTTATCCATTTGTAGATCATATTTGAAGCTATATTCAAAGTTCTCATTCCATAACCTGCAAGCATTGAGATTTTTGAAAAACTGGCACATATCTTTTATAAAATAAGTTATAGTGAGTAGAGTGAAAAAGATAAAGAGTTCAGCTTTGGAAGCAGATTCTGCTGAGTCATACTTGCACCAATGGCATGGAATCAAGAAGTAACCCAGGGCTGGCAGAGTCTTTTAAAGGTAGTGAAAGTCACCTTTCTACGAAGCTCAATTCTAGATTTCCTGGCCAAAACATAGCATCTGGATGAGAGTTTGCTGACTCAAATTAGATTTTGTGAAGATGAAATAGATACTTGTCAAAATAAGAGATCTATTTAGGGAGACACAGGCAGGTATAATTTTTGTCCTATTGGATAGGTATATACTTACTTTCTACAAAAATAGCTTGCTGTTTTTTCCTAGAAAGAGCTAAATTAAAAAGAAAAACACATGGAAAAGCTATGACATATATGGCATATATAGTTATATATTTTATTTATCATAAATATATAATCATATGATATATATCATATATATAACACACACATATACATGTGTCTAGATGCATGTGTGTGTGTGTGTTGGAATTGCTATAGATCTTCAGCCATTCCACTATCTTAACGACAAACTCCAAACAAGACAAATACATAGTATTTTACTTCAGGACAAGTTACAATGAGTAGAAAAATTAGGATATGTAAAATCAATGTAGTGTGTCCCTTGCTTTCCATAAATTAGAATTTCTAGAGTTTAAAAGTCTTAAGAATTTGATTTCTCAAGTTATATGTAGCCATCATGGCATTTGAGAAACTCCACAAAACACTTTGTCCATGTGGATTTGAAAAAGGAAAGAGAAAACGATTCTGTCTTTTGCTCTGTATTCCACGTGAAACACATATTTTGTTCTCCATGCTAGCGTTAGCTAGTAATTATCCACGACTCTTTGAGGAAAAGGCAGTTTGATGAACAATAGTATTAAAGTTAAGAAACCTGGTATGCCGAGTTATTAATTGTGTAAGTGACCTTGCAATAGTTACTTAACCTAACATTAAATCTCTTTAGTGGTAAATCGAAGGGGATGAATTTACCCCACAGATTACATTTATGTTGATTTTAATAGATTTATCCTACTAAACAATAAATTTAACAGCATAGAACTTTTTATATACTTCACTATTTCACAGGACTCCTATTTTCTTTTTCAATCTCAAGAAATGCAGAGAAATAAAAATGGATGCCCTTCTAATGCAGGGGGAAATATATGAACTAATAAAGTTATTTATAATTCACTACACTATAACTTATTATAATGTAAAATAATTTCTTATAATTTATAAATTAAAATTAACTAATTAATGAACACATCAAAACCAAGCTGTTCATAAAGTTATAATCTGATTAGAAGATCTTGATGTGGAACGAGAAAGGAGAATGATCCCCCTTCCATTCCTATCTTCCAGCTGCTGCAATGCCTTAAAGTTTTATTTATACTCACAAATACAATCTTATTTATGAAACTTAACCATAAATGAGAAGTCAGGACTATTTCTCAATAAAAGTGCTAGAGAATAATAAATGCATTTCTGGTCAAGGCACTGGGATTCTGGAAACAATCATTTTCCTAGTGAGGCACAGGAATTGTTATTAGAAAAAACTTAGTGTATAATATTTGCCAAGTTCAATTCAGCTTCATTTTAAGGGCATTCTACTATTAGGGCCAAGTATAATGACTCAAATTAATGAACTTAAAAATTGCTTTACAATGTTTTATGGAGACCTTTCAAGTCATACTCTGAGATTTATCACTGAAATTGTTATCGAATTCAATTTACTGCCAAGATTTAATCAGACTAATCAACTACCTTAAACTGTGGAACATACCATTTCTTACAAACACCTTAAAAACTTTTCAGTGCTTCAAACCTAGAAGATGAGCTTTTCATAATGTGTTAGAGAAAATGAACTTTATTTAACATTTAGAGAAAATTTTAACAAAGATGACTTGGGAACTTAAGGAACATTTTTCAAAAAAACTTTTCAGAGGGAATTAAATTACTGAAAAATAATTTCAGTTTATGAACTTTACAGAATTACCCAGAAAATAAAAAGTGAAAAAAAGTGAAGTCATTCAGTCATGTCCTACTCTTTGCAACCCCATGGACAGAGGAGCCTGCACCAGGCTCCTGTCCATGGGATTTTCCAGGCAAGAGTACTGGAGTGGGTTGCCATTTCCTTCTCCAGGGGATCTTCCTGACCCAGGGATCGAACTCAGGTCTCCTCCATTATAGACAGATGCTTTACTGTCTGAGCCACACCCCAAAAATATAAGGTCATTATAAAACTTTATGTAAATTAATTTTTGTCATAAAGTTGTGTTAATGATTTCAACCATATATCTTGCCTATTATAGGGATATGATAAGAGTTTCATTTCTTAGCTGTCACATCCTCTATTCTCTGGATGAACTCTCCACAGATTTAATGATCAACATACATCAGATTTGTTTTCTGGTTTCCTGTGAGCAGTTTACAAAATATGTTTTTAAATCAAGCCCAAATGTACATTATATTTGAAAGTTTTCATCAAAAGGGACATTCTTTGAGTTGTAAGAAAATATGATTAATTTAGTAATCCATTATCCAGTTAGAGATCTTGAGTGAATGCAATCTTTCATAACCTCACTTCCTTTAATCCTGGCTCTCATTCTGTCAGGTATCAACAATTTTTCAACTTTGCCCCTCACTAGAAGCTTCTCTACCTCTGTTGTCATATTTTTCATGTCTCCACCACTAGACGATGTCTGTATTATTTAACATAATGCCCCATAAATAAATGGTTGGTGAATTTATTACTAGAATGAGTGGTTTCTAGTAATAGAAACTGGATTACCAATGGCTATTGCCTTATATCCTGATTTTCAATTCAAATAAGTCAGGTCGCTTTTACAACCCTAACCCTCTTTGTGAGTACTGGTCCAATGGTTCTGACTCATGGCACTCTTAAATTAAAATTGTTAACATAGTTCCAGAAAGATTATGGTTCTTCCACTACAACATTTGATGCACCATCTAAGCATTATATAGTTGGAGAACACTTTATGACTGGCTATATTAGTCTTCAGATGACACTCCTTTTTTGGCTCATATAGTGTTTACATATGTTATCTTTCATAAATAGGATAGTTCATCCCTAAAATTCTCATTATTCTGATATAAAGGATTTTCTCAAGAAAATTGATTCCCAGATATTTCTTGGAATGCTAACTCAATTCAGTACACCATTTTGAGCAAAATAAATAAATAAGAAAAGTGTGATTCCTAGCTTCTTATTCCTGCTGTAACCAAAACCTCAGTGGCTTAAAATGACAACACAAATTTATTTTCTTAAAGTTCTGGTGGTCAGAAGTCCAAAATGGATCTCACTGGGCTAAAATCAAATCTTTCTCAGGACTGTGATTTTTGCTGTTGTTGTTTTTTTCTGGAGTTATTATTCTTAAGGCCAGTTCATCTCTTGAATCCCAACCCCAGCCTCTGTATACAAAATGTATTGATCACTCCAACCTCTGCTTCAGATATTCCATCTCTTTCTCTCAGTCTTCATCTCATAGGATCCCTTGTTCTTACATTAGCTCACACAGATAATTCAGGATAATCTCTCCCATTTTAAAGTCAGATTGTTAAATCTCTGTATCATATGACTGAATCCCTTCACTGTTCATCTGAAACTATCACAACACTGTTAATCAGCTCTACTCCAATACAAAATAAAAAGTTTAAAAAAAATTTAAAAATTTCCATGAATTCCATCCTCATTCCATTTCCATTAACTACTCCTTGCCATGTAACAAGCATTGCAGGCAGATTCTTTACCTGCTGAGCCACTGGGAAAGCCCAACATATTTACAGGTTCTAGATATTGGAAGGCTATTATTCTACCCAACACACTAAGAAATTAGGGAAAGAAAGATAAAATTATGTGTAATGTACTATGAATTCTGGCAATAAAATATAACAATATATTTTATAAAGATCTCTACATAAGCTATTTTTAAATGTTTTATCTAGTAGATAATTGATTAAATTTGGTATATTCTAGAAGAAAACCTAGCTGATAAATGTCTGTGTAGTCAAAGCTATGATTCTTCCAGTAGTCACGTATGATGTGGGAATTGGACAATAAAGAAGATTGAGCGCCTAAGAATTGGTGTTTTCAAACTGTGCTGCTGGAGAAGACTCTTGAGAGTCCCTTGGACAGCAAGGAGATCAAACCACTCAATCCTAAAGGGAATCAACCCTGAATATTCATTGGAATGACCCATGCTGAGGCTGAAGCTCCAGTACTTTGGCCACTTGATGGAAAGAGCTGACTCACTAGTAAAGACCCTGATGTTGGGAAAGACTGAAGGCAGGAGGAGAAGTGGGCAACAGAGGATAAGATGGTTGTTTGACTCAAAAAGCATGAGTTTGACCAAACTCGGGAGATAGTGAAGGACCGAGAAATCTGCCATGCTGCAGTCCTTGGGGTCGCAAAGGGGCGGACATGACTTAGTGACTGAACAACAAGAAAAAAATTTCATATCCTTGATATTAACTCATCACACACAGTAGGTGGTCTTTTTAAAATGAAAAGGAATATTCAAGGCTCCCTGGACAATAGAAATGATCTACAGTTACTATGTCTCAAGAGGCCTGATTTCCATAAGTCAGACCTCTGACAGTATGCAGAGATGCCAAATTCCTTCCTGTCCGGACTCTGTCTCCCCAAGCTTAGCAATTGTCTTCACCCTCATGAGTTTGCATTGAGTGTTTTTCAGGTTTACCTTCATTAGTTTCTTTTCCCCAGCCTCTCCTTACTTTTTGCCTCTGAACTCAATTTTATTTCTTCTGTATTCCACATGTTCACACCCTTGATTTTACTTTGCTTTACAACGTTCTCTAGTTTTATGCATACGATTTACTCCCCACAGAAGCTGCTTTCTCTGCAGGACTTATCACCCCTGGTACACAGTGCTAATATCACCAAATTAGGCTCTGTCTGCAGCCTAGAATTCAGTATTTTCCCAATTTCTAGTCTAAATTAAATTTCATAGTTAAGTAGAGCCCCCATTTGAGGGAATAGTAGGATTTCTGCCCCTAAAAGTCTGTAATGTGCAGAAACACATTTGGAAACTAATTGACTTTTATGTACTGAAGCCAGATGCATTTCATGCCTATGTGTGCTTAGGGAAGCAAGTTCATCTCATATATCACAATAAGCATCTGTTCAACTACATCCCACTGCCGGATACTCATCACGCTTAGGCAACAAAACACTTAAGGAAATAAAAGCTCTTTCCAATAAAAAGGTACATCAAAAAGCTTTGTTTAAAAAGAAATCTTCCTTTATCAGTTAAGCCCTGAGTAGGAACTATTAAACACAATAACAAATTATTATTGAAATACAGTTTCTGATAAGGAAGTTTAGTTCTTATTCTCTGTAAGACTTAAAGAAAATGATGAGTGAGATTTCAACAGCAAAGGGTGTGTTCTGAGGTTCAAATATACCTTTGAAAATGCAGAAATTTAAAAGAATAGAAAATAAATTACATGATACAAACCTACAAATAGTTTCACAGATACATATATTTATAACATGAATAAATTCAAACTACAATTTCATTAAAATATTACATATATCTCTATATAAATGTTTGCACTGTTTTTTTTTACATTTTGTTTATGAACAACAGAAATTCTGATACATTTAGTGTTCATTCATATGAGGCTCTTGCTGCTTACTGCCAATACACCTTGCCTTGTTTTCTATTGCACTACTAATCTTTTTTATTGATTTCCTGAAACTATTTATATGTCAGATAAGTCAAATAAATTACAAGTACTTTTTACTGATTTGACATTTGCATTTTATAGCTACTCATATTGTCTTTTGAAATATATAAGTTTTCTATTTTGAAGTCCAACCCATCAATCTTTCTGTCTGTTTCTGTCTTTGATCAGGGCTATACTTAGGAAAGTAAAATTCCCCTTAAATTAGAAATGATATTTGCTTCCAAGGTTTTTTTATTTATATTTTGAGGAGTTTGATACTTACTCCGGAATTAATTTTCGTGAGCAATGCATTATAACTTTTTGCCACTAAAAAATACATATACCTAATTACTTCAAAATCATTTCATAATTTTTAAATAATTCTCCCACAGATCTGATACACTTTTATCATATATCAGATTTTAAGTTTATTGAGTTAAGTTCAAGCATAACAGACTTAGTTCTCTGCCATTATTTCCCCAAGGATGGATGGAGGAATTGCTAGCTTAAGTGGGTGAATAACATAACATGGTTTAAATAACATCTAAACTGCACACAGACTTTATTTTATTTTATTTTTTTTATTATTTTTTTAATTTTTTGTCATACATTGATATGAATCAGCCATAGATTTACACGTATTCCCCATCCCGATCCCCCCTCCCACCTCCCTCTCCACCCGATTCCTCTGGGTCTTCCCAGTGCACCAGGCCCGAGCACTTGTCTCATGCATCCCACCTGGGCTGGTGATCTGTTTCACCATAGATAATATACATGCTGTTCTTTTGAAATATCCCACCCTCACATTCTCCCACAGAGTTCAAAAGTCTGTTCTGTATTTCTGTGTCTCTTTTTCTGTTTTGCATATAGGGTTATCGTTACCATCTTTCTAAATTCCATATATATGTGCACACAGACTTTAATTTCTTGTTCTGAACTGTGTTTTAGCTTGCTCAATCTTTTGTCCTGCACATTTGCTTTCAAGGGTAGGGGCTTAATTTTTAATGACTGTATTTTCACTCCTTAAAATTGTGTTGGGTACTGAATAGGCGCTCAAAAAGTTTGGTTAATGGATATCTGATTTTTCATCATAGTGGTGCTACCACACACTTAATCATTTTAACTGGCTTTTCTCTGTCAAGGATAAAACATTCACAAAGTTTTGCACATGCACACTTTATAGTAGCATGCTGCCATCACAACATCCAAAAGGATGATATGATATGTGAATCCTAGAGGTCTGATCACAAAGAAAACCATAAATTTGAGGCAGAAAGAGGCAAAATATGAAAGATAAAACTACAAAATAAAATTTCTCTTTATTTTCTTTAGTTTATTACTGAAAAATGAGAAAAGTAATAGAAATAAAAATGAAAGCTTTCAATATATGTATATATTACAGGTACTCATTTTTATGATGAATACATATATATATGAATATGAATATATGTTAAATTATACACTATCTTTTTGTATTTATAATTTACACATATATGTATATGCATATAAAACAAAATTATTTGCAAAATAATTTCATTTCTATTAATTTTGTCAGCTAAAAATTAAAAAAAATTTAAACTCAATTATTCATTTGCAAGTGTTTTTAACCATTATTTATCATTTTATGACCACTTTTTTGATTCCTTATATTGCCATTGTGTGACTCAGTTCAGTTCAGTCACTTAGCCGTGTCCGACTCTTTGCGACACCATGAGCCGCAGCACGCCAGGCCTCCCTGTCCATCACCAACTCCCGAAGTCCACCCAAACTCATGTCCATTGAGTTGGTGATGCCATCCAACCATCTCATCCTCTGTCATCCCCTTCTCCTCCTGCCCTCAATCTTTCTCAGCATCAGGGTCTTTTCCAATGAGTCAGCTCTTTGCATCAGGTGGCCAAAGTATTGGAGTTTCAGCCTCAGCATCAGTTCTTCCAATGAACACCCAGGACTGATTTCCTTTAGGATAGACTGGTTGGATCTCCTTGCAGTCCAAGGGACTCTCAAGAGTCTTCAACACCACAGTTCAAAAGCAGCAGTTCTTTGGCAGTCAGTTTTCTTTATAGTTCAACTCTCACATCCATACCTACCACTGAAAAACCATAGCCTTGACTAGATGGACCTTTGTTGGCAAAGTAATGTCTCTGCTTTTTAATATGCTGTCTAGGTTGGTCAAAACTTTCCTTCCAAGGACTATTTTGCCATAATTTATATATATTTGAAACAGTAACCTTAAATTCACCCTTTGGCTAAGATATCTAAAATTGACTTTGTGTGCAAACACATACTCAACAAAGAAAGGTCAATTGTAGAAATATATATATATGTACACAACTAAAAGATTAAACAAAATGTTTGAGTAAAATTACCTGTATCCTTTTTCTGTCAATAAAATTGATACAGTAGATTCCTTGATAGTAAATCTTTACTTTCTGCTTGTTTCCAAGTAAACTTCCATACTGGTATAATACATTGATAATCTGATACTTCACCACCATAAATATAGAATGACCCCAAAAATAAAAAAAATAAACCAATCAGTGAGTTATAAATTAAAGTTGTCAGTATGGTACAGCAAGGTGAAAAAGGATGAAAACTTAAATTTTCAAGGCCAGTGAATAACAATACTGATGCTATATTCCATGCATCAATCACCATTACCACAGAGCTTTGATACCTATACTGCCAAATATTTCACCGACAGCCTTAATAGTGATTAATAGATGTGCCATAGTACTGAAACTGAAAGGAGACTCTGTAAACAAGTGATATTCAAAAGCAATTTAAAAACTTATTTCTACATCTGGAAATACTGCTTATCAATATTACCTAAGCAAATCTTGATTGCTGTACCTAATATTTAGCCAATGCAGTTTTACTGAATGATTTTCAGATTTTCCAAATGTAGCATGTGCATCACTGACTATGAGAGATCCACAGCAAATCTGATTGTAAACATTTTCAAGCAACGGTAGCAAAAGTACATTGCAGTGTTATTATCTCAGCCATAATCCTCAGCAGCAGCACCACTCATTTTTCTCTTCAGAGACTTGATGTTTAATCTCAATCAAGCTCCGCACACATACCTTCAGCAAGTACCCTTCAGCCTCGTCCTCCTACGAGAATGCAGTCTAAGAGCCCCTGTATGTAGGAGTTTTAGGGCCACCACTGAAAAGTGTACACTTGTTGCAGGTATTGCAAGGCCTCACTTTGCAAATTTAGAACTCAAAATACTGAAAACAAATGAATCCAATTTTCAAAAATTGTTTTATAGAACACTGTAAACTCTCTGAAATAAGTTACTCTTTAATTACATGACTCTTCATTCCAGCCTATCTGATCATGTTTTCTCATTTTTTCCCCCTTCATAGCCAAAACTAAAAACAGATTCATAGCTAAATTTCACTAATTGATTATTTCACAATAACTTTTCTCAGGATTTCTGATCCCCCTGCTATCTTGGTTCCATAAAACTCAAACATTTGAATGAGTTAATTTTTGTTTGAGAAGCCCTGACTCTATTCTTGGAAAAGGCATCATTTCTTCTAGAAGCTTTGCAATAGCAAATATCCATTAGGTCTGGTAATCAAACGAAATAGAAAATTCATCATATTATTTTAATATCAATTAATAATATCATCATTTACTATCCTCAAATCTAATGCTTCAGATAATAAATTTTCTACCCAGCGACAGTTGGTTGCACGAGCATCAAAAGGAAGACAATCAGCAGTCTATACCCACACCAAGACATGTCCACACACACTTGCTGCCACCGCCAAAGGAATGCCATATGTCCTCAGTGATGTGGGTGGACAAAGTAACAGTTGGCCTGCTAAAGAGGGCCATATGTACAAGGAGCCTAGCATGCCATCGTCTCTACTATGGCTGCTGAAAATTGAGTTAAAGTTCTTGCTCAGATGAATACATGGCTGGAGAAGATGCTTCTTCAATAGCAGCAAAAAACTATCGTACAGCTACTATATCTCTGGGCATGGAAACTAAAAATATGCCTGTGCATTACTCTTCTTCTTAAGACTTAAACATCAGCAGAGTTCCTTAGTTCAATCTCAACTTCCCTCAATAATGGATTTACATTTCCTTTTGAAGGGTAGATGGGCAGCCCCTTATCAAAAATGACCATTCACGATCAACCTTGTGCAATTCCATGTTACATAAACTTGTTTTATTTTTACTTGGGTCTCTATAAAATTATATTGTTTGATATTAAAAATATTAAAGACAACGAGAAACACTTAAAAACTTTAGTGTATTTGAGGACGTCTTGGTGGGTCATTGGTTAAGAAGCCATCTGCCAGTGCAGAGGACGCAGGTTCAATCCCTGGTCTCGGAAGATTCCACATGCTGTGGAGTAAGTAGGCCAGTGGGCCACAAGTACTGAAGCCCACACGCCCTAGAGCCTGTGCTCCACAACAAAAGAGGCCGCCACAATGAGGAACCAACGCACCGCAACTAGAGAATAGCCCCCACTGACCTCAAGTAGAGAAAGCCTGTGCAGAGCAACGGGCAAAACGCAGCCAAAAATAAATTAATAAATTAAATTGAAATTGAAAAAAAAAAAGATGTAAAAAAGCATTTGAACTAGAGTTTCTGGAATGCAAGGACAGAGAGCAATAAGGCAACAGTACATTCCATCTATGTTACTTTTACAAGGTAAAAGAGCAACATGGATTTTGGATGATTATAATCGCTAGCTTTGTATCTCAACAAGGGTTTTCTTTGGGATTTCCACCACTGCAAAGACCATTTAGCTATTATACTGATAATACAATTTATAGTTTTAAGGTCATTCTTAATACTGTGATCAGATAAGATAATTTACTTTTTGCTTAATGGCTTCTTTTTGACAAATGAGGGAGCTTTTAGGAAGGACCATGCTCCCCGCACAACAACCAGTAAAGCATGTCACATCCATTTACACATAATTTTAAGAAAAATGAAGGACAAACTTGTGAGGCAGCAGGAATTCATTTGCATTAAATTAATTTAAACAGGGCATTTCAAGTTCCCTTTGGCAACAATGGAATAGGGAGAAAAATGAATCCATCTCATGCAGTAATCCTCTTTCGAGTTACAGAAAGATTTGAAAGCTGACATGACCATCATTAAATTTCTCCTAGAGGTCTACAATTAGTGTATATAGCTCATAAGACAAAATATTCACAATGCAAATTTATGAACAGCACCAATTTTTATGAAACCACTGTCTGACATTCCCTGAAAATTACATCCTGAAAAGTTTTAAAAGAGAATCAAGCTTTCAGTGGTTTCTTTTGTGGGGATCTGGCTTTGTAAACAAGAGATAAACTTCCTAAGTAAGAACCATCAGAGTCTCTGCCCTATGTAATTTAAACCTAATTAATCCAGATGTTGCCCTTGATAGATTATGGATTTAATTAATAGTTTTAACCCTAGAAGTACAAATTACTAGAAGTCAGTAATTCCACTTACATTTTACTAATACTAGATTTAATAAATTAAAGGGTGTTTAACTGATTAGCATCTTTGTTAGGAAGATTCTCTATCAATATCTCCTAACAGATCTTTTAAAAAATCTCAAATACACATTGCTTTTCCCGTGGGGGAAGGAGGCACATTATTTTCAGGGTCTTCTGCTTGGGTGCTCAGTCATTACAATCGTGTCCGACTCTTTGTGACTCCAGTGGACTGTAGCCCACCAGGCTCCTCTGTCCATGAAATTCTCCAGGCAAGAATACTAGAGTGGGCTGCCATGCCTTCCTCCAGGGCATCTTCCCACCTCAGGGGATGAACCCGTGTCTCCTGCATTGCAGGCAGATTCTTTACTGCTGAGCCACCAGGGAAGCCCTTTGGGGTTTCAGGGCACAAAAATGTTACCCCCATCTGTGGTCGGCTGACTAAGAGACTCCAAGATGTCCTTCTCCTAATCCCCAGGCCCTAAGAATGTATTATCTTACATAATCAAAGAGAATTTGTAGATTTGAGTCAAGGACATTGAGAAGAGAAAATTGTCCTGCATCATCAGGTGAACACAACATAATCACAAGAGTTCTTGCAAGTGGGATGGAGAGAATTCAGAGCTCAGAGGAAGACGCACTGTAGAGGCAGAAATAAATACAGGGAAAATGCACTTTGAAAATGGAGGAAGGTGTCATAAACCAATGAATTCCGATGGCCACTGGAAGCAGAAAAAGGCAAGAAAAGGAAATCTCCCTTCAGAGCCTCAAGAAGGAGCAAGCCCTGCGAACGTCTTAACTTTAGCCCAGGGAAACTGATTTTGGATTCCGACCTCCCAACTCTAAGACAATAAATTTGTGTTGCTTGAAGTCATTACATTTGTGGTAATTTCTTAGATCAGCAGAAGGAAACTAACACACCAGTGTGATAAGCAAATGAAAGGAAAGAATGACGAAAAGGAGAGATCCTAGAAAAAAATGGGGCACTAAACTCAATAACAGAATTTATCTTGGCAACTTATTATATATTATTTATCTATATATTGATCCACATTACTAACATCATTATCATGACCATCTAGTCAATATGAATACACTAGTGTGTCTAATTTAGAGATGATTTTTTTTTTGCATTTCAGCCTTTCTATAATTCCATGCAGATAGGCCTTGTGCAACACTATATCTGATGAAGTTAATAACAAGAATCTTCCTACTTAGCAGACAAGGAACATCTGAAAGTAAATTCTATGAAGCCAAACTAGGGACGATACCTAGAGAATTCAAACACTTTTCAAGAACACTACCTAGGAGTAAGCTTGTGATGCTCTTTGCCAACAGAATCAAAGTTAATTTGAAAGATTTTAGAAACAATATTAAAAATATTGTATCCATTTTTCCCCTTATTAAAAATAAATAATTGTCCAAGTCTCCATTATATTTATGCTTATTGGATGAAGTCCAGACATGAACTATGCTACCACAAATAGAAAACCATTTAAATAGAAAAATCTCACTTATTGCTGACAGAATGACAGTACAAAACTGTCAAGGGTGCGAAGAATAAATGCTGTGTGGAATAAATATTTCCCTTTTCTTATCAAAACTGGTCCTGAAACCTAGCATGCTTCTCTTCAAAAGTTTAATCAAAGTAAAAATTGTAAAAATGCTTTATTCTACATTTCTAGAGCTTAATGATTACAGAACATCAGAAGAGAAGCAGGAGATGGGAATATCATGTGCAAGATGGACACGAAAGTTGAAAAGAAAAATATATAACTGTAAAAGAATATGTAGAAATATATCAACAGCAATATGTGAGAGGGCAGGAAAATACTTATTGAACATCTACCATGTGCTAAGTGTCTGGTATAAATGATTTTATTGAATCTCTTTAATATACCAATGAAAACTCTACAAAACAAGCATTTTATTAAATTTATAGATAAAGAAATCAGAATACAGAAGGGAAACTTGATCAGTGTCACACACATAGTAAAAGGTAGAAGTATGGTAGGTATCATGACATTAATAAAAATAGCAGCCGCACCCCTAAGTGGTCCTGAAACCTCACTAAGAAGTAAAACATGGACAAAGATCCTGTAAGTTAGGTACTGGTAATGTCCCACTTCAGAGAAGCAGCAACAGGAGGGAAGAGAGGCTACATTACTTTCAAGCTCACAGAGCTGGCAAGAGATGATTTCAAATTCAGGTGTGTAAGACATTTTATTACTCCAGTATCCATACACATTACTTTCAGGATTAGCTGAGCTAATTCTTGCTAAGCCTGAGTGTTTGACACTTCGTAAATGTGCTATAACTTATCCTTATTATTATTTAGTATGAGAATTGTTAAACTTATTCACTTGACTTCTGCAATTTCACTGCTCATTCATATCACAGTTCTCCAAGAAAAACTAAGTTAAACATATGCATCCGTTTGATTGCAATTTTTTTTTGGAGCTAAAGTAATACACAGCACATCACACTAAACTGACAGTTTAGTTTGGAAAAAAAAGGAAATTCTTCACTCAGTAAAAAACAATTGGCTTGTCCATTCCTATACCTACAATACAGTTCATTAAATGTATATTTGTATAAAACAGCATGATTTTCTATAATTCTTCATATGCTTTAACCATACACTTAAAGACTTGGTTCAACAAATTAGAATAATCCATGAATTACACATGACAAAATTTTTGTTCAGTGACTTCTGCTTTTCCTTTCCTATAATGTTGCCCATTTTAAGAATTAAAAATATGTGTTAAATTCAATATTCTAAGACCAATTTCTCTACCATCTCTTACCAAGTCATGAATAAAAGATGTTTGTCCAAAGTTACCTTGACATGTGAAACAATTGCATGAAAACTGTGGTTGCTAACTATGTCCACTGATCATATGTCTCTGTATTTTTCTGCCTTAAACCTCCCAAAATACTCATGCAACCAGTGTAATCACAAAGGGGGATCAGAGATGAAGATCATAATGAATATATATACACTAAAATTTAAATTTCAATCATCTCCATAGTATCTCGTGCCCCTTGAACTATTCATATTAAAACGAGCAACTAAGTGAATATTGGAGAAGAAAATGGCAACCCAATCCAGTATTCTTGGCTGGGAACTCTCATGGACAGAGGAGTCTGGTGGGCTGAAGTCCATGGGGTTGCAAAAGAGTCAGACACGACTTAGCAAATAAACAGCAAAACAGGTGAACATGGCCCTTTTAGGAAAGCAAAGTCCAAAAGGCTATTCACACTGTTACAAATTGTTATCCAATTTCTTGACCAGATGAGCATTACATATGTGAAATAAGAACTCACTTTCATAAATGCATGTTCATTATCCTCCGATAGCAGAATTTGTCACTGTTCCACACACACCTTCTCAGCACTCACTATTCCCATGCACAAGGCTCAAACAATACCAGGGAGACAGCCTGTGCTTAAGGCTTTCCAGAAATTCTACAGCATTAATGTCTCCCATGAACTTGGACAAACTCTGGGAGATAGTGAGGGACAGGGAGGCCTGGCATACTGCAGTCCATGGGGTCACAAAGAGTCAGACATGACTTAGCAACTTAACAACAATGTTCCTCAACACTATTTCTAGATCGGCTCTTAATCAATGATGAAGATTCATTGAAAAACTGCCCCATTCCCTTGTCCTGTACATAGTCAGTACTGGCATCCATAGTTCCCCAACGGGACTGAGTCCTATTATTCAT
Source organism: Cervus elaphus (assembly GCF_910594005.1). Classification (NCBI taxonomy): domain Eukaryota; kingdom Metazoa; phylum Chordata; class Mammalia; order Artiodactyla; family Cervidae; genus Cervus; species Cervus elaphus. The sequence continues at coordinate 23,909,076 of NC_057845.1, read as the reverse complement.
CTTATTTCCAGTTCCCTATATCATTCAGAAATGACTAGAAACTGACTAGATATTCTACTAAAAGGTGTATACAAATCTCTCTTGATCAAAAATGTTTGTAGATAACTATTTCTGAATAAGTATGTTCAATTGTACAATGCTCCTCATTTTTTCCTGAGGGATAAAATTATATATGTGTGTGTGTGTGTGTGTGTATCTCCTCTTATTCTGTCTCCATCCTTCCTTGCTCAGCTGTCTATCTGAAATTATTGCAAAGGAAGAGAAATAAGGCTTTTGTCAATACTCTCAAGGGATCTCTTTTCTCAGAAAGGTTAAGATGAAGGGAAGCCTCACACATACCCTTCTTGGGCTGCTCTCTGGGTTCTGAGAGAAGAGGACATCTAGAGATTCCAAAAAAAAAAAAAAATCATTTAAGCTATCCTTTTAGTGCCAGGACCTAAAGGGAACTGATCAGATGGTCAAGAGCCATAGAACTTATTATCCAGATCCATTCAAGATCATCTGAGCAATGAGTGTACTGGAATTCTGAAATCAGATATAAAGTAGTATACCACACCCTTAGTTCCCAAATTCAGCTATGAATGTTATGTGTGTGAAATGGAAAAAAAGTTTCAGAGTATATGAGACTTCAAGAAATTTCCTGTAAAGTATTTACGGTTTCTGCTCACTTTCTTCTCATATGCTTTAACTGTCTGTTGAGTGTGCCTCTACACACAAACACAACCCCTCCTTGGGGCAAAAACAATCTTTTTTTGAAACTCAAATGGGCTCTTTAGGGGCCAGTGTAGAGCAGATTTTTATCACTGAAGAATCAAAAGGATAAAGCTGAATCAAGGTTATAGGTTTTTTTCACTCCCACAAGTTATAGTGAGCTTACTTTGAACCACATCATATCAGACACCAAAGCTCTCATGACATATATAGCACGGGAAACATTTTATAAATGTGGTCACATATTAAAATATACAACCATTCAGTTCCTAACCCTCTTCTCATACATCCTATACTAGACATAGAATATCTCCCAGTGTTCTCAAGGTATCTTAAAGACTGTTCAACATCAAGTCTGGCAGTTTACTCTGAAAGAAAGCTGTAGCTATAGATTCAAATTCTCACTTTGCTGTTTTAAGATGCATCTAAATGTAGACAGTCTTCTATCTTGATTATAAGACATAAACTCTTCCCCAGAAAATTCTTAGTATAATACTGAGTTGGCCTTTCAATCCACTCTGTTAAGGAGGACACAAAGTCAGCTGTTAGGAGTTTTCATAGTTGCTTGAAGGTGAGGAGATTATAAGCACAATTCTGCAAATTAAAGCATCTTTTACATAAAAAGTGAAACCAGTCTTAATAAATAAGAAATAACAAGATATATTTTAAGATACTTTTACATAAGTAATATTCATGTATCACTATTGCAATAGTCTCAACTAAAAGCAGCTGTACATTTTTTTCAAGAACTGAATTTTTAGTTGAGTAGCTGAGGCTTAAATTCATGGTTTATAACATTATTATGTTATATAAATATAGAATATTTCTATTGTATTCTACATACAATATAGAAATTGTAGAAATTTGGGAAAATCAATCCCTCTATGTCACGGTTTCTTCACCTGAAAAATGGAACAAGCATTACTGTTCTAACTAAACTCTAGATGTTATTAGAAATGGAATACATATGAAAGGACCTGGCTTACAGTGGCAGACATCAAAAATAATATGTTAAATCCAGGTTGATATTAAGTTAAAAGAAGAGCAAAGTAAAATATTATACTTTAATTACTAAAACTTGAGATGCATATGTCTCAATGTGAAAAACCAGTAGGCTCTCATTTAAGTATAAAATGACACTGGCCCTTTTAGAAAATTTAGTAAATACTGGAAGATATTTAAATTTCATCCCCAAATTTGAGTTCTAATATTTATTTGCTAAATTTATAATTTGTATAATTCACTACTATCAAAATGCACAGTAGTCCACACGACTAATTGTATGCATACCAACTCTACTAAAAAGTATCCAGCAAGGCCCATGGAGTAAGTACTGAATCCAAAAACAAAAATAGCTACTCCAACCATCCAAAAGCAAAACGTTTAAAACACTCTTGTGGCCATGGCAATTATAAGATTATGCTCCTAGTAAGAATGGAGTAGCAACTGGCAACCCACTCCAGTTTCCTTGCCTGGGAAATCCCATGGACAGAGGAGCCTGGAGGGCAACAGCCCATAGAGTTGCAAAGAGTCAAACATGACTGAGCCTGTACCTAGTTATAAAGTAACTTTACACCAAATAAACTCATAACACATTTTAGGAGATTTGCTGCTCACACACACACACACACAAATTAGATTTTTTTTTAATGAAGCAAATGTGAAAAACATTAAGGGAGTTCTGTGGGAAATTTTACTAACTTTGTTCCCACAATTTCTTCATCACTCCCTTTCCCCAAAGTTCCTCCTTGGAAACAAACTCGCTCTCCTCTCAATGTGAACTCATCACTTTCCCATACATTTGCAGAATGAGAAATATATTACCTGTCAGTCAGACACTTAAAAGTTGTGATGTTAAAGAAATCCAAAATGTGAATAATTTGCAAACAAAGGATAAAGAAGAGATGAATGAACAACCATGACTATTAAGCTAAATTACCATCAGGCTTCAGAGCTCCTCTAGATAGCCTGAAGTTCCTAGCCTTTTAAGAAGCTTAGGGAGGATGGGGAGCCAAAGAATCTCCAGTTATTCAGAGGGCTACCCTCTGGTAAATCAGGGAAAAAGAAATCCCACTTTCCACTTAGAGGGCAAGGTTGCCTTGTCCCGTTGTGTACCCAGACCCCCTAAATCCACACCTTCCAAATCCTTTGACTTGGCTTGGAGAACAGATCTTGAGCCAAAAACGAGGAGGGACAGAAGGACAAAATGGGCTGCCAGCCAAACAAATGCCTGTTGAGAAGGCTCACATATAACGCGTGCATTTGGGGACATTTTTAAAGCCCACTCACTTCAGTTGAATTCCTCTAAACCTCCCCAACCTTGCCGGGAGGATCACAATCCCCCACCCCATCCCACCCCTCTGCACTGCCCATCCTCAGCCCTTGCGGCCAACGCTAAGATTAGTCTGTCCCTGACTTTAGGAAATACTGCAAAGCCCCCAGCGCTTGAGAAGCGGCCAAGCCTCGACAATTCGAAGCCTCTAGTTTCAGACCTTTCAGTAGATCTGCCTGCTTAACTCACCTGGAGTCAGGTCTAGACGGCAGCCTCCGCCCAGCGGGACTGGGAAACAGCCCGGGGAAGCTCAGCAGCGTCTGCCTGAGTGAGGCTGACAGGGGAGCTGAGCGTCTACCCCCGGACCTGCTGCTCAGGCTGCTCCGGGTTTTCTTCCACTCCCCACTCCGGAGCAGCCGTCCTTCCTCTCCTCTCCGCTCGCCTCCCCCGTCTGCCGCTACTGCACTCCGTCTTCCTGGCGGTGGCGCAGAGCGGAGTCCTGCCGCCTCCCGACTCCAGACACGCGAGCTGTCCGTGGTGCTAATCAGGAGGTTCCCAGCTCCTCCCGGGCAGACGGCGGGCGGTTAAGTCCCTCCTGCCTGACCCTGGAGTCCTAGGAGCCACAGAGATGTCTTCTGTGGCCACCGGAGAAATGGGCTGGAGGAGGCGACCAGCTGTACCCTCTGGCATCTAACCTTCCCTTGTCAGTTTAAATGATCAATAGCCTCAGAATTCTTCCTAAACATATCCAGTAATTCACATGTGCCAAAAAGTAAATGGGTGGTTTGAGGACTTATGTGCACTAATATTATTCTCTGTCCAGAGATGGTAAACTTGCCCAGATTCTGGGACTAAAAAGTCCAAAGAGTGGTTATTTTCACACAGGTGGGGTGTGATTGGGGGTTTCTAATCCAAACCAGCAATCTACTAGTCGTGACAATTCAGGATTCCTACAAAGGCAACTAACACCTATTAGATAGTGGGTTCTTTATTTAATAACCTCATTTCCATACAACTTAATCTTTGCCACAATTCTGTGGAGCACTATAAGCAACTCTATTTTGTATTTCAAAAATTAAGAGACTGAGTAATCTATCTGCTCAAGGAAGGTCTCAGAGACTCAGGGCATTCCCAGGTGGTCCAGCAGTTAGGACCCAGGCTCCAGTTTCATCCACAAGTTGTGAGGCATGGCTAAAAAAGAAAGAAAAAGGCCACAGATTCTAAGTTTCTGAGCCTAAATAAAACTGAAATTTTATGTCCCACAATTCATACCCTGTGTACAAGGTCTTGCATCATCTTAGATGACATTGTGTGATTGAACCAATAAAGATAATAGAACTATTAATATCAACAAATACACACCAGGAATCTGATGAATTTCCAGAATCATGGTGAGATTTATGAGTAGTCAAGTACTCCAAGCAACAACAGTTTAGATGCATGCTAATCATGATGATTACTTATAAAAGAATAACAGTCAGAATTAGGAAAGAGAAATGATATTCAATATCACTAGAATCAATTTTCAGTCACATGTGAGTTGGAAAAAAAGGTCAGATTATTGGCTTTTCCAAGAAGTCTAAAATGGGTATCACCCTTTTACAATAAAAAGCCTAGTAAAACAACAACACAGTCCAAGGAGTCAGACCCAACTGAGCAATTGAGCACACACACACACACCAACAACACACTTGTTTCCTATTAATAGGATGCAATTATTCATTAATATTAAATTTTAAAAAACAGAAATCATTCAACTAATCTTATATGAAAAATTCACTATCTATTCAGACTTCCAGCATATTAAACAGCATTGAAAACTAAATTTACTTAGATCTTCAGGTGATGCAGTGACAAAGAATCCACCTGCCGATCAGGAGACACAAGAGATTCAGGTTCAAACCCTGGGTCAGGAAGAAAATCTAGAGAAGGAAATAGCAATCCACTCCAGTATTATTGCCTGGAAAATTCCATGGACAGAGAAGCCTGGTGGGCTAGAGTCCATGGGGTCACAAAGAGTTGGATACGACTGAGCATACACACATACACACACATAGAATATATAATAATATATATTATTGGTGGAAAAAATATTAAGTAAATGAAGGAGAATCAGATTTTCTGTAACCAAATCCATCCTAATTATTCTGTGCTCCATTGTAGAAATTATTCAGGGTGGTCTTTATTTCTCCTTATTTTCAAGACAATTCAGAAATAAAGAGAGATGTAATTGGTTCACAGGGGGTGAGAAATTTTAAAGCACGTACATTAATGCCAATCAGTAATCAACTAATTAAGAATAAATTATGCTTATATAGAATCACAAAAGACTGATCAAGGTATGACTATCTGTATTCTATTTTATTCATATTAATACTACATCTAATTAAAACACAGAGATTAAATTGCCAACATCCACTGGATTATTGAAAAAGCAACAGAGTTCCAGAAAAATCTATTTCTGCTTTATTGACTATGCCAAAGCCTTTGACTGTGTGGATCACAATAAACTGGAAAATTCAGAAAGAGATGGGAAAACCAGACCACTTGATCTGCCTCTTGAGAAATCTGTATGCAGGTCAAGAAGCAACAGTTAAATCTGGACATGGAACAACAGACTAGTTCCAAATAGGAAAAGGAGTATGTCAAGGCTATATATGGTCCCCCTGATTATTTAACTTATATGCAGAGTACATCATGAGAAACGCTGGGCTGGATGAAGCACAAGCTGGAACCAAGATTGCCAGAAGAAATATCAAACTTCAGATATGCAGATGACACCACCCTTACGGCAGAAAGTGAAAAAGAACTAAAAAGTCTTTTGATGAAAGTGAAAGAGGAGAGTGGAAAAGTTTGCTTAAAGCTCAGCATTCAGAAAACGAAGATCATGGCATCCGGTCCCATCACTTCATGGCAAATAGATGGGGAAACAGTGGAAACAGTGGCTGACTTTATTTTTCTGGGCTCCAAAATCACTGCAGATGGTGACTACAGCCATGAAATTAAAAGATGCTTACTCCTTGGAAGGAAAGTTATGACCAACCTAGACAGCATATTAAAAAGCAGAGACATTACTTTGCCAACAAAGGTCCGTCTAGTCAAGGCTATGGTTTTTCCAGTAGTCATGTATGGATGTGAGAGTTGGACTATAAAGAAAGTTGAGTGCCAAAGAATTGATGCTTTTGAACTGTGGTATTGGTGAGGACTCTTGAGAGTTCCTTGGACTGCAAGGAGATCCAACCAGTCCATCCTAAAGGAAATCAGTCCTGAATATTCATTTGGACTGATGTTGAAGCTGAAACTCCAATACTTTGGTCACCTGATATGAAGAACTGACTCATTGGAAAAGACCCTGATGCTGCGAAAGATTGAGGGCAGGAGGAGAAGGGGACAACAGAGGAGGAGATGGTTGGATGACATCACCGACTCAATAGACAAGAGTTTGAGTAAACTCCGGGAGTTGGTGATGGACAGGGAGGCCTGGTGTGCTGCAGTTCATGGGGTCACAAAGAGTTGGACACAACTAAGTGACTGAACTAAACTGAACTGAATTAAAACAAAAAGATACTATGTACACTTACATTTTTCTCCTATTTATTTTGGCATAATAATGTCATAACTATCCTTCAATACTCAGTGCACAGGTACCCATAAATCTTTCTGATTTGTTTATTCAATGTAAATATTTCCCTCCTTTGAATGTTAACAACACTCTATTTCTTCTTTGCAATGCTTATTCTCAACTTTTTAGTTTTTTCCACATATAAACTATCAATCAGCATTGTATAAATAAGAGAACTTTTAATAAAATGGTTTGAATAGACATAAGATTTAGGTTAAATATTCATATACACACAAAAGCCTAGTTATTCTTCCTTAAAATCTTATGTGGATATATTTAATGTTCAAGTAGACAAAAACTTCTAAAGTAGAGGGGTTCTGTCCCCAAATTTTATGTTTTCCACATATTATCAATCTAAAGTCCTGAACCAGAGCTGAAAGCAAAGCATTTAGTTAAACTTAATCATTGTTTAATTTATGTAAAAAAATATGTACCTATGCTAATGTCTAAACCCTGTGTAAGATGTAGGGAGTTCAAACTTGATATGGTCTTTGACCTCACAGAATTTACAATATAGTAACGAAGAGTAACGAACAAATAATAATAAATGTATGCATTCTTACAGAATAAATGAAAAGTCCATCTGAACTCCTTGGCCAAGGCCATACATGAAAGTAAAAGAGCTGCCTGCCTAACAACACTAAAATCAACTCCCAAGAGGGACTCTCTGTTGAAATAGTACATCTCATTATGGAAATAATGAGAAAAATTAGTAACTCTGCAAATGACAGCACACAAGCATCTTTGTGTTTCCTGACCTTCTAGCTCCCTCAAAGGAAAAGACCACAAACCTTTCAACACTGCGGGCGGTATTAATCTTAGCATAGAGTACAATTTTTTTTTTCACATACCTTTTTCACATACTTCAATTTGTTGTTCTCTAAATTGGTTTTAACTTTGAGCTGAATCTAATCGATTTTCTAGTGAAAATATTTTGACACTGAACAACTGTCTCTGAGCCATTCCCATGTTTTATCTCATTTCTCTGACGCCTCTCTGCTTACGATGATAAAATTCCTTTTCTGCTTTTATTGGTAACCATCACATAGTAACACATTCATGCACTTTGGACTGGATAAGAGCTTCTGAGCCTTTACTTCTAAATCAGAAAAGGGACATCAGAGGGAACTAGGGGAAAGATGTTTGGAAGAATATCCTAGGGATTATCACATCATCTAAGATCAGAATATTTTGTTGGTGGTAGTGTTTTGTTTTATTGGGGTACAATTGATATATACCAACATGATAGTTTCAGGTATACAATAATTCAATATTTATACGTATTGAATATATATTGTATATATATGTAAATGATCACAAAAATCTAGTTCACTTCCACCACCATACACATTTTTTCTTGCAGTGAAGAACTTTTAACATTTACTGTTAGCAACTTTTCATTAAACAACACAGTATTACAAACTACGGGGCCTTCCTGGTGGCTCAGTGGTAAAGGACACACCTGCCAATGCAGGAGACACAGGTTCGATCCCTGGGTTGGGAAGATCCCCTGGAGAAGGAAATGGCAACCCACCCCAGTAATCTTGCCTGGGGAATCCCATGCTCAGAGCAGCCTGGGCAGTCTACAGTCCATGAAAATGAACATGACTGAGTGAATAAACAACAATAATTATAAACCATAGTCACCATGCTGTGCATTATATCTTTATGGCTTATTTATCTTATAACTGAAAGTTTGTACATTCTGCCTCCCTTACCCATTTTGCTTTTTGATCTTATTGAAATTTTAAAGAAGGGATCGGCAGCCAGGACCTAGGATGGCTGAGGAATCTCACAGCTGTTCATTATTTATGACCAAAATTTTCTCCTAAAATGGTTTTAATTTTTAAAATATCTTTTCATTTGTGTATAGGTGTTCATGAAGTGGAATTAAGGAAGGGAGTGTAAACTAGTGAGTAGTTGGGAGAAAAAAAATGTTTCACAAAAATAAAAAATGTTCTAAAAGATGTAAAGACTGTTCTGAATGAATTTTTAAAAACTCATAATTCATAACTCTATACATTGTCTATAGGCTTAAAGCATAACATAAAAATAAGGATAGCAGATAAATCAAGTGGTCTCTACTAGATCTGATTCTTAGAGTTTTCCATACCTCTTTATTTTCAATAAAAGAGACATGCATTTGCATCTCAGAAAACAACAGGCATTTTTTGATAGGAGAAAGAGGAATACACTTCAGTACTATGAAAGTGAGCTATTAGAACATACCATGGTTAACCATCTGCTTCACTCATAGGGTAAAATTTTTATCACTGGAGTCATGCTTTTGAATATACTAAAATCAAATTTATTTGGCAGAAGAATAGATACATCTTTAGGCTACTAAACAATTTGCTAAAACTTAGCATGCATTTATATACTTTTCTATTTACTTTATATGACAAATATGTTTGAGGTCTCTTCTTGCCTGGAGAATTCCCTGGACAGTGTAGCCTGATGGGCTACAGTCCATGGGGTCACAAACAGTCAGACATTACTGAGCAACTAACATTTTCACATACCGTTAAGGTGAGAGATAAATGCTAAATGGTGAAGATACATGGATTGGTATTTATATCCATGGTGGCTTAGTTGCTAAGTTGTGTCCGACTCATGCGACCCCATGGACTGTAGCCCATCAGGCTCCTCTGTCCATGGGATTCTCCAGGCAAGAATACTGGAGTGGGTGCCATTTCCTTCTCCAGGGGATCTTCCTGACCCAGGGATTGAACCCAAGTCTCCTGCTCTGCAGGCAGATTCTTTACCAACTGAGCTACCAAGGAATTCCCTATTTGTATCCTTAACTGTTTTATGTGAGAAATTGACAACACTTCCCCTTCTGACACAATTGTGACCTTCTTTATATGGAGATTTGCTACTGCACAAAGTGTGGTCTGTCTGTGGACCAACAATTTCAGCAGCCCCTGGAGCTTCTTAGAAACAATACCTACTGAACTAGGATTTGCATTTTTGACAAGACCCAAATGATTCACATACACATTTAAACTTCAGAAGCACTGTTTTACAATTCCCTTCATTTCAAATAGCATTGTCAAGGAAAGAATATACCACAATTATGAAGATAATAATGACAATATTAACAGTATAAGTAACATTTAGTAATCTTATAAATCTTAACAATCTGCTTCCAGATGCAGTTTTTTTTTAATGTAATACTTGCTATGATTCTAAGAAGTTGCTATTAATAACACTCACTAGACTGAGATTCACAAATTTTAAGTAATTTCCCCAAGGTCACAGAGCTAGTAAATCAAGCAAGGTTTTTAAAACTCGAGCTATGTCACTCCAAAACCAAAGCTCTGTTTACCTCATAGTTAATACATTTGCTTCCTCCTTCCATTTCCTGACTGTGGTTTCCCTTCTATTTCATTAATTTTATTTGTACATGACTGACTTTTTAAGCCTCTCCAATAATTTTTCAAACACAGTTTATAATAGATTAATAAGGGAAATACCAAATATCATCCCTGAGAAATTGTAATGAAGTAGCTCCAAAAATATTCAGGTACTAAAAGGAATCAGTGCAGGATTTTTTTTTCAGTACTTTTTCTCATAGTGTCCAGTTTAAAAGCAAGATAGTTTTTCCAAGTAGAATTTCCAACTTACATTTCTTAAATGGAATAGGATGATTAAAGTGACAAAAAAAAATCCATAAACAACCAAAAAGCTAAGAATAAGAATTGCTATATAAGAAAAAAATAAGCATAAAAATGCCATATGAATGACATCTATGAGAATCATGGGAATCGTATTTGGTGTTTAGAGTTGAGTTGTATCCTGCAGTATGATCACAAAGAAGTGTCCGTACGATTCACGGTGCACTTAGGACAATAAATCACTTCATTAGGCTTGGAGAAATGCAAAGATTTATAGTCTAGGAAAATCTTCCAGATATTCTCACTTGTTTCTTAGACTGAACCTCCCCCAATATTCCTCATTTCCTACAGGCAGGTGTAGACAAAAAGCACTGACTTTAAACCCAGCAATGACTGGGACTTCTGTGTAGTCGTCAGACATTTGAAAGGACAGATTGACTTCTAAAGAGGTAGAGTTGTGACCTTGGTCTCTTTGTTGGAGAAAAGTATTCCCCAGCCACACTGTATTTCTCCCAAAGCACCCTTGTGTTCCGTTTCCTTTATTGCTGGCTCATATCATATGATCCCCTCAGCCATTCTACCAGTTAATTTCTGAGGAACCTGCATAAACCCCTAAAAGAGACTGAGAAAAACACAGAATACTAAAACAGCATAAGTCCATGTGGTTCGTTAATATTTTTATGTTAAATTCAATATGCAAATAAAGATACTGCCATTTACCACCTAGAAGAGACCTTCTAGAATCTTAAAAGTCAAAGGCATTAAAAGACCTAACAGCTGGGACTTGTAAAAACTTTCTGATTAGAGATGAAGGAGATGAGGCCAGGGCACACTAAGAAATTGCCTGAGGTCACATAGCTAGCTAGAGCGCAGAAGAATTTTTTTTTTTCTCTACAACATGTATTATTTTTTTTTTAATCATCTCAATAATCTCCATATATTTCTAGTTCATAGTGGGGATACAATTTCCAACTCAGAAGCCTAATTTTCTCTATGAATTCCTTGATACCTCCAGCTTATGAATACCTTTAGGAGTATTACATGAAATAATGAGCAGCACTTGGATGAACTTTATGAGTTACACTTGGAAAAATTAAATCAGTGATTCAGAAACCTCAGAAACTAACAAACACCAGATAAGGTCAAATTATGTTTAAACTTCCATGTGACATAAACAACAATCCAGTCTCATTTGTATAGCAGTACTTTTTACTTTTGAAAAAAAGAATATCTTAATACACAAAATGTAAATACATAAAGAGGAGTGAAAAGAAGTAGAGATAACCAGGTGGAAAAACAGCACAGTGTCATCCTCAGATGATGATAACAGTATTCTTACCCTGATTAAACAGAAGAGTTTGATCATGGGCAGTGTCTTTACCAAGCTATACTGAAAATGGTATATTTTTAAAAGGCTTTTAGAGGAGATGGAAATGTTGTATTATGTATTCAGTAAAGTGCTATGGTAGTGTTTCTTAACTATCAGCTATTTTCAAAATTCCCATAATCTTTCTCTAGATGACAAAGTTACATAAATATGGAGGAAGAGTATCAGCCTTACAAAGGTGATAATAGAATTCTGTTTTCAAGTGTGAGATATTTCTAAGCTCACATTTGCTAATCACGTTGATGTGTTTTTAACTTCTTTTTCACTACCCCTGTCAAAGGGGCTAAAGCAATCCTTCATAAGAAGATGGCAGTTTTTCTTGCAGGCAAAGATTTTTTCACATAATACTCTAACAATTCCAGTTTCATTTTGCATGAAAAATATTTTTGTCATATATAGGGGCTTCGCTGGTGGTTCATACAGTGAAGAATACACCTGCAATGCAGGAGACTGGAGTTTGATCCCTGGATTGGGAAGCTTCCCTCGAGAAGGGAATGGCAACCCACTCCAGTATACTTGCCTGGAGAATTCCATGAACAGAGAAGCCTGGTGGGCTACAGCCCATGGGATCACAAAGAGTCAGGCACAACTGAGTGACCGACACTTTCACTTTTTCATACAATTACTGGCACTCTGGTTGCATATGTAATTCAGTTCAGTTCAGTTGCTCAGTCATGTCCAATTCTTTGCAACCCTATTGACCGCAGCACGCCAGGCTTCCCTGTCCATCACCAACTCCCAGAGTTTGCTCAAACTCATGTCCGTCGCAGCAGTGATGCCATCCAGCCATCTCATCCTTTGTCATCCCCTTCTCCTCCTGCCTTCAGTCTTACCCAGTGACAAGGTCTTTTCTAATGAGTCAGTTTTTTACACCAGGTGGCCAAATGATTGGAGCTTCAAATCAGCCCTTCCAATGAATATTCAGGACTTTTTTCCTTTAGGATTGACTGGTTTAATCTCCTTGCAGTCCAAGGGACTCTCCAATACCACAGTTTAAAAGCATAAATTCTTCGATGCTCAGCTTTCTTTATGGTCCAATTCTCACTCTGTTTATGGTACAATTCATACATGACTACTGGAAACACCATAGCTGTGACTATATGGGTATTTGTCAGCAAAGTAATGTCTCTGTTTTTTAATATGTTGTCTAGGTTGGTCATAGCTTTTCTTCCATGGAGCAAGCATCTTTTAATTTCATGGCTACAGTCACCATCTACAGTGATTTTAGAGTCCAAGAAAATAAAGTCTGTCACTGTTTTCATTGTTTCCCTATCTATTTGCCCTGCAGTGATGGGACTGGATGCCATGATCTTAGTTTCTTGAATGTTGAGTTTTAAGCCAGCTTAAAATTCAGCATATATAATTAAATGGACTGTATTTCAAATGACGTCTATTTGTAAATACTGTAAACTTTTGAACTTCCAATTAATATTATCTTCAGCAACAAAATTTTTTTCTGTATATTCAGCATTTGGAATACATCGCCTTGGTGTAAAATTCAGTAGCTAAATTTATAATTTTTGAATTGGGTTTTACATGAAGCTATGCAAAGTAAGCAAAGTTAAAAATGGAAGCAAATATCTACAACTGTCTGCGAGCAAGGAAGTATATAAAACATCTAAAATAATTGAAACTTTTTAAATAAATAATGTATTACCTGGTAAGGAAAACATCTCTTTGGCTTTCTAGATGATTTTGACAGGTTCCCAAGTTTATAGTTTCCGAGCTTCAGTCTGCTCATCTCTTTAATGCAACAACTGGACTGGGTACCACTTTATGTTCCATTCAACTCTGTAAAACTATCTGACAAAATTGCAATTGTACTCTTCTTCTCCACCTTGCTCCATACAATTGTCCCTCTTTCTGCGGTCCCTGTGCCCTTCCCATGAGCACAGACTGACTTTTCCAGAGAATTCTGCTGTCATGGAGTCATCTTATGAATGGTCCTCCCATGTACCTAGTTTCTCAACCCCAAACGCAAAGAATACTCACTTTTCATCCTTTCCTTTACCATCTTCCTACCTGTATACAGTCTGTAGTCCTACCATTTCAAACCTGAACTAGTGAACGAAACCTGTAACTTGTCTCTCTTGAATGCATTCAGCTTTAACTCTATATTAACCACTAGTCCAAACCACTGTCAACTCCTTAGTTCAACATAACAGTGGGTCCCTAACACATCTGCTCATTTCCACTCCCCTCCCTCATCTACAATCTATATGACAAAGAGAGAAATCATTTTTTTTAAAGTAACTTCATCATATCCCTGCCCTGGTTAAATCTTTCAGAAGCTTCCTAATGCTTGTGGGGGAAAAAATCACAGCCCACAACGGAGCCCCTAATCCTGTCTACAACCTCCTGGCATGCATCCTTCCCCTGTTTATTATGCTCCAGCCATACTGAGCTTCAGTTACCAATACACAGGTATTCTCCTGTCTCAGAGCTGTGGCAGGTGATTTTCCCATTTCCTAGAATTCCCTTGTCATTTTTTTGCCTTTCAGTCTGCAGCTTACATGTCATTTTCTCTAAATGGCCTTTCTGGATCCTACTTTATCTTGCTGCATTTTCAGTCTCCTTTTTTATCTCTATTGCATGTCCCTTCCTAGTAGGATTTTAATATGTAAATGTCCTATGTATTTATGTGAATACGGATCTCATTTAAGAGAGTCTTTTAAATAATATTTCCATATATCAGGGCTCTACTCCTTTGTCATCAACACTTAATCAACAGCGCTTGGCACAGGATCTGTACACAAATGTTTATTGACTAGGTAATGAGCTTCACATAGATAAAATCAAGTAAGCCATGGGGAACTGTAGACCTATTATTTTGTACTCATATGCTGAAGCTAAAAATAAGATTCAGGCTATATGAGAAAAATATACCCAACTATATTAGTATTAAAAATATTTGTTTTTCAGTACTATTTCAGGTTTGTTTTATACAGGAAACTGAAATGAATACTAAGTTCTGGAAGACTGTTAGGAAGTGTCCTTAAAATTAAAACCTCTAACCTAAATGTCCATCAACAGAGGAACAGATAAAGAAGATGTGGCACATATATACAATGGAATATTACTCAGTCATAAAAAGAAACAAAATTTGGGACATTTGCAGAGACATGGATGGACTTAGAACAGGTCAAAGAGAGTGAAGTAAGTCACAAAGAGAAAAACAGATATCATATATTAATGCATATATATGCAATCTAGAAAAATGGCATAGATAATCTTATGTGCAAAGCAGAAATGGGAATACAGATATAGAGAACAAATAGATGGATACCAAGGAGAAGGTGGGGTGGGAGAGACTGGAACTGACTCATATGCTATTGACACTATGGATAAAGTAAATAACTCATGAGAGCATACTGCCCAGCACGGGGAACTCTGCCTAAGGCACTGCGGTCACCTGAGGGGACAGGGTCCAAAGGGGAGGGGATACACGCATATGTAAGGCTGACTCATTTTGCTCTACAGGAGAAACCAGCAACATTGCAAAGTGACTATACTCCAATGCAAAATCATTTTTAAAAGATAAAAACCTGTAGAAGGGAAAAGCAGCGCGCAATACTGGAGAGACAGAGAAATGAAGAGTGACGCAATCTCAACTCAACCCTCATTCAAACTTGCAGGGAGTTCTAGAGCTGACATGAATCTTCAAAGGTGCCTGACTTGGGTTTAGAAGCGCGGGCCTTTAGACCCCTTACATAAATCAGTGGTAGGTGAAGGCTGCTCTAAGAAGGGACAGGATCATGGGTGAGTGGTGGCTATTAGCAGCCAAGGAAATTCTAAAAGATTCTTTATCCACAACATGCCAGGCAGTGGGGAAAATGAATCCTTCATTCATAAAGGGCATCAAATGCAAAATATCAGAATCCAGTCTAATCATACTATATTTCACATATTTGAGCCATAAATAAACAGAATAGGTGCTTCCTTTTGCCTACCAGTCATATTACCTCACAAATACAGCATCTGAAGAAAACAGTGGGGAATAAAATTCTGGGTGATGGCAGGAAGACTTTATTTTATTCCCAGAATGGACATTAAATATTCAGATAATAAACATAATGCATAGCTAAATCTCTGGACTATTTGCCCATCTAAAATTTCCAGAAACTCAGACAAGTTGTTTAAAGTCCCTTGAAGTTCTAATTTTCTAAAAGTACACTTATAGACATATTTTTATTTGCAATAAACTTAGTCAAATTGTTATCACTCCTTCAAAATATTTTATTTTTTGTAGCTACCCATCAACTACTAAAGGGGGAAAATACAACTCTTAATAATGGTGGTATTTTTTTAATAGAGCATCTTTCCCTGAGTCATACCATAAAGAACCAAAATAGTCACCAAATCAAGAAAAAAGAAAACCTTATTTAAACTTCCCAAATTGTGAGAAAACACAATCAACTTGGACAAACCTAAGAGGCAAAGCTGAATGCTGGAAACACTGCTAGTGTCCTCATTCTCTCTAGACACTCTTTAAAGATTCTTTATTTAATCTTGACATTTAATAAATTCACTAGAATTTTTCATAGAAGCTGTTTCTTGAGTTTTGTTTCAGATTCCTCAATGCCAGAAGGCAAACGAAAAGATGTCTACACAGTTTTACTGTGAGAACAAAAAACTCTATGCTCAGGGTGGTTGCCATTTACATATTTTGAGATGATGGGAAAACATTGCTTAATAAAAATAAAATTTTTTTCACATGACCTTCTCCTCTAAAAAGCCTACTTAAAGATAAGAACTAGACCAAAATAAGTAAATCACAAACAAAGGTGTTAGGGTAAAAGTATTGACATTAACATTGTACTAATAAATAGAATCGTCTTTTTGTAAAAGGACTACACTTAGGAGGAATAAAACAGGATGAAACTTAATACAGTCAAAAATCTACGATCAAGAGTTCAATATATATTTATGACTAAAGAAGAGGCAAAAAATAGATGTATAAGTATTCTTAATTTTATAAAATGTTGTATCATTCTTATGCTGGAACTTGAAACATATGTTTAAACATATAATTTACAAGTGGAAACAATCTAAGATTTTTTAACTCATTTCCTTTCAAATTACTGGGAAATGGCAAATAATATGGCATAGCAATGGAACAATACAGCTTTAATGGAATCAAAACAGAAAGAAAAAGCATTAAAAATAAAAAATGAACTCATATGCTAGAAGTTTGACAAAACTACCTATCATAACAAAAATGGGGGGAAAATGTACTCAAGAAAAAACAGACCAAGAATGTAAGTTATAATAACACACAAAGACAAATTATAACTATGTCCTGTGAACAATGTGTACCAAAGCAAAAAAATAAGATGACGGACAAAGATATACATAACCTGGAAAATACACAAAAGAAAGCAAAGACTGAAACAACAGTTTCAAAAAATTAATAATATTGAAAGATAAAATCCATAATAAACATAAAATAATAAATTTTATGTTCCAAGTAAGGCAGTGTTGAATGCATAAAACAAAAGAAATCTAGAAATACATGAAGTAAACAGGACAGTATAAATTTAATTCTCTAACAGATTAAGTAGAAAAATCAGAAATAATCCCTAAATAAAGGCATCACTAGTTAATATTAGTAGAAATGGAGTAGCCCTCATAGTCAATAAGAGTCCAAAATACTATACTTTGGTGTATTCTCAAAAACAACAGAATGATCTCTGTTTCCAAGTAAAACCATTCAACATCAGAATAATACAAGGCTATGCCCCAACTACTAATGCTGAAGAAACTTAAATTGAATGGTTCTATGAAGACCTACAAGCCCTTCTAGAATATACACCCAAAAAAGATGTCATTTTCATCATAGGGGACTGGAATGCAAAAGTAGGAAGTCAAGAGATACCTGGAGTAAAAGGCAATCTTGGCCCAGAAGTACAAAATGAAGCAGGTCAAAGGCTAACAGAGTTTTGCCAAGAGCACACACTGGTCGTAGCAAACACCTTCCAACAACACAAGAGACGACGGTACATGCAGTCATCAGCACGTGGTCAATACTAAAATCAGACATTATATTCTTTGCAGCTGAAGATGGAGAAGCTCTGTACAGTCAGCAAAAACAAGACCAGGAGATGACTGTGGCTTGGGTCATCAGCTCCTTATTGCAAAATTCAGACTTAAATTGAAGAAAGTAGGGCTAACCACTAGGCCATTCAGTTATGGCCTAAATCAAATCCCTTATGATTATACAGTGTAGGTGACAAATAGATTCAAGGATTAGATCTGGAAGACAGAATGCCTGAAGAACTGTGGATGGAGGTTCATAACACTGTACAGGAGGCGGTGACAAAAACCATTGCCAAGAGAAAGAAATGCAGGAAGGCAAAGTTGTTTACTGATGGGGCTTTACAAATAGCTGAGAAGAGAAGTGAAAGGCAAAGAAGGAAAAGGAAACATATATCCAGCTGAATGCAGAGCTCCAAGAAGAGCAAGAAGAGATAAGAAAGCCTTCTTAAGTGAGCAATGCAAAAACAACAGAATAGGAAAGACTAAAGATCTCTTTAAGAAAAAAAAGAAAATCATACATACCAAGGGAACATTTCATGCAATGATAGGGATGATAAAGGACAGAAACAGCAAAGATCTAACAGAAGCAGAAGGGATTAAGAAGGAGTGGCAAGAATACACAGAAGAACTATTAAAAAAAAAAAAAAGAAAAAAAAAAGGTCTTAATAACCCAGATAACCATGATGATGTGGTCACTCACCTACAGCCAGACATTTTGGAGTATAAAGTTAAGTGGGCCTTAGGAAGCATTACTACAAAGCTGGTGAAGGTGATGAATTCCAGCTGAGCTAGTTCAATTCCTAAAAGATGATGCACTCAATATGCCAGCAAATTTGGAAAACAGCAAGCATCACAGGACGGAAAAAGGTCAGTTTTCATTCCAATTCCAAAGAAAGGTAGTGTCTAAGAATGTCCAAACCAACATATAATTCATTCTCATTTCAGAAGCTAGCAAAGTAATGCTCAAAATCCTTTAAAACAGGCTTCAACAGTATGTGAAATGAGAACTTCCAGATGTACAAGCTGTATTTAGAAAAGGGAGAGGAAACAGAGATCAAATTTCCAACATATGTTGGATCATAGAAAAAGTAAGGGAATTCCAGAAAAACATCTACTTCTGCTTCATTGACTACATTAGAGCCTTTGAATGTGCAGATCACAACAAACTGTGGAAAATTCTTAAAGAAATGGGAATACTAGATAACCTTACCTGTCTTCTAAGAAACCTGTATCAGAAAGCAACAGCTAGAACCAGACATGGAAAAATGGACTGGTTCAAAATTGAGAAAGGAGTTCATTAAGGTTGTTCATCAATCGCCACCCTGCTTATTTAACATCTATGCAGAGTACGTCATGCAAAACGCCAGGCTGGAAGAATCACAAGCTGGAATCAAGATTTCTAGGAGAAATATCAACAACCTCAATGTAGGTGATAGCACTCTAATGGCAGAAAGCAAAGAGGAACTAAAGAGCCTCATGATGAGGGTGAAAGAGGAGAGCAAAAAAGTTGGCTTAAAACTCAATATTCAAAAACTAAGATCATGGCATCCAGTCCTGTAACTTCATGGAAAACAGATGGGGAAAAATGGAAACAGTTACAGATTTTATTTTCTTGGGCTCTACAATCACTGTGCATGGTGACCGCAGCCATGAAATTAAACGATACTTTCTCCTTTGAAGGAAAGCCATGACAAACCTAGAAAGCATATTAAAAAGCAGAGACATTATTGTGCCAACAAAGGTCCATCTAGTCAAAGCTATGGTTTTTCCTAGTCATGTATGAATGTGAGAGTCGGACCCTAGAGAAGTCTGAGTGCCAAAGAATTGATGATTTTGAACTGTAGTTCTGGAGAAGGCTCTTGAGAGTCCCTTGGACTGCAAGGAAATCAAGTCAATCCTAGAGGAAATCAGTCCTGAATATTCATTGGAAGGACTGATACTGAAGCTGAAGCTCCAATACTTTGGCCACCTTATATGAAGAACTGACTCACTGGAAACAACCCTGATACTGGGAAAGATTGAGGGCAGGAGGAGAAGGGAACGACAGAGGATGAGATGGCTGGATGGCATCAACCATCAATAAACATGAGTTTGAGCAAACTTGGGGAGATTGTGAAGGATACAGAAGCATGGCATGCTGCAGTCCATGAGGTGGCAAAGAGCTGGATACAACCTCGTGCTGAACAACAAATCAACATTAAACTCTACAGAGGACCAATATTTTCTTTCCACATACTGGCTGATAACATAATTATGAAAGTTACACTTATTTGGGGCCACAAAAGAGAAACTTCAACAAGTACACTGAATAAACAAGCATATATATATAACATGTAGCACTATGGTGTGGTCCTTAAGTGGACATATCTGTGCTCACAAATTTACCTAGAAGGAAAGAGCCTCCTGGGGCTAAGACATTTTATGCCTCTGAAGGTTACAGTTCTAATGTAGCTGATGACATAAGCTAAGATGCCTGACCAAGACCAAGTGGAAGGAAAGGCACCAAGGAGTCTTAGAGAACTCACCATCACAGAAAAACAATAATTTAGTAACAGCTTCTCTGCCCCAAAAACTGGATGGAGAGGAAATTCTTTGATATATGCAGAACAACTGACATCACAGTCTCTTCCAGTTCAATCAGCCTATTGGCAGGGTTGTGTGTCTGGAAAATCAGTGCCAAGTGAATTCAAAGAATATGACTAAATTATTTAACACTGAGAACTCATCTGTGGCATGGAGACCCCTTAATTAAACATAACACTGGAGGAAGAAACATGTCTCCTCTTCCAGAAACCACTGGACCAAGGTATAAACGCTGGGCAACAGTCCGTACAGTTACAAAGCACAGTCGATATGTATGACCAAGATGTGCCCATCTCTTCGGACTAAAACAGTTTTCTCAGGAGGCGACAATAAGCCTTTTATATGGCTGCTGTACCAAGTTCTAAAAATTATGAGTGACTCACTTTTATAGGGAAAAAGTATTTTAAAACCATGCTTACTACTAGGAAAACTGAATCTCATTTTTCAAAATTATACAGCACAACAGAAAATCATTAGTAATCTGTCTTTTATATTTTGTGAAAAGACATTGGAAGAAAGTAAGGAAAACAGTCTTTATTGGAATTGAGCAGAAAAATGAACTCTAATGTCTTTAGACATTAATCAAGTGTAAATTGGGAGAGCTCAAAATGTTACTGATACTTTTTAGTTAAATCACAGTGGCTCTGAATATTTACTTCTAATGGAGGAAAGCCAGTACATGAATATAAAAGGAGTTTATTAAACAAATGTCACTTTAATTTGTTTCTAGAATATCTTGATGTGACCTTCTGCTGGTTGACTCACCATTCTTATTTTGTTTTATTCATGTTAAAATTAAGATACACTTCATTTCAAAGGGCAGAAAACGTTGGTTTTTGAGAAACTACTGATGTATGAGGGTAGCAAGGAGAAGCCAATGAGGAGTTTAGAAAGAGTATATCAAACAGGCCTTTAACATTTATTTTCAATATTGAAAAACAAAAGTGTTGATAAGACTTACTCACTTTTTAAAAATCATGTTTCATTTAAAACCATCTCAACTAGTTTATCATGACCCTTAAACTTTGATCCCAGGTAAATAATCCAGCTCTCTCCTTGGGGCTCTCATTATTATAACTTCTATAGACATCTTACATAGTACTTGTAATAGTATGTATGTTTTTTTTTAATATACTCATGTATCCATCAACTATATTATAAACCCCTTAAAAGAAATAATGTCTTATTCATCTTTCTATCTACAATGCTTATATAAAAATATGGAGAGAACAAATGCATAAATACTTAACCAACTTCCTGGATTTCTCTTTCTTCCATTAAAAATATGCACAGATTGTGTACACCTACAATAACTTAAAATTCTGCAGTTCAGAATTTTATAACTTGATGTGTTGCTACATGGATCAATTTTGAACCTCACAAGTATCTCTTCATCAAGATAGTAACCAGAATTTATAATTTTGTCAATGACAGTGGTTGCCCTGCCTAAAATGTAGCATTGAAATTTATGAATCACAAGTGGAACCTGGATAAGAAATGACTATTTAAAATCCATATATTAATATAATTTCAATTTTGCAAGAGGTAGATCCTAAATCAACATAAATAACTGTGTTCCTCTGTTATATAAAAAGCCTATAAGTCTATCCTTTCTTTACATACAAGTGAAACAAATGTGACTCATTACTTTGCAAGAAACTAGAATATTCTGCTTACAAACTTGAGTCTGAAAATCTAGGAATTAAAAGAAATTCAAATTGCTATGCAACTGTTTTAACTAAGCTTTGGTTTTGATGATATTGCAGCTTCATTGGGGGAAATGTTTGTTTCCCATATGGGATCAGACATGGTAAACTACGGAGTATGGATCAGTTCAGTTCAGTCACTCAATCATGTCTGACTCTTTGCCACCCCAGGTACCCCAGTACACCAGGCTTCCCTGTCCATCACCAACTCCCAGAGCTTGCTCAAACTCATGTCCATTGAGTCAGTGATGCCATCCAACCATCTCATTTTCTGTCGTCCCCTTCTCGTCCTGCCCTCAATCTTTCCCAGCATCAGGGTCTTTTCCAGAGTCAGTTCTTCACATCAGGTGGCCAAATTACTGGAGTTTCAACTTCAGCATCAGTCCTTCCAATGAATATTCAGGACTGATTTCCTTTGGGATTGACTGCTTTAATCTCCTTTGCAGTCCAACGGACTCTCAAGAGTTTTCTCCAACACCACAGTGCTCAGCTTTCTTTATAGTCCAACTCTCACATCCATACATGATGACTGGAAAAACCATAGCCTTGACTAGACAGACATTTGCTGGCAAACTAATGTGCACTCACCATCTGCAGTGATTTTGGAGCCCCCCAAAAATAAAGTCTGTTACCATTTCCATTGTTTCTCCATCTATTTGCCATGAAGTGATGGGATTGGATGACATAATCTTCATTTTTTCAATGTTGAGTTTTAATCCAACTTTTTCACTCTCCTCTTTCACTTTCATCAAGAGGCTCTTTAGTTCTTCTTCACTTTCTGCCATAACTGTGGCATCATCTGCAAATCTGAGGTTATTGATATTTCTCCCAGCAATCTTGATTCCAGCTTCTGCTTCATCCAGCCTGGCATTCCCCATGATGTACTCTGCATGTAAGCTAAATAAGCAGAGTGACAATATACAGCCTTGACCTACTCCTTTCCCACTTTTGAACCATGTTGTTGTTGTTCCATGTCTGGTTCTAAGTGCTGCTTCTTGACCTGCATACAGGTTTCTCAGGAGGCAGGTGAGGTGGTCTGGTATTCCCATCTCTTGAAGAATTTTCCACAGTTTGTTGTGATCCACACAGTCAAAGGCATCAGTGTAGTCAATAAAGCAGAAGTACATGTTTTTCCTGAACTCTCTTGCTTTTTCAGTGATCCAATGGATGTTGGCAATTTGATCTCTGGTTTCTCTGCCTTTTCTAAATCCAGCTTGAACATCTGGAAGTTCATGTTTCATGTACTGTTGAAGCCTGGCTTGGAGAATTTTGAACATTACTTTGCTAGTGTGTGAGATGAGTGCAATTGTTTGATAGTTTGAACATTCTCTGGCATTGCCTGTCTTTGGGACTGGAATGAAAACTGACCTTTTCCAATCCTGTGGCCACTGCTGAGTTTTCCACATTTGCAACAATATTGAGTGCAGTGCTTTAACAGCATCACTTTTTAGGATTTGAAATAGCTCAACTGAAATTCCATCACCTCCACTAGCTTTGTTCATAGGGATGCTTCCTAAGGCCCACTTGACTTTGCATTCCAGAATGCATGGCTCTAAGTGAGTGATCACACCATTGTGATTATCTGGGTCGTGAAGATCTTTTTTGTACAGTTCTTGTGTATTCTTGCCACCTCTTCTTAATATCTTCTGCTTCTGTTAGGTCCGTACAATGGAGAAACTCTATACAGTCAGTAAAAATAAGACCAGGAGCTGACTGTGGCTCAGATCATGAACTCCTTATTGCAAAATTCAGACTTAAATTGAAGAAAGTAGGGAAAAACCACTAGACCATTCAGGTATGACCTAAATCAAATACCTTACAATTATACAGTGGAAGTGACAAATGGATTCAAGGGATTAGATCTCATAGACAGAGTGCCTGAAGAACTATGGATGGAAGTTCGCGACATTGTACAGGAGGCAGGGATCAAGAACACCACCAAGAAAAAGAAAAGCAAAAAGGCAAAATGGTTGTCTGAGGAGGCCTTACAAATAGCTGAGAAAAGGAAAGAAGCTAAAGGCAAAGGAGAAAAGGAAAAATATACCCATTTGAATGCACAGTTCCAAAGAATAGCAAGAAGAGACAAGAAAGCCTTCTTCAGTGATCAATGCAAATAAATAGAGGCAAACAATAGAATGGGAAAGATGAGAGATCTCTTCAAGAAAATTAGAGATACCAAATGAACACTTCATGCAAAGATGGGCACAATAAAGGACAGAAATGGTATGGGAGTGTGGACGTTAGCTCCTTTCTCTCAGATACAGGCAGTCACCTGCAGGAGATAAGACACCAAGATAAAGGGGGCTACAGGAAAGACATGTAACTGATCTTCATTCTCAGATAGAGACTGTTTAAATAAATAGAACCCACTCTGGCAAAATTCAGCCAGGCTTGGACTACTGAGGCCCTAAATATTTTCATTGGATGGGTATGACCTTCAAGGGTTTGCTCTTCTGCCTATTGGGATACGTACTACAGTGAGTGAGATATGTTAGTGATACAGTAGAGTAAGACTTCTCTTCAAGGCCATTCCTACTTTCTTCTTTAAGTCATCTTAAGAAAACACAGATCCTCAGGTAGGCAGTGAGAATAGGGGAAGACTTAGACCGGAGGAAGAACAGATTTTCAATCTCATGATTGAGAGCATTTTGAGTCCTCTGGTTGGTGGAGTTAACCTGCACCCTGCCAAATTGAGCAGTAGTTTAATTAAGTACAGAGGTTTGTTGTTAAGCATTCTCTGATCTCACTTAATACATGAAGTCCTCCTGTTAAAATGCTATTCTCACAACCTCCCTCCTAACATTTGTTCACAACTCAGTTTGAATGATTAACATCTGGGTCCTCAGTTGTGACTGTAACCAGCATGATGACAGGAATTTTTTTCTGCTTTGGATATCATTACATATATAGTGATGGTTACTGAGTGGCCTCTTGATAAATATTTGCAAATTACTTCAAGGTGCATTGTCACATAGTCACATCATAGAAAACAATGACTTTGCAGACACTTTTCAGAGGAAAAATAAAACACTTATGCCATAGTTACCTAATTAATGTGCTAACCATTTTAATTTGTTTGATGGACTATATTTTGAGGTATAATTTGGTTGGCCAGAAAGTCCTTTTGGGTTTTTAAAACATTTTATAGGAAAACAGGAATGGACTCCTTGGCCAACCAAACACTTGTAATTAGTGAAAGGTCTTTAGAAAACTTCAGTTCAGTTGAGTTCAGTTGCTCAGTTGTTATCCAACTCTTTGCAGCCCCATGAACCGCAGCACGCCAGGCCCCCCAGTCCATCGCCAACTCCTGGAGTTCACCCCTACCCAGGTCCACTGAGTCGGTGATGCCATCCAGCCATCTCATCCTCGGTCATCCCCTTCTCCTCCTGCCCCCAATCCCTCCCAGCATCAGGGTCTTTTCCAATGAGTCAGCTCTTCTCATCAAGTGGCCAAAGTATTGTAGTTTCAGCTTCAGCATCAGTCCTTCCAATGAACATCCAGGACTGATCTCCTTTAGGATGAACTGGTTGGATCTCCTTGCAGTCCAAGGGATGCTCAAGAGTCTTCTCCAACACCACAGTTCAAAAGCATCAATTCTTCTGTGCTCAGCTTTCTTTAGAGTCCAACTCTCACATCCATACATGACCACTGGAAAAACCATAGCCTTGACTAGATGGACCTTTGTTGGCAATGTCTCTGCTTTTTAATATGCTGTCTACGTTGGTCATAACTTTCCTTCCAAGGAGTGCCTTTTAATTTCATGGCTGCAATCACCATCCACAGTGATTTTGGAGCCCAGAAAATAAACTCATCCACTGTTTTCACTGTTTCCCCATCTATTTGCCATGAATTTTGCAGTAAAAGAATTTCATCTTTCAAGATCTTTCCTCTACAGACCAAATGTTTATTTTTAAAAATAATTGTTTGCCTATATATTTATAGAAGAGCTTCCCCTATAAGATCTCACAATGTTGAGATAAAATCAATAAGAGATTGGGCCATGATGAATCTTAGAAGAATTGGTCAGCTTTCCATCCATTAACTGCTTAACCTTACTAGTCCCTATGACTTCCTGAAGCTACTTTTCACCTAAAAGAATCATTACCTAATAATTTAGCAATGATAATATAAATCGTATCAAACCAGTTAAACTGGATTATACTCTTATTTATCTGACTTTTAGTATCCCAGAGAGAAACATCAACATAAAAAGGCTTCAGTCAAAATATTACTACTGTTTCCTTAAGGATGACAGTATTTTAATGCTAATGTTAACAATAGACATCACCTTACTGCATTTAGCTTCCAAAATTTAAAGATTTTCCCAGTATCTTGCCTTTAAAAAAAAAAAAATTATAGTAGTTTTGTGAGATCTCTAAGAGACCTATTCTTGCTGTGCAGTTATTTCAAGTTCATTTTGTGGAAATGACTTGTGAATCCTGATGTGTTCTGGATCTCCATTCTATGTTTTCTAGTCGAATGCATTATCAAAGAATATTAATCAAGCATCTTCTCAACTAAGATACTTTCTTTACTCATGTGAAGTAATGAAAGGAATAAATACCTTCCCCTCTTACCTTATAATAAATAGCAGAAAACAAGCAACCATTGAGAAAGTCAAATCCTATGTAGATTGATAATTCCAGGGTCCCCGAGGAGGACATAGGGGTCTGAAGTTCCCAAGGAGGAGAAAAGGACAAACTTCTTTTCTATAATGCTTTGTTTTAGTCAATATAACAATGTATCTTGCTCCAGGAAATAATGTTTCTCCTTAACAAGAAGTCTTTCTGACTAATCTTGTTACTTTAAAACAAGATTATGTCTTGTATTATGTTGTGGGATTAGGTCTGATAACATCTTTCTATTATTAGTTTTAATCTTGTTAATTTAAGATGTATGTTGTGGGAGTGGGTCTGGGGAAAGTATATAAAGCCTTGCTAAGACTAGTGAGCGGAGTGCTCTCTGTCCCCTTTTACACTTGAATAAAACTTCAGCCACACAAGAGCCCTGAGTGGTCAAGCCTGATCTCTGGTCCCTAAACTAAATCAATCTCTTAGAAATATTCTCAAGGAATTCTGCCCTTGAATTAATTCAAGTTGGTTAATTTTTGTTCATTCACTAATTCATCATTTCAGGCATGTTGCAAGCAAATACTGAGAGTCAGATATTGGACTAATTGAAATATTAACTCAGAAACTTCCCCTCCCTACCTACAAAATATGTTATGCCAAAGTTTTTTTGAATGAAATGATGGAATGCTCATTTCAATCATGTTTGACAGTGCCTAAGATATTAAGCTTGAGAAACATTAGAATAACCATTAAAAAGGATAGCTCCTTTTCTAGTTTTTATGAACATGATGGGGGGAAAAAAATCAATAATAAAAATAACGGCCTTCAGACATGGGCAATCCTGATTTTCAATTTTCCATCCCATCACTTAAAAGTAGAGCCATCTAAGTTGCTTAAGTTCTCTGAACTCCAGGTTTTCATGTATAAGCAGATTAAAACTACTTCTCTTAGTTTGTGGTAAAGATTAAATGAACTATACATAAAAGTTTAAGTGCACTAATTGAATATATGGAATTATGTCAATAATTTATTAGTTTGTTTCTGGTTATTGACTGTTGCATAAAATCCTTATGCTAGTGGTATAAAAGAGCAAGCATGTTATGATGTTCATGCTTCTGTGGTGAAGAAGGGTGACTCAGATACAGAGAAGGCAGCTTACCTCCACCCATAAAGTCTGAAGCCTGAGCTGGGAAGACCCAACTAGCTGGAATCATCTAGAGACTTGTTCATTCCTTTGTCTGGCACTTGAGTTGGATTCACTAGAAGACTGGAACTATCACGTGGTACACTTGCATGTGTCCTCTTTGTGGAGCTTAAGCTCCCACAGCCTAACAGCTGTGTCCCCAAAGGGTACCCTCAAGACAAACCGTTGTAAGAGCAAGCATTCCAGAAGGTGGAAGCTTCACAGCCTTTGATGACCTAGTCTGAGAAGACATATGCTGTCTCTTCCTTCTGTGAGTACACAAGTCTGCCAAGATTTCCATAAACAGGAAAGTAAATACCACTTATCAAAGGAAAAATTTCAAAGAATTTGCAGAAGTTAATTTATGCCATAGTTCCCATTCTCTACTGTAGACTGAACAAACTGATTACCATCAACACTTCCTAGAATCATTGCTCAAAAGTATTCTGCAACTGCAGAGGGTGTCTTAGTCACACCTATTAGAAGTTTAACCAAGTGAGTCCTAGAAAATCTGATTTCTGATTTTGAGTCTGTTCGAAGTGAATTCAAGCTGCTTTACGATGTGGCTTGCTTTTACTCTTATTCTTAAAATGTTTTGATTATTTTTAGTTAAGACTTTTTTTTCTTTGTAACTTTGGGCAGTGAAAATTATGTCTAAGTCACATTAAATACGGTCTTCCTTAACATTTACCATGTGGACTTTTATAATAAGATCTTGTAATAAATTAAGTACTGCACT
Source organism: Cervus elaphus (assembly GCF_910594005.1). NCBI lineage: Eukaryota > Metazoa > Chordata > Mammalia > Artiodactyla > Cervidae > Cervus > Cervus elaphus. The sequence continues at coordinate 23,880,649 of NC_057845.1, read as the reverse complement.
CAATTTCACTTCTGGTTTCTTTAGTTCTACTATGTTAGAAAGCCAAATATTATGCTAAAACATGGAACACATTTCTAAATTTTAACAATTCACTTAGCACAATAAAATTAGGCATTCCATATAACACATGTCAATATTTTTTTTTATTTCTTAGAGAAAATATGAAGCTTTCATTTCTTAAAATAGTTACTAAAAACATAGTTGCATAAAGTCCTCACCACTGTATCTTTTATTTTTTTGTCAATGTAATTTGGAATTGCTGATACCAGTCTCATTACCTTTTAAGCATTTTACTTTTCTCTTATGGCGAACTGAAGGTCTTTCTTCTGAAATCACATTTGGTGTGATGGGAGGATTTGACTAGCTCCATCTTATCCTCCAGGGATAGGAAGAGGCTCCAAGGCTGAGCATATGGTGGAAGTGTGGCCAACTAGTGAAGAGTGCTCTTGGATGCCTAAGACCGTTTTAGATTTGGAACATAAAGCTGTTACCACATGATACAAAGTAGTAGCTAAATAATTCCTTTCTTCTCACGATTTGACTCTTGCTCACTTTTTTAAACCTCCATTTTGCACCATTTAGGTTTGTTTCAATTCTATCTGAAATTGGGGTGAAACAGCTGTCTTCTTTCCCAAGGACTGTGGTTTTCTGACAATTTATTACTGTAAACAAGAGAGCTCCCTGGAGACCTGGGTTCAATCCCTGGGCTGGGAAGCTCTCCTGGAGAAGGGAAGAGCTTTGTCCTTCATGGAAAAAGGAGCCTGGAGGGCTACATTCCATGGGGTTGCAAAGAGTCAGACACAACTGAGTGACTAAAACACAAACAGCATGAGACTGATGAATTTTCTAACCTGACATAACTAATCAGGGCTTTCCTTTCATCATTAGCTTCTAAGACCACTGCTACTTATTTGGATCAATCAGAACGTCATATTAACACATTGTAATGTCCAGCAGTTAATCACTTTGATGTAGAACTTTGCTGTTGAAGGTGAGTGGGGGAGAAAGGCAAGAATGTTGAAGGTGACTAGACCTTAATGCACTACTAAAGATATTACAGCCACAAAATAAGTTTCCTTAAATTATTCATTTATTCTGACTCAACCTGCTGCTTGAAAATGGCATCTAATCTGATACTTTGTTCCCTGAGTGTTCTCAGACAGAGGACGCAGGAACGGCTTCCATTCAGATTCTGTTTCTTTTTGCTATTAACAGTTCTGATTTTGCTTATTTGAAAAGCATGGTTTATAGCTCATGTGACAATTGAGAACATAGTTGCCTTTTTCTAAATGCTAAAAAAACTAAAAGAAGATTCTTAAATAAGCATTACAATTTGAATTACATGAAACAGGGTTTGATTCTAAACTCGATTTTGCCCCTCCAAACCTCTTACTGGTAATAAATAACAGAGAGGGAACACAGCTATACCCATCAACAGGAAATTGAATTAAACATCTACTGAGCACGGCCCCGCCCATCAGAACCAGACCCAGTTTCCCCCTCAGTCTCTCCCCTCAGGAAGCTGTCATAAGACTTTAATCCTTCTCCATCAGAGGGCAGACAGAATGAAAACCACAATCATAGAAAACTAACCAATCTGATCACATGGACCACAGCCTTCTCTAATTCAATGAAACTATGAGCCATGTAGGCTCATCTCAGGCATAGGGCCAACCAAGATGGACGAGTCACAGTGGAGAGTTCTGACAAAATGTGGTCCACTGGAGAAGGAAATGGAAAACCATTTCAGTATTCTTGCCTTGAGAACCCTACGAATAGTATGAAAAGGCAAAAAGATAGGACACTGAAAGATGAACCCCCCAGGCTGGTTGATTCCCAAAATGCTACTGGAGATAAGTGCAGATAAAACTCCAGAAAGAATGAAGAGATGGAGCCAAAGCAAAAACAACACCCAGTTGTGGATGTGACTGGTGATGGAGGTAAAGTCCAATGATGTAAAGAGCATACTGCATAGGAACCTGGAATTTTTGACCCATGAATCACTGCAAATTGGAAGTGGTCAAACAGGAGATGGCAAGAGTGAACATTGACATTTTAGGAATCAGAGAACTAAAATGGACTGGAATGAGTGTATTTAACTGAGATGACCATTATATCTATTACTGTGGGCAAGAATCCCTTAGAAGAAATGGAGTAGCCATCATAGTCAACAGAAGACTCTGAAATTCAGTACCTGGATACAATCTCAAAAACAACAGAATGATCTGTGTTCATTTCCAAGGCAAACCATTTAATATCACAGTAATCCAAGTTTATGCCCTGACCAGTAATGCTGAAGAAGCTGAAGCTGAACACTTCTGTGAAGACATACAAGGCCTTTTAGAACTAACAACCAAAAAAGATGTCCTTTTCATTATAGGGGACTGGAATGCAAAAGTAGGAAGTCAAGAAACACCTGGAGTAACAGGCAAATTTGGCCTTGAGTACAAAATGAAGCAGGGCAAACGCTAACTGAGTTTTGCCAAAAGAACGCACTGGTCATAGCAAACACCATCTTCCAACAACACAAGAGAAGACTCTACACATGGACATCACCAGATGGTCAATACCAAAATCAGATTGATTATATCATTTGCAGGCAAAGATGGAGAGCTCTATACAGTCAGCAAAACAAGACTGGGAGCTGACTGTGGCTCAGATCATGAACTCCTTATTGCCAAATTCAGACTTAAATTGAAGAAAGTAGGGAAAACCACTTGACCATTCAGGTATGACCTAAATCAAATCCCTTAAAATTATACAGTGGAAGTGACAAATGGATTCAAGGGATTGGATCTCATAGACAGAGTGCCTGAAGAACTATGGATGGAGGTTTATGACATTGTACAGGAGGCAGGGATCAAGACCATCCCCAAGAAAAAGAAATGCAAAAAGGCAAAGTGGTTGTCTGAGGAGGCCTTACAAATAGCTGAGAAAAGAAAAGCAGCAAAAGGCAAAGGAGAAAAGGAAATATATACTCATTTGAATGCAGAGTTCCAAAGAATAGCAAGGAGAGATAAGAAAGCCCTCCTCAGTGATCAATGCAAAGAAATAGAGGAAAACAATAGAATGGGAATGACTAGAGATGGCTTCAAGAAAATTAGAGATACCAAGAGAACATTTCATGCAAAGATGGGCTCAATAAAGGACAGAAATGGTATGGACCTAACAGAAGCAGAAGATATTAAGAAGAGGTGGCAAGAATACACAGAAGAACTATACAAAGAAGATCTTCACAGCCCAGATAATCATGATGATATGATCACTCACCTAGAGCCAGACATCGTGGAATGCAAAGTCAAGTGGGACTTAGGTAGAATCACTACAAACAAAGCTAGTGGAGGTGATGGAATTCCAGTTGAGCTATTTCAAATCCTAAAAGATGATGCTGTGAAAGTGCTGCAATCAATATGCCAGCAAATTTGGAAAACTCTGCAGTGGCCACCGGACTGGAAAAGGTCAGTTTTCATTCCAGTCACAGAGAAAAGCAATGCCAAAGAATGCTCAAACTACCACACAATTGCACTAATTTCACACAGTAGTAAAGTAATGCTCAAAATTCTCCAAGCCAGGCTTCAACAGTACTTGAACTGTGAAATTCCAGATGTTCAAGCTGGATTTAGAAAAGGCAGAGGAACCAGAGATCACTCTTATGGCAGAAAGAAAAGAAGAATTAAAGAGCTTCTTGATAAAAATTCATGGGGTTGCAAAAAGTCAGATACAACTGAGCAACTGAACTGAACTTAGCTGAACTTGAAAGTGAAAGAAGAGAGTGAAAAAGTTGGTTTAAAACTCAACATTCAGAAAACTAAGATCATGATATCTGGTTCCATCACTTTATGGCAAATAGATGGGAAAACTGGAAACAGTGACAGATTTTTTTGGGGGGGAAGGGACTCTAAAATCACTGCAGATGGTAAGTAAAGCCATGAAATTAAAAGATCTTGCTCCTTGGAAGAAAAGTTATGACCACCCTAGACAGCATATTGAAAAGCAGAGAAATTACTTTGCCAACAAAGGTCTGTCAAGTCAAAGCTAGGGTTTTTCCAGTAGTCACGTGTGGATGTGAAAGTTGGACCATAAAGAAAGCTGAGTGCTGAAGAATTTATGCTTTTGAACTGTGGTGTTGGAGATGACTCTTCAGATTCCCTTGGACTGCAAGGAGACCCAACCAGTCCATCCTAAAGGAAATCAGTCCTGAATATTCATTTGAAGGACTGATGTTGAAGCTGAAACTCCAATACTTTGGCCACCTGATGTGAAGAACCAACTCATCTGAAAAGACCCTGATGCTGGGAAAGATTGCAGGTGGGAGGAGAAGGGGATGACAGAGGATGAGATGGTTGGATCGCATCACCGACTCAATAGACATGAGTTTGAGTAGACTCCAGGAGTTGGTGATGGACAGGGAGGCCTGGCATGCTACAGTCCTTTGGGTCACAAAGAGTCAGACACGACTGAATGACTGAACTGAACTGATCTAGTCAGTCATGTTGTTGTTGTTTAATCGCTAGATTGTCTCTGACTCTTGCAATCTGATGGACTGTAGCTTGCTAGTCTCCTCTGTCCATGGGATTTCCCAGGCAAGAATACTGGAGTGGGTTGCCATTTCTTTCTCCAGTAGATCTTCCTGACTGAGGGACTGAACCTATATCTCCTGCATTGACAGGTGGATGCTTTACTACTGAGTTACCTGGAAGTCAATCTAGTCATTGATAAGTCTAAAAGTGAAGATAGATGGTAACTGTGTAAATCTAAGGTAAATTTTAAGGTTTTTTAAGGCCAGGGTGAGACAATATCAGATCTGAAACTTAGGAAGATTATTCTAGAAGCATTGCATGGTAGGCAATGATGGGAGTTTGGGATGTAGGGAGGAGAGTGAATTAAGAGTTTTCTGGAGTAGTCCCAGAATGAGATTAAAGTGTTAGTCACTCAGACATGTCTGACTCTTGCGACCTCATGGACTGTGGCCTGCCAGTCTCCTCTGTCCATGGGATTCTCCAGGCAAGAATGCTGGAATGGGTTGCCATTCCCTTCTCCAGGGGATCGTCCAGACCCAGAGATTGAATCCGGGTCTCCTGCATTGCAGGTGGACTCCTTACCACCTGAGCCACCAACATTGTCCTGGAATGGAGTAACATAAATTACAACTAGGTGTATGGAAGCAGAAGTAAAAGGTTGAAATAAAGGCTGTTCATGTCATTGGTAGGATTTGGGGACCAGTTATAGATGGTAACCCTAAAATATCTGGTGTAAAGGGACCTAGAGTTTGCCAAAAATCAAGTGGAATAGAGTGAAATGCAAAGAGATGAAATCTGGACTCTTAAGATTTGAAATACCTTGTTTTCTAGCTTACCAATTCAGCCGAAAATAAAAGACATTTGGTACCATGGGAAAATATTTGTAACTCTCAAAATATACAGTTTGGAAAGAGATCTGAAAATGCTGACGTCACACAAAACATGCAACTGGATGGGGTGGTCCTGAGATGTGACGAGAAAGGGAGAGGAGAAATACATTCAAACAGAGGAAATAAGACAACATGGTGGACCTCCTCAGTGGCCCAGTGCTTAAGAATCCATCTTCCAATGCAGGGGATGTGGGTTTGATTCTTGGTCAGAGAACTAAGATACCACATACTGCAATTACTGAGCCCTGTACTCCAGAGCCCAAATGCCACAATGGGAGAATCCATGTGCCACAATGCAACATCCCTCATGATGCAATGAAGATCAAAGATCCTGCATGCTGCAACTAAGACCCAATGCAGCCAACTAAATAGATAAATATTAAAAAAAAAAAAAAAAAAAAAGACAACATGAGTCCAAGCACAAGGACCACAGTACCAGATGGGACTGGGTAACTTGTTTCTGTGATCAGCAGATTTGCCTTTATGCCTGTAAGAGGAAGCCACTGAAGAATTTTTAAACACCATCCCTTTCAGAGGGTAAACAGATTAAAAAGAAGCTAGAGACAGTGAGGGACAGGGAGGCCTGATGTGTGGCAGTCCTTGGAGTCACAAAGAGTTGGACACAATTGGGTGACTCAGCAACAACAAGAGAGGATATATGGAGAGCTAAGAGACCGTGATAAGAATGCTGCTGAGATCCTAAGTGTACGTTTAAGGAGAAACAGAGAAGATATCTATGTTGGAGGAAAAAAAAAAGATTATTACCAGAAAAAAGGAAATGTTACATAAAGATATTTAAGGTATTCTTTTCAAGGGAGACTTCTGGAAATCGTTAACCACCCAAAGTTTTCAAAGTTACTCCATAAATTCAAAAGGCAGACAACCACACATAATGTACTGTCTAAGATAAGCAGCTGTTCTTAAAGCTTACAATTATGGTGTATGAAGTGCACACACAGTGATGCCACGCAAATTTATTTATTTCTAGTATAAGGACTAAGATGTATAATGAGATTTTCCTAGGAGGTAGTGTTTTCAAAATGCATATAAACAACTTTTGTTTAAAGCTGGAATGAATTCACAGCTATTACTTTGACAGAAACATTTAAATAATATGTTAGTATATGTATAATATTTAAGTCTAGGGAGTTAGCTACATTATCTCATCTTATTTTGCCAAAGGACACACCTTCATTTAAGTTCAGTTCAGTTGCTCAATTCCTGTCCAGCTCTTTGTGACCCCATGGACTGCAGCATGCTAGGATTCCCTGTCCATCACCAACTCCCAGAGTTTACTCAAACTTATGTCCATTGAGTCGGTGATGCCATCCAGCCATCTCATTCTCTGTCATCCCCTTCTCCTCCTGCCTTAAATCTTTCCCAGCATCAGGGTCTTTTCAAATGAGTCAGCTCTTTGCATCAGGTGGCCAAAGTATTGCAGTTTCAGCTTCAGCATCAGTCCTTCCAATGAATATTCAGGCCTGATTTCCTTTAGGCCATCCTAAAGGACTGGTTGGATCTCCTTGTAGTACAAGGGATGCTCAAGAGTCTTCAACACCACAGTTGAAAAGCATCAATTCTTCAGAACCCAGCTTTCTTTATGGTCCAACTCTCACATCCATATGTGACCACTGGAAAAACCATAGCTTTGACTATATGGCCCTTTGTTGGTAAATAATGTCTCTGCTTTTTAATATGCTATCTAGATTGGTCACAACTTTTCTTCCAAGGAGCAAACATCTATTAATAACATGCTGCACTCACCATCTGCAGTGATTTTGGAGTCCAAAAAATTAAAGTCTCTCAATGTTTCCATTGTTTCCCCATCTATTTGCCATGAAGTGATGGGACCAGATGCCATGAGCTTAGTTTCCTGAATGTTGAGCTTTAAGTCAACTTTTTCACTCTCTTTTTTCACTTTCATCAAGAGGCTCTTTAGTTCTTTGCTTCCTACCATAACAGTGGTGTCATCTGCATATCTGAGATTATTGATTTCTCCCAGCAAGGTTGATTACAGCTTATGTTTCATCTAGCCCAGCATTTCTCATAGTGTACTCTGCATACAAGTTAAATAAGCAAGGTGACCATATATAGTCTTGATGTACTCCTTTCCCTATCTAGAACCTGTCTTTTGTTCCATGGCCAGTTTTAACTGTTGCTTCCTGACCTGCATACAGATTTCTCAAGAGGCAGGTCAGGTGGTCTGGGATTCCCATCTCTTAAAGAATATTCCACAGTTTGTTGTGATCCACACAGTCAAAGGCTTTGGCGTAGTCAATAAAGCAGAAATAGATGTTTTTCTGGAACTCTCTTGCATTTTCGATGATCCAACAGATGTTGGCAATTTGATCTCCGGTTCCTCTGCCTTTTCTAAATCCAGCTTGAACATCTGAAATTTCACAGTTCATGTACTATTGAAGCTGGCTCGGAGAATTTTGAGCATTACCTTACTAGTGTGTGAGATGAGTGCAATTGTGTGGTAGTTTGAATATTATTTGGCATTGCCTTTCTTAGGGATTGGAATGAAAGCTGACCTTTTCCAGTCCTGTGGCCACTGCTGAGTTTTCCAAATTTGCTGGCATATTGAGAGCAGCACTTTCACAGCATCATCTTTTAGGATTTGAAATAGCTTAGCTGGAATTCCATCACCTCCACTAGGTTTGTTCATAGCGATGCTTCCTAAGGTCCACTTGACTTTGCATTCCAGGATGTCTGGCTCTTAAGTGAGTGATCACACCATCATGGTTAACCAGGTTATGAAGATCTTTTTAGTACTGTTCTTCTGTATATTCTTGCCACCTCTTCTTAATATCTTCTGCTTCTGTTAGGTCCATATGACTTCTGTCCCTTATTATGCCCATCTTTGCATGAAATATTCCCTTGGGATCTCCAATTTTCTTGAAGAGATCTCTAGTCTTTCCCATTCTATTGCTTTCCTCTATTTCTTTGCACTGATCACTGAGGAGGGCTTTCTTATCTCTCCTTGCTATTCTTTGGAACTCTGCATTCAAATGGGTGTATCTTTCTTTTTCTCCTTTGCCTTTTGCTTCTCTTCTTTTCTCAGCTATTTGTAAGGCCTCCTCAGACAACCACTTTGCCTTTTTGCATTTCTTTTTCTTGGGGATGGTCTTGATCCCTGCCTCCTGTACAATGTCATAAATCTCCATTCATAGTTCTTCAGGCACTCTGTCTATGAGATCTAATCCCTTGAATCCATTTGTCACTTCCACTGTATAATTGTAAGGGATTTGATTTAGGTCACACCTGAATAGTCGAGTAGTTTTCCCTACTTTCTTCAATTTAAGTCTGAATTTGGCAATAAGGAGTTCATGATCTGAGCCACAGTCAGCTCCCAGTCTTGTTTTTGCTGACTGCAGCAAAAACAAGCAAACTCTATGCATAGAGCTTCTCCATCTTTGCCTGCAAATAATATAATCAATCTGATTTTGGTATTGACTGTCTGGTGATGTTCGTGTGTAAAGTCTTCTCTTGTGTTGTTGAAAAAGGATGTTTCCTATGACCAGTGTGTTCTCCTAGCAAAACTGTGTTAGTGTTTGCCCCGCTTCATTTTGTACTCCAAGGCCAAATTTGCCTGTTACTCCAGGTGTTTCTTGATTTCCTACTTTTGCATTCCAGTCCCCTATAATGAAAAGGACATCTTTTTTGGTTGTTAGTTCTAAAAGGCCTTGTATGTCTTCACAGAAGTGTTCAACTTCAGCTTCTTCAGCATTACTGGTCAGGGCATAAACTTGGATTACTGTGATATTAAATGGTTTGCCTTGGAAATGAACAGAGATCATTCTGTTGTTTTTGAGATTGTATCCAGGTACTGAATTTCGGAGTCTTCTGTTGACTATGATGGCTACTCCATTTCTTCTAAGGGATTCTTACCCACAGTAATAGATATAATGGTCATCTGAGTTAAATTCACCATTCCCATCCATTTTAGTTCGCTGAATCCTAAATTGTCAATATTCATTCTTTCCATCTCCTGTTTGACCACTTCTAATTTGCCATGACTAATGGACCTAACATCCCAGGTTCCTATGCAATATTGCTCTTTACAGCATCAGACTTTACTTCCATCACCAGTCACATCCACAATTGGATGTTGGTTTTGCTTCAGCTCCGTCTCTTCAATCTTTCTGCAGTTATTTCTCCACTGATCTCCAGTAGTAGATTGGGCACCTACTGACCTGGTGAGTCCATCTTTCAGTGTCCCATCTTTTTGACTTTTCATACTGTTTATAGGGTTCTCAAGGCAAAAATACTGAAGTAGTTTTCCACTCCCTTCTCCAGGGGACCACGTTTTGTGAGAACTCTCCACCATGACCCATCCATCTTGGGTGGCCCTACATGACCTGGCTCTTAGTTTTATTGAGTTAGACAAGGCTGTGGTCCATGTGATCAGGTTGGTTCATTTTCTATGATTGTGGTTTTCATTATGTCTGCCCTCTGATGGAGAAGGATAAGGGGCTTATGGCAGCTTCTTGATGGGAGAGACTGAGGGGGAAACTGGGTCTTGTCTGATGGGCGGGGCCATGCTCAGTAAATCTCTAATCCAATTTTCTGTTGATGGGCAGAACTGTGTTCCCTCCCTGTTGTTTGACCTAAGGCCAAACTATGGTGGAGGTAATGCAGCTAATGGCCACTTTCCTGGTGGCTCAGACTGTAATGCAGATAATATTGACCTCCTTCAAAAAGTCCAATGCAAGCACTTCTGCACTCAGCACCCCTAACACTGCAACAGTCCACTGCTGACCCACACCTCCATCAGGGGCTCCTGTTCACTCACGGCAAGTCTGGATCAGTCTCTTGTGGGGTCACTGCTCCTTTCTCCTGGGTCTTGGTGCACACAAGGTTTTGTTTGTGCCCTCCAAGAGTCTGTTTCCACAGTCCTGTGTAAGTTCTGGAGGCTCTCTGGTGGGGTTAATGGCAGCCTCCTCCAAGAGGACCAAGCTTAAATTCATGGAAGAAAAAAAAAGTAATACATACCATTCTACGTGGGTTCATGTTCAATCACTTCAGTCATTTCTGACTCTTTGTGACCCTATGGACTGTGTAGCTCACCAGGCTCCTCTGTCCATGGGATTCTCCCAGTAAGAATACTGGAGTGGGTATCATGCCCTCCTCTAGGGGATTTCCCAGCCCAGGAATCGAACCTGCATCTCCTGAGTCTCCTGCATGGGAAGGCAGGTTCTTTATCACTAATGCCATCTGGGAAGCCCTAACATTCTACATTCCTTGCTGTATATCAGACACTGGTTTAAATATTTCACATATATTAACTTCTTCAACAGAATGAAGAGCATAATCTGTTTCAACATCAGCTGAGAAGTTTTCACAACCAAGCAGCTGATATAGAAATAACTGGCTACAGACAGAACTACTGAGTTTACTCAGAAGTAAATGTTTGCCAGTTATTGATGTGTTGAAAACACAGCCGTGATGTGATACTTTTATAAAGGAATGAAATGGACTTGCATTTGAAAATATATTAAATGTGAAGACATATTTAAATTTCATTGAATTTTCCATTGGCATTATAATTTTTCAAGAATCTGATCATGATGCTATACATGCTGTTTTTTATAAGCACTCTTCTTGCTATATCATCTTGTTAACAGAAGGAGTGTGGGTGAATCTATCTCCTGCAATCCCATCAATTGAGAAAGATACATCTGGCAACCTACCACAAATAAGAGCCACAACAGAAATAAACTTGATTTTCATAGTCAAGTCATTAACAGATAAGGTATATATGAGTAAATTCCAGTGTCTATCATAAATAATGACAAAACAGTTTGAAATAACTACCACCAGAAAATACAATTAACTTATGACTGGGATTCTCTATTCATAATAGTTAAGTATATGATAATTATTTTTAAGTAGCATAACTTCATAAACCGATTATATATATGTAAATCAAATAAAATATGCATTTAATAAAAATATAATATGATCAGATTTCTATACATAAGCTTAATTTCATATATAGTTCATTTGTAAATGTAAATAAGGATGCAGATTTACTGAACAGCTAAAGTGGTCATGTCATCATGTGAAAAGTTAATTCCATCAATTGATTTATGATAATGTTGAAGATAAAGCTGCCACTGTATGTATATATTTCCAATTATTTAACTAAACTTTAAAGTAAACAGTCTTTACTTTTATTCATAAAATCAACATTATTATAACATTTTTCATCTAGAAAGCACAAGTTTTGAAAACAGAAATCAATTTATTTGAAATCTTTTAGTATAAGTTAAATTTAATGTAGAGTATATTAGAGATTAAATATCTCATCACACACTATGTGTAAAGACATATTATAATAGAACATAAGCTATTTAATGCCCAGACCTAAGAACAGTTATAAATAGTGTACTAGTGGACTTGCACTGTCTGCTCCATCCCATCCTTGGCATCACAGACCAGCTTTAGTTGCTGAGTAAGAGCTGGCTAAGACACAGGCATCAATCAATTCTCCTTAACAGCAACCATTATACATTTCATATCTTAATCTAAACAATCTATAAATATGTTTGCTAATGAGACTTTTTAAAAAAGCCAAACAGTGTGCTGGTGAAGTTCATTTACTAGGTCATTAAGAGGCTGTGTAATATATACTTGGCTAAGCACATGTATGCAGGAATCAGATGGCTAGAATTTGAATTTGGCACCACTGCCTATTTAAATTACACAAGCTCTCTATTCTTCTACTTCTCCATCTATAAGATGAGCATGAGTCCAGAACCTATCTCTCTGAAATATTGAGATATTACTTAGACTTAAAATGTAATCATTTTTAAGTACTACTACCAAGTTTCCTATTAATAGATTTCATATTAAAATGGTATCTCAACTTTGAATGGTGATAGATTCCCTCAGACTAATTCATTCTATTAAAAAAACATTCAGTTAAAACGGGCCAGGCTTGGAAGAAATATACAGGTTGAGTAGAATCAATAGCTGATTAACTCAAACTCTTACTAGTCAAAGACGTTTAATGAAGTTATTTCTAAAACATCATTTCCATCTTCAAGCCAAATTTTAAGACACATTCTTCTCTATTTGTCCTTCCAAACTCCCTTTCTTTCCTCAAACACACAGACAGTCTTTACCACATGACTGTACCCTGATCTTGGCAAGCATTTCATGCCTGAATTTTTTACCTAATAATACAGAATAAATTTTAAATTTTTTGTGCAAATTTTAAGTTAGAGTTGAAGATGAGCTATTAATATCAACATTAGATTGTTATTTGCCTTTACCTGATTTTTCACTTCTCAAGTGTCAGCCTAGAGTTAATCAAGGCCTAAGAAACTCACAGCAAAACTGTGCATGCAAATTTGGGGAATTATCTTAATGGTAAAATTATTGATCACTATAGGGAAGTACAAGAACCATAATGCCTGAGCATTCTACTCTCTTCCAAATTATAACCACTTCACTTTGGCCAACATACGTTGCTTTCACCAACATAATGTCAAAGAACAAGAATTTCCATCTCCATTTCTAAAAATTTAATCTATTAACCTTTCTAAAAGGAAAATATAAAAACTTCATGGGATCCTAGTGTTGATTTTAAATTATCCTTTTAGCTGTCTAAATGCAAAACTCTATCAAACTGCTAATGATTATATCTCTTAGAGAATTATGAAACAGATTCAATAACTATATAACTAAATAATCAATAAATTAAAATAGCATTAATTTAATATGATGAATAATGTGCTGAAACTAATTTGACAATATGTGATTCAGTAATAAACAGATATTCCAATAGAATAGGCAAGTCTAGAGATCTCTTGAAGAAAATTAGAGATACCAAGGGAACATTTCATACAAAGATGGGTACAATAAAGCACAGAAAGTGTATGGACCTAAGAGAAGCAGAAGACATTAAGAAGAGGTGGCAAGAATACACAGAACAATACAAAAAGATCTTCACAACCCAGATAATCACAATGGTGTGATCACTCACCTAGAGCCAGACATCCTGGAGTATGAAGTCAAGTGGGCCTTAGGAAGCATCACTACAAACAAAGCTAGTAGAGGTGATGGAATTCCAGTTGAGCTATTTCAAATCCTAAAAGATGATGCTGTGAAAGTGCTGCACTCAATATGTCAGCAAATTTGGAAAACTCAGCAGTGGCCACAGGACTGGAAAAGGTCAGCTTTCATTCCAATCCCTAAGAAAGGCAATGCCAAATAATATTCAAACTACCACACAATTGCACTCATCTCACACGCTAGTAAGGTAATGCTCAAAATTCTCCAAACCAGGCTTCAACAGTACATGAACCGTGAAATTCAAGATGTTCAAACTGGATTTAGAAAAGGCAGAGGAACCAGAGATCAAATTGCCAACATTTGCTGGATCATCCAAAAAGCAAGCGTGTTCCAGAAAAACATCTATTTCTGCTTTATTGACTACGCCAAAGCCTTTGACTGTGTGGATCACAACAAACTGTGGAAAATTTTTCAAGAGATGCGAATCCCAGACCACCTGACCTGCCTCTTGAGAAATTTGTACACAGGTCAGGAAGCAACAGCCAGAACTTGACATGGAACAACAGACTGGTTCCAAATGGGAAAAGGAGTACGTCAAGACTGTATACTGTCACCCTGTTTATTAACTTATATGCAGAGTACCTCATGAGAGATGCTGGCCTGAATGAAGCACAACCTGGAATCAAGATTGCCGGGGGAAATGTCAATAACCTCGGATATGCAGATGACACCACCCTTATGGCAGAAAGTAAAGAAGAACTAAAGGGTCTCTTGATGAAAGTGAAAGAGGAACGTGAAAAAGTTTGCTTAAAGCTCAACATTCAGAAAACAAAGATCATGGCATCTGGTCCCATCACTTCATGGCAAATAGATGGGGAAACAGTGGCTGACTTTATTTTTTGGGGCTCCAAAATCACTGCAGATGGTGATTGCAGCCATGAAATTAAAAGACGCTTACTCCTTGGAAGGAAAGTCATGAACAACCTCGATAGCATGTTAAAAAGCCGAGACATTACTTTGTCAACAAATGTCTGTCTAATCAAGGCTATGGTTTTTCCAGTAGTCATGCATGGATGTGGGAATTGGACTATAAAGAAAGCTGAGCGCCAAAGAATTGATGCTTTTCTTTTAAATTAAAAATGATTAAAATGTTTAAAATATGCACCACTGTACAATTATATTTACATAAAATATTTACATTTAATAATTTTGTTTCACCACTTTCCTCTATTTCTAGAATAAGGAAAGGTAGCTTTTAGAAAGTATATTAACATAAGTAGTTTCTCTGGATGAATCTTTATGAAAGAAATAATAGAATTTATATCTTAACTAACCTTAAATAATATCCATGATCTGACTTGCACTGTATCAAATAAGCTATTTCATAAATCCACAGTGATTAATTTCTCATAGCACAAACTTCATAATGAAAATACCTTACTCCTGATATTTTTAAATACACGTTTAACGTTACAACTGTGGGCCTTGATGAATAACAACTAAAAAATACTGGGTGAGTGCAATAAAGCAAAAAGCATTAGATTGTATAGTCAGTTTCATATGAATCAGAGCTTATCTAGGTTTCAAGGAAACAATAATCATGGGACAAAGACAACACAAAGAATTCCAAGACCACCAAAATAACTCATATCAGGATGCACCAGGTCAAAATATGTGATTTCCAGGACATATTTACAGCCATACCAATTACACAGGATCCATTTTTTTTTTTCAGGATCCATTTTTATACATAATTTCACCATTTTGTATTCAAATAATCATGCCCCATAAATCCAGAGATTCTGTGTTATTTGGCAATTCTAGACAATTAAGCAATTCTTGCCAAAAGCACTCTTAAGAAAAGAACTCTCCCACTAGAGAATGCAATCAGTTTACTAGGATATCTACCAGAAGCATGTTTACAAGTATGTTTGATTGGGTCACTTTCTTTTCCTGTGAACAAATTCCAAGAAAGGGAAATAATGTAACTCGTGCCTGCTGCTTAACTATTTATTTCCTCATTGGATAGTAAGATAATAACAAAAATCGGCACATAGTAGCCCCTTTAAACGAATGAAGAACCAAGAGTTAACGACATTTAGAGACATTCAACCAATGAAGTGATAGATAAATTGTGATCACCAGAATGGTGTAAAGTTAGGACTGACACTCAGAGATGGGTGACATAGCAGAGATCCAGACATAGCTGGAGAAAAGGCAAGTATGCAAGCAGGAATGGGGGTTATACCAGAAAGGGAAGATGAGCGGATGTATATCAAACAAGGCAAAAAATCAGGAAAACTAGAAGGACATTGGCCTGAGAAAGGAAAGCCAAGGATCTAAAGAAGTCAAAGAGTAGATCAAGGTAGAGCTCAGAAACTATTCAAGCCACTGGGGCATCAGTGGTACTGAAAGCCACAACCTGCTGCTCTCCATTCTTCTGGAGCAGGAGCCCCTAGCAAACCGGTGTGAGAAGACATGCCATCACTTCAGCCTTAAAAGGAAACGTGTACACGTAGGAACTATGCTTTCTCACCAAGCCTTTTCAACCACACACCTGGAATGGAACCCACACCCCCTGAATTAGAAACACAAAATCTTAAGCACTGGACCGCCAGGGAAGTCCCAGATTTCCTGTTCCTATAGGGTTGTTGTGATTTAGTCTCTAAGAGGTGTCCAACCCTTTTGGGACCCCACAGACTATAGCTTGCCAAGGCTGCTCTGTCCGTGGGATTTCCCAGGCAAGAATCCTGGAGTGGGTTGCCATTTCCTTCTCCAGGGGATCTTTCCAACCTGGGACTGAACCTACATTTCCTGCATTAGCAGGCAAATTCTTTACTGGTGATCCAACAGGGAGGGAAGCCCAAACCACACAATCAGCAATCAATAAAAGTGAGTTTGGGGAGCCCAAAACTAGACTTTTCCTTGATTGCTCCTCCTTTGTTTCTGTTGCCTATCTGATGTCTGTGTTTAACTATATACCCCGTTTCATGGTAAGATTTAATCTTACTCATAGCACTTTGCTAATGAGTCAATATTTAATGAGTTTCAACGTCTCTAGTCTTCCATGTATAGAAGTTGACACTCAGAAGGTCTGAGTCACACTGGGAATCTGTCCCACCCTACATGACCCCAGGAACATGGACTCCAATCTATACTTAATGGATAGAATCTCCTTCCACAGAAATGAGAGTTTCCCAGCTGCCCTTGAGGGAAAATCTGACTTTGGCCTAGTATGCCTAGGTAGGCTTTGACATATCTAATAAAATTATAGCCATATAGTCTTGGTGAGCCCATTTTAAAAAAGCATACCTTCACAGAGAGTCAACTAAACACCAAGTTCTAGGCTACAGCTTTTATGTACGTTATATAGCAACCCATTTTCTTTTTTCTTTTATTTTAAGGAAAGAATTTTGTGATATTTCTCTAGAAATTAAATAAAATTTCTAAGACATCTGCAATTCTGTGTGAATTTTTGATACTGTGGGGAGCCAGGATATGACACTAATTGAATAGATTCCTCAGAGACATACAAGCTGTCAACTGTATAAAGATTTCTTTTTGTAATGCAACATTTCAGTTCACTGCACACAACATCAAAACCCCAAGATCAGAGAGAATGCAAAATATATTTTAACTGATAGTTAAGAAAAAATATATTCAACCTTTGAAAGTGTTTGAAGAAAAGGAAATTATTCAAAATGTTTTTTTTTAATACTCAAACAGTACAGTCCTTGTGATTAAATATCATTTAAAATAGTGACCTGAGAATTATCATTAACTCTGATGAATATTTTTCCTTTCACTATTATCATACAAAGAAAGCCTAAAAATATATAAAGTCACCTACCTACAAAAGCATAAAAGAATTGATAGTGTGAACCCAAGGGACTACCTGGAAGAAAATCAGGAACATTCAACACATTTGCATGCATTTGACTATCTAGGGAAACAGGCCAATTATACAGTTCCCAAAAGGTAGCTCAGTGACAGAAAATTACTTCAAATAGCTTTTTAGTATATTTGATTGATTATGTATGACCCAGTGATAGTAGTTTGAATTTTATTAATAGTCAAAATAAAAAAGTTTTTTTTTAAAGGGAAACTCTAAGGTATCCTATTCAAAAGAGTAAGTATTCAGAGATCTGTATATGCAATTACATCAAGCTGAAAATTCACTTTTGATCAATCATGAAAAAATTGTTTTATATTTCCATACATCGATTTTAATTTGAGGAACTGAATGACCTTGTATCAACCTAGAGGAAAGACCAGGTAAATAACATCATTATTTTATGTTGAAACTCAAAGGAATTTGCATGCAGAACGGCTTAACAAAGATAGACTCCTGTGTGAAGAAAAGCTAATTCCTTTGATTATTTTAAGTTATAGACTTGGAAGAAAACTCTCAAGAGTTCCTGGATAGTTTTATGCCATTTCCAGCTTTCATTATCTCTCTGCTCTGAAAGCTGATTTTGAGCACCAAGATTCTACTTTAGGATTTCATCTGCCAAAGGAATTATCATGACTCTTTACCTCACAGGGAAGGGATAGGCTTCCCACTCCAGTATTCTTGGGCTTCCCTTGTGGCTCAGCTGGTAAAGAATCTGGCTGCAGTGTGGGAGACCTGGGTTTGATCCCTGGGTTGGAAAGATCCCCTGGAGAAGGAAAAGGCTACCCACTCCAGTATTCTGGCCTGGAGAATTCCATGGACTGTATAGTCTGTGGGGTTGCAAAGAGTCAGATACGACTGAGCAACTTGCACTTTACCTCACAGGACCCAAACTCAGCACCATTCTAGCCTTATCTTGATTCAACTTCTATGCTTTGTCTTCACTGAAGTTTAAGGAAATAACAACTGTTTTTAAAAAAATAAAAGACAACAGGCTAAAAATGGAGTCACTTATGCTAACGTTTGTAAGAATTAGATCTTTGGATTGGGACTTGTGAGTTTGATTCCAGGGACCTATTGATTGTGGAGGCTTTCTCTCTCTTGAAAGAAAGCGAACATGTTAGTCACTCAGGTGTGTCTTATTCTTTGCAACCCCATGGACCGTAACCCATCAGGCTTCTCTACCCATGAAATTCTCCAGGCAAGAATACTGGAGTAGGTAGCCATTCCCTTTCTCCAGGAGATCTTCCTGACCCAGGGACTGAACCCAGGTCTCCCATATTGCAGGCAGATTCTTTCAGTCTGAGCCACCAGGGAAGCCCTCTCTCTTGGGGACAACTATTGCCTTCCTGCTCATTTCATGCTCTGGAAATGGGGCTTGGCAACCATCAGGTTGGGGTGGGCCCAGAAATATGACCGACACTCTTGATCACTATACCAATTTGCCTTGAATACTGGTCAGGATATGAGAGAGATAGCATACTGTTATCACAATAGGCATGATAAAAGAAATTTTGGTAAATACTATTACTAAAAGGAACATTTTAGTTTTGTCTGTAAGGCAGAGTAAAAAGTAGACTATAGAGAAAGGGTTTCAAGTACATATTGGTTTTACCTACTATGATCACTAATTTGTGTGTCAATTTGATGGGGCAGTGGGGTTGCCCAGATTATGTGTGTTGTGTGTGTCTGTGAGAGTGTTTCTGCATGAGAGTAACATTTGAATCTGTGGACTAAGTGCACTGCCCTCCCCGTTGTGGGTGGGCATCATCTAATCCACTGGAGGACTAAGTAAAAGAAAAGGCAGAGGAAGGAAGGATTCACTCCCTTTCTGCCTTTCTGACTGGGCTGGAACACCACTGTTCTCTTTCTTTTCCTGCCCTTGGGTGGGGATTTATCCTATCAGCTTCCCTGATTCTAAAGTCCTGAGACTCAAGACAGTAAACACCCCACTTTCATTTTTCCTGAATCTTCAGCTTGCAGGTAACACATGATGGGACTTCTCACCTTCATTATCAAGGGAGTCAAGTCTTCACAATAAACTCTTAACATGCTTTATATATTTTATTGGTTCTGTTTCTCTGGAGAATCCAGACTAATGCACCTGCCTCATTGGGAACATATGTCTTAAATCCTTGTGCTTATTCCGTTTTCAGCTTGGAGAGAAATTTCTAGTAACATCTCAGATTGTCACTTTCAACTTTTCTTATTCATTATTGTTATCAGTAGAATGTATAAAGCTATGGACAGCAAACATATGTTATGTAGATTATTTAATCCCAGATTCAAAACTAATATGCCTAAGTATATAAAACTAAATTTAGTAGCAACAACCATTGAGTTCTATATTTAGGTTTAACAAATATAAGTATTTAAGGTACCCAAACTTGAAACACATATCACTGTATTGTATAAGTTTTGGTTCTTCCATCTTGCTCTCCCTCTATATAGTTAGTATAAGGTTTTTATATTTTTCTCAGTATACCTAGCAGCTATAATAAAAATTATTGCCTAGAATTGTTCAACTATAAATGTTGGATGGATTAATTCATTCATGAATAGATTAATATAGAATGTAAAAGTATTTTATTTTGCAAAGACCACAGTGAATTAGTTCACTATAAGCTAAATTTCAACTAATATCATTAAACTTAGTATTAAAAGATAAAATTGTAGTGAGAAAAATAGAAGTATTTTATTTTAAAAGAGTGATTAAAAAGTTAATACATAGTCAGACCTCAAGCCAAATATTTTGATTGGTTTTTGGCCCTCTATCAAGGGATATGCTAACACAATGCAGAGAATGAATATACTTCAAAATATTATGAGTGCTTTGAAATTCATAAAAGGTGTACATAACTTTAAGTTATTCTACATTTAATTCAAAGCAAAAAATAAGAAATTGGTCCACACATATGTAAAGGCAACTGATCTTGGCATATTTCAACCACAAAGCTTTAGAATTTTGTAGATCCAAAAGTCAATTAATCTCAAAATATCAAGGTCAATTCTCAAATAATATTAGTAGCAATTATATCCACTATTTCAACAAAGTTGCATAGTTTTTAATAGAATTCAAACAGACTACCCTTTACTAATGTCACAGAGGAGATCTGTTCTCTACGAAATGACTTTTAGGGCCTTCCAATTCCATATTCAAGGTTGTGTTATTTCATGATCTGAATAAGTATTAACATATAGAATCCTAATTAATTCATTCTACAGCCTATGGTTAACTTTGGTACTTAAATGTTGTGAGATGAAGACAACAGATTATTTGCTGTACTTCCCAGATGGAGCTAGTAGTAAAGAATCTGACTGCCAACTCAGGAGATGTAAGAGACATGGGTTCGATCCCTGGGTTGGGAAGATCCCCTGGAGAAGGGAATGGCAACCCATTCCAGTATTCTTGCCTGGAGGAGCCCATAGACAGAGGAGCCTCTTGGGCTACAGTGCATAGGGTTGCAAAGAGTCGGACACGATTGAAGTGATTTAGCACACATGTGTGTAAGAGAAGAGAACATGGTTAAACAGTTTTTGGGAGGAGTTTTTAATATAAGGGAAAGTTATGGATAAGAAGCATCATGAACCTACAAATAATGATGCAAGGTCAGAGATATGGGACCTTACCCAGAGATGTGAACAAGTTAATAAGCTGGGGAATACAATAATTTTTAAGTGGTAAATGGTAAGATGGTAAAACTATTCTACTGTGGATGGGCAGGACTAACCAGAAGGAAGAATAAACGCAGAAAATCAAGCAGTATCTGTTACTTTTTAAAGATTTTTTTATGTGGGCCATTTTTAAAGCATTTACTGAATTTGTTACAATATTGCTTCTGTTTTATGTTGTTGTTTTTTTAATTGGAGGATAATTGCTTTACAATGTTGTGTTGGTTTCTGCAATACAACAACACAAATTAGTCACAACTATATATATACATATCTTCTCTCTCTGATGCCTCCCTCCCACCCCACCCCCATGCCACCCCTGTAGGTCATCAAAGAGCACCAGGCTGGGCTCCCTATGTTAGATAGCAGCTTTCCACTAGTTATCTGTTTGCCATATGGTATTGTACAAAGGCCAATGCTACTTTCTCTGTTTGTCCCACCCTCTTATTTCCCTGCTGTGTCCACAAGTCCATTCTCTACGTATGCATCCCCATTCCTTCCCTGCAGACAGGTTTATCAGTACCATTTTCCTAGATGTCATATGTATGAATTAATATATTTGTTTTTCTCTTTCTGACTTCACTCTAAACAGGCTCTAGTTTCAATCACCTCACTACGACTGATTCAAATTTGTTCCTTTTATGGCTGAGTGATATTCCATTATATATCTCTATCTATCTATACATATATGTATATATATAAACCATAACTTCTTTTACCTATTCATCTGTTGAAGGACATGTAGGTTGATTCCATTTCCTGGCTATTGTAAATAGTGTTGCAGTGATCTTTGGAGTAACTACTAGGCATAAACCCTGAGAAAAACACAATTCAAAAAGACACATGTATCCCTACCCCAATGTTTTGATTTTTTGGCTGCAAGGCATGTAGGATCTTAGCTCCCTGGCCAGGGATCAAACCTGTACCCCTTGCATTGAATGGTGAAGTCTTAACCACTAGACCACCAGGGAAGCTACTGTTTTGTGACTGAACATTTTGAACAAGGCACTGGGATAATAGCATAGTGTAGTACAGTACGTCTCATTACGTTGAGATGTACAACCCATGTGGTGAAGGAAATGCAAACTAGCTGAGACACAATGTGAGATTGAATCTCAAATGATATTATAAAAACTATTTCAATCATTAGGTCTCATCTTTTATACCTTCACATTACAGTTGACTGATTTTATTCAATATCAACTAAAGGCCAACCAACAAATCTTGCTAGGTTAAGAGGGCCAGGAAAGTTTTTATGTTTTTGAGTTGAAATGACACCCAAAATGCTTAGGATACTGGATGGCACATAGTACCTACGTAGCAGAGTACTCGTTTTCCTTACCATCATTGTAGTCTTTTAGGAAATAGGTGACCAAGATTTACATGTGAATAGTGATCATGGAAAAAGCTAAGAAGATTAGAATAGACACTAAGAAAAACAAGAAAAGTGATTGATTAAAAGTTGAGGCTTAGGAGAGAAAAAAGTTGGAAACAATAAAACAAGCAGAGAAAAAAAAAAAGCAAAGCAGCGGTACCTCTAACAAGGGGTAAGAGAGACATAACGTCCTTGTTTGATATCCAGGGTTAGAACTCATAGGTTCAAGTAAACAGTGTCTGAGAACCAGTAAGTGAAGTGAAAGTGAAGTCGCTCAGTCTGTGTCCAACTCTCTGCGACCCCATGGACGGTAGCCTACCAGGCATCTCCATCCATGGGATTTTCGAGGCAAGAGTACTGGGGTGGGTTGCCATTTCCTTCTCCAGGAGATCTTCCCGACCCGGGGATTGAACCCGGGTCTCCCGCATTGTAGGCAGACGCTTTACTGTCTGAGAACTGGTGAGAGGGATAGTCTAAAGGTGAATCTGAAGAAGTCAGTCTCTCACTCGTTACTGTCCAAATTGCCGAGGAGTGAGTGACACTGTGTTTATCAGGAAGCTGAGACCAGAATCTTGTGAGACGGTGACAGTAAATGCAATAGCATCCTCAGTGGTGACAAAACATGACAACTCAGGGTTCAGTCAAAAAAAAGGAAGAGAACATGAGACCAGCAGTAGAACAAGAAAAATGCAGCACCAAGGAAGCCGCTGTTAAGGATTCCTGTTCCTGAAAGAAGGGGACGGTTAGGCACACCAAGCCCATGACACAAATCATTTTATTTCTGCCTGCCTGACATTTCTTGTACTATATCAAAGAAGCAATGCTGATCTCCTCCCAAGGGCATATACCAGAAGTTAAAGGCATTTAAGTCCATGTGACACATAATAAAATACACTGAACTAGATTTTGAGGAAAAATTAGAGCTATAGGCAATTGATATTTACATGACTCTTGTTTGCTTCAAAGCATTACTATGTAAATCTTGCCAATGAGTAAAATAATCTACGATGAACATAGTGCAAATAAAAATGAGCAGAGAACTTGTTAATCTAACCAATTTATCTGATTAAAAGTGAGTCAGAACTCTACTGGATTCAGATTTCAAATATGAAAGTCATTTATTTATTTTTTTAATTTTTGAGCAGCTACCTTAGGATCAGCATCATTCTCCAGGACCTTACACTACAAAGCAGAAGTGAGTGAATGAATGAGCAAGTAACTGAATATAAATAAGACAGTTTAACATTGTAACATATTCCATGGGGAAAACAGAGCAAGGATAGAGATTAGGTAGAAGGGGCTATTTTTAGTAAGGTGACCAGAGAAGGTCCCTCTGAGAGGATTTCATTTGAACAGAGATATAAACAATGTGAATGAACATGAATGAGCCATTAGACTATTTATGAAAAGCACCTATCCGATATCGTGAACAGCAAGGGCAAAGGCTTTGAGACAGAAGCGTGCTCCGTATGTATGATCAACATGCTGTAGGAAGCCGGT
This sequence comes from Cervus elaphus, assembly GCF_910594005.1. Taxonomy (NCBI): domain Eukaryota; kingdom Metazoa; phylum Chordata; class Mammalia; order Artiodactyla; family Cervidae; genus Cervus; species Cervus elaphus. The sequence continues at coordinate 23,856,778 of NC_057845.1, read as the reverse complement.
GGCATACGTGAAAGGTTTTAACAAATTTAATGAAAGAGCTATGGCAGACTAACATGGTTTGGTGAGGGACACCAAGGGGCTAGCAACCATGGGAAATACTTAATACCTCTACATATAACGGGGGAAAAGAAAGGAGAAACAGATTGAGTGGAATACGGCAAGAGTCAATGCCTTGGAAGAAGAATTCTGTCCAAGGGTTTTAGCTATAAGGAAACACATCCATGCCAGAGTGAGGTAACGGAGGAAAAGAATGGGGACAAATACCCCAGACTCCCTCTTGTCCAGTCCTCCAGTATCCTGCTCTGGGCTTCTATTTGTTGAACTTAACAGAAAGCCAGAAGGCAAAGGAACCCAGGTGCCTAAACCACAAAGTACAGCCTACAGCTGAAAGAAGGAAGAGAACTGTAATGTATGGGAGAGACGATAGTGGAGCATCTTTGGCACAAGAGGTATGAAGAAGAATCAGAAGCCAGTGTGGCTTCAGCTCAGGTAGCAAGGATAGAGCCAAAACAGAGCCTTGCCATCTTGACCGGAAATCACTGGAATGTCTCATCATAAAAGATAACTCTGCCACGGTGTCAAGAAAAGACTGCAGAACAAGGAACTGAAAGCAGATAGATCAGTTAGGAGTCTGCAGGCAGACTAAAAGGGAGCAGAGGAAATAGTAAGAGGCGGGTTGGATTTTAATTACACTGACATCATCCAACCCTAAGGAAGATCAGATGCAGATGTGATACCTTGAAATCAGCTTAAAAATCTTTTAATGAGTATCTATTCCATTCCAGTCAATAGGATACAATGAGGACCTCAGAGCGAAATAAATCACAAACAGGCCTCTTTCTTAAAGAGGAGCTCACAGCCCAGCAGAAGAGAGACATAACAAATACAATAAAGCAATATTTAAAAAGAGAAGTCGAGGGCATTCTGTAGTCTCATTTGGAGCTGTATTAATGATATGACTTTCCAGCTGTTTTGAGTACAGTTTAAGCAGATTCCCCGGTGGCTCAGATGGTAAGGAATCTGCCTGCAGTGCAGGAGACCTGGGTTAGAGCCCTGATTGGGAAGATCCCCTGGAGAAGGTAATGGCTACCCACTCCAGTATTCTTGCCTGGAGAATCCCATGGACAGAGAAGCCTGGCGGGGTACAGTCCATACGGTCACAAAGAGCTAGGCACAACTGAACAACTAACACTTTCACTTTACTTTTTCAAGCAGGTTACTGAGGAAGAAGGACAAGAAGTGGGTTAAGAAAGAAGAATGGGTGTGTTGGCCAAGTATCAAGTGAGGACAGTCACAGGAGCCTGAGTAAGTGGAGGAGCATGGCGGTCCCCAGGTGAGAAAGGTGAAAAGGACTGAATCTGAGTTGCTCTGCTCTTTACGCTCGTTTGGATCTCTGAAGTGTTTTAGAAATACTGGTGCACAGAACCACCCCAAACCAATTAAATCAGAATCTCAAGAAGAGCGGCCTAGGAACCTGCAATTCTAAAAAAATTTCAGGTGTTTTGGACGCAAAGACAAAGCTGCTAGCTGCCAGCTCCAAAACATGAATTTCAGAATAAGAGCCTTGGTTTTATTATGAATATTTGTAGAAAAATATACATTGTAAAAAATGGTAGATTGTAGAGTTCAGTTCAGTTGTTCAGTCGTGTCTGACTCTTTGTGACCCCATAGACTGCAGCATGCCAGGCCTCCCTGTCCATCATCAACTCCTGAATTTACTCAAACTCATGTCTATTGAGTCGATGATACCATCCAACCATCTTATCCTCTCTCGTCCCCTTTTCCTTCTGCCTTCAATCTTTCCCAGCATCAGGGTATTTCCAAGAAAGTCAGTTCTTTACATCCGGTGGCCAAAGAGTTTCAGCTTCAGCATCAGTCCTTCCAATGAATATTCAGGACTGATTTCCTATAGGATGGACTAGTTGGATCTCCTTGCAGTCCAAGGGACTCTCAAGAATCTTCTCCCAACACCACAGTTCAAAAGCATCAATTCTTCAGTGCTCAGCTTTCTTTATAGTCCAGCTCTCACATCCATACATGATAACTGGAAAAACCATAGCTTTGACTAGACGGATCTCTGTTGGCATACAATGTCTCTGCTTTTTAATATGCTGTCTAGGTTGGTCATAGCTTTCCTTTAAAGGAGCAAGTGTCTTAATTTCAGGCTTCAGTTACCATCTGTAGTGATTTTAGAGCCCTCCCAAAAATAAAGTCTCTTACTGTTTCCATTGTTTCCCCATCTATTTCCCATGAAGTGATGGGAACAGATGCCATGATCTTAAGTTTTCTGAATATTGAGTTTTAAGCCAACTTTTTCACTCTCCTCTTTCACTTTCATCAAGAGGCTCTTTAGTTCTCCTTCCCTTTCTGCCATAAGGGTGGTGTCATCTGCACATCTGAGGTTATTGATATTTCTCCCAGCAATCTTGATTCCAGCTTGTGCTTCATCCAGCCCAGCTTTTCTCATGATTTACTCTGCATGTAAGTTAAATAAGCAGGGTGACCACATACAGCCTTAATGTACTCCTTTCCCTATTTGGAACCTGACTTTTGTTCCATGTCCAGTTCTAACTGTTGCTTCCTGACCTGCATGCAGATTTCTCAAGAGGCAGGTCAGGTGGTCTGGTATACCCATCTCTTTCAGAATTTCCCACTGTTTGTTGTGATCCACACAGTCAAAAGCTTTGGCATAGTCAATAAAGCAGAAGTATATGCTTTTCTGGAACTCTCTCGCTTTTTCGACACTGGCAACTTGATCGCTGGTTCCTCTGCCTTTTCTAAATCTAGCTTGAACATCTGGAGAGGAGTAAAAATGGATGAAGGAATCAGATCTGTTAAGAGTATGTGACAGGGTCCAGGTGAGATGCAAAGAGGGATATAGCAATAGCAAGGTAATGAGGACAGGCAGGGTGATAGATCTCACTGGTGAAATCAAGAGTATTTGGTGGTGCATTGAATGCAATGAGGCAGGGTGTGAGACAAGCAATAGGAGGTCACCTTGAAGCTCTGGTGCCTCGTGTTGGTGACTAGGTGTGTGATCTCAGCAGCCAGCCTTAGGACAGAAGGAAGGGAAGCCAGCTGGACCACAGGGTGTGGGAGCAGGATGTAGTTTACCTCACTCAAGGGGAGTACGTATCACTAAGAGTGAGAAAAGAGTAACCAAGTTTGGGCGGCATGTGTGGAGGAGGGCTGGGAGAGGAGGGTTCAGGGCATCAGAAATTAAAGACTAGATGAGGGAAGAAAAAGCTAGAAATAAGAATATTGTGTAAATTTAGAGGCATAAGGAAGCCAAGCCAAAGGGGCATCACAGAAGCTTAAACGTGAGAGAATTTAAATGAGCAGCCAACATCCATTTATTTACTTACAAAAAAAACTTTGAGTTTGTAAACCAATGAAGCCAGGAATCAAGTTTGGCTAACATTTCAAGGCCAGCATTAGGCATCCTGGTAGGGACAATATTCATATCAATTGAAACTGTCTCCTGATTTACCAGGAATTCAGCTACAGGGCACATGAGATCAAGCAAACTGATGTCAACGATTTTTCAGTTACTCTTTTTTTCCTTCCTGTTTCCTCAGTGAGCTTCCCTGGTAACTCAGAGGTAAAGAGATCTCTGGGTCTGGAAGATCCCCTGGGGAAGGAACTGGCAACCCACTCCAGTATTCTTGCGTGGGAAATCCCATGGACAGAGGGACCTTGTGGGCTACAGTCCATGGGGTAGGGAAAGAGTCAGATATGACTTAGCCACTACACAGTAACATTCTCTCAATATATACCACAACACCTGACGTGTGGTGAGTGATTAATACATCTCTGTAACATATTTTTTAGTGGCAGAGTGAAATAGCTAAAACCATAGATTCAAAGTGTTAGCCTCATGAGCAGTCAATGTTAGGTCCATTATTTCATCCTGAGAAATCGTTTTGGAAATTTCAACTAGGGAATCATGTATCCCTGGTCTTAGGATTCTGAAGTGATGTGAGATTTACTTGCCTAGAAAGTGAAGTGCTTCTGCATGTTTCATGTGACAGAGGGAATAAAGAGAATTTTCTAATTAGAATTTGAATAAGCAGTAAGACTCATATATTTATAGAGAAGAAACTTCTCTAAGACTTCTTGGTAAGAATTGAACTCTGATTTCCAGAGCCCACTACAATAAATGAGGAGGACAATTCTTTCACACCAATCATGAATGACATTTGAAATTCTACCATCTGGTACATTTTCAGAGAAATACAGCATTTATTAAAATGCCATGTTAAGTCTTCTATCTGATGACAGTGATACATTTATTTGTCATATATTCAGCTATTTAGCAACTCCCTACATTGAAATGTTTGTTTCAATCCATTCTGGTCCTCAAGATTTCAAAGCATGTTTATAGGTTTCTTTTTGACCAATTAATCATGTTTTTTAGTTTCTTTTAAACTTATTTGTCCCCATATAGCTACCATTTGCATTTTTAAACTGAAAAAAAAAAAAAAAAAGGTTTGTCAATTTTACATGCAAAGACTCTTCATTAACCTCATATAAATTGATGAGTTTAGAATATCAAAGTTATAAATGTAAGAAATAAAGTGATGATTTATCTGCTGAATCTCTTTTCCAAAAAAAAAAAAAAGAGCAGTAAATTCTATACTGTTGTGAAATATATGAGCTGGAAAATGTTTAATGTGCCTTGAATAAAATGGTGCTTAAAATTCAAGGTATAATCTATAACAAAACACTTTTTCCAGATTCAGCTTTATGGCAGGATGCATTTTCACTCATTTATATATTCTCTGCATTTCCTGATACAAGATCTTTTCACAATTCTAAAGGAGAACCAAAATAGAACAATAATTACAGAAAACAAAAACAAAAAGAAACTGAGCACAATAACTGAATAACTTAGTCTCAGCAGCTAGATTTCTAGGAAACAAAATTGCACTGAAAAATAGTGTCGAGTTAAACTAGGCTAAGATCTGAGTGTATGCCCTGTGTGTCTGTCATAGAGACAAACAAATTACCTTCGGGGGAACAGAGTGGTTAAATTTCTAAGATTTATTGTATAATCTCAGGAAGACTTTCAGTAACTTTGTAAAAAATGTATACATTTAATGGAAGGCATGCTATGTTTCTTATAAGAATTTGTTCCAAGTCTTTGCATATAATTAATGGCTTGCCTACATATTTTTTCAATAAAACTATCCACACAGAATTTTAAGTAGGCATTTTCAATAGGAGAATGAATGCATCTTTGTGAAGATACCATTTTTCTACCATAGCATCCTAAGCATAATGAAGAGACTTTGATACACTGCAGTTTTAGAAATGACTTGGAAAACAAAGCCGCAAGATACTGTCCTGTCAGCACAAAGTAAATAAATTCATCACAGTAGGTTGAGATTTAAATTCTCAAACTTATCAGCAATGAAATTAAAGTGTTTTCTTTACAAGTTTATTGACTCCAGATTTATATGGTTAATGAGAATTTACTTTCTAATCAATTAACTGATGTATACAAAACTTGAAATGGAGAACTTTGCCTTTTAATTAGATACACCATAAGCAAAGAATCATTGAATTGGCATTTGAGAATTACCTTATTTATTTTGGCTATTCCTTACACGGAAGACATCCAAAATTTACTTTTAGAACAGTGGAGCTGAAATTTTCAGATGTTCACTTAATTTAACTTACAATTTTGTACTTTGACAAAATTATCAAAATATGAAAAGAAAACCTTGTTTTTCCAATATACCAGCAGTTGCTCTCTTAGTCACATTATCTGATAGAAATTAGTCAAAAGGAGTCCCGAAATTGGAAGTACAAAAATCACATATATTCCTTGAAAGAAAATTAATATTTTACATGGTGAGCTTCAGGAAGAATAGGAATATACTATTTGGAGAGGAAGGCCCCTTTCTTTTTACAATTCCTTAGTTTCTCTGTAGAAGTACCGTTGTTCACTGCACAGTTAAATATCTGGCTCCCAAAATACAAAAGGCAAACTGTTGAGATTAAATAGTAAATTATCATTATATCAATCAGAATGATTAAACCCTTTAAATTACAAATACACTTAGAAAAGGGACTTTTATACAGGGATTCATTTGTAGAACAAAGTTGTGTCAAAATCTGTTTACAACCATTTTTACTGCTTGAGGGTCACAGACTTCAATGGATGTTCAAAGATATCTGTGCTCTAGTAAAAGTTAATAACGGTTTTGTGTTGGAGCTGGATTGTGCTGGCCTATACCCACTTGTGTCAGCTGATACTAAATTTTCAGAAATGTTGTGAGCTGGTTGTTAACTTGACAGTAGTTTCAGATTGGGTGTGGTGATGGTATTCACACCACAGAAACGGGCTAACTCTATGACTTTTCACTTCCTCCTCTCCTGGCCACTTTGCCAGTACACGACTGATTGCTCTTTACTTCCAGAAGAGAAATGAAGTCTAATATGAATAAAGTTAGAATATATACTTTCCTTGTTTTTAATGCTTTTCCACATCCCCTTAAGTTCAAAGGAGTTTTAATAACATCTAATTGAATACATTCACAGGTGGATGCAACTAATAGCAACACATCTTTGTGAGTTATTCCCCGAGTGGGAGAATTAAAATATTGCATCGATGGCTGTATTGTACAGCAAAAGTGGGTCAGATAACTCCATAGAAATTTATTTTAAGGAATTTATGCACAAGGTTTTAACCTATAAGCAACTATCTCACAAAAAGTAAAAATTTTTTGGAATTCTAAATAAACTATTCCACTCATCAAGCTGCAGAGACATTTTACTTTCTGGTATTTTAAAATGAAAACAAAATACAAGAATGTGTCAATGAAGCAAGTGAAAATCAAAAGGGTACAGACTTTTGCAAGTTTCAGGAGCTAAAAATAAAATGAAAAAGTTTGAAGTCTTAAAAACAAATCTGCAAGGGAACTAAAAGCCAAGGCAGATATAACAGCAGTACATTACGAAAAGCTAGGGGAAAAAAAGGAAGTGGCAAACAATAAAGTGAAAATCCCAGAGAAAGCCAAAAAAATTTGGATGGCAGTCAAAAAAAAAATGAACGGAAAAAAAAAATAAACCTTATAACAAGGCACAACTATGGAAATGCATCCCCTGGAGAAATATAATAGAGTTGTGAATTAGTGGAGGTGGATGGGCAATGCTGGGTGACTCAAGGCTGTTAACATAATTAAAAGTATGGAAAAAAATTTTGTAGCTGAAGATAAAAAGCCTGAAATATGATATAGTAAAATGCATATCATTCCAAGTATATGCACCAATTTAAAGAATTGAAAACACAAAGTAAAAATTTAACTATATAATGTTCAAATTATCCATTTGTTAACCAATATATAAGTATTTTATTGTAATTAAAGAGCCACCAAAACGGAGTAGATATTAAGTGTCCAACTTGCATTAATTGTAGATAAATCTAGGTACTTTTTCAGAGTATAACCAAAGTCAGAGCCTATGTAATATTTTAAGAAACTAGAAAAGATTTCTAAAGATTAGACTACATATATATTGATCTCGGAGACACTCATTCTGAAATTCAGTTCAGAAGCTGGATTTTTAACTGGATTTATCATTATAAAATGAAATAAAAGCAAAAACACCAGCCACCTGTGGCATTGTTGTCACCTATTATGTATATTTATATAAAGTTATTTATATGCAGAGTTGTCTGACAATATTTGACAGTTTGTGCATTTTAAGGATGAAAGATGTTTTTAAAGATTTTGATAGATAAATTTCTCAGAAACAAAGTTTTCTCTTAAGCTAGTGTTAAAAAAGAGCATACACATTATATAAATTATTGCCAAACACATCGACAGATATAAATGACAATTATTTTCACACAATCAGTTGTTCTTGCAGAGAATCAACATTTTCTCAAAAAGATAACATTTTTTTTTAGGTTTACTTTCTACATCTTCAAGCTTAACTTTCTGAGCTGCTTTCTTCCAAGGATACAAAATTTTCCCTAACTTCAAGCATCTGGGCTCTTCCACTCTCCCCACTGTTATAGAGTGGAAATGATTAGGTAGCAGATAGTTATTAAGATTGCATTTGACTAATGAAGTAGGTTTTATGTGTTTATTTTTCTGGCTGAGCCTGACCTAATCAGGCAGTGCTTTAATATTTTTTCAACTTCTATTGGAGTATAATTGCTTTATAATGTTGTGTTAGTTTCTACTGTAAGCAAAATGAATCAGCTATTTGTTTACATATGTCCCTCTTCTTCGCATTTCCTTCTCATTTAAATCACGGCAGAGCCCTGAGCAGAGTTCCTTGTGCTACACTGTAGGTTCTCCCTAGTTATCCGTTTTATACATAGTATCCATAGTGTATGTCAATCCCATGAAGTGTGTTTTAAATTAAATGTCATTAAAATGATGGACCTGGTAAGTCTTCTCTCTATTTTCTGAGTGAGGGTATTTGTTCACTGACCTCAGAAATCTCAAACCCTAGTGAGCTCTCTGGAGTGACTGAATTTGGTCCAGATGAGAATGCTGAAGGTCTATTTCAAGGGTATCATAGTAGTGAAAGTGTTTTCTCAGTCACCAGATTCATCTAGAATTTTTCCACCACTGGTTTTCTAACAGGCCCACCCCTTTCAAATACACTGATTTTGAGCCCCAGCTCTAGAAACATAACAAATTTAAGCTGTGTTATAAGAAAACAATTAACTCCATTCCCGCTGCTTTTATCTGTAAATTAAGGGTCATCAGAGAATGTGCAGGTAAGGGCCATGTAGTTAATGTGTAATAATGAGGAGAAGGCAATTTTAATATAGGTGCAGACACAGTAAAGTAGATATAAATGGTGTCAGGAGTCCATGAAAGTAATTTTCTGCTTGATTCTATGTTCCTAGGGAAGAGGGAACCAAAAAGAATAATTTCTAGGGAGGTGTCAGGTATAAGAAATAGGAAAAGATACAAAACTATTACCTAGGTGAATTAGAGAGGGAATGTACTGGGGCATATCTAGATGATTGAGAAATTAAAAGACACTTGTTCCTTGGAAGAAAAGTTATGACCAACCTAGGCAGCATATTAAAAAGCAGAGACATTACTTTGCCAACAAATGTCCACCGATTCAAAGCTATGGTTTTTCCAGTAGTCATGCATGGATGTGAGAGTTGGACCATAAAGAAAGCTGAGCACCAAAAAATTGATGCTTTTGAACTGTGGTGTTGGAGAAGACTCTTGAGAGTCCCTTGGACTGCCAGGAGATCAAACTAGCCAGTCTTAAAGGAAATCAACCCTCAATATTCATTGGAAGGACTGATGCTGAAGCTGAAGCTCCAACACTTTGGCCACCTGATGTGAAGAACTAACTCATTGGAAAAGACCCTGATGCTGCGAAAGATTGAAGGCAGGAGGAGAAGGGGATGACAGAGAATGAGGTGGTTGGATAGCATCACCGACTCAATAGACATGAGTTTGAGTAAACTCTGGGAGCTAGTGATGGACTGGGAGGCTGGGTATGCTGCAGTCCATGGGGTCGCAAAGAGTCAGACATGACTGAGCAATTGAACTGAACTGAGCTGATTGAGAGGCAGTGCTGAGGTTCTCAGTTGTGAATTTAAATGGAAGATGACAGCACGCTGTACTCGATGCATCCAGTTTCTCAGGAATAACTGAAGATTAACTGGAAATCTGTAACTAACTAGGATCGATTATTTTCCAAGCTGGTTCAGCAAAGTGAAAAAGAAACCAGAAAGTTCAAGGTGTAGGCAAAGAAATTATTGATCATGGAATTTAGGCAGGAAAAGAAGCTAGAGAGGACATCAAAGGAATGAGGGTCTTGTGTTAAGATGTTAGAAGTAATTTGGAAGTCCCAGAGATACTGAAAGATGGCAAAGTTAGTATTAAAAGAAATGATTAAAGGGAGAGCTCAGAGAATGGGGCATATAAAATTGTGAGCATGGTGAGTTACTATAGAGACAATGTTTTATCTAGTCATTCTGAAAAGTGTGGCTTTTTTGGCGGGGGTGGGGCTGGGAGGACTTGCAATTCAGGGCTCGCTGGTTTGATCCTGGTCAGGGAACAGGAGTCCCAGAAGGTGCAGAGCACCTAGGCTGCCAGGACTACTCTGAACCCCACACACTCTGAAGTTTACCCACCACAAATAGAAAATTCATGTGCCACAGCAAAACATCCTGCATGCCTCAATTAAGACCAGACAGAGCCACATAAATAAATAAATATTTTTAAAACTGATTAAAGGAAGACTTTAGGAAATGGGGTACATGAAATTGTGAGCATGTTGAGTTGCTGAGGCGACAGTATCTCAGCTAGTCATTCTGAAAAGTGTGACTTTGGACCTTCGGTATCAATATCATCTGGGAACTTGTTAGAATTGCATATTCTCAGGCAACCCCACCCCCACCCCGAAAAAATCCACTGACCCAGAAAATCCACACACACAGTCCAGGAGTCTCTATTTCAACACAGCTTCAGGGACACACACATACAGTAATTAGAACCACAGGTCTAGGGTAGGTCCTGTAAGGGAGAGTGAACAAGATAGGGTGGTGTGATATAATGAGAAATATATCTTTGGATTCTGTCCTTAGATCCTAGCACAGAGAACCTAAAACCCTGTGGCTTCCCGAGTGACAGGGGTGAGAGGGGTGTTTCAACGGTAAATGAATTTATTCTAAGTTTACATCTAATGCGATGACTAGTCTAACTGGGGGGACTCTAGACAGCTTCAGGATAGGTGATAGTCACCAGAAAGGCCAAGGCACAATTTAACACGGATGGAATTTTCACTCCTGCCCCCTGTCCTCTAGAGAGAGAAGAGGGGCTAGAGATTAAGCTATTTGCATTTGGCCAATGATTTAAGCAAACAAAACTATGTACTGAAAACTATGAAAACCCCTAAACAATCGAGTTTGGAGAGCTTCTGGGTTGATAATACACCAAGACTGGGCATTATCAAATTTGTGGTGGGAGTTGTAGGAACCCCTGATCTTTAGCAGGTGTGCCAGAAGTACAGAGGTTCTAAACTCACCATCGGTGTCTGAAATAGAGGGCAGTTTTGTGGAAATGACACTAATCTCAAGTAAACATTTTCAACTGAATTGAAATGGAGGACATCCTTTTGATGTCTGGAGAGGAGACAATTGGTTGTTGTGAGGGGAAAAAAAAAAATAAACACCCATGTATCAAGAATGTAAGTAGCAACATTGTTATTAGGGTGGAGGAACTGAGTCTGAGAAGTCATCCATGACAAAATGCATAAAACTAGAATTAAGACAGGAATATGTGGGAGAAGGTTACATTGAGCCAGGATTAAAAATTGTTAATATATGAGAAAGAGATGATTGGATTTGACAGTTAGGGTTCAGTGGTTTTAGGATTTGGATTTTTAAAAATTTCTTAAGTTGTGTCAATTTTGATTCCTCAGAAGTAGAAATGGGAAGAAAATAGCAAAAACCTTTGACAGAAAATTTGTCCTTTTAACTCCCAAGAGGAAGTATGGCCAATTACACTGAGCACTCTGAAGACCTTTCATAATTTTCTCAGTTGTCATATTTTATAATATTGAGCAAGATGAATTATTAACCAAATTGCCTGGAGAATTCTCTGATTCATGTATGCTTCTTACTATCTAGACAAGATCTTTGTTGTTGAAAATCTTAATCTTTGACAATTCAGCTTTCAGGGCCTGATAGCCCAATATTAATGATTCATGTAACTATTAAATGCAGCTGTACATACGCTTTGGGAATCATGAGGGAGATTTTCATCAGGTATTCACACCAACCTTATGATAATACATCTCTAGACATATGCCCAGCTACCCATGTCACTACTTGGAAACCTAGCCATGACTTGAGATTTTATCTTCAAAGTTTAAAGAGGATTTAAACTAAAAGTTTAAACAGGATTTCCATTTTTCAGATTGGAGGTTTTGGTTCTCTACTTGCAGGAGAGTTGTTTCTCTCTTCTCTGATCAGTGGAGATACAAAAGTGAATTTTAAAGTCCAACAGCCAGAGTTCCATAAACCAGAGTTCACTGCAGTTTCTTCCTCTAGTGAGCTATGAAATCTACAACTAGTTAGAGAACCTTTCAAAGCATAGAAGCAATTACGCTAATTGGAAAGGAGTTTGTTAATTAAAAGAAATAGTTATCAATACAATTTCTGGAATATATGTCAGTCCTTAGAAGCCTTAGCTTTCCTATTTTATGTCTCAACATCTAAGGATTCTGTACCCAACCCTAAAATGTGAGCTTTTCCCCTCAGGCCAAGCAATTCTGATACCACCTAACCTAGTAGTAAAGTCAATCAGTCGTGTCCGACTCTTTGCAACCCCACAGACTATACAGTTCATGGTATTCTCCAGGCCAGAATATGCGAGTGGGTAGCTGTTCCCATCTCCAGGGGATCTTCCCACCCCAGGGACTGAACCCAGGTCTCTTGCATTGCAGGCAGATTCTTTACCAGCTGAGCCACAAGGGAAGCCTAAGAATAGGGAGGGAGTAGCCTATCCTTTTTCCAGCGGATCTTCCCAACCCAGAAATCAAACTGGAGTCTCCTGCATTACAGTCAGATTCTTTACCAACTGAACTATCACGGAAGCCCAATACCAGCTAGGTGTCCTACAATTCAACTCAAATCTAACACTGCTTACCCAGAGATAGATTCAGATCTCACCAGTTAAGGGCTCAGTCCCACAAAACTATCCCCTAAGTTCAACTTCAAGTGAACATTGTCACCCATGTTTCTGACCAACTCATTATAAGGCAAAGGTTCCCAAGACCCCTTCCTTGGTTTCACTTAATTTGCTAGAAAAGCTCACAAACTCAGGAAACCAATCACTAGATAATGGGTTTATTACAAACAATATCAAAGGATGTGGATCAATAGCCAGATGAAGAGATGCAGAAGTTATGGGAAGTTTTGGGGAAAAGCTTGGAACTTCCATGTTCTCCAAGTGCACTACTCTCTCCAAATTTCCATGTGTTTGCCAACCCAGAATCTCTCTGACCTTCTGTTTTTTTTTTAATAAGGCTTCATTACATAGACATTCTAGTGGCCATTTTTGGTGATTGAATCAAATCCAGAAATCAGGGTATGGGACTGAAAGTTTCAACCTTCTGTTCCTGATTGGGTTCTCCTGGTAACTTTAATCTTTAAATTTAATTTTAAATCCCCTGGCATCTTTAAGGGAATTTCCAGAACAGACTTCATTAACAAACTCAGGTGCAGGTGAAGCTTCAGGAACTGAGGACAAGGGACCAAATATAAAAGATGCTCTTACTGCTCACGAAATTCCAAGGGTTTGGGGGAGCTGTGAGCCAGGAACCATGGACAAAGACCTATACACACACACACACATATATATATGTATAATAAATCACAATATCACAACATCTAAATAGAAGCCAGTTGGCAATTTTAAGACATTAGTATGAAGCTAAAAGTTTGCTGACTGATCTTCAACCATTGAGAACATCACAGGAAGTAAAATTAACCAATATTTTCTCCTCATATCCACACACACTCTGAACAGACAGAGAGGCAGTGTTCCCATCAAATTGGAGACAGTATTCCGCGTACTCATTAGGAGAAGATTACGAGAGAAGAATGGTTTTTTCATCAGGTACTCTCCTTTTACTGGCAATAACAACTGAAGAACTTAAGGGCATATGAAATAGACCTTAAGTGGACTTAAGTGCTGGGAAATTTTAATAAGGGTGCTTTATTTCTTCTGTGGTAAATCTAAGAACCAATAAAATTGCTCGGATAATTCATTATGTTCTTTGTCCAAGTGAAACTATTTATACCCTAAACTTTATGCTATGCTTTTATGTTAATAATTACAATGTTCCTCATTTGTAAATACATGAAAACTAGCTATGTAATAAGGAAAATGTAATTTTAGAGACATCTTCAGGAAGGACTGTGGAATGTAATTAATGGCTATGAATTCCTGTCACCACTGTTAAAGTACATATACATACAATATATATACTATATATCTCCTGAATATGACTGAAGTAAATGACCCCATTAAGGAACCATGAAAAGTTGTTTCCATACAAATTGTAGTGACTATGATTGTACTATGATTAAAAAGATGTTAATAAAAATTAGAATAAATATGAAGCTAGTTAACACCTTGTTTTGTGGACTTGACCTGCAAAATTAAAGCTGTCTTCTAGAGACAGATTTAAGTTAGTTGTGTAAATGGATACAGTCCATATTTTACTCCCATTATTTAAAGAGAAATACACAATTTTCATTTCAAAATCCTATTCCAAATTAGCTGTGTCCTAAGCAGTTATTCAGAAGCATTAATATCATTATCTGGCAGGCACTTAGCTCATTATTATGTTCCTATAATCCAAAATTAAAAGAAAACAACAGACCTAGGATCTCCAATCCTTGGAAAATCAGCAGTTCTAATTAGGGCAATATTTGCAGAATACTGTTTCTACTGAAGTATATTTCCATTTACAATGCACGTTTAAATGTTAACCACACATGTGTCTGACTAGTAGAAATAGCTATTATTTACAAGTATTCAGAAATAAACATAGATTGATAAAACATGCATGGGTCACAAGAATAAAAGTTATATCAAGCATTTCTTGATCTAGAGATATATTTGAATATATTTTTCTGACAAAATGAATAGCTTGATAGCTACGTTTTCAAAAAAGATATTGTTGTTGTTTAGTCTTTTAGTCGTGTCTGACTTTTTGCGACCCCATGGACTGTAGCCCGGCAGGCTCCTCTATCTGTGGGATTCTCCAGGCAAGAATACTGGAGTGGGTTGCCATATCCACCTCCAATTCAAAGCATGATTTTATAAATAAGCCATGTGTGTGAACCAAGGGCATAAAACTTCTACATTTAAAATTAACTTGCAAAAAGGAATCAAAATAGACAAGTGTGGAACAGATTATGTTTACTATTATTCAGTTCAGTTGCTCAGTCATGTCTAACTCTTTGCAACCCCATGGACTGCAGCACACCAGGCCTCCCTGTCCATCACCAACTCCCGGAGTTTACTCAAACTCATGTCCACTGAGTCAGTGATACCATACAACCATCTCATCCTCTGCCATCCCCTTCTCCTCCTGCCTTCAATGTTTCCCAGCATCAGGGTCTTTTCAAATGAGTCAGCTCTTCACATCAGGTGGCCAAAGTATTGGAGTTTCAGCTTCAACAGTAGTCCTTCCAATGAACATTCAGGACTGATTTCCTTTAGGATGGACTGGTTGGATCTCCTTGTAGTCCAAGGGACTCTAAAGAGTCTTCTCCAATACCACGGTTCAAAAGCATCAATTCTTCAGCGTTCAGCTTTCTTTATAGTCCAACTCTCTATTATAAGACTATGTAGATATTCTAGTAATGAAAGGACTTTTGATACTAAAAAGTCTAATTAGCCACTTGCCCCATGAAGGCCACCATTCCTGCCATCATGTTTCACTAACAAAGGCATGTGATACAGAAACTGATATGGAATGCCATGCATATTTAAACCAGAAATTTACCAATTATCATCTAAAGATTGAAAGATGGTTCTTTTTCTGGAGACGCTTCCATTGAGATAGGTAGCTCTAAGGCCACCTTGGAGACTCAATTTAGTTTGAGATTTTAAGGTAGTTTACTCTGAAGTATCTTGGAAATGATACATATTTTTGAGAGAGCAGAAATTATCAAGCATCCTTGAACTACTCTAGATGTCTTATTAATACATTCAAGGGCCAGGTAGTTTATCATCATGAACAAATACCAAATTAGCTCTTGATCCAACCTCAAAATCTGGGATAACTCCTGGCAACTGGAAAAAAATATTCCGTGTTTAGGGACAGACATTCAAGTTTGATGACTGGCACATTCTAGTAAAATATAGGTGGTGCCATAAGCCCTCTCACTGCCTAAATTCACTTTATATAACATTTTTAGATGAAAACCCACGTTGAGTGACTTTTTTTATCAACAAACGATTACACTGAAAATGTAATGTATCCATTAGGAACACCCGAAAAAAATATATACCCTTGCCCACTATACGATTCTGGTTTTAAACAATTCTTAGTTTACTTCTCTATTATTTTCAAAAAGCCATAAGAGGGACACAGGAAGCATTTAGATAAATTGATAAACAGGAAAATAAACTCTGGCATGATGAAACAAGCCAGTGTTCCAACTAGTAGATGGCAACTTAAACAAGTTTTAAAGTCATATAAACTCAAATGAAAGGAACACTTTCCTGAAAAGGTTAAAGTGTGTGAAAATCACCTGGACTGTCCTAAAACCTGTACAGTCTAGAATATTCTGTAGCTGTAATTCAAAAAGATAACTTTATATACCATCTGGAATTTATCCTTCCATTGAATTTAAGTAAGGAATGTACCACTTGTTACTGGAGGAGGATGATAAACTCCCACCTGCATGAATGCCTATTAAAGCATCACTGATGTAGAAATTAAAATTTCAGCCCCAGATGCGTGAGACAGAAAATTTCAAAGCAGTGTGGCTACTAATTTCCTTCTTTAACAGGACCTTGACTTGAGACAACTTCAGCCATTACTTATCGTTAAATCTCATGTTCCAAACTACACACTATCGCGGCTTTAAGTTAGCTAGAAATTTAAAAACAAGTATCTAGATCAGTATTTACAGTGAGGGACGTTAATCTACAAGCGAGTTGGTCATGTGAGGGGTAGGGAGTGAGCCAAACAACAGGCAGGTTGCAAGCGCAAGGAGACAGATCACCACAGAGTTCCAGTTATAATTAGAGCCCAAGTATATGACATGGGATCCCTATATTTCTCAGTTAGCACCTAGGATTTTAATGTCCTCAGAGCCACGGAGAGCCTTCAAGTTTTCTTTTAAATTTAATTCCCCACATGCTTTAGGACTTTGAACTTAATATCTATTTGTTGAATAAATGAATAATTAATGATGACTAAAACCTGTCCACAGGTCATGTGTAATATTGAGGAGGGACTTCAGCTATTAAAGTATCTATTAGGAGTCTTACTTTCTAAAAAGCCTCTAATTAATTATTGATATTTATATATATTGCTGACAAGTTCACTCTCGCAAGGCAGAGAAAGTGCTGAGGTTCTCTTGGCCTTCCTCTGCCTTCCACAGCCCTCTCCCCTGGTCCACAAAGGGACGGCTTTGTGGCTCTCAGCTCATTTCCACTTCTGCTAGACCCTCTTTAACATTCTCCAATATAGCCAGCCTCACTTCTCCCCAACTCCTGGGATGGGGTGAGGGGAAGCACGAAGAAATCCCACTCTAGATGACAAAGTTTCAGAAAATAAGCACCCTTTGCGCCACCATACTGTCTCCTAGGTTCAACCAAGCATTTCTGCTGACTCTCAACACTGTTTTCCATTAAGTCCACATCCCAAATTGGCCCCAAGTTAGACAGAGGAATAAAGACTGGAAAATTCTTTACCCAAACTTCCTTTCCTGGTGGCTCAGGTGGTCAGGAAAACTGCCTGCAATGCGGGAGACCTGGGTTTGATCCATGGGTCAGGAAGATCCCCTGGAGAAGGAAATGGCAACTCACTCCAGTATTCTTGCCTGGAGAATCCCATGGACAAAGGAGCCTGGCAGGCTTCTGTCCATAGGATTGCAGAGTCAGACACAACTGAGTGACTAATGCTTTCACTTTCTAGACAGAGGAATAAAGACTGGAAAACTCTTTACCTAAACTTCCCTAACCTAACTACCAAGACAAAAAAAGTAAAGTGCTCAACTCACCATCCTTTTTTATTTGTCTCGCGGTGGTGCCTCATGGTGTTGGAAGCTTGACTTATGACAACCCAGAGTTTAAAATCATTGCCATTTTGCCAGGCCTTCTCCTCTTGTCCTCTTACACCTCCAGGCAACCTCTCAGTAGGTCAGTTTCAGGGCTATCTTACCCATCATGCATCCTGCCCAAGCTCTCATCACAGGCCAGATGTAATTAGGACCAATCAGGCCCAACCAGAAGCTGGAGTTCCTGATTCCCTACCATCACAATGGCTAAAAATACAAATTTAACATCTAGAGAAAGATATGTAGACAATGCCGAATAGAGATTTTTACGTTTCAAATGTGTAATACCATCAGTATAATACCTGGGGTAAAACCAGTCTTACATTTAAAGAGGCTAAAAATTTTTGAAGACAACAATGGTAACTAATTTTACACAGAAACTTATTTTTTAACACATTGCTCTTCTTGTGATACTGTGGGTTAAATCCATTTCACCTGCCTTGGCTCAGCGGGTAAAGAATCAGCCTGCAATGCAGGAGACCCAGGAGGTTTGATCTCTGGGTCAGGAAGATCCCCTGGAGGAGGAAATGGCAGTCCATTCCAGTATTCTTGCCTGAAGAATCCCACGGATAGAGGAGCCTGGTGAGCTTCAGTCCATGGGGTTACAAAGAGTCAGACAGACACGACAGAGCAACTGCGCACACATCATAGTACACACTAATCAAGGTCATTTTAAGACTTGGATGCCCTCTGAGCCTCATGTAAACAATGTTTATCCAAGAATTATTTTTCAGGAACTTGGAGTCAGCTGCATCTAGTTTGAGTGGAGCTGGTTAAAACCAGATAGGGCCGCCCAAACCTTCTACTGGGCATGCGTGAGTGTCCGCTCAGTGACCTCTCGACTTCAGAGGGCCTAGACCTCCACGCACAGGACCCTCTAGCCTAGAGGGCAATTACCGCACCTTTTTCCAATCAGGCTTCAGCACTCCCCAAACCTCAGACAGCCCTGCTGCTTTTGCATTATCTCCTGACTACTCAGAACTCCTAGCCTTCAGGGAGGCAGTTTTGAGATTTCTTTTCCTCTCTTGGCTGCTTTGCGAATAAGCCCTATCTTTGCTGCAAACTTCGGCGGCTCGCCATTTTGGCTTCCTGTGAGTTAGGCAGAAGGTAACACTTGTTACCGAATTTTGTGAGCCTTAAATTTTGTGAGTTGCTGATATGATGCTATCTTTTTTTTAATGAAATATCCTTTTTTAAATAAAAAGAGAATGGAGAATATACTATAGTGTTTATATCATCAAAGCTACAGGAAGGCTATCTGTATGTTCCATAAGGCTCCATCATGCACCTGTTGGCCATTTACCCAAGTTGAAATACAAATACCAAAAAAAAAAAAAAAAACAACCAGTAAGCAAAATTTGGGTTGTCTTGACTTTACAAGCTTCCAAACCCAAATCTATAAAATGAGAAACTTTCTAATTACTCGCAACTTGCTCTGTGAAATCAAAACAGATGGATTATAAAGATGATTCCATGATAAACAACTAAATGTGATCACTACCTTCTGTGCTTTCTTGGTTCACGTGTTTATTGTTTTGGGTTTGTTTTTTTTTTTCCCCTTTTAAGCAGATAATGCTTTTCTGTAGCCATGTAAAATTTGCAGCTGCATTGAAAATGTCAGTATATTTTTTTCCTTACTGTAGGTGTCTTTTCAAAAGGTATAGAAAACAAATGGGAAAGTCTGGTGTTGGAAAGGGTATAGAAAAACAAAACTTGAAAAAAAGGAAAATTAGTTACTTGAAAACAACAGTTCTTGAGATAAGGGAGCTAGTTACTTAGATTAATGTTCTGTTCCCGTTTTCACTGCTTGCTCCTCTCTTAGGAGATTTTTCTCTTTTTAAACCTTTCTTTATTGTCTGCTATCAATAATTCTCTTAGGAGAGACAAGGTTTAAAAAAATAGCAAGGTGTAATGAGATTGGCAATTTCATAGACATGTCGCAAAAGATGCACTTTTTCTAACAGTACGCAGTGTGATATTACGTACACGCACAATGTAGAGAAAAGTTCACACACATTGTTGGATGGGTAATCAGAATCATAGGATTCCATAACCTTTATATCAAAAGCTGAAAGTTCAGAAGAGGTTGAATATATTCATACATGTAATCTTTGTAAAATTAAAAGTCAATAGGAGCCTATTACAGGTAAATGTGTTTTGTTTCCCAATCGATACTTAAGAACATCATAGATTTAAACAATATATGTATATCTAATATAATCCAATATTGGGTGTATAATGTGACATATAAAATGTTTTATAAACATGCAAAGTGATTATTAAAGCTATTGTCATGGTAATTTTGCAGGTAAAAGGGAAGAAATGTCATTGCAGGTTAAGGCAGAATGTCTGTTATGATTCCTAACAAAATAATTATCTCAAGTAAGTATCTGTATTGCATGAGTACAAAAAAGAAGAGCATTCTCCAATTAAGATAACTTAGCAAACCTTTAAGGCACAACCGATAGCTCAGTTGGTAAAGAAGCCGCCTGCAATGCAGGATACCCTGGTTCAATTCCTGGGTCAGGAAGATCCACTGGAGAAGGGATAAAGCAAACCTTTATTTACAGAGAGACTGCTTACAAAGGTGTGGGAAGATAGGAGAAGAGACACCACAGTAGTATAACTCTTGAGTTTTATTCACAGCAGAGAATCCTGGGGAAGAAGCCACCTTGAGACAGAAAGGGAACATGACCTTCATAGGAGACACAGATTGGCCAAGGAGACCTAGTAGGCAGAGAGCTTGTGGAATAACCCCTGACCCTTCTCTCTTCCTTCTCACTAATGTCTTGAACACAGATAGAAGCCAAAGAGCGAGGGAGCTCACTGATATATTCAATACAGGTCATTCTACTTGGATGGAAATGGAGTAAAGTGTGAAGTACAACTCAGAATAAGGAGCACATAGAATATCTCACAGGTGCCACTCCAGATCAGTCATGTCAAAAATGCAGATGGAAGTTTCAGTTTTTCAGTTCTCCAATGAAACTTAGATGCATCACTATATTGTATTGTATTCACAGGGATTCTATATATGGATATAGGCCAAAGAGTGCCCACTGAAGCACATGGTGTCCAAATCTTATACAAAATAGGGGTTCTATTAACCCGAGGAATAGAGAACATCTCTTATGAAAGTAACAAGTATGTCCTCAATGGGCCTCCCCCTGGTGGCTCAGACGGTAAAGAATCTGCCTGCAATGCAGGAGACCTGGGTTCAGTCTCTGGGTCAGGAAGATCCCCTGGAGAAGGGAATGGCTACCCACTCCAGTATTCTTGCCTGGAGAGTCCTCATGGACAGAGGAACCTGGTGGGCTACAGTCCATGGGGTCACAAAGAGTCAGACAATACTGAGCGATTAAGCAAAGCATAATCAGTATTCTTGGGCTTCCTTGGTAGCTCAAACGGTAATGAATCTGCCTGCATTGTGGGAGATCCAGGTTAAATCCCTAGGTCAGGAAGATGCCCTGGAGAAGGGAATCTATCCACTTCAGTATTCTTATCTGGAGAATTCCATGGACAGTCCATGGGATCACAGAGTCAGAGAAGATTGAACAGCTAATCCTTTCACTTTCATCCTCTATGACTTATAACCTATGCATGTCTAATAACCAAATAATTAAAAGTTAGAGCCTCATAATGTGAAAGACATTTAATAAGTACTTTGAAACCAAAAATATAGTCTGTGTTTTCAAGTAATTGGCAGTCTGATTGCTGAAGCAAAATAACAGATCTTTTGACAAACAGTAACCAGAAGAGAATGTAAGAAAATCTCTGTTTGTCTGCCATCTGAACTTTTTTTGCTTCCTGTTAAGGCGCAATTTATATGATCTATAACAGCATAGAACAGCATAAAGGATAGTTTATTGTATTTATTTGCCTACCAACATAGATTTCTAGATCAAAAAAGTCAGCCATTCTTTCCTCAGAAAACAGCTCTAGAGAAACTATGAACAGTGGCAGAAGGCGATTGCAGCCCCATAATAACTTCACTCTGAGAATATTCAGGCTGTCAATATCTAAAGTCTACCTCTTTCTATCAGTCAGGTTAGTGATGGAAATGAGGTAAGCTTGGTGTGACTCACTCTTAGTGAATCTCTGCTGCCAGCTTTTTATCATAAGTGCTCACAAAACACCTATTTAATGGACCTTCCTGAAATTGTGCTCACAATCAATATGAAGTTCACTGATAGGGCATTTTTGGAATTCATCATTTGCTTCTTCATTAAACCTGGGATACTTACATATCTTCAGGGTTCTAATAGCCTAAACCCTCTCCTTGAGTCTCTCAAAATCGCCAACACTTTTTCCAGTATGATTCTTAGAAGACTTCTTGATAGTGTATTTATCTTCCATTTGAATCCTTTTATAGCAAGGAAGATAGAACACTATCTTTCCCCAACCTAAACTCACAATTACACAGTTTGTATCATTACTGAGGACCTTATCCTTAATACCAGAGATCTTGTCTTAGCTCAGCTGGTAAACAATCTGCTTGCAATGCCTGAAATCCCCGTTTAATCACCTGGAGGAGGGATAGGCTAACCACTCCTATTCACGCCAGTATTCATGGGCTTCCCTTGTGGCTCAGATTGTAAAGAATCTGCCTATAGTACGGGAGACCTGGATTTGATCCCTGGGTTGGGAAGATCCCCTGGAAGAGGGCATCGCAACCCACTCCAGTATTCTTGCCTGGAGAATCTCCATGGATGGAGAAGCCAGGTGGGCTACAGTCCATGGGGTCGAAAAGAGTCAGACACAACTGAACAACTAAGTACAGCACTTTCTTTTATAAATTTTAGTCTTGGAAATAATTTCTGGCTTCTCTATGAATTTAGTCAAAATCCTTTACTTGTATTCTGCTATTATGAGAATTATATAATGTGTTAAAGACTAAAACCTGCCAAATCTTCTAATTAGATTAATTTGAGAATAGGATTTTTTTTTCCTTTTCTCATAACTAGGCGAAGATCCTGATTTTTCATGCAAAAATCCATAGATACTCAGTCATTCAAGAGCCTAACAAACTTGCTGCAACAATTTGACTTTGAGTAATTCTAGTTTCTAAACTATGTGGTTGTGGTTTAGTTGCTAAGTCATGTCCGGCTCTTGTGATCCCATGGACTGTAGCCCACCAGGCTCCTCTGTTGCATGAGATTTCCCAGGCAAGAATACTGGAATGGGTTGTCATTTCCTTCACCAGGGGATAGTCCTGACCCAGGAATAGAATCTAGGTCTCCTGCATTGTAGGCAGATTCTTTACCAACTGAGCTATGAGGGATGCTCATTTCTAAATTATAACATGGGCATATAAACATAAAGAGGAAAATCAACTGATTATTTTGTAAACTTCATGATATCCAAGGGAAACTATGTATCCATGTGCTTGGGCTCACAAAGCAAGAGATTTCTTTAGCTAGGATGTCACTAGTAAAGTTTTTTTGTAACTATTCATAGAATTCAAATAGATTTAAGCTATCTTGGGCTTCATGGGTGGCTCAGATCTTAAAGAATTTACCTACAATGTGGGAGACCTGGATTCAGTCCTTAGGTTGGGAAGATCCCCTAGAGAAGGGAATGGCTACTCACTCAAGTATCCTTGCCTGGAGATTTCCATGGACAGGGGCTGCAGTCCTTGGGGTTGCAAAGAGTTGGATAAGACTGAGTAAGAAACACAAGGCATCTTGAAAGTAGGACCCCTGGGGAAAAGAACATATGGAAAGCAAATTGTTCTTTGATTTGGCATTCCTCTGGATTAAATTTAGCACTTTCTTCTAAACTCTCTGCCTTTGCAGGTGATGTGTAATAAACTTTCTACCTGTACAAGCAGAGCTACTTCCATAGGAAGGAATGGAAAACCCAGCGCCCAACAGGAATACTTTGCTTGATACAGCCAAGCTAGAGCAAGCTCTAAAGATGTGTACAAACAATGTTCTTTCAGATTCATTTATTCATCCAAGCATACCCTGAAAATCCTGTTTATAAAGCTAAACTAAGAGGTTACAAGTGTAATGTTCACAGACTTCAGAATCTAACAAAAAATAATTCTATGCAGTTCAAAGATTTTTTTTTCTTGTCTGTTTTATGCTTCTGCACACAGTCCTAATGCTGTTTTGCTAACTGCCCTCTGGGAACAAATTCATGCCAGCCACAAACATAGACCCTAAAAGAGAGATGTTTATTATTCTGCTATGAATTCTATATCCTATTATGCTTTAAGAATGCTACAAACTTGAGCCATTGCCATGTAGATGACATTTCTAGCAAGTCCCCAAATAATGTTTTATGAGATTTCAAATGCCATGATTATGAGACAGAAAAAGATTTAAGGAAATAAAGGAAAGCACAGTATATATATATATATATATATATATATATTATAGTGTATATATATAGTATATATATATATATTTGCAATTATAAAAACATATAATAAATAGCAAGCTTTATTTTAAACACCAATCAAATCAGAACCACCACACACGGGATAAAAGTGAATATTAAACCACTGCACCAACAATAATGAAACTTTCTCCTACATGATGGAATTTAGCATTTACTAAGGAAAGTCTAAAATTAGATTCTCTAGAATTCTTCTATCAAACTTAAGAATTGCATGGCCTGGCAAACAAGTAAATAAAAAGAAATAGAAAATAAGTATTAGTCAACAACTAATTACATTTATTACCTTTATGTTAATAATATGTTAGCATTATTAAGCATTAACATTTCATTCCCTGAGCCAAAACATACGTAACACCAGCCATATACAACAGTAATATACTACTGAGAAAACAGAAGATTACCATCTTCCAGTTCCTTCTAAATCCTGTACATGTTATTTCAAGCAATAATTACAATAAAACTATGAGGTATACACTGACTTTATACAGAGTACATTGTAATGACATCCAGATAATCAGTGGCATAGTTGAGGCCTGGAGTCATCAACTATTAGAGATTAATTTAGGAAACAAATGCAAATGGTGGATAAAAGTGTGGGCTCTGGATTCAAATTCTAGACCATCTCCCTTAGTATCTGTGTGATCTGAGGGAAAGTTCCCTTACCTCTCTATGTCTTAGCTTTACATACACATCAGTTTGTGCCTCTCCTGCGAGCTGGTGGGTACTATACTAGCTGATGCTTACAGGACACTCGGAACCGTGCCTGGCTCTTGATAAAGATTAGCCATCCTGTACCATTTTCTTTACCTTGAATAGTTTATGGCCTGATAGAAATCAATGTCAATATGGATAAATGCTTATAAAGGCAACAGAAGGAAATATAAAACCATATAAACAACTACATTTTACTGGAAAGACTATTGAAAGCTTGTAAAATTGAGAAGGGGAAGGGAAAGCCTCTAAGGATGAGATCACAGTTGGGAATCAGTGACTGGAAACTGACCAGGCTTGTCTGGAATTATCTCTTAGAGACCCTGAGACTTAAAAGTTTTGACAGAGGAAAAAAGATGATTGAAGAGTGTTGGGAAAGGACATTTCTGAAGTCAGCAGATATGACAGTTCAATAACAAGCA
Source organism: Cervus elaphus (assembly GCF_910594005.1). Classification (NCBI taxonomy): domain Eukaryota; kingdom Metazoa; phylum Chordata; class Mammalia; order Artiodactyla; family Cervidae; genus Cervus; species Cervus elaphus. Next base: position 23,831,437 of record NC_057845.1, on the reverse strand, counting down.
AGACAAATGCAGTAAAGGGAAACAAGTAATAACATACTTGAAGTGCTTTCTAAAGGGTAACGTGTGTAAAACCTGTGACATGTAAGTTACTATGATTATAGGATCATTTCCTGGCTGATACAGCTACAGCTAGGTCACCTAGCCATGTGAGATCAACTGTCTGTGCCTCAGAATACCAATAACATCTAATCAGAGGTATCAGTAATATCTTGTAGGGCTGAGGAAACCCTTAACAGTTAGGGTGAAATCGTCTTTAAATGCCACTTTTAAGATTTAAAAACCTATTGTCAGTGAGTAAAGTGGGGATTACCACCAACACCTTTACCTTTAGTGGCTTCTCAAGTCATGCGCACGCTACGTTGCTTCAGTCATGTCCAACTCTTTCAGACCCTATGAACTGTAGCCTGTCAGGCTTCTTTGCCCATGGAATTCTCCAGGCAAGCATACTAGAGAGGGTTGCCATGCCCTCCTCCAGGGGATCTTTCTGACCCCGGGATGGAACCCACATCTCTTAAGTCTCCTGCATTGGCAGAGGGGTTCTTTACCACTAGCACCACCTGGAAAGACCTCTCAGATCATATTACAGTGCTTAACAATGTAACTATTTATCTTCTGTCACATTCCTGACATTCTTTCTTCCTGTGCAAAACATCTTCTGTGAAGATCATGGCATCTCCGCACCTTTTAGGTCTGTCATCCGCAGACCATCAGCCTCTTGCTTAGTCTTCTGTTTAATCCTGAATTCTGTTTGTCCTGTATCAGTCCTCTCCACCAATGCATGTTCTTGACTGTATTTCTAGTGGTGACTGCGGTTACTTGGTTCTGTTTCCCACTCCATTTCCTGAGCTATGTCTTTAAGTATTTCTCTCTGAACTTTACCTCTAAGCCCCTAGAATCAATTTCTTGCTTTCTGACTATACTTTCTTTCCCAGTGTTCCGCATATCACCTATTACCTCTTCTACTCCTGCTTTTTACAAATGCAAAATTTATTGACCCTCTAACTTATCAAATTTTTTTGTTTACTCCAAGCCATGTGTCCCTACAATGTGTATATTTCCTCAGGAATTATGGCCCCACAGTGTATTTATGACAATAGACCCTATATTAGGCATTATAAAGTAAGAATAAATCCTAGTCTCTGCCTATAAGCAACTAGTTTCCAGTCTAAAATACTGACAAGAAATGAAAATGCAAAATGGTAAGTCTCCAGAAGCTGATGAGCATGTACCCAATTGAGACTATTTAGGAAAATTCTCAAAAGTGATGATAATGTGCTGTGACCAGAAGAACAATAAAGATAGAAGTAACTGGAAACAGAGGATTATATGGACAGGAGTGTAGGGAAAGGATATCCATCTAGGCCAAAGGATCTTGGAGATGAGATAGATTTGAGAACATATAGGAAAGTTCATTAGCATGATATGGCTGGAGAAAAGTTTGTGAAAGGAAAACCATGAGAGGAGGATATACAGATAATTAAATTTTATGACAACAGTGTTTACATAAAATGCCAAGCTATTTGGACTTCTTTATGGCTGTAAGAAGACCTAGAAGAACTTGATATACAAGAAAGCCAAGCTTAGACGTGTATCTTAGAGCAGTCCCACAGCAGTTTGGAAGATGTTGAGGAAGGAGGAAAATCTTCCAATGACGTGAGATTCTAAAATCAGGTACCATCAGTGGAGATGGAAGGAAAGGGTCATAGAAGCCAAAGAGTTGAAAGAGTTGGGCTGTGGAGAGCAAGTGTGTGTAGAAGTAGAGGAAAAAGTGCTGAGTATGACCCATGGCTAGAGGTAGATAACCGAGAGTCTAATGGTAACTTTCACAAAAGATAGAGAGGTAACAACCAGAGAACTTAGGAGAAAATTACTGGAGTGTTATATTACCTTTTTAGTGGAAACCTAAGTAAAACTTTTTAAGTTTTAAAAAGGTCAAATACTTGATCTTTTAACTGATCTTTACTTATATAGCTCCTGAATTAACATACGTTTCAGTCTGAAAAACTTCTCAACACTTCTGGATAGCAAGTTTGCTATTATATTCACGTATTTCTGCTAATACCAGCAGATGTATAGGTTTGCCAAGGATGCCTAACTTGCTCTCTAATATATGCAATATTTTCTCTTGTCATTGTATGTAGAGATGTATTTAAATATTATGAACAGCAATAACATGAGTATAAATTTAGTTGTAAATACTGGAAAGGTTAAATTGATACTTTCTCAATGGCTGTCAAACCTTAGACACTGAGTTTGGAGTATGTGTTTCTAATAAACAGAATGATTACATAAACTATCTGATTTATGACTGTCTATAGGGAAAAGCTTGTCCTGAAACTTAGGAAACAAAGGACCAGCAAATGAGTAAATGGTGATTCAGAGCCCATACAACTTTAGCATAGAACACAGTTCACCTGAGTCAAACATTATTGCCTTAGGGAATAACACTCTTTAGTTAATACCCAAAATTTACTGTTTCAAAAATTGGATATTGATCTGGGAAAATTACCATTGTATATATGAAAAGGTGTAGAAATCTTCCTGAACATAGAAATTCTAATTATTTCCTTCATCAGTTGTTTCCAAATTCAAGCCCATGGAAAACATACATAAAGGTTATTTGGAAAAATGTAAAAGGAATACATATCCCCAGCTCCCCAACCCAGAAATCTAGAAGAAAGGCTAAAACCCTGCCCTATCATAGATAGAGATCTCTATTTTATAGTGCTAGTAAAGGCCTCTAACCATGCCTCTGGGTTACACCAAATTTAACAATTAAAATGACTGAAAGACTCAAAAATGGTACTTACTATCCACATCATATATCAAAACAACATTCCTCAAATTAAGCATTGTCTTTCATGATTAATAGCCACAAAGTCATGACCCAAGCTTAGTCTATAATGACTGCCAAAACACTCAAGAGAGATCAATGCCTCCTCTCTTTAGAGATTAAAAAGAAAGTGCACACTCTTAAAATGCAAAATTTTATCTTAGTTGATAACAGGTAATCATTAGGCAGCAATAGAGAATTCTAGAATGTGTGAGATTCCAGTTTCTCAGGAAGCTGACCTTTCAAGAGGAAGCCATGAGGGAAGGAAGAAAGTCAACTCTCATTTCAGGTAATCAGAACTTAGCAAGCACCCTTCCTTTATTGAATTTACAATGGGTACTTCAGTGCTATCATTAATTATTTCATTATAAGATAATGCTACGAGAACTTCATGGGAAATGGTCACTAGAGCTCCATCACGAATAGAAACAAGGTCTTGTTAATGATAAGAATCCCCATAAAAGCACAGTTGTAGGATCACATCTCCCGGATAATTCACTTATTAGCTCTACTGATAATGAGTTAGTTGTCTGATCAGCTTTCCTGTATGTTCACCTATTCACATTTGATTCCATTGTTCTGTGAGTTGTTATAGAAGCTTCTTACATTAACGTCCTAACTACTGAATCATATAATGTCACCATGCCATCTTGAGCAACAAAAAAATGGGTCTCACTCATTGATATGATGTAGGCACTGGCCAGTGAAGTCTTGCTTATATATGACACCATATTCTACTAACGCCAAACGCAGCCATACCTACAACCATCTAGAGAACACTGAAATGGGAGAGTCCATAGATAACCACCCTTATGGCAGAAAGTGAAGAAGAACTAAAGAGCCTCTTGATGAAAGTGAAAGAGGAGAGTGAAAAAGTTGGCTTAAAGCTCAACATTAGAAAACTAAGATCATGGCATCTGGTCCCATCATTTCATGGCAAATAGATGGGGAAACAGTGGCTGACTTTATTTTTCTGGGATCCAAAATCACTGTGGATGGTGACTGCTGCCATGAAATTAAAAGATGCTTGCTCCTTGGAAGGAAAGTTATGACCAACCTACACAGCATATTAAAAAGCAGAGACATTACTTTGCCAACAAAGGTCTGTCTAGTCAAGGCTATGGTTTTTCCAGTGGTCATATATGGATATGAGAGTTGGACTATAAAGAAAGTTGAGCACCGAAGAATTGATGCTTTTGAACTGTGGTTTTGGAGAAGGCTCTTGAGAGGCCCTTGGACTGCAAGGAGATCCAACCAGTACATCCTAAAGGAGATCAGTCCTGGGTATTCATTGGAAGGACTGATGCTGAAGCTGAAACCAATACTTTGGCCACCTGGTGCAGAGAGCTGACTCGTTTGAAAAGACCCTGATGCTGGGAAAGATTGAGGGCAGGAGGAGAAGGGGATGGCATCACCGACACAATGGACATGGGTTTGGGTGGACTCCGGGAGTTGGTGATAGATGGGGAGGCCTGGCTTGCTGTGATTCATGGGGTAGCAAAGAGTTGGACACGACTGAGCGACTGAACTTAATGAACTGAACTGACTGATAGATAAAAATGCAATAATAAAGGGTTAGCAAAGGAGAAATAGGCTACCTGGCCTCCTGCTTAATCCAAAGCTAAATAGATTCAAAGTGCTGTTGTTATTTATGCCTTGTCAATAGTTCCAGGTATATCTGGGCTACACTTTCCACCGCCAAAGTTACTAAATGTAGAGAAAATACTACTGAATATTGATAACCTCATCCTGTACTTTTGACTGCCCTTATCTATAGTTGTGTGTTCCAATTATCTAATTTAGGTTTAAACCCTAAACTTTACTTGTCTTGATAAGGAACAGCTGTTAAGATTCTGCTTATTTCTTGATTCTTGTTAGATCAACACTTGATTTACTGAACTCAACAGTGAGAATAATACATTTCTTTTGTAACAAATAAATATGTCTTGGAAGCTGGGCACATCTTAACCAGGCATATTCCTTGGTCTTGCTTTGTACAGAAGTGTGTGGAGATAGAGAGCCTGCAATGTTGTGTTTGTTGCCTGTGAGATCGAAATGCTGGCTTATGGAGCTTTGCTTATGCAAGGCACATTTCCCACAAGTAATTTTGAGAAGTTTTACCCACAGTGCATATATCTTTTGATATGTGAGTTACTTCTAAGGAAGAAAAACTCTGAACACAAGCATCAACTTTACATAGAGCTGGACCCATCCCAAAGCTTTTGCATAAATTTGCTTATTAAACAACTGTTGTACTTTGGCACATTCACACCATCAGACTTCAAAACAAGAGACCAAAATGTATATTTTGTGTTTTATAAAATTTGGTAAAAATATTTTTTGTTGTTGTTGTTGTTTAGTTGCTAAGTTGTGTCCAACTCTTGAGACCCCGTGGACTGCAGCATGCCAGGCTTCCCTGTCCTTCACTGTCTCCCATGGTTTGCTCAAATGCATTCATTTTAAGTTTATACTCTTACAAATGCTGTCATTAGATTTTTATGGCATATTAGGATATGCCAATTGGGAGATTACTTTCAAGTTATTTTAACCAGTCCCCTGGAGGTGGGCTAGTTAGTATACATCACAGTTATATTGGTGGGCATGGGTCTCACAAAAAGGTCTCACGAGTGTTGCTCCACCTACAAGGCCATGAATGAATAGACTTAGGAAAATTAATAATTACAAAGGAAGAACTTTTGTAACCTAGCTTTTCACTTGTAAGATCCAATTAAATTTGCCACTTAATATTTTATTCTGGTAGGCATTCCTCTTAAAAACCTGTAAGAATAGTAGAACTTGAAACTTGTTTGAAAATCAAACTAAGTGTGATATACACTTTGATAGAGGTAGCTGTTTCGAGTTGAGCTTTTGCAAATTAGATACGCCTCGGAAATCTGTTAGGGATATTTTCAGGAGGTCATCACACCACCTGTAAATCAAAGTTACTGATTTTAACATAAATATAACTACTTCATTCACTATCAACCACTTTGAAGAGTCCAATAAACAGTGCTTATTGCTTATTGCACTGGCATGATCTACATAAAAAGATGAGCCATCTTCTGCGGTATATTCAGAAAGTCCTACCTGGTAAAGTCGAGTTTTGAAGTTTCCTTTCCTCTGATAATTTTTTATAAGAACATATCCACTTGAAGGCCTATTTTTGTTTCTCCACATTTTCACCTCCCCCCCCCCCCGCCTCATCTTTTGCCTCCTGCCTTTACCTCATGATCTGTGCTTTATAGCCTTAAATAATCTGGAAACCCTTCAACATAAACGTGTTAGATACAGGAAAAAAAGCACTTTATTAAACTCTGTTTTATTCATGGATGTCTTGACATGCTCACCTATAGATAACTATTTATAGATCCCATATGCTATGTATATGCGTTTGGGAAGAATTTCCTTTAACATCAAAAGTTTTACAAAATTTAAATTGCCTGCTATTGTTACTATACAGTGCTTCCACTTGTATTTCAAAGTTTAGAAATTGAAGGAATCAATGTCCAGTTGCATAGGATTTATAATATAAGCACAAAGGTTGCTACAGAAAGCTGTCTTCCATATACATGTGCTTAATGACTGTTTGTATAATTTTATATATATACCAGAAACTCTGGAGGCCTGGGCTAGTCAATAACTATATTAAACAAAAGAAAGAAAGATTGCTCAAATTTCAACAACCAGCCGAAGTGAAAAGCTTATCCCTTTGAATAAAAATACTAGACAGTCTTTAAAATTAAATATTTTAACTATTTTAAGAAATTATATAACCATCAGAGGATGAGGGGAAAAAATGAAATAATCTACTTTAACTTTTTAAATTTCATTAACCAGAGAGTGCTTATACCCTAACTTCATTAATGTCCTTTAGAGTTAAAAAGAAAACTTTTTTTTTTTTGAAAATTCACACAAATAAATTAATGTTGGCATTCATTTAAGGACTGTTTAACCTCTCAGACAACATTTTGAGAACTCATTAGCCAAATATCACCATAATGCAAGTGAGTAATACATGGAAATAATGATTTCATTGTAAAGTTTAAATCAATGCTAGCATGATCAGGAAATTTCATTAACCTAGAATGCTTAATTAGCTCTAGAGGTGAAGTGAAAGATAAAAATCACTTCACATATTAGTAAAAAAACAAATTAGAACATAACTTTATAAACCACTACTGTTCCTTTGCTATTAGGAATCAATGAAATCTATAATTAGGGACCATTATGAAAAGGTTAAAGATGAGAATACATGCAGTCTATCTACAGGAAATCTAAACTATTTAGGTTAATGAAATGTCTGTGAAAGTCATACTAATTAGCAAGTTCATGGGAACCTAACTTTAATTTTACAAATGTCACGATGACACAGCTCCATGCACACCTGTGTCCCAACTAGATTACTGCACAGTGCTACCTCTTTCAAATTTCACTTCATTTCCCCCTCAGTGATCAGGATGCTACTAAGTATGACACATTTCTGAAAACTCTTCATGATTTAATGATATAGATTTTAAGATGACGAGAAACAGAAACTTTCTATTTTTTAGATAAGAGGATTGTTGAATTTTCAGTGTTGCACTAACATAATAAGATGCCATATTTCCTTATTTTCCTTTATCATTTCTAATATCAACCAGAACCATTTTTTTTTTCATTCAAAAGTGAGAAGTCTGCCCATAAATATCTAGTGTAAACTGGGGAACAAAAGGCTATAATTGAATCATATGTGAGGGATTGATTATATAATAAGTAGCAGGAATACAAAGAAAAAACCAGAATGTTACCAAAATCAACCATTACCACAAAAACAATTTCACTTCTGTACCATGAAGGGCTTCCCTGGTGGCTCAGAGGTTAAAGCGTCTGCCTGAAATGAGGTAGACCTGGGTTCGATCCCTGGGTCAGGAAGATCCCCTGGAGAAGTAAATGGCAACCCACTCCAATATTCTTGCCTGAAGAATCCCATGGATGGAGGAGCCTGGTGGGCTATAGTCCACGGGGTTGCAAAGAGTCGGACAGGACTGAGTGACTTCACTTTCACTTTCACCATGAAGTTAACGTCTTATCCACAGTCACTGAAGACAGAATTCTTTGGTGAAAGTTGATTATTGTTTTCATTCTGTGTATCAAGTCAAATAATATCTATGAACAATATCTTTTATCACTTTTCTTACTTTCAAATGTATGGGCATATCTGATTAGCTGAGCCGAAGTTTCATATGCACATCTGCCTACAAGAGATGTTGATAACTCAAAACTTGATTTTATTTACAGAAGGATTGACAACTTGGAAACTTTTTTAAATTTTAGAAAAGTTTTTCAAAATATGATGTTCAAATGTTTAAATTACAATGATGTGGTAGTAGCTCATATGTGACTAACTCAAATGCAGAGAAAAACTGATAAACTCTGATCAAACCATTTAAAAAACACATTTGATGTAACAGAATGAAAAAGAAAATAGGTAGAGATCCGTTCAGTCAGTTTAGTTCAGTAACTCAGTCATGTCCGACTCTTTGCGACCCCATGGACTACAGCACAACAGGCCTCTCTGTCCATCACCAACACCTGGAGTTTACACAAACTCACGTCCATTGACTCGGTGATGCCATCCAACCATCTCATCCTCTGTCGTCCCCTTCTCCTCTCGCCTTCAATCTTTCCCAGCATGAATCTTTTCAAATGAGTCAGTTCTTCGCACCAGGTGACCAAAGTATTGGAGTTTCAGCTTCAACATCCGTCCTTCCAATGAACACCCAGGACTGATCTCCTTTAGGATGGACTGGTTGGATCTCCTTGCAGTCCAAGGGACTCTCAAGAGTCTTCTCCAACACCATAGCTCAAAAGCATCAATTCTTCAGCACTCGTCTTTCTTTATAGTCCAATTCTCACTTCTATACATGACCACTGGAAAAACCATAGCCTTGACTAGATGGACCTTTGTTGGCAAAGTAATGTCTCTGCTTTTTAATATGTTATCTAGGTTGGTCATGGCTTTTCTTCCAAGGAGTAAGTGTTTTTTAATTTCATGGCTGCAATCACCATCTGCAGTGAATTTTGAGCTCAAAACAATCAAGTCTGCCACTGTTTCCCCATCTATTTGCCATGAAGTGATGGGACTGGATGACATGATTTTTGTTTTCTGAATGTTGAGCTTTAAGCAAACTTTTTCACTCTCCTCTTTCACTTTCATCAAGAGGCTCTTTAGTTCTTCTTCACTTTCTGCCATAAATGTGGTGTCAGCTGTATATCGGAGGTTATTGATATTTCTCCCAGCAATCTTGATTCCAGCTTGTGCTTCATCCAGCCCAGCATTTCTCATGATGTACTCTGCACATAAGTTAAATAAGCAGTGTGACAATATGCAGCCTTGAAATACTCCTTTTCCTATTTGGAACCAGTCTGTTGTTCCATGTCCAGTTCTAATTGTTGCTTCCTGACCTGCATTCAGATTTCTCAAGAGTCAGGTCAGGTGGTCAGATATTCCCATCTCTTTCATAATTCTCCAGATTTTATTGTGGCCCATGTAGTCACACAGCTTTGGCATAGTCAATAAAGAGAAATAGATGTTTTTCTGAAACTCTCTTGCTTTTTTGATGATCCAGCAGATGTTGGCAATTTGATCTCTGGTTCCTCTGCCTTTTCTAAATTCAACTTGAACATCTGGAAGTTCACAGTTCACGTATTGTTGAAGCCTGGCTTGGAAAATTTTGAGCATTACTTTGCTAGTGTGTGAGATGAGTAAAATTATGTGCTAGTTTGAATATTCTTTGGCATTGCCTTTCTTGGGGCTTGGAATGAAAACTGACATTTTCCAGTCCTGTGGCCACTGTGGAGTTTTCCAAATTTGCTGGCATATTGAGAGCAGCACTTTTACAGTATCATCTTTTAGGATTTGAAACACCTCAACTGGAATCCCATCACCTCCAATAGCTTTGTTTGTAGTGATGCTTCCTAAGGTCCACTTGACTTCACATTCCAGGATGTCTGGCTCTAGGTGAGTGATCACACCATCATGATTATCTGGGTCATGAAGATCTTTTTTGTACAGTTCTTCTGTGTATTCTTGCCACCTCTTTTTAATATCTCCTGCTTCTGTTAGGTCCCTACCATTTCTGTCCTTTATTGAGCCCATCTTTGCATGAAATGTTCTCTAATTTTCTTGACGAGATCTCTAGTCTTTCCCATTCTATTTTTTCCCTCTATTTCTTTGCATTGATCACTAAGGAAGGCTTTCTTATTTCTCCTTGCTATTCTTTGAAACTCTGCATTCAAACGGGTATAGCTTTCCTTTTCTCCTTTGCTTTTCACTTCTCTTCTTTTCACAGCTATTTGTAAGGCCACCTCAGACAGCCATTTTGCTTTTTTGCATTTCTTTTTCTTGGGGGTGGTCTTGATCCCTGTCTCTTATACAATGTCAGAAAACTCAGTCCACAGTCATCAGGCACTCTGTCTATCAGATCTAGTCCCTTAAATCTATTTCTCACTTCCACTGTATAATCGTAAGTGTTTCAATTTAGGTCATACCTGAATGGTCTAGTGGTTTCCCCTATTTTCTTCAATTTAAGTCTGAATCTGGCAATAAAGAGTTCATGATCTGAGCCACAGTCAGCTCCCGGTCTTGTTTTTGCTGACTGTATAGAACTTCTCAGAGTACAAAGGGAGATAACACTGTTGGATAAGTTTGCACTAATTCAGTTTTATATCTAACGATACTCTGCATTCTGTGGAGAACTGAATGACTATACAAAGCAGCAAAGTTTTTCCAGTTTGAGGAATAAGTACATGGTTACAGATTAAAAGAACAGAAGAGCTGGGAAATTGAATGGGGTGGGAGAGGAAATCATGCAAATGAAAGTTACAAAGGAGAATGAAGATTTGAACTATGTATCTAAGCACCATTCAAATTATGAGTAACTTGTAAATTGCACACCCATAGAGGAAATGCCATTAGACCTCAGCAGAAACCAATAGCTCGGGAATTAGAGCAGAGAATTCAATACCACCCACTACAAAGGAATGAAATTCTGATGTTTGAGTACAGATGGGTGGATAATACTAGACAAGGATCACTCTTCAAGGAAAATAACAGAACCCAGAGTCTCTACAATATATGAGCCACAAAATCTAGTATATTATTTAAATAACCAAATGTAAAAAGAAATTGGAAAATATGATATTTTAACAAAAGCAGAGAATAGAAAGAGACATTGCGATGGTGTACAGGTTGGAATTTGAACACAAGAACTTTAAATTAACTATTATAAGTATGTTCAAGATTAAAGGAATGTGTTTTCATACATATATGGGGAATTTCAGGCAAGAAATAAAAACTGTGGAGAAATAAGGAAATAGAAATTCTAAAACTGAGGAATACAATATCTGATATGAAAATTTTACTTGATGGGCTTACCAGAAATGTCAGAAGAAAATATCAGTAAACTTGAAGACAGGTCAAGAGGAATTTTCCAATATGAAAAATACAGAGGAAAAAATACTGATTAAATTCTACACTTTCTAAATAATGGAATGTAATTTCTTAAATCGACTAGAATGTTCATTGTCATATCATTTGCAACTCTCTTCACTTAAAATCCAGTGCTTTTCACACCACAGCAGATTTGCTTGAAAATTTAATATATGTGTAAGAACTCAATTAGTCTCTTTGAGGGTAACACCCAGGCTTCTAAATTTTTGTTGTTGTCAGTTCCCTAGTGATTCCACTATGCAGTCTAGCTCTGCCTTATTCAACCACATGCACCTCATTAATTTTTTCCAAATTCAATTTTCTTTTCTATGTGAAAGCCAGTTTCAACCATAAACTTGACCATTTAGTTACTTTGCAACTATAGTACATCCATTTATTCAACCAATATTGACAACTGACTATATTTTCAGTTATATGCTAGACCCAGAAATGTAGTTGAAAATTATCTAAGTTATTTTGTGTTGGTTTAAAGACAAAAAGAGAAGTATACTCAGTTTATTAAAAAGAAATGTAAAGTTCCAAGAATAGAACTACATTATTTCATGAAATTCCCAACTGTTTTTATGATATGGGCTGAAGTTCTGCTAATACACAAGATTATGACTACACCATGTCACATAGAAATGGTTTAACTTTTAGGTAAATAATCTTCAAGCATTAAAAACTTACTATCAATGCCTTTTAAAGATATTTTATTTATAGAGTATTTTTTTTTGGAGTTTGCTGGTCTAAAAATCCTTCAATCATAAGTTGATAAATGTTTACCTGATTTCAATTTGTGAAATGCTGATTAATGGGGTGCAGGCTTGGATTATAAAATAGAGATTTTTAAAAATTAGCCAAGTTCATAACATACATGATATATACATATTTAAAATGATTATCATTAATAATTCTCTTCTGCTTTAGTCAAATTTGTTCTAGTTTGAGACCAAAGTTGACTATAGTGATTAGATTAAATGCTTTACATGTTTCACAGATGTACTATCCAAGAGCCCTCATAAATTATATTTTAAGCTTTCACTTTTAGTTCTTCCAGAATTTAATGAGTTTTCCCCCTGATATAAAATAACTTTAATGAAGCTTAAAATGCATTGAAATATTTATATTTTTGATTGAAAATTGATGAGTTACTATGATTTTTATCATCAGAAGATAAAATGTAGATTTTTAAATCTTACTAGTTTAAATAAGTTCCACTCTATCTCACGTAAAGATTAACTGTGTAGACGGTGTCAATCTTTCAGAGCAAAAACCATCCTGTGCTCTATGCTTACATCTGCCTTGACAAGTATGTAAAGTTTCCATCATTTTTAAATTTATAAAGGTGAGGGTCACATTATGCTCAGAAAGTCATTTTCTCCTGGTGGCAAGGCTGAGAATTGCTGTAAATTGCCCCCAAAGGGTGACAATGGCTGATTCATGTATCGTCATGTACACAGCCACTGGGTAGGAAAATCTGTCAATTTATGTTCTCCTTCACCCTCTCCCCGGAATTGAACATAGATTCCAAGGACCATGGAAGGTTTTTCTCCTATACTGTTGAGATTTTGCAGTGGGTAGGAAGTAGTACAAAATGTTAACCACTGAGATAGACTTATTCTTACTGGATTTTTAGTCATTAGTCCATGAGGATCACTGCCGGGTCCACTTTGTTCCAAACACAACCATAAGACCTCTTCAGACCTGCCAGGTCAGTGGAGCACATACTTCTGAGATCAGGTCCACAGGCTCATGATGAAGCCCCTGACTGAACCAAGTGCACTAATTTGACTGAGATGCCTCACTTTTTCTTGAGAGCAGTGTCCAGAATAAAGGCACAGAGTGCCCTCAGGCCAATCTGATTCCACCACATGGCTGATATGTCTCCTGCTTGTCTAAAAGCTGGTACAGGGGAACTGCAGGAACTTGTTTTTTAACCACTCGTCTTGAATTCTCCAAATCCATTTCCAACAATCACTCCCGAATACCAGTTTCAATCTGAAGTGAAGAGAGGCTCTCACCATCCATTTCTAAGCTATCTTAGAAACTGCTTGCTATGTGGCTTCTCTTCTGTCTTTTCCCTTCCTTACCCACAACCTAACCCAGGGAATCAAGGGGAAGACATCTTTCACACCAAAATATTTGAGTCCTGACCCAGGTTTTAAAACCCAAGAGCCTGACAAAAACTTGACTGTTTTATTTTTCCCTTTTTTTACCCTATGCAGTGTCATCCATATTCAAATTAAATAACATTTGCCTTCACAGTTATGCCATATCACCAAACAATTGGTGTTTGTAGTGTATTTCTGTCTCCTATTTTGGAAAAAGTTCCTGCCGCTTTCTTATGATATATTTTTAAATACATTGTGTTAGTTGCTCAGTCCTATCTGACTCTTTGTGGCTCCATGAACTGTAACCTGCTAGGCTCCTCTGTCCATGGGGTTCTCCAGGCAAGAATATTGGAGTGGGTAGCCATTCCCTTCTCCAGGGGATCTTCCCAACCCAGGGGTCAAACCCTGGTCTTCTGCATTGCAGGAAGATTCTTTACCATCTGAGTATAAATGGTAATAAAATTTAGTTTCCTCTCAAGGAATGGATATTTTACCTGAAATCCTAGAGTAATACTCAAATTCTTTCAAACTGGCTTAGCTGGTATCAAGGTCATCTACAATTTCCACTTGCAATCCAAAAAAGGAACATTAAGAGGAAGAATAGTTCTTCACTAATTAAAGGCAAAAAGAAAAAAGCTTTCAAAACTCACAAGCCCATGAATACAGTTGAACAATTAAAGATCTATCAGGAAAGAAAAAAATAATTCTTTCCCTCCCCTTTACACTACAATTCCATATGTAAGTGAGGCTTATTTCAGTTTGTATTAACCCCAGGAACTGTGCAGACTCATGAGCATTATCTTGGAATTTTGTGGGGCATATCTAGTTACTGGGAGACAAGCTAGGTAAGGAGTTTCCCGGACATGAAGTCCGCACAAGGAGTAGATCACATGCTATTAGATAGATGCCCCCAAATCCTCCCCGCCTTCAGAGTTGGATTCCTGGGGTGGGGGGCGGCACAGTGGGGGAACACAGTGGTAAAGAATCTGTTTGCCAATGCAGGAGATACAAGAGACTTGAGTTTGATCCCTGGGTCAGGAAGATCCCCCTGGAGGAGAAAATGACAACCTACTCCAGTATTCATGCCTGCAGAATTCTGTGAACAGAGAAGCCTGGTGGGCTACAGTCCATGGGGTCGCAAAGAGTCGGACACAATTGAGTGATTTAGCGTGTACACTTATAGGGTTTGGGAAAGAAGGTCCTTGCTACTGGAAAATAATACAGATTAAACTAATCAGTTACATCCAATAAAAGTGGATTAGCAACAGTGTCTCAGATGAAAAAGTCTATCTCCCACAAAAGGACATTTAAAGTAGTCAATACTTGAAATTCAGAAAGCGTTTAGACCTTTAGGTTGAGTGACACATGCAGGAAAAAAGCAGAGATCCAGTTTTAGAATAAAATTAGACCCTACGAGGATGTATAATCCAAAAATTTAGAAGCAGCCAAGGCAGAGAAGGCTTTCTGCTGGGCCTCCAGGCAGTGAGAATGACTGGATTACTAAACCAATTACCAAAACAGGAGTGCAGGAATATAGATTCTTTGGGGACAGAAACTTACTTGCCAAATTATTCAGATAATTATAAGGTAGAAAGTGGTAGAGAGGAAGAGCAGAAGACTGGAAATAAATGGGGTAGCCGAAGAACATCATTGGAAAACTCCATAACTGTCAGAGGTGATGCAGAAATAAAATCCCTGGATTGGTCCTAGAGACTGTGAAAGAGAGAAAACCTACTGACAAGTGTGTGTTAGCAGCAGAGACCAGGCTATGGATCCATTCAGTTTAGGGTCTCAATCATGTCTGACTCTCTGTGACCCCATGAACTGCAGCATGCCAGGCTTCCCTGTCCATCACCAACTCCTGGAGCTTGCTCAAACTCGTGTCCATCAAGTTGGTGATGCCATCCAACCATCTTATCCTCTGTCATCCCCTTCTCCTTCTGCCTGCAATCTTTCCCAGCATCACGGTCTTTTCCAATGAGTCTGTTCTTTGCAACGAGTGGCCAAAGTACTGGAACTTCCACTTCAGCATCAGTCCTTCCAAAGAATATTCAGGACTGATCTCCTTTAGGATGGACTGGTTTGATCTTTTACAGTCCAAGGGACTCTCAAGAGTCTTCTCCAACACCACAGTTCAAAAGATTCAATCCTTCGGCAAAGAATTCACCGAAGGATTGAGGCTAAGGATAGGAGAAAGGTATTAAGGTTAAAAACTTACGCAGTCTTCATACCCCACAGGGCTATTTGGTCTTTGCTGCTGTCTGCCAGCAGCTACCAGTAGCTCTCAATCAGAGTTACCTGGAGGGCTTGTGAAACCACAGTTGGCTGGGAGAGTTTCCAGTTCTGTAAGAAGCCCAGATTGGATCAAGTCGGGGCAAGATGGACATTTATAGCACTGTGGGCTACTCCTGAGAAGAACACTGACTTGGAGAGAAGTAACTGGTCAGCTTCGGACAGGGACAGACAGACAGCCTGGGAGAGACGTGACCCTGCTCATCTGAGGGTGCACTCTCTGTGTCTTATAGACAAGACCAGCCATCCACCAAGAAAATGTACTCCTGATCAATATGTCCAAATAGCACTGTGTCTTTAGGCAGTTTCTAAGTTAAAAATTAGAAACACACATCCACTGACATTCATTTGCCCGTGGATCATATATCAGTCTGGATCCTTCCAGCTTGCCCTTTCTTGATTAGAATCTTGGGTAGCTCAGAGGAGAATTTCACATTTGATCACGTGAGATTTTGGTGCACTCAACCCAGCCACTGACCTTCAGTTGATATTTAAAAGATACAACCTATATAAACCCTTCTTTCTACATGAAACAATTCAGTTCTTATTTTCCTTGTGGGTTTTAAATATTTTACTGATAATAATACAAAAAACATGCACAATGAAAAATATATGCCTGAATATTTTGTATTGTTTTATCATTATTTAGTTACATGGATTAAAGTAACTGTCTTAAATTGTCAAGGAATGGCTGCAGATTGAGGAACAATCCATGTTAAAAGGCTGCCCTCTTGTGACAATGTGTTGTATGTTTTATTGGTAAAACTTGACCTTATACCCTTTAGAAATCAACTCATAATAGTATTAAAGAGAAATAAAACTTGATTGTATTTTGGAGTATTTTAAAAACATTTGTTTATATGGAAATTTTGGATAATGGATAGTTCTGATTACATAAATGTTCCAGGGAACTAAAGGTTTAAACTTCTCTCATTGTTTAACTTACCTAATGGATATATTTCTAACATTGGTAAACCACTCTTCTGTTTAAAAATAAATAAATAAATTTCAGTCTAGATCGTGTATCAGTGGCACACATCATATAACTTAATAACTTATCATCTATTTTACTGTAACTGTAAATGTCACCTCCAGATTAAAGAATCAGTTAAAATCAGTAAACATCACTAATGGAATGGTGAATGGTACCTATCTCCTGGCTTAGGTCTTCTTCCCCAGTTCTAGGAGCAAAACTATTTTGGGCTCACTGATTTAGACAAAGAGCAAAGAAGGAAGAATTTCATGGAAAGAAAGTAAAGCCTGCAACTCTTTCCGTCTTTTGACATCTTGAAGCCTAAGCCTTAGGGAGAATTTAGAAGCATCAGGAAACTGGTGGAGATAAGTATTTTGCTGAGTGAGAAAGACTTGTACAAATGTGGAAGGAGAAAGATTGTCCCCAGATTTGGGGAAAAAAATTCAGTTTCCACATCTCTACATTCTCTCCCCGTAGTTCAGATGAGCGAAAACAGAGGGGCCTCTTGATAGACCACAGAGATCTAAGAATAGGTCTCTAGAAATATCCTAGGATATGTAAAGGTCCCAGAAAAAGAAAAAAAAATGACAGCAACAAGGTAGAAGGGGTAGGTAGAAGGGGCCATGTGGTGACTGATGGAGGATTTTTGCACTCCAAGTATGATAAATTGAGCTGGTTGTCCTAAATGTCTTATGCAGGAATGGACGAAAAAAGGCCAGCAGACTGTGTGAACAGATGGTCAAGCTCTAAATGCCTACCCACCACCCCTCCCCCATGCTCTGTTCCCCAAGGCTATGCTCTGCCACCTCATGCCATCTTCAGGACTAGGGCACCATTCTTCTGGCTCCTGGGAGTGTTGGCAGCTGACTCCTTGCAATAATGCCCCCAGATAAATAAAACGATCTCATCTACGTTCACAGCCCCTTCCCATGGACAGCCCATAGCCAAGGACTGGTCATGTGGGCCTAAAAGATATGACTTCTTTACTCTGATTTGGAAGAAATTTTTGGCCCCCTCAGAGTCAAAAGAGGAGTAAATTAATTTACCAAACACTTGATAATGAATCCTAATAGTGTAAGTCAAAATTGCAATTTAACATGGCACTTCATGATTATTTAAATGATTAGTTTTAACTCCAGATACAGATAGCTGGATATATAAGAAATTGGTAATAGTTTCATCTCTGGAGCAAGGAATTCTAAATATATGCCCTTCTGGTGCACTTTTATTCTTCATCATATTGAGAGAGAAACCCTTAAATGAGCAATGGGAAATTCCCTATAACATTACATATAGGTTCCAAAAGTTCTGCAGCTCAGACAACTTAGATAACACAGAAAAACGATGGCCTAGAAAACCCTGTTAGGTAACTTTAAAGAGGACCTAATTGATTTAAAAGATATATTTATATAAAAAAATGCCTGTGAAGAGCTTGGGTAAATTGTTCATAAAATGTGAGAATTTCTAAATCAGCATGCCATCCTACATAATGTATATAATTCATAAATCTTAGATATTTAATTTTTCTGTACAGCGTAACTTCTATATTCAATTTACATATTCAATATTGTTCACATGAAAAACAAGATCTTCTCAGTGGGAAACTTTGGGAGATCTCTAATGCCTCTAATACCCTCCCTTTCCCCACACAGGGACATAGTGTGTGTGTGTGTGTGTGTGTGTGTGTGTGTGTGTGTGTGTTGTGTGTGTGAGTATGCGATTTTTTTAATTGGAAGAAAGAGAAAAAAAAAATAACACTTAAAACTCTTATTAGGATTTCCTTAAAAAACTGAGCAAACGAAAGTTACCCTGTTCTGGAGAAGGAATTGCAGAGATATGATGCAATTTTGACCTAGAGAGCATAGATCTAACTCCTTTGGGATCTCTACGTTGGGCAGGCGTGGCTTTTCAAACCACCACTATTAGTGGCCCTTCAAATAGCGGGTCCCATCCTGACTTTATTATGTAAGTCAACTCAATCTGCCACGTTCCTCAAGTCCCTGCTATTGTCAGAAAAAAAAAAAAAAAGCCTATGTGCTCTTTCAGATTAAAACCCATACAATTTTTAAGTGGATGGCATATAGCAATCCTTAATCATTTCTCTTGTTTTCACTCATTACATTTGAGGACATTTAATAGAACTCCTACTAGGTTTTCCCTTTGGAGCTCAAAAGGGGGTCTCAACATGTTTTAGAGAAGGGATGAAGAAAATCATGTCACATGAAAGGGCCGCGTCTATACAACATATGAACGTTTCCTTTGTTTTTGCCAGGCTATTGTGGCAAAACTCCAGTGCATCTCTGTTCTGAGTCTCTCCATCTTATCCCACTTGTTTTCCTCATGTCTCCTTTTATTATCCTGCCTTGGTCAGAACACCAGCAGAGGGGTTGGTAACATCCTCTCCAGTTAGGCATTTGAGAGGTATCTCTTTTAAAAACACAAGTATGGTCATGCCCTGTTCTCACTTGGTAATCTTAAATAGCTCCTGACTAGAATAACTCCTTTCCATGATATACACAACTTCATATAATTTGACCTACATGCATCACATCTGTTCTCCCTTCTTCCTCATACTCTACATCTATAAAAAGCTACATTCTCCTCTCTAGCTCCCTCTTTACATGAGCTAGTCCCTAAACATCCATCCAATATCATCTTTGTCCAGTCCAACCTTCACACACCTCCACTGCAGCTGATATTCAGCCTCTGTTCCACACTAGCCCTCAGAATCATCATTATTTCTGCAATAATCAAGGGGTATGACAACATGTGTTCAACCAGGTAGCTTTCCTAATAGAATATAACTTCGTGGAGTCTAAGGATTCAAATTATTCTCTTTTCTATGTTCCAAATACCTGTCATACTTGAGCAAGGCTCATTGTCAAATACACATTAATCTCATTCCTTTCAGACAGGTACACAATGAACACATGAGTGTTTACAAATATTTTAAAGCTGAAGAAATAAGTCTTCAGAGGTATACTCTCTCAAACCTGTTTCAAGGATTAGCTAGCACAATACTGAAGGAAATGGACAGAATTGGAGGACTGACTGCTCTCCTGTAAGACTTACTATGAAAGTGTAAAGTGAAAGTGAAAGTTGCTCAGTTGTGTCTGACTCTTTGCCCATGGACTATACAGTCCATGGAGTTCTCCAGGCCAGAATACTGGGGTGGGTAGCCTTTCCCTTTTCCAGGGGATCCTTCCAACCCAGGGATTGAACCCAGGTCTCCCGCATTGCAGGCAGATTCTTTACCAGCTGAGCCACAAGGGGAGCAAAGACTTACTATAAATCTACAGTAATCAAGATGGTGCAGTGAAAGGATGGACAACTAGATTGATGGAACAGGACAGGCATTCCAGAACACAGACCCACTTAAATATAGTCTACAGATCTTTGTCAGAGGAGCAAAGGCAATACGATGAGCAAAGGTCAGCTTTTTCAACAACAGTGCTGGGACATTTGGACATCAACATACAAAAGAATTAATTTAGACAAAGACCTTACCCTTCACAAAAATTAACTCAAAATGGATCACAGTTCTAGATGTAAAATGCAAAGCTATTAAACTCCTCCAAGATACAAAGAACAAAACCTAGATGACCTTTTTCATGTCCATTACTCCAAAGGTATGATCCATGAAAGAAGTCATTGATAAGCTGGACTTCATTAAAATTAAAAACTCTGCTCTTCAAAAGACAATGCCAAGAGAATGAGAAAATAAACCACAGACTGGGAGAAAATATTTACAAAAAACACATCTGATAAAAGACTTATCCAAAATATACAGAGAACTCTTAAAACTCAACAATAAGAAAATATGGGAAAAAGACTTTGACACCTCACCAAAGAAGATACAAGGGTGACAAATAAGGGTACTGAAAATGCTCAACATGATATGTCATCAGAAAAATTTAAATTGAAACAATGATGAGATTTTACTACACATCTATAAGAATGGCCCAAGTCCAGAACACTGACAACGCCAAATGCTGGTAAGATGTGTAGCAACAGGAAGTCTCATTCATTACC
This sequence comes from Cervus elaphus, assembly GCF_910594005.1. Lineage (NCBI taxonomy): Eukaryota > Metazoa > Chordata > Mammalia > Artiodactyla > Cervidae > Cervus > Cervus elaphus. The sequence continues at coordinate 23,810,723 of NC_057845.1, read as the reverse complement.
AGTAGCAATGCAAATTGGTACAGCCACTTCAGAAGGCAGTTTTTATGGTTTTCTTACAAAACTAAACACACTCTTACCATATGATCCGGCAATTGTGCTCCTTGGTATTTACTCAAAAGAACAGAAAACTTATGTCTACACAAAAACCTACACGTGGATGTTTATAACAGTTTTATTCATAGTTGCCAAAACTTGGAAGCAACCAAGATGTCCCTCAGTAGGTGAATGGATAAATAAGCTGTGATATATTCAGACAATGGAATAATTTTTGGGGACTAAAAGGAAATGAGTTACCAAGCTACGAAAACACATAGAGGAAACATAAATGCATATAACTGAGGGAAAAAGCCAATCCGAAAAGGCTACATACTGTATGATTCCAACTATATAGCATTCCGGAAAAAGTACAGCTATGGAATTTTCCCAAACACAGAATGTACAATGCTAAGATTGAACCACGATGTAAGCTACAGGCTTTTGATATTTATGATGTGTCAATGTGGATTCATCAACTGTAGCAAATGTTCCACTCTGGTGGGGCGTGTTGATAATGCCATTGGCTCTGTAAGCACATGAGCAGGGAGCATGTGGAAAATCTCTGTACCTTCCTCTCAGTTTTACTGTGAAGCTTCAACTGCTTTTAAAATGTTAAGTCTTAATAAAATTTTCAGGCAATATTCAAATTGAGACCACCTCGCTTATGATGAGGCCAAAGGACCAGCTTTCAGTGATGTCTGAACAGAATCTTACCCTGACACATATTGACGACTACTCCATAGCTCCTGCAGTAGCTGACACCAATGACCAAGGTCCTGCTTCTGATCTCCACTGTGCATACAGGTAATAGTTGTAATAATTACAATATCTCTGTGAATTCTGTCATTGTGTTCTAGACATTTTACTTATTTAATTCTCACACCAACCCTGCAAAGAAAGTATAATTAATACCACCACTTCTCACTTAAGGAAACTGCGACACAGAGGACTTAAGTAGTCTGGTGAAAAGCACCCAGATGGCAAATGGAAGATCCAAGATTTGGACTCAGGAAGACTGTTGCCCAGGCTTGTATTTGAAACCACTCTTGAGCACCACATCCCTGTGGCAGGAGCCATCTTCCAACAAAGTCAGAACCCCAGATACTCCGGTTCTGCGAAATGCATTCAGAATTGCTCAAGACATGAAGGTCTTGAAGGATGACCAATGTCGTCCTGCAGCTTATTTTGTAAAATGAGATTTCGGGGGAAAAAACTGTGACAGTGTGAGAAGCACTGTGTTGTTTTCTCCCATACATTTGTTCATCACAAGGGGAGAAAACACATATTTGCATGTTCATTCCATAGACATTTTCCTAATTAAACATCTCTCCTACCCAGTGTTAAAGAGAAACATAACATTAAATATTAAAGAGTAAAAAAAAAAAAAAATATTAAAGAGTAAAAAAATGCTCTGGAAACTGATGACAAGTTCCACTGACAAAGCTTCAATGATTTCAGAATCTATGCCTGCAATAGACTTTATTTTTTTAAATCTTCAAATTGTTTATTTTCCCAGAGAACTATTAAGGAAAAACCTGAAATTTATAATTCATCTGTGTTTAGAATGCTAACATTTTAACACTTTAACAATATATGTAAAAGAAGTTTCAAATTTAATTATAAATGCAAATTATTCTTCAGTACTATATCTGTCTTGACTAAAATTATCTAATATTAAAATCATACCTGGTTTTACTACATTCTTAGAAAATAATGTAAGACAAAGAAAATCTTAAGTCTGCTGTACTGTGAGAGCTCCCTGATCTCAAACCAGAACCACTTGAAACATTTTGTTCTTCTAAATAGCCAGCAGACACTGTATCTGCCCACTCTTCCCCAGCTAAGCCAAAAAAGAGGCTGCTTAATTTTTAAAATTTTGCATTTATCATTCAACAAATGTTTTTGGAGCCCCTGGAATAGTCCAGGCATTTATCTAGACCCTGAAAATACAAAAATATGTATGTAACACAGAATTTCTTACTCTCAAGGAGATTATGTTTTAGTGGTGGACACAAACAAGTAAGCAAGTGCCTTAACAGAGACATGAAATATCACCTTTAAGAAGCAGAGGAGGAAGAAAAGCAAAGTGAGGAATGAGTTTGGGAGAGATCAGTTAACAACGGAAAAGGCCACGAAAGGGCTGAAGTGGAAGGAAGTTGTGAGGGCAAACCTGAGTTAAGAACGGCAACGTGCTGACAGGATCAATAGGAAATCTGGAAGAATATTCAATAGGGTCCTGGTGAATCTGGGTGAGTGATCTATTGCTTTAAATCTTCAAACACTTCCTGTAATGTTATGTTCCAGTGAAAGCACTTTAATCATGACTGCTAGTCTACATGCAAACACATTCTTCCATGTCCCTATAAGATATATAATCCTACCCCTAGCCAAGAGACCCACATTCCAGAAACTTAAGTCATGGCACAGAGATCCAAATTCAACTCATCAACACCATCTGCATAACCAGCTGTTCACCTCCCAAATTTCCTTCTTTTTACATGTAACGCATGCTCATAGGGAAAAAAGAAATCATGAATGAAAATGTTATCTGTGCTTCGAAGTCCTACATTGCATAATGCCAACGTCATCCCCAAATGTTCTCTGACAATGTTGCTTATGCCACCTGAAGAGGCAGGTTATATTATCTTGGGGAAGAATTCAGGTATTGGGTAACTGTTCGCAGTGTCTTCATCCTAAGATCTTGACAGAACAGAATGGAAAACCAACACATGTGTCTGAGGACTTGCCAGGATGTTTCCAGGCTACTGCTCCATGGCTGTTGGCAGGCACTCACTAACCACATTACAGTTTCTCAGGGCCAGGGGCTGCCTTTTGTCCTGTGCTTTTTATCCAGAGGAATTGACTTCCTGTTCACCCACCCATCCCTTGATTCATTCACAAGCATTTACAGAATGCCTAATATATACCCAATAGATAACTATCGAAACACAACAAACATACCTTTCAGGTATTGAAAGAAATAGTCTAATAGATTTTCTTCTCCACTTCTCCCCTCTGTCACAGAAGGTAAAACAGCTACATACCTGATGAGGCATTTGTAAGGACTAAATGAAATATTGAAAATCAAAGATTTAAAACACAGATTGGCACATCGTAATTACTCATTATGTATTTGTTGTTACTGTTATCATTACTATGTGAAAAAACAGGATTAATGCATAGATGTTATGACCCACAACAACACTTACATGATTATAGCTGATTATAAGCATTACTACATAATTGTGCTTCTCTGCAGTTTTCTGTATCTGACCCAGACAGAGTTTCTTCAGAGTAGCCTGGTGTAACCCATTTTGTGCAGAATGGCTAGCTGTTCCTTCTGTTGTCGTACATGATTGCTATAAAATATCTGTGCTTCATCAGTCCTCCAAAAAGTGCACTTTTCCCTCTCACTACTATTTTTGATCTATGATTTCTACAAATTTGGGGAAAACGTGATTAAAAATATTGTTTGAAGACTATAAACTTGTGGGTCAGAGTTTACTTCCTCTCATCCCCAAGACAAGTTCCAAAGTTTTCCTTTCATTGTTCATCATGAAAAAAAAAAAGTAGAGGGAATTAGGACACTGGAGAAGATATTGCAGCATTGTTGTTGTTGTTCAGTTGCTAAGCCGTGTCTGACTCTTTCCGACTCCATGAACTGCAGTACGCTAGGCTTCTCTGTCCTTCACTATCTCCTGTAGTTTGCTCAAACTTATATCCATTGAGTCAATGATGCCATCCAACCGTCTCATCCTCTGCTGTCTCCCTCTCCTCTTGCCATCAATTTTTCCAATGAGTCAGCTCTTCCCATCAGGTGGCCAAAGTATTGGAGCCTCAGCTTCAGCATCAGTCCTTCTAATGAATATTCAGGATTGATTTCCTTTAGGATTGACTGGTTTGATCCTTGCAGTCCAAGGGACTCTCAAGAGTCTTCTCCAGCATCACAGTTCAAAAGCATCAGTTCTTCAGTGCTCAGCCTTCTTTGTGGCCCAACCCTCACATCCGTAATGACTGCAGGAAAACCACAGCTTTAACTATATGGACCTTTTGCCTTTGGCAAAATGATATCTCTGCTTTTTAAAACACTGTCCTAGGTTTGACATAGCTTTTCTTCCAAGCAGTGTATTTTAATTTCACGACTGCAGTCACCATCCACGTTGATTTTGGAGCTAAAGAAAACGAAATCTGACACTGTTTCCACATTTTCCCCCTCTGTTTGCCTTGAAGTGGTAGGACCGGATGCCATGATCTTAGTTTTTTGAATGTTGAGTTTTAAGCCAGCTTTTTCACTCCCCTCTTTCATCTTCATCAGGAGGCTCATTAATTACTCTTAACTTTCTGCCATTAAAGTGGTGTCATCTACATATCTGAGGCTGTTGATATTTCTCCCAGATATTGCAGTATGGAAACCTATAAACATTTCATAAGTTTATATCCTCAAGTTATCCTTGAAGGATTCCATCACCTATGACAAGGAAATTTTGTTATGAGAGTTACAGGGTCCTTTAACAAGCTATGAAGGCAGTCTCAAATACTGGAATAGGAATTCTCCCCCTAGGAAGATATCTCTAATGCACTTTATTTAATTTTAAATGTCATTAATATCACAAACTAATATCACAAATTAATTAATATCACAAAGATTCAGAATTTCCGGGGATATCTGGAAAACTAATTGAGGGGTGTTGGAAAAGTGAAATTACAAAAGGGTTTCTGGTTTTGCTTTAGAATATGAGAAGTTCGTGATAAAATGGCTAAATGACAGACAGGAGAGAGGATGTGTTTCTATCAATTGGAGTCAGAGGCCCATGGACCGAACGGCTGAGGCAGACACTGAGGAAGGAATGTCTGACAGTAGAGATGAAGGGAGCACTGCCAAAATCCCTAAGCAAAATGTGGAAACCCTTCTACAAGTTTCTGCCTGGAACACATATCTAGTACATCGAGTCTTCACATATCAGTGTTTTCCAGGTAGGCATCAATAATGGTCCTGATTCACCTTCAAATACCACATGAGGCTAAGATTATCATTCTGGTCTTTCATACAGTTCATGAGGTTCTCATGACAAGTACACTGGGGTGGTTTGCCATTTCCTCCTCCAGTGTATCATATTTTGACAGAACTCTCTGCTATGACCCGTCCATCTTGGGTGGCCCTGCATGGCATGGCTCTTAGTTTCATTGAGTTATGCAAGCCCCTTCGCCATGACAAGGCAGTGATCCATGAAGAGGATAAATGCTGAAGAGATCAAGAAAAGATAGAAGTAATACATGGAAGGTGAAGGTGAAGTCGCTCAGTCATGCTCAAGTCTTTGCGACCCCATGGACTGTAGCCCACCAGGCTCCTCCATCCATGGAATTTTCCAGGCAAGAGTACTGGAGTTAGTCGCCATTTCCTTCTCCAAGAATAAATGAAAGAACTGTATAAAAAAGACCTTAATGAACCAGACTACTACGATGGTGTGGTTAGTCACCCAGAGCCAGACATCCTGGAGTATGAAGTCAAGTGGGCCTTAAGAAACACAGCAGTTAATAAAGCTAATGGATGTGAAGAAATTCCAGCAGAACTATTCAAATCCCTAACGGAGGATGCCATCAAGGTTTTTCATTCATTATGTCAACAAATCTGGAAGACCCAGCAGTGGCCACAGGACTGGAAAAGGCCAATTCTCATCCCAATTCCCAAAAAGGACAGTACTAAAGAATGTGCTACATCAGACAATTGCATTCATCTCCCATGCTAGTAAGGTTATGCTTAAAATATTGCAAGCTAGGCTTCAGCATTTTGCAAAACAAGAATTTCCATTATGTCCAAGCTGGGTTTAGAAAAGGAAGAAGAACTAGCGATGAAATTTTCAACGTTCACTGGATTATAGAGAAAGCAAGGGAATGTCAGAAAAACATCTATCTCAGTTTCATCGACTAGGCTAACACTCTTGTGGATCATGAAAAACTGGAAAACTCTTAGAGAGATGGGAATGCCAGACCATCTTACCTGTCTCCTGAGAAACCTGTATGCAGGTCAAGAAGCAACAGTTAGAACCCTGTATGGAACAACTGATTGGTTCAAAATCGAGAAAAAAGTACAAAAAGGCTGTCTGCTGTCACCCTCTTTGTTTAACCTATACCCTGAACACATCATGAGGAATGCCAGGCTGGATGAGTTACAAGCCAGAATCAAGATAGGTGGGAGAAACATCAACAACCTCAGATATGCAGATGATACTACTCTAATAGCAGAAAGTGAAGAGGAACTCAACATCCTCTTGATTATGGTGAAGGAGAGTGAGAGAGCCAGTTTAAGACTAAATATTAAAAAACTAAGATCACGACATTCGGCCCCATTACTTCATGGCAAATAGAAGGGGAAAAGGTGGAAGTAGTGACATATTTCTTTCTCTTGGACTCCAAAATCACTGCATATGTGACTGCAGCCATGAAATCAGAGATGATTGCTTCTTGGCAGGAAAGCAATGACAAACCTAGACAGCATGTTGAAAAGCAGAGACATTACTCAGCCAACAAATGTCCATATAATCAAGGCTATGGTCTTCCCAGTGGTTATGTACGGTTGTGAGAGCTGGACCGTAAAGAGGGCAGAATGCCAAAAAATTGATGCCTTTGAACTGTGGTGCTAGAAAAGACTCCTGAAACTCCCTTGGACAGCAAGGAGATCAAACCAGTCAATCTTAAGTGAGATCAATCTGAATATTCACCGCAAGGACTGATGCTGAAGCCGAAGCTCCAGTATTTTGGTCATCTGATGCTCACAGATGATTTATTGGAAAAGTGCCTGAAGCTGGGAAAGAGCGAGGACAGAAGGAGAAGAGGGCATCAGAGGATGAGATGGCTGGACGGCATCACCGATGCAATGAACATGAACTAGGGCAAACTCCTCCAGGAGATGGTGAGGGACAGGGAGGGCCGGCCATACTGCAGTCTGTGGGGTCACAAAGAGTTGGACACAGCTGGGCAACTGAACAACATCAACAATCGTTGTGGTGCTAATGAGTGATGGATGGTGTTATGAGATGAATTCCCAGTACCTCAGAACGTGGTTTTATATAGAGACAGGGTCTTTAAAGAGGTTTAAAGGATTAAATTAAAATTGGGTGGAGAGGGAGGTGGGAGGGGGGATCGGGATTGGGAATACATGTAAATCCATGGCTGATTCATATCAATGTATGACAAAACCCACTGGAAAAAAATAAATAAATAAAATAAAAAAATAAATAAATAAATAAAACGAGCCCATTCGATATGCTGTAATCTCTGAAGTCGCTCAGTCGTGTCCGGCTCTTTGCGACCCCATGGACCGTAGCATATCAGGCTCCTCCACCCACGGGACTTTCCAGGCAAGGGTCCTGGGGTGGATTGCCATTGCCTTCTCCACATAAGGACACCAGTCAGTTCTAATTTTGTATGAAATCCTGGGTAAGTTAAGTCAACATTTCTATGGCCTCCATTTCTGTACCAGTGGAGATTGAAAAGGCCAGTCTCATAGGATTCTGGTAGGGGATTAAATGAATTGATATATGATAATTGATATATACATATATATATATATACACACATCTATATATTTATATGTATATATACATATAAAGTATTAAACTGTAGCAAGAATACAGTGTTATATGTAAGTGATATTATTAGTCCTTATAAAAGAGGAAATCAAGACACAGAAAAGCGACACCCAGCACAGAGGAAAGACCATGTGAGGACATAGTCAGGAAGTAGCCATCTGCAACTAAAGAGAGAGGTCTCAAGGAAACCAGACCTGCCAACAACTTGACCTTGGACTTCTAGCCTCCAGAACTGTAAGAAAATAAATTATGTTGTTTAAGCCATCCGATCAGTGAATTTTTTAATGAAAGTTCCAGCAAACTAATATAGCAGGAAAGCAAAAGCACAGAGACTGTGACTGTAGTTGACAGATGAGTTTAGAAACACACATTAAACAAATCTTGGGAGCTTCCAGACACAAGTGAGGGGGAGCTAAGGAATAGGAATTCCTGGACTGAATGGGTAAATGGGGGAATGCCAAGGACATTTAGATTATTCCCAGTGACTCTTGAGCAACATAGGTTTGAACTGCATGGGTTCCACTTACAGAGGGTTTTTTTTCCCCAAAATATACTATAGCACTATGTAATCTGTGCCTGGTTAAATCCACGCAGGTGGAACCACAGATAATGAAAACCAACTATGGGATGTGAGCATCAGTGGATTTTGGTATTTGTGGTGGGTCCTGGAACCAATCCCCCAGGATAACGAGGGATGACTGTATTTCAAAAGTGATCATTTATAAATATCACAATTATCATGTATTGAACTTTGAGAAACATGTGAAGTGAAAGTTAGTCATGTCTGACTCTTTGTGACCCAATGGACTGTAGCCCACCAGGCTCTGTCCTTGGGGATTCTCCAGGCAATAATACTGGAGTAGGTTGCCATGCCCTCCTCCAGGGGGTCTTCCCAACCCAGGGATAGAATCCAGGTCTCCCGCATTGCAGGCAGATTCTTTACCAACTGATCCACCAGGGAAGCCTGGAGAAACAGGAATAGGGGTTAAAAACCACAGACTCAAGAGACTTAGGTTTCAATTTTTATTTTGTACACAATCCTGGGTAAGTTAGTTAATATTTCTATGTCTCAGTTTATTCATCAGTGAAGATAACAAGGCCAATCTCAGAAGATTTCTGTAGGGATCGAATTAATTTATATATATATATATATAGTATTAAACTGGGCCAAGAATACAGTGATGCATGTGTTAGCTGTTATTATTTATTATCATTAAAGGCAGACACTAGTCAAAGTGTTGAATCAATATTCACAGAAATTTTTAGGTGCCTGAAATATGGTAAGGTAAATTTTGTTACTCATGATCACACCACTAGCAAGCGAATAAGTGGCAGACCCCGGATCTGACATTAACGATTATGGGCCTATAAATTATTGTGCTCCATGAAACAAAGCCTTTATTTACAATGCATTATAAAATGCCAAATTGATCACTAAACAGGCATATTTCTGTTTACAGGATTTACATGAATCCAAGGAACTTCTCAAAATTTACACATTTTTTAAAAGTTCATTTATTTCATTACTGCATTCTGAGTGGAGAACGATACTGTTTAGACGGTGTGTTGAAGCAATAAGCTTCTTTTTTTTCTAAAGACATTTTATCTGTTAATAATAAGTAAAAAAAGGAAACATTCAAAGAGAAATATTTGATTAAGGTAAACAGAAATAAACAGCTTTAAAATATATTCAGAATGCTTTACTATATGCATCTTAAAGTATTCTATATTTTTGATTCTTAAAAACTTGTACATGAAAAATAAATATACAAATTTCAGATTGAACAATGCAGTCTAAAAGAAATACTAATTGCACTGTTTCCATTTACAAGTTTTTCAATTCACAAACAAGCTGTTACATTTGATGGATGAAGGCATTTTATATTTCATGTGGTTTGCATGTGCTTGGAGTGAGAAATAGTTCCTTGCTTTCTTTAAGTACAAAATTATAGATGCACAGTGGTGGTCTGTGAAAGAGAAAAAAAGAGAGAAAAAATAACTGTTAGTAATAACAGCAAAGTTTACTTTCTTCTCATAAATATAAAAATATCCTATACCTATAACTGGCTCAGACAGTAAAGAATCTGCCTGCAATGCATGATCGATCCCTGGGTTCGATCCCTGGGTTGGGAAGATCCCCTGGAGGAGGGCAGGGCAACCCACTCCAGTATTCTTGCCTAGAGAATCCCTATGGACAGAGGAGCCTGGCAGGCTACAGTCCATGGGGTCACAAAGAGTAGGACATGGACTAAGCATAGCACATGCCTATAACTAACAAGTTCTCTAAAAGCAGGGAGTGGAAAAAAACCTACAGGATCATTTCTGCTCCATCTCATTTGTCTATGTAGAGATGAACAGACATAATATTTGTGAGAAAGAAAAAATTCTCTGTACTTCAACACCCTCTCTCCTTGTTGCTTCACTGGAATACTCACACTGAATAGGAAATATTTTGGGATACTGAAACAGCTGAAAACTGAACTCAACTCTTAGTGGCTAGGCCACTTCTATCATGATAGCCACCACGGAAGAGTTGGACTGAATTCACAGACAATTTTGCCAAAATATTTAATCAATCCTCTGCCACCTGTTAAAATGGAAATAATAACATTTAAATCATTCTATATCTTGGAGAAATTGTGTATTCAGTATTTCAAGATTTCTGAGAATTCAAGTCACTGTGGTGAATCATGTCCAGTAATTTATCTTCTTGTTAATATCTTGAAACCCTCAAAAAAGTAATCAACTAAAATAAACAAAGATTGGTCAAAGTTGAGGAAAGGAGCTAAAGGAAAAAAAATGGTAGAAATAAACGGAAATTTCCAGTACCAGCCATACTAATGTAATCAAGGAAAAGGGGACAATTCAACTGCACAGGTGCTGGTAGCTCACCCTTATTTGACAAGTGCACTGCTCTAGATCAAGAGATACATTTCTCCCCATCTTCTTCTAACTTGGGACATGACTAAACACATTTTAAAATATTCAACAATATTGTTAGGTTAAATTCTTCCATTTTACATCAACTTCCTGACTAAACATATTTTAAAATATTCAACAATATTGTTAGGTTAAATTCTTCCATTTTACATCAACTTCCTATATCTGATAACATTTGAAAATTAATCAAATATGGACACATTTATCTTTAATTATAAAAGCTGATATAGAATATTACAGTATTTTTCCACTTGAAGTAATAAATACATTTGAAAATTTAATAGTATAGAAGTGTGAAATATCAGTACTTCAATCTTAAAAGATTCTTAGATATTAGCAAAAGTAGCTTTGTGGTAAATTGTCAGAGACCAGAATGTAATTGAAAAATCAGACATAATCCTTTCTCCATTATTAAGTGGAAGAAAGACTTTAACACTTCCCCTAACAAATGCATATATTCTTATGTCAATTTTTCATTTAGCCTACTAAATTAAAGACTTTCTTCACTGAGTGAGCCTTCAATGGTCTGGATGTCCCTGATTCACTTCAGTATTAAGTTGTCATAGTCAGACAAGGTTGTCAGATTTATTATCAGGTTGGTGAAAATGTAACTGCGGATTCAGACTGTGGATTTTAAATCACTGTAACTAGGCTCAAACACATCTTTATTAAACAAAATAGGAACCACTAAAATCAACACGCTTTTGCCAATGAGAAATAAGTTTGTTTATTCCTGTAGCATAAAAACCCATGCTTCAGTATTCGATGACCTCTTGGAAAGCATTTTCTGCCTCCTGCTGGTTGTGGAAGTGTCTTCCCTGCAAAAAGTTGTTGAGACACTTGAAGAAGTGGCAGTCGGTTGGCGAGAGGTCAGGTGCATATAGTGGGTGAGGCGAAACTTCTGTAACCCAATTCCTTCAGCTTTTGAAGCATTTATTTTGTGATGTGGGGTCAGGCGTTGTCACGGAGAAGAGCTGGGCCCTTTCAGTTGACCAATGCTGGCTGCAGCCATTGCAGTTGTCAGTACATCTCATCCATTTTCTGAGCATACTTCTCACATGTGATGGTTTCGCTGGGATTCGGAAATCTTTAGTGGGTCAGACAGGCAGCAGACCACCAAACAGCCCATTTTTTGGTGAAAATTTGGCTTTGGGAAGTGCTTTGGAGCGTCTTCTTAGTCTAAACACTGAACTGATAGTCACTGGTTGTTATATAAAATCCACTTTTCATTGCACATCAAAATCTGATTGAGAAATGGTTCATTATTGCATAGAGTAAGAGAAGACAACACTTCAAAGGATGATTTTTTTGATCTTCAGTCAGCTCAAGAGGTACCCACTTATTGAGCTTTTTCACCATTCTAATTTGCTTCAAAAGCCAAACGACCATAGAATGGTCAATGCTGAGTTCTTCAGCAACTTCTTGTGAGTTGTAAGTGGATCAGCTTTGATGATGGCTCTCAATTTGCTGTTGCCAACTTCCTACGGCCGGCCACCACGCTCCTCGCGTTAAGGCTCTCGTCTCCTTCGCAGAGCTCCATGAACCGTCACTGCCCTGAATGCTCCTTAGCAGCGCATGGGCCAAACGTGTTGTTGATGGTGCTGCTTTCTGACCCATTTTGAACTCAAATCTCTCGAATTGCTTTCTGTCTAACATAATTTCCCTAGTCTAAAATAAATATAAAATAAACAGGAAGTGTTAAGTCATTAGCAAAAATATAAATAAATATGGTGAGAAATATGCATTAAAATGATGTATAACATAATTACATTTATTTAAGAATGTATTCCAATATCAAATGGCAAAGTTCAACAACACAAAACTGCAATTAGTTTTGCACCAACCTAATAATAAATTGTATCTGTCATCAAGTAATTGTCCTACTAACATATTTTAATACAACCTTAAAGCAAGTGTGTTTCTGTTTATTTTCTACAATAAAATGAAAGCTCACTATCCTATTACGATTGACATATGTTCAATATAGTAAATGCATATATTTTATTAAATATCCACATTTTACAAAGCTTTCACAAGCATTATAAAACAATTTGGTCAGGTTCATTACAGCTTCAGAGTTAAATTTTACCATAATATATGAGGAAAAATAATTTTCCTGTTTTTACATTGTGAAAGCCTATATAGTTCTATTGCCAGGAGACTCTAATATTGAGATCATTTATTCTATGTTATTATTAGTTCCTTATCCCCAGGATAAAAAAAAAAAGTTAAACTGTATAATTAGAAAAAAATGTGATATATGTTGAAATATTATAGGGATAAGAATATTTAGTGTTTTTTTTAAATAAAAAAAGCATCGAATGTTACACTTCTAAAGCTTTGTTTACCACAAATTAGCAGAAATGAGCACAGTACATTGATAAAGCATAAACTTCAGTGAAAATACAGAAGAAATCCAAGAATTAAAAAAATCTCTAGAATTCAAATATAATTAGTTTTTTACTTTTAATCCATATATATTTTACAAAATACAATAAGTATACATGCTTCTTTATTTCTAAAACATCTCCCCTAAGGCTTTTGTACAACATATCACATTTAGGCATCTAGGGTTCTTTTAAAAAGTTACTTAGGATAAGGTTCCTAGCACTAACAAAGGTATCTGTTCCTACCTGCAGGTAACTGAGTAAAGAGAATAGAATGATCTTGCCTTAGTAGTGGGGATTATTACCCATAAAGTTAGCATGATTCCGGTCCTACCTAAAAAACTTTGAAAGCAGAACCAGAAAGAACCAATCTTCCTAAAAGTAACTAAATAGTACCTTGGGAATAAAAGAAGATTTATAAGAATACAAAAATATGGAGCACCTAACATGATAAAATACAGTGTCTGGCATCTAATCAAGAAACACCAAGCGTGCAAAAAAGCAGGAAAATTGACCCATATGAAGGCAACCAATTGAAATCAACCAAGAGCTAGCACAGATGTGAGAAGCAGCAAAGACATTGTTGGTGGTGGTGGTGGATTTCAGTTACTAAATTGTGTCCAACTCTTTGCGATCCCATGGATTGCAGCACACCAGGCTTCCCTGTCTTGCATTATCTCCTGGAGCTTGCTTAAACTTATGTCCACTGAAAAAGTGATGCCATCCAACCATCTCGTCTTCTGTCGTCCCCTTCTCCTCCTGCCTTCAGTCTTTCCCAGCATCAGGCTCTTTTCCAGTGAGTCAGCTCTTCCCTTCAGGTGGCCAAAGTATTGGAGTTTCAGCTTCAGCATCAGTCCTTCCAATGAATATTCAGAGTTGATTTCCATTAGGGTTGACTGATTGGATCTCCTTGCAGTCCAAGGGACTCTCAAGAGTCTTCTCCAACACCACAGTTCAAAAGCATCAATTCTTCATTGCTCAGCTTTCTTTATGGTCCAACTCTCACATCCATACATGACTACTGCAAAAACCATAGCTTTGATTATATGAACCTTGGTCGACAAAGTAATGTCTCTGTTTTTTTTAACATGCTGTCTAGGTCATAGTTTTTCTTCCAAAATGCAAGTGTCTTTTAATTTCATGGCTGCAGTCACCATCTGCAGTGATTTTGGAGCCCAAGAAAATAAAGTCTGTCACTGTTTCTGTTGTTTCCCCATCTATTTGCCATGAAGTGATAGGACCTGAAGTCATGATCTTAAATTTTTGGATGCTGAATTTTAAGCCAACTTTTTCAGTCTCCTTTTTCACTTTCATCAAGAGGCTCTTTAGTTCCTCATTGCTTTCTGCCATAAGGGTAGTATCATCTGCATACCTAAGGTTATTGATATTTCTCCCAGCAATCTTAATTCCAGGTGGTACTACATCCACCTGGCATTTTGCATGATCTATTCTGCATATAAGTTAAACAAGCAGAGTGACAATATACAGCCTTGATATCAATTCAGTTCAGTTCAGTTCAATCACTCAGTTGTGTCCAACTCTTTGCAACCCAAAGGACTGCAGCACACCAGACTTCCCTGTCCATCACCAACTCCCAGAGTTTACTCAAACTCATGTCCACTGAGTCGGTGATGTCATCCAACCATCTCATCCTCTGTCATCCCCTTCTCTTCCTGCCTTAAATCATTCCCAGCATCAGGGTCTTTTCCAGTGATTCAGTTCTTCACATCAGGTGGCCAAAGTATTGAAGTTTCACCTTCAGCATCAGTCCTTCCGATGAACATTCAGGACTGATTTCCTTTAGGATGTACTGGTTGGATCTCCTTGCAGTCCAAGGGACTCTCAAGAGTCTTCTTCAACATCACAGTTCAAAAGGATCACTTCTTCGGTGCTCAGCTTTCTTTATAGTCCAACTCTCACATCCATACATGACCACTGGAAAAACCATAGCCTTGATTAGACCTTTGTTGGCAAAGTAATGTCTCTGCTTTTCAATATGCTGTCTAGTATGGTCATAACTTTTCTTCCAAGGAGTAAGCGTTTTTTATTTCATGGCTGCAGTCAACATCTGCAGTGATTTTGGAGCCCAAGAAAATAAAGTCTGCCACTGTTGCCACTGTTTCCCCATCCATTTGCCCTGAAGTGATGGGACTGGATGCTATGATCTTAGTTTTCTGAATGCTGAGCTTTAAGCCAACTTTTTCACTCTCCTCTTTCACTTTCATCAAGAGGCTTTTCAGTTCTTCTTCACTTTCTGCCATAAGGGTGGTGTCATCTACATACCTGAAGTTACTGATATTTCTCCCAGCAATCTTGATTCCAGCTTGTGCTTCATCCAGCCCAGCGTTTCTCATGATGTACTTTGCATATAAGTTAAATAAGCAGGGTGATCATATACAGCCTTGATGTATTCTTTTCCCTATTTGGAACCAGCCTGTTGTTCCATGTCCAGTTCTAACCATTGCTTCCTGACCTGCATACAGATTTCTCAAGAGGCAGATCAGTTGGTCTGGTATTCCCATCTCTTTCAGAATTTTCCACAGTTTATTGTGATCCACACAAAGGCTTTGGCATAGTCAATAAAGCAGGAATAGATGTTTTTCTGAAACTCTCTTGCTTTTTTGATGATCCAGCAGATGTTGGCAATTTGACCTCTGGTTCCTCTGCCTTTTCTAAAACCAGCTTGAACATCTGGAAGTTCTCGGTTCATGTATTGTTGAAGCCTGTCTTGGAGAACTTTGAGCATTAATTTACTAGCATGTGAGACGCATGTAATTGTGTGGTAGTTTGAGCATTCTTTGGTATCGCGTTGCTTTGGGATTGGAATGAAAACTGACCTTTTCCAATCCTGTGGCCACTGCTGAGTTTTCCAAATTTGCTGGCATATTGAGTGCAGCACTTTCACAGCATCATCTTTTAGGATTTGAAATAGCTCAACTGGAATTCCATCACCTCCACTAGCTTTGTTCGTAGTGATGCTTCCTAGGGCCTTCTTGACTTCACATTCCAGGATGTCTGGCTCTAAGTGAATGATCACACCATCGTGATTATCTGGGTCATGAAGATATTTTTGTACAGTTCTTCTGTGTATTCTCGCCACCTCTTCTTAACATCCTCAGCTTCTGTTAGGTCCATACCATGTCTGTCCTTTATTGAGCCCATCTTTGCATGAAATGTTCCCTTGGTATCTCTAATTTTCTTGAAGAGATCTCTAGTCTTTCCCATTCTATTGGTTTCCTCTATTTCTTCGCACTGATCACTGAGGAAGGCTTTCTTATCTCTCTTTGCTATATTTTGGAACTCTGCATTCAAATGGGTATATCTTTCCTTTTCCCCTTTGCTTTTTGTGTCTCTTCTTTTCACAGCTATTTGTAAGGCCTCCCAGACAGCCATTTTGCTTTTCTGAACTTCCTTTTCTTGGGTCAGATCTGATCACATGGACCACAGCTTTGTCTAAATCAATGAAACTATGAGCCACACCATGTGGGGCCACCCAAGACGGACGGGTCATGGTGGGGTGTTCTGACAAAATATGGTCCACTGGAGAAGGGAATGGCAAACCACTTCAGTATTCCTGCCTTGAGAACCCCATGAAGAGTATGAAAAGGCAAGAAGATAGGACACTGAAAGATGAACTCTCTAGGTCGGTAGGTGCCCAATATGCTACTGGAGATCAGTGGTGGAGATAAAGCAAAAACAACACGCAATTGTGGATGTGACTGGTGATGGAAGCAAAGTCCAATGCTGTAAACAGCAATATTGCATAGGAACCTGGAATGTTAGGCCCATGAATCAAGGCAAATTGGAAGCGATCAAACAGGAGATGGCAAGAGTGAACATTGACATATTAGGAATCAATGAACTAAAATGGACTGGAATGGGTAAATTTAATTCAGATGACCATTATATCTACTACTGTGTGCAAGAATCCCTTAGAAGAAATGGAGTAGCCATCATAGTCAACAGAAGACTCTGAAATGCAGTACTTGGATGCAGTCTCAAAAACGACAGAACAATCTCTGTTCGTTTCCACAGCAAACATTTCAATATCATGGTAATCCAAGTCTACGCCCCAACCAGTAATGCTGAAGGAGTTGAAGTTGAACGGTTCTATGAAAACCTACAAGATCTTCTAGAACTAATACCCAAAAAAGATGTCCTGTTCATTATAGGGGACTGGAATGCAAAAGTAGGAAGTCAAGAAACACCTGGAGTAACAGGCAAATTTGGCCTTGGAGTACAGAATGAAGCAGGGCAAAGGCTAATAGAGTTATGCCAAGAGAATGCACTGGTCATAGCAAACACCCTCTTCCAACAACACAAGAGAAGACTCTACACATGGACATCACCTTATGGTCAACAGCAAAATCTGATTATATTCTTTGCAGCCTTGACATACTCCTTTACCAATTTGGAAGCAGTCTGTTGTTCCAAAGCCAGTTCAAACTCTTGCTTCTTGATTTGCATACAGGTTTCACAGGAGGGTAAGGTGGCCTGGTATTCCTATCTCTAAGAATTTTCCACAGTTTGTTGTGATCCACACAGTCAAAGGCTTTAGCATAGTCAATGAAAGAGAAGTGCATGTTTTTCTAAAATTCTCTTGCTTTTTCTATGATCCAACAGATGGCAATTCCCTGGTGGCTCTGATGGTAAAGGTATTGAAAGAGCTACTATAATTGTATTTCATGTGTTCAAATAGGTAAGTAGAGACATGAAACATATTTAAAGATTAAAATGAAACATCCATAGATGAAAAGTACAATATCTGAGATGAAAAATGTCCTATAATAGTTAAATAACAGCTTAGATATTGCAGAAGAAAAGAATAATGAACTTGAAGACGTAGCAAGAGAAACATTCAAAATGAAATGCAGGGAGAAAATTAAATTTAAAATCAGAGCTTCAGTGACCAGTGGGACATCTTCAAATAACCTAATAAATTTGAAAATTAGAGTCCCCAAAGAGATACTAGAGAGTAGGGACACCAGCAAGAGATATTTCAAAATAAGTGAAAAGTTTAGATAAAATCTGATGAAATCTATAAACCCGTGGATCCAATAAAGGTCAACAAACACTAATCACAAGAGGTATGGAAAAAATTTTAAAAAGTCACATTGAATTAAACTGCTTAAAATCCGTGATAAGGAGAAACTCTTAAAACCAGTCACAGAAGAGTTTTATTTTGTTCATAGCAACAAAGGAAGGATAGTAATAATATATTTCTCATTAAACTCAATGCATGGTTTAAGACAGCACAGTAACATCCCTAAAGTATTGAAAGTAAAAGAACAACTGTCAAACTAGAATTCCACACCCAGAGAAATCATCTTTAAAAATAAAGACATCATAAAAACACACAAAAGTTGAAAGCATTCACAACTATCTGATCTTACAAAAAAATCTTAAAGGAGCTCCTTTTGTCATAAGGTAAATTGTACCAGATGAAAATACGCATCTAATACAGGTTAGAAGTACACCAGAAATGGTAAATGTATGGAAAAAATATGTAAGACTTTCTAATTATTCATGTATTTTAACAGAAATGTCTCTTTAAAGAAAAGTGATACACTTTATAGAGATTTTAGCATATGTATAATTAAAATATATGCCAAGAACAGCACAAGAGAGAAATGGAAGTATACTACTGTAAGGTCCTCATGTTATATGTGAAGTGGTAAAATTCACTTGGTAGACTGTGATAAAATGAAGATTATAATATAACTCCATAGGAACCACTAAATAATCAACTTCTTCCACTGATAAAGAAGATTAAATGGAATCATAAGCATGCATGCTAAGTTGCTTCTGTCATGTCCGTCTCCGAGTAACCCTGTGGACTATAGCCTGCCAGGCTCCTCTGTCCTTTGGATTCTCCAGACAAGAATACTGTAGTGGGTTACCATGTCCTCCTCTAGATGGAATCATAGACTCCTCAGTTTATCCAAAAGGCAGACAATGAGAAAATGGGAACAAAGAAAAGATGGGACAAACAGAAAACAAAATAGCAAGATGGCAGATTTAAACCCAACTGTACCTACAATTACATTAAAGATGCAGATACCCTCAATTAAATGGCAGAGGTCATCAACATCATTTGTTATTAGAGTTAATGACAAAGTTAAAAACATAGTGAACAGAAGTGTTTTCGTTTTCTACACACGTGTTAGAAGAGCAAAGACAACAAAAAACTGGTGAAGGTGCAGTTTTGGGTGTAAGAGAGCAATGGAACTCTGGGCAGTGCCATTGGGGATGCAAAATGTACAGTCATTTTGGAAAACAGTCTGGCAGTTGCTTATAAGGTTAAACATACACTCACAATGAAAGTGAAAAGTGAACATGTTAGTTGCTCCGCCATGTCTGGCTCTTTGTTACTCCATGGACTGTAGCCCACCAGGCTTCTCTGCCCCTGGAATTTTCCAGGCAAGAATACTGGAGTGGGTAGCCATTCCCTTCTCCAGGGGATCTTCTCAACCCAGGGATCAAACCTGGGTCTCCTGCATTGCTGGCAGATTCTTACCATCTGAGCCACCAGGGAAGCCCCATCACTCATAATATGACCTTACAATCTCTAAGTATTTAAGATAAACGAAAACTTAGGTTCACATAAAAAGCTGCAGGTAAATATTTCTTTTGGCTTTATCCTGGACAGATATAAAAAATTATGAACAAGTTATATTTTTCCTCCAACTAGGATAAAGGAACTGTGGTATATACACACAATGAAATACTATGTATCAATAACATTCCATTGATATAAGCAACAACATGGGTGAGTTTTAAATGTCTAAAGCTAAATGAAAGAAGCAATATTTAAAAGGCAACATACCATATGATTCCACTTATATAAAGTTCTGGAAAAGGCCAATCTAGGTGCCGAGGTTGCGAGAGAGTAGCTGTGGGGAGTTGGCAATAAAGGGACAGCATAAGTAGCTTTTGCGATTGATGAAAATGTTCTGTATATTAATTGTGGTGGTGGTTACATGATTCTATGTGCTTACTAAAACTCATAGAACTATATGCCGAAAAGAGTACATTTTACTTATTAAGCAAAAAATTTTAAAGTAGATTTAATTCAACTTTTCTCAAGAAGTCACACAGGTACCTCCACTACAAATATTCCTCTCAGTCCCTAAGTCTGGAAGGCCAGTCTACTGGAAATGCTCAGAAGAACTATATTGTTTGTGTAGTCTCCATCACTGTTTGTTACAGACAGCTAATTATTGACTGAGTTAGACACACAGTTTATTCTGGACCATGAGGCATCACATTTTTATCACTCACACTCCCAATAGTTTGGCAGTGCTGATTCTCATTAATCGCACATTATCTATATGGACAGATCTAAACAGGAAAAGCAACTAAATGGTTACTGCAATTATCTAGGTAATTAAACTTAAAGCAAGCATTTCATTCAAGCATCTGTTAGCATCCACAGCCAACAGGGAATGTTAAGAGTTCTGTTAACCACCCACATAAGGTATTTTAGTTTTTTCCCTGAGTACAAGTAACTGCATCTAAATTTTATAAATTTAGCAAATTTTCATAGTCTATCTATTTAGATAGATTTTACATCAAAATTCTGCTTAGATTTTACAAAAAAATTAAAATGACACACATGCTTATTTTTTCCTCTGTGGCATATCCTAGTGACTTTCTGTTTAGAATTTACATAAAACTTAAAATGACACTATTTAGACTGTAGATTTTAGATTTTACATAAAAATTAAATTTTTATGTAAAAAAATAGATTAGACTTTTACATAAAAATTAAAATGACACACATGCTTATTTTTTCCTCTGTGGCATATCCTAATGACTTTACCCTGTTTCTACTTAACGAGCGATGGAGTTGTATGTAACACTTGTCTATGTAAAACATGATTAAGAAGACAGTGAATCAAATAATTAAATTCATGATTCAACTGTAGCATGTGTGATTATAAGTAAACATGACAAAATATTAATGGTGTTATCTCTTAGTTATAGGACTACATGTGAATTAAAATTTCCAAATGTCCCACAATTGGAATAACTGACTATATTAATTAGTGAAAAACTTTATTCCTATAAAAATAGCAGCAGCTAAAAATGAAGGAAACAACAAATGAAAAAAACCAAGACAAGAAAAAAAAACAACAACAAGAAAAGTTTGGCTTCCTGTCATGACAAAGGCAATTCTCAGCTAAGAGACCTTAGACATGTTATTTTAAAACTCTGAGTTTCTGTTCCTTTACTAACAAAACAAAGAAAATACTTAACTTATAGAGTTGTTACAAAGATTGTAAAAATAGCATTTGAGATATAGTAGATGCTAAATAAATTTAAAGAAGACTGAACGCTGAAGAATTAATGCTTTTGAACTGTGGTGTTGGAGAAGACTCTTGGGAGTCCTGTGGACTGCAAGGAGATCCAACCAGTCTATCCTAAAGGAAATCAACTCTGAATATTCATTAGAAGGACTAATGCTGAAGCTGAAGCTCCAATTCTTTGGCCACCTGAAGGGAAGAGCTAACTTACTGGAAAAGAGCCTGATGCTGGGAAAGACTGAAGGCAGGAGGAGAACAGAGGTAAGATGGTTGGATGGCATCACTGGCTCAATGGACATGAGTTTAAGCAAGCTCTGGGAGATGATGAAAGACAGGGAAGTCTGGCATTCTGCAGTCCATGGGGTCACAAGGACTGAGCAACTGAACAACAACCAAAAATAAATTTAACTACTATTATTCATCTTATAAGAAGTTCACTAATAGTAAAACAAGCCAAACATCTCTGGGATTCCCTTTAATGCCTAAATCTTCAATTAAGTCATTAATCCTTTACATACAATAATTTTTCCTTAAATCATATACATCATCCAAAAAATACACCTTGGGAAAAAAATTAAAAATCTTTCTTATATCAGTTCAGTTCAGTTGCTTAGTCATGTCCGACTCTTTGCAACCCCATGGACTGTAGCATGCCAGGCATCCCTGTCCATCACCAACTCCCGGAGCTTGCTCAAAGTCATGTCCATTAAGTTGGTGATGCCATACAACCGTCTCATCCTCTGTTGTCTCCTTCTGGCCCGCCTTCAGTATTTCCCAGCATCAGGCTCTTTTCCAAGAAGTCAGTTTTTCATATCAGGTGGCCAAAGTATTGGAGTTTCAGCTTCAGCATCAGTCCTTCCAATGAATATTAAGGACTAATTTCCTTTAGGATTGACTGATTTGATCTCCTTGAAGTCCAAGGGACTCTCAAGTGTCTTCTCCAACACTTTTTAAAATATTTGTTCCCTAAAGGAGAAGCTTGAATTGACTTTAGGGCAAATAACTCACAAGATAAATTCCATTTTATCAGATAAATTTGCAATCAATGCAGATTTCTTTTTCTGAAGTTCTTAACTCTGCTTAGAGTCTTCCTATATCCCCAACAACTCTGATGGATGAGGATTATTCTGATCACTAAATTATAAGAGTGAGAAGTGTGGTAGAAGTGAATACAGTATTTGGATAAGAAGTTTACAAATTAGCAATGAATGAACTTTTACAAAAAGGTAGAGGTGTTTATGAGGTTGCAGAATGAGACATAGCTTCATAGAATTTTGGGGAACAAAGCATTTTATTGATGAATTATTTCAGCAAAACAGACCAATATCTTTCATATAGTTATTGACTTGTCCAGTCTGTTGCTTGAAAAATATGTGTATAGACAAAATGAGTATAAGAAAAGTTAAATTGGGGACCAACAAGAGAAGGGAATGAAAATGAAAAGAAAGGACTGCTATAAATTGAGCATCTGTGCATGAGTGATAAGTCACTTCAGTCGTGTCCAACTCTCTGTGACCCTATGGATGTAGCCCATCAGGCTCCTCTGTCCATGGGATTCTCCAGGTAAGAATACTGGAGTGGACTGCCATGCCTTCCTACAGGGGCTCTTCCCAACCCAGGGATTGAACCTGCATCTCTCCTGCATTGTCAGCTGGGTTCTTTACCACTAGCACCACCTGGGAAGCCCCTAGTCGAGCATCTGCTAAGAGACAAATATATATTTTATAAATGACACTGAAAACCTACAGAACATATTACAAGGCAAAAACATAAAGAACAGCAACTATTTTATGAATGAGGATTGATTGTAAAATACATTTATATTTAGTTACTATTTTATTTATATATTTATTTATATAATGTACTTTTAATCAAATTGTGTTAAGATGTGTATTGATTACTTGGTATTTACATAAGTATAATTACATCTTACAGCATTGCATGCTTAGTTGCTCAGTTGACTCCTTGCTACATTTTGGATTATAGCCCACTAGGCTCCTCTGTCCATGGGATTTTTCAGACAAGACCACTGCAGTGGGTTGCCATTTCCTCCTCCAGGGGATCTTCCTGACCCAGGGAGTGAACCTGTGTCACCCAGGTTTCCTATATTGCAAGTGGATTCTTTACCTACTGAGCCACTGGGTAAGCATAGTTATTGAAAATACATGTGCTGTAGTTTTTAGGATTTTAACCTGAAACTTTCTGCTTACACTGCCCAATTATACAATTATCAGGTAAAATTATGTCATAATTTTAGACAACTTAAAAAGATAATCACTTATCCTAATTATCAAACATTTTCAAAAATCATATACAACTTCAACAAAACTTTAAAACAATTTTAGAAGTAGAAAATAATATCTTGTCCCTTAATATGGCAATTAAAATACTGGATTTCTAAAAACATTTAGGTATAATAACCTTCATGTTCAATACTCTAATGGTATGTAAAAAAGCTCATATCCAGTCATCCTAAAACTACAGAATTCTTCATATACGAGGCATAGCTTACATTGCATATATCAATAGAAACACACAGCGGTTGTTC
The DNA here is from genome assembly GCF_910594005.1 of Cervus elaphus. Classification (NCBI taxonomy): domain Eukaryota; kingdom Metazoa; phylum Chordata; class Mammalia; order Artiodactyla; family Cervidae; genus Cervus; species Cervus elaphus. The sequence continues at coordinate 23,786,917 of NC_057845.1, read as the reverse complement.
ACACTGCTGACATTGTTTAGAGTTCTTAATCTGTATCACCTCTCAACATTACCCTGACCTAGAACATCATTTGAGGATCCAGAAGAAAATGGAGTGTGGATAGTGAAGATGGTGGACAAGTCTCAGGATAAATGAGCAAACTTTGTCAAAAATGTAAAACAGTTTTGCCAAAATTGCTTCCTTTAAACACCCTTCAGAATTCTAGAGTTTCAATTCCCACATTCTCCCAAGGTACCTTGGACTTTTAATTGGGAAGTTTAAAAGACAAAATGACGTGTGAATGACTTCAGCACAAATAGCGTAACTGAACTGGTTTTCTGAGGTTACTCTCTAAAGATAGTTTTTGGCTCTTCTTAGCCAAATACTTAATTAACCTCATTAAATCTAAGCTTCATTTATAATGTTTTCAATATAAAATTCAATATTTTTATATTTTTCAAAAGAACCTTGAAAATATTTAATGAAACCAATACTGAATTAACAAGAGAAGTTATCCTAAAGTAAGTCAAACATAGAGGCCAAAGCTACAAAATTAGAGATTTAAATGTTTAATTAATTTGAAAAAAGAAAAATGTCTAAATTTGTACATAAACCCTCTATGACACTGGATTAAATTATTTGAGGAGTTACTTCAATGCTTATTCTCACCTGTCTTATCAAGTCAAAATATTAAACTATAGCCTTGCAGAAACATAAACATATCTATTTAAAAAACCTAACCCCCAGCTGCTTGAAGTACCCAGATCTTAAATGATCTTAATTTGCATTCTCTAGCATAACTATTCATTTATTGCTTTCATTCACAAGTTAACTGTGTCAGCCAATCAAAATTATGGTTTTTAGTAAAATCAATATTTAACTTTAGTAGGATATATTGGGCTTCCCTGGTGGCTCAGATGATAAAGAATCTGCCTTCAATACAGGAGACCTCAGTTTGATCCCTGGGTTGTGAAGATCCTCTGGAGAAGGGAATGGCAACCCACTACAGTATTCTTGCCTGGAAAATCCCATGGACAGAGGAGCCCGGTGGGCTGTAGTCCATGAGGTTGCAAAGAGTCAGACACGGCTAAGTGACTAACACACACACAGGCTATATTCCAAGGAGGACAATCTATGTTTAATTAATGTTTTGCCTGATATCAAAATATTTTCAGTCTCTCTGTAGTGGCCTGTAATTTTTGTCACCAACCATCTATCCCGTTCATGTAATAATACCCTCATCTTCCTTTACTCTATCCTCAGTCTATAAACTTTGGATAAATTTGATCCCATCTTGTCTCAAAGTTAAGCATAAACCAATGAAGGAACTTATTTCCCTGGACAATCAGAAGAATCTAATTCCCTGAACACATTGTGAGGTCCAGAGATATGAATTTGCCTAATGAAAATCAGTGAGATGCAGTGGGATCTTAAAACTTTATTTCTTTTCCTGTGGGATTTGAACTTGGAATCAAGTAGGTATGGGCAGCTGATTCGATACCATGAAGACTGAGAATGAAGCAATGTTAATGCCTGAGCCAAGAGATGCCAAGCAAACAATCCTTCATCCTCAGAATGTGGCCAAGCCAGAAACCACATCTTCCATGGGGTTTTCAATTACAACTGGCTACATAGCCCCTTGGGCTTCCCAGGTGGCCCTAGTGATAAAGAACTCACCTGCCAATGCAGGAGACAAAGAGATGCAGGCTTCTTCCGTGGGTCAGGAAGATCCCCTGGAGAAGAAAACGGCAACCCACTCCAGTGTTCTTGCCTAGAGAATCCCATGAACAGAGGAGCCTGGCGGGCTACAGTCCATTGGGTCACAGAGTCAGACATGACTGAAGCAACTTAGCATGCACATTATCCCCTTTATCTTTTGGAATTTGTGGTTGGATTTTCCGTCTTTAGTAAGTTGCTTTTTTTTTTTTTTTTTGAACCCTCACCCCCTTCGGTGGAAGTGCAGCATTTTTTAAAAAAAATTCATATTTACTAACGTCTGTGCTGGGTCTTTGTTGCTGCACATGCTTTTCTCTAGCTGCGGCGAATGAGAGCTCCTCTCTAGTTGCCCTGTGCAGGCTTTTCATTGCAGTGGCTTCTCTTGTTGCAGAGCATGGATTCTAGGGCTTCAGGCTTCAGTAGTTGCATGGGCTCAGTAGCTGTGGCTCCTAGGCTCTAGGGCACAGGCTCAGTACAGACTTAGTTGCTCCGGGCATGTGGAATCCCATGGGATCAGGGATTGAACCCGCGTCTCCTGCATTGGTAAGCAAATTCTTTACTACTGAGCTACCAGGAAAGCCCTGTAAGAGGTTCTTGTTTGCTTGTTTTTGCCTGCTGTAGACCTTGTGCCTATTATAAATACTGTATTGTGCACTTAAAACTTTGCCAAGAAAGTAGATCTCTCTTTAAGTTTTCTTACCATGATGACAACAATGAATAAGTTAGTTAGACAAAGCGGGCAGAAGGAGGGAGCTGGCCTCTTGCTTTACCTTTGAAGAGTGGGAGAAGTTTTTTAATGAGCAAGTCATCTGGTGAAATCTGTACAGTGGGGGTATATTGATTCCATTTAAGTGCCAGAAACAGAGGATGTAAAACTACAACAACTACACTTCTTTATTTATATTTACCATCCTGAGGCTCAGAGAGGTATTAATGGAGGAGACCAGGGGAATATGATGGTACAATAAACTTGACCTCTCTAAGATCTATTTTTTGAGCACTACAAATATAGTTTCTACTCTTATATTTAGTATAGACTTTACATAGTTAAAATAATAGATATAGAGATCAGTTGAAGATTAAAAATCTTGCAGCTCTAGTCCTTTATATATGACTGCCTTCCCTGCTACCAAAGTTTCTTTCTGTCTGATATACTTGTCAGGGAATGGTGTTGCTAATATTCCTAACTGAAGATGCCCACATACTTGATATTTTTGTAAGTATTTCAGTCAATGGCAAAAGTAAAATTACCCTTTGATTTTTTTTCCATTACAATAACTTTTCACTCATTAACTTTTGAATGACTAAATATTCTCATGCCAAAAGCTTACAAAATAATTTATAAATTATTTCAAAGAATTTTCCAGCCCTCCCCTCTGTGAATTTAGACCTCATCTAAATGAATATTCTTACCACTTACCACTTTTATCATTTTTATTCTCCAAAAATTCTTATTTACTATGTCAACATTCACAAAAAGTTAATTGGGAAATCAAGTATATAAATATAGGAACATAAAGAGAAAGTGTTGCAGTCAACAAAGGCAGAGACATTTTTTAGCAATCCAGAACCCTATTGAAATAACTGTTAAAATTCGAAGGCAGACTTTTGTTTAACTTTTGTTCATGTTTACTGTATCTCATGAAGTAATTATATATCTTTTTTCTCTGCTTGGGTAATGTGATTCCAAAATAAATCTCATTTAAGCCAAACAATTTTATATATCTTTTAGATTGTCTACTGTTTTTATAAATATAATCTAAAATATACAATAAACATTCGAGAACATGAATTTTTAAACCACTCCTTAGCAAAGGAATATTTTCACGTTTAAAGGATAACATTGGAATCAGAATTTAGTTTTCTTACCTTTCTGGATATGTAAGTGATTTTAGCTTGAGAAGCCGAATAGTGTACTTGCATGTGGAACATTGCTGATTTGAACTTTGAAAATATGCCAAACCAATGCTTGAAATATTTGCAACATCATTTAAAAATTGACCAAGAATCTTGAATTCTTGAAGTTTGTAAAATATTTTGTGCCTCCTAAACATAAAATTTGATATCTCATCATATTAGTAATTTGAAATGTAAGACAACTTTAAAATCAATATAACCTTATCAATGTTAGTTAGAAATACCAATCTTACAGGGAAAAGGCCAAACAATAAAATATGCGACATTTATTAAAATAATCTAAACTAATTAAAAGCAAGATAAAACAAAAAGATATGTAACTCCCACATGCAAATATTTTGGGAATATATTTTGGAGAAAAATTGGGACATCTTGTCTTTCCACCTCAATATCTAGATTCTACACTTGTCTAAGATTAGAGAATCCATATTTTGCTACTTTTTATAAGCCCCTGAATAGCTATCACCATTCTTTGAATAGACTGGACCCACAAATAATAATCCTTGCCTGTTCTGTGCCACTTTATCATATCATGGGTCTGCCAGCCTCTAAAGGAAAGAACAAAGGAGCAGGAGGAAAAAATAAGAAAGAAGAGGAGGAGGAAAGAAAGGGAAGGAGGAAAGGAGAGAGGATGGGTGGGAGACATGAAGGAAAGAAGGAAGGAGAGAGGAGAGGGGAAAGGCGGGGGAGGGGAGGGAAAGGAAAGTAGAGGACAGGAAATTTTTTTTAAATCTGTTAAATAATTTCCTTGAGGCAACTATCAAACGCAGAATGGCTGAAAACCAACCGGCGGCACACCCAGCACGTGTGCCATCTTATATTTGGCCTGTTTAAGCATCTAGACCCCAAAAAGGTTGTTATCAGTCCCCTCAAAACCCATCCCTGTCAGAGTGACTACCTCCTCTTTCACGGAACATAATGTCATTGGTCACATCTCTAACTTCTGTCCAAGAACTTATCTAGATTTCTCAGAGATACTTCAAAGTCAGTGTATCCAGATGGAAACGTGTTGTCTTCCCCACAAAACTCATATCTATCCCATTCATTCCAAATACCAACTGTCTGCTCCTGATCACCATGTTTCTGCCTTCAGCTGAGCCCTGTCTAATGAGACCCAGACAACTGTTATTCACCATGTCTACTTGGATATCTCAAGAATGCCTAAAGCTCAGTAAGTTCAAATTTAATGACATCTTCCCCAACACTCACCTCTCACCAAAAACCCTAAAACTTAGAAATTTCCTTATAATTTTACATGGCACCACAATGCACTGTCCATACCAGACAACTAGGCTTCATGCTTCAGATCATCCTCTCTTTCAACTCCTACATCTAATCTATCCTATGTGCCTACACTCTATGGAATATCTTGAATCTCCTTTGCATCCATCCTCATCCTCATTTTTCCATTTCCACTGAGAACACTTTATCTCAGGGCACCATTGTTCTGTGCCTTTGTTCTTGTAACAGCATCCTGTCTTTTCACTCTCCAATCCACTCTGGTCAAACTGTTTTTCCAAAACAAAACCCCAGTCCTGGCTCTATCCAGACTGCCCCAAAGCAAATACTTTATTGGTGTTCACTTACTCAGTGACTAAAATAAAAACCCTTGAACACGCCCTAAAAATTCTAATTCCTACAAAATCTCGGTGCTCTCTACCAGTCTCATCATCCTCTTCCTCTCCCTGTCTCTGTTCTCAGACATATTAAAGTTCCTTCAGCTCCTGAAATGGACTACACTTCCTCCTGCTTCAGGAGTTTTGCCTTTGTTGGCACCTCTGCCTGGAATCAGCAGAGCAGATTAACTTCTGCTCCTCAGTTTTGTCTCAACAAATATAAAAAGTCCTTAGAAAAAGCTTTAGTGACTCCACTATTTTATGTTCCCATACGTTCTATGGTTTGCCTCTAGACATTTTTCACAGACAGATCTTATTTACATAATTTTATCATTGCTTGTTTATTTTATATCCTTTATTAGACTATAAATTTAATGAGGATAGTATCATGTTTTTCTCATCCTAGTATATTCAGCTGGAGAAGGCAAAGGCACCCCACTCCAGGACTCTTGCCTGGAAAATCCCATGGATGGAGGAGCCTGGTAGGCTGCAGTCCATGGGGTCGCAAAGAGTCGGACACGACTGAGCGACTTCACTTTCACTTTTCACTTTCATGCATTGGAGAAGGAAACGGCAATCCACTCCAGTGTTCTTGCCTGGAGAATCCCAGGGCCAGCAGAGCCTGGTCTATGGGGTCGCACAGAGTCGGACACCACTGACGCGACTTAGCAGCCGCAGCAGCAGCAGGATATTCAGCTCCTAGTACAGTGCCTAGCTCAATATGGTGATGGTGGTTTAGCTGCTAGTTCAGTTCAGTTCAGTCACTCAGTCGTGTCTGACTCTTGGCGACCCCATGAATCGCAGCACGCCAGGCCTCCCTGTCCATCACCAACTCATGGAGTTTACTCAAACTCATGCCCATCCAGTCGGTAATGCCATCCAGCCATCTCATCCTCTGTCGTCCCCTTCTCCTCCTGCCCCCAATCCCTCCCAACATCAGGGTCTTTTCCAATGAGTCAACTCTTCGCATGAGGTGGCCAAAGTATTGGGGTTTCAGCTTCAGCATCAGTCCTTCCAATGAACACAAGTCATGTCTAATTCTTGTGACCCCATGGATTGTAGCCACCAGGCTCCTCCATCCATGGGATTCTCCAGGGAAGAATACTGGTGTGGGTTGCCATTTCCTTCTCCAGAGCTCAATATAGATATTAAAAGTTGTTTGGAAATGGAAATGGTGAATATCATTATTTTATTTGTATTATGTACAGCAAGTTCCCCACATACGAATCTTCAAGTTGTAAAGTTTCGAAGATGTGAACATGTGTTCTCACGTCCAATCACAAGTTAGTTCATGTGTCTGGTGTAGACTGTCACATGCTTAATCTGCTACAAGTAGCTGTGCACAATTAAGTACACAAAAGCACTGTATGGAGTACAGTAGTCCAGCATCGTTATTTCAAGCAGGAAGTCCGAGAGCAAGTGTAAAAGCAGCAGTGATGTAGCTGGTACTACTGTACTTTTCAAAGTACTGTACTGTAAGATTAAAAACCTCTTCTTTATTTTTGTGTCTGTGTTTTATGTATTATTTGTTTGAAAAGTATTATAAACCTTACAGGACAGTACTAGGTAGCCGATGGTGTTAGTTGGGTACCTAGGCTAACTTCGTTGGACTTCTGAACAAATTGGCTTCATGAACACACTCTCAGAATGGAACTCATCCATATGTAGGGAACTTACTGTGTTTATAAACTCTATCTTCTCACTAGACTGAAAGTATGAAGGAACAGAAATCTAATTTTCCCTAAATTTGTCCTTAATTTCTAGTACACTTCAAGAAATGTTATTGAATGGTTAAATTGGTTCCTCTCCTTGTATCTCCTAGCTCAATGAATGACACCATAATTCAAATAGGCACCAACTTTAAAACTCAAAGTCACTCCTAATCACTTTTCCCTTCACTTTCACGTTTAATTAAACACAAAAACAAATCTATTCTAAATCTTAAAATCCCACTTTCAGTGACTTGATCCAAGCCCCCATTATCTTTCATATAAATTATTATGATAGCCACCACTCTGCACCTGTTTCACACCAATCTCCCCATTACTCATCACGTGAGGAGTCACTCTAACCTGAATACACAATATCGACACTCGGTTTAAAATCCTATATTGGCATATCAATATATTTGGCATCATATTACAATGTGTAAGTGATCTTTAGTGACATAGTAAAAAAAAAAAAAAAGAACGCTATAGCATCCAGTGCAAAAATCAGAAAGCAGAACACATTTGCAAAAATATCCTAATTTTGCTAAGTGAAAAATAATGTATGCATGCACAGGGGCATATATAAGAGGAAGAAAAAGGAGGAAAAGGAAGAGGTGGGGGTGGAAGGGAAGGAGAAATAGGAGGAGGAGGAGGAGAAAAAGGAATGGTTATAAACTAACTGGTAAATGGGAATATCCCTGCATGATGTAATTATAGATTATTCTCACTTTCTACTGTATAGCACATTTTCTCCAGCAAGAAAATACTCCTATTTTAATTTTGAAAAGGGAAATAAAAGATCATTTAAAAGTATCTCACTCTAATGGCATCTAAAACAGTTAATATCCCAAAGCATGACTAACTTCATTAGCAAACAATTATTGATAGAAAAACATGAAGGTCATTGACCAGGCTTAGATGGACAGATTTACCTTGTGTATGGGTTTCATATTTTTACATGTTTCATGAAAAATGTACTCATCAGGTATTTGAATAAAATGCATCAGTATTTAAAATAGTGTTCTGCACAGAACATGATTCTTTGAAATCAAGAATCATAATTTGTTTGCCTTCTGAACAAGTTTGAAACAATTGCTCTAGGACTGCAGTCTGTGTGCTATTACTGAACTCAGCCACTTTCTATCTCCATGCCTTTGAAAGCACCCTCATCCATTCTCTGACAGTAATACCATCCTTTTGAACATTTCCTTGCTTCTCTCTCTGGACTCCCATAGCTCATGAATGTTCTGTTACTCCAAGACTTATTACTCAAAGCTGTAATTATGCATTAGTCTCCTCCAGTATTCTGTGACCTCGAGAATGGTAACATTCTTATATCAGTTTGGACCCCCATTATTTAGTGAAGCACCTGAATACATTTGGTTGGTACTAAATAACACTTGTTGAAAAAGTAAATTTAAAAGTTAACAAAGCATGTGTCTGATAAGAATAAGTAATGAATCACACATATATGTGTGCATGGGTATATATGTTTATACACAATTTTAAGCAATTTAAAGTAATAAACTATTGGGTTGGTCAAAGAAGTTCATTTGGGTTTTTCTCTAAGACATTACAGAAAAATGTGAAAGAACGTTTTTGGCCAACCCAATATTATGGAATAATATCAATAGTTATTATAACACATCCTAGCAGTGCTCAGAATTAGGTGGAAAGTTTTTTTCTTTTGACTCTTGCAGTATCTAGATGTATAACATGAACAAATTATTTAGTTTCTTCTATATTTTGCATCTCCATTCATAGAATGAGTGAATTAGAATATGACAACCAGGGATCCATTTAATGTTTAACAATTTAAGACTCACTGCATAGAAAATTTATACTGTTTGGATTATCTTGCACAGTGGATGCTTGGGAAAATATATTTTACAAAAGTAAGAGACACTAAATTATACTTACTCATAGAGCCTTGGCTCTTCAACGATTCCAAGTTGGTTTAATAACTTAAATGTAACATAGCCATCCTTCATATTTTCATCCAGAACAACTATACTGAGAACAAAATAATAGGCTACAAAACAAAAATGTGGAATGCAATTCATGTTATTTTTAAACTTTATTTTGGTTCAGATATGTATGTAAATATATATTTATATAATTTTGGCACACATTATATCCACAAATAATAGTGAGAGGCATTCATTTGGCACACAGGTAATATATTTTCCCTCTTGTTAAATTTTAACTTGTCTTGAAAAAATGAGGAATGAAAGCTTGCCAGTAATTCATAAGTATGGTGAAAAGTTGGTCAAATAATTAGTAAATACTAACTGGTCTACACATGTAAATCCATGGCTGATTCATGTCAATGTATGACAAAAACCACTACAATATTCTAAAGTAATTAGCCTCCAACTAATAAAAATAAATGAAAAAAAAAAACAAAAAATATCATAATTTAAATCAATTAATCTTTCTCTATCAGTACATCTAAGGTAAACATCATAAGGTTCCTTAATTGTATGATTAATAGTCCTACCTAAATTTGCCTGACAAATGTAATTCCCAATTTCACTGGCTGTTTAGGAATGACAGTAAAATTGTTATTTAGTCACTAAGTCATGTCCAATTCTTTTGCGACTCCATGGACCATGGCCTGCCAGGCTTCTCTGTCCATGGGATTTTCCAAGCAAGAAGACTGGAGTGGGTTGCCATTTCATTCTCCAGGGGATCTTCCCAAGCCAGGGATGGAACCCTCATCTCCTGCACTGACAGGTGGGTTCTTTACCACTGAGCCACCAGGGAAGCCAGACAATAAAGTTAGACAATCCTATACAGAGTGAGATCATAGTATCTCTTTTTCAAAATGTCATTACAAAAACTGATATATCTTTCAGAGGAAAAGATGCTGAACTCATCCCCTTACCCATTACTGTCTGGGCTACACAGAAATTTCCTACTCTCTGTGAATGTTCCCAAGTGTTGTGCAAAACTCTTAGAAGACAATGTATATAAACAGAATGTGGAATAGATGAACCTTTCTTCTGAGACACACATGTACAAAAATTGTGCATGTTAGCTGTTAAATGTTTCTATTAAACAGCTAAGAGTACTTAGATCCTTAGTACACCTCAAAGTAATTGGCCCTTATCAATTGACAGCACAAAAGACATAAAGGAACACTTCTTACTTTGTAGTGACTGCCCAGCATTAGATAAAATATCTTGGTCCCCTCACCCAAAAAAGTGGGTGCTCATATTGCTCAGATGATTCCTGGAAGTATGATATATTGAGATGTTATAAAATCACCCTGACTCCTGGTATAATTACATAGAAACTCTGGGTTAAAATTCATAACTTAGATATATAACCAAGCAGAGATGAATACAAAATACTAGGAGGCAGCAATGAAGAGAAATTAAAGGCAAGTCTTAAGAATTGAAGCCCTGGGTCTCTAAAGGACTTGAGAACTGGTTGTAGCACAGAGACGGAGACTGGAGTGTCAACCTCCACACAACACGAAGTGATGGAGCTGAAATGAAAAACCCTGCACAGAGTCAGGGACCTTAACCCTCTGCTTTGTCATTGAAAGAGAAACTTGGAAAGTTCTTCTTACCAGTTGTGTATTAGTCTTAAGTGGAAAAAAAAAAATTACCTGAGACTAAAATACACTCCAGGTAACACAGAATTTAAATTTATAAGTCCCTATTGGTTAAGGACCTCCATAAATTTACATGAAAAATCCTCCAGGGTTATGGTACATAAATTCTGGAAAAAACAAAATCCACCTTGTTCTGAAGGGAGAATTTCGAAGAGCAGAGTGATGAGAGTTTTCTATGATAAAATGTGGCATGAATATTTATTTTGAAATAACACAAACATTTTTCATTTAATTTTAATAGAGACTTGGATTGACCATTGACTAGAAAATAACAAGAAATCATGACTAAATTATTAGATGAATAAATATAGATACACATAAATTTAACCAGAAGAAAACAATAGATTATTTAAATTTACAGACTAATAAATAAATGCATATATACATATATAAATTTAACAAGAAGAAAACTATAGATTACCTGCATTAGATTACTAATAAATGAAAATATAAATTTATATTAAAACAAGAGAATTAATATCTTTAAAGTACTCAATGAAAATAATTCTCAATGTAGAATTCTATTCTAGACTAAAATTACACTCCAGAGTAAGAAAACGATAAGGACAGTTTCAGGAAAACAAACTGAGAGACATTACTTAGTGAAAAGTTATTAAGGATCTATTTTAGCAAGATAAAGATTAAGTCCAAAAGGAAGAAGATGAGGAGGGAAAAAAGGACAAGTTAAAATGTAGAAAATAAACTGGTAAATATAAGTGAGCATTTGATTAATGATAATATTCATAATAATTATTCATTGTTGAATAAGTAAAATAAAATACTACAGAATATAATATTGAAGATAGAAAAAAAGGCACAAGATTTAAAGGCTCTATGAAACAAATTGCTGTTATGTCAGAATCTGATAAATGTCTGTGAGGCAAAAAATGATGCATTGCTAATTATGAAGCAAAAAAAAGCAAGTCAGCGGGAAAATATGAAAATCCTGAAACTATACAGCTAAAACTCACAGCTTCAGAATACATAAAGCTAAAACCTAAACAATGTAACTCCTGCTAAAATAAAAGATTTAAACAGCATTTGAATTGTCACATAGAGAAAATGTCTAAGATGTGACTGAAAATTATCTGTTATACCAAGAACAAAGAAAATCACAACTCTGGTAAGAAAAGACAATCAATTAATGCCAGCATTGAGATGAATTAGATGCTGGGAAAATCTGACAAGGATTTTAAAGGAACCATCATAAAAATGCTTCAGAGTCAGAGGCTGTTGAAAAAAAAATGAAGGAATAGAAAAATCTCAGCCAAGAAATAAACACTATAAAAGAAAATAAAGTAGACATTACATAAATGACAACTACCATAATGGACACAGAACTTATGGGATAGTCTCAACAGTAGAGTGCAAATAATAGAGGACAGAAATCAGTGAACTGGATGACAGATCAATCTGCCATTCAATCTGAAAACAGAGAAAAAAACAGACTGAGAAAAAAAAGGACAGAGCCCCAGGGACCTGTCAGACTATAGCAAAAAAAATTATTATCAAGCTTCAGAACACTAAAAGAAAAAAGAAAAATATCCTGAAAGCAGCCAAAGAGAAATGATGTGTTATCTACAGGAGAACAACCAATTGAGTTACAATGAATCTGAAACCACAGAGGCCAAAAGGAAGTGATAACACTTGTCAAGTGCTAAAAGAAGGGACTCAACTCTAATACTTACACACAGAAAAACTATACTTTGAGAATAAAGGACGAATAGAGACATTTTCAAAGAAAACAAACAATTTCTCTTTAGCAGACCCATTCTTATATATTGTAAGAAGGAACACAGAGGAATTGATGAAGTAAATAATTCTGGAGTATCAGAAACAAAAAGGGGAAAATGAGAAAAGAAAAAATATGGGTACACACAATAAAGTGGACTTCTCTGGTGGCTTAGACAGTAAAGAATATGCGTGCAACGAGGGAGGCCTGGGTTCAATCCCTGGATTGGGAAGATCCCCTGGAGAAGGGAATGGCAGCCCATTTCACCATTCTTGCCTGGAGAATTCCATGGACAGAGGTGCCTGGCGGGCTATAGACCATGGGGTCGCAGAGGACTGAGTGACTAAGTTTCACAATAAATTATCCTTACCCTTGTGAATTTATAAATCATATTTGATACCTGAAATAAAAATTACCACATGATCTGATACTCAAGACAATAATATTAAAAAGTGGAGAACGTAAAATAACCTAAATGGAAGTGAAGTTCTCACATTTCACTTGAAGCGGTAAATATTGATACCAGTAAACTGTGAAAACTCACATATGAATATTTAACTGCAGTAGACCTCCCCAAATATGTCCATGTCCTAATCTCTGGAACCTGTGAATATGTTACCTGAAATGGCCAAGAATAATTAAGAATTCAAATGGAATTAAGGTTGCTAATAAGGTGCCCTTAGAAGACAGAGGTTATCTTGAATTACCCAAGTGGGCACCATACAGTTCCAAAGATTGTAATCACAAAGCCTTTAAAGGTGGAAGCGGAGGACAAAAGAAGAGAATCAGAAAAAGAGTTGCAATGCAGAAGGAAGGTCAAAGTGATTGTTTCTTCTTTATTCTTCTTTGTAATAATTATTCTAGATATTCTAAGATATGTGCTTTTCAATATAAATTTAAAACAAGACTGTCTATGTTTAAAGGAACATATATAATTATAAAACTGTTAGAAAAAAATTTGAGTGAAAATCTTCAGGATGGAGGGCTCATCAAAGAGTTCTTAAATATCAAAAGAATGTTCCTTGAAAAGAAAAAGTGATAAATTAGACTTCATCAAGAGTAAACCCTTGTGCCCTTGTGAAAGCCCTTGTAAGGAAGAAGAAAAGCCACTCAAGTTTCAACTAGGAAAAAATATTTGCAGACCAAATCCTCAACAAGGAAAGAAGAACTACCAATAAAAATATATGAAGAACCCTCAAAAGCCAATAGTTTAAAAAACCCAATTGGAAAATGAGCAAAAGACACAAACACACATTTCACCATACAGAGAAGATATGCAAACTCATAAGCCATTAGGATGACAAAAATTAAAACCTTAACAAGATATCACTATATACTATCAGGAAGGATAATTTTTTTAAAAAATAATGAAAACACCAAATGCTAGTAAGAAATCATTCATTGGATCACTCATTCTTTGCTGCGGGAAATATAAGATGGTCAGCCACACTAAAAAATTCTCAGTTTCTTATAAGGCTAAATGTGCAATTAACTTCTGATGCTGTATTTCTATTCCTGAGACTTTATACCAGAGAAATGATAAATTCACATGAAAACTTGTATACAAATATCCAAAGCAGCTTTAATCATAATAGCCCAGTCTAAACACATCCCTAATGTTCTACAACATATGAACCATTAAACAAACTTTAGTGCATACATACCATGGAATACCATTCAGCAATAAAAAGGAATGAATTATTGATACATAGCACAACACAAATGAACCTCCAGAAATGATGCTGAGTTTAAAAAGTCCAATTAAAAGGTAACATAGTGAATAATTCCCTTTATAAAATATTTTTCAAAATGACAAATTTTTAGGAATATATTAATGGATGTCAAGGATTAGAAACAGCAGGATATGAAAGTGGTATTAATATATATGGCTATAAAAGTGCCACCCAAGAGGTCTGATAGTGATGGAACAGCTAAATATCTTCACTGGGGTGATAGACACAGAGCTCTATATATGATGATTAAGTTATAGAGAACTAGACACACCCCCGGTGAGGAAATATAAATAAGATGGATGAATTGCCACAATATCATGTCATAGTGATATTATATTTATTCTATAGTGTTACAAAATTTTACCACTGAGTAAAGTGCACACTGGATCCCTCTGCATTGGTTCTTACATCTGCATGTGAATCTAAATTTAATTCAATAAAAATCTTAATGAAAAAAAATGGATGAGCCCAATTCTGAATTCTGAAAGAGCCTCTTAATGAGGGCAGAAAAGGAAAGTGAAAAAGCTGGCTTAAATTTCAACATTCAAAAAAACTAAGATCATGGCATTTGGTCCCATCACTTTATGGCATATAAATGGGGGAAAGGTGGAAATACTGGCAGATTTTATATTCTTGGGCTCCAAAATCACTGTTGACAGTGACTGCAGCTACAAAATTAAAGGACACTTGCTCCTTGAAAGAAAAGCTATGACAAACCTGGACAATGTTATCAAAAAGCAAAGACCACTTTGATGACAAAGCGCCACAGAGTCAAAGCTATGGTTTTTCCAGTAGTCATGTCTGGACGAGAGATCTGCACCATAAAGAAGGCTGATCGCTGAAGAACTGATACTTTTCAACTCTAGTGTTGGAGGAGACTCTTGAGAGGCCCTTGGACAGTAAGAATATCAAACCAGTCAATCCTAATGAAGAGCAACCCTGAATATTCATAGAAGGACTGATGATGAAGATGAAGCTTCAGTACTTTGGCCACCTGATGGGAAGAGCCAACTCATTGGAAAAGATCCTGATGCTGGGAAAGATCGAGGGTAGGAGGAGAAGGGTGCGACAAAAGCTGAGATGGTTGGAAGGCATCACTGACTCAATGGACATGAGTTTGAGCAAACTCCAGGATATAGTGAAAGACAGCGAAGCCTGGCATGCTGAAGCCCATGGGGTTGCAGAGTCGGACACAACTTAGCAACTGAACAATTCTGAATGACAGGACACATCATAAACGTTTAAAGAATATCTTAAAAATTGATAACAACTTTGACTGCAAAATATCTACAATAACTTACCAAAAATATCTTATTGGGTCTATTTCAAATATTCATTCCTCAGGAACCAGAACCAATGGCAAACTTATGGAAATGTATTTCATAATATTTTCACATAATAGGATGTGCTTTATTTAAGCCACTTTAAGCTCCCGATCGCTAAACAGAATAATTTTACTTTTTTAATATTTCCTCATAAATCTAATTAGTTAATAAGTTTCTGAGATTTTCTCCTGTTCTCCAAATTTTCTCTTTTAACTCTAAATAAATTGGGAAGATTATTATTTACTTGAGCATTTTGTATTTATATGATTTAGTTTCAGTTTCCAAAGCGGCACTAACAGTGTAGATAGATGTCTTAAACTCTGTGAGTTGTTATATGCTGACATAATACTAAACATGGGAGAATAATCATGGAAATTGGGGGGGAAAACAAAAGACATTAATTGTTTTTTGGAAGAATACTACTCAAAGCATATGCTCATTTTATTTAAAAATTAAGTTTTATTTGAATTTGTACAATTGACCCTCTAGCAAATTTTAAAGTTCCTTGAAAGCACATTATGAAATTTGAATTTTGGATAAAAATTGAAATTAGTATATAAAACTAATAATTAGTTCATTTGTTAAAAAATATTAACTTACTACAGAATGGATTTGTTCCAACAGTATCCAAAAATACAGTTGTCCTGAGAGTTGTGTTTTCTATCCTTTCTTTTAAAATATCTTTCCATAGCTCAGTTTGATAACCTGAGATTTGAGAAATAGAATATTAGTCATTGAACTTTCATCAAATAGCATACAAAAATATCAAATTACTGAAAAGAACTAAAGGATCAATGTATTATAATAATAATTACAATTTATGCATTTTTATAACTTAAAAATCACTTTTCAAATAATTTCACATCCTATTTATTTCAACTGTAACAACTCTTACATTGAAGATTCACAAATAAATCTACTCCCTGGAAATCATATCAGATCTTTGCATACTCCATATGGTTAAAGTCCATTTGTCAAAGTTTTTGTTTATAAATTGGTAATTTTACTTGAAACTCCTTTTAGTGAATTCAGCAGAATAAACTGATTAGATAAAACTTGAACATAAAATTTAACTCCATAAGCACAGCCTCCAATTCTCTTATATACATATTCATGCTGATACAGCATGTATATGTACATATTATACATACAAGGTATATAGTATAGATATCACTTCTATTATATATGAAATATATATATCATCTCTGCTATATATATATATATATACACACACAATACTATTACTGTATGTATAATATATATTTCAGATATAAACCTTATTTGTACATATAGAATATGTAATATATACACACATATCTAAGATGCTTTCTACTTCATGTATGTGTCTATTTCTACATTGCTACCTCCAAATTTGAAATCTGAATGCAGTAGACCAAATATTGAATTGAAAATTCAGAGATTTAACTCTAGTTTTCACTTGTGCCCTTAAGCAATCCACATGTTCAGATGGGGGTCACAAATTACTTTGGAAACGCAATGGAACTAGAAAAGCAATCCCCAACATGAGGCCTGAAGAAAACCAATCCCACTAAGATATATTATATAAACTAAAATATATTCTAGACAGAGGGGTCTATGAGGAAATAAGTCTAGCAAAGCCTGCAGACTGCTTGCCTCTTCTAATGATTCTCTACGTATATTAGTATAAACCTCCTATGAAAGATCACAGGAGGCTGTTTAATTCAGACTTTGTCATTGCCACCCATTTAATTGAAGCTACTTGGCTTTGGAAACATTTCTGGTAGACCTGTTGTGATACGATTAGATGTCTACATGCTCATGACATACTTAGGGTCTGTCATTATCTTTGGCAAACACTGAACAAATAGCCTCTGAGATTCATTTCCAGCTTTAAAATTCTATTTTTATGTGGATTCTTTTTTCTCTTTAATTTCCCACCGTCAGACTTCAGTTAATCAAAAGTTGCCATACTTAACTGTTCTTACCAAGTTTATTGATTTAGAAAGTATAAACCATGTGTAATTCATGTCTACTTACTAATAACAAATGCAAAGCTAACCATGGCTCATATCTCTTCACTTCTTAAGACTTCCCTTAAAAATACAAACTAACAGCAAACAAAACCCTCAGTATCACTAAAAATGAAGTTCCTCTCTTTAGTGGAAATATAGATGGATGATAGATCCTTCTGTGTATTAAGAACAAGGATCATCAAGAGGCCACCACATGCACACACTACATGCAGCACAGAAAAGAGGTTGACCAAGTTCCTCTCACTAAGAATCTTAAAACCATTTACTAGGAAATGAATTATTTTCTCTGTCCCACAGAAGAGTTTTCCAAAAAATGTTAGTATGCTAACAAGTAAACATGAAAGCTGCCAGCAGAAAGCAATAACACAATTATGTTGTTCACTTTCCACAAAGAATTAGAGTAATTATAACAGTCTCTCTTACCTAGTTTAGGACATGATTTTTCCTTAAAGTCAGCACAATCCGCACATAAACCAGTCTTATAATCTTTGTATGAACGACAAGAAAATGAAATAAAATTGCAGCTCGTTTCCAAAGCTGCCATGAATAAGTAAACTGCTCTCTGGTGGTCGCATTTAATAAATTCAAGTCCTTAAATGTTAAAAAATCAAGCAGTTAGATGTATTAAGCCAAGTTCAAGTAAATTAGAAAAAAAATTTAAAGATTAAATTCTAGCTAATGCTGTGTACTTTATGAATATCACAGTGCTGACTACAATGCAGTTTTATCTCAGGCAACTTAATAAATGGTACCACTGAAAGCTTAAATATAGTATGCCTTTTACATGAGATATATAAGAATTTTTTCTAAAGTAGCAAAAATGTTTAATTTCAGTACGTTAACAAATTACACACACACTGCTACCATATTTAATGATTAGTGTACATATAACTCCCTTCTAAACTCTCATCCCTAACATTCCTACTCAATGTCAAAGATACCTGTGAAAACAGGTGACATTAAAGATTTATCATGTCCCTTTCCTTTCCTAACTTCTCACATTCCTGTCCCTTTGATTAAACTACTCTAGTTTTTGTGGCCTTTAAAGATGTGGTTCTTGACAGTTCCCACTGTAGATCTCAGGACATTTCTCACCGTGGCTCTAAAGTTAGCCAAACTCCACACACAGAGCAGTTGTTCAGCTCTTTATGTACAGAATGACGAAGTGCAAGAGTTGATAATCTGTGAGTAACACACAATAATACTATGGTAATGGTTGGAGAAGAAAATGGCAACCCACTCCAGTATTCTTGCCTGGGAAACGCCATGGACAGAGGAGCCTGGTGGGCTATAGTCTATGGGGTCACAAAACAGTCACAACTTAGCAACTGAACAACAACAATGGTAAAAATTAAATCCTGAAACTATTGTGTTATATGATACTTTGGCTACACATGCTTCTTCACTGACATAACTTCTAATAAAAGTTAATCAGTTAGTTTAAACTGATAAACTAACTTAGTTTAAACTGATAAACTAAAAATGTTGAGACTATAAGATAATAGGTTTCATCCATAATCAAATGAGATGTCTACTGGTAACATTTATGAACTCAGAAGGATCAAATTACACCATTGCAACCAATAACTCCTGGATGATGAGCAGTGGTGAAAAAACTGTTGCCCACAGATTAAGAAGGAAAAAAAAAACTGTTTTTCTTTCATTCTTTTGAAGCATGCACAATTTATTCTAAAATATTTTTTGTGTACCTGAAAAGATTGATTTAGGACAGCCAGGTTGCTTTTTCCCTCCATTTGGATAAAAATCTATATGTCCCAAGGGTTGTTTAATGCCTAAACCTGAGAAGAAAAGACCCAAGAATCACAAAGTATATATAATCAGTTCAGCAACACACATAAAACAAAGTTTCCTATAAAATTCATTGACAGTAACTCAAAATGTGAATTGAAAATAAAATTCTGTTTTTCAAAAGATGACTTTTTTTAGTATTATTTCCTCAATTTAACTTCTCATGCAAATTGTTTCATTAATTTAATGCATTTACATGTGATCAGTGTATTATGGGCCCATAACAGTTCTTTATGCTATGAATATATCAGTACAATTGAAAAAAGGAAAATAGAGCAAAAAATTCTCACTGTAGCGGAAGAGAGACATCATAAACAAGTAAAAATGCAGTATGTCAGATAATAATAAGTGCTGCAGAGAAAAATTAAGCAGAATAAGGGACAGTGAATGTGGTAGGTTGGACTTTTAAATAGTTTGGGAAATTTCTTACTGAAGAGGTGAGAAGTGAACAAAGATGTGAAGTGTGAAGGATGTGAGTGAGGCAGAATCAAGCAGGTATCTGTGTGCATATGGGCTATTAAAGAATCCAGTTTAGCAGGTATAACATGTGAGAAAGCGCACTGGAGGAAATGAAGCTAAGTCATTTAGGACTTTTTAGGTGTGATCATTCACTCTCATTCTGGATAATAATGCATGGCATTTGATGCTAGACACACTAACTGGAAAAATCAAAAGATGCTACTTCAACTGGAACAAGTTGGGCCAGAGTGACATGAAACATGTAGCTATGATTTAAGAACTTCTGTATACACTCATCCATTGGCATCCATGGGGTATTGGTTCCAGGAATGCCCCTCCATCTCCCACTCTCCCACAGAGACACAAAAATTTGAGGATGCTCAAGTCCGTTACATAAAATGGTACAGCACAGTCATCTCCCCTTGCCCACAAGTTCCACATTCATGGATATGGACAGCCAACTGTATCTGTACAGCCTTGGGACATTAGAGGAGGTGCAATTTCTAGGTACATTAACCAATATGGGGTCTGTAACCTAGGGGAGCCATAGGAATTTAAAAAAAAAAGTAGCAAGCTCAGAATATTTGGGACTGTGATCTCTCTACCAAGTAAGATAACAATGCTTTGGCTTGGGTTTCAAGAAATTTCCTACAACATAATGAATTCTTGAGCGAGATCAGCAAATAGATTGAGCACAGCAAAGATAAATACTTGGGTCTGACAGTAAGGATCAAGATGCAGCTACTTGATTTAGTTCTAGTTTGTATCAGAACAAGATAACCGCAGGAGAGGCATTACCAGGGCCTGGGGACACTGGGCAGGAGCATTATAGGGAAGGGGATACAGGGTATAAGGAGAGACAAAAGGCAACTCAGGTGACTTCCTCAGAATCCCCTGGAATCCAGGGAAGCGCATGTAGGATTTGATTGTGACAGTGGTGAGGATAAACTAACCAACTCCTCCTCCCATTCCGTCACCCACTTAGCTTGTGGAATTTTAGTAAGGAAGAACAGTCTTTGAAATATAACCCCCATGAAGTCCAACAATTTTAGAGATCTTTAAAAACTCCTCATATTTGAACTCATCATAAGAGTTCTAAAACGAGGGGGTTTTCAGGTTTAGAGCCATCATTTTCTCCAATCTGCATCTGAAGTAGAGTCAAAACTAAGAAGACTGCTCAGGAATCAGGAAGAAGCAAAAAATATTTATTATTAACTTACAAGTAGCCCTTGATTCAGGCATGTCATTTCCCTTTTATCAGACGGAAGGGGCAGGGCAGTTGAGTCTGCTTGGCTCATTCATTCTCTTGGTTTCAAGAAGGGTAGGGAGAGCAGGTATGGTTTTTTAATTTTCTTTTTATTGTAAAATATAACACATACATGCAGAAAAGAACATAAAACTAAAGATTAATTAATGAATATAAAGCAAACAGCCACTTAGCTACCAAACCAATGTCAGGAAATAACCCAATAACCAGCACCTTACTTTTCTATAAAAATAAAAATCATGTTTTCTTTTCACACTTTTTCTTATTTCTATTCTTTACCTTATAAGGATGCTTCCAAAACAATATATTTTATATTAGGTCATTCTGGAAATATATACAAATTGACTCATATTTCCAGCATCTTTTTGTGTCTGGCTTCTTTCAGTTATCAGTATATTTGTGATATTAGACCACATTGTCAGGTATAAACGTAGTAACTCATATGTGTTAATACTATGAGCATCCTTGAACACACACATTAATGCATATTTGAAAGTATATGTGTTGGTCACATACCTAGGAATAGAACTGCTGTGTTATAAAATATAAGTATATTCAATTTTAATAAATGATCCTAAATAAATTGCCAAAGAGGTTGTACCAATTTATACCACTACCAACAACATAAAAGTATCTCTGCTGTTTTACATACCCTCCAATAGATGGTCTTGTCAGGCTTTTTAATTTTAGTCATTCTGGTAGGCATGTGGTATTACATGAGGTTTTAATTTACATGTTTCTGCTTACTGAAGATTTTAAGAACTTTCCATTGCCTAGTTGGAATTTCCTTTTTGTAAAATGTCTGATCAAGTCTTGATTTAATTAAGTTGCATTTTTCTTTATTACTGATGTATAGGGCTTACTTATATGTTTTCCTGTTTTGGCTTGCTGTTAGCTTTCATGAAGGGTTCTTTAATGAGTTCTTAATTTTAATACAATCAAACATCTTAATGTTTCAATTTGGGTTACGGATTTTCATGCACACTTTAGAAAAATGTTATATTATGAATATTTTTAAAATAATAGCTCATAATATGTTTATTGCTTTTCCTTTCACCATAGGAAAAGAATTTTCCTATATATTTCCTATATTTCCCTATTTTGTGTTTTACAGGCATTAGAGACGTTTTATTTCATTTTGAGTTTTCAATTGATTGACACAGAACCACTTACCAAAAAGTCTATAAATAACAAATGTTGGAGATATTGTTAAGAAAAGGGAACCCTCATACACTATTGATGGGAATGTAAATTGTGCAGCCACTATGGAAAACAGTATGGAAGTCCTTTAAAAAACTAAAAACAGAACTACTACCATTGATCCAGCAGTTCCACTCCTGAGTATATATCTGGAGTAAATGAAAACGCTAATTTAAAAAGATAACATGCTCCCCAGTGTTCACAGCAGTAATATGTACAAGAGCCATGACAGGAAGCAACCCAAGTGCCCACAACAGACTGCCGGGTTAAGAAGTGAATGGAATGTTATACAGCCTTAAGGTGAAACACTGCCATTTGCAGCAACGTGGATAGACCTAGAGAATATGCAGAGTGAAATAAGTAAAACAAAAACAAATACTATATGATATCACTTACATGTGCAATCTAAAATATAATACAAATAAATGTATATAAAAAAAAACAGAAGCAGAGTCACAAACACAGTAAACAGAACTACCAAAGGGGCTACCAAAGGGGAGAAAATAGGGGGAGGGACAAACTAGGAGCATGGGATTAATACATTAAACAGATAAGCAACAAGGCTTTGCTGCATAGTATGGGGAATGACACCCAATATCTTGTAATAGCCTATAGTGGAATATAATCTGTAAAACAAATAAACAGACACTATGATGTGTATCTGAAATTTACACAATATTGTAAATCAACTCTTCTTCAATTTAAAAAATGAAACCCAGAAAAAATGAGAATCATTTTCACACTGTCCAGCAGTATCAAAATCATAATAAATCTAATAACTTCCATAACTCTGTATTTTGTTTCACTGACTTTTTTGTCTACCCTTACACTAATATGACACTGTCTTCATTACTACCGTAAGATTTGATAACTGGAAGAACATGTCTTTGTGCTTTTTTCTTCTGCAAGAATACTTCAACGGTATTTGACCCTTTGCATTCCACATTAATCCTATAATTAGCTTGTGAGGTTATTTTTTTTAATGATTGGGCTTTAATAAAGATTGCACTAGGGCTGCAAGTTAGCTTGCAAAAATTTGACATGTATATAATAATAATTCACATTTGAATATGTGGTTTGCTTTCTTCTGATCAGTACTTTGGTCTGCAATGTTTAGTGGTTTTCTGCATAATGTGCTTGTGCAATTTTATTGAGTTATTACCAGGTATGCTGTATCTTATTACAATGGCATAATTCTAGAATTTTATTTGCTAAGTCCTATTGCTGGTTTCTAGAAAGAATTGAATTTTGTATATATAACTTATATTCAACAACCTTGCTAATTTTTCCTGTGAATTCTAATTAATTATCTGGAGATTCTTTGGGGTTATCTATTTATGCAAGCATATCATCTGAAAATGATTTTATACTCATATTTTTTAATACATTTCTCCCCTTACTGCACTGAAGACATACAGTTAAATATTGCTGCAGAATGACAATGATAGGTATACTTGTCCAGTTCCCAGTCTCAAAAAAAAAGTCTTCCATATTCCATTGGCAATGTGACATTTTCTATTGATTTTTGGATACATATGTTTTTACCAGATTATGGACTTTTACTTTTGTTTACAATTTGCCAGTTTTTGCCATACATAAATCCCCCTAGAGCTTTTTCTGCATTTACATGAGATCACTAAATGAATTTTCTCTCGTTGTTTTGATGAGATGAATTAAGAAGTTGATTTTTGAATGGTAAACTAAATTTGCTTGTTAATAATAAATCCAAATTGGATGATTCAATACCAACTTTATATGTTGCTGGTTTACTAGTGTGATACTTGATACAGAATTTTTGCATCTTTGTTTTTAACAGATGTCCAGCAAACTATCTTTTCTGCAATGTCTTTCTTTTGACATTAAGTTTGTGATGGCCTTCTCAAACGCTTACAAACCATTTCCTATTTACTTTTTATTAACTGAAAGTGTGTGTAAAAGTGGTCTTATTTATCACTTAATTGTTTAGTAGAGAACAAAAATTTGCCTGAGTATTTAGTTGGAAGGCTTTAAATTGCAGTGTCTGTTTTGTCAATAATTATAAAACTTTTCAAATTTTCCCTTTTCGTTTGTCAGAAAATGTTTTTGCTTTTTCATAAGAATTTTTCTACTTTACATATCATAGCAGATGGTCATATATTTTCATATTTATCTGCAAATGTTGCTCACTATATTGTATTACGATGATTTTAATACCTATGGTATCTGTAACACTATTTCCTTTACTAGTATTGATACTATTTTTTCTCTCCTTATCCTTTCTATTTTTTCTCTACAAGGACTACTTAATCTGGAAGTAAAGTGCAAATTTTTGGCTTTTTAAATCACTTCTAACTGACTTTTTATTCCATTTTTATGTTTTTATTAGTTTCTTTCTCCATATGTATGGGTGTGCTTTTTGATTAATTCTTAATTTATGAAGATAGATGCTTTTTGTTGTTCAGTCTTTAAGTCATGACCAACTCTGCAACCCCATGGACTGCAGCAGGCCAGGCTCCCCTGTCCTTCACTCTCTCCCAGAGTTGTTCAGATTCATGTCCATTGAGTCAGTGATGCTATCTAAACATCTTCTGTTGTCCCCTTCTCCTTTTGCCTTTAACCTTTCTCAGCATCAGGGTCTTTTTCAATGAGTCAGCTCTTCCCGTCAGGTGGCCAAAGGATTGACGCTCCAGCTTCAAGATCAGTCCTTCCAATTAATATTAAGGATTGATTTCGTTTAGGATCCACTAGTCTGATCTCCTTGCTGTTCACAGGACTCTTAAGAGTCTTCTCCAGCACCACTGTTGGAAAGCATCAATTCTTGGGCACTCAGCCTTCTTTATGGTCCAACTCTCACATCCATATATGACTAACTAGACAAACCATAGCTTTAACTATATGGGCCTTTGTCACCAAAGTGATGTCTCTGCTTTTTAACACATGGTCTAGGTTTGATAGATGCTTAGATTATTGATTTTTTAGTCTTTAAAAATATCTGTATTAAAAGCTGGACATTACTTCTAATCAAGATTCCAACAAATTTTAATATGTAGTAACTTCAATACTATTGAATTAAAATATTTTATATTTCCATTATTATTTATTCTTCCTTGCCTTCTCCCACAGAGTCCAAAATTCTATTCTGTACATCTGTGTCTTTTTTATTCTTCCCTCATTAGTTATCTAAAACTATGTTTGTTCTATAAATATATAGATTTTCAAGCTATATTTTTCTTATCTATTTATAGTTTAATTTCTTTGATTATAGAGAAGAAATTTGATCAAAATTTCTTTGATTATAGAGAACATTACTCTTTATGTTTCCACCTCTATGAAATATTTACATTTAATAGTATAGCTTGGTTTAATTTTCCAATTATTTACTTCTATTTACTTGCCTGCGCTATGTGATTCTTTCTCTCCTTGCCTTCTTTTAGACTTAAACACAACTATTTCATCTTTGTCCTCCATTAGAATGGAAGTCAGGTATTCTTATATACTTTTTTATCTTTTTAAATACCTAGAGATTTAACAAAAAGCCTTGATTTATGAACACCAAACGTTGACAATTACTTTTAAACTTTCTTACATATAATTAAGGAACAAAGAATGCTTGAATTTCATTTAACAGCCCTAACAATATACTATTTTTGTAACATATTTTAATTCTCCATATATTCCAAATTCTATAAAACAATGACAGTTTTATGCCATCAATATACATTTAAACTGAAGTATGTTTTACCATTTTCAGTGCTCTTCCTTCGTGAATAGCCATAAAAGGATAATTTTCCTTCTTTTGGTGATAATTTATCTCAGTATATACTTGTCTGAAACTGTATAGTTTCATGTTTTTCCTGAAACACACTGCAATACTAGGAAGCTATTTTCTTTCAACATATTGAAAATATAACTCTATTCTTGCTTAACTTCCATTGTTTCTCTTGAGGAATTAGTTGTAATTTAGATCATTTTTATCATTTAATTTTATGTTATATGCTTTGATGTGGTCTTTTCTGTAAATTTATCATCATATGTCTCAATGAGTTTGTCCATTTATTCACACTGGAATTGACTGGGCATTTCAACTTTTTGACTGATTATAATTCCTGAGTTTTTAGAAATTCAGAGACATTATCCTTAAATATCACTTTTGTTCCATTTTTCTTTTTATTTGGAATCTGAATGAAATAAGATTGACCTTCTTGCTATTTATCCTATGAACCTCTTACCTCTCTGTATTGTCTATTTTATTTGCTTTTTGCTCTGTATTGGATCTTTTTCCTTCATTCTAGAAATAGACTTATCACCATTTTCCAAGTCACATGCTTTCTCTTTGTACCTGATTCAAATTTTTTGATAAACCCACTCAATAATTGTCAATTAACTTACTTAGGTTAAGAACTATTTTTTATCAAATATAATAGGTTATATTTATACTTAAATATCATTCTCTGCTGATATTTCTAACCTTATCTATCTCTTTGAAAATAATAAGCACATTTTAGCTGATGTACAATAATTCCAATAGTCAGAGACCTATGGGGCTCTTTCTATTGACTATTGTTTCTTGGTTCTCATATGTGTTTCTTGCTTCAAGTGTACCTGGCTATCTCCAATGGATGCTGGGCATTTTAAAATATATTCATAAAAATAATTTGAGACCAGAGATGACATGACCCTTGTACATAAAGGACTATCATTTGCTTCTATCAGATACCTAGAAGGTCTGATAATGTAGGAACTCCTTAAACAAAACTTAATATGTGAGATTTTTCTGGACAACATCGAATTACTAAAAGCTTGCTAAAGACTATAAAAAGTCTGGTTTTTTTCAAGCTTACTGTTACTTTTATAGTGCTACCCTTTGGGGTCTAAAAAAATAGCATAAGATGTTTTCTTATGAGGGTTTCAAAGACACTTTTCATACTCTCTGAGTCAGAAAACCATCCCTGAGACAAGTGACTCTAAATTACTAGTTCACCTCCCTGGAGTTTTTTGTGCTTTTTTTAATGTTCTGGATATTGAACTGATACTTTTTTCCTGATATCCCAGAAAGAATATTTATTCAGATTACCTAATCAACAATTATGAAAGGCAACAAAGCTTCTTTAACATAAACAACAGAAAAAGGACAAGAATTACTGGCAAGTAGAAAATGCACTCGTGGGTTAGTATTTCAGGAAAGAGAAATCTGTCAGGTTATGTGCTGACCTCAAGTGTCTTATTCAGGGATTCCTTGAAACCACTGAATATGCAGTATCAAAAATCTATGTTCCTCACTGGTGATAGTCATAAAAAGGTCAATTAAAGGTGCCAATTTATGGCACCTAGTAGCAAGTCGTATTAGATAAACTGAGTCATCAAAAGATATTAAGAATATAAGACAATCCAAAAATTTTATTAAGAAAACTAAAAGCAATAAAATGTATGAAACACTAATTCAAAAGGCCATAAGCAGAACTGAAGCTGGAATTTCAAAAGAACTGCAGAGTACCTGGGTACTAGGTGTGCTGTCGTGTGTAATAAAGGGCTCGAGATTAGGAAGACATAAAAGGCTGAGGCTATCATATTAGAGTTATGAAACTTTCGACAATGACTCTGTATGATGTAGGTGAAGTTACATTCCAAATAAAGAGCATAATTGTTCTGATTACAGGCTCAGCACACTGGCATGTAGACACAGAAGTTGAAAACTTGTCACCTATTGCATTAACGGCCTTTATATCTCACAAAATCATTGATATTGATTCTCACAGAGTAAACTCAGGATAATATAGGAGCAAATAAATTACCTGGGTCTAAGAGAAAATAGACCTGAAGAAACAGGGAATTGGGAACCATCTTTGGGTCACTTTCTCCTGTCTGTATCATGGCACTATATCTTTCCCATGCCACCAACCATAACACATGGAAATTACCAGTTAATCTGAGCAACATACTGGTGAAGTGAACACATCAGAATCAAAAGATAATATTTCAAATTGTGACTCTGCCTCTTACTGACCTTGTCACTTTGACCCGAGCCTCTACGTCAGCAAAAAAGGGGATGAAAATGTTTACTTATTTCATGGGGACTTAGGAGCATTCCAAAATTAATCCACATAAATAATTTAAAGTGATTAGTGTATAGGAAGTACTCAATATCAGTTTCAATACAGGAAGGAGATCAGGGCCATCTAAAATATTTCTGGAAAGTGTTTGTCCAAGGTACTCGGGTCAAAACTATCAATAGCCAGTTAGACATTTAGAGGAAAATAATTTAAAATCTTTAGGGAAAAGTATTCTTTCTCTGTGCTTCAATATATGTGCTTAGTTTGAGTTGATACACAACAAAGCAATAAAATGAGAAGAGAGAAGAATAACCTAAATATATCAGGAATATTGAGCATGGGGGAAATTGTGATCAAATCAATAAAATTGTTAATAGAATGAAAGGATGAAGTATAATTTTTATCAAATTTCAGTTTTTTAGGATGACCTGACAGTTTCTGAAAACTAAGGGCAGAGTGTCATTTTACACCACAGAATAAACTAACTCTAAGAAATGTTGCTTGTGGGAAATATAATAATCATATAATTTCAGACTTAACACCTCATCCACTACTGTTTCCTTTTTCCTCTTCCCCAGTGTCCACATCACTTTCTGCATTTTCAAATAAGTAAGCAACAAATCCTGCATTGTTACCATTGGTATCAGTATGGATGACATCCACAAAATTTGCATCAGTGTAATCTAATCTGCCATTTGCTGGTTTTCCAGAGAATTGTGGCCCAGCAGGATCAAGACCTGAAATTCAGGAAGGAAATTATTAATATATTAATCAGGTTATATTACAGAGTTTATATCACACACTTACATTATTATTAATTATAAACATAACAAGTTTAAATCTGTCCAAAAACAAATCTAAAGATAAACGAAATTAGATGAATAGCAAGTATCTGTTTTATTTGAATAACATTATTCCCAATCTTGAGTTTATCAATGATGCAATGTCAAGCCACACTACACATACCTTGACAAAATATTGTGGCTTTCTTTAGCACTTTCATTTAACAAGTAATTAAGCATATGCTGGTAGTAAAATTCTATCTAATAGAAAGTAACTACTACTCCTCTTGAGGAGGGAAAAACAATAAATATTATCCTGGTCCTATCTTCAACCTCATTCTATACCAGCTCATCCTGGGTCTATTGAAAGGGCTAAAATGATTTTAAGTGCAATTTGAGCTGTGGGATAAAACATATTTATTATTAGCTTATCATTCATTTCTCACAAAAGTTTACTGCACACAAAAAAGAAAAAATACATTAAAAGTGTTATAAAAGATAGTAATAGTTCTAGTGTATTCAGAATTCTACAAAATTCTAAGCTCATGATCTACTGCAGAGTATCAAAAATGCTGAGGAAGAGATGAAATGAAATGCCTTGAGAACATCTATTCAATAGGGCAATAATTATCTTAAAGGATACTTTAAAAATAAAATATAATGTTGCTTATCTCAATCTTCTATTAACCTTAGTTTATTTGGCTCACATGATTGAGTAGTGGTTGTTGCTCAGTTATTCAGTCGTGTCCAACTCTACGCGACAAAATGGATTGCAGAACAGTAGGCATCCCTGTCCTTCACCATCTCTGGGAGTTTGCTCAAACTCATGTTCATCAAGTAGGTGCTGCAATCCAACCATTTGGTCCTCTGTCATCCCCCTTTCCTCCTGCCTTCAATCTTTCCCAGCATCAGGGTCTTTTCTAATGAGTCAGCTCTTCACATCATGTGGCCAAAGTATTGGAGCTTCAGCTTCAGCATCAGTCCTTCCAATGAATATTGAGGGTTGATTTCCTTTAGGATTGACTGGTTGGATCTCCTTGCAGTCCAAGGGATTCTCAAGAATCTTCTCCAACACCACAGTTCAAAAGCATCAATTCTTCAGCATTCATGTGAGAGTTGGACTATAAAGAAAGCTGAGTGTCGAAGAATTGATGCTTTTGAAATGTAATGTTGGAGAAGACTCTTGAGAGTCCATTGGACTGCAAGGAGATCCAACCAGTCAATCCTAAAGGAAATCAACCCTCAATATTCATTGGAAGGACTGATGCTGAAGCTGAAACTCCAGTACTTTGGCCACCTGATGTGAAGAACTGACTCACTGGAAAAAAACCTGATGCTGGGAAAGATTGAAGGCAGGAGGAGAAGGGGATGACAGAGGATGAGATGGTTGGATGGCATCATCGACTTGATGGGCATGAGTTTGAGCAAACTCCAGAAGTTGGTGATGAACATGGAGGCCTGGCATGGACTGTTGCAGTCCATGGGGTCGCAAAGAGTCAGACACAACTGAGTGATTGAACTGAACTGAACTGATGGGACTGATGCCATAATCTTAGTTTTTTGAATGTTGAGTTTTAAGCCAAATTTTTCACTCTCCTCTTCCACCTTTATCAAGTAGCTCTTTAGTTCCTCTTTGCTTTCTGTCATAAGGGTGGTGTCATCTGCATATCTGAGGTTGTTGATTTCTCATGGAAATCTTGATTCCAGACTGTGATTCATCCAGCCCGGCATTTCACATGATATACTCTACATATAAATTAAATAAGCAGGGTGACCATATACAGCCTTGACATACTCCTTTCCCAATTCTGAACCAGTCTGTTGTTCCATGTCTGGTTCTAACTGCTGCTTCTTGACTTGCATACAGGTTTCACAAGAGGCAGGTAAGGTGGTATAGTATTCCCATCTCTTTAAGAATTTTCCAGTTTGTTGTGATTCACCCAGACAAAGGCTTTTGCATATTCAGGGAAGCAGAAGTAGATGTTTTTCTGGAATTCTCTTGCTTTTTCTATGATCCAATGGTTGTTATATCCGACATGACTGAATGAAGCAGAAATGTCTCTCTTCCTGTAAATTGCCCTGATGTAGATCAAACACATTTGCTGGCTTTTAAACCCTGATGATTGCTTGGCATGTGGAGTCATTCTAACTAGTCTAATACGTGAATAAACACATCTTAAAATAAAGTAGGCTGACCAACAGTTCAAACTGAGCTAGTATGGTGGTTGAAAGAGAACAGGCTTTGGATGCCAGAGATCTTTGTATAAATCCTGGCTTAGATGTTAAATTCTTGACCCTCCTGAATTTATTCAGTTAACATCAATTTTCACATCCTTTATAAGGAAGATAAAATTAAGACTAATCAAAGCAAGTAAGGTATACTTAAAGTCTTTAAAGACTAAATATCTATAAACAATTTATTCACTTCTCCCCTCCCCCTTTGCTTAAGACTCTAGTATTAACATTTGAAATTACTATAATTCTATGGAATAGATCTCAATAATTCTAGAAAGCTAAATTAACTGGGGAAGGATACGATCCTTCTAGTTTTAAAATCACTGCCATTCCTAAAGGGAGGCCTGAAAATTCATGTCAGTATTATTTGGTTACTAAGCTTTGTGAATGCAGTAACTTTGTTAAGGAAATACAATAAGAACTGGGGTCCAGAATCTCCCAGGTATAAATACCAACTCATGATTCCCTCTTCAGGTGTTCAATTAAAAATTTCAAAAGAATTAAATTATATCAAATTTCTAAAAATTAAATATATGATAACAGGTTATATTATTGGTTAATACATGAAAAAAGTTTTGCATGTGTAAAAGTTTTAATGGGTAAAACTTTCCTCAGGATTGTTACAATAAGGTCTCCTTAAAATTCACATGCACAATTAATTCTCATGCAAAAATAAATCATTTTCCTTCCATTTCTATATGGGTAACTTAAGTTTGGTTAAGAAATAAGTAAGACTTAAGAGTCTAACTAAAACAAAGACCAGCCTTTGAATATAATATAGAAAAATGATGAACGTTTGTGCATCATTTCCATTGCTTAAATATTGCCCTGTTAAATAAAGTAACAATTTCTGAAACTTAAAAGTATAATAAAACATTAATTTTATCAGAAATATTTAAAATAAATAAATATAACTTTAAAAATATTTTACCTGTTATTCTTCCAACTCGACCATGAAATATCTTTCCAACAAATCCACTAATATGAGCCCCTAAGCTCACACCTATGAAATGAAAATTATCAAGAGATGCTCCATGCTTCTGCAATTCAAAATGCAGTGTTACAATTTTCAGAAATCACAAATTATGCCTCGTTGCATCAGTGTTCTAAAAATCATTATTTTTTCTGATTTAATCCACTTCTGGGAGACAGAGAATGCAATTTTATAATTTCAAACAACTATATCTTTGTTCAACTTTTTTCATAAAATATCTGATTTTTATTTACATATTAATACCATTAAATTTTTATCTAGAAAAGCATATGTAAAATAATATATTTAATTAAGTATTTTGTAGTAATAAAAATAAAACATATTTGGATACTTTGTGCTAGTGACCTTGATAAGTGCTTTATAAATCTCATATTTAATATTCACAAAGTCCTATGAGCTATTTATTTTTATCCATTGCCTACAACTTTCCCTTCTACCTATTAAATGCTTAACAAATATGGTTTTATATTGAGTTGCCCAAAGTCATATATACTTATTACTATAAGGGAAAAAGATAGACTTCAAGTCCAGGTCTGTTTAACTTCAAAATATAAACTAACCTGCCTTCTTGTTTTATCTGTAAATTGTATCAAAAACTTGAGGAAGACTGAACAATGTGAATATCCACCCTTACTTTAGAGATGATAAAATGAGACGCAGGGATTTTAAGTGACTTCCCCTGATAACAAGCTGGAGAGAAATGGAGTCTGATTTTTCAAGCCCAAGTTTTGATCACCTCCTAGACTCTCAGACCAGGAGAAGAGTATGGAGACATTGGGAGCTTAAACAAGGGAGAACTTCTCTTGTTACATTCTCTTACACTCTCAGGAAGCAGGTCATGGTCCAGTCTACACAGTCACACATCTGATGGCTGATAGAAAGATGTGGAACATTTATTCTAATGAGAAACTAGATTCTGGTTTCCCAGGCACAGGGTGATAATTTTCTTCAAAATTTCTCAGACTAGTACCTGCAACCTCCAGGGAGTATCCCTCTCAACTTTTGTGCTACTGAATTTTTCATCTTTCCTTATTAATATGGAGCCATTGCAAGCAAAAGCACTGTTAGAAATATATCTAACATTAGACTTCTCCTAAACTTCTGTATTTAATATTCACAAGTTCCACACTTTGACGTGTATATGTATTAAGTATAGAAAAGACCACTGCAAAAAAGAAAAATTAATTATGGAATTTTTAGGCTACCAGTAAGAACAAGTGAATCAATAGCCTTCTGTGTCTCCAGAGGGATGGTTTAGTTTTGCCCAAATTTGTGGATGTAAAAATAATAATGATAGCTGATTTCATTCAATGGTTATTACATAACAAGCACTGGTTAAGAATTAATTTCCCATAACACTCAAATAAAATATTGTTATAAAGTTTTGTTATCCCCAATGAATAGACAAGGAAATGAGGCAGAATGGTTGAGCTATTGCTCAGACTCACACTGATGGTGTGGATTTAGTAATCTTTGAATCCCTCTACTCTGACTTCTAACAACTGCGTACAACTGCTTCTTGGATCTATGATGCTTGCTGAATTTCAGGAGAGGCTTGGAAGTTCAGCATAATATAACTCGAAGGTGGATTTCAAGCTCAAGAATGACCCCAAGTCATATAACACCTTTCTTTCTCTGGAGCGCCATTAATACAACCTCTCTCTGGAACAGACATAGATCTCTAGATCTCCATATGCATTGACTTAAAGATCATTTGAAACACAGATGAACCTAGAACTGGCGTGAATTTATTTAAATGAACTTCATTTAAACTGGATAAGCCTAAAAGGAACTGAGACCTGCCTCCAAGGTATGCTACTTTTCAAGCTGTTTTTCACTTTGACCAATGTACACTTTTATAATTTTAGACATATCTTAGAAAATATATCTAAAAAGTCTAATGATCAAATAGTTTATTTCCTCTGTCCACATAAAATCACTAACTAATCCTGAAGTCAGCATAGGCAGAGTTAAAAAATAAAAATCTTAAAATATTTTAAGATAAAATACAATAATTGAGTCTTTAAGAGAACTTTAAAAAATAAGATAGGTCATGTCTAGGTATAGAATTATCCATTAACACAAAAGAAAAGTGACTGCATATGTGAAGCACATCAACACAGTAATTCTTCACACTTGTGCAGTAATTTTTGATTAACAAATTATTAATAAATAGTATTTTCTTTATCACCATTTTGTAGTATTATAAAGCCACCATTTATTGTATAACATATATATATAACCCATAAAATTCCAGACTTACCAAAAGATTCTGAATGTACCTACTCAAACTCACAGCAACTTTCCTGGTATTTTTAACTGCCCTAATGTAAAGAAAAGTTGTAGCTCCTCGGTTCCAGTCTACTACAATTATATTCATATCATCTTGGTTCAACAAAATCCTCACAAAGTTCTGAAGCCATGAAGGAGTGGAGCCCAGTGGTCTGTATCCATGAATCAGCCAGACTGCTTTCTTGCTTGTGTTGAAATTAACATTAAGTGAGTCATTCTTCTCAAACAGTAATTCAGCACAAGTCGGGTTGTTCCTTGTATACAACATCAAAGATATCTCCATTTTGGGATTAAACAGATCTCTGAAGGAATCCTTTAAACTTAGCTGAGAAAATTCAAGGCATGGTGCCTTATTATCTGAAATAAAAAAAAAAAAGTCAGTTAAGCTGAGTATTGGGATAGTATTTATTTGATTCTATTCTTGTCACTGCTGCAAAGAAAATAATTGAACTTGGAGAGTGTAGAGGATTTCATTTTATTAGCAGTTTAACATAATATACTGAGCAACTGCAATGTTGAAAGTAATTCATTGATTACTTAAGTAGAATTTTGAACTAGATGTATTCAAAATTTACAATGAAATATAGAAATGAATGTGGCTGGCTAAAAATTAAGAATTAGTTTTATCAGTACAAAGTAGCAATGATGTGATTGAAATAATTAATATTGTTAATAAGGACAGTGTTATACAAAGTCCACAAGTTGATTATGAATTTTAACAGTTTTGCAGAAGAATATCAAGATATAGATAATAAGCATTAGGAAAAATATATTTCACCTGACTAGTGATCAAATAAAAACAAAAATATATCAATTTCTTCCTATCAAATTAAACACAATGAAAAAATCCTTTCAATATGTAATACTTATAAGGGTAAATGTAACGAAGATTCATATATATGAATGCTGAGAGCAAAAGTTGATATATTATTTTGAAATTGTATATGTGTGTATGTGTATACCACACATACAAAATAATAAAATATTTACTCTTCCTGATTTTCTTTTTTTTTTTTTTTGTGAATCTTCCTGATTTTCTTTCTAGAGTCATACTAACGAAACAAGCACTGTGTTAAATATAAAGATACTAATTATAGGGTTATGCATAATCACACAAAAATTTAAAACACCTTAGTTATCATCATAAGTAATTTCATCAATGTGTGCATCCTATCTATCTATCATCTATATACCTACATATCTATCTATGCAGCCATCCAACCTGGATGAAAGCAGAGCAGAAAATGAAATATCTACGCCAAACCAAAGCAATCGTTATTTCCAATATTGGAAATAAAAGCAAAAATAAACAAATGGGACCTAATGAAACTTAAAAGCTTTTGCACAACAAAGGAAACTATAAGCAAGGTGAAAAGACAGCCCTCAGATTGGGAGAAAATAATAGTAAATGAAGAAACAGACAAAGGATTAATCTCAAAAATATATAAACAACTCCTGCAGCTCAATTCCAGAAAAATAAATGACCCAATCAAAAAATGGGCCAAAGAACTAAACAGACATTTCTCCAAAGAAGACATACAGATGGCTAACAAACACATGAAAAGATGCTCGAAATCACTCATCATCAGAGAAATGCAAATCAAAACCACAATGAGGTACCATTACACGCCAGTCAGGATGGCTGCTATCCAAAAGTCTACAAGCAATAAATGCTGGAGAGGGTGTGGAGAAAAGGGAACCCTCTTACACTGTTGGTGGGAATGCAAACTAGTACAGCCGCTACGGAGAACAGTGTGGAGATTTCTTAAAAAACTGGAAATAGAACTGCCATATGACCCAGCAATACCACTCCTGGGCATACACACTGAGGAAACCAGATCTGAAAGAGATACGTGCACCCCAATGTTCATCGCAGCACTGTTTATAATAGCCAGGACATGGAAGCAACCTAGATGCCCATCAGCAAATGAATGGATAAGGAAGCTGTGGTACATATACACCATGAAATATTACTCAGCCATTAGAAAGAATTCATTTGAATCAGTTCTAATGAGATGGATGAAACTGGAGCCCATTATACAGAGTGAAGTAAGCCAGAAAGATAAAGACCAATACAGTATACTAACACATATATATGGAATTTAGAAAGATGGTAATGATAACCCTATATGCAAAAGAGAAAAAGAGACACAGAAATACAGAACAGACTTTTGGACTCTGGGAGAAGGCGAGGGTGGGATGTTTCAAGAGAACAGCATTGAAACATGTATATTATCTATAGTGAAACACATCACCAGCCCAGGTGGGATGCATGAGACAAGTGCTCGGGCCTGGTGCACTGGGAAGACCCAGAGGAATCGGGTGGAGAGGGAGGTGGGAGGGAGGATTGGGATGGGGAATACATGTAAATCCATGGCTGATTCATGTCAGTGTATGACAAAAACCACTACAATACTGTAAAGTAATTAGCCTCCAACTAATAAAAATAAATGAAAAAAAAAAAACAAAGCAATCGTTATTACTAGGCAGTGAAACATGGCTGTTTTGTCTTTTCATAATTTTTAAAAATTGTAATTTTTTTAAAATGAGGATACAATCTCAAAATATTTTTTAATGAGAGCATATACTTGTACTACTTCTGGAGATTTAACTTGGTAAGAAGAGTTGGGAAAAAATTTGTCAATACATAGAAAAAATTCACAAAATGTTAGTAAACTTTATGCCAGTAATTACACTTCTAAGAATTTACACCAAGAAAATAGTCTGAAAACACATAAAAAATGAATATACATTATTTGAATATTGGAGAAATAGAGGTGATTTAAATGCACAGAAATAAATGTGGTCAAGTCACTGCATACATTTATATGTATTTGATAAATTTAAATATATATTTTAACATATATAAATACACATTTAAAACTATACATCTATTTATACACAAATATATTTGGAAAATACATAATATGCACTAGTTGCAATCATTCTAGTTGGGAAATTATATATGTGATATTATAATTATTCAGAAGAAGACAAAGAAGGAAGGAAGTGAAATTGAATTCCCAGATTAACAGCTGAGAGACACTTGGACAAGTGAAAAACTTTGATACTTCATTTGTTCTAAGTACAAAGGAATGAGGAAGTGGAGAGGAGGAATAAATTAAACCTCAAGGCAATATCAATGCTTAACAGAGTACAAACAGGGTAGACAATTGTGCTTATCCACCTTCCCACCAGCTGGAACTCTGAGAAGTCCAAATGCAACTGATACATCCAAACTGATGGTCCACTAAAAGCCAAGGTAGATTTTACCTGGCCCTGGAATGAATAATGAATAAACAAAACCCCCGTGATGAAATATGGGAAAGAAATCACCTAAAACAAGCAACAGAAAAGTCTACTGTCTATTACCAGATGCAGAAGTAATTGCAGGAAGCTCTTTAGAACTCTCGTTAGAATACAAGGAAAAAACACATCTCAAAAATAGGAGGGTATTAAGAGAAAATGTATTGAGGCAAAAACAATAAGTTAAGTTTAAAATGGAATAAAAATATATTCCAATTCACAAAAAGGAAAAGTGCAATTGCAGAATAAAAATTCATTTCACAGATGCTAAAACATGAAAATCTCACCTTATATATAGTAAGAAATGAAGGAGAAAAGATATTTAAATTATGAAGGTAAACATAGACATGGGATAGAAAATAAAGATCAAATTAAAAATCATCATTCCCCTTGGCAGGTAGAGAGGAAATGGGGAGAGAGGGTAGCAGTTAAAACAATTAAGGAAATAACTGCATACCAGGGTATGCAAACTGAAAAAGGTTCACCAGTATCTGGAGAAATTCAGTTCATCAGACTTACTAACAGACCTCCTAGAATCAGTTTTGGTTTCAATGAAAAAGAAAAATATCCTAAACATCTTAAGGCAGAAAATCCAGGTTGCAGATAGAAGAATGAATTTATGATGACTTCAGATTTGTCTTCCAAAATAATACATCAGACATATAAAAGTGTAATAAATGAAGACTATAAGTGCAAAAGTTTGTGGCCCAAAAATTTTCTATTCTTCCTAAAGTATACCACCAAAAGTTGAGTAAGTAAAGTTCCTGACATCATCACCATTAAATAAATGAGAGATTTATTGAAGACAAAATCCATAGAAACTCACAGTAAAAAAGAAAGTGAGCATAAAAACAAGTTAGATACCAATGTAAGTGTAAACAGGATAAAACTGAGTAAAACATAAATGCAATATCAGAAATTATTCTTATTCAAATGTTTAATAAGAATGTTTAGTATAAGTCAATATATACTAATAAGATGGTTCCTCTCTCCATGGAATTCTGTAGGGCAAGAAAACTGGAGTAGGAAGCCTTCTCTTCAGGGGATCTTCTTGACCCAGGGATTGAATGTGGGTCTCCTGCAATGCAGGAAAATTCTTTACTGTGTGAGCCCCAGGGAAGCCTCAACGTATACTAATGTAAGATGGGAATTTAGGTTAAAAGGGGTATAGATAAAGTGGTACGAAAATTCCTGAACTGGGGGATTCAGAATATTTCAGTTTAAAAAATGTTAATAGATAGATACGTGTGGGTTTTAAAAAATATCAATAACCTTAACAATTAACCATTATGCTATGTAAAACAATAGACATGACTTTCCATACACTAAAATATATGAAAGCATAGCAAATGTGTACATATACAAAAGATACAAAGAAAACGAAAAATATAGAAAGCACGAAACAAAATGATAAACTTACACAAAAGATAAAGTTGCGTAACTGTAACAAAGTCTTCCTATTAAAAAAAATCAGCTTCATAAAAAAGAAACTTAGCTATAAAATAAAGAGGTACACAGGAAATTTTAAATAAATGGATAGGTAGGTATATTCTACACAAATAAAATAAAGACAAACTAGGTTGATATACTAGATGCAATCATGGCTCCAATACATCACTGTTTCCTGAATCTATGTCAATTGGCTTGTAAGTCTGAGGTATTCTCCCATCATAAGCGGGATGACTTGCCCCAATTTTTGACATGGGTACAAGTATTACACCTTGAAATATTGGAAAATAGGACCTTGGTGATGTAATGGAAACAGGTGCTGAACTGGGCTTGCACGTTAGAGCTGGGCATCCCATACGTCTGCCATCACAGTGAGAATACCCCAGGTCTGGCCTGCTAGAAAAGGAGAGACAGGTGTAAAAGAGCTAAGTTGTGTAGTCTCCCTAGTTGATTGACACCCAATTAAAAGCCAAACATGCCAGCAAACCCAACAAAGAAGAGCAGGGCCTATACAATTCCCACCTGAATCCATAAATGTAGCAGCTACGTTACATTAAACACCCCGGAGTGTCTGTGTTTTTTGTTTTGTTTTGTTTAGCTTTTTTTGTGACATTGTTTAGTCGATTTTGGGCTTCCCAGGTGGCACTAGTGGTAAAGAACCTGCTTGCCAATGCAGGAGACATAAGACAGGCTGGTTCAATCCCTGGGTTGGTAAGATCCCAGGGAGGAGGGCATGGCAACCCACTCCAGTATTCTTGCCTGGAGAATCCCATGGACAGAGGAGCCTGGCGGGCTACTGTCCATAAGGTTGTAAAGAGCCAGACACAACTGAAGTAACTCAGCATGTACACACACAGAGTCAATTTCATTAATAATATTAATATCAGGTAAAGAAAAACAAAACTTTTCAAATGACACAAAAAAAATTCAAACTAGTGTACTGTAAAGCTCTTGAAGAATATCAAACTGACTCAACTCTGGTAGATTATAGGAAAAGAAAAAAAAAATAAAGTTCTAGAAATCAAATACTCAACAGTTCAGTTCAGTTGCTCAGTCATATCCGATTCTTTATGGTCCAACTCTCACACCCATACATGACTACTGGAAAAACCACAGCTTTGACTAGACAGACCTTTGTAGGTAAAGTAATACTTATAGGGATTCTCAATAAAATTATCAGTGGATTTCTCAGCAGAAACTTTGCAAACCAGAAGGCAGTAAGATAATATATGTAGAGTGGTTAAAGAGGAAAACTTTCAACCTAGAATTCTATATCAGGCAAAACTGTTCTTCAAAAATGAGAGAGAAATTAAGACATCCCCAGACTCACGTCCCTGGTGGCTCAGACATTAAAGCATCTGCCAGCAATGCAGAAGACCCGGGTTTTGACCCCTGGGTTGGGAAGATCCCCTGGAGAAGGCAATGGCTACCACTCCAATATTTTTGCCTGGAGAATTCCATGGACAGAGGAGCCTGGTGGGGTTGCAAAGAGTCAGACACGACTGAGCGACTAACACATTTTTTGTGTGAATGAGACAAACAAGAGCTGAGGGAATTCATTGACACTATAACTGCTCTATATGAAGTGCAAATGGGAGCCCTTCAAGTTGAAGTGAAACAGTGTTATACAATAACTTGAAATCATATAAAATGTAAAATTTTCTGGTAAAGGCAAATTATGAACAAATATAAAAAATACTATTGAAATTTTGAGTTGTAACTCCACTTTTTATTTTCCATAGGATTTAAAGGACAAATGTATAGAAATAATTACAAATCTATGTCAATGTGTATGCAATATATAAAGATATAACTGTGTCATCAATAACATAAAGTGAGTAAAACAGAGCTTAAAGGAGTAGAGTATTTTAAGTGAAAGTTTTTACTGAAGTCTTTATTGCCATTATTGGAGCTAAAGTAGTATCAATTTAAGATAGACTGTCATAACTTCAGATATTATACATAATCCCTGTGATAAATACAATATATAGAATATACAGCAAAAAAGATAAAGAGATCAAAATATGTCAGCAGAAAACAATCAACTAAAAAAAAGGAAGAAATGACACTTCAAAGCCATTTGGATGGCTACTATTGGGGGAAAAAAAAGAAAAACAGGAAATAATTGTTGACAAGAATGTAGAGAAATTGGAACTTGCGTGCACTGCTGAAAGGTGCAGCTGCTGTGTTCACTGTCGCATTATTCATGATAGCCAAAAGGTGTAAGCAACCCTAGTATCCAGTAAAGGTGAATGCATAAACAAAAGCTGGTGTATATATCCAGTGGAATATTACACAGCCTTTAAAAGGAAGGAAAATCTTACACATGAAACAACATGGGAGAACTTTAAATATATTATATTACATGAAATAAGACAGTCACAAAATATTATCAATGCTATATGATTCATTAAAATGAGGTACCTAAGGAGTCAAATTTATCAAGGCATAAAATAGAACAATGGTTGCCAAGGGCTGGGAAAAAAGTGGTAAATGTGGAGTTCATGGGGTGTAGATTTTCAGTTTGGGAGGATGAAAATGTTCTAGAGATGGGTGATGGCACAACAGTGTGAATGCACTTAATAACACTGAACTATACACTTAAAATGGTAACTTTTAATATATGTCTTACCAAAATAAAAAAGGCTTCCCTGGTATCTCAGATAGTAAAGAATCTGTCTCCAATGCAGGAGACCTGGGTTTGATCCCTAGGTTGGAAAGATTCCCTGGAGAAGGAAATGGCAACCCATTCCAGTATTCTTGCCTGGGAAATCCCATGGACAGAGGAGCCTGGAGGGCTACACTGGGGTCAATGAAGCCCAACAGGGTCACAATGAGTGACCTACCATGGGGTCACAATGAGTCGGACATGTCTATGTGACCACACACACACACACGCACACACACACCAATAAAACAAAAACAAAAATCTTACAGAATCAAATTCCCATCCTTATATTATGGATATGTGATTCCACACTTACTTTACCTCTGTAAACAACTAGAACACTTGACAAAATATATGAAAAAAAAGTTTACACACTGGACAACGAAAGCACACAGCTATGGTATCTTTAAAAAGGTAAACAAATTATTTGAACCCTATATCTAATACCTTTCTACCTGGAGGCAGTTTCCAGACTTCAGTGCAGGAGGGCTGAACCCAACAAAACATGGCGGTTCTGCCAAGCTGGGGACAAAGACTGGAGTTTGAGGAAGTTGAATCTACTAGAATTTGTATCACAGCGTACCACAAAGGAGGGGGCTATGCAGAGGCAGAGCTCCAAACTCTGACAGGAGTCCCTTCAAATCCATTGCTGAAGACAAACGTGCCTGCAGAGGGGGAAACTCCACAAAGAGCTGTGAGCTCAACAACTTCAAAGGCCACAGCCTGCTAGGAGGCACTGCAGTTCTGACCAGCCAGAGTGGAGAAAACTTAATGAGCATCACAGACATTCAGTGGAGACTCCAGAAGGGTCAGACTTTACTGTAACGGAGCTAAACTAGCTCTAGAGCAAAAAAGAACTAAGGCCCATCCTTTCTCCTCCTTCTCTCAGCTCTGCTGGCTTTGATTTGGCTTCATTCTCTGGCAGACAACATGCTACGTGTGTGAAATATTGAGAGACAATATTAACAATCTTGAGGTAAGCAAAGACTTTTCAGATATGATACAGTAAGCATGAAACATAAAGATAATAAATTGAAACTGTCATAGTGAAGAATGTCTGCTCCTAAAAAGAACTGATAAGAATGTGGATGTTCAGGTTTGCAAAATGTACATATGAAAAAGCACCTATATCCCAAATACATATGTGTGTGTGTGTGTGTATATATATAATATATATATATTATGTGTGTATATTTTATGTGTGTACATACACACGTGTGCTGTTATGCTCCCTCAGTCATATTGGACTCTTTGCAACCCCATGATCTGTAGCTTGCCAGGCTCCTCTGTCCATGCAATTTTCCAGGCAGGAAACCTGAAGTGGGTTGCCATTTTCTATTCCAGGGGATCTTCCTACTGAAGGATCGAAACTGCATCTCTTGCGTCTTCTGCATTGGCAGGCAGATTCTTTACCACTGCACCGCCTAGGAAGCCCTGTATACACGTATACAGTCATGTCCGACTCTTTGCGACCCCATGGACTGTAGCCCACCAGGCTCCTCCATCCATGGGATTTTCCAGGCAAGAATACTGGAGTGGGTTGCCATTTCCTTCTCCAGTACACATATACATATATGTAAAATTAAAAAGTTACTTTTAAAAAAATGACAAAGGAATTGAAGGCACTTCACAAGAAAGTGGTCTAATGGCCACAAGGCTCAAAACCAATGTTCAACATCATGCGTAGTCAAAGGGAATGGATTTTTAAATATAATAACTACTACAATAATTACTTGATTTGAGTTATATAAAAAAACATTCCATTTAAAAGTAAAATTATGTGAACTAGAAGAATACAATTATTTATATATATATATATATATATACATATCTCATCTCAGATTGAGGAATGACTTTTTAGCATTAAAAGAAGGAAGAAACCATAAAGTATCAGACCAATAGATTTCACAGCAGGTGAATTTAAAACTTCTGCACATAGACACTACGGGTTTCCCTGGTGGTTCAGTGGTAAAGAATCCACCTGCCAATGTAGGAGATGCAGGTTTGATCCCTGGGTCAGGAAGATCCCCTGGAGAAGAAAATGGCAACCCACTGCAGTACCCTTGCCTGGAAAACCCCATGGAGAGAGAAGCCTCGCAGGCTATAGTTTGTGGGGTCACAAAAGAGCTGGACATGACTTAGCAACTAAACAACAACAACATAAAAACGATAAGCTAGCCAAATGACAAAAAAAATTAGGACAATATTTTCAATACAAAGTAGAAGAGGAATTAATATACATAAAGAACTATTAATGAAGAAAAAGAATACCCCAAGTGAACACCAAGTGAAGAATATAAAGACATTTTACAAAATTAAATATTCAAACATAAACGTATCAAAATGTGCTCAATCTTCTTAAAGAT
Source organism: Cervus elaphus (assembly GCF_910594005.1). Lineage (NCBI taxonomy): Eukaryota > Metazoa > Chordata > Mammalia > Artiodactyla > Cervidae > Cervus > Cervus elaphus. The sequence goes on along the minus strand of NC_057845.1, from coordinate 23,742,697 downwards.
TAGTAAAGATTAATTAAAATAACATGACTGTATCATTTTACCATTATGCCATGACCATTAACACCGATATATATCACATTATTTTTAAAGTGGTTATTTAGGAATCAACTAAATACATGGCAGAGTCTATAAATTATGATGTATCCATAGTAATGCAGGAAGTAAGAAATCTATAGAGTCGATAAATATACACATATGGTCCTAATTTTAGCTATAATACATAGTATATATGCAGTAAACTCTAACTCACATTTGTGCACATACACACATATTTATGGCATTAGAACTGGTAGGAAATAAACCACTATGATAATTGTAGTTTGTGGTGATGGTAATATTAGATTTTTTGTCTATCTTTTTGTATTTTCTCTGTGTTTCTCCCTCCTGAATTTTAATATTTCTCAATGTTCTAAATCTAACTAACATACTTATTTGTGAGTGTTATAAGGAGAAGAAATGGTTTAAATAGACTCGAGTTGATTAAAAAAATGATAACAAATAATGTTATTGGCTGAAAGATAAAGATATTTAGAACAGAAAAATAAGAATTGATGTTGTTTGAAAATTTAACAAATTGAAGTTCTGGGGACTAGTCTAAATTACTCTGATTAGAAATTCAATAGCAAGGGCACAATACTGGATTTCATTATCAAATATGCAGAAAGATAATAACTCTAGCAATAATCTCAACAGAGCAATGCATGAGAAAGAATTCTGAAAATCTTCCTAGGTTTCAAATTATAGAAGCAGTACATTTTTTAAAAATATCAAAGACATATGACATAGGAATAATGATTCTAGGCTGTTCAGCTCTAACTCTGAAGCATATTTCCATTATAGTTGCAATGGTTGTGAAGAGAACAAGGAGATCCAAACTGACAGGGTTCAGAGGTGTGAACAGCACCTTGGACATGGACCATTGAGACCCAAATGCCTCCAATTTCTTTCAAACTTCTCTTGTGAATTTGAGCAAATGTTTTTCTGCTCTCATTTCTAAGCCTCGGTTTCCTTAAATGGAAGGAGTTGAAATAAATGGTCCCCTGTGACTTCTATTATTCTAATATTCTTTGATTTCAAACCCACTTGCACACAAATTAGTCTGTCTTGCTACTTTAAGCACTGACAGAATGAATAACAGAAGAGTCCTCAAAACCCAGTCATAAAAAATTACCAATCCTAACACACTCTGTACAGGTTTACTTTCTTCCTCTGATAATCCTCTGAAACCCACATTCATCCCCAAAAGCCTGCATGAAAACCTCCTTCCTTCCCTTTCTTCATTTCTAAAAGCAAAATGTACTTCCTCCTCTTTCTTCATTTCTAAAAGCAAAAATGTACTTGTTAACAGCAATAACATCAATGATATTAATGATGGTTTGTGGTTATTTAGCAATCACTCCATGTCAGGCACTGTACTGTTTTATATTTGCTATCTTTTTCCTCAAGAAAGTGAAATTTTAAAAGATTAAATAACCTGTGGAAGGTTATATACAAATATAAATTTGTATATATATATACAAATATACAGAAGCAACACAACATTTGTGGGACAGATCTGAAAGGCATGAGCTTATTGATTGTGTAAGTTATTGTGTAAACTGTCGAGCAACATAAATAAAATTCTACCAGGAGTCCACTAGCTTGATTATTTATTCATGTGTGATAAAAATGAAGACTTTCAGGGGCCAGTAGAATTCCAGGTACAAATGACTGACCACTAACTTGATACTATGAGCCAATTGACCAAACTGAAGACAGAGGTTTGCATGGCTATAGAGCCAGTTGAGGCACAAAACTTTAGGCAGAACTTTAAAATCCCTGAAGGCTTCCAGGAGAGAGTGACATAGTATGCTTAATTTTATGATTCTGGAGCAAACAAAGCACATTTAGAAGATACATTTATTTAACATGTAATAAGAAATCAAGATATTCAATCAGTAACTTGTCAACTGTGCAAATATTTGAAAAGCTGTTGAAAATACACTAACAGTTGCCCAAACAAGCAAAATACAGTAGGTGACTGATAAATATTTTGATCAGGAATTCTTAAGCATGAGTTTAAAAATGGGTATAAAAAATGACAAGAAGAGTTTATTCAAACGTGGTTTCTTGGGCCATGCCCAGAGATTCTGATTTGGAAGGTACATCTACATTTTTAAAGGCACAACTCAGGGAATTCTGATATACATAGTACATACAAGTCTACCATAACTGTACATGGGTAGATACAGCATGAAGCCCTACAGCTGGAAATCAATCTTAGAGAATTAAAGAGAAAATGCATCTGGAAGAAAACAGTGGATTATTCTAACCTAATTTATATTGCTTTATAATTGACCAAATCACTCATTTATGTTATCTCCTTTGAGCCTGACAATGCACTGAATGGTATTATAAATTTTACTTCCACTTAAAAATGAAGAAACTGATGCTCAGGGAGGTTAAATGATTTGGCCTGGGAGAACAGCCACCAGACTTGAATCTGAGTCTTTTAACTGTAAATCCCAGCTTGTTTCATAACACTCTTATTTTAAAGAAACTTTGGTACAATAAATTACAAAGTTGTTTGTGGACATTTGATGTTAGTAAATCAATAGAAATAAATTACTAATCACATCAGAAAGATTTTTATAAAGTTTAGAGAAAAATAATGATGACTTTGCTGAGTCAGTGGGCTCAGAATTCCATGGCTTTTGGAATGACTATTGCCCTATAGACAGTTCACTTAGTAAGGTTCTACAAATATACTCTTACTACTAAAAGTGTGGTCTGCATACACATGGGCATCAACTGGGAGTGAATTAAAATTGCAGAATCTTGGGCTTCACCCTCCATCCTGTGAAGAAGAATCTGCATTTTAAACACAATGCCCAAGAGTCCAGGAGTCCAGGACTGTAAGTTCTATCATCGTAACAAGATGACTCCATCTTTCTGAATCTCATTTTCCTCACCTGTGAAATGAGAAAGATGAACTAGTCTAGCTTGAACATCTCTTCTATTAGTTACTTACTGGAGCATAGGAGTTGACAAACTATGGCCTGTGGGCTAAATCTGACCAGCAAGCTAAGAATGATTTTACAATAAAAAAAATTAAAAAAGAATATTTTGTGACATGTGAAATTTTGGTAATTCAACTTTTAGTGTCCATTGTGCATACGTGCTAAGTCACTTCAGTCGTGCCCAACTCTTTGTGACCCTAAGGATTGTAGCCCGCCAGACTCCTCTGTCCATGGGATTCTCCAGGCAAGAATATGGGAGTGTGTTGCCAAGCCCTCCTCCAGAGTATCTTCCCAACCCAGGGATCAAAACTGTGTCTTCTGCATCTGCTGCACTGCAGGAAAATTCTTTACCCACTGAGCCACCTGGGAAGCACTTAGTGTCCATTAATAAGTTTTAATTAGAATACAGCCAGACTCATTGGCTTACGAACTGTCTATGGCTAGTATCACGTCATGATAGAAGAGTTGAAAGGATGTAATCAAGACAGTGGGGCCCTCAAAGCCTAAAGCATTCACTATCCGGCCCTTTACAGAAATATTTGCTGACACTTGCTATAGTAATAATAGTAACAGCCACAACCACCATTTCAGCAGATACTAGGACTCAAAAGTGTACTAAGAACACATGTGCATATAATTTAAATATATATGCATATACATATATATTTGTATATACAGAAGTTTGTTCAGCTACTTCTCTACTTCTATTTGATTCTATTTAAGATTTGAAATGATCTAATTCCAGTTTTTCAGGATGTTTTTCCATTTCTGAAGGCAGATGTAATTGTAATGATTCTCACGTTGAGTGTAAGAAATGCTCTCTGAAAAATATATTTCAGAACCTCTAGTGAAGAAGGGAAAAGCATGTATAATTTGAATAAAAACATATTTATCTGAAATAAATCACTGAAATTTCAACAAAATATCCTACGTAGGTAGGAACTTATGTAAAATGAGAGAACACTTGCATGGGTTAAGGATGATTCTAAGACTCAGCAAATCTTTTAATTTTTCTTATTTTTTTATTTATTGTTATTAATATCTAAAAGGTCTGATATTTTATTTGTCGACGGAGCCAGAAACACACTTTATAATCACATCTGTGTTTTCTCAGTTGAGAACAACTTACTATCTACTAATCAAAGCAATAATTTGAGAAAGTCTACCATGATATTGATGTAGAATGATGTCAACTATGACATGACACAAAGGATAGGGGTCTTTACTTTAGAATTCTTTCAAATTAAGGTACCACTACTGTACACTGTGGCTCAGCTGGCTCTCCTGCAATTCAGGAGACCAGGGTTCGATCCCTGGGTAGGGAAGATCCCCTGAAGAAGGGAAAGATTACCCACTCCAGTATTCTAACCTAGAGAATTCCATGGACTATATAGTCCACGGGGTCACAAAGACTTGGACATGAGTGACTTTCACATTCACTGTACATTACAAAAACATAAAATACCTATCAAAAGAATTCCAAGTAAGTAAAATATAAATAATGAACTGTATATTATTACCATTCAAAGTCTGTATTTGAATAAAAAACAAACATTTCCAGAATTTCTTTTTAAGCTCATATATACAAATGAAAAGAAACAAGAAATAATTTGAATTTTTAGTTGATATTTTAAGGTTATTCAAGTATGCATTCAAAAAATTTTTTAAGAGAATTTTAAAACAAACGAAATGGCCTTCTTTTGCAAAATCTCTACAGAAAACCATTGTGGTTGTAAAATTGCTACTTATTATCATAAAGGAGAACAAGTAGTTCTACTGAACTATTTATTACCATAAAGTAGTAAATGATATTACTAAAATTAGTAAATTTTATTACCGTAAGCCAGTAAACCAGGACAATCAAGTTCTACATTATTATCATAAACTTGTTCTGGTTTTTGTTTTGCTGTAACGTAATAGGAAAAAACAAAACATTGTAGAATATGCTTCTATTGTTTCTTTTGCAACTGACAATTTACCTATGAAAAAATTGTCCTCAAAAGTAGGGTTATTTAAATAAATGAAAAAAAAAAAACAAGATGTTTATTAAGCCATGATTTCTAGTACTGAAGAAAATTCTCCAGTACTAAATTATTCTAAATTTCTCTTGAATATTTGTATTTGTTCTATTTATATCTCCTTGAAAAAGCTTTCTAGTAAGTAAAATAAAATACAGAACATACAATGTACCAAACGCACACATTCTTCATGATAATCTGTTTCTATATGAATACCCATAATTACAGTATATTTTTACACCATAATGTCATATCATTCTTTACCCAAGAATTCAAGCCATACTGAATATTTAATACATATTTTAATATAAATCATAGTATCAGTTCTTACCAGATCTTGCCCAGCACATCAAACAGAGGAAAATGTATACTCTCATTTGGAATCTGATAAAAGTAAAAGAAGCACTCAGATTCACCAAAAAAGAAATTCTAAAATTCATTAAGGTTTCTCTTTGGTAGGACTGTCACAGTCTGATAGGTTTTAATGTAAAATATCCTTGGCTTTTGCTCCTCCCTGTTTGTTGAAAAGGTGAGGCAGTTCATTTTCTCCCATTTAGCTTGTACTTGTGAGAAGGTTTTATAAGTTAAACACTGTAATAAGTCACAAACATTCAACTACATGAGGTGAATTTAAGGGAAAGAAAAAGATAATTATATCTTTCTTTATTCCTCTTAACCTCAGGATTTCAGGAGTGGTTGGGAAGAAGATATTTGTTGAAACCTTAAACCAAATGTGATGTTAGGAAATGCTAGAAATAAAAAGAGTCAGAAAAAGTTGTGGTTTATGTTCATTCTGATTACAAACTAAGTTGTCTTTATAACCATAAAATCAATAATAAAATCCATATCCACCAAGCTTCCAAGTATAAAATATGGCCTTTTTATACATATATCATTTTGCAACCCAAACTCAGTGGCTATTTTAAAATTGAAAATGCTAGCCTGTCTCTTGAGATCTACTATTTGAAGATTTTAAAAATATTTTTGTTTTTAACATAGCAAACATTTTAAAATTATTACAAGATTTCTTTTCAACGATTTACTTCATTTTTCCCTTATTTTCCTTCTAACAATAGATGTTGGTAGGCAAGAAAAAGAGAGAATCGCTATTCTCTATGTACGTGCATTGTAAGTTCAAAAATTAAATGTTTGGAAATTCAAGTCTCTGTAAATTTCAAAAGATACTTTAAGAACAGGCCTGTTTAATTCACATCAATCAGTATAAACTATGCTGAGGTCTGGGGAGATGTTTCAGAGGAGCCACAAACAAAATGAGGTATTCATTTAAAAATCATGAAAAATGTAACTGCTGCTGAGATGTCGTCATTATTTTGACCTATTCAGTCTCTGGGAGTTTTATGTGAGACTTCAGTTTTAAAAGGGTGCCAACATGATAATTTGACTGGAGACCAACAAATAATCATTTAGCTGTAACAAGTGTACTTTTCTAACAAAGATATAAGTAAACTACATATTTTCAGAATGTGGGAAGAAAGATAAATGTCATACATTTTAAGAGAAACTCTAAACAAGTTTATAGTCAAATTAACAGATAAGTCTTTCTTCACATATCATTTTCCTTTTGCTCTATGCTTTTGATGTCATACTTTAATATGAACCCTGCATATTATTTTCATCTTAACCATCCTAAAGAGCTCATATTGAAAATATCATGTTGGCATTTAGGACAAAACAATTCATGGCCAAATTTCAAAATATAAAATTATGCTTTACTTCATACATTTCACTTACTCTAAATTGTGAGAAAGTTGAGGCCATTAATGTCCACTGCATTAAATAGCAAAACTAGAGGGAAGACAAAATATTATATAAAAGGAATATAGTTTACTAATATATATGTACTAATTAGTCTCCTTGTATTTAAAAGAATGATTTTAAGACCTTCCAGACATGTATACAGTATAAATCATACTATAAGAGTGAAAATGAGGATGATGATAATGAAGATATAAAATTGATGAAGCCCTATATACCAAGTAACTTTCTAGGCATGTTATAGTTAGTTATAGTAGGTAGTTGAGTAGACTTAGATGAAGGAGTCATTTTTTGTCAGAATATAGTTTGGACAAAAAGTTGTGTAATTTAGCAATATGTGTCAAAATGCTTAATGTTCTCACCCTTTGGTTCTATAATTAAATATCCCAGATACTTTGCCAAAGAAGTATAATCACACCCATGCACAAAGATATATGCGCCAGGAAGTTCATCTCAGCACATTTATAATAGTCAAAAAAAGTGAAAACAACATAAATGCTGAACAGTGGGGGATTCATCTAATTATATACATTGTTTTGCTGTTTGTTTAGTTGCTAAATTGTGTTGACTCATAAACTGTAACCTACAAGGATCTTCTGTCCATGGGATTTCCCAGGCAAGAATACTGAAGTGGGCTGCCATTTCCTTCCCTAGAGTATCTTCCCAACCCAGGGAGAGAACCTACGTCTCCTGCATTGGCAGGTAGATTCTTTATCACTGAGCCACTAGCGAATTACATGTTAATACACACTGTGAATTAAAATTAGTGATGCAGAGAAATCAATATTTATTGGTGTAGAAAGCATTCATTACATGGTTTTGGGGTGATAAGTTCAGTTCAGTCGCTCAGTCGTGTCCAACTCTTTGCAACCCCATAGAATGCAGCACACCAGGCCTCCCTGTCCATCACCAACACTTGGAGCTTCCTCAAACTCATGTCCATTGAGTCAGTGATGCCATCCAACCATCTCATCCTCTGTCATCCCTTTCACCTCCTGCCTTCAGTTTTTCCCAGCATCAAGGTCTTTTCCAAAGAGTCAGTTCTTCACATCAGAGGACCAAAGTATGGAGCTTCAGCTTCAGCATCAGTCCTTCCAATGAATATTCAGGAGTGATTTTCTTTAGAATTGACTGGTTTGATCTCCTTGCAGTCCAAGGGACTCTCAAGAGTCTTCTTCAACACCACAGTTCAAAAGCATCAGTTCTTCAGTGCTCAGCTTTCTTTATGGTTAAACACTTCCCTCACAGCTCAGTTGGTAAACAATCTGCCTGCAATGCAGGAGATCCCGATTCAATTCCTGAGTTGGGAAGATCTGCTGGAGAAGGGATAGGCTACCCACTCCAGTACTTTTGGGCTTCCCTTGTAGCTCAGTTGGTAAAGAATCCACCTGCAATGTGGAAGACCTGGGTTCGATCCCTGGGTTGGGAAGATCCCCTAGAGAAGGGAAAGGCTACCCACTCCAGTATTCTGGCCTGGAGAATTCCATGGACTATAGTCCATGGGGTCACAAAGAGTTGGACACGACTGAGTGACTTTCACTTTCACTCATCTATACATGACTATTGCAAAAACCATAGCCTTGACTATATGGACCTCTGTCGGCAAAGTAATGTCTTTGCTTTTAAACATGCTGTCTAGGTTTGTCATAGCTTTTCTTCCAAGGAGCAAGCGTCTTTTAATTTCATGGCTGCAGTCACCATCCGCAGTGATTTTTGGAGCCCAAGAAAATAGTCTGTCGCTGTTTCCATTGTTTCCCCATCTATTTGCCATGAAGTGATAGGATTGCATGCCATGATCTTAGTTTCTAGAATGTTGAGTTTAAAGCCAGTTTTTTCCCTCTCCTCTTTTACTTTCATCAAGAGGCTCTTTAGTTCCTCTTCACTTTCTGCCTTAAGGGTAGTGTCATCTGCATATATGAGGTCATTGATATTTCTCCCACCAATCTTGATTACAGCTTTTGCTTCAACAAGCATGGCAATTCACATGATGTACTCTGCATATAAGTTAAATAAGCATGGTGACAATATAGACTTGACATACTCCTTTCCCAATTTGGAACCAATCCACTGTTCTATGTCTGGTTCTAACTGTTGCTTCTTGACCTGCATACAGATTTCTCAGGAAGCAGGTAAGGTAGTCTCGTACTCCCATGTCTTTAAGAATTTTCCACAGTTAGTTGTGATCCATACAAAGGCTTTAGCATAGTCAATGAAGCAGAAATAGATGTTTTTCTGAAATTCTCTTGCTTTTTCTATGATCCAACAGCTGTTGGCATTTTGATAAAAAGCAAGCTAAAGATAAAACGTATAGTAACGTACATAGTAAGATACACATGTATTTTCCTAAAATATGTTTTATGTTATGTATATGCTAAGTCACTTCCGTAGTGTCCAACTCTTTTTGACCCTATGGACTATAACTTGCCAAGGTCCTCTGTCCACAGGATTCTCCAGGCAAAAATACTGGAGTGGGTTGCCATTTCCTCCTCCAGGGGATCTTCCCAACCCAAGGATCAAACACACGTCTCTTATATCTCCTTCATTGGCAGGTGGGCTCTTTACCACTAGCGCCCTGGGAAGCTCTCTGAAATCACATAGCTATCTACAAAAGCAGGCTCCTTCTCAGGACACTCTTGGCTGCAGAAGCAGACACACACCCAGGCACGCCAGCTCTGCACACCGCTCCAACACCACACATGTGTGGATGCTCAACCCCTGCTCCAAGGGGGACCAGCCTGACTAGCTCTCATGGGCAGGACTGGTGAACATTGCAGGAGTTGAGTCTCCTGGGGAAAGGACATGCATCCTGACTTGTATATATGTATGTTAGGAAGGTTTTCCTCCAGAATATTTATATCTGCATGGTAGACTCCTTGATGAATTCACTGTCTTAGTTATCTCTTTAATACTACAAGCATTTCTTTATAATAAACATCTAATGCAAGTAAAACAACACAACAAGTTATATTTACTTGAGACAAATATGATTAAGGAAATCAAAACAAAGACAAAATGAGAGTAAGAAAAATAAAGAAGACAGGAGAGGTTAATTTTTCAAAGACATCCACTGCACACCCTTAACATTAATTTCCCAAGTTTCTCCATTCATTTATTCATGTGTTCATTCATTTATGCAACTTTTATTAAGCATCTACTGACTCCCAGGTTTAACTTGGTTGCTGAACATAAAAAGTAGAGACACTCACTTAGTCAAACTGTATTATTTCAACAACTATTTATGATATATCTACAGAGGTATCAGGGATTGTTCTAGATACTGAAACATATTACCTTATAGTATTTCACAGAGAGGAGGGATTGGAAAAGGTACATCAAGAAAACTATGGAACCAGACAGGTGGAGCAACCAGTGCTGAATCTACAGTGCTGAATGGCAAGCCTTGCAAGAAATGCTATTTGGGCTGAACTACAAAAGAGAATAACTCATCTGGACAAAGAAGGGGAGAAAGGAACTCTGGCGCTCTAGTTATATATACATAAACATACATATATGGGCTTCCCTGGTGGCTCAGCAGGAAGGAATCTGCCTGTCAATGCAGGAGACATGGATTTGATCCTTAGGTTGGTAAGATCTCCTGGGAAAGGAAATGACAACCCACTCCAGTATTCTGGCCTGGGAAATCCCACGGACAGAGGAGCCTGGTGGGCTACAGTCCATGAGGTCTCAAGAGTTTGGCACAACTTAGCAGCTAAACCACCATCACCATATACATGTGAGCATGTGTGCGTGCTTAGTCGCTTCATCATGTCAGACTCTGTGTGACCCTATGGACTGTAGCCCATCAGGCTCCTCGGTTCATGGGCTTCTCCAGGTAAGAATACTGGGGTGGGTCACCCATACCCTCCTCCAGGTGATCTTCCCGACCCAGAGATCAAACCCGCATCTCCTTCATCGCAGACAGATTCTTTACTGCTGAGCCATCAGGGAAGTGTGTGCATGCACACGTGCACACACACACACACACACACACACATTTTTGATGTCTTCATGCAGTTAGGGGAATAAGGCATCCTGATATGAGTGAAAAAAGACTATTTATCCATGCATCTAACCCATTAGACCTTCTATGTGATTATATGTGATTGATGGTACAAGAAATGCTGAGAATAAAGTGGATTCTTTTTAAGCTACCACTAGGTTTATCACCATTCATTTACTCAGTATCAATTAGGAAATACAAAGAGAGGCCAAATTCTGAGCAAACAGCTAACTGCATTGAGTTGACTTTCAGACCTTAAAACATTAAATAATTACTCTTGAGGTACACATGCCATAAACTTATGTACTTCCAAAATAAAAGATGTGATAAGAACACCAAAATCATACACACTGTAGACAAAGAAAAAAAAAAGATGCAAATTTCAGTCCAGCAAGAAAACATGATGACTTACATGCCCTGCATATTTTACAGTCAAACCTGAAATTACAGCTTCCAGATAAGCAATGTCTGAGGGGGAGTTAAAGAGAAAATATCTTGGTTTGGATACAAACTTGGAGGTAAATGAATTTAAAAATCAATAGATCTACTCATAATAGAGACCTCCAAGTATACACTTATTTGATCAACATATATTTGCTATCCGCTTGTAATGTGCAGGATTTCCCTCATGACTCAGACAGTAAAAAATTTGCCTGCAATGTGAGAGACCTGGGTTTGATCCCTGGGTTGGGAAGATCCCCTGGAGGAGGGAATGGCAACCCACTTCAGTATTCTTGTTGGGAGAATTCCCAGGGACAGAGGAGCCTTGTGGGCTACAGTTTATGGGGTCGCAGAGTCGGACATGACTGAACAGCTGAACATACACACACACATACAATGTGCACGTTTTCACAACCCCCTCCTACTATACTACAACACCAATGAAAGAAGAAAGAAAGAAGTGGAGACAGGACTTAAAGACTTATGATATATCAACTGAAGGTAAACTACTGAAGTCATTGACACATAATTTTCTATTCATATGTTCAAGAAATCTGCTTCTCCCATTATGCTCTAAGGTGATTTAGAAGGGCATATCTGTATAGGCACCTTTGTTTTCCAAGGATTAAAAATAGTGCCTGGCACATAAGGAGCACTCAGAAAATAGCTATTAAATGAGGTAATTTTATTAGTCCAACCCAATCCTTAAGAAATAGATCCTGAATTCTAAAAAGTGAAATGACTTGAAGTTATAAAATTAAGTAATGTCAGAATTCAGTTAGAAATCTGGATTCCAAAGATGTGTCCCTTTCCATCAAAAAAGATGATTTCTTTGGTCCAGTAACCATGTAAAAGAGTACTCTTCTTTGGTCCATGTAAAAGAATACTTTTTCAATTCAAAACGAACTATCACCACATTTCTTTGTAGACATATGGTATCAGAAAGGAAGCCAGATTAACAGTTGACAATATTTTGATTAATTTATCAAAATAGTGAGATTCTGAGTAAGTTTTCTTCCTCCTTTCAACTATCTTTACTGTTTTCAGGAATTTTTTCCCCAATCCTCCTCAAGTAAGAGTTAATTCTTCACCTCGGTCCACAGTTTACAAAGTACAGTCCTGATATAAAATACAAACATTAGATCCTACTAGTCACCGAGCAGGCGTGCATGCTGTCACTTCAGTCCTATCTGAGTCTCTGCAACACTATGTACTGTAGCCCACCAGTCTCCTCCATTCATGGGATTCTCCAAGCAAGAATACTCCAGTGGGTTGCCACGCCTTCCTCCAAGGGATCTTCCCAAACCAGGGACCCAATTCCTGTCTCCTGTGTCTCCTGCACTTCAGGCAGATACTTTACCCACTGAGCCAGGTAGGAAGCCCACAGTCACCCAGCAGCCATCCTCAAAAATTCTGGCTTCAGTAACAAAACTTGCTATAATCTTTCCAGTATTCCTTGATTTAGTCTATTTTCTCAAGTTCAAATGCCTTCTGCAGTCTACCTAAATCCTGTGTCCATTTTCAAAGACTTCACTAGGGAACACTTCCTGGCTAAATTAATTCTAGTACTCTATCCACATCCATGCACGTATGCGCTCATTGTTTCAAAACGAGTTTTATGAAAAACACCAATTTTAAACCCCAATGACTTACTCGTTTACTCTTTGGAAACAAAGAAATTAGTCTTCCCCCATTAGCCTGCGAGCTTCGGTAATGAAGTTAGTATGTCTTAAATCATCTCTAAAGTCATTTTATTTAAAATGTTTGTTGAACAAACCCCAAATCAATTAATAATGTCGTGCCCTGAAGAAACGAACGGATCTCCACAAGCAAGATGTCAAGGCCCCTTGCAGACCAATCTTAGTCTCACTCACTCTCCCATGGTCCTGGTCGGATATGGGACTTGGCGAAGGTGCGGTGGGCGGTTACCACGGGGTGCTGGGGGCGTGGCCCCGCAGCCTCGCCCCGCCCCTGGCGCTCTTACTCTCCTCGTCGGCTCCGCCAGCAAGGAGAGAGGGCGTGGCCTCGGAGCCTCCTCCATCCTGGGGTCGAGCCGGAGGGATGTTGCCTACTCAGGAGGAAGCCGACAGGACGGTGTTTGTGGGAAATTTAGAGGCTCGAGTGCGGGAAGAGATTCTTTACGAGCTGTTCCTTCAGGTACAGTCGGCAGGGAAGGGGTATCGGAGGGGCGGAGCGCGTCGAGCCGGAAGCGCAGCAGGAGGGGCGGGGCGCACCTGAACCACCCGGAGTCCGGCTCCCTTTCCCTCCGCCTCTTTTGCTCTGCTTTTAATTTAGTTCCGCTTTGGCTCAGCTGTCTCCAGGTTAGCAAGTGGGTAGTGAAGTGACAAAAAGTGCGCCTCATTCCCAACCCTTCCCCTCCCCATCCCCATTGCAGAGGCTTGGGGTGTGCAGTGACTGGGATACCCCCAACCCCCAGCCCTGAGTCAGGGCTTTGCAGAGGCTGCCTGGCCTTGGTATGCTCAGGCAAAACAGAAAACAGCTCTGTCACTGTCTTCCTTCAGTTAATCAGCACCCTGACGCCTTACATCCCGCGAAATGAGAGGAAGATATTTTTAAATGCTTCCATATACGTTACTTACTCTCCCAAGCCCTTCTATACAGGAGATGATTTTACTCCAGAATGATAAATGAGATTTCTGCATAATTTGGACAGCCAAATCATGACTGAGACCGATAGATACCAGAATGATAAATGAGATTTCTGCATAATTTGGGCAGCCAAATCATGACTGAGACCGATAGATACCGTGACTAGTTCCTTTTATTTCATACCAAGAGGATCTTATGAAAACTTTTTCAGACCTGATAACTTATGTCTCCTGTATACACCTACTATATACACATAGATCTTACTTGCTAAAGAGATATCCACATTCGGCCGTTCATTTAACCGTTTAGTGATCTATAATTACAATGACAGTAAGTAAGGTGCTAGACATACACATTTGAGACAGTCCTTGGTCTTTCTAAAAGGAGAAATTTAAAATTAATCATCATGTTTTAAAATAATGTGCAAAAAGAGGGACATTTAGTACGGCAAAGTTATTTCAAGTGTGAATTCCGATATCTGCAATGTGATTTTGGCCAAGTACATAAATAGCTCAGCACCACAGTTTCCTCAAATGTCAATGGGAGTCATAGTATCTACAGTATGATGTGGTGTGAAGAGTGAGTAAAGGCACCCAGATCAGACAGAACTGAACCTGGTATTTCCTAAGTGTTTGCTGCTGCAGCTACTGCTAAATAATACTACTATTACTATTAATAATAGTACTGATGCTTATCTCAAGAGAAATCAAAAGTGACTTTCCTCTATCAGAATAAGAGCAAGTTCCAAGGGAGACAATAGCAAAACTAAATACGGAAGGCTAAGCATGAGTACCAGAGGTGAAAGGGGTTCTTTATGTAGTTTCTGAAAGGCTCTACGTTTGTGTCTGAACTAAAGTGCCCCTCTGTTAATTATGAAGTGAAAGTGGAAGTATTAGTCGCTCAGTCCTGTCTGACTCTTTGCAACCCCATAGATGGTAGCCCGCCAGGCTCCTCTGTCCATAGGATTCTCCAGGCAAGAAAACTGGAGTGGGTTGACATTTCCTTCTCCAGGGGATCATCCCAACCCAGGGATCAAACCTGGGTCTCCTGCATTGCAGGCAGACTCTTTACCATCTGAGCCACCAACAGATGCACACAATTTGATAGAATTTTCTCCAGGAACATAGTTTCCTTTCCTGGACATAAAACATTGCTTGAAAAATATTGCTGATTTTAAGGCTTTAATGCTTATTTTTCTAACTTGACATCCTTTTAAACCTGCGTTTTTAATCTACTCTAATACTTATCTTTTCCTGCAGTTATTTTTCATCCTAGTATTATTTGGAATTTATCATTCTAACTTAAAAAAAAATGAAGGAAAGAAGAAGAGGAGGGATAGAGGGAGGTAGAAAGAAAATTTATAGTTCTTTTTCTCCAGAAAGCTTCTCTCATGTTGAGCCAACAAAAAGAGGGGGTTGGGAATGATGAGGTCAGTGGGATAGATAGACCTGAATGCCCCCATGTGCATATATTATTTCTAGTCAATAGGAACTGGATCTGTATCAGTTGTATGTGAAACTACAAGATACATTAGATAGATTGATAGTCTCATTTTTTTTTATAATTTCTATCTAAATGTTCATCTCTCAATAGATCAGGCAGCAAAGCATTTGTTTTTATTTTTGCCTATGCTCTTCTGTATTCTGGGAGGATTTAGTAAAGCGAGGTGTCTTTTAGAAAGGCTTCAACCCAGCAAAACTTTGCAAATCTTGACAACTGGCAGCACTGTTGACGTGTTTGACTCTGGTTTAAAAATCCTAAAAACTTATGATGTGATTTTCACTACCAGCAAGTCTTCTTGTTGAATTTCATCTTTTAAAAATGCATGGGTATATTTTTGAATTTCTAAAATTCAAAGCATGTAAGCATATTCTGTCCATTTGTAATTTCATATATTTAATATCACTTGTGGAAAAACACTGATTAAAATTGATTTGTTTTATTACTATATGGTTCTCCTTTTTACTAGTTTCTTTCAAATTTCTGGTTATCCTTGGAAGAGTGAAAATCAGGTTTAATATCTTTGTACTTTTAACCAAGAAATCTGGGCCAGGAAGATCCCCTGGAGAAGGAAATGGCAACCCACTCCAGTATTCTTGCCTGAAAAATCCCATGGACAGAGGAGCCTGGAGGGCTCTAGTCCAAAGGATTACAGTCAGGCCCAACTGAGAGACTGCGCACAGCACAGTGCAGAGATTTCAAGGGAAAGATAATGAATTTAGTTTCAAATGTGTTGTTTGAAGTATAATCGCATGGAGCTCTCTAGGAGACTGTCTCCATGAATGAGGCGTGAGTGGGAGGAAGAGATTTGTTGATAAGTTGGTTCTTGAAGCCAGAAGGGAGGATGAGTCTTTCCCTGGGAAAGTAGAGAATAAAGAAAGAAAGATTGAGTCTTAAAATACAGTATCATTTTAAAGATGATAATTAACATTTTTCATTAGATTAAAAACAATTCCTTAGTATACGTATCCAGCTCAACAGAGAAAAGCAATCAATCTTTAAAGTGCAATGAAAAAGTAGGAGCCATCTACCTTTAAATCTATGTGAGGCTTGGTAAGTACTTCCTCTAATCATTGTCATGATGGGAATGTGACATTTGAGGGTGTAATTAGCACTCTTCTACAATATTTGACTCTGCTTTTGTACTCTGTATTGCTAATTATAGGTTTTAGTCACAATAAGATCTGAATATTTTCAATTTTATTTTATCCTATTTTAATAATATACCATGGAATAATATTCCCCAGTTGTTAGACTTAGACCCTTACTAATTTTTCATTCTTACAAATAGTGCACCTACTTAAAAGTCTTAAACATATTAAAACACTTTTCCCTTTGAGAATATTTACCAAAGGGGCTTACCATATTAAAATACAGTTTCTATATAGATCAGAAATTTAATTTCTCTTGTGAAAACATTTTAATCTTGTCAGAAAAAAAGTAGGTTTTAATGTGATGTTACCAGTTTCTTTATGGTAACATAAAGCTAACATCTCAAGGAATGCTTGAGAATATTTATCTTTTCAATTATTTTTGAGTTAAACATGGTTTATATGTGTAGAGGCAAAGTAGTATTTTAATCTTAGATCTAAATGCACTCTAAATTGTTTTGTTAGGCCTATTTTTCCTTTTAAGATTTGGAACTATTACCTAAAATTTCCTGACCTTAACAACATAAGTGTTTTTTGATGAGCCAGAAAATGCCAAGAAAGTGTGATGAAGTATGATATTTATTGTTAGGAAAATACATGATCAAAAGAACTATGTAAAGCTGTTATTGCTAACAGATTTGGAATTTTAGCCTAAATTGAATATAGTTGATTTTCTGAGTGTAAAAAAATCTTTAGATTTATGACAAAATAATTTTTAAGTTTTTTGCAGGCTGGGCCATTAACCAAAGTGACTATATGCAAAGACAGAGAAGGAAAGCCGAAATCTTTTGGATTTGTCTGCTTTAAACACCCAGAATCAGTGTCTTACGCCATAGCTTTGCTGAATGGAATTCGTTTATATGGAAGACCAATTAATGTGCAGTATCGATTTGGTAGGTTCTCTCGCTGATGAAATCTTCCAAGTGTGTTTTGTTGGTGGTGGTGTTCCCAGAGGTGTAAACTTTTTTTTTTCCCCTATGTTTTTTATGTTATAGCCTAAGACCAAAAAAGTGCTCCTGTAGCCTCTTAAAATTTCTCAGAACACATTCATAATGTTATGTGATTAGTTAGTACTACCAATGACATTGCCAAATCCATAGCATCTTTTCTATATTAAAATTTAAAGTTGTCATTTTTAATGTCAGCCAGCAAATAGCCATGATGGTTGCTATTAGCTGTTAAAAATTAAACAAATCTAAGTGCACTGGGGATACCCAACTCTAGCTTTTATGCAGCAAGGCTATTTGCTAATCTTCTTGTCAATGGTATCAAATATCTACCATTTGGATGATAGGGTGGGTGCCTTAGTTTTTGTCCTGGGTTTATTTACCATGTTATACATATAACCCTGGATCTGAGCCCTGTAAAAGCAGCTGGCCAAAGTCTGACCCTTCATAGCCAGAGAGAAAAGCTTCCTGACATGAATGGCCTCTAACACCTTCTCCTGCTCAACACTGTTCATCATTGATTAGATGCCCAGAGAACACGGCACTATTACTCTAGCCCTTTCATAGTTTGAGGACTCAGAGAGGCAGTGCTTATAGTTACGTTGCAATGCTTATGGTACTTATGTTCCTTCCTTCCTCAATGATTCAGGTTTATGGATGTACCCCTTGTTTGGTTTTTATTCTTCTTGCTGTACTAAAAAAAAAATAAGAACAAGAAAACAATGCTGTCTTGTTGCAAAGGAAAAGGGCCACTTCACATTTCATTTTGTCTTACAAAGATAATTAATTGGCTGCATCATGCTCTCAAGTACCACCAATCAACTCATACCGACAGTAAAACAGGTCGGGCCGTATCATGTTCTGACACATCCCCAGTCAGCTGCATAGCAGCCTCTTCAGGTTACATTCACATTAGTCAGTGCAGTTTAGAGAACTCATGCCTTCTACACAGAAGGCAAATAACACTGATTATTTGCCATCTTTAGTTTACAGGTATGTATCAGCAAGCAGCATTATATACTTTGTATGGCCGGCCCCATGTCAGCCTAATTCTTTTCTACAGTCATTGCTTTGGACAGGACAAAGCTTGGTATAATTCAGGCTCTTATAGTGATATAAGCAACCTTGTAAATAGTACTTGGGAGGTCAGAGACATCTTGTGTATTTTACATGGAGTTTTTGAAAATGGCTTAATGTGAGAACTCCAAAAAGACGTACCATGAAGTAATCTGTTATTCTTTTTCTTTTGAAGGGAGCTCTCGCTCTTATGAACCTGCTAACCAAAGTTTTGAAAGCTGTGTTAAGATAAACTCACACAGCTACAGGTAATTAAAAATATTTTTTTTCATAAAGGTAAGGCAAATAAATATGGTCTTAATACCAGGAAGGGTTTTCATATATTCTATAAAACCTTTCTATTTAGACATAAGTTAATATTAAAGAATTCATGTTTCCTAAAGCCATGAAAAGTGACAGAAAGTATTTTCATTTAAAATTCAGTCAATATTTTCTGTAGTAGGTGGGAGAGATTTATATTTGTAGCATTGTTTATAGATTACTGTGTACTTTTCATTACTGTGAAATCACTTAAGTGTGCAAAGTCTCACTACAATGGATCATAGAAATACTATTATCCATATTTTATACTTGAACATAAAGATGCAAAAGTTAACTAATTGCCAAGGGCACAAAGATGAAAAGGTGATAGTTTCTAGGCTTGAAATTAAGCCTTTGAACATTAAGTCACTCTGTTATTTATTTTACTACTTTTTAGAATGTCTCTATGGTAATTTTCAAAATATTCTCATTTGATGTAGACTTATTTCTTGATGCAACCATAGCCTGCAGGGGCACTCTCAGTTTAGCTATACCAAAGGTCATGGAAAGAAAGTCTCCCAAACCAGATTAAGATGCTCAAATCACAGCATTTATTAAACCAATTTAAAAGATACAGTGAAAAGCAAAAGGAAAGCTTTGGGTATTGGATAATTTAACATTTGGAGGATAGGATACAAGTAGGCAGAGGACCCTACTAGCTGAGTTCTGGTTATACTGATATTCATACGACCTGTTTCTCTCCATTGCATCAGCCTTCCCCACTGATCGTGTGGTTATTAGTCCTAGAGTGGGCTTCCCAGGTGGCTCTAGGGGTAAAGAACCATCTCCCAATGCAGGAGACTTAAGAGATGCAAGTTCCATCCCTAGGTCAGGAAGATCCCCTGGGGAAGGCATGGCAACCCATTCCATTATTCTTGCCTGGAGAATCTCTGGACAGGCTACAAGCCGGGCAGGCTACAGTCCATAGGGTCGCACAGAATCAGACATACCTGAAACAACTTAGCAAGCATGCACTCAGGAGCCCTAGAGTTGAGGTTAGAGTAAGAGATTCCATTCAGATAGAAAGTTCCTAGAGCTAATCTCACTTACTTGCTTTCTCAAAGAGACAGAGGGGCAAATATACCTGGCCACAGAAGGAGCTGCATACCCACAAGGTCTACCTGAGTTTCTTAGGCAGAGCAGACACAAGAACAGCACAACTTAGCCCAGAGGCGCCATGATAATGACTTGGTCTTTCCTTCCCTTTCTACCTGTGACTAACAGTCTTATTTGTTCCATCGTATTTTCTACTGAATCTATCTGTGGCATCTCTTAACACATACTAAATTATTTATTTTGAAAATGTTATGTATATTATGAATTCTGCCTAAGTCTTCCAAGTCACTTGCTTGTTCTAATTACAGTATCATCACTATCTCATAAATCTGTATTAGCTGAGTTCTAGCTACACTAATGTTCATTCATAGCCCCTGTTTCTCTCTGCTGCTGCATCAGATCCATCAGTGTATCTTTCGTAAAAGCTTCCATATGCGTTTCTTCTGAGTTTTATCCACCCTGGTGGTTTTCTTGTTTTCTGTAGCAGAACTGAATGTTCTCAAGTAAACTAACAACATTTGAACCTCCCATGCCTGCTAATTATATCTACCCTCCTAAGCATAAAAGAGTGACCTCTTAGGACTGGCAGTTACCCAGACTCATCTTTTGCAGAAGTGCTACACCCCACGCATAACACAGTGCGCTCCATGTCCCCATTGTCCCCCACATTTCTAAATCCGTGAAATCGGGACAAAGTAGGTGCTGAATTCAGACTATCTGAATTTGAATCCTGCCTCTGTCACTTTATTAACAGTATAACCCTGGACAAATGATCACACTGTACCTCATATCTACAATGAGGATAATTATTGTCAGAATCAAAAGTTATAGTTTCAAGGTATTTAAAATAGTGGGCATATAGCAAGTATCCAGTGAGTACTTTCAGCAAATGTTGGCGGGAGGCAGTGGTGATTCACTCCCTTGGTATGAAAGGAACTGTGGACTCATGAATTGTGCCATTTAGGTTACATAAAAACGTCCCCTCTTCTAGTGGCACAAGATACCTCTTTTTCCTTATGAGTTTGGAAAAAAACAAGGTATTGCTAGGTGTGGGTCAGAGGAAGAAAGACTAGATAAACAACTTAAAAGACAGCAGTAACTCTTACATGTTCTACTTCTGTTTGATATACTTTGAATTATCACAAATTCTAGGGTAAAAGATCAGAGATAGGTATATATTCCATAATACTCCCCTTCACTGGTAATACCTTATTCTTCTAGTATGTGCTGCATTATAAAGGAAGAATGAGAAAAGGCCAGAGTGTCCTAGAAGTGCTGTGCAGAGAATGCTGCTCTTGTCATACCCTAGTCTTTCACTAGTCTTGCTTGGAAATATGTTTTTGTGCTTGTTACTACCTCTTATACCTTCTGCTTTTAGTAAATAGTTACTGTATTAGTGTGCCTGTGTTAGTCACCCAGTCATGTCGGATTCTTTATGACCGCATGGACTATAGCCCACCAGGCTTCTCTGTCTATGGGATTCTTCAGGAAAAAATAGTGGAATGTGTTGCTGTTCCCTTCTCCAGGGGATCTGTCCAACCCAAGGACCAAAACCCAGTCTTCGGCATTGCAAGCAGATTCTTTACCGTCACAGCCACCAGTGCTAGTTCAGTCCAGTTCAGTTGCTCAGTCGTGTCTGACTCTTTGCAACCCCATGGACTGAAGCACGCCAGGCTTCCCTGTCCATCACCAACTCCGGGAGCTTGCTCAAACTCATGTCCATCAAGTCAGTGATGCCTCAAACCATCTGTCGTCCCCTTCTCCTCCTGCCTTCAATCTTTTCCAGCATCAGGGTCTTTTCCAATGAGTCAGTTCTTTACATCAGATGGCCAAAGTTTCAGCTTCAGCATCAGTACTTCCAATGAATGTTCAGGACTGATTTCCTTTAGGATGGACTGGTTGAATCTCCTTGCAGTCCAAGGGACTCTCAAGAGTCTTCTCCAACACCACAGTTCAAAAGCATCAATTCTTTGGCACTCAGCTTTCTTTATAGTCCAACTCTCACATCCATATATGACTACTGGAAAAACCATAGCTTTGACTATATGGACCTCTGTTAGCAAAGTAACGTCTCTGCTTTTTAATATGCTATCTAGGTTGGTCATAGCTTTTCTTCTAAGGAGCAAGCGTATTTTAATTTTATGGCTGCAGTCACCATCTGCAGTGATTTTGGAGCCCAGAAAATAAAGTCAGTCACTGTTTCCATTGTTTCCCCATCTATTTGCCATGAAGTGATGGGACTAGAAGCCATGATCTTAGATTTCTGAATGTTCAGTTTTAAGCCAACTTTTTCACTCTCCTCTTTCACTTTCATCAAGAGGCTCTTTAGTTCCTCTTCACTTTCTGCCA
Source organism: Cervus elaphus (assembly GCF_910594005.1). Lineage (NCBI taxonomy): Eukaryota > Metazoa > Chordata > Mammalia > Artiodactyla > Cervidae > Cervus > Cervus elaphus. Next base: position 23,720,473 of record NC_057845.1, on the reverse strand, counting down.
TTAGGGTTGTGTCATCTGCATATCTGGGGTTATTGAAATTTATCCTGGCAATTTGATTCCAGCTTGTGTTTCATCCAGCCCAGCATTTCTCATGATGTACTCTGCATGTAAGTTAAATAAGCAAAGTGACAATATACAGCTTTGACATACACCTTTCCTGATTAGGAGCCAGCCTGTTGTTCCATGTACAGTTCTAACTGTTTCTTCTTGACCTACATACAGATTTCTCAGGAGGCAGGTAAGGTAGTCTGGTATTCCCATCTCTTTCATGCTTTGGCATAGTCAATAAAACCAAAGTAGATGTTTTCCTGGAACTCTCTTGCTTTTTCGCTGATCCAACAGATGTTGGCAGTTTGATCTCTGGTTCCTCTGTCTGAATTTCTAAAACCAGCTAAAACATCTGGAAGTTCACGATCCATGTACTGTTGAATTCTGGCTTGGAGAATTTTGAGCATTACTTTGCTAGCGTGTGAGATGAGTGCAATTGTGCGGTACTTTGAGCATTCTTTGGCATTGCCTTTCTTTAGGATTGGAATGAAAACTGACCTTTTCCTGTCCTGTGGCCACTGCTGAGTTTTCCAAATTTGCTGGCATATTGAGTGCAGCACTTTCACAGCACCATCTTTCAGGATTTGAAATAGCTCAACTGGAATTCCATCACCTCCACTTACTTTGTCCATAGTGATGCTTCCTAAGGCCCACTTGACTTCACATTCCAGGATGTCTAGCTCTAGGTGAGTGATCACACCATCATGGTTATCTGGGTCATGCAGATCTTTTTTGTACAGTTCTTCTGTGTATTCTTGCCACCTCTTAATATCTTCTGCTTCTGCTAGGTCTATACAACTTCTGTCCTTTATTGAGCCCATCTTTGCATGAAATGTTCCCTTGGTATCTCTAATTTTCTTGAAGAGATCTCTAGTCTTTCCCATTCTATTGTTTTCCTCGATTTCTTTGCACTGATCACTGAGGAAGGCTTTCTCATCTCTCCTTGCTATTCTTTGGAACTCTGCATTCACATGGGTATATCTTTCCTTTTCTCCTTTGCGTTTAGCTTCTCAGTGCTAAGGCTACCATAAAAAGTATCACAAATGAAGTTAAACACAGAAGTGTGCTGTCTCACAGCTCAGAGTCCAAACTTGCGGTGTCTGTGGGAGCTCCTTCTGAGGGCGATGGGAGAGAGTCTGTTCTGTGCCTCTCAAATGTGTGCTGTGCTGTGCTTAGTCACCCGGTCATGTTCAACTCTCTGCAACCCCAGAGACTAGCCCGCCAGGCTCCTCTGTCCATGAGGATTCTTCAGGCAAGGATACTAGAGTGGGGTGCCATGTCCTCCTCCAGGGGATCTTCCCAACCCAGGGACTGAACCCAGGTCTCCCGCATTGCAGGTGGATTCTTTACCATTTGAACCACCAGGGAAGCCAGTGCTTCTCTCATAGCTTCCCCTGATTTTTGACAATATTGATATTCCTTGACATGTACAAGCATCACCCAGCTCTCTGCCTTCAGCTCCATATGATGTTTTCCCTGTGTGCATCTGTCTCCACAGGTTTCCCCTTTTGACTATAATAAAGAAGTATACCTGTTTAGCACATCCTACTCCAGTATGACCTCCTCTTAGCTAATTGTGTCTGCAGCAACCCTATTTCCAAATAAGGTCACGGTTCAGTTCAGTCGCTCAGTCGTGTCCAACTCTTTGTGACCCCATGGACTGCAGCATGCCAGGCTTCCCTGTCCATCACCAACTCCTGGAGCTTGCTGAGTCAGTGATGCCATCCAACCATCTCATCCTCTGTTGTCCCCTTCTCCTGCCTTCTATCTTTCCCAGCATCAGGGTCTTTTCTGATGAGTCACTTCTTCACATCAGGTGGCCAAAGAATTGGAGTTTCAGCTTCAGCATCAGTCCTTCCAATGAACACCCAGGACTGATCTCCTTTAGGATGGACTGGTTGGATCTCCTTGCAGTCCAAGGGACTCTCAAGGGTCTTCTCCAACACCGCAGTTTAAAAGCATCAATTCTTTGGTGCTATGCTTTCTTTATAGTGTAACTCTCACATATAAGGTCACATTCTGAACTATTTGGGGTTAGGACTATAACATATAAATTTTGAGTTGACACAGTTCAACTTGTGACTTCCCAAGTTACATGTGACTCCTCTATGGAGAAACATATGCATGCCTTAAGATTCTCATGGGAAAGATAGTGGTTTTAGAAATTTTGCATCTATTTTCATAATGGTGCTAATCTCACCACCTCTGCTACTGGGTCACATCTTCCCCAGTCATTGTGCTTTTTATCTTGTTTATTTACCATCACTTACTGCAAACACATGTTCATGTCTCCTTGAACTTTGTCTCCAAATCAGTCTGTTATCTTTTCCCCTTCTTCTCACTGAAAAATTATCCTTCACATCTTTACTTCCTATTCACTTCTTAACCCCACTGTTATTTGGAAGCTGTTCTTTTAACAGTTTGTTGTCAGGAATCTTCTGATCAATGATAGAGTAGCTCTGATGCTTACCCAGTTTACTCTAAAAACCAACACTGTCTAAGTATTTCCTCACTGAAACCCACTTTTCCACTGGCTTCTGTGATCCTGCTCTCACCATGAACCAGCGCCTGTCAGTCTGACAGCTTCTTCTTGTTCTCCTGCTGTTGTCTTTGCCTCCATCTGCCTGTTTTAATTCACCCTTCCCACAGTAAACTTCCTGTCCTAAGATTAGCAGTATTAGTGTTAAAATTGTGGCATACTGTGGAGCAAGTAGAATGAAGACTAGCTATAATGAGGACTAGCTGAGAATCCAGCCAGTACATGTAACATTGGAATTTATTAGAGATCTCCATAGATGCAAACATTACATATATAAGTGAAATTTTTTGACAGTTCTGATGTTAATCAGGGATTGGGCATGTGTGCAAAATCACTTCAGTCGTGTCTGTCTCTTTGCAACCCTATGAACTGTAACCCTCCAGGCTCCTCTGTCCATGGAATTCTCCAGGCAAGAATACTGAAGTGGGTTGCCATACCCTCCTCCGGGGCATCTTCCCCACCCAGGAATCGAACCCGAGTCTCTCACATCTTCTGCATTGGCAGGCGGGTTCTTTACCACTATCACTGTGTGGGAGAAATCAGCAAATATGTGTTCATGCTAGTATCAGCAGCCTGTTTAACAAACAGCATAATTTTTTTAGTTAAACAGTGATAGTACCTTCAAAAATAATTTGAAAAAAATCCTCTTTTTCTTTAACCTTTTTTTATTTGTAGAAGATTGAGTGTACGCTTGGTAATTATTATTGACTTAAGTTGCTTTCTTCATATCTGAGTGTTCTATGCCTTTATACAACTATAACATGGATTAACATTTTCCTATCAGAAAGCCAAATATGACTCTAAATATTGAGATTTCAGTATGTAGTAATTAATAAGACGAGTTACTGCTATGTCACTACGTTATCAGTGTAATAATTGATTGTATGTTTAAAGTTAATTTATCTTAATTGAGCTTTTAGAGAAGCTCTTTAATTATGAAGCTGTCTCTCTTTTTCTTTTTAAGACTAGAGTACCTAGGAATAGGAACCCAGTCCATAGGAATTTTAACTTCATATTATTTCTTCTTTTACCTCCCTAAAGAAATGAAGAAGCCATGGGCAGATCTCCCTTTTCCATGCAGTTCTCTCCAATTAATAATGCATCTTTATCTCAAGAATATTTTCTCTTTCAGAAGATGGTAAGTTTGATATGTCTTTGGTTGAAAATGTAACATGATAATACAAACTATAAAGGATATGAAAACTGCTTGGAACTTAAGCTCAACTTAAGCCTAGAGTGAAGGCAGAAGATGCCTTGAGCACTGTGCCCCAGTGGTGATCTGCTCTTTTATCTGAAATCGATCATCTGAAATCCCACACATGTTATCTCCGCAAATAGCCAGTGTATCAATGAAAAATGGCAGATGCAAGTGATAATGCACTGTGGTAAAGTAAAATTTGAATCACTTAAATGACTATATTTTTAAAATTTAAAAGGGTATGTTTCTAGAATTGAATACTATTTAATGAAGCATTTTGATAGAATGTAGTCATCAATCACCATATACTGCTTTTGTACATATATTTTTATTTTAACTAAAGGCAAAGTTTCTCAATTGGTAGAGTAAACTACCTTATTTCCAAAGACTCTCAAAAATGTGGTTCTGACCCAGAAATCACAGTGGTGAACTATATTGTTAAAGGGGAACTTAGGAAATGTTTTCTTCTAACTTCTCATTTTATACATAATAAAATTGAGGTTCAGCGATTAATCAGCAAGCCCAAGATTATACAACTTGTTAATGACAGCTATGGGACTATAACACAGGTATTCTGATTCACACGTGATTTCCTGCAAACATCCAACATACATATGAGCTTCAGATTTTTCAAATAGCCATTTTCACTTTGTAAACATAATGAAAATTAATAATTTAATTTTTGGAAAAAACTTTTCTTGGTTATACCGTCTGTGCTTAGTTATGTCTGACTTGTTTATGACCCCATGGACTATAGCCCACCAGGCTTCTCTGTCTGTGGGATTTCCCAGGCAAGAATACTGGAGTAGGTAGGCATTTCCTTCTCCAGAGGATCTTCCCAACGCATGGATCAAACCCAAGTCTCCTGCATTACAGGCAGAATCTTTACCCACTGAGCCATCAGGAAAGCCCTTTTCTTGTTTATGGTGAGATATTAATAAACAGGCCATTCTTGTCTAAAAGGAGATCAGTCCTGGGTGTTCACTGGAAGGACTGATGCTGAAGCTAAAACTCCAATACTTTGGCCACCTCATGCGAAGGGTTGACTCATTGGAGAAGACCCTGGTGCTGGGAGGGATTGAGGGCAGGAGGAGAAGGGGGCAACAGAGGATGAGATGGCTGGATGGCATCACCAACTTGATGGACATGAGTTTGAGTAAACTCCAGGAGTTGGTGATGGACAGGGACACACGGCGTTCTGTGATTCATGGGGTCACAAAGAGTCGGACACGACTGAGCGACCGAACTGAATTATCATCTAAAACCATCAATATCTTCTTTGTGGCATTATTTTTATCTTTGATGAGATGAGAAGTACATTCATACACATATGCACACAGGAAAGCTTGTTTTCCCTATTAATCTTTTTTAATGGAAGTAAATAACTTTATGATCACATTGTCCACAGTCTGTCTATACTTTCAATAATTCAATAATATTCAATAATTCAAAAATATTCAATAATATTAGTAAGTACTAATGTTGCCCCATTCAGTATTACTGGTTACTAATTTTATTTTTTATTTTTAATTGGAGTGAAATTGCTTAGCAGTGTTGTGTTGGTTTCTGCTGTACACCATGAATCAGCCCTAAGTATGCATATATGCCCCTTCTTGAGCCTCCCTCCTACCCGCTGAACCCGAGCCCCCCAGGTCATCGCAGAGCACTGAGGTGAGCTCAGCTCCCTGTGTTTTATAGCGGCTTCCCTCTAGCTGTCTGGTTTACCCATGGTGATGTATTTTTTTCAATGCTACTCTCTCAATTTGTCCCACCCTCTCCTTCCTCTTCCTTGTCCACAAGTCTGCTCTCTGCGTCTGTGTCTCTATTCCTGCCCTGCAAATAGGTCCTTAATCCACTTTGAATAGCTAGAAAATTGAGTTAATCTATCTTAAGAATTGACTGCTGTGCTGTAATATGGTGACTATCAGCCATCCATAAGGAGTGATTTTTTTCATTTTACTTAATTTTTTTCCACTCCAAAAATTTTTATTTTTATTTTTTCATTTATTTTTATTAGTTGGAGGCTAATTACTATATAGAACAGACTTTTGGACTCTATGGGAGAAGGCAAGGGTGGCATGATCTGAGAGAACAGCATTGAAACATATATATTATCAAGTGTGAAACAGATCGCCAGACCAGGTTGGATGCATGAGACAAGTGCTCAGGGCTGGTACATTTTACTTAATTTTAATTAAAGTTTAAGTTTAGAAACAGAAACTTGATGCAGTTATTGCAAAACTTTGAAGTCTGTTTGAAAAAAACTTTGGTATGTATATCTACTATTTCAACTAAATTTTTATATAATCTAAATTCTGATTAAATATTTTCAATGAAAATTTAGTATCCAAATTGAATATGCTTTTGAATATAAGTATAAGTACATAAATATATAGGGCTTCTCTGGTAGCTCCCTTGGAGAAGGAAATGGCAACCCACTGCAGTATTCTTGCCTGGAAAACCCCATGGATGGAGGAGCCTAGTAGGCTACAGTCCATGGGGCCACAAAGAATCGGACGCAACTGAGCAACATCACTTTCTTTCTTTCACTGGTAGCTCAGTCAGTAAAGAATCTACCTGTAGTGCAGGAGACCCAGGTTCAACCCCTGGATCGGGAAGATCCCCTGGAAAAGGAAATGGCAGCCCACTCTAGTATTCTTGCCTGGGGAATCCTATGGACAGAGGAGCCTGGTGGGCTACCGTCCATGGGGTCACAAGAGTCGGACACAACTTAGCTACTAAACCACATCCATAAGTATAAAAGGCACACCAGATTTTAAAGACTTAGTATAAAAAAGTAAAATATCTCATGAATAATTTTTATATTGGTTACATGTTGAAATGACAATATTTTGAACATCTGGGGATAAAGAAAATATATCGGGGCTTCCCAAGTGACTCAGTGATAAATAATCCACCTGCCAATGCAGGAGACACAGATGTGGGTTGTTCAGTCCCTTGGTCAGGAAGATCCCCTGGAGTAGGAAATGGCAGCTCACTCCAGTATTCCTGCCTTGGAAGTTCCATGGACAGAGAAGCCTGGCAGGCTATAGTCCATGGGATGGCAAAGAATCGAAACAACCGAACAGATGAGCACACACTCAAGATACATTATTTAAATTGCACCTGTTTCATTGTTATTTTCTTTTTTTTTTTTTTCATTGTTATTTTCATCCTGTGACTTTTAGATTTAAAACTACCTATGTGGCTTACATTTCTGTAGGACAGCACTAATCTGTAATGTAGTACGCCATACACCAGCTGGAATCTTTGTTAATCGTTTAAGGAAACTACCGCAGCCCTGTCCTTCCTATACTGACACATGGTTTGGTTTGCTCGTAGTTGTTTGTATAGTAAGTGTATACTCTAACTTTTTCTTTTTTTTCCCTTTGTGGGCTTGTTCCGGTAGGTGAATATGTGCGGGTTTTTCCCACAGCAGTGGCCTGCATATAGCCCAGCACTGCAGCTTCCTTACTATGAGATGACAGCTCCGCTTCCTAGTAGCACCTCTGCATCTCCCTCGCTGAATCATGTTTCAGATCTGGAGGCTGGACCCAGCTCTTACGAATGGACTCAGCAGCAACCAAGTGACTCAGACCCTTATCAGACAAATAAACGAAAGAGGCAGAGACAAAGCAGCGATAGCGATAGCAGCCCAGAAAACAGTAGAGGAAATGAGTATAGCCCAAAGTTCCAAAAGTGTAAGAAAAAGAGATACTAGTATTTACATTCAAATGAAATGTACCTCTGCTAGTCTTCATTCTCTTAAAAGAGAAATCTGTATTCTACGAAAGGACCAATTCCATGGCTTTCTTGTCTTCTTTGAAATATATAACAATATGATATCAGATTTGCTATTTAATTTTTGTCTTGAATGACAAAAATCTTAAAAACAATATAATGTGCTTTTTGTATTTGTAATGGTGTTGTTAACAAGAAACACTCTTGAGTTGTTATGTTTTAGGATCAATGATGAACTTACACTAAACCATTAATCAAAAGTCACTTACTGAGCACTTATGGAGAAGACACCATGATCTACATTGTTGCCTGTAACCCTCAGCTGAAATTAGGAGTGGAATGGTCAGTTTTCTGAATGAAACTAATACAAATCTTTGAGTTGTATGTTTTTCCTAAGAAGAGAGAATAAGCAGCGTTTAGTTTCCTTTATTACTAATACTTTATTTTATGTCTAAATATCTTGTCTCAGCCTTACTCTCATACATATTTACTTCATAAAACAAGGATATACAACAGTGATACCAAACGAAAGACAATTATCATGTGGCTAGCTTTTGGTTCCTTCCCTTCATATGATTATATATAAATAGAAATACCTGCCTCTTTACTTCCTGCTTATTAATTGTATTTTTTGAAAATTAGTTGGCTATGTCAGTATTTATTGTCCACCTCTTTTTCCATCCGGGTTGGAGAGCATATATTGGACACATTTAGATCTTGATAATGAACAATAATTTCAATAGAAAATGTCACTATTGTATGATATTTAATGTTTATCATAAAATTAGCTTTCCTATTTCTGGACCATTTATTTGCAGAGATAAACAGACTACATGTAAAATTAATGATTTATTTGGACAATCTTGTTAACTTTGTAGCGAATCATAAACTAGAATGCTGAAAATATTTATTTATTGAATCCAATTGAAAGGATCACACAGCTTCATTAGGAGCTAACCACCCAATTTTAATCATTCTTTGATATTTCTTTTGTGTATTGCATTGCACCTTATAGATATTTATTATTATTTAAAATAATAAAATATTTTTAGCAAAAATAGTAGCTGAATTTAACTTCTGGGTATGATTATACAATGCAGTCATGTTTTAAATGTAAATATTAGTCTGATTTGATCTGGCAAATGTGAAAATCTAAATTCTGCTTAGTGTAGCTTGATCTATATAACTTCATATTGCTGAATATTCAAACTAAAAATGATGACCTTTTTTAAAATTAACACTTTTGCAATTTAGAATCATACCAAAGGGAAAATATCTTTCTATGTAAATAGGAAGTGCTGTATATCTAAAACACATTAACTTCACCTCTGCATTTTCTTCAATTCTTACACCTTGCAAATTTCCTAAGCCCCAGATTATTTCATTGTAATTGGCATTATAGGAAATATATACACATAAGAAATATCTTAACAAGTACCAGGTTAAGAAAATTATCTTGAAATATTGTTACATGAGTTAAAATCTTCGAACTGCAAGGCATTCTTGCAATTTCTTTCATCACAGGCTGGAATTATCTGGATATCAACTTTACCAAGTCAACCAACCAAAAGGCAAATTCACCTGTTTACACTGGTGTCTTCCCTGATGGCTCAGTTGGTAAAGAATCTGCCTGCAATGCAGGAGACCCCTATTTTTTGGTTAACAACAGTCGTAATGAATGATGACTGACTTATGTTTTAAAGTCATTTTTTTTTAAAGCCTCTTGTAATTATTGTAAAGAAAGGGAAGTTAAAGCAGGTAGTTAGGTAGTCAAGAGATTTTTCCGGGGAAGCCATAGAAGTTTGGGATGTTAAAAGAATTAGTTGAAGAAATGGAGTTGGATTTGGAGAAGGTGGATCTAAAAGATCTTCTGGGGAGTCAGGAATAAGGAGCTAGAGGTAAAGGTGAGTATAAGAAGGAGGCAGAGGAGAATTTACAGTAAAACAAATTTCTGTTTTAAGTCTGACTTCTGTTCTTGAATTTTGTTAAGGAGATATTTTCTTGTTGTTTAGTCACTCAGTCGCTCAGTTGTGTCTGACTCTTTTGCGACCCCGTGAGCTGTACCACACCAGGCTCCTCTGTCCATGAGATTTCCCCGGGCAAGAATACTGGAGTGGGTTGCCATTTCTTTATCCAGATGATCTTGCCAACCCAGGGATCAAAGTGTCCCCTGCAGGCAGATTCTTTGCCAGCTGGGAAACCCGAGGGAACATTTTAGGCCAGTTTCACCATGTTTAATATGTTTTGTGCCCTTCTTGCTATTTGATCCTCCCAGAGTACCAAGAGGGTATTTGTGTAGGATGAGAGCATTCTATAAGCCCCTTAAATATAAAGCTTTTATAAATTATATGATCCATTGTCTGGCCTTTCACAATTAGGATCTGCATGAGTGTATCTATTCAAATGTAACACAAACTATTGTTTCTTTGGGGGAAGACCTGGAGGTAAACTTCCAAGTTTAGAATATAATTTAACTATGTGCATCAGAGGTGTGCAGAGGTGCAGAAGAGGACACAGAAAATGCAGCCTCCGTAATCCAAAGGAACTCCCAAAAATAGCTGAAAAGAAGGAGAACAAGTTGCCACAGGCAGTAAGGATGGTACCCCAGTCTCCCACAAATCCGTCTATCTATCTGCCATCTAACCCATGATTCCTGGTAGACAATACTAAGAAAGGAATTCTCAACACTACAAAGATAGTGAGATAGTAAGGGTTGTAGATTAGACAGTCCCCTGAGAGCCAATAATGGTTCTTCATCTCTCAGAACCTTGACCTGACAGCCGGCCTCATCCAGGCACAGACCCTATGATCTGCATCCCCAATAGGCAGACAACAAGAGAGGATGCTGTTTCTGCAGCTAAGCCAAGCTCTCAGAACCAAAAAATCAAGATGGTTGTCTTTTCACCATGTTTATAGTTTATTTTGCTGTGCAAAAGCTTTAAGTTGAATTAGGTCCCATTTGCTTGTTTTTGTTTTTATTTCTATTCTCTAGGAGGTGGGTCATAGAGGATCTTGCTGTGATTTATGCCATAGAGTGTTCTGCCTAAATTTGGAGAGTTCTTTAGTTTCTGGCCTTACTTTTAGGTCTTTAACCCATTTTGAGTTTATCTTTGTGTATGGTGTTAGGAGGAGTTCAAAAGCATTCTCAGAAAGAAAAATAGAAATCACCTATTAATGCATATATACGGAAGCTAGAAAGATGGTACTGATGAACCTGTTTGCAGGACAGCAATGGAGACACCGACATAGATAGTTCAGTTCAGTTCAGTTCAGTCGCTCAGTCGTGTCCGACTCTTTGCGACCCCATGGACTGCAGCACACCAGGCCTTCCTATGCGTCACCAACTCCCGGAGCTTGCTCAAACTCATGTCCATTGAGTCAGTGGTGCCATCCAACCATCTCATCCTCTGTCGTCCCCTTCTCCTCCTGCCTTCTATCTTCCCAGCATCAGGGTCTTTTCCAATGAGTCAGTTCTTCACATCAGGTGGCCAAAGTATTGGAGTTTCAACTTCAGCATCAGTCCTTCCAATGAATATTCAGGACTGATTTCCTTTAGGATGGACTGGTTTGATCTCCTTGCAGTCCAAGGGACTCTCAAGAGTCTTCTCCAACACCACACTTCAAAAGCATCAATTCTTTGGTGCTCAGCTTTCTTTATAGTCCAACTCTCACATCCATACACGACCTCTGGAGAAAACCATAGCTTTGACTATATGGACCTTTGTTGGCAAAGTAATGTCTCTGCTTTTAAATATGCTATCTAGGTTGGTTATGACTTTTCATCCAAGGAGCAAGCGTCTTTTAATTTCATGGCTGCAGTCACCATCCGCAGTGATTTTGGAGCCCCCCAAAATAAAATCTCTCACTGTTTCCATTGTTTCCCTCATCTATTTGCCATGAAGTGATGAGTCTGGACAGACATAGAGAACAGACTTATAGTCAGTGGAGAAAGGAGAGGGTGGGATGAATGGAGAGAGTAGCATGGAAACATAAACATTAGCATATGTAAAATAGTGGGAATTTGCTCTGTGACACAGGAGCTGAAACAGGTGTTCTGTGACAACTTAGAGGGGTGGGATAGGGTGGGGTGTGGGAGAAGTTCAAGAGGGAGGGGATATATGTATACTTACAGCTGACTCATGTTGGTATATAACAGAAACCAATGCAATATTGTAAAGCAATTATCAATTAAAATTAAAAATACAAAAAAAGCTCAAAATACAATTAATTTTTTTTTAATTTTAAAAAATCAAGATCAATGAAGCACCTCATTCAGTTTTAGAGGAGACTCACAACAAAGTTTGTTCAAGTGAACATCAGTCCAGTGAGAATCTCAAATTCACTGGTCTCTGAGGCCAGTTCAAACAACAGCTATATAGAACCTATGCCTGTATATTCTGTCTACCCTATGATTCTCATTCTTATGAAAAACACTTATAGATAGCACAATACAAAACAATAACACAAAAGACGAGGACAAATGGACACAATGACTATCTCTGGAAAAGCGAAGATGTTAGGTACATAGTCGTGTTTAAATCTTTGTCCCCCAGGCTCCTTTTTCTGATGGATTTTCCAGGCAAGAATACTGGAGTGGGTCACCATTCCCTTCTCCAGAGAATCTTCCTGAGCAAGGGGTCAAACCTGGGTCTCCTACATTGCAGGCAGATTCTTTACCATCTGAGTCACCAGGAAAAGCTGTTATCTCTGGGAAGGACTAATTTATTTTTTTCTTTTTTTTTCTTTTTTCATTTGTTTTTATTAGTTGGAGGCTAATTACCTCACAACATTGCAGTGGGTTTTGTCATACATTGACATGAATCAGCCATGGAGTTACATGTATTCCCCATCCCGATCCCCCCCTCCCACCTCCCTCTCCACCCGATCCCTCTGGGTCTTCCCAGTGTACCAGGCCCGAGCACTTGTCTCATGCATCCCACCTGGGCTGGTGATCTGTTTCACTATAGATAATATACATGCTGTTCTCTCGAAACATCCCACCCTCGCCTTCTCCCACAGAGTCCAAAAGTCTGTTCTGTACATCTATGTCTCTTTTTCTGTTTTGCATATAGGGTTATCATTACCATCTTTCTAAATTCCATATATATGTGTTAGTATGCTGTAATGTTCTTTATCTTTCTGGCTTACTTCACTCTGTATAATGGGCTCCAGTTTCATCCATCTCATTAGAACTGATTCAAATGAATCCTTTTTAACAGCTGAATAATATTCCATGGTGTATATGTACCACAGCTTCCTTATCCATTCATCTGCTGATGGGCATCTAGGTTGCTTCCATGTCCTGGCTATTATAAACAGTGCTGCGATGAACATTGGGGTGCACGTGTCTCTTTCAGATCTGGTTTCCTCAGTGTGTATGCCCAGAAGTGGTATTGCTGGGTCATATGGCAGTTCTATTTCCAGTTTTTTAAGAAATCTCCACAGTTCTCCATAGTGGCTGTTCTAGTTTGCATTCCCACCAACAGTGTAAGAGGGTTCCCTTTTCTCCACACCCTCTCCAGCATTTATTGCTTGTAGAAAACCGAGAATCACAATACCTAGAGAACTGGTTCTAGCCCAGAATTTTTCTTGTGTATCTAAACTATGAGTATCTCCATTTTTAAAAAGGGAAAGTTCTTATCACCCTCATTTAATTAAACATGTGGCAGAGACCCAAGAGTCAGACTGATAAGAAAGTTGAATTTCTCTGGCATCATTGCAGATTTCAAAATCACTGCACCCTCCAGAGTGAGTGGGGAGTCCTGAATACCCCATCCTCATTATCAAAACTCTTGGGAGGAAAACTTTTCCTCAACCAACTTATGTCCAAGTGGCTGGGGACCTGTGTACTAATTAACAACGTACAGATCAACAAGATGTATTAGAGTTCTCTGGAGAAGCAGAACCAATAGGATTGGTTGACTGATTAATAGATTGATTGTCAGGAATTTTCTCACATGATATGGAGGCTGACAAGATCTGCAGTAAGCAAGCTGGAGACCCAGGGCATCCAGCAATGTAGTTCCAGTCCAACTCTGAATGCCTGAGAATCAGGAGAGTCAGGGGTATGTTTCCGGTCTGAAGGACATTCAAAACCCACTGTCCCAACTTGAAATCAACCAAGCAGGGACAGTTCCCACTTCTCCAGGGAGAAGTCAACCTTTTGTTCCACCCAGGACTGTGATCCTCAGATTAGATGAGGATAACTGACATTAGGGAAAGCAGTCTGCTTTACTAAGGAGTCATCAATTTAAATATCAGACTAATCCAGAAACACCCAGAAGAATGTTTGACAAAACGTCTGGGCCCTCTGCAGTCCAGTCGAGTTGACACATAAAATTAACCATCACATAGGAGAACAATCCACTTGCATATGAGAAGGAAGGGCTCCCCAAACTGCCACAGACCATGGTTTCAAGACCTACTTAACAAAAGGAGGAGCAGCTGGAGCTTCAGTGGGAAAGTATAGAAGCTTCTCTCAGGTTTGTTTACACAATCATCCATCCAGGTGCTAGGGATGGTTCTCTTCTGGGGTGGTTGCTGGTTGTTCAGTCACTAATTGTGTCTGACTCTGCAACCCCATGAACTGCAGCATGCCAGGTTTCCCTGTCCTTCACCATCTCCTGGAGTTGGTTCAAACTCATGTCCTTTGAGTCAGTGATGCCAACCAACCATCTCATCCTCCGTCACCTTTTCTCCCACCCTCAGTCTTTCCCAGCATCAAGGTCTTTTCCAATGGGACGGAAAGCTCCCCTAAAGGAGAGTTTAAGGCCGCTGAACTCTCACATCCCAGGACTAAGAATCAGTCTCCTCCTGAACAGGAAACTCCCTCCAAGGGGTTATTACAGCTCTTAAACCAGTAAAGGAAGTTTAAGTAAGGTTTCTTTCCAAGGCTGCTGTTCATTCAGATGTTTTTAAAGTAATCCTTATATCATTCTCATGGGTGATTGGTCCCTTTAATAGAAAATTCACTTGTCTGTTTATATTCAGGTAAGGAACCTGATGCTAAAATTTGAAGAAAAAAAAAATTAGTCTTTCTTAAATGGTAAAATTCAGTAACACTTCAATTCTGTTTATTATGAGCTAAAGTATATTGAGTTCAACTAACATATGCTTCTCTATGAGTGGCCAGGCATTTTTTTAAATTGAGTGTCTCTGCAACACCTGGTCATTTTTCTTTAATCAGAGATTCTTAAGTGAGTGATTATATTGCTTTAAAATTCACATAAAATTGCCTAAACTTAAAAGAGCATCCCTCAGTAATAGCAAAGCTCAGACCCCAAAGCCAGATTTTGGATGGCAGATCAGATCAGCCATCAACCCAACTTGCCCTAACTCAGAATACGAGCACAAAAATAGAATCTGATTAAAATAAACATCATACTTAGAAAACAAGAAGATAAGAAACTCCAAATGTCAGCCTGTGGGTTGTATGTGAAAATCGGAGAGAGGCAGTTACAAGTCATTACTTTGATGAAAATCTCAGATCTATCTTTATCGCAAATTGGTACCACCCCCACATTCTGCCCACAGATTATCCAGCCACCCATGAGGCAGCTTCTTTCCTCCCTGTCCCCCATCAAAGAAGGACTGAGATAATCATTCTGACCCACTATACCCCAGAAGTAATTGGGAACTTCATGAAAGAATTGTGCAGTTTACCATAATGTACTTTTCTGAAGAACACTGGAGATGAGTTCACTGAACTGCTTCAAATAATTAAATCTTCAGGCAATAGCAGAAGAAAATATTAATCAGATGTCCTTTGTTTACTGCAGAAGATGTCCTTACTTGATTTGGGGAGTAGGAATGAATAAATGGGTGGACGAATTGGTGAAGAAATAAGGGACTGAAGCTTTAAGAGGCTGAAAACCCAAATATTACTTATTCAGGCAGCTGCCTGCCACGCATTTGTCATGAGAAACACACCCTATAAATGAGGAAGCTGAAGTTTAATTGCCCAAAACTACACATCTTTCAGCAGAGAAAACCTGGGTTAAAAGTGTCATGAGACCTGTTCCAGTGCTCTAAATACACTACCACACTGTTGGTACTTAAGATTTGCTTGCAGGATCTGTAATAACTGGATGGTGCTTTTAAATGGAAATTTATTAACAGCTATCATAATTATTTCACTTCCCTGGTGTCTAAGCTGGTAAGGATCCGCCTGCAATGCAGGAGACCTCGGTTATATCCCTGGCTGGAGAAGGGAATGGCTACCCATTCCAGTATTCTGACGTGGATAACCCCATATACCATGGGGTCACAAAGGGTCAGACGTGACTGAGAGACTTTCACTCACTCAGGGTTGATTTCATCGTCACTTGTGCTAGACATAAACCTGCACCTTATGGTCACTATGACTAAAAATGAGGTTCTGGGTAAAGACTGTGCCTAAACTTAGTACAAATTTCAAATTTATTAAGGTTACTTTGGGTAAATTCAGTTCAGTTCAGTTCAGTCACTCAGTCATGTCCAACTCCTTGCAACTCCAGGGACTGCAGCACACCAGGCCTCCCTGTCCATCACCAACTCCTGGAGTTTACTAAAACCCATATCCATTGAGTCACTGATGCCATCCAACCATCTCATCCTCTGTCGTCCCCTTCTCCTCCCGCCTTCAATATTTCCTAGCATCACAATCTTTTCAAATGAGTCACTTCTTCACATCAAGTGGCCAAAGTATTGGAGTTTCAACTTCAGCATCACTTCTTCCATTGAATATTCAGGACTGATTTTCTTTAAGATGGACTGGTTTGATTTCCTTGCAGTCTAAGGGACTCCCAAGAGTCCTCTTCAACACCACAGTTAAAAAGCATCAATTCTTTGGTGCTCAGCTTTCCTATAGTCCAACTTTCACATTTGTACATGACTACTGGAAAACCATAGCCTTGACTAGATGGACCTTTGTGGACAAAGTAATGTCTCTGCTTTTTAATATGTTGTCTAGTATGGTCATAACTTTTCTTCCAAGGAGCAAGTGTATTTTAATTTCATGGCTGCAATCACCATCTGCAGTGATTTTGGAGCCCAAGAAAATAAAGTTTCTCACTATTTCCATTGTTTCCTCATCTATTTGCCATGAAGTGATGGGACCAAATGCCATGATCTTAGATTTCTGAAATGTTGAGTTTTAACCCAAATTTCTCTCCTCTTCCACTTTCATCCAGAGGCTCTTTAGTTCTTCTTGACTTTCTGCTATAAAGGTGGTGTCATCTGCATATCTGAAGTTATTTATATTTCTCCCAGAAATCTTGATTCCAGCTTGTGTTTCATCCAGCCCAGTGTTTCTCATGATGTGCTCTGCAAAAAATATTAAATAAGCAGGGTGACAATGTATAGCCTTGACGTACTGCTCTCCCTATTTGCAACCAGTCTTTCGTTCCATGTTCAGTTCTAACTGTTGCTTCCTGACCTGCATACAGATTCTGAATAGGCAGGTCAGGTGGTCTGGTATTCCCATCTCTTGAAGAATTTTCCACAATTTGTTGTGATCGACACAGTCAAAGGCTTTGGCATATTCAATAAAGCAGAAGTAGATGTTTTTCTGGAACTCTCTTGCTTTTTTGATGATCCAGTGGATGTTGGCAATTTGATCTCTGGTTCCTCTGCCTTTTCTAAAACCAGCTTGAACATCCAGAAGTTCACAGTTGCCATAATTTTGAAGCCTGGCTTGGAGAATTTTGAACATTACTTTGAGAGGGTAACAGGCAGGAAGGCCAGGGGTCTCCAAATGGAGGAAAGAGGCTGTAAGTGCCAGACATTTTTATCTCTTAAATGGCAAGAAGAAACAAACCAGCGATCTGTTTTTCATTCTCTATACAAATTTAAAAGGAGGTTTCTCTTAACATTCTGTGTTGCCATGACACCTGGTCTCACCTAAAGCTAACCACTCTCAAACTTTGAGTTAACCAATACATGCCTTTTTCGTATGGAAATGTGGTCTTAAGCTATGTTAATGAACCCCAGACTCAATCTTCAAGTTGGTTCTGCTAAACGGCCTAACTTACTTCCTCAGGTATTGTTCTCCTAATCTATGTAAACGGAACTATTTGTTGGTATTCTGCCCTTCTAAAAGATTCAAGTCAATCGTTTTATGGCCTGGGATGAATTATCTGATGCCATTCTAAATTTTATGACATTCCTTTCATTTCATTAACAGACTGTGAGTGACTATATAACATACAGCTAAAGACTAGGAGGGGGTTACTCTTTTGCCCCCTTCTGATGCCTATGTCAGAAGCTTTCCCTATCTCCTTTATACTTTAATAAAACTTTATTACACAAAAGCTCTGAGCGATCCAGCCTCGTCTCTGGCCCCGGATTGAATTCGTCTCCTCCGGAGGCCAAGAATCCCGCGTCTTATCGTTCAGCAACAACCTTTCAACTTTATGATGGTGTTAGATGAATGCAATTGTGCAATAGTTTGAGCATTCTTTGGCATTACCTTTCTTTGGGATTGGAATGAAAACTGACCTTTTCCAGTCCTGTGACCACTGCTGAGTTTTCCAAATTTGCTGGCATATTGAGTGCAGCATTTTCACAGTATCATCTTTTAGGATTTGAAATAGCTCAACTGGAATTCCATCACCTCCACTCACTTTGTTCATAGTGATGCTTCCTAAGGCCCACTGGACTTCACATTCCAGGATGTCTGACTCTAGGTGAGTGCTCACAACATCATAATTATCTGGGTCATGCAGATTTTTTTGTATAGTTTTCTGTGTATTCTTGCCACCTCTTCTTAATATCTTCTGCTTCTGTTAGGTCCATACCATTTCTGTCCTTTATTGAGCCCATCTTTGCATGAAATGTTCCCTTGGTATCTCTAATTTTCTTGAAGAGATCTCTAGTCTTTCCCATTCTATTGTTTTCCTCTATTTCTTTGCATTGATCACTGAGGAAGGCTTTCTTATCTCTCCTTGCTATTCTTTGGAACTCTACATTCATATGGGTATATCTTTCCTTTTCTCCTTTGCCTTTTTCTTTCTTTTTTTCACAGCTATTTGTAAGGACTTCAGTCAACCATTTGGCCTTTTTGCATTTCTTTTTCTTGGGGATGGTCTTGATCCCTGCCTCCTGTATAAGGTCATGAACCTCTGTCCATAGTTCTTCAGGCACTCTGTCTATGAGATCTAATCCCTTGAATCCATTTGTCACTTCCACTTATAATTGTAAAGGATTTGATTTAGGTCATACGTGAATGGTCAAGTGGTTTTCCCTACTTTGTTCAATTTAAGTCTGAATCTGGCCGTAAGGAGTTCATGATCTGAGCCACAGTCAGCTCCCAGTCTTGTTTTGCTGACTGTATAGAGCTCTCCATCTTTGCCTGCAAAGAATATAATCAGTCTGATTTTGGTGTTGGCCATCTGGTGATGTCCATGTGTAAAGTCTTCTCTTGTGTTGTTGGAAGAGGGTGTTTGCTGTGACCAGTGCATTCTCTTGGCAAAATTCTATTAGCCTTTGCCCTGCTTCATTCTGCACTCCAAGGCCAAAATTGCCTGTTACTTCAGGTGTTTCTTGACTTCATACTTTTGCATTCCAGTCCCCTATAATGAAAAGGACATCTTTTTTGGTTGTTAGTTCTAGAAGTTCTTGTAGGTCTTCATGGAATCGTTCAACTTCAGCTTCTTCAGCTTTACTGGTCGGGGCATAGACTTGGATTACCGTGATATTGAACGGTTTGCCCTGGAAATGAACAGAGATCATTCTGTTGTTTTTAAGGTTGCATCCAAGTACTGCATTTCAGACTCTTCTGTTGACTATGATGGCTACTCCATTTCTTCTAAGGGATTCTTGCCCACAGTAGTAGATATAATGGTCATCTGAGTTAAATTCATCCAGTCCATTTTAGTTGGCTGATTCCTAAAATGTTGATGTTCACTCTTGCCATCTCCTGTTGGACCACTTCCAATTTGCCTTGATTCATGGACCTAACATTCCAGGTTCCTATGCAATATTGCTGTTTACAGCATTGGACTTTGCTTCCATCACCAGTCACATCCACAACTGGGTGTTGTTTTTGCTTTGGCTCTATCTCCTCATTCTTTCTGGAGTTATTTCTCCACTGATCTCCATTAGCATATTGCGCACCTAGACAGCGTCTTTCAGTGTCCTATATTTTTGCCTTTTCATGCTTTCATGGGTTTCTCAAGGTCAGAATACTGGTTTGCCTTTCCCTTCTCCAGTGGACCACGTTTTGTCAGAACTCTCCACCATGACCTGCCCATTTTGGGTCGCCCTGCATGGCGTGGCTCATAGTTTCATTGAGTTGGACAAGGCTGCGGTCCATGTGCTCAGATAGGCATGACCCCATCTTGTCCTAATTACTTCCCAAAGGCCCCACATCCTAATACCATGACACTGGGGATGGGGTTTCAACATATGAACTCTAAGGGAACACAAGCCTTCATCCATAACAATAGAAGATAGCTAGACAGTTCCTTTTCCAACAGTCTTAGCCTCCTAGGTATTTAATTTCTTTTAAGATTGCCCATCACTAATGTAATAAGCCAAGTATATGATTTTGTTGTTGTTCTTGTTCAGTCGCCAAGTCGTGTCCTACTCTTTGTGACCCCATGGACTGCAGCATGCCGGGGAAAAGAGGGTGAGTGTTTTACTTTAATTATTGATCATTTCTTGATCTATGTAAGTTAAGTTCTTTGTCCATTTTTTTCCTTGGGGACTCACAATTTTCTCAATCATTTTTACGTCCTTATATGAAAGGAATACAAACCATTGCAAACATAGCTGCTGCAAATGGACTTTCCTTATTGTCACATTTTGCTTGGGGATCTTTGAAATTAAAATCTTGCAATTTGCACTCAAGACTGTCATTTTCTCCTTTGTGATGCCTTCTTTTGGGTGGCATTCTTCAGAAGGCCTTTTCATCATTAAATTATGTGAATTTTTCCAGCTTTCCCTCTGGCATGTTATTTCATATTAAGCATTCAAATATATAATTGATCTAGAACTAATATTATTGCATGGTGTAAGTTAAGGATCTAACCTTATTTATTCTTCAAATGGTTAATTAAAATGATTTCTCTGTTATATAATAAATTCTTACTTGTTTGTGTTTCCATGCTTTTTATTACACTCCACTGAAGTATCTAGCTTTACAAAAATACGGCATTGTTGTAATATACAACAAAGAATATAAGAATACATGATGCTATTTCTTGCATCTCCATAAAACATTTAAATCAGCGCAATTTTACTTCAGTTAAATTTGTTTTTCTGCTTATTTTATTTTATTGAGGTAAATAGTTTAAATTCAAGAACTATTTACCAATAATTAAATAAAGAACCTGGCAAAACAATCACCTTGAAGGGCTAATTTTGCTTAGGATAACTTTTACTTCTTTTCTGTGTTAAAATATCTAGAATTTTTGAAGTCCTGGCAACTTATTTCAAAAATATATATGAGAATCCTGCCCTCTTGTGTCAGTGTGATTTACATTTTATCAGTCATTCCAGTTTTAAGTAGTCTCTAATCAGGGTGTAAAGGATAAAATAAAATCAATATTTTTGAACATTTATATGAATGTGTCATTAGAAATAAATCATAAGGGAATGTGAACACTCTAATATTGCTCTCTTTTTTCTTTTGACTCTTGTCTTATTTGTTCAACGGTAGCTCTTGTAACATGAAAATTCTTTTCCTTCAAATTATTTTCTAGTTATAAAAATGTGTCTACTCTTTTCCCAGTGATATTTGTCCATAACACTTTAAAAGGACTAAACATCCCCTAGTGCCTGAATATATCTATGTTATATCTATTTTAGACAAGTGTTTCCTTATGGAGAGAATTTCAGTGATATGGTCCTTTAGCATCCGGAAAACAGGAAGAGTCTAATCTGGAATTCATGTAACCTGACCTCCAGTTTAAGGGCAGGAAGCACTATTGTTATTGGAAATAATCAGGATGGTAGAGCTATTACAGGTGGGCATGCTAACATTAACTGTCTTAAATGAACATGTACATGAATGTTATGGAATTCAGAAGTGGAGGAGACACTGACAGAGTTATCTGTTTTTTCTGGGCGGTGAGTTTCACGGACACCAGAAACATCAACAGCAGCTTCAGCTGAGAAACCTACAGAGGACGTTTTCTCCAGCTGAAACAAATGTGAAAGCAGAAAGATTTTGTGGGTCTAAGCAAGTCTACAACCGAAAGGTGAAAACAACAGGACTAAGAATACCTTCCCACATGTGGAGCCCACATTACCTGACCAAGCTCCCCTCTAACACAGCAGGGAGGAGTCAGGGAGTGAAAATGAAGAGGATTTTCCAGACTTCAAAGGAAAGCTTCCAACTTTGTGAATATCCACACTTTTCTAAGACGTTAACGATGTTTTGAATGCCACTTCAAAAGGAAAAAAAAAGTATGTCGGTGGATTTTTCCCAGAAATATGGCAAATACTTGCATCAAAATAATCCTCCTACAGGAATGAGTTGAACTTTACAATTTATGTATCTATACCATGAGCATTGACTGTCTGGTATTAAATGGATAGCAGTAGTATTCAGTCAGAGCTGAAACCAGAATATCCTATCCATCATCGCATCCACCCATCACTGTACTCATTTACAACTAAGTCTCTTGCAACAGACTTTGGCAATGCTAATTACTGAGTTCCAGAATCATAGCCCTGATGGCTAGGAATTGGCTTTTTTTCTAAATTTGCTGAGGGTTGGGGTATTTATAAGTTTCCTATTAACTCTTGTACTCTTTAAAAGTTGGGGTACCTCAGAGACTTGAGAGAATGGACTCACCTCGAAGGAATTATATCTATTTTCAGTGAATTTGCAGAGTATCAACTTAGCTGAACTGGAACTACAAATTCCCAGGATTCTTATCTCTGTAATTTCAGGTCAGAATAGGCATAGTGAAAATCATATTTGGAAGGAAACATGGAAGCAGCAACATCTAGGCTTTGCGGGTGCATGAAGGATGTCAGAAGCTGTTGCAGCTCACTGCCACGTGGTTACTGATCTGCAGGCTCCTGTACAGGGCAACGTTCAAGCCCACAGCCCTTCCTTATCCCTGGGATCTCCTTGTTCAGTTTTTCTGAGTCCTGGGGCAGGCATGTGCATAGTTCCATGTGAAGGTGTCAGCTGCTTCTGCAGTCACCCACATCATCCTCATTGGAGATTCTGAGAAACAGACGTGGGTTCCAGTTTGTCCCTGATCACCCACTTTCACATCCACTTTTCTTCTCTCTGCTTCTGACCCTAATGACCTATAGCAACTTCAGGCTGGCTACTGGATGCAGAGATAACATTCTTCCAAGGGTTGTTTACCAGATTCCATGATGGTGCAAGGTTTAATCCTTAGAATAAAACCCCATCCCTTATCACTCATAGTACTTCTTCCTGGGTTGCATCCTACAAAATTCAGTGCCTGGAATCAAGGTGCTGTCATAGCAAAAACCTAAATCAGTTGACATTGGTTTGGGTACAGCACAGCAGGAAGAAGATAGAAGGCAGAAGCTGGAAGGGTCTGATTAACATTGATGAGACCACAGAAGACAGTGAAAATTTGAAAAACAGTAAGAAAATTGTTATTGGAAAGTTTGGCAACATAGCTCTCAGTCATAATGTAGAAAATAAATAAGGTATTTAATGAACTTGTTGAAGAAATTTATAGACAGAATGTGGAAAACTCCTACAGGCTTCTTCCTATGATTAAATGCAAAATGCAAAATGCAAAAAAAAAAAAAAAAAAAAAAAAAAAAACCAAGAAAAAAAAAGGTGGGAAATGAAAGAGAAACAAAAGAAAGAATTGTACCATTTTCACTTAGCCTTTAAGAATTTAGAGAAAATAACAAAGGATCCAGGGATTGTTGGGCTTGAAAACTGTTTTTCATACCTAATCATTTTCCAAAAACTCTCAAAGAAAGAAATAGCCTTAGCACATATAAAATCCAATGCACCTAAAAGAAACTCAAAGTAAAGATTGTAAATGGGTGGCTGCTATATATCCCCTTGTTGAGACCGCAAAAAAGGTAAGACCTTGACTCCTAAGGCTCTAAAGGATCTTATAGATGCTTCCCCACAGCATCATTACTCTTAGCCCTAGATAGAAATGGCCTATCTAGTTAAAAAAGAAAGAAAGAAAAAGATAAAAGGAAAATTGTGAATGGTTTATGCTAACAGAATGGATTTTAAAAGTACAAAATACAAAGGAGTCTTTGGACCTCTCCAACCTAATGTGGGCAGGAAGCAGACTGTTGAGGTTACCTTGTTGCAAAAAAAAAAAAAAAAAATCGATCAGTAAATATAGAGAAGGACCTAAAAAGCAGAACCAAGAGCTAGAAGGCAATGCCAAGAGTAGAGGGGAATCATTCCAAGGGAATAAAATTATCCCCAACCCCTGACTTCAATGGGCTTCCCCAGTGGCTCAGACAATAAAGAATCTGCCTGCAATGCAGAAGACCTGGGTTCGATCCCTGGATTGGGAAGATCCCCTGGAGAAGGGAATGGCAAGCCACTCCAGTATTCTTGCCTGGAGAATCCCAGAGAATCCCATGGACAGAGAAACCTGGAGGACTGCAGTCCATGGGCTCGTAAAGAGTCAGACATGACTGAGCAACTAACACTTTCACACTTTCAATAAACACTCTGCCTCTAATTCCCTCCTTATTCAAACCGGATTTCCTACTACCTTATTTTGTCTCAGCATTGTGTGGTAGTGGAAAAACTTTTTTTTTTTTTTTTTTTTAGTTGGAGGCTAATTACTTTACAATATTGTAGTGGTTTTTGCCATACATTGACATGAATCAGCCATGGATTTACATGTGTTCCCCATCCCAGAAGAATCAATATTATGAAAATGGCTATACTACCCAAAGCAATCTATAGATTCAATGCAATCCCTATCAAGCTACCAACAGTATTTTTCACAGAACTAGAACAAATAATTTCACAATTTGTATGGAAGTACAAAAAACCTCGAATAGCCAAAGCAATCTTGAGAAAGAAGAGTGGAACTGGAGGAATCAACCTGCCTGACTTCAGACTATACTACAAAGCCACAGTCATCAAGACAGTATGGTACTGGCACAAAGTCAGAAATATAGATCAATGGAAGAGAATAGAAAGCCCAGAGATAAATCCACGAACCTATGGACACCTTATCTTTGACAAAGGAGGCAAGGATATACAATGGAAAACAGACAACCTCTTTAACAAGTGGTGCTGGGAAAACTGGTCAACCACTTGTAAAAGAATGAAACTAGAACACCTTCTAACACCATACACAAAAATAAACTCAAAATGGATTAAAGATCTAAATGTAAGACCAGAAGCTATAAAACTCCTAGAGGAGAACATAGGCAAAACTCTCTCCGACATAAATCACAGCAGGATCATCTATGACCCACCTCCCAGAATATTGGAAATAAAAGCAAAAATAAACAAATGGGACCTAATTAAACTTAGAAGCTTTTGCACAACAAAGGAAACTATAAGCAAGGTGAAAAGACAGCCTTCAGAATGGGAGAAAATAATAGCAAATGAAGAACCAGACAAAGGCGTAATCTCAAAAATATACAAGCAACTCCTGCAGCTCAATTCCAGAAAAATAAATGACCCAATCAAAAAATGGGCCAAAGAAATAAATAGACATTTCTCCAAAGAAGACATACAGAAGGATAACAAACACATGAAAAGATGCTCAACATCATTCATTATAAGAGAAATGCAAAACTTGTGTCTTTAGTTCATAGCTTATCAGATAGAAATCAAGCCCCCAAAGTGAAGGCACCCCATTCAAACCTGGTACCTGGCCTGAGTGTGATGCTGCAATGAAAACACAGGCGTCATGGGAGGGGCTTAATGTATCTTCTGTGAAGTCAGAGGACAGGCAAGCTATCACACAGTAAAAATGGCATAAATTCCTTGACGATCCTGTCAGGGACTTACGGAGTATCCGTGCCCCCTCCCACCCCCAACCCTGCTGTTTGAATCTGAGAGGGCCCTTTGACTGCTTTGAAAATACGATGTGACAAAAATGATGAGGTGCCAGATTCTGGGGTCAAGTCTTAAGAGACTAATATTTCCATTTCCTGTATCTTAAATACTTATCTTTGGAGTCTTGAGTCTCCGTGTAAGAAGTTCACCTGGAGTAAACATGGAGAAGTCCTGAGACTACGTGGAGAGGGAGAACATGGTTGAACCTAACTTCCCAGCAGTCTCTGCTGAGGCAAATGAATCCCTTCTGGATTTCTCAGTCAGCCCATCAGCTGAATGTCCCCAAGTGACCCCAATCAATACCACATGGAACAGAAGAATTTACAGCTGAACCCTGTTTGGATATCTGACCCATAGAATCATAAAATACAACAAAACATTTATTTTTAGCCACTTAATTTGGGGGCAATTTATTACACTACCATGGATAACAGGAAAGACATTTCAGTGTGAGACATCTCATATACAACTGCTGGGACACAGAAAAATAAAATTCATATCATTTTAAAATGGAAACAAAGAAGCGCTGCTTTTTCTCTTCTTAGCTGTGAGTTGGCCTCAGGGTGTATTAATTCTGTTTCTCATATCATAGGTTATATCAGCACAATCCTTAGTAAAATTTTTGAATGTTGGACTTCAATACCTGGAGACTGTTTGAGTCTATTATGCAACTACATATTTCCTCCACAAGCTTTATTAATAAAAATTGCTATGTTTTGACCTCCATCTGCCAGTCCTTTATCTTCACATGTCTTTGGAATTCAGGCAGAGATGTGGGGGGATATCTTCTCATTCCTCTCTGAGGAATTTCTGCCAAACCTAACTTTCAGAATTTTAATGCAATCAGATTGGTTTTATTTGCTTTTAAATACCAGTGAGATGAAAAAGAAAGAACTTCATTTTTTGTGATGTTCCATTAACCAATGCAAATAACTTTCCATATGCTCACTGAACAATTTAAATGCATTTCTGCAAGTCAATCTGCCTTTTAATCTTTTTGCAATATATCTCTTAACTGGAAAGTTTAGGTCTCCTGGAAAGTTTATATCCACTCTCCCTCCTTATGGTTAGAGATGAGTAAAATTATAGAGATTTAATCCTGAGAGTTAATCTATAAAATTTTTTACTGCTCATTTAATTTTAACCATAAAAAATCCCATTTAATCATGCAGGATCCATAAACAGATATGTTTAAAATCTGGTCTTAAAAAGTCTTGGGAAATAACTTGCATTAAAACTATCCTAAGAATTTTGCATATTCTGCTTATTTTTGGCTTTTAGTTTCCTTTCTGAGCTGGCCAACTGTGTAGCTATCTCTTGGACTTCCTTTGTCACACCTGAACTCCGGCTACCACAAAGCCACATAACCTAGAAAACTTCAAACCCACTTTAACTTCAGGTCAAGTAGATTACAAGAGCACTATTTATCTAACTAAATATCTTTCATTTCTTTACATTTCATTCAAGGAGATAAAATAGTCTCTTCTTATTTTCTTTCCATGATGCTGGGAGGGATTGGGGGCAGGAGGAGAAGGGGATGACAGAGGATGAGATGGCTGGATGGCATCACCAACTCGATGGACATGAGTTTGAGTAAACTCCGGGAGCTGGTGATGGACAGGGAGGCCTGGCATGCTGCGATTCATGGGGTCGCAAAGAGTCGGAGATGACTGAGCGACTGAACTGACTGATTTTCTTTCCAAATCCACCGTTTCATCACAGTGATTCTCATGCAGATCCAACCTTGTCATTCTCAGGCTTCCTAACTCTTAAACATCAAAGTGTTAATTTAGCCTTCCTCTGTGATATTTTCTAAAACATTGTAGTTCATTCACTAAGTTGTATCCAACTCTCTGCGACCTCATGGACTGCAGCACACCAGGCTTCCTTGTCCTTCACTACCTCCCAGAGTTTGCTCAGATTCATATCCATTGAGTTGGTGATACCATCCAACCATCTCAACATTAATTGAGAGTGGCTATCTCTGCTCAGAAGAGTTATGGTGAATATTTAGAGATGCAAGGGACTTTTATTTTTTTCTTTACGCCTATATTGTTTGAGTTTTAAAATAAGAACCAACATTTAAGATCAGTTATGATATTGAAATCTGAGTTTTAAAACTAGTAAATAATATTAACTGTTGGTGTTGTTCAGTCACCAAGTCATGTCTGACTCTTTGTGTCCCCAAGGACTGTAGCCCACTAGGCTCCCTTGTCCATGGGGTTTTTCAAGCAAGAATACTGGAGTGGATTGCCATTCTTTTCTTCAGAGGATCTTCTTGGACCAGGAATTGAACCCAGGTCTCCTACATTGGCAGGCAAATTCTTTCCCACTGAGCCACCAGGGAAGCCCAAATAATATTAACTAGTGATTCACAAAAGATGAAAAGCAAATTGCCAATGAATACATGAAAAAAAATGTTCCAAAGATAAATGCTGAGACTACTATGAATAATATGTCATATCATCATGAGACTCTCTGGACTGGATGAAGCACAGGCTGGAATCAAGATTGCCAGAAGAAATATCAATAACCTCAGATATGCAGATGACACCACCCTATGGCAGAGAGCAAAGAAAAATGAGTCTCTTGTTGAAAGTGAAAGAGGAGAGTGAAAAAGTTGTTTTAAAGCTCAACATTCAGAAAACTAAGATCATGGCATCTGGTTCCATCACTTCATTTCAAATAGATGGGGAAACAGTGGAAAAGGTGAGAGACTTTATTTTGGGGGGCTCCAAAATCACTGCAGATGGTGACTGCAGCCATGAAATTAAAAGGCGCTTGCTTCTTGGAAGAAAAGTTATGACCAACTTGGAAGGCATATTAAAAATCAGAGACATTACTAGCCAGAAAAGGTCCATCTGGTCAAAGCTATGGTTTTTCCAGTAGTCATATATGGATATGAGAGTGGGACTATAAAAAAAAAAAAACTGACCACAGAAGAATTGATGCTTTTGCAGAAGACTCTTGAGAGTCCCTTGGACTGTAAGGAGATCCAAGTCCATCCTAAAGGCAATCAGTCCTGAAATTCATTGGAAGGACTGACTTTGAAGCTGAAACCCCAATACTTTGTCCACCTGATGTGAAGAGCTGACTCATCTGAAAGACCCTGATGCTGGGAAAGATTGAAGGTGGGATGAGAAGGAGACACAGGATGAGATGGTTGGATGACATCACTGACTCAATGGACATGGGTTTGAGTAAACTCTGGGAGTTGGTGATGGACAGGGATGCCTGGCATGCTGCAATCCATGGGGTTGCAAAGAGTTGGACATGACTGAGAAAATGAACTGAACTGAACTGAACTATGAATATTCTTTTATTCTTTGTAAGCAACTTCGTCATTCTGCCTTGATACTTCTAGGATTTTTCTCTTTACCATTCTGTTTTTTTTTTTTTAATTTGAATGCATATTCAAGGTGTTAATTTCTTTTCATTCACAGGATATTTAAAGGTGTGAACTTATTATCATAGACTTTACCTGGAATGCTGTACTCTCCTTCCAGTTTGACTTTTTTCCTTTAAGGAATACATAAAGTCTTTATTTTTCTCACCCATTTCCTTTTTATCATGTCTATTCACCTTCATGCCAACCTGCTCTTTCTTTGTGGTCTTCTGCAATTTGTAATTAATATGGAAACACCTTGTGTCCTAAGGAGAATGAACATACTCATCATTATATTTTTTTAAATAACTTTTGAAGTCTTCTCTTTCCCTGAAATTTCACAGACTTCTTTACTGTTGCCTTTATATGTATTTTAATCTATCATACATTTTAATTTCCCTCTTTAAAAATGTGTGTGTGTCTGTGCTCAGTCTTATCTGACTCTTTGCGACCCCATGGACTGTAGCCTGCCAAGTTCCTCTGTCCATGAGATTTCCCAAGTAAGAATACTGGAGTGGGTTGCCATTTCCTACTCCAGGGGATCAAACTCAGGTCTCCCACATTGCAGGCAGATTCTTTACCATTTGAACCACCAGGGAAGCTCATTTCTAAATAAGGAGAACTCTCCCCAGACACAGTGATTACTACAAGGACCAAGGAATAAGTTTGTGTTGATTGTGAGCCAACTTGGATGCAAGTCCTAATCTTTCATTTTGGGGATTTAATCCAGAACAATATTTCAGGAGCATTTGCTGAATTCATATGCTCTTTCACTACTTAAAATGTTTTTATCTATTTGGGTCCTATAAGAATGAGATGAGCCCTTTCTATATTCACCACCTGGGTTTTTAATGTTTGGAATGAATGATGTACGTGGATTTGTAGAACACTGTCTGTGTACCATGACTGGAGGTCTTCCTGACCCCATCTTTCTTTCTAATGATTTATTTGTGCATATTACATCTTGCTTAAGGTAGTAAGCTGCCGCCACCTGTCTCAATTATATGTGGGCCCTGCTGCCATCCCACTAGTATTACCAAAGTGTTGGCTTCTAATTAGATGTAGAAAATTTGAGTCGGGTTATAGATGTTGACATCACAAAGTAGCATCTAAGAAGTAGAAGCATGGTTGTCAATTTTTCTATTTGATAAAACTGTTCAAGTTCTGAAACTGGAAGAAAATAGCAGAGGATGGAGACAGAATAGCTTACTTCTCATCACTGAACATATTGACTTCTCCCCTCTATCATCCTGGCGTTTTGTAGAAAATGTTTCCAGATTCGCTTAAGTTTACCACCGTGGCTATTGAGAGTTTTTATTGTCTTCTGTTTCTAGAATCGTTTATGTGAGTCAAGTCAGAAGCTGAGTGAAGCAAATTCATTATAGCCATTTTTCTCAAAAGACAAGAGATCATTAACTAGATGTTTTCTTTTTTTTTAATTCATGAGATGTAAAAAGGAAACCAAAGCAATCAGGTTGGAAAAATACTGTATAAAAGATTGATTTTGTTTCCAAATTATTCAGAAATAAAATTTCTGGATAGTTTCTGTGGTTTATCTTCTACTAAGAAAAGCTTTTAAATACATGCTAGGGGCATAATTAACTTAAATAGGAAGAGTAACCATCATTAAAAAATCACATTAGTCCTGATTGCTTCTCTTAAAGGCAGTCAAACCATGAAACCAAGTTTATCTGTTCTTCCATCATAATTTCTGAGGGAGATAATTAGTACCTTTGAATCAAGTGGACTGTGCATTGATTCTTCTTAGCACTCATCTGAAGATATCATTGTTTACTAACCTTAATATTTAAGCCAAAGTGCAATGAAAAATAGTTTTATTGCTGGAAAATATGTACTTAAATGACATACTGTTATTTTAGAACATTTTCCTCAATTACCATATTCTAGTTGTCCTAAGTTCTCTAGAGAGAAGATCATTTTTTCCAGAAATTGGATATCTGAAATGCATACCAAGTCTAAATCAAATATAGAAACATGCACCAACAAAACTTTGTACAATTTCTATTCTCAGTTTATTCATACATGAAGTGGGAAGTAATGATCTTTTCCACTTGTTAAGGATAAAGCAACCAAGAATGTCCTAGATACCTGATAAATGTTTAATATACATTATTTTTCCTCTGGACCACAAAAATTCTAAAATGCCAAACATTCAATTTAAGAATTCAGCTTGTAATCATGAGAAGGTGCATGGAAATGAACTAATGTTTTTCCAGTCCTTAAAAGCAAAAGCAAACTTCTGTTAAACAACAATGAGAAGACACTCAACAGCAGCACAGTTCAGTATCTTTCTTATTTTTAAGTTTGTTTTTTTTTAATGGACCATTTTGAAAGTCTTTATTGAATTTGCTACAATATTGCTTCTATTTTATGTTTTAGGTTTCAGACATGAGTCACATGCGATCTTATCTCCCCAACCAAAGATCGAATGCACATCCCCTGCATTGGAGGGGGAAGTCTTAACAACAAGGCCACTAGGGAAGTTCCTAGTAGTTTTCAACATTAGTACAAGGATATTCTATAACTGGGACTTTTAGAATTTTGAGTGGGTCGTGACTTCTCCTGGAGGAGGGCATGGCAAACCACTCCAGTATTCTTGCCTGGAGAATCCCATAGCTAGAGGAGCCTGGAGGGCTACAGTCCATGAGGTTGCAAAGAGTTGGACAGGACTGTAGTGACTGAGCACTCATGCATACTATAACTGGGCTTCCCTGGTGGCTCAGAAGGTGAAGAATCTGCCTGCAACGCAGGAGACCTGGGTTCGATCCCTGGGTCGAGAAGATCCCCTGGAGAAAGAAGTGGCAACCCACCCCAGTATGCTTGCCTGAGAAATCCCATGGACAGTGAAGCCTGGCAGGCTACAGTCTGTGGGGTCACAAAGAGTTAGACATGACTGAGTGACTAACATTTAACTATAACTATGGTCAGTTTTCCATATTTCTCTGTCTATGCTTATCCATTGAGACAGGTAATTGATACAGTTCCCAAATTCAAGTTATCTGTGTGAGGATAAATTTTAATAGTTTTCACCATAAAAGACATGATCAGGAGAAATGTATCTCATTTCCTTAAATTGTTTACCCATTATCTAACTAGCATATTCAGATTATTGCAATGTGACACAGCAAGAATAGTAAAGTAAAATTCTTTTTAGCATAATCTAAAGCAACCATCTGGATATCCCAGAGTGCCACGATGATACAGGAACATGACTAGATCATTCAAGTGTTTAAGAGGCCACCCAACTTTATTCTCTAATTTTCTCTATGAAGGAAAACATTAATGTTTTGATTCAGCAACCTTTTTACTACCATGGATATAATAACATCATCTAAAATCACTCACAAATATCATTTTTTGGAATGAGATATAGAAGAGAGAAAATCACAATTTACATGTGTCTAAGAGTTGTAATATAATCATACAGCTTCCTAAAAAGATAGATAACAGCCATAAATATAGAATCATTGTACAGAATCACAGATCTTCACAGCAGATGTCAAAGGAAGGTTAAGGAAATCATATCAGTTCTAAGAATAAGCACGAACTAAGAACTACTTTCAGAGAATAGGATTCCTCATCTTGCGTTCTCACCATTGCCACATCCTTGGGGTTCTGTAAATAATCCTAAAGACAGAGTTTAAGTATTAATCCCACTAATCCTGTGTGGAGGACTTTTTTTTTTAAGTCTGAATTATCACATCCTATAAAGCACAGTAAAGCAAGTAGTCAACTAAACTTTAGGCAAAATCAAAGTTCACTCCGAGAGCCTCAACCCAAGAAGTTTTAGACATTAAGCTTCTAGCAAGAGACCCAGAGTCCAGGGTACTCAGGATACCTTGTGTGTGTGCTCAGTCGTCAGCCATGTCTGACTCTTTAGACTTTATAGACTGTAGCCTGCCAGGCTCTTCTGTCCATGGGATTCTCCTGGCAAGAATACTGGGGTGGGTTGCCAATGCCCTCTTCCAGGAGATCTTCCCAACCCAGGAATCGAACCTGCATCTCTTATGTCTCCTGCATTGGCAGGCATGTTCTTTACCATTAGCACTACCAGGGAAGACCCAATAGTGACAATGTCAGTCACTCAGCTGTGTCCGACTCCTTGTGACCCCATGGACTGTAGCCCATCAGGCTCCTCTGTCCATGGAATTCTCCAGGCAAAAATACTGGTGTGAGCAGCCATTCCCTATCTCAGTATCTTCCTGTCCCAAAGATCCAATCCAGGTCTCCTGCATTGCAGGCAGGTTCTTTACTGTCTGAGCCATCAGGGAAGTCCCAGTAAACCTTAGGACTGATCAGCAACTCTCCTTAACCATTCGCTCCTCTCTCACTATTCTCTTTGTCAAAAATATCTCATCTGTGCTCTCTGTGACTCAAACCTGAGTTCATACCCCATCTCTGAGCTCACGTCTGAAAACTGACCTCTTGTTCACAAGTGCCTGCAATGTGCCTTAACTGCAGATACGTGACGTAAGTCATTGACAGCCGGACTGAGAAAAGCTGAGGTTATAGCTCTGCTCCAAGAAATAAGGAGTCCTCTCCACCTTCTCTCTCAGACAGGGAGCCCTCCTGAGTTGTATTGTAGGGCAGTGAACAATGTGACAAGGGATGGCTTTCTTTGAAAAGATACTTTTAATCACACAAGTGTCTATACAGGTATTTGACTGAGATCTGATCATTGAGAATAAATTATATTATTTTGGCCTACAGAATTTTATGGATGGGGAGTAAAATCCAGTTGCCACTATCATTAAACAAAACAACAAAAACATCAATATAGTTCATTTAAACCTTCTAATTTTCATTATTTCTTCTGTTACACAAAATAACATGAAATACTATGAAATGCGGCCAAGTGAATCACCCTATTAGAATGTCTTCGGTTTGTTATTTTTCATGGACAGATCACTTATTTTCAGAGATGCTGTGTTTTTGCAATACATGTGGAAGCATACTTAATGTTTTCTTAATTATTACTCAATACCCTAAATGAATCACAAAATAAAATTATATAAAAATTGTGCTGAATACCGATTTAGTCTCGTGCAAGTGAAATGTTTTAAAATGAGTTGATCTGAACAGCTGACACGGGAGTTCTTTTTAGGTGGGTCAGTGTTTAGGAAAGCACCTTGAGAAGCCGCTAGAGGGCAGTGGGAAATTGGGAAAATGTGTCAGAACTGTGTTAATGTAAAACAAAATATACAATAAAAAATACAAAATAAAATGTGTCAGGATAGGATGGTGTGAGAATAAGCTGATTAAAATTCTGAGTCTGGACGCTTTTTCATGGAAAACACTATGAAATAGTTTTTAATGTTCAATTTCAAATGATTAATTTACAGCCTACGTTAACCTAGGTCACGTGTCCAGAACATCAGTCAAGTCAGTTATGCCAGAAAAGGCCTTCAGTAAAGTGTGTGCATATGTGTGTGTTGAAAATAAGGAAAACTCTTTCTGTTTTGTAAGTTCCTTTTTTTTTTTTTTTACAGATTTATTTATAGATCCCACTTATAAGGGATGTCATGCGATATTTCTCCTTTTCTGACTTACTTCACTCACTATGACACTCACAAAACAGAAAGAGACTCACAGACTTAGAGAATGAACTTCTGGTTGCTGGGGGAAAGAATAAAGGGAAGGGGGTAGTTAGAGAGTTTGTGATGGACATGTACACTGCTATATTTAAAATGGATAACCAGCAAGGGCCTACTGTATAGCAAAGAGAACTCTGCTCAGGGTCATGTGACAGCCTGGATGGGAGGGGAGTCTGGGGGAGAACGGATACAAGTATATGTATGGCTGAGTCCTTTGCCGTTCACCTGAAATTATCACAACATTATTTATTAATCAGCTATACCCCAACGCAAAATAAAAAACTCTTTTAAAAAAAGAAAGTAAGGAAAACTCTGAGTTCACTAAGTTAACAGGGTGTGGGACAGTGGCCATAAATCATTTGCTGTAATTTAGCGGAAGCAGGAGTTTGAGAGTAAAGATGACTGTGGCTAAAGACTAGGCTGGATATTCCCAGAAGCCTTGGGGAGTCCCTTGAATATTTCACTAAGTCATAGATATGGGATTAGAGGGCTTCCCTGGTGGCTCAGAGGTTGAAGCGCCTGCCCGCAATGTGGGAGACCTGGGTTTGATCCCTGGGTCAGGAAGATTCCCTGGAGAAGGAAATGGCAACCCACTCCAGTATTCTTGCCTGAAGAATCCCATGGATGGAGGAACTTGGTGGGCTACAGTCCATGGGGTCGCAAAGGGTCGGACTTTACTGAGCGACTTCACTTCACTATGGGATTTGAATCAATCTTACAATCTTAAGTAGCAGGATGAGTTTAGTTATCACAGAAGATTTTAAATTAGCATTCATGTACAAAAAGACACGTACACACCACCATTATCAAGAAAAATATTGGCACAGGGTTTTTAAGGGTTATTGGTTCATGGTGGGAGATAAAACAGTCACAGCATCAAAGTAGACTCTCCTAGTTACTAGAAATGTATTTCTATCTCTATCACGTCTATTTCTGTTTCTAACTCTATCTGTATCTATCTGTCAAAAATAGGGATATATATTTATCTCATGTATATATCGCATTATGTGATAGTCAGATCCAACCTCACACAACCCCTTATAGCCCACCAGGCTCCTCTGCACTTGGAATTCTCCAGGCAAGAATACTGGAGTGGGTAACCATTCCCTTCTCCAGAGGGTCTTCTCAACTTAGGGACTGAAGCCAAGTCACCTGCTTGGCAGGCGAATTCTTTATCACTGAGCCACCTGGGCAGTCATATATACATCGGGGATTGGTAAACTATAAACCACGGGCCACACTCAGCTTTCTGTTTATGTAAGTTTTTATTGTATTAGTGGTAATTCAGCCACACCATTGTCTGTGGCTGCTCACACTACAGAGGCAATGTCGAGTTCAGTTCAGTTCAGTTCAGTTCAGTCGCTCAGTCCTGTCCGACTCTTTGCGACCCCATGAACCGCAGCATGCCAGGCCTCCCTGTCCATCACCAACTCCTGGAGTCCACCCAAACCCATGTCCATCGAGTCGGTGATGCCACCTAACCATCTCATCCTCTGTCATCCCCTTCTCCTCCTGCCCTCAATCTTTCCCAGCATCAGGGTCTTTTCAAATGAGTCAGCTCTTTGCATCAGGTGGCCAAAGTACTGGAGTTTCAGCTTCAACATCAGTCCTTCCAATCGAGTAGTTGTGTCAGAAACTTTAGGGACCTCAGGATATGTAGTTCTGCTAGTTTAGTGACCTTTGTTCTCAAGGGAGGAATTCTTCCACCGTAAGACCCAGTAATATAGTTCCATTAAATTAGGAGTTGAGCCTATCACCCGGCCACTTGGAGCTTCTCATGCCAGTAAATCAACAGGCAAAGATGGAGGTGAGTGTCCTTCCTGGGTAATTAATTCTGAGTAGGTAGAATAAATGGACTGCTACTACACCAGGGCATAAAATACAAACACTGTTTTGTACATCTGGAATTCAGGTGATTCTCGGGTACGTTGGTGTTCTCAAATTGGTTGTTATTTAAAGTGTCCAGCAGATGGTGCTCAAGCAACACATTAATGCGTGGTTGACTTCGGGGCTCCCATTGGCTGACGATTGGCTCCTGGCCAGCCATCCTTCGCCTGAGAAAGGTAAAGGATGGATTTGCAATTGCTAATGCTAGAGCTGGACAGCCCCCTGATTCTATATAGGAGCTGAATGTAATTGCTTATTTAACTTTTCGTGTAGAAAGAATAAAGGTCAAACCAATACCTTACAGCTTTTATAGACCTTTACTGATACAGTTTTTTATGGAATCATAAAATCGTCTTGAAATTAAATCAGAAAGTGTTATGGGCATAAGGGCAATACTTTATAATCATATGCTATACTTTTAATTGAAAAGTCATATTTGAAAGGTGTGCTCTAATTTTAATTCATGCTTTGCACACTGTTTTGTTCTATGATTAGCCTTTAATCATGAACAAGAACACCCAATAAGGCTTGTTTGATTTTTTCTAAGACTCCCTTGTCAGGTGAAATAGTCAAAATATTGTAGAGAATGTCAGCTGAAATGTATAATTCTATAGATAATCAAAAGCAATTGCTAGGCAAATTTGAAAAAAGTTAGGCCATATAAAAGATTTAATTGTTCTGGTCAAAATGCTTGAAAACATGGGCTCTGGAGAGCAGCTTGGATTCAAATGCTCTGCATAATTTGGAAAAAGCTTCTTAGATTTTCTGTGCCTCATTTTCCTCACCAATAAAATGAGGATCATTCTAATTTCTTTCTCACAAGTTTACTCTGAAATCATATGAGTACAAAGAAAGCTCTTTCAGAACATGTTTGGTATGTGGGAAGTACTAAATAAATTCAAATAATATTGTCATTATAATTTAATAAACAAATTTAAATTTTGTAAATATATGTCTGAATTATTAAAATTTTACTGTATAATTTGGACCGTTCATTTAAGGTAAGTTTGTCCTTTTTTCTTATTTAAATGTTTCATGCAAATCATCTTTCTTTATAAAATACAATGTTATCATCTTCCGTTTAAATAGCATGACATTTGGGGTATATGTAATTAACTTGAAATGGATTTCAATTTTAAATCAGGATTTTATTCATTAGTCAGAATTAATTTCCTTAGACTTTTTTATGAATGACACATTCTGTTTCAATATACCAATATTTATATGCTTGATAATTAAAATATAGTTGTGAGTTTTATGCTTAACTGGAATAAATAGTTTAGAAAGCACATCCTATGTATTTTTAAAAGGCTCTCTATTTAATATATTTCAGTTAATTCTATAGATACAACCACCCATGGGTTTTCTTCTAGTGCAAAAGTTTTCTAAAGCTGACTGATTTTAATAGGAACACTGGAGGCTCCCCTCTCCCCAGTGGTCTCATTCATGGAGACTGCTGAGCCTGTTTACATTAAGCAACTATCCATGAAGTCCTTACAATGTGACTTCGATTATATTGAAAAGCTATCAGTACTCCTGAAGTTAGTGAATGCATTTAATAAAACCCTACCATATACACTTATTTTGCAACTCAAGAAAATAATTCTAAAATTTTCTGATAAAAAGAAATCTGCCAAACTGTTAAATAGTGTTTTGAAACAAATGTAACAACCATGAGCTCTCATAGCAAAGTATAGCCTTCTAAAGAATAAAACATACTTGGATGCAATAATCACTAAAGTATTATCATGTTGGCATGAAAATGTATCAGTGAAAAAGAACAGAAAGTTCAGAAACATAAATTGTATATGATAACTTAAATATAAGGAAGTATACACCACTAAGTATTGGCAAAAGGGATAACATTTAATGAACAATGTTATGATAAATAACCATTTAGAAAAATAGATACACATATTATAACATATTAAGAAATAAATTCCAATCAGGTTAAAGGGTTAAATAAAAAAAAATCAAGTCTTAAGGAAAGCCAATCCTCTCAAAAATCCTGCAAGATTTTTAATATTATTTGCATAGTGTGACTGGAAAAGCTTATCTCAAAGATGTTAAGTAACCTACCCAAGATCACTGTGCTAATTAGTGAAAGAGTAAGTGGTCAAATGCAAGTCTATTTTTTAAATATAATCTTATTTATTTATTTCAGTGGTTTCTCTTGTTGCTTATTGCAGAGCAACAGGCTCTAGGGCTTCAGTAGGTGTGACTGCCGGGCTCTAAAGCACAGGCTTAGTAATTGTAGTGTATGGAACTCAGCTGCTCCACAACCTGTGGGGTCTTCCCAGACCAGGGATTGAACATGTGTCCCTTGCATTGATTGGCAGGTGGATTCTTACCACTGAGCCAGGAGGGAAGCCCACGCAAGCTTATTTAAATACAAAATCTATAATATTCCATTACAATTCTATACTAAGTGCTTGGAATGGTGCCTGGCACGTTTTGAACTAAACAAATTTATCATTGTTAGTTGTGTTTACATCATTACAATCATTATTATCCATAGAATTAGAGGAGAGTTGCAAAATTGATGAAATAAATAAACCAGTTTAGAAATAAATATGACCTGGAAAAAAGGCAAGTTAGTAGTATACCTTTACATGATGTTGTTCAAGGTTTACCAAGAGCCATTCAAATTTTTAAACCTCCTGCTTTAGTGATTCTTGGTAATTTGTTTCAAGGAAGTAACAAAAAGTGGATAAGAATATTTTCTGCACAAAGGAAAAGCTCCTCTGTGACAGTAAAAATTTGAAAATCATCTAAAACTTGAAGAATTGATATTACTTCATTAATTAAATTTTCTGCGTTAGCACAATAGAATGGTAGGTTAATTATTTTAAGTGATAATTAAGTGATAATGCAGCAAAAGGAAGGACATAAATGTAATCTTGGTAAAAATGTAATTAATTGCAATAATTATGCTTACAGAGAAAATCACATACAGGGCTACCATCCCAAGGATAAAGAACTTCAGTGATTCTTTTCATTGCTTTCTTTTAAAAAAATATTTTTTATGTTTGTTCAATTCATAAAGCTGGGAGATAATATATTTAGGTAATTTGCTTAATATATTCATAAATATAATTATAATTTCCAAAGACACAGAGTATATTTGACATTTAAATTCAAATTAATGTGCTTTAATTATATTGTTTCAGCTCATTACAAAGGGATAAATTTAACATACTAAGTAATATATTTTCACTTTTTTCCAAATTAGAATAAAAATAATTTTTTGTTTAATCCTTGTATGTAATCTCTTTAATCCTTAAATTAATTCACAACTAATAATTAATCACTGGAGGAGGGTGAGAAACCATGTCTAAATTTTAGTAGGAATTTACTATGATTAAGGATAATCACTTCCATAGTCTTTGAAGAATCTAGAGCTTTTCTGATTTCTCTCGGTTCATTAATGTGCCATTTTTAAAACCTAATTAGTAAAACTCTTCCTTCTATATCTCATCCTTGTCCCATAAATTCATCTTGTTAATGTTAATGAGAAGATAATGACTGCATTCCTGTTTCATAACCACTACCTTTTCTTTAATAGATAAAGTTTAATGGTGATTCTAAGTAGGAGAATATTGGCCCAGGAGGGGATAGGCAAAGAAGCAGAAATCGTACGCAACCTGTTGTGACTTCTTTTTCAAGCTTTCAAATACACATGATTTTATTGTCTCTATTCCAGGTACTTGAACAATATTAGCATTATTTTGAAATGATGTGTTTTTTAATAAACAAACCAACAAACCAAAACCTACCAATGTAACACTTTCTCTTATCTATTAAGTGTGTTGTTTTATACTTCTTTAGAGAGTTCCTTTAGATTTAGACAGAGGTTTTATTGTATCACTATGGTGCCTACATAAAAAAAGATAACTAGAGTCAAACCAAATCAATTAATATATTTCTTTTAAAATATTTAAATCTTTTTTCTTCTTTCTTTAGTTTTTAACTGGAGGGAAATTACCTTACAATGTGTTGGTTTCTGCCATACAACAACTCAAATCAGTCACAATATTACATATATCACCTCCCTCTTGGGCCTCCCTCCTTTCCCCCATGCCATCCCCAAGTTATCACAGAGCGCCAGACTGGCCTCCCTGTATTATATATCAGCT
Organism: Cervus elaphus; assembly: GCF_910594005.1. Classification (NCBI taxonomy): domain Eukaryota; kingdom Metazoa; phylum Chordata; class Mammalia; order Artiodactyla; family Cervidae; genus Cervus; species Cervus elaphus. The sequence goes on along the minus strand of NC_057845.1, from coordinate 23,679,947 downwards.
TCTCACTAGCTATCTATTTTACACATGACAGTCTGTGTGTGTCAATGCTAGTTTCTCCTCTCGTCCCACTCTTTTCCTTACCCTAGTGTCCACAAGTCCTTTCTCTGTATCTGCATCTCCATTCCTTCCCTGCAGATAGATTCATCAATAACTTTTTTCTAGATTTGTGTGTTTGTGTGTGCGTGTTAATATACTATATTTGTTTTCTCTTTCTGACTAGCTTCACTCTGTATCAACAGGCTCTAAGTTCACCATTTATGTTGATGAACCAATTATATTTCTAAAATGTCTGTAGACTCAGATCCGACTTTAACAAGTCTTTCTTTGAATTAGAGTAGTTTGGTCCTCCTTGTCCACATAGCATCATCCACTGTGCCTCACCAAGAACTGTGGTGAGGTGGACACTCTGAAAAGTGCCCCTGTTATCCCAGCTTTCTTCCAAACTGTTCCTAGTTTTCATGTCAAGATTTCCTTGAATATTACCAAATACTACCACATTCCTTCCTCTTCTTATACCTTAGGTATTTGCTGAATGACCTTTTTTCATTAGTGTCTTTTGCTGATCACCATAAATAAATTGCAACAAAACCATCCAAATCACTTTTCTTCTTCCCCTCATTATTTTTTCCCATAGCATTTATTGCCCCCGACATCAAAACATTTCCTCAATTTATGTATTTATTTTCTGTTCCCCAAACATGCTAAACTGTAAGTTTATGAAGCAAGATTTTTCTTCCCTTTCCACCTTCCCCCCCCCCCTTTTTTTTTTACCCAAAACCTATCACGGTGCCTATCCCGTAATAGATATGCAATGAATAACTGATGAATGACTCAGTGACTATCCACCTAAACTATGGAAAATTCATAAAAGTATTCCTAGTTCCCTGGAATCAGAATGACAAGGTTTACACAGTGAGAAAGTGTACTTCTGCAGGAACACTCCTGTATGGTAACAACCCTGTCCCTTTTTGCTCACATCATCCTTCCTAGGTGTGTTAATATGAATGTGCACAAAAGCCACCACAGCTCTTGAGTTTAGGTACACTCTTTCCCTCCATTCTGAATACCTTGATTGTAAAACTGTTTCTGGCCAACTCTTGGCTTAGAGACTATATGTCTCTTTTCAAGTTATCTGTTTCCACAAAAATTCATGGGTTTGGTTGTGTGGGCTTAATTGGATACTGAATATGAACTGAACTGAACTGAACTGAATGTGAATATTTTACTATGCAACTGATGCATAATAAATGCACTATAAATATGAGCTATTATTAAGTTTTGAGGTACCCTGGGCTCTGTTCTAGCATCTTACATGGGTTTGACAAAAGTATTCAAATCTATCTGAAATGCATTATGTATGGAATGTCCAGAAAGAATCCCATGCAGGTATGTGGAATAAGATTCAGTAGGTGTGCATGTAGACGTGGTAAATGTGGACTTTATCCCACATCTGCCTCCTTAGAAACCAAATAATGTTTCAGATGATGGTGGGGAGAGGAAAGCAGAGAAATAAAGAATATAGTACTGCAGGTATAGCAAACTTAGTCATGGGAAGCTTTGAAGTAATTTGCATCATAAAAGGGACTTCCGCAGTGGCGCAGTGGTAAAGAATCTGCCTGCAATGTAGGATCCACAAGAGACATGGGTTTGACCCGTGGGTTCAGAAGACCCCCTGGAGGATGGCATAGAGCTACCCACTGCAGTATTCTTGCCTGGAGAATCCCATGACAGAGGAGCCTGGCAGGCTGTAGTCTAAAGGGTTGCAGAGTGAGACAGGACTGAGGCAACTTAGCACACATGCACACACATCATAAAAGTATGAAAAACAGAGATGAATTCAGTTTTCTGCACTTATTATTCTGTCCAGTGTGTTCATCGCATTAAACCTGTGAGGCTTCACTAGCTAATCTGGAAAGAGGTGCCTACCCTGGTTGATTATTCTCTAATATTGCATCCTGTTCACTTACTTCATTGCACTATACATTTTGCAGTTATTTATTTATTCTTGGTGTACTAGTTTCTTCTTGTTTTTTCCCACTAGTATATAATTTGACAAGGACAGGAATGATTCATTATATTTCTGGCACCTACCAGAATGCCTAGTACAGGGAGGTACTAAATTAATGCTTGTTAAAAAAAATTAAATAAAGAGGAACATTCAGGAAAATATAGTGGAGATCTAAAGAAAAATTTTGTAAACTATTTGGAAATTCCTTTTTTGCTAACTTGTATGGATACAACTTTGGGATGGCAACAAAAATGATCACAAGCCCAGGATCTTCTATCCATGGGATTCTCCAGGCAAGAATACTGGAGTGGGTTGCCATGCTCTCCTCCAGGGGATCTTCCTGATCCAGGGATCAAATCCACGTTTCCGTCTCCCATGTCGCCAAGATTTGTAGATGGATTCTTTACTGCTGAGCCAAGGGGGAAGCCTCCCAAATGGGCAGACTTTTCAGCTTTTCTCTCAAGTTTGCAAATCAGCAGCAATGTAAGCTACCATGGGAGGGTATTAGATTGGTATAGTGGGGACAAAAAAGCACAAAGAATCCTGGATTCAAGGAAATCTGATATTTTCCCCCAGTTTTCCTTATGACTGTAATTTTGGGAAAGTACTCAGACTTTCTCCAGACCTGGTCACCTCCTCTGTGACATGGGGGGCTTGGGATATATCCTGAGAACCCTGTGATCTTTGTTTTAATTTATAGCATTTAAAAAACATCTAATGAGTTTAATTAATTTTTACATTTACAGTTTTAATTTCTAATGTGACAAATATCAATAGAGCTATCCCACACACAAAAATGTTACTTGGGTACTCAATAATTTTCAAAAATTTAAAGAAGTCCTGAATCCAAAAAAAAAAAAAAAAATAATTGAGAACACCTGATCTAAGAAAAATGCAATATCAGTCCTCAAAAAGAGATAGTCCTCCAAACACTGACTATGAGGCAGAGTTAGAGTTAGCCTACGCATTGTTCTCTAGGTGACTAGCTAAGTAATAATCATCACAATAATTTATGCCGTATTCATCACGTGTGCTTGCTGTTCTAAGTAATTTACTTGTAACATGATTGAATCACACAGTCCTTACAGCAAACCTATGAGAAAGGCCCTACTTTTCTAGTTTATAAATGAACCAGGAGGTGTTAATGATTTGCTGTAAATAGTGGTGCCAAGCCTGCATCTGTAGTCTTCCTTTAGAGTCTGTGTACTCAGTCCTATTCTGAGTTCCTGGTAAGTGTGGTGTGTGCATGGAGCAGAACATCACGCAGCAGTCAGAAACAATGGGTGGAATGTTACATAGCCTCACATAGGTAGATGCTGTACAAATCACATTAAATTAAAAAATACAGGGAGATGGAATAATAAAAAGTTATCATTTTTCAATAACTTTATAGGAAAATACTATTTGTATAGGGACTAATAAAAAGTTATTATTGTCCAATAACTTTAAAAGGAAAATACCATTTGTATATATATATTTGAAATAGATAAAATAGCACCATAGTGCTTTTAAGTATAAAGAAGTGTCTCAATACATGTGTAGAAGTTGAATTGAAAAGACATTATTTGTAACTCCAAATCAGTGACTTATGATGGGGAAAATAGTATAAATCAAAATAGAATAAAAATGGTACTTCACAAAATGATGATGATATGACATAAACTGAATAGTGTCATGAATTCAATTTTTAATACCAAGGTTAATGAGAGCAAAAAAAATATATATATATATATATATATAAAACATCTCTTCCACCCCCAACATCCACCGTGAAGACATAATCTGCAGTCAGGAAAGATGAGTGACTTCTCACCCAGGATGACAAACATATCCCCAGAGAGTTATAGGAAACAGGCAGATTCCTTTCAGTTTTACTTTTAATCAGCCTCAGAGATGCTTTTTCTTTTTTTAAAGATTTTGTTGTTGTAGACCATTTCTTTTTTAAAGTCTTCACTGAATTTGTTACAATATTGGCTCTGTTTTTCATGTTTTGTTTTACTGGCCCTGAGGCTTGTGGGGTCTTAGTTCCGTGACCAGAATCAAACTGGCATCCCCTGCATTGGAAGGTGAAGGCTTAACCACTGGACCACCAGGGAAATCCCAACCTCGGAGGTTCTGACCCTGATCTATGATGCTTTCCACAATAAGAAAGGGTGAGGTACAGTGCCTGCAGAATGTAGGAAGTAGAGCAAAATCCCTGGAAGGATAAGAACTCTAGTGATGAATCTTTCTGGCAACCTAAAAAATTGAATATTGTGACATAAAATATGCCCCGCTCATTACTAAATCCCTAAGCCCTTATTTTCTACTTCTCTCTGATCTTCTTGTTGCTGGAAAAGGAAATGTTTATTTCCCAATTCAGCTAGCATGAGAATGCAGTGAGTCAGAATGCTAATTTTGTGGGAAGGTTTTGTTTATGCCAGGGTCATTTTATTTAACATTTTCTGTTTCCTTAGACAAATCAGAATGTTTCACTGAGTTTTCCTTAACTAAGCATTGAAGCAATGAAAACTGTAATTTCTTTCATAAAACAAAAACAAACAAACCAAAACCCCCGTGCCTTCCCTTTCATTCAGTTCAGTTCAGTTCAGTCACTCAGTCTTATCATGTATCTCCTGCTGCAGAAACATGCCTTCCCTTTCATTAGTAGTCTTATCTTGTATCTCCTCCTGCCGAAACTTGTCAAGTTTAATTTTGTAATTTTGTGGGGCACCCAGAGATGTTTCTCTCAATCCCTTTTGGTAGGGGCTCCAGCACTCCAGTTCCCCAACACACCCTAAAGCCCTTTATAACTTTATTCCACTACCTTAGGGATTCCTCTTTCTCACCAATCCAGGAGCTGGGTCACTTTAAAGAGCTGAGTATTCATGGAAATCTGTCTGTTTCCTGTTGTTAGAACTACCCTTTCCTGAGGGAGTTAATTCCAACAGGAGGGAAGAAAATGTTGAGCCTGATTTAGTTCTAGGCCTTGCTTTTTTTGTCTTCCCCCTCTGTGGTACAGGTTCAAGTTCCTTCTTTCCTTGTAGCTAAAAACCAGGAGCTATCTCTTTAAGAAGAGAGTGACTTTTCTGATTAGACTTCAAAGAATAAATGGTTTAAAAGTGCAGATGGGGAAAGGGTCCCTCAGGCTGAGGCTGATGAGTAAAAGATGTCCACAAGTTGATAGGTGAATTTGTTGAAAAGTCCTGGAAGATGTGAAACAAGATTTCTAAATCCTGAACTTTGACTTCAGTTCTTCAGAGACACATTTACAGTGAAATCTACAACTTCCTCTTTCCATGGCGTCTGACAAATACAGTCTGAAGACAGGAAGAAAGCCACATAAATGGTGTTCTAAACATTCTCCAGCACTGTAACTCCATGAGGTATCATTTGGTCTATGCCTTATGTAGACACTGTTGTAGATCCACTCTGTGGGCAGGCTAAAACTCCCCCTACATAACATCTTTGAACCACTTTTTCCAGGATGCTGTTTTTTCTTTCTGTAAATACTCAATTCTTTCTTCTACTTGTAACATTAATTTCAAGAAGCAGACAGAATATTTCTTGGTTCTGAAACATAATACCCACTCTTGTAAAATTATCACATTTCCTTATCCTTATCTCCATTATACAGAATTCTTAAAGTTAGTCCCTCTTCTGTCATTTCAAGTTCTAAGTTAATCAAAACAAAATATTTCATTAGACCAATGACAACACATCTCATGGAAAGGGATTTGTTGCATAAACCAATACGTCTTTATACAAGGTTCATGATCCATGAGTATTTATTAAATGTCAAAATGCCATCCTTAATTTTCATATCTTCCTTTATATGTCATGTATTATATTTCACTTAGTTTTTTGCTAACCTTAGTTACTATGAAGTTATTCCATTTATTACATAGCCTTATGATTAATTTGAAAAGTAAAATTTAGATTCCCCCTATACTGTCATTGTTTCTTAATACTAAGAGAAGCATTTCATTAGTTTTTTTTTTTTTTTTTAAGTTTCTAATCTTAAAGCCCTTGCAATTAAATTCTCTCTGTAAAATTTTACTGACACCTGTTCTCCTTAACAGTTTTCTGTAAGGGACAGATATTAACACTCTGTTTGCAAACACAGAAATGTCACCCCAGGGAGGAAGGAGCTTTGAGTTTCTGTTATAAAGGGACACATTTCCTAACAGTGTAACCCTGGAAACTGAGAAGTGAGAATTAGAGTCCAGTACACGTTCCCCAGAAGGCAGAGATATTTGGATTCTACGGAAGGTCCCACTTCCCACCGGGCCCCTCCCTTCCTCCCTCTTTCCAGCCGCCGCCCAGGCGGGGCGGGTAGGGCTGGGCGGCCGCCGACACGCCCGGGCAGGGCGCTCGCGTCCTTCCACCTTCCAGACGCCGGATTGACAGTCCCCGCAGAAAGGGAGCTGACAGCCCGGACTATCCCCGCTTCCCGTCGCCGGGAGTCGGCGTGGACCATGTTTTCCATCCTGGGGAGATGGGGCGCGAGCGGCTTCTACCAGCGGGTCACCGAGGCGCAGGTAAAGCTCTCCGGTGGAGGTGGGCGAGACGGGGCGGTTTTCGGGCCAATCTGGGGACGAAGGGATGGCTGAGGAGCTGAGATCTGGGATGATGTGAAACTTCACCGAACACGACCTCAGTCCAGGTGGCTGCTGAAGGAGCGAAAGAGGCGTCTTTGCAGGGATAAGTGCCCCCCCGCCCCCGTAAACAGAAACGAGCTTCTGAGAAAAGGATGAATGGACCTGACTTCCGCTGCAGGAGTGGATGGAATTCTACAACCAGTGGTAGAGCCCAATAAAACCGCAGGAAGAGACCCGGGGTAAATAACCTCTGTCAACTGACATGATATTGAGAACCCGAGGCTTGGGGCAAATCCAGAAACTGCGGACATTTGACCGACCGTGCCTCGCTGGCCCGGCACCCTATCCCTGCCCCCACGCTGTGATAACAGGTGCTTCTACAATGGAAGTCGCGTACCACGAACTCCGCGGTTGGATGCCGGCGTATGTACTAAGCCGCCTCAGTCGTGTCCTCTGACGGACTCTCTGCGACCCCGTAGACTGTACCCTGCCAGGCTCCTCTGTCCATGGAATTCTCCAAGCAAGAATCCTGGACTGGGTTGCCATTTCCTTCTCCAAGGGAGCTTCCCGACCCAGGGATGGAACCCACCTCTCTTGCATCTCCTACATTGGCAGGCTGGTTCTTTACCACTAGCCCCACCTGGGAAATCCAATTTCCTAAAAATATCTTACTTGTTTTACCTCTCATCACTACACAAGACAGGTCTTAGAAATAGGCCTAACACACTTAGATCTGTAGTACTTAAAAAGGAAGAAAAAAAATTTCAGATACAGAGGATCTTGTTCTCATCCTGGCTTTTGTTAGTAACTCCAAGTGTCAAATAAATAAGACAGTCTATTAATTACATATGAAACTATAAATTTCTTTAAAAGTAGGGCAAATTATATGTACTCTTTTAAATCTATAAAATACAGGTATTGAATAAGTCACTTAAAAAGTGCAAGAGCTTCACTAGGACAATATACCTTTTGTGTTTTTTTTTGTTTGTTTTTTTAACCTTAGACATGTCAGGCTTAATCAGGCAAACTGGTTTAACACTGTCAGTCTAACCTCAGAGGTGTCCAAAGGCAGTGAGTTACAAACAGGTGTAACTTATACAAACAGGTGTAACTTATACAAACAGGTGAAATTATAAACTCAGACAATTTCTTCACCCCAAATTCGAGTGGACTCTTCCTTTAAGTTTCCAACCATGTTTATTTCCTTGACTATGACTCAACATCAATAGCTTTTTGGGCCAAGAATCCATTTAGAAAAGATTGAAAATACTCATTTAAATAGCATTTTCTGTTTGTTTCTTCTATGACACCAAGTTTTTTGGGTTTTGTTTTTTAAGTTGATGGCTTTCAGGCATGTTGAAAACCTTGTATGATTATATTTCATTACTTAGAGTACATTTTTAGCCTAGTAGATCTCAGATAAAAATCCCAGCCTAACCTATAAGCCAAGAACATGACTTTCTGATTGAGTTTCTAGGGCTGGCATAAACAGGTGTATAAATAAAAAACCTCTTAAAAATTTTATTGGTGGTGATTAGCATTAATTCATTTACATATTTATTCATGTAAAACATTTTATGAGCTGGACCCTGGAAATATTAAATATTAAAGAGCAGACACATTACTTTGCTAACAGAGGTGCATCTAGTCAAAGCTATGGTTTTTCCAGTAGTCATGTATGGATGTGAGAGTTGGACTATAAAGAAAGCTGAGTACCGAAGTATTGATGCTTTTGAACTGTGGTGTTGGAGAAGACTCTTAAGAGTCCCTTGAACTGCAAGGAGATCCAAGCAGTCCATCCTAAAGAAAATCAGTCCTGAATATTCATTGGAAGGACTGATGCTGAAGCTGAAACTCCAATGCTTTGGCCACCTGATGCAAAGAGCTGACTCATTGGAAAAGACCCTGATTCTGGGAAAGATTGAAGGCGGGAAGAGAAGGGGATGACAGAGGATGAGATGGTTGGATGGCATCACCAACTCAATGGACACGAGTTTGAGTAAACTCTGGGAGTTGGTGATGGACAGGGAGGCCTGGTGTGCTGCAGTCCATGGGGTCGAAAAGAGTCGGACACGACTGAGCAACTGAACTGAACTGAACTGAAACATAGTAGTTTCTACCCTCCAGAGAAGAGAAGTTTGGAAGGAAAAAGTACCTGTAGGCAAATTATTGGATAGTCAGGTAAGAGTGAATTCAGGGAGGACAGAGCTGAAGAGCCTTTACATCTCACGTAAGGAATTTGTTGAGTTTGCTCTGGTAACACAGAACACAAAATTGAGACTTGGAGGTAGGGATGGGAGGAGAGGAATCACTAACAGCGATACATCCCTCCAGACAATTCAAGCACAAGTAAGATTTAGCCAGCAGAAGTGAAGTACAAGGAAATGGACAAGAAGAAAGGGGTTTCTAAGTAGCAGCAGACAGTAACAGCACGTAACAGGTAGAGCTGAGGGTGTAGAATTATGACCTGAAAATAGAATGAACTTACTGGGTTAAATTCAATGTCTTATGCTTCTCAGTTGGAGGATCTTGGGCAAGTTTATTTTTTAAACTCTGGGCCTTTGTTTCCTCTTCTGTAAAATGGGGTTGACAAAAATATTCCCACCACAAAGACACATTATATTTAATAATACATATATTTACAACAGAATCTGGCACATAATAAGCAATTGAAAAGCCTAAGTTCTAAAAAGCGTTCAGTCCCTTTTGCTTTCTAGATGGTTTTCCTTCTCTGTAAGACTTCTGTATAGGCATTTTTCTATATCTTCCTTCAGTCTTCCCAGGATCATTCTCCAATACCCACAAAGGAAGTTCCTGAAGTTAGGGGTTATTAGATTTTGTTAACTATAGCAGTCACACAAACCACATCCTCAGGAGGCTGCATCTCAGGGTTGAACCCAAAGAAGATTGCCAGCAACATGTTTCACTAAATCCTGGACCCAGGTTATGCTGTGGGCTAAACTTCCTGCTCCTCCATCATAATACAAAAATAACAGGACCACCATTCAAATGAAAATTGCACATCAGATCTCCTGTAGGAGGGAATGGCAACCCACACCAGTATTCTTGCCTGGAGAATCCCACGGACAGAGGAGCCTGGTGGGCTACAGTCGATGGGGTCGCACAGAGTCAGACATGACTTAAGCGACTTCACACAGCCAGCAGCACAGAATTAATATTAAGGCGTGTTTACAGGATGCCTAGTATATACCCAGTGCTAGATAAGCACAACGATAATAAAATAGCTTAGAAACAAAAGCCTGTAATAGGCTGGGGGAGATAAAAGAAATGGGAAATCATTTGATATCAGGTCTGCAGAGGAAGTGGTGTCAGCGAGAACAGGTGAGTTGAAAGGACTACAGAATGTCCAGTGGAGAGGGTGGGAATGAATTCACTCGCTGAAGGAAACTCACAGAATTGTCATATCCTGGTTTTCAACATAGATGTTGCTTTGCAGCAATATGTTGATAATAAACTCAGTGAGACCCATGCTATGAATTCAGCAATTATTTATGAGAAGCCAATTGTATATTCTTGGTACTTGGTAAGATTTAATTACCTCTACTAGATATTTTGCCTGCCTGGTATTTCTTCTGGGAGGTAAATGTGCTTGGAATTCACTGTAATAACTTCAATATAAGATGCCTGGCCTTCATCTAATGAGGCTGTTTATTTACCAGAGTACTCAGAGAACCTTGTATAAGATGCTTTCACATGAAAAGTGGACCTAGACCAGATGTCAAATACCCAGTCCTTGGCCTGCTAAAGTAACCTCGTCTACTAGCTCTGCAGGACTTTGGCCCTGGAAAGAAAACATTTTTATTTAGCTGATGATTCCCTGGCCCAGCTGAATCATGGCCTCAACTGGGTTAGCTTGGCCAATCTCTGCTGAGCTCTTTCAGATATGTACTGTCAGCTGGAGAGTTGGCTGGTGGCTGGATAATGTAGAACCAATATCCTCATATGTCAGGCAGTCTTCAAGCTGTTGGTCAGGATGATGGGCTGTCAGAAGAGCACCTCGTTTCTAGTCCATGTGGTCTATTACCCTCTAGGAGGCTAGCTTGGGCTCAGTCACATGGTGCACTCAGGGTTCCAAGCAGAGCAAGCCTTTTGAAGCTAAGAGTTGGAGTTCTCTTCGCATCACTCCTGTTGCATTCTCATAATCAAAACGAGAAACAATGCTAGCCCAGATTCAAAGAGTGGGAAATAGAATCAGTCTCTTGATGGGAAAAGCTGCAAAGTATTTGCAGCCATTTGCAGTTGGGCACAGAAATATATGTATTTTTGATGTGAATATGATCTTCACATCGGTGGCCAGTTATCAAATTGGCAACTCCCTATAAAATAAAATGTGACCACTGAGTTAATCAGAGAGTTTTCACACATTTTCCTCACTGATATATGTACTAATTTTCCAAATAATGTGTTTGATAGCAAGATTTATGACAACATTATAGTTCACTTGTTGACATGGTTGTTTTGGGCTTTTTATTTATCACCTAGTAATGTGATAAATGTTTTACGTTTGTTGGAGCATTTATTTCTTGAAACAACAGTGGAAGGATATATAGCAACTTGTTAAAATATAGCTGACCCTTGAATAACACGGAGGTAAAAGGTGTCAAATCTCCTCAAAATAAAAAATCTGCATGTAATTTATAGTCAGCCTTTCATGTATGTGGGATTCCCAGGTGTCTCAGTGGTAAAGAATTCGTCTGCCAATGCAAGAGACACAGGAGATGCAGGTTTGGTCCCTGGGTCAGAAAGTTCCCCTGGATAAAGAAATGTCAACCGACGTCAATATTCTTGCCAGGGAAATCCCATGGACAGAGGAACCTAGAGGACTACAGTCCATGGGGTTGCAAAGAACTGAACACACACACATGCTCATTCCGTATATGTGGTTCCTCCATATCTAAAGTTCCTCATCCATGGGTTCAACCAATCCATGATTGTGTGGTACTAAGAAAAAACCCAAATATAAGTGGACTCACGCAGTTCAAACCCATGTGTATATATATGTATATATATAGTTGTTGTTTAGTCGATATGGTTGTTGTTTAATCGATAAGTTGTATCTGACTCTTTGCGATCCCATGGACTGTAGCCTGCCAGGCTCCCCTGTCCATGGGATTTTCCAAGCAAGAATGCTGGAGTGGGTTGCCATTTCCTTCTTCATATATATATGTATACACACACACACACACACGCAATGATTTATAGTGTATAATTTGCTATAACTCAGAGAACAGATTTGGAGTGAGTATTATGCTTTCTCATCTTTAATCAGAATATTTTGCTGTGAAAAATGAAAATCTCTCAGTTGTCTCCCACTCTTTATAACCCCATGAACTGTAGCCTGCCAGGTTCTTCTGTCCATGGAATTCTCCAGGCAAGAATACTGGAGTGGGTAGCCATCCCCTTCTCCAGGGGATCTTTCCAACCCAGGGATTGGATCCAGGTCTCTAACATTGCAGATGGATTCTTTACTGTCTGAGCCAGCAGGGAAGCCCAAGAATACTGGAGTGAGTAGCCTATCTCTTCTCCAGTGAATCTTCCCAACCCGGGAATCAAACTGGGGTCTCCTGCATTGCAGATGGATTCTTTAGTCGCTAAATCTTCTCTGACTTTTTGTGACTCCATGGACTGTAGCCCACCAGGCTCTTCTGTCCATGGGGTTTCCCAGGCAATTATATTGGAGTAGGTTGCCATTTCCTACTCCAAGAATATTTTGCTGTTCAGAATGAAATATTGTTTTATTCCTCTAGAATAAGAAGTTTTTTTAAAATGTGATAAACAGTTCATGAATATGAAATCAGAACGGGATTAGAGAGGATTAATGCAAAATTGTTAACTATGGGACAATTTCTAACAGTGAAATTTAATTTTGTGATTAGTTTAACTTCGTAAAAATAGAGATTGATGCTGACCTTAAAAAAATGTAAGATTATTGCCTTTGAGACCTTCTCTTTTAAACCTCTCTTCTTTTGGTCAAACTTATCAGGTCAATGGAAAGAGTATTATGGAAATACTATAACCTTCCCAAATAATATATAATTGTGATAATATGTAATTATGTATGTATATATGCATTTATACAAACTATGTAATTAACCGTTTAAACAGAAGTGATTAAACCAAATGCCTATTATAGTCTATTATTTTTCTGTTTATCAGAAGAAAGATAAAGATGTTTTTCACTTAGTAATTAAATATTTTAAATTTAGCTTATATTGTGCATATATGTAAGCTAAATTATGTATTTATATATATGCATGTATATACATACATATATACACAGTCATTTTAGTTTGAGAAGCTATATATATATATTTATACATATACATATATATATATGTGTGGTGATTCATATGTAGAGAGAGACAGAGGGAAAAAGAAGAAATAATAGGAAATTTAGGAATAGTTTTCCTTTTCTACATGGTTTCTTGCTATGTAAAAGCCATAATATTAGAAGAAATCTTAACTTTCCTCTAATACATTGTCCAAGGATATCTTAATTGTATTACTTGAAAATTATATTATCAACATAGCTGAAATATAAATGATTTCATGTTTGCTTTCCACTTGTTGACAAAGATATTTCAAATGTAAAAAAAGACATTTTCTCCATACACTAGCTGTTATTTATTTATTTATTTTAGAGATGCAGTCCAGAGAAAAGTGCTTCATTCTTCAGTAAGATGACCTATTCCTGGTTTAGCAGGTAAGAATTTTACTAATTCATCTGTGGTATAACACATTGAGGAAATTTCTGAGTGAAATGACACTTACATGTTATTCCTTTAATCTAAGCATGTATATTTTTACAAAATAACTTTGCAAAGGTTTTCTTCTCATATGATTTATTCCAAAAACATCACAAATAGTAACGTACAAAATCGGTCCACAGATAAGCCTGTGAATACTCCTGCAATATGGCTGCCTATTTATAGTATTTCTATCCCTATTAGCACTAGGAAGGGAAAATGAATATATACATATACATATACACATACATATACATATATATGGGGTTTCCCTGGTGGCTCCGTGGTAAAGAATCTGCCTGGAGTGCAAGAGACCTGGGTTCAATCCCTGAGTTTGGAAGATCTCCTGGAGGAGGGCATGGAAACCCACTCTAGTACTCTTGCCTGGAGAATTCCATGGACAGAGGAGCCTGGTGGGTTACAGTCCATAGGGTCACACACAGCTGGACACGTCTGAAGCGACTAAGAAGCAGCCGCAGATGTATATATACACATATATGTTTAATCATCATGTATCTGCTATTTAATTTTACCCATTTTGTATATTTTATTTCATGTAATTTCCCCCTAAGTCCTATGAGATAGGCATTTACAGAAGAGGACATTTGGGGCTCAAGGAGAGGGAAGCCAGTAGGCTTGATATCTAGGTAGGAGGTACCTAGGTAGGAGAAGCAGACTGACCTGATGTTAGAAGTCAGTTTGAGTTCAGGTTTCATGCTTTCTTTGTTCTGTTTTGTTATTCTACTTTTGACTGGAAATGCTCTCATTTATACTTATCTATGTAGTGTAGCAGTAGTCACTCAGTCGTGTCTGACTCTAGCGACCCCATAGACTATATCTCACCAGGCTCCTCTATCCATAGAATTCTCCAGGCAAGATTACTGGTGGTGGTGGTTTAGTTGCTAAGTCATGTCCGACTCTTGTGACCCCATGGACTGAGAACCCACCAGGCTCCTCTATCCATGGGATTTTCCAGGCAAGAATACTGGAGTGGGTTGCCATTTCCTTCTCCAGGGGATCTTCCCGACCCAGAACTCAAACCTAGGTCTCCTGTATTACCGCCAGATCCTTTACTGACTGAGCTACAAGGGAAACTCAAGAATACTGGAGTGGGTTTCTTAAATGGTAAGGAATCTGCCTGCAACGCAGGAGACCTGGATTTGATCCCTGGGTCAGCCAATCCTCTGGAGAAGGAAATGGCAAGAATATTGGAGTGGGTTGCCATTTCCTTCTCCAGAGGATTGGCTGACCCAGGGATCAAATCCAGGTCTCTGGCCTTGCAGGCATATTCGTTAACATCTGAGCCACCTATTCTGCTTTTTGCTGAAAATTCTCTCATTTATACTTACTTATACTCCTATTGAGGAGAAGGCAATGGCACCTCACTCCAGTACTCTTGCCTGGAGAATCCCATGGACGGAGGAGCCTGGTAGGCTACAGTCCATGGGGTCGCAAAGAGTCGGACTTGACTGAGCGATTTCACTTTCACTTTTCACTTTCATGCACTGGAGAAGGAAATGGCAGCCCACTCCAGTATTCTTGCCTGGAGAATCCCAGGGATGGGAGCCTGGTGGGCTGCCATCTACGGGGTCACACAGAGTTGGACACGACTGACTTGACTTAGCAGCAGCAGCATACTCCTATTGAAACACACACACAATCATTTTGTAAGGCATATAATGTGGTTTATCTTATAGAATAATGTATAATATGTGATAGGGTCTTTAACACAAGAATTAAATCATATTGAATGAGAAGAGTTCATTTTTTCTAATTTTATACATTCAACAAGTTTCTGTATGTTTTCTTTTCTCCTATAGCAGAATGTTTATGATAATATTAAACTAAGTTTATCATTTTAACTTAATGCCCCTTGCTTTATAGTTGGTAGAAACAAAATTGCCCAATTTGATCTACAAATATCAGGTTAAGCAAAAAGTTCATTTGGATTTTTCTGTAAGATAGTATGGAAAAATCTGAATGAACTTTTTGGCCAACCCAATGTGTTTTTAAGAGTAGGTGAATGCTTTTATAAAAAAAAGTTTTTTGCATGCTAGATGTCCTACATTATGCTAACCTTTCAAAATGCAGCGATAAATGATCTAGATCTTGTCTTCCAGGAATTCATAATAGAATTAAAAAGATTAAAAAGTACACAATCAATTACCCAAAAAGGCAGTCTAAGCATGATAGAGAAACACAATTTTCAGAAATGTCATTTAACCAAGTTTGCACAACTGGGAATGTTTCACAAGTGATTAATGCCTTAACCCAACATTTAAAAAGTATAGAGGTGAGCCAAAGTGGCATTCCCAGTTGAGCAAACACCATTTACAAATCATGGAGGCAGGGGAGAACTGACCCTTCCATGTTGGTATGTCAAGAGATCAAGTTGAAAGGACAGATCAGTAAGAGTTCTCTAGGATATCCTGAAGATAGTGAGAAGCCACTAAAGGATTTTAAATAGAGAATGACATACGATTTGCACTTCAGAAAATCACCTGTGCAATTCTGTGGATATATGTAGGAGATGAAAATGGAGAGAAACTGGTCAGGAGGCCCTTTGGATATCCTGGTAGATTTATGGTTACCACCTGAACCATAGTAATGATAAAGATGATGAGCAGGAAAGAATACATTCAAGAGCTTTTTAAGAAAAAGGGTTGATTGGAAGAGGAGATTGAAGAACTGGGGAAAGTGTTGAATAATGTTGGGTTTCTGGGTCAGATAACTGAGAGTTTCAGATATTGTGAAAATTTGTGAAAGCAGTTTAGCAAAGTTTCAATTTCTGGTGCCTGACTCACCCCCATTAAAAAAAAAACTTACATGTGTTGGAGATGTAGACCTCAGGGTTACAGACGTGGATTTGAGACTCATTGACTGTAGATCTGTAATCATGAATGTCATTGAGATCAAGCAGGAGAGTCTATTTAACAAACAGTGTATTGGGAATCCTTAGTATTTAAACAGTAAGAGGAGGCAGAGTCTACAAAGGAAGCTAAGGATTCAGAATATAAGAGACAAACCAAAGAAAGAGTGTGACTGGAAGCTAGGGAAACTGTCAAAAAAGGAGAAAAAGGTAAGTGACCAATAGGGCCATATACTGAAAATTAAAATAAGAAATGAACATTCTCCATTGAATTTGGCAATGTAAAAATTATTGGTGATATTCATGAAAGTTGTTGAAGTAGAAAACTGTTATACTTGATAAGCAAATAATTGGGCAGAAGTTGAATTATGATAAAAAATTCTAAGTTATACAAATCTGTGAATCATTTAAAGAGGATTGCAGAAATTTTATGACAATATGCTATATTAAATTATGCACTAGAAAAAATAAAGTTTAAATGGAAACTATGTAAATGTGGACTATTTATAGTTAATGATTTTGGTTTTTCAAATTTGTGTATGTTTAGATATGTTTTTCAAACCTGAGTTCCGTCTCATCCATGAGTTGAGAATAAGAGTGATGTCCACACTGGTTTTAAAATTTTCAGACTGTCATTTTTAAGTCACAAGCTAACAGAATTTAAATGGTGCAAATAATTTTAAGTAAATGTACTTTAAAAACTTTTATTATCAAACTATATGCATTTTTGCAAATGAAAACAATGTGCATTTATGTTAAATATTACAAACACAATTTTAGGAGGCATGAAGTATGAAGCTGAAATTCAATTTAATATCAAATAAAACAGCAGAATTTAAAATATAGCAACTCAATATCTTGAAGTCTGTATTTTAGATCAAACAACCAATAAGCTATAATTTTTGAATATCACATTTATTTTCTGTTTTTCTCTCACATGTCAGAACTAGATAGGAAATATTTTCATGGCATGCCATTATCTGAAGCTATCATTGGCGTTAAACTAATGTGGTTGCTTATCTGGTGATGAAACAATTGCAGCTGAATCATAGCTATTGTTAAGAGAATGTCTCTTTCAAGACACTGGTTAATTGTGTTCTCAGATCTGTTCTTTGAGTTACAGAATGAAATCAGAAATTATTTCCTAGGCTGAATTCAAGCTCCCTAATTATATGAATAATTTGATTAAAATGTGCTCAAATGATGTAAATGATTAGGAAATTATATGCTTATGAGCCATAATTCCTAAGGCAGTAGCTGTCTAGATCATGTTGATGATTAATAATTATGAAGGTTTTATTAGCAAATATAATCTGTCATCAGTGTATAATAATCATGGTCATAGAATGATCCCCTTGACATACATGGAAAAATCTAGTTAACATTTTTATAGTTCACAATTGAATTATTTTAACTGGGGTTACACTATTCAATCTGTCCTACCTTTTCCTCATATATTAGTAAAATTTGTACATTACCTGACTTTGTCTCATCCTAAGATTTTTGTACCAACTGACACCTTGCCTTTTCCCATTACACAATCACCCCTTTCCAGAAATGTTTAAACAGATGATTAGCAATAATGAGGGCTTCCCTTGTGGCTCAGATGGTAAAGAATCTGCCTGCAATGTGGGAGACCCAGGTTCAATCCCTGGGTCAGAATGTTATCCCCTGGAGAAGGGAATGGCTACCCACTCCAGTATTCTTGCCTGCAGACTCTCCTGGACAGAGAAGCCTGGTGGGCTGCAGTCCATAGGGTCACAAAAAAATCAGAAACGACTGAAGTGATTTAGCACACACAGCACAGCAATAATGAAATTGACAGTGCTGCCATATACTTTCCAAGTATTTCGATTATTACTCATCTACAAAATGTATATTTCATCTCACCCTGTTAGCCAACTGCCACTGGTTTACTACCATTAATATCAGTTGGATAGGATACTTATGCACACTTGTTAATGTTAAATACACTCAAGATTCTCTCTAATGTAACAAAAATGAATACACAGTGGAAATATTACATTTAATGACACTGTCTGCCGTTGGGTAAGTAAGTACTGGTGTATATCACATTTAAAAACCTGTGACCAGTCCCTAGAGTTCCTGCTTGTTTAACAGTCGATAAAAATGATTGCTTTATTTGCTTTAGGGAGTTGTCCTTTGAAAAAAGTATAATAGTCTATAAAAAACCAAGATGCTTGTATGTACCTTTATTATTGCTTAAGGACTAAAGTCCACAAGTTTGTGGGATCTAGTGCATTTTATTGTTGGGAGAGTCAACTATTGGTCCAAGAAGCTTCCCAAAAGCTGCTTCAGCAGTTGATTTAAAGAAGCACCTCTTCCTCTTCTCCTGGATTCTTATGTGTAAAAGTTAGACTCAGAAGAGAGCAAAAGAGGTGGAACACGCACACACCTGGTAAAAGGGAAGTCACAGCTGAGCCCAAGTTCACCACAATCAATTCAGCTTAAGTGTCGCTTTTAGATGCTTCTTTATTTGGAGACTCAGCATGAAAGCCAGGAGTCACTTATCCCCATGAACCAAAACCGCTGAGTTTTGCACAGTTCTACCTCAAAATGCTGAGGCAGTAAATGTTATTAAAAATGCTTTTGTGAAAATCAATGCAATCTTATTTTGAAAACGAATATTTATTTTGTGGAATGGAATAGAAGAACTTAATATGACATTAAAGTAGTTTATTGCTTAATATGTTTTTAAAAGTGCACTGCAGAAAAATGTCCAGCATATTGAGCCAACAGAAACATGATTACAGAAGGTCCTTTCTTAGTGCATTTAAGCTTTTTTGTTAAATATGAATTGTAATATGATATTAGGTAGTGTGTAATAAAAGTGAAATTGAATCCAGTGAAGACTGGTTACCACGGGATTTAAATCCATTCCGGGGTCAATCAATTCAGATTGTTCAGTAACAATGGCAATGAAAGCAATTCCAATTTGGGGCAGTGTAACACTTTGTTATAGTCTCTTGGACTAAAATACTTTATAATGAAAAGAACTGAAGCTATAGAGTCAGAAGGCCCGGGTTTAAATGGAAGTTTAGTTTCTCACTGAACAAGTCACGTCATCAGGCTCAAAACTGAGTGTATCTGAACTATATCACTTAGGAGTGCTTCACATAACAGAATACTCAAATAATAATAGCTTAAACAGATAGATTAAAAAAATTTTTTTTTATGTTATCAGGTAGTATACCAGCCTATATCATGCTTCTTCTATCCAGGATTCTTCTATCTTTCCACTCCATCCTTAGTATTTGGATATTCGCCCGAATATCCAAGGCAAAGATGGCTTCTCCATTTCAGACCGTCATGTCTTCAGAACAGGAAGGAGGAAAGCTCAGGAAAAAGGAGACAAACATTTTTCTCATTTTGAAGTTTTGTGTCTCCTTTTCTTTTTACTTTTAAAATTTTTTGTGAGGCTGGTGGGATCTCAGATCCCCCTTCAGGGGTTGAACCCTGGTCACAGTAGTGAAAGCCTGGAATCCTAACCACTAGGACACCAGGGAACTCCCTGTTTTGTGTCATCTTTTGAAATAGAGAGTTATCTTCAGTAGATTTTTTAAATAGATTTTTTAGCTTTGACGTGAAAGTATTAGTCGTTTAGTCATGTCCGGCTCTTTACAGCCCCATGGATTATAGCCTCTGTCCATGGAATTCTCCAGGCAAGAATACTGGAGTGAGTAGCCAGTCCCTTCTCTAGGGGATCTTCCCAACCCAGGGATTGAACCCAGGTCTCCCACATTGCAGGCAGATTCTTCCATCTGAGCCACAGCCTTAATTAACTTATTAATGCCAAGCAAATAGTAATGAGATTACAGGGACATGTTACTTTGCCAACAAAGGTTTGCCTAGTCAAGGCTATGGTTTTTCCAGTGGTCATGTATGGATGTGAGAGTTGGACTATAAAGAAAGCTGAGCACCGAAGTATTGATGCTTTTGAACTGTGGTGTTGGAGAAGACTCTTGAGAGTCCCTTGGACTGCAAGGAGATCCAAGCAGTCCATCCTAAAGGAAATCAGTCCCGAATGTTCATTGAAATGACTGATGTTGAAGCTGAAACTCCAACACTTTGGCCACCTGATATGAAGAGCTGACTCATTTGAAAAGACCCTGATGCTGGGAAAGATTGAAGGCGGGAGGAAAAGGGGACGACAGAGGATGAGATGGTTGGATGGCATCACCGACTCAATAAACATGAGTTTGAGTAAACTCCGGGAGTTGGTGATGGACAGGGAGGCCTGGCATGCTGCAGTCCATGGGGTAAAAAAGAGTTGGACACGATTGAGCAACTGAACTGAACTACAGAGACTGATTTAGACCAATCATGGTTCATAACTCTGTGGTTGGAATATGGACTTACTGTGAGCTCAAGAGATTTTCAACTGAATAAATATCAAATTCTAGTCAGTAGGAAGATGATGAGGCAGAAGGAATGGATGTAAGATAAATATAAATCATTGTCTGCAATAATAACATTTGTGGTATAACTAGACCATGCACTTTAGTTTTCCTGGGACAAGCCCAGTTTAGACCTATTGTTCTTGCATAATTACTCACAATGTACTCTGGAGCAAGCTCTTTGAATGGAGAAATGTAGAATTACTAAGAGGCTGGCAGTATCTTAAGGCTTTAGCTCCAAAACGGCTCTGTCATATTGACTCATGTTCTGTTGGTCAAAGTAAGTCATATGTGGCCAAGACCCAAGTGTATGCAGCAGATACAGGTTCTTCACTTGGACACTCTGTAAAGTCAAGTGTCAAAGGGTCTATATAGTCCCAGCAGAGGACAGATTCATTTCTCTTTTCACACAAGCTTAAAAATCAAATGTGGGTTTTGGCGTGAATATCACTGTGAATATTAGCTATTTAAGTTCCAGTAAGGGAGGTAAGGGTGGGTTTTGCTGGTGGCTCAGTGGTAAAGAATCCGCCTGCCAGTGCAGGAGATGCGGGTTCAGTCCCTGGGTCTGGAGGATTCCCTAGAGAAGGAAATGGCAACCCACTCCAGTATTCTGGCCTGGGAAATCCCATGGACAGAGGAGCCAGGTGAGCTACAGTCCATGGGGTTGCAAACAAGTTGAACATGACCAAAGTAACTAAACAATAGTAAAGGGAAATAGAGGAGGTGGGTGTCTCCAGGATGAGATGAGTAAATGCGATTAGTGTTTCACTGGATAATTGGATATCTAAACAGCCCTTTTAAAAGCTACGTGTAAATCCATGGCTGATTCATGTGTATGGCAAAAACCACTACAATATTGTAATTAGCCTCCAACTAATAAAAATAAATGAAAAAAAGTTACAAAGGATTATTATATATTATTGAACTTCAGGATAGAGTTGTTATGATTTTTCAAACACACACTCTAGTGAGTCCAACCTGATCAATAAGATAATTTATAAATCAAGAAGTGAAACGAATATATGCAGGTTACTTTTAACGATTGTTGGTTTTGATGAATTGTTTTCCTTATTCTTTCATTTTTAGAATAATTATTTTAGGCTATAAGAAACCTTTGGAAAGAGAGGATCTTTTTGAACTTAATGAAAACGATTCCTCCTATAGTGTGTGTCCCATCTTTGAGAAACAGTGGAGGAAGGAAGTTTTAAGGACTCAAGAGAGGCAAAAAGTAAAGGTAATTATTAAATCCTTAGTACTTAACTGCATAACTTGTTCCAAAATATGAGATATTATTATTAATATAGAAAATCCTTTAAATATGTTAAATAACATGTCATTTCCCTAACAATACTAGCTGTTATTAAAGCTAATTTCTGCCATCAAATTATTCAGGAGCTCTTTAAAGCTCAGGAGCAAGTGTGTTATATGTATATAATTTGGGGCTTCTCACTAGTATCCTTCCACATCCATTGTTGCAAAGATAGTTTCCATATCCCAGAGTATCATATCTATTGGTCAAAGTAAGTCATGTAGTGGCCAAGGCCAAGACTTATGGGGGGCAAGAGTAGGTTCTTCATATGTAGCATCATGCGTGCGCGCGCACACACACACACACACACACACACATGCGAATATATATATATACATGTATACATATATATATATCATGTATGTATATATAGTCTTTAGACTTCTTAAAAAGAAAATATAATTTGAAGATAAAAACTGTATTAGTGAAACAGTTTCAAAACTCACAAAAGTGATTTAAAAAATGGTTTCTTTTTCCGTTTATGCCATATGGTATGAATAACACCAAGTGGTTTGGCACCATTCTATGCCAATAATAGGGACCATGTTTTTAAGTTTAATTGAACTTATTCCTTTCATATTGCTTTTTTAACTTTGGAGTACATTGCTAATTTTATGATTATATATATTTTATGGATTAGTTCTGTTCTCTTTTCTCATTGCTTTTGTTTTCCTTAATTATATAGTCATCTTTTCATAAAGAGCCACACACCAGGAAGCCATCTCTACTCCGGGCATTGTGGAACACTTTTAAGTTTGTCCTGATTCAGGTTGCTTTATTCAAAGTATTGGCTGATGTTTTGTCCTTCACTAGCCCACTCATAATGAAGTAAGTTGAAGTCTTTTTTTTTTTTTTTCCTTTCCCATGAGTACCTGATAAGGAAGTTTACTGTTTCACTTTAAAAATGTACTAAAAAAGAGTGGGGTGGGTTCATATTACAGATTTTATTTAGGATACAGGCATTCTATTAAGTTTGCTTGTGATATGAATGTGAATTATGATAATATAGTAATTATTGAAATAACCATGCATTAAGCACTATTCTAAAATCTTTATATTAATTATCTAATCTTTACAACAATCCTACAATGTAGGAAGTAATATTGTACTCACTAGCACAATGTAGAAACAAAGAAATCTCTGTAATTTGCCTAAGACCACACAACTAGAAAATACAAGAGTCACAACACAAATCTAGGAAGTCTGGCTTGAGTTTATATGTTTAGGAAATGAAATGACACATACCTTTACTATTTTTCTTTGCTGTGACCTTTTTGGAATTGAACTTTATCAGCCAAGGTAATAATATATAAATATATATCTGCATGTGTTTATGTGTGGGCTTCCTTGGTGGTTCAACCGGTAAAGAATCCACCTGCAATACAGGAGACCTAAGTTTGATCCCTGGTTTGGGAAGATCCCTTGGAGAAACCCACTCCAGTATTCTGGCCTAGAGAATTCCATAGACTTTATAGTCCATGGGGTTGCAAAGAGTCGGACACAACTGAGTGACTTTTTGGAATTGAACTTTATCAGCCAATAATAATGCATAATACTGCATGTATTTATGTGTAAATATAGAGAAAAATACTTAAGTAATTTCTATTTCTAATAGTGTCTATATGCAAGAATTCATGAGCAGACAGTAAAATTGAGTCTTTGATTATATGTCTCCTTGATTATATGCCTCCAAGGGTACAAGGAAAGAATTTTTCATTAACCAATTATTAATTTTTTTTGTTTTGAATATGTTTTCAAGCTGGAGTTTTTAAAGAACAATTTAATTCATGAAAATAAAACTAATTCTGAGTTGCCAGATCCCAAATCACATCCGGGCACATATTTAGCCCATATTTATTAAGTGCCTGCTATATGCCAGACTGTTCTAACTAGACCATGGGAATTGAGCAAAAATCAAAAAGTCCTTACTCTGATGACACCTAGAAGGGAGAGATAAATAATAAAATGAATCAGTATACATTTTATTAAGAGGTAATTACTGCTAAGGAAAACAGTACAGCAAAGTAGTGGGGCAGACCATACTGGTCTGAGGGACTGGAAGTTGCTGTTTTCTGTGAGGTGGTTAGGGAAGACATTGGTTATAATGGTGAGACTTGAACACAGTTCTGAAAGAAGTTAGGGAGGAAGCCAAGATATACCTGTTGCAAATAGGAAGAACAAAGAGGGCTAAAGCCATGCGGCAGCAGCATGCTTGGTATTTTTGAAGACTCATAGGAGGCAAGTGAGTGAAGCAGGGAAGCTGAGAGGAAAAGTGATAGGATTGA
This sequence comes from Cervus elaphus, assembly GCF_910594005.1. Taxonomy (NCBI): domain Eukaryota; kingdom Metazoa; phylum Chordata; class Mammalia; order Artiodactyla; family Cervidae; genus Cervus; species Cervus elaphus. The sequence continues at coordinate 23,655,711 of NC_057845.1, read as the reverse complement.
GGTTGGATATATACACTGCCATCTGTAACATAGACAGCGAGTGTGAAGCCACTGTATATAGCACATGGAGCGCGGCTCGTTGCTCTGTGATGAGCTAGAGGGATGGGATTGGGGGGTGGCAGGGAGGCTCAAGAGAGAGGTTAATAAATGTATACTTATAGCTGATATGTGTTGCTGAAAAGCATAAAGGAACTCAACATTGTAAAGCAAGAATATTCCAATTAAAAAAAAAATAAAGACATTTTGGGAGCGGGGAGACAAAAAGATTGAGGTCAGAAAGTTTGGGCAGCTACAAAGATGTTGAAGGACCTTACAGAATGTGGGGGGAGGCTTTGTGCCTGAGGTGTTCTCTGGGTCCCAGGGTCCACAATGTTCATTATTTTCTGGGATCTGTGGAGTGAGGCTGCGCGTCTGGATCTGTCATGGCCAAGGGGGTGGACCTTCGCTCCCAGGCGCTGAGCAAGGGTACGGGGCAATCCCAGGCCCCCTGTTATGTATGGGGGGTTGAGGGGAGTATCGGACAGCGGACGTAGGTTTCACTGCCACCCTTCCCCCTCCTTCCCTGCATTCACACTTGTACACAGTGGCCAGAATCCTTTAGATGAGAGAGAAAAGCTAGAGCTCTCACTGGTGAAACTTGGGCCCCAGGCTTCCAGAATTCCTCCTCCAAAACTCCTTCTTCCTGTTTGAGAGGCAGGAGTGCCCTAGTAAGGCCCTGAAGACAGGGATTCCACCCTTCATTTCCAGCGTGGGCACAGTGCAGGCAGATGACAGCGTACCCTCTTCAGAATTCCAGAGGGCAAAAGCCAACTTCAGGCGGCCACCTGGGTGATGAGGACCATTCCTTTCTTCCCCTTTCTTCCCCACCATGAGACCAGCAACATTGGGCCAAAGTTTCACACCTTAAAAAGTACAAAGGTTCCCTATTGTTAAAATGCAGATTCCAAGGCCAGCCTCTGAGTTTCTGCTTCACAAAGTCTGGGGGAGGATCCAGAAATCTGAATTTTGAAAAAGTTCAAACTAGGCAGCTCCAAGAATCTTGAAGAAAATGATCCCCCATTATTCCCCCTCCACACCCAGAGTAGAGGAGGGCCACAACAAAACCACTGAGTGGCTCCCCCAATATTTAGTGGAGGGCTTCCCTGCTGGCTCAGACAGAAAAGAATCTGCCTGCAATGCAGGGGCCCAGGGTTCAGTCCCTGGGTCAGGAAGATTCCCTGGAGGAGGAAATGGCAAACCACTCCAGTATCCTTGCCTGGAGAATTCCATGGACAGAGGAGCCTAGCGGGCTACAGTCCATGGGGTCCGCAAAGAGCTGGACACAACTGAGCAATTCAGCATACATGCGCAGAGAATGTGATGATATAGGCTTTCATTTTGTGTTAGAAGGGAAACCTGTGGAAGATTTTGAGCATAGAGTGATATGATTAGACTGCAGTTTCATAGGAATCACTCTAGCAGCTATGTAGAAAATGAAGTAAAGAGGAGCAAGAGTGGAAGAAGAAGCAGCTATTAGCCAACTATGGTAATCCAGGCAGAAGTCAATGGTGGCTTCAGGATTGTCGATGAAGGTGATAAGTGGTCAGATTCTGGCTTTATTTTAAAAGTTGAGTCAACATTATACATTGATAGTTCAATGTAGGTTGAGAGAAGAAAGGAGTCAATGGTGCGTTCAGAGTTTTTGTTTGCCACAAGGTGAATGAGTTACCATTTACTGACATACAGAAGGTTCAGAAAAGAGTAAGGAGTGCAATTTGCTAAATTTGAAATATGCATTAGATTTTCTGCAGAATTAAAGTAACAGACCTGACTGCCGTCCTTTGGAAAGACTGTTTATATGGCTCAGGCTGGCAATTAGAACTTGAATTTCAGGAGGGTTCCCACTTACCCTACCTGATAAGAGTGGTTCAATATGGCCAGACTGTTTTATACAGTCAATATGATCCATGCTGAATTCCTGCTTTTTTTCTGCGTGTTTGGAATTCTGGCCTGTGTTAGAAAGAGGGTACCTGGATGCTGAGTTTTTAAGGGGTTTCCTTGTTGCTATTCAGTCACTAAGTCATGTCTGAATCTTTGCAACCCCGTGAACTGTAGCATGAAAGTCTTCCTTGTCTTTCACTATCTCCCGGAATTTGCTCAGACTTGGCGATGCCATTCAACCATCTCATCCTCTGTCACCCCCTTCTCAGCCTGCCCTCAACCCTTTCTAGCATCAGGGTCTTTTCCAATGAGGTGGCTTTAGGGGAGTGACACATCATCATGGTTATCTGGGTCATTAAGACTTTTTTTGTAGAGTTCTTCTGTGAATTCTTGCCACCTCTTTTTCATCTTTTCTGCTTCTGTTAGGTCCCTGCCATATCTGTCCTTTACTGAGCCCATCTTTGCATGAAATGTTCCCTTGGTATCTCCAGTTTTCTTGAAGAGATCTTTAGCCTTTCTGATTCTATTATTTTCCGCTATTTCTTTGCACTGTTCACTTAAGAAGGCTTTCTTACCTCTCCACGCTATTCTCTGGGACTCTGTGTTCAGGTGGATATATCTTTCCTTTTCTCCTTTGCCTTTTGCTTCTCTTGTCTTCTCAGCTATTTGTAAGGCCTCCTCACACAACCACTTTGCTTTCTGGAATTTTTTTTTCTTTGGGACGGTTTTGGTCATCGCCTCCTATACAATGTTGATGAGATTACCATATGAAAACTAGAAAATACCTTTCTACCCAGAAGCCTGAGAAACTAGTTGACTCTATGTGAGTGTGTGCTCAGTCGCTCAATCGTGTCCGGTTCTTTTGTGACCCCATGGATTGTAGCCTGCCAGGCTCCTCTGTGAAAAGGATTTGCCAAGCAAGAATACTGGAGTGGGTTGCCATTTCCTCTTAGAATGGAACTCAGGTCTCCTGCATCTGGCCTTATTTATATAAAGCTTGAGTAAAAATAAAGGGAGGAAGGATGCCAAATTGGGCAAGTGGATAAAAAGAGCAGGCAAGAATATGTGTGTGTATGTGTGTGTGTTTGTAACATTTTGACAGTACTTAGTTCACATATGTATTTTATTACTTTGGATGTTTAACACTTCTTCCCTTTTCTCGATTTGTATATGACCTTCAGGCAAATGATCCTTTTCTGTGAACAACGCCCAGATTTTGGCTGGAGTGGTTATGGTTATGCTTTGGCGCTTTTTGTCGTAGTCTTTTTGCAAACCCTGATCCTTCAGCAATACCAGCGTTTTAAAATGCTTACTTCAGCAAAAATTAAGACAGCTGTAATTGGACTGATCTACAAAAAGGTAAAAGATTTAAGAAATTCCAAGTTTCTAAATGGATTATGTCCAATATGTGCTTTAAAATAAGGGATCTGGAAAATTAGAAGTAGTATTTTAAAAATTTCTAGTATGCAATTTGAATATACATTTTGCTGAAAAATAACTTTGACTCATCAATGTTGATTACATCAGTTTCTTTACAGGGTCCTCTCTCTATATTTCCTGAAACTTCAAGTCAATCCTAATGCGTGAAACTCAGTGATGTTCTTTGTCCACTCTTAATGTCACTTAACTCCTCCTCAGAAAAAGAATGGAATTGAATATTTCATGATTGTCTCTATTTATGTATCAATAAATTAATTTCCATGGTCATTTTCCTTCTACATGATACCTTTTACTTCTTCCTCTGCTCACTCTACTTTTTACCGAAACAAAGCCATACTTCTCTATAGAGTCATTATCTATTTTCTCTTTGAGTCTAAGCCCCCTCCTACCGACCCCAAAAGCTGGTTGGCCCTTATACCTAGCATGACTCTAAAGTTGTCCTTTCTTGAAAATGCAGTTTTAAACATCACCTCTTTACCATTCAGAGCCTATTTACATCATAATTATAAACAATTAAAAACCTTCCTCCCTTCTGTTGTTATTACTGAGTTATTCAGTCAAAAGTATATTTTGCCTTCTTATTCTGTAGTCGTATGTCAATCTGTGTTCTTGAGATTTGGAATAGGAACTTAACTTACCTATTGTACCTTTATCATCTAAGAGAGTGGCTTTTACGTATTTTTATAAAAGTTGGAAGACTGAGTAAATGAATAAATGAGCCATTACCTTCAAAACTAAGGAACTATTAAGCATACATAATAAATGTGTGAAACTATCAATAAATGCAGATGTTCTAAGAAATCAGATGAGCAGGAAATCTACAATATTTGATTGGAAAGTTAAGGAACGTTTCACATAGAAAGGAGCCTTGAAATAATCTTTGGGAGAAGTGTAGGATTTGTTGACCTGGATATGAAGTGTCACAGACCATTTGGACATACTAGGCCAAAATGGAGGCAGCAAGTGATTTTAGAGATTCTAGAATGATCCAAGCCCAACTAAGCCAGAATATAACTGAACTTGCAGTAAACCTAGCTCTATGTGAAACTGAAAGTGTTAGTTGCTCAGTTGCGTTCAAGTCTTTGCGACCCCTTGGACTGTAGCCTGCCAGGCTCCTCCATCCATGGAATTTTCCAGGCAAAAATATTACAGTGTGTTGCCATTTCCTTCTCCAGTGGATCTTCCCGACCTAGGCATTGAACCTGGGTCTCCTGCATTGCAGGCAGATTCTTTGCCATCTGAGCCACCAGGGAAGCCCTGTATAACTAGCTCTGTGTAACACACCCCAGATACAGGGTTAGAAAGGCTGTTTGTAATTCTACAGGTTGTAACTTCTGAGAAATACAATATGGAGAAAAGATATGAAATACAAATATTAAAGAGTCTAGGAATCAGTTTAAATGCTAACATTTGTTTCCCATATATGGCCTACATGGAACAGGTCTTCATTCACTGATTAAAGCATTGGAGCTTGGGTATAGGATTTGGGTGGATTTACAAGCATAAAAGAATAGATAACAGTAGAAATTGAAGCAAACCATCAGAAATAAGAAAGAAAGTCAAGTCTTGTGGGTGAGTACATTAAGGGCAAAGAGACCCTGGAGATAATGGAAGAGGGAACAGAGTCTACAGGAGTGAGACTATATGGGTCCTTAGAGATTATTTAACAACAAAGAGCTCTCTAAGATCAGAGGGGTTCAGTGGGTCCTGCAGTATGGATTAAGATTGAATTCTTAGTCCATCAGACAAGCAGCGGAAGACATTAGTTAGTGACCTGTAGTGTTCAGAGGCCCTGGGTGGCCCATGCAGGTGACATTAATATAAGGCAGTCTTTCTTCTGAATCTCTTATCCTATATCTGCTTTCCAAAGGGACTAATTGGGGTTATTAGATCTCTCATCTCCATTACAGGTTTTAGGATTCTGATGTTTATCATGTTTTGATAACCTCAGGATCCTAAATGGCTCTCACAGATGACCAGATAACTCATATTCATCTGACATTGGCACTCCTTCATCAGATATTCATGACTAGACTTGAGTAAAGCTAGTCTCACATCCTTTTCCTGGTGAGGAGGGGAGGTGTTAGAAAGCTCTTTATCTCTACCCATCTGCATGACATTTACTACTCTAGTAAAGTTCAAGAGACTTCATTTTTAAGGTTTGTGGGGAAGAACACGGACCTCTTTATACTTGACCACTTCATGAGTCTTCGGGTCTCAAAACTCAGTTTTGTTACCCTTTCACTCCCAGTTACAGGCTCCATGACAGTTTTTGAGGACTAAGAACATGAAATGTTTCAAAAGCAGCATCAGTTAGTCCTGTGCTTAATGCGGGCAGCCTGTGGGCATTTTGTCAAATGCCATCCAGTAGAAGTTTTTCTGATTTTTAAATTATTCTATATCCACATTGTGCAATATGGTAGCTACTACTCACATATGACTGTTGAAACTGAAAACCTGGCTAGTAAGAGCAAGGAAGTAAATTTTTAATTTCAATTAAATTTAATATCCATATCTAGACTGTCTACATTTGTGGCTAAAGGATATTCTTTCCTTAATTGTGGGAAGAATATAGTATAAAGAAAATTGATAAAATTCTTTTTCCATTCTTTAAAATAGAGATACTTAAGTGTAATCAGAAGGAGAAGAAAGAAAGAGAATCCTGGCATACTTTTTTGCATCCAAAAGAGCTAAAGAAAATGAATTCTCATAGATTTATGAGGATTCACCTTTATATACACCATGACTTATTAGAAGTAGGGTAACCACTGCAAATCACTGGGCTAGAAATGTTTAGGGCTCTTCCAGCTCTAAATTATATAATGTCTATGACTCAGAGCTAGGGTGGTCAGGAAAAATAGTTCAAGAAATAAATATATGAACCAAGGCTGTGGCAAAAAAATTCAGCAAAGAACAAATATATGAGGGAGAATGTGAAATTGCAAAGCAAATTTCGTAATCATATGACAAAATGAGCCATTACTGAATTGAGGTCAGTAATAAACAAGATATTTCCAGTCCGTAAAAAGAATTCTTGAGGCTGGGAGCCATATATGCTTTATCTGGATCTTTTTATGGCTTCCCTGGTGGCTCAGATGGTAAAGAATCTGCCTGCAATGCAGGAGACACAAGAGACTCAGGTTCAGTCCCCAGGTCAGGAAGATCTCCTGGAGAAGGGAATGGTTACACATTCAAGTATTCTTGCCCAGATAATTCCATGGACAGAGGAGCCTGGCGGGCTATGGTCCATGTATTCACAAAGAGTTGGACACGATTGAGCAACTAACACTTTTTTAGAGCAAAATGCAATCAATGAAATGAAGTTTCAAAAAATAATGAGTCACAAGTAGGTTAGCAGTCTTCCTGAGTGGGACCCCAACAAGGGTCCTTCTGCCCAGCACCCTTCAAGCCATCTGAGTTCTGGTCAGGAGCAAAGGAAGGTTTTATTCTTTGATCAGATAATGAAGAGGTGTGGGCCTGTTCTCTTGAGCACCCACTCTCCCAATAGGCAGCAAGTAGGGCTGCTTTATAGGGATCCCTAAAAGTGAGGTTCTTGTGGAGTTGGAGCAGGGGCAGCTGGGCGGCTTAGGCTCCAGATGGCAGTTCTTGGAGCAGCGTCTCTGCACGTGGCCTGCAGCTACCATCTTGGATTTTGTGTCACGCACGGCTTCTGCACGTGGACGCCCAGCCAAGGTGTAGGCTCCACCATTTCTTTTCACAGGAGGAACCCTGGTCTGAAGGGCCAGATACAAGACTCTGCAAATGAGAATTGACTAAGCACTAGGGAAAAGGAAAAAAAAAAAATAATAATGACAAGGTAAGACTTTATTTTATTACCCAGTTCTCTGAGAATTGTTAATGGCCTTTGCTAGTGACAGTTGTGCATTGTGTGTTTTCCTAAAGGAGGGCATTTATTTGATTCCTTGGGTAATTTGATTATTTTGAACTACCCAGTCTTTTAGTTTTCACATAAGTCGGTGTATATTTTCCTTCTAGAAAAATAGGATAATGTGTTTGTATTTGTTTGTAATAGTAACTTGGAGGTGGATGCTATTAGAGATCAATGGATCTCACTTAAAAAATGCTGTAGTCTTAATGAAATGAGAATAACTGTTCTTGGATTCCCATCGTTTTTCTTGGCCACATTAAATGGTCAGTAACTTATTCAGTTCAATTGAGTCGCTCAGTTGTGTCTGACTCTTTGCGACCCCATGAAACGCAGCACGCCAGGCCTCCCTGTCCGTCACAAACTCCCAGAGTTTACTCAAACTCATGCCCATCGAGTCAGTGATGCCATCCAACCATCTCATCCTCTGTCGTCTCCTTCTCCTCCTGCCCCCAATCCCTCCCAGCATCAGGGTCTTTTTCAATGAGTCAACTCTTCGCATCAGGTGGCCAAAGTACTGGAGTTTCAGCTTCAGCATCAGTCCTTCCAATGAACATCCAGGACTGATCTCCTTCAGGATGGACTGGTTGGATCTCCTTGCAGTCCAAGGGACTCGCAGGAGTCTTCTCCAACACCATAGTTCAAAAGCATCAATTTTTCAGCACTCAGCTTTCTTCACAGTCCAACTCTCATATCCATACATGACCACTGGAAAAACCATAGCCTTACCCACTCCAGTATTCTTGCCTGGAGAATCCCATGGATGGAGGAGCCTGCTAGGCTGCAGTCCACGGGGTCGCAAAGAGTTGGACACGACTGAGCGACTTCAATTTCACTTTCTGACTAGCCGGGCTTTTCTTGGCAAAGTAATGTCTCTGCTTTTTAATATGCTATCTAGGTTGGTCATCACTTTCCTTCCAAGGAGTAAGCGTCTTTTAATTTCATGGCTGCAATCATCATCTGCAGTGATTTTGGAGCCCCCCAAAATAAAGTCTGACACTGTTTCCACAGTTTCCCCATCTATTTCCCATGAAGTGATGGGACCAGATGTCATGATCTTAGTTTTCTGAATGTTGAGCTTTAAGTCAACTTTTTCACTCTCCTCTTTCACTTTCATCAAGAGGCTCTTTAGTTCCTCTTCACTTTCTGCCATAAGGATGGTATCATCTGCATATCTGAGGTTATTGATATTTCTCCCGGCAATCTTGATTCCAGCTTGTGCTTCTTCCAGACCAGCATTTCTTATGGTGTACTCTACATATAAGTTAAATAAGCAGGGTGACAATATACAGCCTTGACGTTCTCCTTTTCCTATTTGGAACCAGTCTGTTGTTCCATGTCCAGTTCTAACTGTTGCTTCCTGACCTGCATACAGGTTTCTCAAGAGGTGGGTCAGGTGGTCTGGTATTCCCATCTCTTTCAGAATTTTCCACAGTTTATTGTGATCCACACAGTCAAAGGCTTTGGCATAGTCAATAAAGCAGAAATGGAAGTTTTTCTGTAACTCTTTTGCTTTTTCGATGATCCAGTGGATGTTGGCAATTTGATCTCTGGTTCCTCTGCCTTTTCTAAAACCAGCTTGAACATCTGGAAGTTCACGGTTCACATTATTGCTGAAGCCTGGCTTGGAGAATTTTGAGCATTACTTTACTAGCATGTGAGATGAGTGCAATCGTGCAGTAGTTTGAGCATTCTTTTGGATTGCCTTTCTTAGGCATTGGAATGAAAACAGACCTTTTCTAGTCCTGTGTCCACTGCTGAATTTTCCAAATTTGCTGGCATATTGAGTGCAGCACTTTCAGAGCATCATCTTTCAGGATTTGAAATAGCTCAAACGGAGTTCCATCACCCCCACTAGCTTTGTTTGTAGTGAAGCTTTCTAAGGCCCACTTGACTTTATTAGCAGAGATTAAAAAGCTGCCTTTGGAGAAGACATGGCTAGAAGCTTAACTATCGTAGTGTATTTTTTCCTTTTTTTTTTCCTCTTATGGGAGCAGTATTTATTCTGTCGTATCATCAGCACCATACCTTGCAAGGCAGTAGCAGAAAGTTAAAGGACTCAGCATTGCAGCAGCCATCCAGCTTAGGAGGATCCTGACCCCGTATGAACCTCCAAGGGTTGTGCCTTTCCTCTGCTGGCCCCATAGACTGCCATATGCACTGAGCCTGTGGGTTTTAAGCTAGGGAGTGTTAGAAGTGTTCCACTGAAGGCCTTGTCTACTCATTTTCCAGAGGGGTTTTTTCTCTGGGCTTTGTATTAGGCATTTTTTGAGTGAAGAGAACTTGAGTATCCCCTGTATCCTATTTACCATTGTTAGATCTAGCTCTCAATCCTGTCTCTCTTTAAATCAGTGTGGTAGGAGTTCCTTAAAACTTTTGGTATATGGTGGGACATTCACCTAATTTCTGGTATAAATATCAATTTCCTACTTATTTTACAGTTATTTATGCATTTTTCCTGGGCTTTCTGGGCTTCCCTTGTGGTTCAGCTGGTAAAGAATCTGCCTGCAGTATGGGAGACCTGGGTTCGATCCCCAGATTGGAAAGATCCCCTGGAGAAGGACATGGCAACCCACTCCAGTACTCTTGCCTGGGGGATTCCATGGCCAGAGGAGCAGGACAGGCTGCAGCCCATGGAATCACAAAGAGTTGGAGATGACTTTGCAACTTTTTCACTTTCATGCATTTTTCTGGGAATTTTAAATGACTGGGAAATTAAATAAATGAATTTCTAATGTTAGCCTTAGTAAGAAATTAGCAATAATTAACCTTAAGTATATTGAGTTCAATATACAAATATTAAATGACATATACACAGGGAAAGGGAGAATGGGCCTTGGAAGAACAGAGAAGATGTATTTACATCTTCTAATGAAGCCTTTTCAATACTCTTACCTCTGTCAATACCCATGGCCCTTCTTAGCTACTGTTACACTTGTGTGTGTGTGTGTGTGTGTGTGTGTGTGTGTGTGTGTGTGTGTGTGTGTGTGTGTGTTAGTCCCTCAGTTGTGTCCAACTCTTTGTGACCCCATGGGCTGTTGCTGGCCAGGAGCCTCTGTCCATGGAATTCTCAAGGCAAGAATACTGTAGTGGATAGCGATTTCCTTTTCCAGGGGATCTTCCCAACCCAGAGACTGAACCCTGGTCTCCTGCATTGCAGGCAGATTCTTTACTATCTGAGTCCTCAGAAGCTCTTATAATCAGCCTGTGTGTAGGATGTGTGTGTAGGAGGGGAGTGGACTCCACTACTAGACTGTAATCTCTTTAAGATTGAAACTATATCATTAAAAAAATAACTTTCGTTAGATTTTCATTGATTCACCTCTGTACTCTGTATTGATAAACTTTAGATGATTTAGTAGGGGTGCCAACAAGTAGAAAGGAAGCTCAGTGCTAGAAATCTAAAATTGATTTCTTTTGCAGTTTTTCAGTTCCACAAATCATAAAGGGTTCTTGGTGGATTTATTTGGTTGGGAATTCAACTGTGACTCTCTCCCAGTATGCAGGAAATGTTAAAGCTGTGCAATTCGATCAATAATTGTTTTTTCTTCATCTGCAAACATATCTGTTGATATTATGTGATTTAAATACATACATAATGATGCATATTTGCCTAAATATATCACAAATCTTTATTTTTAGTTAAAAGTTATCATTGTTTGACTATAAAGATCCTGCATGATCTACAGAACTTAAGTATTCTGCTTCTCTTTTCCCAGGCCCTGCTTCTATCTAATGTTTCTAGAAAACAGTTTTCTACTGGGGAAATTATTAACTTGATGGCAATAGATGCCCAGCAGCTCATGGACTTGATGACCAACATCAATCTTCTTTGGTCAGCTCCTTTTCAAATCCTGATGGCCATATCACTCCTTTGGCAAGAGCTGGGTCCAGCAGTATTGGCAGGGGTGGCAGTCCTTGTGTTTGTTATACCGATGAATGCTTTAGTTGCAAATAGAATGAAAAAGCTGAAGGTAAGAAAATAATCGCCTCATGTTACATGTGTCAAACAGAAGCTGAGTTTCCAGACTTGATAATAAACACCCAGCTAATTCTCTGAATATGGAAAATAGAGGCTTAAAATGGATATAATACAAATTAATCATTCATTTATTGAACGAGTATTGATTGAGCATCTATCCTGTCAGTCACTGTGCCAGGCACATAAAGTATAGCAGTGAAGAGAATTGAAAGTTCCAGCTCTCCTTGGGTTATTGGGGGAGAAAGGCAATGAACAAGTAAATAAATAGGTAAATAGCCTAACGCCTGGTGTTAATTTGTGTATGAAGAGAGATAATTAGGATAAGGTGATAGAGTAACAAAGAATTTCATTTCACAAACGAGGTCTGGAACAGCCTCAGGAAAGATGATGTATCAGCTGAGTAAGGCAGCAATCCATGTGGATGTCTGAGAAAAAGATATCAAGCAAACAGAATGGTGTGTGGACAGCCTAGAGATGGGGGTATGCTTGGCCTGCCTTAAGAAGTGGCAAGAAGGCTAGTGAGCTAAAGTGAGCTAGGAGTGGCTGCGTGCAGCCAGTGGACAGTAAATGCTTAACTGAATTAATTTTAATATTCTTCCTCTACATTCAGTCAGTCATCTTACTATCAATATATTTTTGACATTTGCTATTTCCAAGACAGTGTGTACTATGCTGTACTGTAGGAATGGGGGAACAAGACCAAGACACAGTTCATTTCTCTGAAGGAGATCACACTGTAATGGGAGGGGGATGGGTTCCCATGCTAAAGTAACAAAGATCGGTGCAGATGTGTTGCTTATGACAATTATTGTATTATTTTAAATGAATAAAAGGTTAACAGCGTCTTATGTATGGACATGGAAATGAATCAATCATTATTAGAGGAAAAAGTAAATTAGAGAAACACATATGTATATATTATATGTATATATTTATGTGTATATTTGGGCGCTTCCCGGGTGTCTCAGTGGTAAAGAACCTGCCTGCCAATGCACGAGATGCAGGAGATGCAGGTTCGATCCCTGGGTCGGGAAGATCCCCTGGAGAAGGAAATGGCAACCCACTCTAGTATTCTTGCCTGGGAAACCTCATGGACAGAGGAGTCTGGTGGGCTACAGTCAATTGGGGTTGAAAAACTGTTGGACATGACTTAGCAACTAAACAACAAAAATGTGTAATATGTATGTCATGCATTTATATGGTGTATGTGTGTGTATATATATATATATATATATGTGTGTGTATATATGATCCAGTTTTTAAAATGTGAATATACCTATGCACGTGGATATGATAGTAATAAAGATATATAAATATAGATTTAAATGTATTTGTATAAGCATAGAAATAACCTAGAGAAAAAACACTAGTCTTTCAATAGTAGTTGCCTGTAAAGTGAAATTAGAGGGAAGGAGGGAAGATTTTTTTTACTTATTCCTTTAATATGTTTAGAAGCTAAGAATTTATACCTTCTTTTACATTTTTCTGAATTTTTCAAATACTTACCAAAAGCCTCATTTTTAAAGAAAAGAACTAAGAAATAACATATAACTATAAAATAATTATGAATTACTAAACACATTGGTAACAGATTTTTAAATGAATAATTTCAAAATATGTTTCTTAATATTCTGGATTTTAAATAATTGTAAGTTAAATTTTTAGGAATGGAATTACATTATTAGGACTTTATCTAGAGCCCTAAAACATCCAAAGAGACTCCAATATTATGTACAATTATTCTAAATTAAAAAAATGCTTTAATCACACAAATGATATAAAGGATGTTTAGCTTGTAAATGTGTACTTTGTTAGATATACAAATACTTATTATTGCATATAACATAATTGTGGCAATATTACTGGAGAAAGTCCTTGATGAAATGGCCAAATAATAATAAGTATTATAAATAAAGTTTTATATATAAATAGTATATTATATAATAGTTATATAATATTTGCAAAAATATATGTATATATATTTTTGTATATATATGTATGTATATATATATTTGTGATAATAGAAGTACCACAGGAATAAAAATAAGATCTACATATATACAATTGATAGAGTTTGGGGAATTTTTCCCATTTTGATTGAATATAGATATTTTTATTCCATTTATAACAAATTTTTTCTGAATAAATATTATATTTTCTACACTTTTGGAAAGTGTACACCTTGTTTTTATTTTACTGCTGGCTACTTTTAAGTTTTAAAGTATCTACTTATAACTTATCTAACATTAACAGAATAATGTTGTATGAATGTTATAATATAGTTTTCATAAACTGAATTTTATATAAAATAGAGGAAGTAGATTGAATTTTTTAAATAGTTATGTAAATTAAAGTATTAGCAACCTTTGTCAAATATACTGTCATTTCCTTTCCATTATATAGAAAAATCAAAGGACGAACAAAGACAAACAGATAAAACTGCTCAATGAAATCTTACATGGAATTAAGGTAATAAAAAAAGGACATGCATTTAATTTATCTATTTAGAATATCACAATAAGTTAACCAATAAATGAACCTTTCACCATTCTCAATATCAAAATAATGAAATATGTATAATTTTGAGAGAGCAATTTAGATTTCAGGTATATAAGATTTCTTACATTGAAATAGTATTTAAATAAAGCCAAATAAAATGTAAGGGTTTTTTTGTTCTCAACCAACAACTAAACACAAATATCTCAAAAGACACAAAATATTACTCGTTCTAAGGACAGACAATTTGGAATGAAGCAGGGAACAGCGGCAGTAACGCCGTCATCAGTGTGAGGGTAGATGCATGGGGAAAGTGATGAGAGGCCGTTCAGTTTCTTTATACAGAAGAGAAACCATCGTACAAATGCTATTCTATGAAAAAGAGTGAAAGTGTTCATCGCTCCATCATGTCCAACTCTTTGTGACCGCATGGACTAGAGCCCTCAAGATGTCTCTGTCCGTGGAGTTTTCCGGGCAAGAATACTGGAGTGGGTTACCATTCCCTTCACCAAGGGATCTTCCTGACCAAGGGATCGAACCCAGGTCTCCTGCAATGCAGGCAGATTCTTTACTGTCTGAGCCACTTACCTGGCTATTCTATGAAAAGTATGTTACCGATTATTTGTTTCCTAGAAAAACTACCTCCACTCCACACCACTAACATTTTCTCTGTGATAAAATGAGTGAAGCCTTATAAATTTTGATTAGAGATATCCCTCAATTTTGGAGAAGGAAATGGCAGTCCACCCAGTATTCATGCCTGGGAAGTCCCATGGACAGAGGAGCCTGACGGGCCACAGTCCATGAGGTTGCAAGAGGAGGACGCAACTTACGCCAAAACCACCACCACATTCCTCAATTTACAATGGCTTTATATCCAGATATACCATCATAAGCTGAAAATATCATCGTCGAGAATGCACTTAATACACCTCTCATACTTATTACCATAGTTTAACATATGCTTACATCACTTACATTAGACCACAGTTGGGCATAATCATTTGACACAGAGCCTATTTTATAATAAAAGTGAAAGTGAAGTTGCTCAATCGTGTCCTACTGTTTGCAACCCCATGGACTGTAGACTACCAGGGTCCTCTGTCCATGGGATTTTCCAGGCAAGAATACTGGAGTGGGTTGTCATTTCCTTCTCCAAGGGATCTTTCCAACCCAGGGATGGAACCCGGGTCTCCTGCATTGTGGGCAGATGCTTTACCATCTAAGCCACCAGGCAAAGTGTTGAAAAGTTCACTAATTTATTGAATACTGTACTGAAAGTGAAAAAAACACTGGTAGTATGGTTGTAGAATGGTTGGTAGTATATTGGTTATTTATCCTCTGGATTGTGTGGCTGCCCAGCACCATGGCAGACTATTATATCACATAGAACTAACCTGGGAAAAATATCAAAATTCAAAATTGGAGGTGCAATTTCTATTGAATGAGTATTGCTTTCACACTGCCCTAAAGTTGAAAAATCCTAAATTGAATTGCTGTATATCAGAGATCTTCTGTGTATAATTTCAAATCGTATTGCACTTGGATTATAGCTCATCAGATTTTTCTAAAGCACAAAATTTGCAAAGTTCACATGGAATTTCCTTCTGACATTTAAAACTCCATTGGACATTTCCATCCACCTGCAGTGCGGGAGACCTGGGTTTGATCCCTGGGTTGGGAAGATCCTCTGGAGGAGGGCATGGCAACTGACTCCAGTAGTCTTGCCTGGAGAATCCCCATGGACAGAGGAGCCTAGCAGGCTGTGGTCCATGGGGTCACAGAGAGATGGACACAACTGAGCGACTAAGCACAGTGCAGTTCAGTCGTGTCCGACTCTCTGCGACCCCATGGACTGCAGCAGTCCAGGCTTCCCTGTCCATCACCAACTCCCGGAGCTTGCTCATATTCATGTTCATCGAGTTGGTGATGCCATCCAACCATCTTATCCTCCATCGTCCCCTTCTCTGCCCTCTGTCTTTCCCAGCATCAGGGTCTTTTCAAATGAGTCAGTTCTTTGCATCAGGTGGCCAAAGTACTGGAGTTTCAGCTTCAGCATCAGTCCTTCCAAATAATATTCAGGACTGATCTCCTTTAGGATGGACTGGTTGGATCTCCTTGCAGTCCAAGGCACTCTCAAGAGTCTTCTCCAACACCACAGTTCAAAAGCATCAATTCTTCAGCACTCAGCTTTCTTTATACACAAATAAATTATTTATCCACAGAATAAACCCATTATATGTACATACTGATTCACCTTAGAATCAATCAATGATATGCTGCATTGTGCTGTATAACATTTTTACAAAAATATAAATTACTGAAGTGAAAGACATTGTTAGATTGAAGATACTTTGAAAGGAGACTGATAATCCATGAATAGCAATATGTAACTGAGGTTTAACTCAGATTCTTCTATAAAGTCACACATCCTCAAAGTATGTGATCCAGGTGCATCTTGCATCTCTTTGTGGGTTAACTGAGATGCCCAGGATCCATTAGAAAATAGTGATGTATGTTTATATGCTGTAAGTATTGATATTCATAAAATGAAATTTGTATTATCAGTAGAACTAAGACAATGTAGATAAAAGAAATTTTCTCAAGATCTAAGCAAAGTTCAAGATTTAAAATAGCAGTAAATACACTAGAATATTGGAAGAGATCCAAATGGAAATCAGTTAGGGTAGTTTAAAAGTGGAAGCAGTTTGCATCCTTGGTGTTTGAAAACAGGTGTCCTAAAGCCTCTCTCTAACAATGACAGTAGCTTAGCATTTATTGAACATTTTCTGTATGTCACACACTGTACTTATCACTTTATATCTGTTTCCTCATATAATTCTTATAAACCTAAAGAAAAAAATTTCTCATCTTCATTTTACAAATAAGGAAACAAAGTATCTGAGCAGTTGAGGGTCATGTCTTAGTTCACAGAGATGGTGAGAGATTATTAGGGATTTCCAGAGAAGCAGGGCTAACAGGATTCATAGACATATAGATAGATGAATAAATAAACAAAGATTTATTTTAAGGAACTGGCTTATGAGTATAGGGAGTGGCTTGTCTGAAATCTGTTGAGCAGGCTGGAAATTCCTGCAGGACTTGATGCTACAGCCTTGAGTCTGGAGGCAAAACTCCTTCCATCTCAGAGAACCGTAGTTTTTTTCTCTTGAGACCTTCAGCTGATTAGATTGGGCTCACTCATCTAAGGAGCTTCCCAGGGGGCTCTCGTGGTAAAGAACTTGTCTGTCAATGCCGATGCAAGACATGTAAGAGAAGCAGGTTTGATTCTGAGGTCAGGAAGATCCCCTGGAAAAGCAAATGGCAGCCCACTGCAGTATTCTTGCCTGGAAAATCCCTTGGACAGAGGAGCCTGGCAGGCCACAGTCCATAGAGTCACAGAGTTGGACACAACTGAAGCAACATAGCATGTTACACCCATTTAATGGAGGGCAATCTTCTTTATTTAAAGTTTAATGGTTTAAATGTTAATCAGATCTAAAAATTACCTTCACAGTAACATCTACTGGTATTTGATAAAATAACTGGGCAATACAACCTAGCCAAATTTACACATAAAACCAACCATCACAAAAAACTAAGATCATGGCATCCAATCCAATCAGTTTATGGTAAATAGAGGGGAAAACAATGGAAACAGTGACAGATTTTATTTTCTTGGGCTCCAGAATCACTGTGGTCAGTGACTGCAGCCAGGAAATTAAAAGATGCTCCTTGGAAAGAAAACTATGATAAATCTAGACAGCATATTAAAAAGCAGAGACATCATTTTACTGGCAAAGGTCCATATAGTCAAAGGTATGGTTTTTACAGTAGTCATGTACGGATGTGAGAGTTGGACTATAAAGAAGGCTGAGTACAGAAGAATTAATGCTTTTGAACTGTGGTGTTGGAGAAGACTCTTGAGATTTCTTTGGAAAGCAAAGAGATCAAACCAGTCAATCCTAAAGGAAATCAACCCTGACTATTCACTGGAAAGACTGATGCTGAAGCTGAAGCTCTAATACTTTGGCCACCTGATGTGAAGAACTGAGTCATTTGAAAAGACCCTGATGCTGGGAAAGATTGAAGGCTGGAGGAGAAGGGGATGACAGAGGATGAGATGGTTGGATTGCTTCATCAAGTCATGGATAAAAGTTTGAGCAAACTCCAAGAGACAGTGAAGGACAATGAAGCCTGGTGTGCTACTGTCCATGGGGTCACAAAGAGTTGGACATCACTGAGTGAATGAACAACAACAAAAGAGACCTGGAATTTGAATGTAGGCCTGTCTAACTCTAAAAAGGATGTGGTAAGCCATTGCATGATTCTACTTCTCCATGTTTTCCATCTCAGAAAATAGTTTACAATCGCAAAACACTTGTAACCTTTCAGAAAATGGTCTGACATCCCAAGACATAAGTTTTCAAGAAATTGGGAGCCCGGGGGAGAAGCTTAACTACTAAGAGATGTGAAAAGAATAGAATTGAGAGTTGGACCAGTGGAAAATTTGTCAGGATTTAGCTAGACAGAGGGCTTCCCTGGTGGCTCAGACATGTCCATAATGCATCCATAGACAGAGTCAAACATGCCTGAGCGACTATCACTTTCACTGTCGAGCTAGACAGAAACTGCTGTGGAGCTCATGGCAGGAGCTGGGATGTTGTCAAAGTCTGGCTCAGGAATAAGATAGTAGTGGGTAAGAGAGACATAAGAGTGGGGAAATGGTGATTTCCTGCTCCCACTCACCCTAGACAAACACCACAGGAAATGTTTTGACTCAGTTGAAAACAGGAGTAATTTACTTCATGGGTACTGTTTTTACCTTCACAGTTATGAGTGTGTGTGTGTTACAGTGTGTGTATTTGCACGCGTGCATGTTTTTTATTCCTTCTATGATACTGATTGTCATCATCTGACTTCTTTACAGATTCTCAAACTTTATGCATGGGAACCCTCCTATAAAAAGAAGATTATTGAAATTCGAGAACAGGAATTGGAAGTTCAAAAATCAGCTGGGTATCTTGCTGTATTTTCCATGCTAACTTTAACTTGCATTCCATTCTTGGTGAGTGTGTATATTATTTCTTGTTTTGATTTCAAATTTGATTTGCATATTCACCTTCAAATTCCCTGGAATTAAGATTTCCAAAGTGAAGTCTTCTATATCTAAATTTAAATTTTCAACAAATGCAGTCATTAATCTGTAGAGATGAGAGATATGAAAGTTTTAAAGATGGGGAAAATTTTTTGGTGCATTTTAATTGGTCTGTATTTTTTATATTTAATAAGATTTTACATCTTTGTAAATTTTTCATAGATTGAACATATGCTATCCTCAATCTTAAAAAATATAACCTATATTTCAGAGTCCCATTTCAGCTCTATTATTTTTCATGACTAATCCCTTTTAAGCAAGACTGAAAGGCACTCTACGTAGAGTTGGAAAGGGACATTACATTTATTGAGCGTTTCTACTGTGTATCAGACAAGTTATATGCATCTTATTTCATTCTTGCAATAATAAGGTATTTTTTCATTTCACAAGAGGAAATGGAAATAGTTTGGAAGTATCCTTAAAGTTATAGAACTAGTATTTGTAGGTGAATTGATATGAATTGAAGTCTCTTTCTGTCACTTCATGCAAATATTGGGAATCTCATGCTATTTAAAGAGTATAAATTGCCTTGAGATATTGAAGCAGTAGATGAAAGCCAAAGGATAAGAAAACTATGTATAACTGAAGGATCAATTTTAACCACTCTCAGTAGTGATGGGGTCAGGAAACATTCTATATGTCTCCCCTGTTGTTAATTTAAAATATTATTTTTTATTTAAACAAATGTGGATATTATGAAAGTAAAAGCAATATTTACATTTGGAATACTTTAGTAAAAATATCCAGGAAGCATTTGCTTAAGACAGTCTTATGTACATGATAAATAGTCAATACAGTCTCATGCATAAATGAACTTTTCTGCCTTTTCTAAATGAAACTTATGCAAGTAAATATAAATCTTACTAGTCATGATTTATTTATACATTCTTCAGTTAATATTAAGACACAGAGAAAGTAAAATTTCTGCATATGAGACAATAGGTATGCATGCATCACTGGAAAATTTACATAAAACTCCATTTTGAAGGAAAAAATGAACTGCTGTATGTTTTAAATGGGGATAATTACTCTAGTGAAAATGTGCCATGTCAAAGAAGGGAGCTGGACCACATGTTCATAGGATATCATTATCTAAGATACTCAATTGTATGATCTGTACTAAACATTTACTTCATATTCTTCAGCAATAGTACTAAATAGTACCAAATTTTGGTAAACAACAACAAAGATTATTGAAGATTTCTTTCCTAATTTTGAGTCTGTAATTAATAATTGCACAATTGAAGAAAATTACATGTCTATTTTTAAGGTGTCCCTGGCAACTTTTGGTGTCTATTTCTTACTGGATGAAGAAAACATTTTAACAGCCACTAAAGTGTTCACATCTATGTCTTTGTTTAATATCTTGAGGCTTCCTCTGTTTGATTTACCGATGGTGATCTCAGCTGTGGTCCAGGTACATCCAAATTATCCTTACACTGAGAATCATTCCTCTACTGAAATCTTTAGTTTTGCATATTTCCTTTCTTAATCTTTTTTAAAATTTCGCTTTTTGTAGTTGTTTTACAATGCTTTCAAAATTGCCCTAAATTAATGAGCAATAGAGAATATTATAGGATGAAAAGAATCACGTCTTCTTCGCCTGTGCTTTTCGTCTATAAAAATGACTTTTAAGCATTTCAACATGTGACATTGTTTTCTTTGCTAAGTGTTAGTTCTCTCGTTTAGCTTTTAATATTTGGTGTTTGACACTATGCCATCAAAGGGTTTATTTTCTGTTTTCAATTGAAAAATTTTAAGTAAGTGATTTGCACAGTACTAGTCTGAATTTTCCCAGGGTTCAGCAAAACTTCATCTGTGCTGAAAGAATAAACTAGGGAGAAAAGTGCACTGATAATATCAGTCTGCCAACCAACCTTGTATAAGGTATCTGGTTTGGCCTGCTTTTATTGTAACCTCCAATCACTGAAGCCTCTTTAGATGCTATGATGATAGAAGGTAGCTAAAACCATAGGGAACCCAAAGAACTGAGTTCTTTGATCCCCTTACCCCTAGATTTTCTCAATTAAATTTTTTCAATATCAGGTTTGGGCACTCACCCATCAAAACTTTTTCAAGTCTGGGTTCATAAACAAAGTGAATTTTTGCTTACTGGAACTAGCTCTTTGATCTAAGAACTTTTCCTTTTAATTTATATAAATTGAGATCTATAAATTATATCTGAATGAAGAGTAACATAATTCTATAGTAAATAGCACGTAAGCTATTTTTGTTCCAGAATACTGTTTTTATATTCTTTTACTAATAATCACCAGCAGAGGGCGCAGAAGTACTATCTTTTAATATGTTTCACAGCACACTTCTCTTAAAAAAATATTCTTAGAATAAAGGTTCTGTTTTGCTTTTGAAATTATGTTCTAGCTAAAGGTCTGGTATCCCAGAGTGTTTTCCAGCTCCTAGTGGTATGCTACTTCTGTCACTAAACAAATAAGGAGAACAATTGTCCAAAAAAAAAGAGAAAAAGAACCAACCTTGCATACTGATAGGACACACTTGGTAAACAAAATCGCAGCTTTTAATTACATCTTATCCATTAACAGTAGACATATCCTAACATAAAGTGAATAAAAATGTACTAGAGGTTTCATGCAAGTCAGTATCAGGGGAAAAATGACTCTATTTATCCTATCTGTAGCAAAACATTTATAGCTATTCTATTAATTAAATGTTACCATTGCCAAAACTATTACTTTGTTTATGCCCACAAGCAGAATTCATTCAACCAAACTGAAGTCGCTCTTAAAAACTAATTATTCTATGATTATTAATTAATCAGTTATCATGTTTTTGCTCGAATGTTAAGGAGAATTTTTGGTTTCTAACTTCTCATGTTTTCCTGCATATATATATTTGTTTTGATTTTTGATCCTTGAAACTTCTTTTTCTTTATCGATGGGCTTATTTATAAACATTAAAACAATGCAAATCATGCTTGCTGAATGTTTATATCAATATCACCAGTTTACATCAAAAACTTTTAAATGCTTTTTAGTTTAACTTCTTCTTGAAACCCAAAAATTCCATTTGCGTTTATTTTGATAGACAAGAATATCACTGGTTCATTTGGAAGATTTTCTCAACACTGAGGAACTTCTTCCACATAGTATTGAAGCAAACTACATAGGAGGTTAGCAGTTCTTTTTTGTGTTTAATATTTATTTGACTTCTGGGCTGAAGACAATTGATTCTAAGATACATTTCTGTATTTATTTTTCTTCCTAGATCATGCCATTGGTTTTACAAATGCTTCCTTTTCCTGGGATAAAACAGGGATTCCAGTATTAAAAGAGTAAGTCATGATTTGGGGGAAATTAAAAACAAAACAAAAAAATTAGCATAGATTCTATCATGCTTCATGTGTTTATTTTTTAGAGTTTTTAAGCAGAAGATGAATCTATTGGAATTTGTGAAGATTTTTTAAAAACCTCTCACTGCATCTGTCATTTTTATGATTGTTTTACAATCTTTTTTACCCCCTGTTCATTTCCTCTTTTTACTTTGCAGCATTTACTGCTTGCATTTTGAAAGGTTGGGTGTTTGTAGACTAATGTAGGACAATGTGAATAGCAGCAATTTCAAGGATGATGCCCTGTATATAGTGACTTGTGATACAGTGACTTTTCTGGGAATATACATTAAAGACAGTTATAACAGAACTTCCTATATCATCTCTTTCTTTATTTGTTGTGCAGCTTGAACATAAAGATTCCAGAAGGAGCTTTAGTGGCTGTTGTAGGGCAAGTCGGGTCTGGAAAATCATCTGTGCTTTCTGCAATTCTGGGGGAAATGGAGAAACTAAAAGGAGCAGTCCAAAGAAAGGTAACGTCAACAATGCATTCTTTGCACATCTCCTGGTGTAATGGACTACAGCCAGCACATCATTAGTGTCAATAAGAATTTATCAAGTTGAATTGAAGAAAGAAGTATTTAATGAGCATTTCTAGTTTGTAACAAACATTTAAATTTCCACAGAAATTGATTAGCTATGGATGGATTAGTCAAAGCATTCTGTCCTCCATATACTTCAGCAAATCATTTAGGAATGCTTATGGTAATTGTTTGATGATATTAACTAAATTGCAACCAATTATGGAGAAACAAATGTGGTTTATAATATAATTTGATTAGGTTTCTAATTATCATTCATTGCAATGTTTCCTAAGTAATTACGGCCATTCCATTTCTAAGAAATGGTGTAGTTGCTCACAGGAAGGATCTCTGACCTAGGAAAACCTCAGGAAAATAATAATTATTAATAGCTTACATTTAAATTTCAGCATTTGGACTCTGGAGAGGTCTACTTCCAGCCATTTGTTCTATTCTTAAAGGTCAATAGGAATAAGAATTCAACAAGTTCTTCATCAGCTACTTCTTTTTTGAAGTACTAGGCTATCCAGTGAGTTTTTCCTTAGACCTAACTACCTAAGAAGGTAAAATATTACCTAATCACTCCTTCTCACTTCTGACAAGATGGAGAGGGTCTGTGGATATGAAACCAGTGTCTTCACTGCTTTTTTTTTTCTTTAGGAAAAATCAACTCCAGATCCTTTTACTTTTGTTCATGATATATCATTCCTTGTGTCTATATTTATTCTCCTCTGGAGAAGGAAATGGCAGCCCCCTCCAGTATTCTTGCCTTGAAAATCCCATGGACAGAGGAGCCTGATGGGCTACAGCCCCATGGGGTTACAAAGAGTCAGACACGATTGAGCAACTAAGCCTGTCTTTATATCTTTCCTGATTCTAGGTCTTTAGTGATTAATTGGTAAAGAATCCACTTGTAATGTGGGAGACCTGGGTTCAATCCCTGAGTTGGGAAGATCCCCTGGAGAAGGGAATGGCAACCTGCTCCAGTATTCTGGCCTGGAGAATTCCATGGGCTGTATAGTCCATGGGGTCGTAAAGAGTCAGACACAACTGAGTAACTTTCAAGTTCAATTTCATGTCTTTATATCTTTCCTGATTCCAGGTCTTTAGTGATTAATTTTGTATTTTTTTATTTTTCTCATTATTACTGTTTCTTAGTTTGGAATCAAGCATAATTTCAATTTTTCTGATAAGATTACACTTAATAAATACCACTACTTTTAACTTTAACTATACTATCTTTTCTCCTTATGTTCTCTTTAATGATTACAATCAGCCATTTGTCTGTTGATCAAGATGACTATAAATTTTCCTAGGCCAGTAAGTATCCTTTAAAAATATAATACTTGTCATATTGGGATATATGATTTTACTGAAATATTGATTTTGTTTTCATTCAGTTTCTTCAATTTTCACAAAGTGACTATTGAGCATATACTGTGTGCCTGGCACAGTACCAAGGAAATAAACATGAATATATGCTACTTTTCTTAAAGAGTTCATAGTCAAGTGAGGGAGATACTAAGGTCAATTACAACAAATATTTAGATTTTTGAAATGAAACAGTATAAAAAGCAACAAATTCTGCTTTGAAGAGTTAAAAAAATAATCAAAGTAGGCAGCCTTTTATTTAATCTTGAAAAATGATTAGGAGTTGATCAAGATAAATTGATCAACAAGTTGATCAAGATAAATTGATCAACAAGTTGATCAATTTTAAGTTTCATCCAATACATAAATTATAATAATAAACTTAAATTTTAAGGAGCAGATTGAATAAGATAATGTGCAAAGACCTAGACTAGTTCTTGACACAGAGTCAGCTGGCTCCCTAAGAATTTTTGTGGTTATTGTTATCTTCATTATGATTGTTGAGGGGCTCGTGGTAAGACTTAAAGATTATTTCTGATACTTTTGTGGATTCATAGTTAGGAAAGTGTTCATAGTGATAATAGAAACCATAACATTGCTATTACTAATCATAAAGTAGAGAGGACACACTTTGTTTATATTAAGCTAGGGATAGACAGTATTATCTGTCTATATAACTGGCCACTTTGTTCTTTAGGAAGCCTATTGGTCTGGATCAGTGGCAAGATTTTAATTATATCACATTCTGAATTATTTCACATTCTGTACTCTCAGTTATTTCCTAAAACATGTCTAATCCTAAATTTGTAAGTATTACCCTGATTATCTCTAATTTAATAGTAATGGGGTTCCCTGGTGGCTCTGATGGTAAAAAAAAGTCTGCCAGCAATGTGGGAGACCCCACATTCCCAATCCGTGGGTTGGGAAGATCTCCTGGAGAAGGGAATGGCAACCCACTCCAGAATTCTTCCCTGGAGAATTCCAAGGACAGAGGAGCCTGGAGGGCTACAGTCCATGCATGGGGTCACGAAAAGACGGACACCACTGAGTGACTGATGCTTTCACTTTCAATCATAATAATGGCATGGCCAACCTAACATTTAGTATTTATAAGGTGCTTTTGTTTACATCTTTCTGTTTCTCAAGGTTTCACATTCTCAACTGTTTGATGCATATCATTACAGTGTTCAAATTCTAAGATCCCCTATTCTCAGTATCAGAGGTTTTTAACAGACATCATTCATGCAGCATATTCAATATTCAGTGTTCTTTGGTGGAACATCAGAGATTTAGAGTCCATTTTTTAATTAACCAAACTGCTATTGGAGTTTTATTACTAAGAATGAAATGAAACAAATACACATTTTCATTTGTATGTGAGATGTGATAATTATAATGATAATACAAGGAAAGTTTTATATCGCTGTGAAAATTTATCAACTCTTTTTCAGCTCCTGTTATACCAATACATCAAGTCCATATTTCTCAATGTAGCATTTAGTTCCTATTTTATATTATATGCCATTTTCCCCTGTTCTGCATCTTCTTTCCTATGTTCTTTACCCTCTGTTCTCCTTATCTTGCCTGATGTATATCAAGTATTCAGAATCTCCATCACCTGAGGACTGATTTATTATGCTATCCTAATCAAAGGTTATTCACTAAGTAAGGTAGTTCAAGAGCAATTACTTTTGTGTTCAAGATCAAGTCAGATCGAATTATATTGTTTTGGCTCAAAATCCATTCTGTGTCTTACTTGCTCAACAAAGAAGAATTAAAAGTTAATCTTTTAAACAAACAGTTGGTAGAAATCAAAAGACTGGTAGTTACATACAGATCTATGTCAGAAAGTACTTTAAATGTGCAGTATTGTTAGAGTGAGCAATAATCAGAACACTCAAGTCAGTGTTGGATAGAGTCCATGGGGTAGATTCAAAGGTGAGTCTCTAGTTCAAATACTGGGAGTCCTTTAGAAGACAAAGGTTAGTTAAAAGAATATTTCATGCATCAGAGTCATATTCAGGAATAATGTCAAGACATCAGATTATCAGAAAATGAATTTAAGAGCAGTGAGTGCCTGGAAGACACAGCAATGTGGTGTCCAGAGCCCCCTTCTAGGGGGCTTGCCACAAGCTTTGGGAGTACATCAGACACATTAGCACCTTCATGATGGCCTGCTGGGTTCCAACCTTAAAGGCCAGGCCAGTTCAGCCTAACAACAGAATCCCTCTCCTGGGTGATAACACTTCCAGGGCTCTCTGGAAGACTGACCAAATCTTTCTTGGATCTGGGTCACCATGTGACTTGCCCCTCTATCCAATCCTGCTTCTCCATTTCCTTTCCATAAGAATTCCACAGGAATTCATCCCTCCAAAACAACTTGCACCCCAACTTCAGTGTTATGGGCCGAATTGTCTTCTCCCCATATTCATATGTCAAAGTTCTAACCCCCAATACCTGAGAATATGACTGTATTTGGAGATAGGGCCTTCCAGGGGGCCACAAGTTAAAATAAGGTTAATAGGATGGGCCCTTTGGCTGATATCTTCAAAGAAATTAAGACACATACTCAAAGGGAAGGCCGTGTGAAGACTGGGGAGAAGACTGCCATCTTCAAGCTAAGGAGATTGGTCTGAGGAGAAACCAGCCATGCCGTCCTGTTCATGATGCCGGTTGTCTTGCTGTTCACACTTTGCACAGAGTTCGCTGAACCCAGGGTAGGCCAGGTGCAAAAGAGGCTGGAAGAAGATGCGAAGAGCGGCAGGAAATAAAGACACGTTTATTCTCTCCTGGCTGGCACAGCAGCCCTGGCAGTAGACATTACGCTATTTTCTCTCCTCTCATGGCTGACCCAACAGACACAGCCCTGACGCAGCAGTAACGCCGCCATTTTCTAGGTGGAGCTCACACTGGTCACAGCTTGTGACCAATCAAGGACCTCCTGATGCGCATGCGCGGTGCTATAAATGATCTCCGCTGTTACATAGTCATTGTTTATAAAATGTGGGGTGAGAGAGTCTGGACACACCATCTTGGCTCATTTACTCTCTCCTCACATGTGCCAACGCCTTGATCTCAGAATTATGAGGGGAAAAAAATTCTATTGTTTAAGCCACTGAGTTCATGGTAGCTTGTGAGGGTAGGAAGAGCTGACTGGTAAACTCAGTGTCTGCCAGAAATCTCACCAGGGACCTTTGATAGAAAGGAAATGGGTTGCCTTTTCTTTCTCCAGGGGATCTTCCCGACCCAGGGATCAAACCCGGGTCTCCTGCATCATAGGCAGATGCATTTAGTGTCTGAGCCACAAGGGAAATCTTGGTAGAAGCTACTTCAAAGTAAGTAAAAAACACAAAGTAATTCATTTGAAGGAGCCTCTAATAAACATACATAAGGTTAAAATAGGATATAAGATTAAAATATATATGGAATATATTTACATTTAAGAAATAATCTAATTTTTAAAAAAAAAATTCAATTTAAAGGAAGCAAAACCATGGACAAATATGTTCCCTTTATCTGGCACATGCAAGTTCTCCTTTTCCCCTGTTAAGAGTATTTCTTTTATTTATTTCTTTTTTAGGGCTCCGTGGCTTATGTTTCCCAGCAGGCCTGGATTCAGAATTGCATTTTGCAAGAAAACATTCTCTTTGGCTCTGTCATGCAGAAGCAGCTTTATGAGAGAGTTTTGGAAGCCTGTGCCCTCCTTCCTGATTTGGAGCAGTTACCCAACGGAGATCAAACTGAGATTGGAGAAAAAGTAAGGAAAATATATTTTATCCTATGCAGGAATAACATTCCAGTCAGCTGCACTAGTAAAACATCTATAGCCCTTTTACTGAGGTCTTGAAGAGCTACACAGCTGTAATTTTTAAAAGTTAGTGTAGAAGTCCTATGAAAGAAATGGCAGTATTAAGGATGAATAATTATTTTTTATTGACTACTTGGAAAGCAGATTAAAAATCAGCAGGAAATTCTGTTGTTAGTGCCTATACAGGGGAATGAAAGCCCATCAAGTGGATCATGAACACTTGGCCTTAGTTTCTGGCATAATGCTGTTCGCTGTCTAATGAGGGAGTAGCAGTTTTGTTTCTTTGTGGATCTCTTGTGCAGGAAGCCAAGCCTAGGAGAGTAGCAGCAGAGCCCCAGTCCACAATGGTGGCACCAAGAGACTCCAACAAAGCTCTGTTCCAGGTTCACACATTCTTCCTTAGGAGGAGCTTGTTTCCCAGACACCATATTCTTTGTTCTATTTATTTTCATCCAGTTAATGAATAGTTATCATGCTGCCCAGTGTTTGTGGTTAAAAACAAAACAAAATAAGATATCAGAAGTCAAATAATGAACCCCAAGAGATTATCCCCAACCCTTGACTAAAATCTCCATTAATTAAACATGAATGCAAAAGCAGCCTCTGCCTACGATTCAGATGTACTATGAAGATAAGTAAATAATCCTTAGTGTTTTGAATTTCTGAGAAGAGAGTTAGCATAACGTTGTTAAGCGTTTTTACCTTGGCCTCCTATTATTTAATTGTCTTGTTATATAAATTGGAAACTATCAACGAAATTGTAGAAAGTGCCAGGATTTAAAATCTAGGGTTTACACTTTACTGTACATCTGAAACTAACACAACATTGTAAATCTTCTATATTTCAATAAAATATAAAATCTGGGACAAGGTAGATCTTACCTTTTAACTAGACTTACATTGTTTTTATTCATAACCTGTTACTTTGCAGATGTATGTTTTCGAAGTGTTAAGTAGATTTAATTTTTTGCAACCTCTGTGTTTTTTCTGGCATCTTCATTATCCCTCTAGGCAATAGCAGCGTAGCTAAAATGATAAAGAAATGCAACTTCTTCAAACTTGTTAATACAGGTTGAACCTTTTGCTGATAAAGTCAACCTCTAATAATATGAAATAGCTAACACATGCATGCATACTCAGTCGCTTCAGCCGTGTCCGACTCTTTGCAATCCTATTGTAGCCCACCAGGCTCCTCTGTCCGTGGGATTCTCCAGGCAACAATACTAGGGTATGTTGCCATGCCCTTTTCCAGGGGATCTTCCCAATCCAGGGATGAAACCAGCGTCACTTGTGTCTCCTACATTGGCCGGCAGGTTCTTTACCACTAGTGCCACCCGGGAAGACCAAAATAGCTAATCGTATGTAACTAAAAAATTAAAGTGGAAAATTCAAAATGTGAAGTATAGATTTAATATAGTCCTTAAGTGTTATTACCACTTATAAATTCTGTTTTTTATATTTTATAATCAAATTTCTCCCAATCTGATGATGGACCTTAAAAATGTAATTGAATATTTCAGAAGAAAATCTGTTTACAGCTGTTTATGGTCCATGGGGTCGCAAAGAGTTAGACACAACTTAGCAACTAAAACAATGAGATGAAAAAGATAATGAATGTAGGATTTTCTTCACTTTTATTATCTTTTTCTTTGACATAATTCAATTGAACACAAATATTTATTAATCTGTTATTTGCCCTATTTCTACAATGGAGTACCTAAGGGTGAGCAAGAGAGCTATCACTTTGTCTTCCAAGGATTGGAATCAACTGGATCTCTGCCAATGATGTTATCAATTGCCTTTACCAGTATTTATTTGGACACTATGTGCTGGGAGTGCAAGGATAAACTAGGTAGGAGTGGATAGGAGAATGAGATGCTGACATGAGTATTGCTATTTCTAGCAATGGATGAGTAAACAGAAAACTATAACACAAGAAGGGAGGGAAGGAATCACTTTACCTGAAACTCTGGGTAGAAGATTGATTTCAAAGAATACTTGCAGTGTGTAGCTTTTGAGTTGCAAGGTGGAGGGTGTGGGTGCCCAAGCGGAGTGAACACTCTCTGGGCGGGCAGGAAAAGGCAGGCTAGTCTGATTGTAGGTCAGTCAGTTGAGGGCAGCATTGGGTGAGAGTTTGAAAGATGAGTTAATGTCAAAATCTAAGTGTCTTGGATTTCTACTAAGGAATTTGCTGTTGCTCATGAATGATGAGAGGAGAAAGATGTGGCTATCCAAGATTTTAAGCAAAATGACATTATTGCAGGATACATGATGACAAGTCAGAGGACGGATTAGCGAGAGAAGTGATTGAGTGACAATAGCTAATGTGTATTGTGTCTCTACTCAGTATAGGATTCATCCTAGATATTTTAAGCTCATTAAATGCTCATGACAAACCCATGAGTTGGAGACTGTTACATTCACACATACTGACAGATATATGTATCGTATCACTTTGTTGTATTTATGTATCATATTACTTTGTAGGTATTTTTTTGCTCTTGGCTCCTTTGCTAGAATATGACCTCCCCATGACAGAGCCTCCGTTTCATTTATCATTAAATCCCAAGTGCTAGCATAGCTCTCCACCTGGAGAGGGAATAGCAACCTACTTCAGTATTCTTGCTGGGGAATTCCATGGAGGGAAGCAGGCTACAGTCCATGGGGTCGCAAAGAGTCAGACATGACTGAGAGACTAACACTTTCTTATTCTTTAACAGCTCTCAGAACATAGGAGATATTTGTTGATTAGAGGGAAGATGAGAAAGGCGAAGAAGCAATGGCATTTTACAATTATAGGGCACTGGCTCGGTTCTATGCTGCATGGAGAGCTTTTAAACCAGATCTGTAAACACTAAATATAAAATAAATCAAGTAAATTGGGCCTGGCCACATAATTCTCCATACATGGCTGTGCATGTCGATTCTAATTCTCACATCGAGTGATGTATATTTCTTATTCTTGCTTCTTAAGAGTTGTACTTTTGCCAACAAGACTTGTACTAATCTTTCTACAGAAGAAAATAGGACATGT
Source organism: Cervus elaphus (assembly GCF_910594005.1). Taxonomy (NCBI): domain Eukaryota; kingdom Metazoa; phylum Chordata; class Mammalia; order Artiodactyla; family Cervidae; genus Cervus; species Cervus elaphus. The sequence continues at coordinate 23,624,728 of NC_057845.1, read as the reverse complement.
TGATTACTGCTTTGATAATTTAGCTATTATTTTCCATTTCCTATATGTCAGTTTAAAAATGATCACCAGTGTCAGTATATGAATGACAGCCAAAAGTCTCCTTTAATATTCTACAGGCACGACCTTTCAGAGGTAAGGGATTGGACATTCTTTTCTCCATAACTGTTAGTGTCTACTTTTTAAAAGCAAGTAATGAAGAGAAAGCAGATATATCTGCTAATTTGCACAAATTAATGGCACTAGGAAATAGAGGCTTTTGGGATTTCAGGATAAAGAAAGGTTGAAATGTTAATCCTGAGTTATTACCTATCCCCGCTACAGAGGAGAATTTGGACATAACTATGTGTTCTTTGGGGGCTTCCTATGTGGCTCCATGGTAAAGAACCTACTTGCCAATGGACGAGACCTGGGTGAGATCCCCGGGTCAGAAAGATCCCCTGTAGAAGGGAATGGCACCCACTCCAGTATTCTTGCCTGGAGAATCCCATGGACAGAGGAGCCTGGCGGGCCACGGTCCTTAGTGTCGCAGAGTCAGACACGACTGGAGCGACTGAGCACACACTCACGCATGCATGTGTTCTTTGAGATTCACACATTTTTCCCTATTTTTTTTTTCTTGCTTCATTTTCAGGGTGTGAATATAAGTGGTGGACAGAAGCATCGAGTGTGTCTGGCCAGAGCTGTCTACAGTGGGGCTGACATCTACCTCCTAGATGATCCCTTGTCTGCAGTAGATGTTCATGTTGCAAATCAACTTTTTGAAAAAGTGATTGGGTCCTCTGGCATGTTAAGGAACAAGGTAGCCATAGCATCACATATGCTTTTGTGAGGGAAGGGGAGAATAATCTACGTAGCATTGGGCCCCGAATTCTAATACTTTATTTGTTGATGCAGAGTAGTCAAATTTCACATAAAGAATGGGATGGTATGTTGCTCTTTCACAGACTTTGATGAATATTTTTAAATTTTTACAAGTTTACTCAACTTATGTGATTATTACATAAGATCGCAACTTACGTGATTATTGCCTCATTGACTCATACTGTATTCAAAGGTGATTTACACCTCAAAATGAGTGTTTTAAGTTTAGCTGACCATTTTTTGGAAAAATGGAATTTGGTTGTATAGCACTTTTCTGGAAAATAGCGTTTATTATTTTTTACTTAAAATTAGGTATTTTAAACATATCCTTAATAATAATCCAATTGTCTTGTGAAGGAACAAGGAAAAAAGGAATTAATATTTACCAAGTGCATATCATATTTGACACTAGGTAAATATGACTAATTTGACACTAAACTAGTTCATTTAGTTCTTATGGCAAGACTCTGAGACAAGCATCATCAATACTCCTGTTTTACATATGAAGAAACATGGAGCTCATCATGACTTGATGTAGCTTGCTCAGTTTAAGAACCACAGAAATGTTTTCTTTTTTTTGGCTGTGCTGGGTCTTCATTGCTGTGCAGGCTTTCTCTAGCTGTGGAGAGCAGGGTCTACTCTCTAATTGCGGTGGACGGGCCTCTCGTTACGGTGGTTTCTCTTGTTGCAGAGCATAGGCTCTGTGGGCAGAGGTTTCAGTAGTTGCAGCACGTGAGCTAATACTTGTGGTTCTCAACTCGAGAACACAGGCTCAATCGCTGTGGTACGCACAGGCTTAGTTGCTCCACAGCATGTGGGGTCTTCCCGAATCAGGGATGAAACCCATGTCTCCTGCTTTGGCTGGTGGATTCTTTACCACTGAGCCACCAGGGAAAACCCAAGAACCACAGAATTTTTTTTTTAATTTAATTTATTTTTTTTCATTTATTTTTATTAGTTGGAGGCTAATTAGTTTACAATATTGTAGTGGGTTTTGTCATACATTGACATGAATCAGCCATGGATTTACAGAAATTTTTAAAAGCCTCTCTGACTGCAGAGCCATATGTATGTATTCACAGTGTGTGCTTATAGATTTATTTATACAGAGAATTCTGGAAAAAGTAAATAAATGTATAAGATGTCAAAATAAATATTAAATCACAGAAATGTCTTTACTTATTGAAATGAACCCAAGATAAATCTTCTCATTCAATTTAGTGTACATTATTCAATAATATGGAAAGATTTAAAAATAAAGACTATGTGTTATAACTGAAACATGTTTTTGTAACACTGTGTGCATGCTAAGTTGCTTCAGTTGTGTCCAACTCTTTGCCACGCCATGGACTGTAGCCTGCCAGGCTCCTCTGTCCATGGGATTCTCCAGGCAGGAAAACTAGAGTGGGTTGCCATGCCCTTCTCCAAGGGATCTTCCCAGAGCTAGAACCCAGGTCTCTTGCATCTCCTGCCTTGGTAGGTCAGTTCTTTACCAATAGCGCCACCTGGGAAGCCCCTTGTAACAGTACAGGACCTTCTAAAAAGGAAGCAAGAATGACAGTTATAAGATTACTTTTAATTTGTTGTAAATTTGATTCATTCTTAATGAATGAGCAATACCTGAACTAATGGGGTAAAGCATTTGCTGACTTTTTAAATTTTTGTCAAGTAATGTATTATCATTCATTGTGAAATATTTATGTACTATCTTAAACTGGTGCCTCCCAAGAATTATACTCTAAAATAGTAAAGACAAAAAATAATGATTGCAGCTCTCTTTTTTAAATTTTATTTATTTATTTTTGGTTGTGCTAGGTCTTCATTTGCTGCACAGTCTTTTCTCTAGTGGCAGTGCGTGGGGGCTTCTTATTGTGGTGGCTTCTCTTGTGGAGCACAGACTCTAGGGTGATCGGGCTTCAGTAGTTGCGGCATGTGAGCGCAATAGCTGTGGTCCGAGCTCTAGGTCACAGGCTCATGGGCTTAGTTGCTCTTCCCCGACCAGGGATCGAACCCGTGTCCGCATTATCAGGTGGATTCTTTACCGCTGAGCCACCAGAGATGCCCTGAAGCTCTCTTTAAAATAGTCATTTTGACCATCTTTTGTAACCCAAGGAATAAAATACTCTGTTTCAGACTCGAATTTTAGTGACGCACAACCTCACACTTCTGCCGCAGATGGATCTCATTGTTGTGATGGAGAGGGGCAGAGTAGCACAAATGGGAACATACCAGGAACTTCTGTCTGAAACCAAAACTCTCACGAATTTGCTTCAGGCCTTCAGTGAACAAGAAAAAGGTGAGGACACAATTAAAAATACGCCTAAGATATAGTGTGCTAACCCATTCTGAAAGCCCATTAATTGTCTGGTTTCTTACTATGCATTTTCCTTCATTCCTGACTGCTAAGTCAGGAGCTGAACATCTTCCTTTCTCTCGAAAAGAAACAAATACTTTGGGACACCTCAGCTAAAAATCAACCTCACATACAATTTTTAAGCAAAATGTTATGCTCCAGGATCAGTTTGTTCATCTATGAAATAAGAGATTAAATAATTTATAAACCCCTACTGCAAGTTTAGAATATAATGAATCTAAACTTTCTAGTTTCTTTTAAATTAAATTCATATCAAATAAACAATAAATCTTTAAAATGTATTATTGCATATTATGGGAGAGAAACAAATGAAAAGAAAATCTGAAGAATGACAAAGGGGAATAATTGTTGTCTAACTTTTACAAAACAACAACTGAGGTTATTTACTACTAATTTTTATTTCTATAGTCCTAGTATTTTAAATTAAGATCTAAAGATGTTTGTATAAATGAAGCTGTTTGATCTTTATGTAATTAGGACACAAGGGTGTTTGAAATCTAGCATTAGTTTAATGTTCTAGAGATCCATCATTTTCTCACTCTGAAAACTGAATGTACCATCATCTCTTTTCCCAGCTATAGATGGTTTCTCATATAGACCACCATCGTGATCCTCGTGCTTTACCTTTCCGGAACACCACTGAGAAATGACTATAAAATCAGTGAACTATTAAAAAATTCCAGGCTAAAAAAAATATAGAGTTATGTCTTAGCATTTTCTGCATGAACTGGTATCTATTAATTCACTTTACCTTTTACCTGGATGTAAAGGTCAGAAAGATATGAAACCAGTTCATAATAGGATCAGTGCGCTTTAGTATCTGAATGCCATGAAATCAAAAAACAAAGCCATTTTGCTGATGTTTTTTCTAAGCTAATACACATTAGGTATGCACTACTATTTTTTTATTCCTTGTTTATACTCCTTTCTCAAATTGAAATGTTCTACATGTAGATGCATTCAGAAATATCTGATGCATCGTCAGATGGCTGTGGTCATTCTTAGTAAGAGAAGCACCTTATCTTTTCCTAAGGGCTAGCAATTTTGGAAATGAGGCCTTGCCTACCTGGTCAGGCTAAGTAATAACTTATGTTTAGTGTGTAGGAAAGGCAGGTCTATGAGTGTCTCTGAGGGCTAGAATGAGGATGCAGTCTGTCATTGTCTCTGTCCCTAGCACCTAGGTAGCCTCATGCTAGGCACTCCATAAGTGTTAAACAGATAAATCTGCCTCCATTGTTTCTACCAAAAGTATGTCTCTTCAGAGTTAATAGAATGATTTGTAATGCTATGAGTCAGTATTGCTATTTATTTTAAAGAGCACATGATATATAAGTTATATTACCTTGGGAAATATAGCTTTAAAAGCAGGCAATATGTAAGTTTTAAGTTCAATATTTAATTTACCATAAAATATGGAACACACTTTTGAAAGCTGTTTAAGTCTCCAGTTTTGGAAAAAACATCATTCCTTCTCAGCACTGATAAAACTTCTTAAGTACACCAGTTCTCTGCGGTAACAAGTGGAAAATATTCTTGAAGCCTGGCTGACATTAATAGATATTACAATCTCACCATCAGAAAAATGCCATCATTAGAAAAATGTAAATGGAACTTTTTTCTAATTACTTCAATATTGTGTCTTCTCTGTTACAATTCAGAAAGGTGGTGAGTAGAGATCATTTGTGTACTGGAAATAGAATATGTTTTCTAAAGTGAATATTTCTGGGATTTTGATTTTTTGCATCCTGAGTAAAAAATATATGAAAGCTTTTAAAAAGCAGGCAAAATATTACTCATGATAATGCTAGGTAGATAGATAGATGTAAAAGGTCAGCCATATATATTGTCATTTTATTACTGATCACACAGAACAGGGCAAAAATAGATTAACAGATATAAAATTGATAATAAAATATCCCACCAAACAACTTCAAATCTAGTTATAGTTAGTGTTGCATTCCTGCAATTATTTCCCTTGGATTTAGGCCAGCAGTATCCAGTCCTGTACTGGGCCCCTGTTCTGCCTTTCCTCACTGCTGATGACCCAGACACTTGTTCTTTCCCTATCGTTCACCCTCTCACTACCAGAGCTGATGACAGATAAGTAGACTTTATGGGCTTCCCTCATAGCTCAGCTGGTAAAAGAATCTGCCTGCAATGCAGGTTCAATTCTGAGTCAGGTTCAATTCTGAGTCAGGAAGATCCACTGGAAAAGGGATAGGCTATCCACTCCAGTATTCTTGGACTTCCCTTGTGGCTTAGCTGGTAAAGAATCTGCCTGCAGTGTGGGAGACCTGGGTTCAATCCCTGGGTTGGGAAGATCCCCTGGAGAAGAGAAAGGCTACCCACTCCAGTACTCTGGCCTGGAGAATTCCATAGACTATATAGTCCATGGGATCGCAAAGAGTCAGACATGACTGAGCAACTTGCACTTTCTTTCAAATAGAGTTTATATTATAATTTGGTTTGGATACATCAGATCTCTAAAAGTCCAGCCAGCTCTGAAAAATCTACAAGTCTCATCTCATGGGAATATTTTAAAACAGAATCAATCAGGAGTGAGAGAAGACTTTGTGAAAAAAGGTATGAAAAATAAAAGCAAAAGATATGAAATACAAAGGTAAATTTACCTATTTATATTTAGAAGTTTAGGCTCTTATCCATACTAATAATACTTATGATAGCTAGGCTGTCTTGGGTATTAATTTTGTCAGTATATTCACACATGTTTTGCTTAAATCTCTCCCAAAACCTCCTGAGGCTGCATGGTCCTGATTTTACAAAGAGAATTTGTATCTTGCACAACTTAAGACAGATGATAAACTGCAGAATTTAAATCCATCGCTGCCTCTGTTTCATGCCAGAGGCCAATCAAGCTCTTAAACATTATATCAAATTTGTAGGAACAAGCCCATTGACCTAGAGTGAAAGACAGGAAGGAGTGTGGGGCTCAATTCACTCTCAATCTCTCCATCTCTCAATCTTTCTCTCTCTCTCTCCCGCTGTTTGTCTCTTTGACAACTTTGGGCTTTAGGCAAGTCACTTGTCCTGAATTTTACTTTTCCCTGAAAAATATGGGTAAGCTTACCTATTCTGTTCTCTTTATCTTATCAGGTCATTCTGATGCTCAAATTGTACAATGTATGTGAACATATCCTGTAAATTGTAAATATGTAAATTTAAATGTTTATCATTATCAGCTATGAAGATGAAAATGTGCCTTAGGCAGGAGAGGCTACAACATCCCCAGATTTTCATTCTGTGAGACATGGAATCCCATGTTTCACAGAGACACTTGATGCAAATCAGATGCTTCCTTTAAAGGCCAGATGTTTGCTTCTAGAAATAAAAAGCATAGAACACATGTAGAGACCTCAGAAATTTCCAGTTCCTTCCTTTTAAAAATAAGAAGTCTGAAATTCAAGTATTATACTGTGAAAAAAAGACAAAAATCTGCCTAACTCTGAGATGTTTCCCGTGGAATTCACTAACAGCAATTTGAACCTCGGGGCTTCTCCAGTGGCTCAGCTGATAAAAAACCTGCCCGGAGTTTAGGACATGCAAGAGACAAGGGATAGATACCTGGGTTAGGACGCTTCTCTAGAGAAGGAAGGGGCAACCCCCTCCAGTATTCTTGCCTGGGAAATCCCATGGACAGAGGAGCCTGGCAGGCTACAGTCCTTGGAGTGTCAAAGAGTTGGACACGATTGAGTGCACATGCATATACACACAACTTGAACCTTATTCTTGTAGTTCTAGAGGTGTGACTGATTTGTATAACCTGCTTTACTTCTCTGTACTTTTTATCAGTAAAATAAGGATAATTGTAGGATCTTCCTCACAGGGTTACTTTTGAAACATAAGAGTTAAAATATGTAAAACATTTAGAATATTGCTGACACATAGGAAGCTATTGTTAATATTACTGACGTTAGTAAAAACAAGACAGAGATTTGGGGAATTTACATTGTATTTTCTTAACAATTTTCACCATAATAGCATTTTACAATAATAAAACTTGATGATATTCCATTTTTCTGTTAAAGAAAATCATTCCAGTTTGGCAAATATTAAACCCACCTGTGGAAGATCCAAAACAAGTTAGCGCTCTCTCTAATGTCTAAGAAAGAATTTTCTGTAGGCTTTTTCATTATAGAATCTCAGTTTTATCAAGACATTACGAGACATTTTAGATGAAAGGGAAATACTGGGGAAAATGGAAGGGCTTCCAGTATACCTGTGAATCTAAAACACAAAGAATACTCTAAGTTGTATAATCTTTCATGATATTTCTGTTTTGTGCATTGATTGCCTTTATGGATATAAAAGCACTCACCATCTTCTTCCCCAGCTCATGCTTTAAAGCAAGTCAGCGTAATCAACTCCAGAGCTGTTCTGAAAGGCCAAATCCTGGAGCAAAATGATAGGTGAGTATTAGGGCAATACTGGGGATTATAGACTAATTGATTACATTTTTAGCATTTAAAATGTATCCTACAAAAAGGATATGTTATGATGGACATAAAATGTACTTAGTGGTTTCCAAATTTTAAACTATAAGTTACATGGTTGTGTCTAAGTTTTTAACTGAGATGTATGTGACTTAGTTTGGGAAACACAGTAAGTCTTAGTAATTTCTAGTCAAATTCTGCTAGAAGAAATCTACTCTGATTTGTGCGTGTAAGTGCTAAAAATATCCCCCAAATGAATCTATTTAGAAAAACAAGAGGAAGGAAGGAGAGAGGAAAGAATAAGAGAAAGTGAAAGAGAAATAAAAATAATAAAACTCTGACTCCGATTGAATTGTTGTATTATACTTATTTTTCCTTTTTGTAAGTAACTAAAATGAAGAGTGATTGAAGCAAATTAACCTAATCAGCTATTTGCCCTAATTCTACCCCCAACAGTTGCAAAGAGGAGGCTGAAAGAAAGAAAGAATAGCAACGAGTCACTTAAAAATAAGCAGCTAGAATTACTGAAAGCTGCCTGGCATCAAAGTTGCTAATGTTGAGAGCTGGAATGAACTACAGAGAAATGAATACTTTAGGATCTAATAGCTCAGAACTTTGTAGTTTCAACCTTGAATTGTTCTAAAGGATTGATAGTCCTATGAATGTGTGTATGATGCAGATGCTGCAGATTGGAGCTTTGTGTGTATACCAGGTTTAGATGAGTAGGTAAACTAAATTATTCCTCTTTGATCCTGAAGACCTTGGACTGCTTCTTTTTTTTGGCTAGGTATTGTCATCCAGTCTCATGACTTAAGTTACCTTTACGCCAAGTGTATATCTCCAGCCCAACCTGTCCTCTGAACCCCAGAGGTGGATCCTCCTCTTGGACATCTAATCTCAGCTCATGGCAACACTGTTCTTCCAGTTACTTAGATAAAAATATCTTGCAATCACCCTTGACCTCTTTCTTTTTCCACATCCAATCCATCATCAAATCCCCATTGACTCTATCTTCAAAGTAGATCCAATAACCCAGAATTCAAACACTACTCATCAATTTCACAGCTACCCTTTTGCCAAATCACTGTCATTTCTCACTTGAATTATTGTAATTGTCTTCTTATGAGTCTTCCTGCCAACAGCCTGTCCATGTACTATCTGTTCACAACCTACATCAAGTGGCTTGTTTCACAGATACGAGTCAGATCATTCCAGTTTTCTGCCCCAAATCTCCAAAGGTTCACATCTCAGAGTGAAATCCCAAGTCTTTACAAGGGCCTGTTAAGGGCTTGCCAGGTGGTGCTAATGGTAAATAACCCACCTGCCAATGCAGGTATATGTAAGAGATGTGGGTTTCATCCTGGGTCAGGAAGATCCCCTGGAGGAGGGCATGGCAACCCACTCCAGTACTCTTGCCTGGAGAATCCCACAGACAGAGGAGCTTAGCAAGCTACAGTCCACGGGGTCACAAAGAGTCAGACACAACTGAAGCAATTTAGCATGCACATATGTTTAAAGCCTTGGAGGACCTGAACCTGTCTATCTTTCTGATCTCAGAACCTCCTAAAGCTCATTTCACTATTCTATTCCAGCAGCCCTGACTCTGCTATTCCTAGGCAATCAGACATGCTCCTTCCCTGGGATCCCACTGGTTAGGGCATATTTCTCCCAGATATCCATTTGGCTTATGCTCTCCCACCTTCTGCAAGTCTTTCCTCAAGTATCACCTCATCAATGAAGACTTGTTCAACCACCCTATTTTATATCACAGTATTTCCTATCCCTTCTCTGCTTTTATCCCCATAATTTTTATTAATTATCTGCATAGTAGAAAATGTATTTGCTTGTTTTTTGTCTTTCTCTTACCTCTAGGTTGTAAGCTTTATAAGAGCAGGAATTTTTGTCTTTTTGTTCTCTGTTACTGCCATCTAAATAATACATTTCAACTAAACACTCAATAGCTTGTAACCTGGTGTTCAATAAGCATTTTGAATGGATGAATAAATAACTAGAGACTGAAAGAACACTCAGGGAACTTTAAACTATCATTTTATTTTTTCTTACCATTATAACTGTTTCATTTATATGAGTGCAATTTTTAAGGGTCTCCAAGAAAAGCAAATCCACTGAAGCGGAAACACTGAAGCAGACTTTGAAATTTCTGTGCTGTGGCACTTGTACACATCTCTGGATCATAGTTTTCATTTGTGTATAGTCTCACCATACACTCAATAAGTAGCTTGCTTTAAAGCTTAAAAGTGAAAAAGTAATAATTATTGTTGTAAACATAATTGTACCCTTTCCTCTATAGTAAATCATTTTCCTTATTTATAAGTCATCTTTAGTTATATTTAAATTGAACCTCTCAAAGTTTTGGTGGACCACTTTTGCATAATTTTTGCAAATTTTTTCCTTGAAAAAAGCACCCCAGTCCTTATAGAGGTTTGTTTACAGATCTGGTTTCTAAACATTTATCGAGTTATGGAGGCCAAATAGAAACCAGCTTGCTGAAAGTTACTTCTTCAGTAAAGATCGCATCAGAAAAGATTACCTCATTGTACTATGGCACATTCATGTCAACACAGCCTGGCCTCAAACTTAACTTTTTAATGACTGTGATAAAAGTGTTATTGGAGGTCCCTGAATCCTCCATACCATTTTTATGTTGTCTATGAGAGATCAGAGACTTATTTTCATTTCTCCAAAATATGTGCATTTCTTTACATACTTCCATGTATTTCTTACTTTACGACTTTCTATACAATCCTTAGTCTAGCTTTCGTTTTTTTAATCTGCTTTACTTTTCGGTAAGATAACATTATATGGAGAAAATTTTCCTGACTTTCAATCTAACTTGTATTTCTTAAACTTACTCAATTACTTCCAATTTGTGCAGAATTAAGATAGACTAGAGACTGGAAGATAGAAGGAAGTAATAGCGACAACAACGACTCTCTAGAGTGGGATGTACTGAAATAGAACAATGAATCTTCCTTGTGGAAGGATTCTCAGGAAAACTGACTACCCATCAAGAGAAAAGGTGGAAAGGAATGTGGACCAAATAATGTCTGAGAGTCTCTCCCTTTGAAATTTAAGAATTAGAATTACTTTATGACATTAGTTTTGTTTTCAAATAGGGACTAAAATAATAGGAACTGTTTCAACATTTTATTCTTCATTTTGTGGTTTAATTTTGTATGGTATATATTAATTATTTTATTTCCTTAAAATCCTTATTACTATCTTCCCTGAATAAAATGAACTGGAAATGCTATTTTAGTATCTAGACTGCCCCCTTCTGGCTTTCATGTCAGACTCTATTAATCACTTTAATCCTCCCAAACATACTCTGTACTTTACAACTGTAGGCTCAGTTCAGGGATAATGGTTTCAGTATGTTAATTTTATATATTTTATACAAAAATATGCAGACAGATATTGTGCCAACTTTCCCAAGGGTTTCTGAAGGACAGAACAAGACTCATTTGTAAAACTTCTCTACCGGCACAAAATAATTTGCTCTTTTAAAATTCAAATAAAACCTGTTGTTCACAACAAAATGCCCTGGATCAAATGCAATATTTTCATGGAAAAAGGATAATTAACATTGTAGTTTGTGAAAATTGAAACTTTTGTGTAAAGTTCATTAAATTATTGGTCTTTGTTAGTTATGTCTAATTAGGATGCTTTAATTCCCTTTTAACAGTTGGGTTTCATAGCATTTTATATCCCACTACATTAAGAATTAATTTTTTGGCTTGACACCAATGCTAAATTTGCTTATCCAAACAGAAGCCATGCCAAGGGCTTGAAGGATGATGACAGTAATTAACCCAAATCATATACCAGGAGCTATTCCAATGAAAGTGTCTGTTAAATAGTGTATCTTTTTTTTTTGATGGTGAAACTGATCCGGCAAAGGGCATGTACCACGACCTCCCACAGAGTGTTTCTTGACAGAAATGCCAAAGATGGGCAGGGAAAAACTACTGAACTGATCAAATAGCCATTTCTTATTCTGATAAACAGAATGGGAAGCATGGAGAAATGGGGGCATGCATGTACCTCAGCTCAGAATTTCTAGAGGTCAGTTTGATATTTCATGTATCAAATGACTTGGAATTTAGCGGGTCTCATGCTCTTACGTCCCTACAAGGGGCCATGAGAGATGTATAAACAGAATGAGCATTATAGCAACAGTAAAGTAGGAAAAATCTACAACAGGCGTAAGTTTTGATTTTGTTCAACAAGTCTTAACTTAGTAAAAACATAAAATCTTACATTGCCATATGACAGAATAAAATGTTATTATAGAATGATATTTGAGGTTGGTTATATTTGTTGTTGTTCATTCAGTCGTGTCCGACTTTTTGTGACCCCATGGGCTACAGCACGCCAGGCTTCCCTGTCCTTCACCATCTCCCAGAGCTTGATTAAACTCATGTCCACTGAGTCAGTGATGCCATCCAATCATCTCATTCTCTGTCATCCCCTTCTACTCCTGCCTTCAATCTTTCCCAATATCAGGGTCTTTTCTAATGAGTTGGCTCTTCACATCAGTGGCCAAAGTATGGGAGCTTCAGCTTCAGCATCAGTCCTTCTGATGAACATTCAGGGTTTATTTCCTTTAGGATTGACTGGTTTGATCTTCTTGCTGTCCAAGGGACTCTCAAGAGTCTTCTCCAACACCACAGTTCAAAAACATCAATATTTTGGCTCTCAGCCTCCTTTATGGTCCAACTTTCACATTCATACATGACTACTGGAAAAACCGTAGCTTTGACTGTACAGACCTTTGTTGGCAAAGTAATGTCTGTTCTTTTTATATTAAGTTGAAAAGACCACATGTACATTTTTAAAAACAGTAAGACTGGTTAAGGAGCAACATTTGAATTATGACACCACACATTTTGGAGAAGGAAATAGCAACCCATTCTAGTGTTCTTTCCTGGAGAACCTCCTGGACAGAGGAGCCTAGCAGGCTACAGTCCATGGAGTCACAAAGAGTCAGATAAGAAGACACACACACACACACACACACACACACACATAAAGACTCCAGCAGTACTCACAAGCACCTTAGCACCAGATATCTCTGGAATATAGCATTATGAGTATTTTTCTTCTGTTTCTATTCCTCTGTGTTTTTCTTCTCTCTCCTCCTTTGTCCTTGTTCTTCCTTGTGCTATTCAGTATTTTCCAAATATTTCTTCAGTAATACAATTCCAGAAGAATTGACAGCTCCTTGGTGATGGTTGGAAATGTGTCAAGATTGAGACAGAGGAAGTGTTTTGGCCAGAGTAAGCTTTAGAAGAGGTAAGAAATAACTGGTTCAGTCCAGGGTGGTTGAGATAAACAAGTAGAGATGAAGCAGATGGCAAGTAAGCTTTTTACTGTATGTATCTGGAGCTCAGAAAAGAGGTTTGGACTTGAGAAGTCCATTTTAAAGTCACCCACAGAGAAGAAGTTTGTTGAAACTGGGGTTGGAGGAGATTGCTCAGAAGAGGGGCATACAAAAGGAATAATGACTAGAGCTGAGTGTCATGGAATATAAATGTTAAAAGAAGACAGAGAAACTAATGGAAACCTAGACAGGTGGAAGAAAACACAAAGGTATGATGGTAAGGAAGTCAAAGGAAACATATCTTAAACGAGGGGATGATCAATGATGTTAATTTCTATGAAGAGTTTAGGTGAGATAATTTTCAAAGTATCCCAAGAATACAGCAGTAAGTATTGTACTTACTTTATCAAGGCCCCACTGATGGAAACCCTTTCAGCCAGGTGTTGGAAAGTTCAAGGAGAAAAAAAAGATGGTTTGGCAGAAAAATATTTGGCTACAGAAGGAAGGCAGGAAGTAAGAGGGTAACAACACAGGAATGAGGGTGGAATCATTTTTGTGGTGATAGTATTAATTAAAAGATGAGAAAAATGTGTAGTTCTTTGTGGGCTGATGGGAAAGAGATGCTTGAAAGAAAGTAGATGAAGATTAAAAAAGAGAACAATTGAGGGTCTTAAAATTTGCCATGCAATAAAATGATCCCTTGCATCATTCCTTTAAAGATGGGTTTCCAGAGGTGGAATCTTACAATCTGCATTTTTATCAAGCACTATCAAGTGACTCATCAACAGGAAAGTATGGAAATAATTATAGTTAATGGATGTCTTTTGAGGAAATGGGCAGAATGTGATTCAGATCATAAGGTTATCCTTGGATCTGAGGAGAGAATTATCTTTGGTTTTTATAGGAGAGAGTCAGAAGAGACAGAGTGGAGATGCAGGTAAATGTAGAAGTGTGGTGACTGACGTCCCTGTCTGCTTTGACTTTCTCCATCAGATAGGATGTGAAGACCCCTTCTGAGAGATGCAAGAATTTCTAGGCACTATGAAAACCCACATGGAAGGAAGATACTAATTTATGGTGGATCCACTTTGCAAGGCTTTATGATCTTTTGAAGTAGCAGTCCACAGATAGGGAGCAAGTGTGATCAGGACTGGCTTGTGAGTTCTAATGTTGAAGCTTAATAGAAAGAAAAGGAAAATGATTAAAGTTTAGAATACCACCACCATTTGGGTGAAATGTAATCATGGAGTACAGGCTGAATAATGAAAAGATTCAAGACAGGACATAGATGTGCTTAGTCCTGAGAGTTTTCCTAAACGTGGGACAGTTGATGCTAAAACCAGGGAGACCCCAGGTAGACCAGGATCATCAATCATCCTAGGGAGCATGGATGATAGAAACTTGCATTTTTAAACTGAGAGTCTCGATAGAATAAGAACCAAATATAGTGAGACTAACTGAATGTACAATTTAGAAACAGAAGAGGCTACATTATGGCCAGAGGCTGAAATAATTAGAGTTGGGTTTGCAAAGGTGGATTAGTTCCAGGTAATAAGATTCATGGTTTATGGTCATGAAAGTTGATGGCCAATGTAGCATGCAGCTGACAGACTCTAAAAGTATGAAGGTCATGAAGTTGAGAAGAGATTGAGTTTAATACAGTTGTCCTTGTCGGCTATGCCATCCCCTAGAATGGTGGCAGAATGGGGAGGCATGAATTAGCTTGATGCTAGTCTTCTGGTAGGACAGGAGGCAAGGACCTGAGGAGTCACAGATTATGGTACAGCCGGATGGAATTAGTTTAAACCATCTAGGAGTTTGGCTCAAGTTTGAAGGATAATTTTCTAGAAGAAACAATGAAAAAATCAGGCAATATGCCCTGGCTCTAAAATATGTGGGGTATGGAAGAATAAACAATTTCCCTTCCAGAAGATTAAAGAAACAAAGTTAGGTTGCTGTTAATGAAGCAGATGAATATGCAAAAAAGGGATTAAGAATGTATAACTTTTAAAAACTGTTTAGTTGATCTAAAAATCTAAAGGAAAAAAAGAACATTGTCTTGCTTTATCAGGCCCTTATTGGATCAAAGAAAACAGTTCTCAGTGAGAAAAGAAAAGATTCCTGTTGGTGGGGTAAGTACCAGAATAACTAGCGTTATTTATTACCAACCACTCCCATGTAAGTTTTATTAACAAATGCCATCTATTTTTTTATTGAATTTGAAGGGAGTTGCTATATAATATTTTGGAGAAATTAAAGTAAATGAGCTATCGGACATTAGAGTGATGTTTAATTATTTAGCTATGTATATTCTTATTTACTAAAGATATTTAGCTATATATATTTCACTATGTATATTCTTGTTAGTGACAGTAACTAACATTATTTGAGCACTTATTTTTAAGCCTTCAGGACTGTGCAGGTACTTTGCTTGTACTTATAAGGTGGCTACTATTATTGTTCCAATTTATAAATGAGTAATCTGAAGATTAGAGGAGTTAATAATTTGAATCAAAGTCATAAAGCTTAGAATATATCACAGTAGGTTTAAATCTAGCTTTTAGTATGACTTTTAATTACAGTAATTTATCATTTTTTAAAAACAATTTTGCTTTTAGGTGAAGTTTTCAGTCATTCTGAAGTATCTTCAAGCCTTCGGCTGGCTCTGGGTGTGGCTGAATGTGGTCACTTGCCTGGGGCAGAATTTGCTGGGAACTGGACAGAATCTCTGGCTTAGTACCTGGGCAAAAGAAGCAAAGCACATGAATGATTTCACAGAATGGAAGCAAATAAGAAGCAATAAATTAAGCATCTATGGATTACTGGGATTAATGCAAGGTTAAAAAAAAATTCTAGCTTTTTTTTTTTCAGTTGCTTTTCTTTTCTTTTTCTAACCTAACTGATCTGGACGCAAGCATAAGGCTTTTTTTTTTTTTTTAATCTACACCATAATATTCAGATACTTTGGGATAATTCAAATACATATATTTTTAATTCATCATATTTGAGAGAGTAAACGGAAACTTGTGTGTGTCAACTACATGACCCATACTAAAAAATTTGTCTCATTTAATCTTGCCAATAAGTATTTAGAAAGGTATCATTATCCCCATTTTATAGCTGAGAAAATGGAGGTTTATCTGTTAAGTCATTCAGGACTCAAAGTCTTGACTACAGGGCCATTCACCGTATGTGGGAAGCTTGTGACTGATGTGAAGATCAGTCAGTGAGTCTGTTAAAAACTGCATTGTAAGTGAAGTTTACTACTACATGGCAAGCAGTATTTGTATAAAATAGTATAAGATGACACTGGGAGGATTTAGAGCAGGGGAAAGCTATATTTGGTTGAGAAATTAAGATAATTCCCAAGGCATAGTTGGCATTTGAGGCAACACTGAAAAGATGGATTGAGTTTTGTCAGAGATCACAGAGAAGGGGAGGTGAGAGATGCAGAGAAAGATGTTCAGAAAGACGGATAGGAAAGGTGAGGGGGATAGAGGCACAGCTGAGGATGCCAGTCTGAGTCATCTTCAGGTAAGTGATGGGGCAGTAGAGGAACAGAAAGGTAGTTTGAAAATGTGTTAAAGATGATGGTTGAAAAGGCAAGTGTAAAACTTCGGGGAAAACATGACAGAATTCGGAATTATTTTTCAGAGTATGAATAAATTTGGTGTGATGAAAAAACAGATGGATTTTTATTGGAGGGACTAAAGTCAGAGACCAGGGAGAAGTTGGGATCAGTAGAGATAAAATTAATCAAGTATTTTCAGGCGTCTAGATGAGAGATAAACTAGTACAAAAAGGTCTCTTATCTGATCCATCTCCTTGTCACTAAAAGCATCTAGTCCAGTGCTAACCAATGGGTAGGGAATGGAATAAGACTAAATAAAGCATGAATGGAGGAAGGGTCAGAGAACTGCAGTGGGGTTGGAGAAAAGGGGTGGATAGCAAAGACATTGCGGTGAAAAGATATATAAGATTTATTGTGTGTAAGAAGAGAGCATCACTTGAGATTTTGAAGTTCGAGTAATTGGGAAAACAATGAAGACAAAATTAAAGAAACCAGTGGGGAAGAGTCTTAAGTGATAGAACAGAGAAATTATGAATTCAATTTGGAACACCTTTAGTGGGAAGTGTGGATATATTTTTCTGCTGTTTTTCCCCCCAGTAAGCAAAGTAGATTCACACTGTCCTTCAAAGAAGTTAAGTGATTTGAAAGAGGAAGAAGAAAGATTCTCAAAAGTATAGTACTCAAAAGTACAGAACCATTAAAGGAAAGGTTTTTTAAATTAGAGACAATCTTTGTGTATTTATAAGGAGAAAAGAGGATAACGTGAAGGAGAGCAATAAATAAGAAATAACAAATCAGCTACATAGAAGTCTTGCTATCTAAGGATATGCATCAGGGAAAACAGAAAGAATACATGCTTTTGGTAACAGAAGATGAGGATAACATTTAAAAGTATGTGACTCAAGGCCTTGCTTTGTTTTCTACTCTCCTATCTTATTTTTTTATTATGTCCCCATAGTACTAGCTATAAGTATCTCCATGGAAAGTAAACAAATATTTTGAGGCAAATTTATGCTTGGTTTGTCATTCTGTTACACTCATTGGGAAAAGAGTTTTTATGTTAATAACTAAAACGAGATTCAGAGACTTGGAATGTGCTTGGTTCTAAACCAGTGAGTCAAGTTTATTGGCTTGTGGTTTGCAACTCAATGAGGTGAAGGTAGATTTAGAGATATAGCAATAGAATGCTGAGCAGCAAAAGAAATATCCCATATACATCTCTATACCTGTGTCTATCATCATATATAGGAGAGTTAAACTCTTACCAACCTACTGAGCTCCTGTTACAGTTTTAAGGGAGATTCAGTATCCTTTGGAGAATATTTTAAGTGACCAAATACTGTTATTTTCCTATACTAAGCAAGGTATGCAAGTTTAGTATTCAAAATTTTACTCATTTACTTTAATTAACTGTCAGGAGGTGTAAAAATTATTTTGTAATGAAAGTAACAGATTATATACAATTTAATCAAAAAGGTTTTTTCATGACTGAATTTTTATTTTTTACATTTAAAAATTTAAAGTTTTGACTTACTATTAAATGTAACTGTTATAAATTTTAAATTATTTCATAAGAAGTGAAACTCTATAATTCCTGATTTTATTAGTGGTCCACAGCTGCATCCTCTGGAACCTGACCCAATCAAAAGTAGGCTGTATTCACTGATATCATAAAAGCTTACATTACTTTTTGAGCTTTAAAGCATAAATAGCACTTTCACATGTTAATACCAGAGGCCTGGTATGAATAATATAGAAGGCTAACATTCAAACAAAACTGGAGTACTGAAGCAGAAAATACTGCATCTATATTTTATAACAATGATAACGATCCTACCTTATCTTCTGAAAAAGAAATAGCCCTAAACATTTTATTTCTGGTTCTCAGCTATGGGCTGAATCTCTGGAACACTCTGGACACCCCTAATCGATTGTGTTTTATGCCCCCTTGTTAGGACCTTCTTTTCCAGCCCAATGTGTAAAATATAGACACCTTATTTTCAAAGTGGAGTGTTTAAGGAGTACACTGCTACTTCCTATTTGAGATGAATGAGTGGATCATTTACTTTACTTACCTTGCAGAATTCCACTGAAATGGCAGTGAAGAAATCCAAACGTAAAGGGTTCAGGGGATTTCACAGTGATGAATTTCTACGTAACCGATTATACTGATAATCAAGGTAGAAGAACCTGTAACCAGGAACAAATACTAGATGAAGCTGTAAAACATACTGAGTGGTTCAGTCTATCCACTGGGGAAACACAAGTACAAGGAGTAAGATTAAGTAGCATAGAAATAATCCAAGTGGTTCACTAGAGCTTTGTTCTGGCCTGCCAGCCTCTCCTACAACCCCCGCCCGATCCCCAGCACTATTCATGTATTATTATATACCAGCTGGCCCAGTAGGAGTACAATGAAAACTAGGAGCTGATGTTTAAAAAGAAAATGAAGGTTACTAGTGTGTGTGACATATATTAAAGATGGCCTCCTTATGTGGCTTTTGAAGAAGTTCCAGCCTGCATGTCTAAATCACCATATCAGACTTGCAATGTCACACCTACTTACGTGGAACTTCCATTCAGAGGAGAGAAATGTTGGGGGAAATTAATGTATGCGCTGGCACACCAAGTACGTCTTGATTAAGCATGTCTTAATTAATTAATTAATTAATTTATATATTTTTATTAAATATTAATTATTAATTAATGTATATGCTTGGTACACCAAGTACCTCTGGATTAAGCATGTCTTTATCTCGCAAGTTTAAACTGGTCATGATGGATGGTCATGCATTTTAATCAAGTGAACAGTATAAATAAGAGCTCACAAATAGAACAGTGGAACCAAGAAAGTAAAATACTCATACTCACTCAGTATATAAGAGAAGCTTAAAATATCTAACTACTATCTTTAGATATTCAAATGGCAGAAGCAGAGCAAGTGCAGAATGTGCTGAAATAAGGTCAATCTAAGAACAAGAAAGTTCTTAAAAATTTTAAAGAATTTAAAGAGGTTGTACAAGTGTGAGAAGATAAATTGGAGGAGATAGTCCCAGATGTACAGCATCAGAAACAGATGGCAAATGATAAATAAGGAGAAATTAGAGTAACAATCCAGGATGTTCAACATCCCTATAGTAAGACTTTCAGTAAATGCAGATAGAAATTATCAAATATATAATATGTAACAACATTTTCTGTAATTGAGGAAAATTGAAGCCTGTCCCCACAAATGTTCCAGTTTAGAGCAGAAATACAGGGGGTTCCAAGATAGTACTTTGTGTTGCAAGAGGAGGGGGCAAAAGAGGATAAAAGAAATAATAGAATGTCTGATGAGTTCGAATATATTCAAAAGAATTTTGCTGACTATTGAACTGTTTGGGAATAGATGAGTTCTTGTTGCATAGAAAAATAGTGGTACAAGCATTGTAAATGTAGTGAACTTCATGAATATTATGTTTAGTGGTAATGTAAACACTGAATATTTGAGGGGGAAAAGGGCAACAACCTATTTTTAGAAGGGCTAGAAAGTGTGGGGGATTGAGGTAGGAAAATAATAGGAAATATTTAAGAGTAAGAAATTATTTAACAGTCGTGTGTGATGTTATTCAAACTAGAACTAGCTAAAATAATTTGAGGTGGTCAGGGTCAACTATTTTTGTTTTGCTTTGTTTTACACATTATACCTATAAGAATCATGTTGCCAACACACTTTTATTAACAATTTTATATAGTAGAGATCAACAAAGTAATTGTGTATCCCAGAAGACTCAAAAGCAAATGTCTCAGATAACATGAAAGTTTATTGATGCCTCAAAGGGAGAAGTCCAGGCACAAGTCTTTAAACTCACTTGATCCAGGGGGCTTAAACTAAGTATCCACTACTCTTTATCAGTTCTACTCATTTTCCTTATTGGCTTAATCCTTAAGCTTCACATGGTGATGGAGATGTTATCTTTCAAAGAATTGCCCTCCATAGAAACCCAGGAAATTACTCTCCTTGAAACAACTGAGTTACATATCCATCTTTGAATCAATCATTATAACCAAACATCTCTTCTTCCAACCTTACAAGTTCCCAAGTCAGCGATTCTTTGTCCTTTCATTTCTCCTTGCACACCTGGATAGCTCTTTTCTGAGCTTGCCTCTTTCTTGTTATATTCAGTATTTTGTCTAACACAGCTCGCAATCGTCAATAGATGCTGTTAACTGTTTTTTAACCTCTTCCACTAAAGCTACATGTTGATTATATTTTCTGACTTTTTAGTTTGTCAAGAACAACCCTTCCACCAACCACATCTCTGTAGCTTGACAGACCAAAAAGTTTTATTCCTCACTCACACCACTTGTGCATTGTTGATTAGGAAGGGGATTTTTTCTGATTCTAGAGCCCAAGTTGGAAAAGCAACCCGACCTTTTTTTTTTTTTTAAACTTTGGCAGGCACTGTGCAAAGGGAATAGGAGCTTTAGCAGATCTGACTCCAACAATTAAATGCTCTAATCTGGAAGTATCATGTGTTGTTTCTCCCTCAATGTATTGTTCAGAACTATTTCTTTGGTGTCTCCAATCACAAGGGGGCCAAAAAGTATAATTCTACCATGGACCTAGAAGCTAGGAGACCTGAAACTATTTGCCTAGTAGCACCAGTGACTACCATTGTCCCTCAAGACATTATAAAGTTAATAGGTTGCTAAAATTCTATCCACCTGCTTGATCTCATCTTCAGAGCATTTCTCTAGAAGCTATGCTCAAAAATAAGAGAGCCCTGCTCTGATACCCCATCAGAGCATCTGTATTTATTTTCAGCGTGCCATGTACATTTATGCTTAGTTTGGTCCAGAGTTACACATTCTAAAGTTTGATACTTGAGTTTTCCATTAAAAATAAATTCTATGATATGCAATTTCTTGAGTGTTAAAATTTGAAGTTGAAGCTGTTAACATGTCCCTGATAGCAATTTGTGTTTAGGTCTCTGTGTGTGCTCTGGAGCTTATGTAGTCACCAGGGGATCCTTGGCTGCCTCTCGAGTTTTGCATGCTCAGCTATTGGACAATGTGCTGCATCTCCCACTCCAGTTTTTTGAAACCAATCCCATAGGCCAGGTCATCAGTAGGTTCACCAAGGTAAGGAAACCCAATCTTATTAGATAGCATATGTAAATAAATGATGACCCACATTTAGTACTTTGTAATCTCATTTGTGAAAAGTATCATTCTCAAAAAATGAGATTATGTTCAGTGTAGATTTCATTGTTTAATTTCTAATTCTTGGGACATTCCTAATTGATGTATAACAGAGTCACATCTCACACACAGAATTAAAACTCTTAAAAATTGTTGAAAGAATCCAAGAAGTGCATGTGCTGTGGTGTCTATAGCTCCAATTCTTAACACACATTTAGTTTGAGAATCAGTGGTTCAGACTGAGAAGGGGAAGAATATGTAAGTCTATATTGAGATATCTGGATTTTAAGCATTGTACCTTTTAAAAAATATCTTTCTTTCTTTCTTTATGTGGCTGCATTGGGTCTAAGTTGCACTGTGCAAGATTTTGCATTGCAGCCCACAGACTCTCTAGTTGAGGCAAGTGAACTCCCTAGTTACGGCACACAGGCTTATTTGCTCCATGGCATGTGGGACCTTAGTTTCCTAACCCTAACCCTGACCACATCCCCTGCATTGCAAAGTGAATTCTTAAGCACTGGACCATCAGGAAAGTCCCTAAGCATGCTTGCTGCTGCTGCTGCTAAGTCGCTTCAGTCGTGTCCGACTCTGTGCGACCCCATAGATGGCAGCCCACCAGGCTCCCCCATCCCTGGGATTCTCCAGGCAAGAACACTGGAGTGGGTTGCCATTTCTATCTCCAGTGCATGAAAGTGAAAAGTGAAAGTGAAGTTGCTTAGTTGTATCCAACTCTTCGTGACCCCATGGACTGCAGCCCACCAGGCTCCTCCGTCCATGGGATTCTCCAGGCAAGAATACTGGAGTGGGTTGCCATTGAAAATACTTTTAAAAAAACCTTTTAAAAAAACTATCAACTCACTAATAACAAATGAGGAATGGATGGAGGTTCCCAGAATGTCTCTGCTTACCTATAGGGTTTTACCCATTGTGTTTACAACTAAGTACTTTTAATTGCACGGTCCAGTAAAATATTATGCAAACCACATAGGTAATTTAAAATTTTCTAGTAGCAACAATAGAAAATGAAAAAGAAACAGTTGAAATAATTATTTATAATAGTATATCTTAATATGTAGAGTATCTGACACAGAATATCTGAATATCTGAAACATTAATGTGTAATAAATGTAAAAATATTAATTGCATATTTTGATTTTTTATTCTTACAAAATCTTCAGAATCTGATTTGTGTTATAGACTTCAGTTATATCTCAATTTGCAGTAGCCACATTTCAAGTACTCAGTAGCCATATATTTGCTAGTGGCTCCTGTATTAGACTGTGCATAACCATAACCTTAAAATATGGCAGTCGTATAAATCAAGTGTCACGTAGTTGTGATTGGGAAATGCAGACTGTTTGATCATAAACATCTTGGGGCTATAAAACCCTCTTAATTGTTATAACTGAAAAATCTGTGGGGGTGAGTTGAAAAGGGCAAAAGTCATTTAAGATTCAGATTGTCACTTTTGGGTAAATGGTTTTATTTTTACACTGAATGATATATGTCTTCCTCCCCTCATTTTAAACCATGAAAAGTTAAAAATAAAGTGATCTGATGTCAAATTTTTCAGGATATGTTTATAATTGATATGCGTTTCCATTACTACATACGGACCTGGGTGAATTGTACCCTGGATGTTATTGGAACAGTTTTGGTCATTGTGGGAGCTTTGCCACTCTTCATTCTGGGGGTTATTCCCTTGGTTTTCCTTTATTTCACTATACAGGTAAGTTCATGGATTTGTATGTTTTAATAACTTCCAAGTTCACAGTCAAATGCTAGTTGGGCTTCCCTAATGGCTCTGATGGTTAGGAATCTGAGGAAGAAGAGAAAGGAAGAGGATTGGGTAGGAAGTCTTGGACTGCAGAACAGTTTCATAAGAGGTTTGGTTGAATGAATGGGAAGTCCACAACCAACACTGCCCATTGATGCTCCCATGTGACCTCTGAATGAGTCTGTTTTAACACTCCTTCCATGCTGAGTCATTTTCTGGGAGCCACCTGAGGGAAAAGTGGTCTCTATTCTAAAATAGGAGTGGATGTGGAAAGGCAGCACCATGCTCTCAGCCAGCAATGTAGCCTGCAACAGGGGAACTGAGTTGTGCATTTTTATGGCCACCACAAAACCTAGGTGTTATTTACATTTTAGCAGAAAGTCAATTTGCCTGAAGATTCAAGAGAGAAACAAATATTCCCTTTTGCCCTGTTACCCTGCTATCAAGAAACTATTGCTAGAAGTACTAAACAGATCTCTCATGATAGCTGTACACCTTTATATTCTAATTAAAATGTAGTCAGCCAATTTGAATTCCAAGATAATGTCACTGGGAGGCTATAGTGTAAAAACAAAATTTCTTAGCACTTGTTTAAATTAAATATAATAGTGTTTTGAGGCTCTTTATATGAAAGGATGCAGTTCTTGTAGTTTAATGTTTTCTCAAAACCCAGATTTTAAAATTCTTATTGGAGTTCACTTTGTCCAAATCAAGCTGTTAATCATTTGCTCATTTCTACATGTCTACTATCATTATTGTTCCTATTTCTTATGATGCCCCTCTTCTCTCTGCCACCTGGATCTTACTTACCCTTTATGCATAGGTTATATTCTACTTTCTGTGTGAAGCATTCTCTACCAAAACTGCAAAGATATGACTTATGAAGGTATTACGGACTTACTATACTATATTATTATAGTATATTATTGTATTATGCTATATTATTTTGTAGGCTGTTTTGTTTTTGTTTTATTTTTTAGTGGACCTAAAATTGTCTCCTCAATAAGACTGTAAGTTCTCTGGGACAGAAACTATGTTTTATGGTTTAGAAAATAACCAAGAAGTTGATGAATGATGTTGAGAATCAATTGTATCTGCTTAAAAAACCAAAAACAACAAAACGTATCACAAGTGAAAATTTTGTGGTTGATGCAGTATAATAGGGTGACTAGGAATGGAAAAGAGTCTAGTAAGCATGTTTTGTGAAGGGGAACTTAGCAGGTTGAGCCCCGAACATAGACTCAGGAGCCTCAAATTTAGTCACTTTCTTGACTCCTGTGCTTCATACATCACTTCCCTTTCCAATTTTCATTTCTTTCACCTGTAAGATAAGAAGTTTGCTTTAGATCAGTGCTACTCAAAGTGTGGTCCCTGGACCCATGAACCTATTGAATCAGAATCTCCAATTGTACCTCTCCTTTTAAAAATATCATATTTTGCAAGCAAGTATGTATAATTTTTATTTATCATACTCTAACAGAGCTGGGGTGGGGGGATGAAGAATCTCTCAGGTTGGGGCCCAGAAATCTGTGTTTTATAATCCTTTGGTAATTTCTGCTGAAGTTTGAGGAGCATTAATCTAGATCAAAGGTTCCTAAGCTCAGAGCTCTGTATAATTTTATGGAGAGACTCCAGGGCTTCAACAATTCATTGAACTTCTATGAAATTCTCTTTGGGACAATCTCTTAAGTCCCCTGGCAGGCTCAGAATGCCATCATCCTTTGTATTCTACAGAACACTTAGCATAGAGCAGAGCTTGTAAACTCCAAGACGACAGACCACATGTGGCTTCAGATATGTTTTCACTTAGCTAGCTCAATGTTTTTACCAAAATGAAGACATTTTTAAAATCAGGAATTTTACATAAAAGATTTTCCTGAAAAAAATTGCAAGATACGGCAACTCTTTATTTTCACTTCCCAGTTTGTAGCAACTATTTGGGGCTGATGAATGGTGGTCCAGTTAACTCAGGCTTACTCCTTCTAGCTCTCCACAGTCCACTCATCCCAATCGTCCAGAGGGGAAGCACCGATCATAATTGTGGCCATGTTGAAATTTTTTAGTGGAAAAAATTTTCCATAATTATAGTTAGGTATAGGTGGCTCAGATGGTAAAGAGTTTGCCTATAATGCAAGAGACCTGGGTTTGATCCCTGGGTCAGGAAGACATCATGCAGAAGGGAATGGCAGTATTGCCCAGTGTTGTCACCTGGAAAACTCTAAGGACAGAGGAGCCTGGTGGGCTACAGTCCATGGGATTGCAAAGAGTTGGACATGACTGAGCGACTGAACACATTCACTATCACAAAAATATTGTTGTTTGTACACTTGGTAGGCTTCCTTCATTTAATGGGTTAACCACCTAGCCATGCTTTCAGCTATTTAACATAGACCTTTTTCCACAGTAGGTACTCAATAGGGGTTGTTTGAGAGCATTCAGTTCAGTTCAGTTCAGTCGCTCAGTCGTGTCCGACTCTTTGCGACCCCATGAATTGCAGCACACCAGGCCTCCCTGTCCATCACCAACTCCCGGAGTTTACTCAAACTCATGCCCATCGAGTCGGTGATGCCATCCAGCCATCTCATCCTCTGTCATCCCCTCCTCCTCCTGCCCTCAATCCCTCCCAGCATCAGGGTCTTTTCCAATGAGTCAACTCTTCGCATGAGGTAGCCAAAGTACTGGAGTTTCAGCTTCAGCCTCAGTACTTCCAATGAACACCCAGGACTGATCTCCTTTAGGATGGACTGGTTGGATGTCCTTGCAGTCCAAGGGACTCTCAAGAGTCTTCTCCAAGACCATGGTTCAAAAGCATCAATTTTTCAGTGCTCAGCTTTCTTCACAGTCCAACTCTCACATCCATACATGACCACTGGAAAAACCATAGCCTTGACTAGATGGACCTTTGATTTTGCCCAATTATGTTCGAATTGTGCTGTCCAGAATTTGGGCTTTTTACTGTTACTAACACTTTCACTGTTACAAAGGTACATTCCTTCCTTGGGGCTCCTATAAGAAACTTGGTGGTTTAAAACAACAGAAATTTTATTCTTTCACAGCTCTAGAGGCCACAAGTCTAAAATCCAGGAGTAGGCTTCTGTTGACTTCTGGTGACTGTCTGTCAGTGACCCCTGGCATTTTCCTTGACTCCCAGGTACCTCACTCCAATCTTATCCTCCATGGTTTTCTCCCTATGTCTGTGTCTTCTTCTCTATTTTTTATAACAACACTCAGACTGGATTTCAGGCCAACCCTAAGGATCTCATCTCAAGATATTAATGACATCTGCTAACATCCTCTTTCCAAATAAGGTCATATTCACAGGCAATGGAGGTTAGAACTTGAACTTAACTTCTGGGGGCTGCTCATTAGCCCACTACACACATATCTTGCCATTTTCATACTGATGAAGAAATTTTGGCTACATCTTCAAGACCACCTCTTTCTGTTTTCCTGTTAGAGATACTACATGGCGAGCTCTCGGCAGATTCGACGATTGGCAGGAGCATCTCGCTCTCCAATCCTTTCCCATTTTTGCGAGACTCTGCTGGGACTGTCCACTATCAGGGCATTTGGACATGAACAGAGGTTCATCCAGCAAAACAAAGAGGTGGTAAATGAGAACTTGGTCTGTTTCTACAACAATGTGATTTCAAACAGGTAAGTCATATCCACATACCTAATTCAGGACTAGTCCCTTCTTGGATATTTTGTTTATTGACCTCTAAATAAAGTATTTTTAGTAACATTTCATCAAAAATATTAAAACCTTAAATATTTCTAGTATTTAATACACATTTACATTAAAGTATATCTACTTATATCCATATGAACAGTCCATGCTACTTATGTGAATATAAGGTCCTATGTTTTCTGAAAGTTACACAGGATGCTATAAAAATTACTAAAGATATGATTCTATATTGTATTTATGTTTGTAAGTGGATATTATTTGCATACAATAGTTTATAATATTTTTAATTTGAAGCTATTCTTCTGGTGGGGGGCAATGTTAAATAGTAGTTGGGCACATTTTAACTTTTAGAGATTAATTTTATTGTATAAAATGTGTATATAATGAGAAAGGTAAGTGATTTTTCAATGAGATTTTAAAATAAATGCATCATTTAAGCTGGTGTTCTTTCCTTTTTCTTTTTAATTCTGATTAAGTTTAAAAGCAAAGTTCTGCAAAAGTAAAACATATTTTTATGCAGAGAAATTCTTTATCGTCATTGCAACCATCCTATGTTTGATTGAGTCCTAAGTAAGTGAGAAAAAAATAGAAAGCAGCTATTGATGTTTATGTCTTCATTTCCCAGAGGAGAGTTCATATTGAGTGCACCAAAACTTTTGCATCTCATTTCAGGAATATTTTCCATTATTTCAGGTGGCTGTCTGTTAGACTTGAATTTCTTGGCAACTTAATGGTGTTCTTCACTGCAGTGCTCACTGTGCTGGCTGGCAATTCCATAGATTCAGCAATAGTTGGTTTGTCTATATCCTATGCCCTAAATGTAAGTAATAATGATTGTGTGGTATATGACATGTTTATAATCCAATTAATTAAGCTCTCTTCTTTTCCCTGTCTGAATGAAAGATGGTAGTAACTAAGTAATGAGAGACAAATCTGGATTACCCTGGAGGCACATTTCTTTTTCTCTTCTGCTACTAGCAAAATAGCTGGCTCGGCAGTTCTAAGGTAGCTCACAGAAAGAAAAGGCTGATCCCCAAGACTCAGGGCTGGAGGACCAGGATCCTAGTGTTGCATCATTACCCAGACATTTCATCCTCTCCTATCCTTATAGACTGTAAAGTGTAACAAGGATAGGGGGCTTCCCAGGCAGTGCTAGTGTAAAGAAACTGCCTGCCAATGCAGGGTAGAGGTTAGAGATGCAGGTTCAATCCGTGGGTCAAGAAGATCCCCTGGTGGTGTGACAACCCACTCAAGTATTCTTGCCTGGAGAATCTCATGGAGGGAGGGGCCTGGAGAGCTACGGTTCATAGGGACACAAGGCAAAACTGGAGCAACTTAGCATGCACGCACACAAGGGTAGGGCCTTTCTCTACCATGCCCTGTCCATCTATTATGTTGGGGCAAACATAATTGTGGCTTCAGACCATGAATTTTAAATCTTTGTAACCAGGCTCTGCTGCTGCTGCTGCTAAGATGCTTCAGTCATGTCCAACTCTGTGTGACCCCATAGACGGCAGCCCACCAGGCTCCTCTGTCCCTGGGATTCTCTAGGCAAGAGTACTGGAGTGGGTTGCCATTTCCTTCTCCAACTAGGCCCTTCTAACACATCTTTATTAATCAAAACAGGAACCTTTACAATCAATGTATTTTTGCCAATGAGAAATAAGTTTGTTTATTCCTGTAGCATAAAACTCCATGCTTCAGGATTTGACGAACTCTTGGAATGCATTTGCTGCCTCCTGCTGGTTGTGGACGCATTTTCCCAGCAAAAAGTTGTGGAGATGCTTGAAGAAGTGGTAGTCGATTGGCAAGAGATCAGGTCAATAAAGTAGATGAGACAAAACTTCATAGCCCAGTTAGTTTAACTTTTGAAGCATTGGTTGTGTGACATATGGTAGGGCATTGTCATGGGGAATCGAGCCTTTTCTATTGATCAATCCTGGCTGCAGCAGTTTTTGGTGCATCTCATCAATTTGCTGAGCATATTTCTCAGATATAGTGGTTTTGCCAGGATTCAGAAAGCTGTAGTGAATCAGACTGGCAGCAGACCACCAAATAGTGACCATGACCATCTTTTGATGCAAGTTTGGCTTTGGGAAGTGCTTTGAAATTTCTTCTTGGTCCAACCACTGAGCTGGTCATCACCGATTGTCTATAAAATCCACTTTTCATCACACATCACAATCTGACGAAGAAGTGGTTTGTTGTTGTTGCCTAGAATAAGAGGAGATGACACTTCCAAATGGCAATTTTTTTGATTTCTCGTCAGCTCATGAAAGTGAAAGTCACTCAGTCATGTCCAACTTCTTGAGAGCCCATGGGCTATAGCCTGCCAGGCTCCTCTGTCCATGGGGTTCTCCAGGCAAGAATACTGGAAGAGTTGCTATTCCCTTCTCCAGGGGTTCTTCCCAACCCAGGGATCGAACCCAGGTCTCCTGCTTTGCAGGCAGATTCTTTACCATCTGAGCTACCAGGGAAGCTCGTGAGCCACCCACTTACTGGACATTTTTACCTTTCCAATTTGCTTCAAATGCCGAATGACTGTAAAATGGCTGATGCTGAGTTCTTAGGCAACTGCTCATGTTGTTGTAAGAAGATCAGCTTTGATGATCTTCTCAATTGGTCCTTGTCAACTTCCCATGGCCAGTCACTATGCCCTCATCTTCAAGGCTCTTGTTTCCTTTGCAAAACTTCTTGAATCACCACTGCAGTGTATGTTTATTAGCAGTTCCTGGGTCAAATGCGTTGTTGATGTTTCAAGTTGTCTCCGCTGCTTTAAAACCCAATTTGAACTCGAATAATAACATTGCTCAAATTTGCTCTTTTTCTAACATCATTTCCATAGTCTCAAATAAATGTAAAATAAGCAGCAAATAATAAGTCATTAGCAAAGACACAAAGCAAGAAATGTGCATTAAAATGATGTATAATGTAACCACATTTAAGAATGAATTCCAATATCAAATGGCTAATTTCAACAGTGCAAAAACTGCAATTACTTTTGCACCAGCTTGATAGTTTATCCAACCTAAGCAGAGATAATGCAAGTTCTGGGAAGAATATATGCTCTGCTTCTTTTCTTCTTGTACTTTTTTTCCCTAATAAGCCCTACGTATATTATACTGCAAAGTGCTAGTGGTATGGCTGTGTTCAGGTCCCCTTCGTAAAATAGAAAATGTCTTATACTGCTTTATATATATACATATTATTTATAGGGTGAGTTTAGATGATTTGGGTACGTGCTCTTAATCTCTTATCTAAAATCTTCAAGGTGAAAGGAAATATAGTATAAATACTATATATATATATATATATATATACTTCCCAGGTGTGGCATTAGTGGTGAAGCACCTGCTTGCTAATGCAGGAGACATAAGAGGCATGGGTTCGATCCATGGATTGGGAAGATCCCCTGCAGGAGGGCATGACAATCCACTCCAGTATTCTTGCCTGGAGAATCCCATGGATAAAGGAACCTGGCAGGCTACATTCCATACAGTTGCAAAGGGTTAGACATGACTGAAGAAGCTTGGCATGCACACACGCATATAAATAGTATATGGAGGGCTGGGCAGAACTCTGTAATCAAACCATTTGTTCTGCAGTGAAACATGTGAATGTGTAGCATAAGTGAATTAAATCAACACTTTAAAGAGGCCCACATTAGTTCAAATCAGGTTGGCCATCAAATTGTTTAACAACAAACTCAAGAAAAATTTGAAATGCGAGGGCTTTTTGACTTTCAGAACTACATTTGAGGTTATAACCTTGGAGAACTTGTATTTTGAGGAAAGGTGAGTGTGAAGAATGTAGAATTTGGGGGAAAAAGGAGACAGTTGTAGTCAGAAAATTAGAAGAATCCTTCTTCTAGTGGAAAATAGTAAAGTGTGGCAAAGGTAACATCATGCACAAATTTTTTCCCCACTTAGGATGTACATTTCTTAGGGCCTATCCCATCAGTCTTGGTATTCATCTTTCCTTACACCAAGTATGGGCACCTTTAATATATAGTGAACAGTCTATCTTCTGCCAAATAACCATTATTTATGGCATTAATGAATTTAACAAACCTAAAGCAACACATATGTGTGTCTATAGATAAAAATGCTTACTTTGAATTAAGTTGTTAAATAATTCAAAGGGATAAAATATACTAAAACTCTGGGGAAAAAGCTTTGTAAAGTATTATAAACATTGTGTAAAAGACTGATACTTATTTATTAAGCTCTTGGTTTTTCACTCCCAGATTACTCAAACCCTTAATTTTTGGGTAAGGAAAGCATGTGAAATTGAAGCCAATGCAGTTTCCATTGAAAGAGTTTGTGAATATGAAAATATGGATAAAGAGGTAAGCACTCATGAATAACCAATGAACAGATACAGAATTTAAGATATTGCAGTGCACCTTGAATGGACATTCTGAAAATCAATTCTCAACAAAACCTGTATTTGTTATAAAAATGAAACATGATCACCTGTTTTTAAGAGGCACAGTGATTTGTCCCCTACCAATGTAGAGTAAAATATGCAACCTCTGATTACAACTTTGTAAAGATTTTACATTGAGAAGTGTCTTAATATAGTCATCTCTTAATTATTTAGAGTCTGATTGTATAATTTAAAAATTAAGTACGCCTTTATTGTTTATACCTTCTGTTCCATGTCCTCATCATTAGCATCTCTGTGGATGGGAAGGAGGAGGAGAATAAATCAGTCTGCTCTTTTTCCCTTTAATTAAGTATAATTTGAGGGACAGATGAATGAGACTATTGACAGAGTATAATGGTTGCATTATCTGCATATTTTGTTAATCTCAGTTACTTCTGTCTCCCAGTTCCATGAATTAACAGGGCAGATGATAAAGGGTATATGTTGAATTTCTATATCTTCTTCAATCTGCCTATAAAGATGTCTAAATCTTCATGAAAAATTCCTCCTTTGCTCATAACTCAGGACGGTGTGTTCCTCCTCCAAATAAAAACCTACAGATTTCCAGTTGTATTTTTGGTAGCATCTCTTCATGTCTTTCCTCAGACCTTGTTCCATTAACCATCTTCTCCAAGTCCTAACTTCAGCACCCTAACCCCTTGCTCCTTTCAACCTACAAATATGCTAACATATTTTCTGCATACTCCAACTCCTACCTAAATGTTGATTCTTCCTCCAGATTCTTCCCTGAGTCTTACCTTCATTTTTCATACAAATTTCTTGAAAGATTAGTCTACCTTCACAATAATAATCATAATTATCAATATTTAGTTTGTTCAGACTACTGCTATGTAATGACTCTATAAAAATTTTATCATTCTCAGGACTTCCCTGGTAGTCCAGTGGTTAAGATTCCACACTTCCAATTCAGGGAATGCGGTTTTGATCCTTGGTCTGGAAACCAAGATCCCACATGCCACGTGGCATGGACAAAAGAAAGGAAAAAAAAGTTAGTGTTTTCTGTATTTTCTAAACCTCTTCCTATTAATATATATTTTTTATTTTGGAAAAAAAAGACAATAGAATGTGTGTGCACACACAAACACACATTTTAAAAAATTACCTTTATATAATTTGATGCCTTGTAAGGTAACAGAAACCTATATGCAGGTCAGGAAGCAACAGTTAGAACTGGACATGGAACAACAGACTGGTTCCAGATAGGAAAAGGAGTACATCAAGGCTGTATATTGTCACTCTGATTATTTAACTTATATGCAGAGTACATCATGAGAAACACTGGGCTGGAAGAAGCACAAGCTGGAATCAAGATTGCCAGGAGAAATATCAATAACCTCAGATATGCAGATGACACCGCCCTTATGGCAGAAAGTGAAGAGGAACTAAAAAGCCTCTTGATAAAAGTGAAAGAGGAAAGTGAAAAAGTTGGCTTAAAGCTCAACATTCAGAAAACTAAGATCATGGCATCTGGTCCCATCACCTCATGGGAAATAGATGGGGAAACAGTGGAAGCAGTGTCAGACTTTATTTTTTTGGGCTTCAAAATCACTGCAGATGGTGACTGCAGCCATGAAATTAAAAGACGCTTACTCCTTGGAAGGAAAGTGATGACCAACTTAGACAGCATATTAAAAAGCAGAGACATTACTTTACCAACAAAGGTCCGTCTAGTCAAGGCTATGGTTTTTCCGGTAGTCATGTATGGATGTGAGAGTTGGACTGTGAAGAAAGCTGATCACTGAAGAATTGATGCTTTTGAACTGTGGTGTTGGAGAAGACTCTTGAGAGTCCCTTGGACTGCAAGGAGATCCAACTGGTCCATCCTAAAGGAGATCAGTCCTGGGTGTTCATTGGAAGGACTGATGCTGAAGCTGAAACTCCAATACTTTGGCCACCTCATTCGAAGAGTTGACTCATTGGAAAAGACCCTGATGCTGGGAGGGATTGGGGGCAGGAGGAGAAGGGGATGACAGAGGATGAGATGGCTGGATGGCATCACTGACTCGATGGACGTGAGTTTGAGTAAACTCCGGGAGTTGGTGATGGACAGGGAGGCCTGGCGTGCTGCAGTTCATGGGGTCGCAAAGAGTCGGACATGACTGAGCGACTGAACTGAACTGAACTGAAGGTAACAGATAGCATTATAAAAACTCTTGATGTGGAAAAAAGTAAATACATCCAAATAACCATATTTAATTTTTAATAGCCCCATTTCTCTGCTCCTCCTTTACAGCAGAATTCTTGGAAATAGTTCCTGTACTTGCTCTGTCTGACTCCTTTTCTCATCCTCTTTTGGAACCTCTTCTTCACACAGGCTTTAACTCCCACCACTTCTCTGCGCCTGCCCTGGTCAGCGTCACCAGTGGCAGCCTCTCGGTCTTCACTTTACCTGGTCTGTCATTTGATGCTTTTGATCACTTTCTTTCATGAAAACACTTCACCTCACTGGCCGGGCATGCACTCTTCTGTGTATTCCACCTCCTGTTCTTCCTTCCGTGTCTCAGGTCCTCAGCATATGTACCTAGCTTCTTTTACCTGGAAAGCCCTTCCTCTGATATCCAAATGGCTTGTTTCCCAATCATGTCCAGTCAAGACTTTCTTAACCACCCTACTTAAAATCACACCAACACTGCCTATTTCCTGACCTTCAAAACCTTATCATCAACTAACATTCTGCATGGACCTCCCTGGGGCCAGTGGTAAAGAATCCAACTGCCACTGCAGGAAACACGGGTTTGATCCCTGGATCAGAAAGCTCCCCTGAAGGAGGAAACAGAAACCCCCTCCAGTATTCTTGCTGGGATAATCCCATGGACAAAGAGGAGCCTGGAAACCTACAGTCCATGAGGTCACAAGAGAGTCAAATACCACTTAGCAAGTGAGCAACGACAGCAACAATATTCTGCATAGGCTGTATGATTCTTTCTGTCTCTCCTCACCAGCAAGTACCCTCCCGAAGGGAGAGTTTGTGTTCATTATTTATTACGTTTTTCTCACTGCTAAATCTCCAACAACTAAAGCATTGACTGGTGCGGTAAACACTCGGTATTTGGGAAATAAATAACAAGCTGTCCCCTGTCAGTTTAAAGCCCAGGTTACCTTTATCTCCTTTATAAAGTATAGAAGACTTTTCTTGATAACTTAATAGAAGATGGGAAGCCTTTTTATGTGTGAAAATTGATTTATAAAATCTTCTTATAACTAGAGAAGTTTTACGTTGGTATTATTTAAAAATATTTTCAGGAAAATCATAATATTTACAAATGTTGTCTTTCCTCATTTTTGTTTCATCACTTCTGTTTTCATGCCTGAGAGTTATTTTTTTTGGAGGGAAGGTATTTTTATTGTAATTGCAGTTTAAAAAATATTTCTTTCTTTTAAGGCACCCTGGATAACGTCTAAGAGGCCTCCACCACAATGGCCCAATAAAGGGATAGTGGAGTTTGTTGATTATCGAGCTCGATACCGAGATGATCTTGGTTTAGCATTACAAGATATCACTTTTCAGACTCGTGGGGAAGAGAAGGTACCATAAATATTTCATAAGTTTCACTTTACCTTTTATCTGAATATATTTATTCTCAACACCAAAATATACTGTGGTATTTAGTATAAGATGGTCATTGGTTCAAATTTCATTTAAAAGTAGTAAAGACATGGTTGGCATGTAAAGAATAAGTTTTTCCTCTACAAATAAAAATATATATTTTAAATTGTACTTAATCTATTATGAAACATGATTTTACTGTTTTTACCTACATGGAGGTATAATTAACAAATGAAAATTGTATATATTTAGAGTGTACAGTATACATAGAGTGTACAGCATGATATGCATAAATTGTGAAATGATTATCATAATTTTAAGCACTTAAGATCTCTTAGCAAATTTCTGTATTATTAACTATAGTTACCATGCTATGTCTTAGATATCTAGAATTTATGTGACTTATAACTGAAAGTTTATACCCTTTGACCAATATCTTCCCATTTTTTCCACTCAACCCCTAGTAACCACCATCTACTGTCTGGTACTGTGAGTTTGACATTTTGAGATTCCACATATAAGTGAGATCATAAAATATTTTCCTCTGTCTGGCTTCTTTTGCTTAGCATAATGTCCTACAGGTTCACCCATGTTACCACAAATGACAGGATTTTCCACATTTTTTATGGCAGAATTATACATGTATATATATACTTTCTTTATCCATTCATCCATAGCATATATTTCTCTTCATCATACAAATTTCACTTCCTTTCCTGGCTACACATCCAGTATTATTAGTATATTTTATATTTACTTCCTCTAGTAAGTGAAGTGCAACAATAAGACAGTAAGATAATAGTTACTATCCAGTAATACACAGGTGAGACTATTTGTATAGTCAGTGACATCATGTTTTCCAAGACTATTAGTGAAGTGGGAAAATGCTTGAGATGTAATTTAGTTAGTAAGAACAATATACAAATCTGTTGATAGTGTATCATTTTTGTGTTTTAAAAAAGCAAACAAATAGACATATTACTAATAGCAAAAAGAATGGTTACAAAATATAAACAGTGATTCTCTCCAGGTGTTGGGATTTTAGATGATTTTTGCTTCTCTATTTTTCCCACATTTTTTCAAAATGTTTTATGAAAACATATTATTTCCCTGATCAGATTGATATTTTACAAATAAATAAAGGTTAAAAAATAAATTTTAATGAACAGCAGTGTTCCACTTTCCCTTTTCCTGAGACTTGTTTCAGATAACCCCAAATTCTCCTTTTCTAACCCTCTAAACCAGGTCCACTGAGGCGGCCTCAAGGACAAATCAATTTTTTGGAAATAATTGTGGAATTTTAATTGTTCTATTTCATTCAGTGTATTCCTGGTTTTTCTGGGTGTAGTATGTCAGATTTAAGATTTAAGATCTTTAATTAGGGCAAACCAACCACCGAATGTTCTCTCCATTCAGTGTTTGCATTAACACCAAGACACTAACCAACACCCAGAAGAGGTTGCTTTAGATCTCATGGCCAAAGGAACACTGCAATCACTGGAGGCTTATGACAAGCTGATTGTTTTTGTCCAAGAGTCCAAAATCCTCAGACATGATCTATGACCACCTTTAGTAGTTTTGATGCAATAGTTGTTTTGCAGGCATTCCTTTAGATTTTCTAGTCTGTCTCAGCAAAGGGTTCCCATCTCCTTTGTTTGTTTGTTTTGGAGGAAGAATGGTAGAGAAGCCTCATTCGAGTCTCAGGGAAACAACCCCATTATTAGTCTTTCTTTAATTCCCACATTTAAAGGCTAGTTCAGGGATGGTTCTGGGATGATCTGCTCTGCCTGGGGCAGTTCTTGTTGGGTGATAGCTAAACTATTCAAAACTGGAGGAAACACACAGATTAGCCCAAGCCTTTCTAATGAGTAAAGTCAAAGTGTTAGTTGCTCAGTTGAGTCCGACTCTTAGCAACTCAATGGACTGTAATCCACCAGGCTCCTCTGTCCATGGAATTCTTCAGGCACTAATCCTGAAAAGAATTGCCATTTTCCTTCTCCAGGGGATCTTCCCTATCCAGGGATCAAACCCAGGTCTCCCGCAGTGCGGGCAGATTCTGTACCTCTGAGCCACCAGAGTAAGTGGTATCTAAATAAAGATGGATCCTTGGAAGTCACCTTAAGTCTTCCATGATAGTCAAGTTTACTCTAGTTGTCAGTTAGATTCCACATACCAGACACATAATGTATTTTTGGTCAGTACAAAGGTCTCTTTCCCTTACACAAAGTGCGATTAAATTGTTTATAATAAATTCATTACAGATTGGAATTGTGGGACGAACTGGAGCAGGCAAATCAACACTATCAAACTGCCTATTTCGAATTGTAGAAAGATCAGGAGGTAAAATTATAATTGATGGAATTGACATATCTACTATTGGGCTTCATGACCTTCGTGGCAAACTTAATATTATTCCACAGGTAAAGACTGTTTTGCTGCTAGCCTTTCTTAACTCCCTCTGGTAAACTTCTTTTTTTTGTTTTTTTAAGAATATATTCCTTTCAAGCCTATACATTTGAATTTGAGAGCCAAATTATTTTAAATATATTGTGAAAAATAACTATGTAATTAAATCCTATTAAATACTCTACCCTGATGCATTCTTCCTAAGTACATTTATCTATTTGAAAAACTAGTATGTTGCTTTGCAAGTTTCCTTCATAATAGTAAATACAAATAAAATTCAAATGAAGAAATCAGACTGAAACACACTACTATTTTTAGAAGAAAAAAGCAATTAGTGAGGCTTTTGCTTAGTTGGTACTTTGAATGTAGAATTTTGACTTTTTGACTTGAGGTTTAGAAATATTTTTAAAAAATGAAAGGAACCATAATTCAGTTAGATCTTTTTTCCCAACTCCTTTGATTTTTCCATCTGTGGCATCAAAGGAACTTGATCATTAACAAGTATGCAAATCGGCTCAATAATATGCTTCTACAGTCAAATATGACTCATTCAGTTGTGTTTGAAAGATTTGAGCTGAGAATTTATGAAGTATGTTTATATTTGCTTCTAAAAATGCTATCAGCTCTTTGTCATATTGTTTAAACATATACTGGCATTCATGAATTTACTTTGGAACAAATTTAAGTAAAATCTGTAATTCTGGCAGGGAAAAAAAATTGGTGGAGAAAAGAAGCAATCATTCCTTTCTTATAAATCAAAACAGGTGTAGTAAAATGCAGTTTCACTAGATGTGTAAATGTATTGGGAAAAGCATGGACTTGCTGTCTTTGAATTCTGCTTAAGCACTTACTTTCTGTGTGTCCTTGGACAAGAGCTTTTTGAAACCTCTAGTTCGCTGTGGAACAAGGGTGTTTGCTTCCTTATTTCTGGGTTGATGGGCTAATTGATAATATTAGATACATACTATAGATACATTTATTCTATTCTTCTCTATATTATATATTACATTGTTATTTAGTTGCTAGCTCATGTCTGACTCTTTTACAACCCATTGGATTGTAACCCACAGCTACATGGACAGCTTCTCTGTCCATGGGATTCTCCAGGTAAGAATACTGGAGTGGATTGCCATTTCTTTCTCCAGTTGATCTTCCCAACCCAGGAATCAAACCCCTGTCTCCTTGCATTGGCAGCTGGATTTTATTTTTACCACTGAGCCACCTGGGAAGCCCATATTATATTATATCCCTGACTCTTATCACCATTATTATTGTGGTTGGAAAGCTGTTGTCAACATTATTAACTAGAGAAAGAAGAAGAATCAGGAAGTTTATAATGATTTAATCAAATACAGCTTATGCTGATCTTCTGCCTTTGGTTTCAATATAAAATGAATTTGTTAACTATTTAGTTTTTCATCATTTTGCTTTTTCCTTATTTAATGTGTGCATGCCTCATGTGACAGTAAGATTACCAGTGATTGTTCTATTCTCTAGGATCCTGTTTTATTTTCTGGAACCCTTCAAATGAACCTGGATCCCCTAGACAAGTATCCTGATCATGAGCTATGGGAGGTGCTGGAACTATGTCACTTAAAAGAGTTTGTGCAGTCCCTTCCCCAGAAGCTGCTGCATGAGATTTCAGAGGGTGGTGAAAACCTCAGGTAAGCTGCGAAGAACAGAGTTTGCCTGAGTTACTCCCTCCAGGCTTTTCAGAAACAAGTTGGCCCCAGAGGGAAGGCACTCCTCGGCCACCATGGATTTTGTTGTTCAAAGTACATCATTTGCTGATTCCTTCTAGAGAAGAGAGACAGGAATAAATAAAATGGTCACCACCCACTGGAAAACTGCTGGTGAAGGAAAATGAAGGGGAAAGAAAGCAACAATGCAGTGTGGAAAGTCATTAGTTAACTCTTCTTTAGTAAAGACTCC
Source organism: Cervus elaphus (assembly GCF_910594005.1). Classification (NCBI taxonomy): domain Eukaryota; kingdom Metazoa; phylum Chordata; class Mammalia; order Artiodactyla; family Cervidae; genus Cervus; species Cervus elaphus. The sequence continues at coordinate 23,585,141 of NC_057845.1, read as the reverse complement.
TACCCTAATAGCTTTCTTCCTAAAAATGTTTTCGCAAACTCTGGGAGATAGGAAGGACAGGGAAGCCTGGCATGTTCCAGTCCATGGGGTTGCAAAGAGTCAGACATGGCTGAAAGACTGAACAACAACTAAGCGCTGCATTTTCTTCATCACTATTTGATGTCTTAGGACAGTCCCTTTATGTGATCAGAAACCTAAGGAAAATCAATTAGACCCTCTCTGCGCCCAAGAGACACAGCCTGCATGACTCAGCTGTTTCTTTGCTTACTCCCCGATCTCCCTCTCTGTTTCTACCACCTTGGCCTCCTTGGCTCCTTATAGTACCATGAATGTGCCAGGCCAGTTCCTGCCTGCCTCAGGAATTTTACATCTGCCAATCACTTTGCCAGAAGCAAGTTCCCATTGGAAATCTGCAGGATTCACTTTCCATTTTATTCAGGTCTTGAATTTAAAGGCATCGTCTCAGTGAGGATTTCTTTGGCATGCTCATCAAAAATGTCCACCCCATGCCCACATTTTACATCTTGCCTTTCTGTATATTCGAATTCTTCTTATGCCTTTTGCTCCTTTATCTTGTTTAGTTTTTGTCTCCCCATGTAAACCCACAGACTTTTGTCTGTTTAATTCATTGTTCTATTTGCAGAAATTGAACCAGAGTCTGGTGTAATCACTCAGGGAATACTTCTTAAAGAATGAATGAATGTGGATTAGGAAGAGAATAACAATGTCATCAGAATTTTAGAATAGGAAGTGTGTGAACATAAAATCCATTGTTGAGATCATTTTACTATTTTTTACAACAGTGTTGGACAACGACAGCTCGTCTGTCTTGCTCGTGCTTTGCTGAGAAAAACAAAAATTCTCATCTTGGATGAGGCAACAGCTTCCATCGATTTTGAGACTGATAACTTGGTGCAGACCACAATCAGGAAGGAGTTTTCTGATTGCACCATCCTGACAATTGCTCACAGACTGCACGCTATCATTGATTCAGACAGGTATGCTTTATTTGTTTTCAGAAATAAAACAATTTCTATAGAGATAGCTATTGCACATCTGAAACACAGTAATTACTTGCCACTAATAATGGATTTTATCTGTGCTGAGAGATACAAAGTGTCCCCTAATAGTATGGAAGATACTTTCCAAAATAATTAGAGGAATGCGTTAATGCTAAGAGAATATTAGAAAGCTTGATGTATTTCCTGAGTCAAATTGTACTTTTATTTCATACTGACAGAACTTACCTAGTAATTTAAACTTTACAGTTGCAAGAACAAGAAAGGTGAACTGAAACACTGATTATAGGTTACCTGACCGGATTCTTTTCACATTGCAGGGTACTTGTTCTAGACTCTGGAAGAATTACAGAATTTGAAACACCACAGAATTTGATACACAAGAGAGGCCTTTTCTTTGACATGCTAACAGAAGCCGGAATAACACAAGACTCAGGGGCAAAAAATAAATAGTTTATATATGGATTATACCAAATAAAAAAAATAGTATTTGAAAAAATAAAGACAGGAGAGAAATGTCAAAAAGTAGGCCTGTGTTGGCACAAATAGAGATAAGCACCATAGTTCTAACCATCCTGAGCTGTGCCCAACCTTCTTTCTTCCGTTCATGCCCTCCTGAATATCTGCCTTTTCCTGATTGCCCAAAGTCCAAAATGCCACTTATCCTTTAAGTCTCTGACTTTGTTCAGGAGTTATCTTCTGCACAAAGTATCTCTTGGTTTCTCTCCTTGGTCCCCTGTCTTATCTAGATGCCCTTTTGATATGCTCTGACTAGCCCTATGTGCATAACTTTATCATGGCAGGGACCAAAATCTGTTTAAATTCTTTTAGTGTGCCTCCCCTTAAAGCTACTTGAAGGCAAATGCCCAGTTTTATCATCTTTGTATGTTAGGTTGCTAGCATAGTGCTTTCAGATTGTTGATACTCAACAAACATTTGTAGAATAAATCATTAGGCATTTTAGAGTAATACTGTATAGGCATCTATATACATATGAACAAAATTTTGAATTACTGTACAGTATATAAAATTTTGGAGGAATCACAGAAAAACTTTGAGTTATTCAGCTGCTTTTTTGAAAGAGAAAGTATATGTTAATTGATTTTATGATGTGCTTTATTTAAAAATAATATTTATAATATTTTTACTATTTGAGTAAAAAGCCAGTATTTTCTATAGAATGTCATTTTTGACTTGATGAAGCTCAGTGAGTTATGTATCAGATCGTATACATTCACAAGTAATTATTAATTTGTGGTATTGATTATATTTTGAATGCCTTTTTCATTTGGTAGTTTTATGTAATAGAAGCAACATTATTTCTCTGAATTGCCCTTCAAATTTGAAATTTCCAAACTTCAATTATATTTTCAAGATTATTTTAATAAAATGTTTTAACCTGCTCAGACCCATCAGTCATTTCTTTTATCCTCTTTTTCTCCTTAACGACTTTGCATAACCTTGCTTCATCCCCTAAAGGTATTTATGAAAAGTTAACTTAAATTGTAAAACCCTACATTATCTAAATTTTCCTTCCTTAAAATATTAGCTACTGAAAGTGTTGTCCTGTCTTTATAATTCCTGTAGTACTTACCACTATATTTCATGTTCAGTAGGCATTGAATAAATCTGTTGAAATCTGTTAAGAAAGGAATTGTATATTTCATTAACATCAGTTAAAGTTTATGTCTTAGCTTCTTTAAGTCTGTAATAAGTCAATCAGAGACACTCCATAATTTAAAAATCTAATGGGAGGTCAACAGTCACCTGGATATATTGTGGTATCTTCATACCATGGAATTCTACACAGCTGTGAGAGTGAATGAACAACCACTAAAGGCAATAACACCAATGAATCTCACATGCATAATGTGGAGTAAAAGAAGTAAAACACAAAGAATATTCTTACATGATCCCATGATTCCACTGATACAAAAGTTTGTTTTTTAAAAAAGGAAAAGCCAATTATACTCCTAGAAGTTGGGATACTGCTTACTCTTGGTTATTGGTGTTAAGTCGCTTGCTCGAGTCTGTCTCTTTGTGACCTCATGAAATGCAGCACACCAGGCTTCCCTGTCCTTCACTGTCTCCCAGAGTTTGCTCAAATTCATGTCCATCGAGTCAAGGATGCCATCCAACCATCTCATCCTCTGTTGCCCCCTTCTCCTCCAGCCCTCAATCGTTTCCAGCATCAGAGTCTTTTCCAATGACGGGTAATGATTAAAAGGGTAAACACGGTGGGCTTCTGGAAAACAGTTATGTACTGTTTCTTGATCTGGGTCTGAGTATTGGTTCAGTTTGTGAAAATCATCAGGCCATATACTTAGGGTCTGTACAAATTTATATAGATTTATATATTTACCTCATGTATAGTATGGGCTTCCCAGGTGGTGCTAGTGGTAAAGAATCTACCTGCCAATCCAGGAGACATCAGAGATGTGGCTTCAATCCCTGGGTTGGGAAGATCCTCTGGAGGGCATGGCAACTCACTCCAGAATTCTTGCCTGGAGAATCTCGTGGACAGAAGAGCCTTTTGGGCTGCAGTCTATAGGACTGCACAGTCGGAGGTGACTGAAGTGACATTAACATGTATGCATGCATGTATAATATAGTTTATATATCTACATATAAATGTATTTATATAATTATATATTATATATTTGTCATATTTATATTTATATAATACAGTTAAAGAATAAAAAGAAAGTAAATTTTTAAATGACTAAGCCATTATTACTCAATATATTGTTTTTTAAAAATTTAATATTTCATTCTAATTTCTGTTATGTCCATCAAGTTTGTTCAATCATATAAGTGGTCTTTGAAGAAAATGAGAAAAATTTAAAAGACTGGATTATAGAGAAGTAGTAAATTTAAATTTTGCTCAGTCCTGTGTGACTCTATGTGACCCCATGGACTGTAGTACACCAGATTCCTCTGTCCACAGAATTCTTGAGGCATGAATACTGGAGTGGGTAGCCATTCCCTATTCCAGGGGATCTTCTTGACCCAGGGATCAAGTCTGAATCCCCTGCATTTATTAAATGATTTATTTATTTCAAATTGTAACTTAAAAAATAGATTAAGAAAAGAATTATCATTTTTGACATGCAGAAATACTCACCTTAGCTAACAGAAGGAAGATTCTAAGCAGCATTAAGTTGAATTATTTTAGGATAAGAATATTTATTACTGAAAGCCCACTATATGCCAAGTGATATACAAAGCACTGGAATAATTTATTACTTTCAATTCTCACTAAAGAACATAAGGAAGGTATTACTACCTACCCTATTTTATCAAACATGATAAGATACCAAGGGGCTCTTAGCCAACAAATTATAAAAGCCAGACCCGGGTGCCTGGTAAAGGCTGATTGGTTTTGTAACCAAAAGTGGGGTCTGGCTGCAACCTCTCAAAAAGCCAATAAAGTGTCAAGGTTGGTGTAAAGGAAAGTTTGCTTTATTTTGTATGTGGACAATTGGGGGCAGGGGGAGGACAGACTCCTGTCCAAAGACCAATTCCCCCCAGCTCCAACAATCAGGGAGCAAGAGCTTTTACAGATGGAGGGAGATAAAGACAGAAACAGCTTAGTTAGCTCTGACAGTCACCTTGAAATTGGTCGGTGGTCTGACCAGCATCATCTTGATTGTTTTAAGTACAGTTAATCTTCAATTCCAGGGCCACTTTGTTTCCATTTCTTGAGGCCTGTTCTCAGAATTGTAGGCTTATGTCATGGCTAAAGTCTGATCATCATGTAGTTAATTTCTCCACCTGGTGGGGTGGTTTCAGTATCCATAAAACAGCTCACAGGATGTGGCTCAGAATGTTATCTATAGCCTTTGAGAAGAAACTGAAAGTCCTTGACTATGCTTAATGAGTATTATTATTTGGTCTCCTTTGACTGTTTTCCATTGTTTCTGTATGTTCTCACACCTCTGATTAGGTTTATTCTTTGGCAAAAGTTTTTCCACAGACAAAAGTCAGGCAGACGACATGGAGAACAAGGATCCACAGGGTCCTGCTCCATTTTAGCTTGTCTTGTTAATGATTGCTGACTAGGTAACCAAGCTTGCTCACTTGCAAGTTACAGACTGACCAGATTGAACCCAGGCTTAGTTATCATAGCTGATCAATGATAGTAACATTTTATCTCATGAGGGCAGCACAAGAGAAAAATAAAAATGAATAGGCATATGAGCATGTAAAAACATCATAAACTAAAAAATTATTTATGATATTAGTCAAAAATTTGAAAAATATGTTTCCAAAACATTTAAAAGGAAAATGACATATACGCATTTTTTGTGTGTCAAGGGGAGGGATACAGGGTTGATTTTGAGTTCATATTTATAGCACTCAGCTTGTCATTAAGATACTTGTGGATGATTATGGGTTTATTGCTATTTTTCAACTCTTGATAGACATAATAGAAAATGTGATGTGGTCATCAGAGAATAAGACTAAAGGAATGATGGAGAATGTGTTACAGTGGAGTACCACAGAAACTAGGCATAAATATTAATCCAGCTTTAGTCAACACTGATTCTGTCTGAACATTTGCTTCTGGCTTTCTGTTCTGAGCATTTGTGCAACAATCTCCAGGTGTTACACAACAGACTCTGCTTTCCCTGTATTGCTGGAGCTATGATTTTACAGAGATAACAGACAGGAATTGCTGTTGACCATGATGCATAAGGTCTTGAAAAAACTGTTTCCTGTATTTTCTTCTACTTTTTACTTAAACCTGTTCCTTTTTATTCCACCTTGGCCAGAAGCAGAAGTCCAACAAATGACAATTTGACAAAATGTTTAACCATAAATTAAGGGTCAAAGGTTCAAAAAACACAAAGAAGGAAAACAAAGAAGTGTAAACAACTAAGGGGCTTGTTTTTCTTAGGTAGAAAGAAGTCCCAAGGTAGAAAAGACAAAGATGGCCAGAGCAGTTACATGACACCACTGGCTGCTTCTACCTTTGGCTCAACCACCCATTACATGTCTGTTGATTGTTACTTGCAAACCCATTGCTTTATCTCCAGCCTCATGCCTGTACTTCAAGAAGGTAGGTCAGAGTTATGTCACATACTCATCCCTAGCTGCAGAGGAAGCTGGAAAATAATTTTTAAAGTAGGGGATGTTGCCTCTCCAAAAAAACTCACTTCTGAAGTAAGAATGAATAGAGAAGATATTGCAGTAGCATTTAGCAGGATCTGCCACAACCACTTTTTTTGTTGTTGTTAGTTGCTAAATTGTATCTGACTCTTTTCGACCCCATGGACTGCAGCATGCCAGGCTTCCCTGTCCTTTACTATCTCCTGGAGTTTGCTCAAACTCATGTTCATTGAGTTGATGATGACCCCTTCTCCTACCTTCAATCTTTCCCAACCTCAGAGTCTTTTCCAATGAGTTGGCTCTTCACATCAGGTGGCCAAAGAATTGGAACATCAGCTTCAGTATCTTTCCTTCCAGTGAATATTCAGGGTTGATTTTCTTTAAGTTTGACTCGTTTGATCTCCTTGCAGTCCAAGGGACTCTCAAGAGTCTTCTCCAGCACCACAATTAGAAAGCATCAATTCTTTGGCGTATTATAAAGTATTAATATTTTTCAACCTTGACAAAATATTCTTAATTTAGTTACTTGGGAGACAGGAGGGGTAGTATTTACAATTAATAATTAAGATCCAGTTTCTAGTTTCCAATACTACATAGGACACATTAAACAATTTAAGGTGAATGGATTAAACTCTTAACAGAAGTGTGTATTTACATTGTTTTATGTATATATGTATAATATATACATATATATAAAGTTGTGACTAATAATTTGCCTTCCAATGCAGGAGTGTGGGTTTGATCCCTGGTCAAGGAGCTAAGATCCCTTGGCTTAAGGATTTTAAGAAGTAATATTGTAATAAATTCAATAACAACTTAAAAAAAAAGAAGTCCACATCAAAATTGTGTTACATATTTTAGGTAAGCCATTGAAAACATTTTAAATGTCTTTTAGGTAAGCCAAAGCATAGTTAATTCACTGAGGTATAAAATAAACTGCATTTGTTATTTTTTTAACATCCAAATAACTTAAGGTGAGGCAAGCTATTAATTCTTTCCAAAATTAAATAAATGCTTTACCACAGCAAATTTATCTTCTCTCCTCTTCAGAATTCTCAAAAATTTTCAGAAGTTTTAGACTCATAGAATTAGGGTTTTGAGGATATTAGGGAAAATAACCTACTTTATTGTGGTGTTTTCTTACAATTTTCATAAAGTTAGCAAGTCACTGAAACTTATGTTTCAATGTTTCTTATGTTCAGTTATCTATCATCTCCATTTATAATACTTGGCACTTTCTCTGCCAGGCACTTACAAAATCCCAATGAATTAGATACTATTATCTTCATTTCATATCTGAAAAATCTGTAAATTTCTCAGTAGAGAATTAAACGTGTGTGTGCTCAGTCACTCAGTTGTGTCCAACTCTTTGTGACCCCATAGACCATAGCTCACCAGGCTCCTCTGTCCATGGGCTGGATTTGAATAACTCTGCTACTTACTAGCTGTGTAATGATGTATTAATTACATAACACATCTGTTCCTTAATTTACCTACCTGAAAATGGGTTAACAGTGTGTACATGCTAAGTCGCTTCAGGCACGTCTGACTCTTAGCAACCCTATAGGCTGCAACCTGGCAGAATACTCTGTCCACAGGATTTTCCAGGAAAGAATACTGGATTCAGTTGCCATTTACTGTTCCAGTGGATTTTCTCCACCCAGGGATCAAACCCATGTCTCTTACGTCTCCTGCGCTGGCAGGCGGGTTCTTCACCACTACCGCCTGGGAAGCCCAAGGTAACAGTAAATATTCATAAGTCTGCTAGAACAAAACTATTTTGTACTATTAAAACACTTAGCAAACTCCAGGTACATAGTAAGCACTGCATTATCTATTGCTAAAACATGTCCATATGGTCAAAGCTGTGGCTTTTCCAGTAGTCGTGTAATGTGAATTGAACCATAAAGACCCTGATGCTGGTAAAGTTTGAGGGCAGGAGAAGGGGGTGACAGAGGATGAGATGGCTGGATAGCATCATTGACAACGCACAAGTTTGAGCAAACTCCAGGAGATAGTGAAGGATGGGGAAGCCTGGTATGCTGCAGTCCATGGGATAGCAAAGAGTCAGACACAACTGCGCAACTGAACAACAAAGCTTAAAACAAATGAAGCAAGTGTACTAGTTTCTGTGAACTGGGAATCTGGAAACTGCTTAGCTCAGTGATTCTGGTTTAGAGTCTCTCAAAAGATTACATTCCAATTTGAACTGTGGCTACATCATTTGAAGACTTGAATACCAGGCCAGAGTATTGGAAGCTACATTAGAAGCTGCCTACCTCAGCAGGTCACTGTATATGTTTGTTTAGTGAAACAAATATAGACATATCACTCTATTTCCTCATATATTTGAATCTCCCAGCAACGGTAGTTAAAGTAACCATGAAAGAATCATAGGAACTAGTGAAAGCCAAATCTGTTTTTAAGGGTCATTTGAAAAGACTATATGAATCGAATGAACTTCTTTAAAAAAAAATATTAATTTTTCTGGTCCAAAGAATACTACAAACTTTATTAGAGAATTATAAAGTATTAATTGCCAACCAAAGGATTACAGTTGTTTATTAAGCAGGGTTATTAACTATCTAAATTAGTTTTGGCTCCATTAGTCAGAAGCCATGAATTGGTATTCAGAATTCTGGGTATATGTCATTTCTTTACCTTAGAAGAGACAATTCCTGTATCATGAACAGGATACCCAGAATTCCGAATACCAATTCATGGCTTCTGACTATAATGGAGCCAAAACTAATCTAGAAAAACAAACACTATATCGCTTATATGTGGAATCTAGAAAAATGATACAGATGAACTTCTTTTCAAAGCAAATACAGAGACACAGGCCTAGAGAACAAATGTATGATAAGCGGGGAGGAGGGAAGAATTGGAGATTGGGATTGATACATATACACTATTGATAGTATATATAAAATGGATAACTAATGAGAAGCTACTATATAGCACAGGGAAGCCTATTCAGTGCTCTGTGGTGACTTAAATGGGAAGGGAATCCAAAACAGAGGGGATTTATGTCCACGTATCACTGATTCACTTAGCTGTGCAGCAGAAACTAACAAAACAACTGTGAAGAAACTTTGCTCCAATAAACATTAATTAAAAAATAAACAAGTAGAAAAGTAAGCAATTTCAGGGACATTCAGGATGCAGGGAATTAGGCCATACTTGCTGAGGTCATGCGCCGTAAGCATCAGATCAGCTCTGTTCCCATTTCCTTTCTTACTTACATACCTCAAAAATGTACTCTGGCAGAGTCTCAAATAGAAAATAAAGGACACAGTTTAAAAAACAAACTGCAAAGTGGCATTTATTTACATTAAAATGTAAACCACCTGTATGCACACAAAGTTAAGAGGCACAATGTTATACACAGTATCTATGATCTTCAGAACATGTTATACACAATAGTATCTGCTGATACATCAGTGGTTCCAGTGAAAACACAGGAGGTACCGAACCATTTCTGACACCAAATAAATTATTCATTCACATATTCTAATCATATAAGACAGTTAATATTTTAAAAGTTATGTACTTCAAAAAACACTAGCAAGATGTACAACCAAAATATAGTTTTATGCAAAATGTCTTCAGATTATATATAAATGATCCCTTTCAGAATGCATTTTTACCTTTTAAATAAACTACATTGACTTCAAGACTATTTATACATAGCCTCCTAAATATGATTGAAGACAGACACTATTTTTTTTAAAGTGTACTATACTAGAGAATATGCTGAACTATTGTCTCCAAATTCCAACACTGCCATTCTATTTTTCAGACACAAATTTTTTAAATTCCAATTTTAGAGTATGAGATTAGCTGCTCTGTTTTGCAAATCATTTCTTCTAAGAACTATTAACAGACTGTCCTGAACTATCTCATATATTAGAGAAATTCGAACTTTAAAAAATCTTCAAATGCTTTAGTTAAAGCTGGTACTATATATAGAGATTTTGATAAATTGAACACTTTTCTCTTAAAAGACC